>NC_139563.1:46460323-47660323 GCF_965112155.1 Podarcis liolepis
TTTCGAGCCTGCCTAGCATATTCCTCCTGCCCTTTATCTTCTGATAACCAAAATGTGCGACATTTTCATCCATACGGGAGGCATTCCGTAAAGGCTGACCGTCTTGCACAGACGGCCAGGACACAAACAGAACTTCCTGTGATAGTTTTATGCTGACACTAACATTTCAGAAACACCACACTATTGATGCCTGATCATTGTCCAGCTGGGTTGTCCAAAATTAATAGAGAGCTAATATGTTCCCCGAGACTTTGGAGTTCGGAAAATTCGGTTACGAATTATCTGGAATCCTCAAAGCATGTTGACGTGGCTTCAGCTTAAGGGATCAGATGCAGTGGGGGTGTACACATTTGGGTCCTCAAAAAGAAAAAAGAAGAAATTAATCATCTGTCTTAAAAGTTTGCAAAATAAGGAGAATGAAGGCAGCTGCTGTAGAATAGGTGTCAGAGATAGGTGTCAGGTTCTAACAGAGATCGTATCCCCGGAGAAAGTTTTTCGCTGGAAATACGCTGGAAATAAAGAATGTCATCTTTTCTTATACAGCTGTGTTTCATTTTAAATAATAATAATAAAAATACACCTACCATCTGTTAAGCACAGAGCTGATTCTGGCAGTCCCCTTTCGTCCCAGAAGAAAGCTCAAAAATGAAATTTCACTTCTGCTTTGAATTCAGCTCAAGCATGAAGAAATTGATGTGGCCAGCCCAATTCCTGAGAAAAATAACCACACAGGAACACATACTGTAGCATCCATACTGATTTTACTGATTTCAGACTTGTTTGGCCCAATTTGATGAAAGCCATCCATAGATTGATGTGTTAAAATGAATTCTCTACAGTTGTCTTGCTTAAAGGGGAATGAAATCAAGTGGGACTTTTCAAAATTAAATCTTATTATATAACACAATAAAAACTGCAAAAATATGAGTAAAACATATGGCTGAATATTATCATTAAAGTTTGTGTTCCAATGAGGGATGAGTAAAAGCCAGCTTTCTACAAATTTACCCATTAAGCGAAAAGTACACTTTTCCATATTATACCAACTGAGCAGAGATTGTGAGTTCTGTGATGTAGCGCAGATATCAGCAAACTTCCCAGTTCTATTATGTATTTTGTGGTTTTGTATCTTGATTTTATTCTGTGAACCAGCTTGAGATCCCCAAGTATAGGGCTGTGTATAAATTCAATCAATCAATCAATCAATCAATCAATCAATCACCTCCCAGAATGTGAATGTTTAAACATCCAAGAAAAGCTGTTTAGGGATAATTAACTCTGTCTTTTCTTTTTAAAACTTCTTCCCATTTTTTTTTAAAGAAATCCAAAATATAAATTTTTACACTTCTACTTTAGAAAATCCAATAATTGGTTTTCACACCATTTCCTTTTCAGGCCTGAATGCACTTTTAACGATAGGCCTGGGAAACTTTCAGGAATTCCATGAACTGCAGGAAATAGAGTTTGGTAGAGGATTGGAATATATGGAACCTTTGCTCATCGGAAACCCAGAACTCCCCAGCAGGTTATGGCGAGCGCTTGTAAGTTTCTTCCGGGAAGGAGGAGGTGAAGGGATAGGACACTCTCCTCGGTTCTCAATGGTGCCGATGGTAGCAATGACCAGCATCCATTATTTTGCAGGATACTGTCACTGAACGAGAATGCTGCAATGTTTGCTGCAAATGTTTTGGGGAAGATGGAATTCGGGGTGCGCCGGGAACTTCTGGAATAAAGGTAAAATGAGAGAAGAGTGGAGCGTATGAGTGTTACACAAGTGCGGATGAAGTGTGGTTTGCTTATTTATTTATTTATTTTAAATATTTATTAAAGATTTTAAACATTAAATTCACATATAACACAATACAAACCACAAAAAAACAGAAAAAAAACAGCAAAGGTAACATATAATAACAAACACACCACAAAATCAAATGTTCTTTTCTTAAACTTTTGGACTCCCTCACATCTCCCATTTCTGCGTTCCCAGTTGTAAAATTATGAACAGCAATTTATCACCTTATTTCAACACTTATTTTGTAGTTTTCAAATATTATGTCCCTGACTTTAAACATTGTTATCAAATAATAAAATACTTAATTTAGACATAATGTTATTCCCAAGTTTATCTTATATCTCAAATCTTACTTATTCTCATGTTTCTTTCAACTAAGTTGCTGGTGCCATGTTGATTTCAGTCCTACATCCTTCTTAGCATTCATACAATTTACAATGTTTTTGTAAGTAGTCCTTAAACTTTTTCCAGTCCTCTTCCACAGTTATCCCTCTTCACAGGGAGTTCTGTGAGGGAATAGGGGCCTCCTAATAACTCTCAGAACCCTTAACAAACTACAGCTACCAGAATGCTTTTGGGGGAAGACATGGCTTTTTAGTTTTTATTATTATGTTTTAACAACAACAACAACAACACAACAACAATAGTAATAATTTATTATTTATACCCCACCACTCTGGGTGGCTCCCAGCAGAATCATAATAATAATAACAAAAGTGATAAAACTTCAAACATTTAAAACTTCCCTAAACAGGGCTGCCTTCAGATGTACTGGAAGTCGCCCAGAGTGGCTGGGGAAACCAAGCCAGATGGGCAGGATATAAATAATAAAATAACAGTAAAATAACAATAGAAGAAGAAGAAGAAGAAGAAGAAGAAGAAGAAGAAGAAGAAGAAGAAGAAGAAGAAGTGCTTTAAATGGTTGGTGAGAATGTGGCATTTACAGGAATGAACTGATTGGAAAAATATTTTAAAAATAAAAAATTTCTCCAGTAGCACTTTAGAGACCAACTAAGTTTGTTCTTGGTATGAGCTTTCGTGTGCATGCACACTTCTTCAGATAAGGTGCTACTGGACAATTTTTTACTTTTATTTTTAATTTCTACTGCGTCAGACCAACACGGCCACCTGCCTGATTGGAAAAAGTAAGGGACAAACACGAAACTGATCCAAGTCAGTTTTCTGTGGTTTCTTCACTTACTTCCATAAAGTCTGAATGCTTCGGACAACAATTTATTAGATCTTTCAAACCTCAAGCGTGCAATAAGAATCCAACCTCCAGCTTCTTTGGTCATGAATCTTCTGTCAGTCCATGGATCCCACGATTGCTCGGCTGTCGGTTTTCCTTGTTAACTTTTACCACTTGAATGGCTGAAAGATGATTCACTAATTATTTTTGCAGGGGTCTGTGGTGAACTCCCCTGCATTTCATAGAGATGATTCAAAGAGAGTAAGGAAGGAAGGATTGCCACACACGCTGAGTTGAGTTGAAAACATATCCCAATTTGATTGTTTAGTAACATTTAATAAACTTCAAAAAAGTGGTGTACAGGAGGCAAGATACCCTTGACTCATACCCTCCAACATTTCTGTGTTGATAATAGGGATGTCCTATTCCATAATAATTTTGTTTACTATTTATACTCCACCCATCTGACTGGGTTGCCCTAATCACTCTGGGAGGCTTCTAACATATATAAAAACATAGTAACACATTAAACATAAAAAAACCTACCTATACAGGGCAGCCTTCAGATGGCTCGGCGGTCGCATAACTCCATACCCTCCAACATTTCTCTGATGAAAATAGGGACGTCCTAAGGAAAAGTGGGACACTGCGGGATCAAATCAGAAACTGGGGTGGCATCTGTAAATCCGGGATTGTCCCTGAAAAATAGGGACACTTGGAGGGTCTGCCTTAAACAGCCATTCCTAGAATTCTTTGGAGGAAGTCCTGACTGTTTAAAGTGGTATGTTACTGCTTTAAGTGTACAGTGCAGATGGGCGCAGACAGCAAATAATGTGAGCTGTATACTCTTGTCTGTAAAACACAGACCTAGGAGTGGAGTCCAATCCCTATAGATGATGAACTAAACTCCTGACATTCCCCTTAAAGAAGCCCCTGGAGGAGAGGGTGGTTGCAAGCAGTTGACCTCTTGCTTAATTCCCTAAAAATTCCCCCTTCCTGATACCCAAGTGTCAGTGAGGACAGCTTTGCTAGGAAGAAAAACCTGTGTTTGGGGGTCTGGTCAAATGCTTTCAGCTGGCACCAATGGCGGGGCGAGGGCTGCTATAAAGCTTTCTCTTTGGCAGACACTGCTACCTGTACTTGTTTCATCTTAGTTTTTAATGATGCTGGTTTTACATAGCTTTGTTTTTAAAAGGGTTTTCTGAGTTTCAGCCATGTTTAACCTACAGTTTTATTTGTTCCCCGCTTGGAGAGCGTTTTGATGAAGTTGTTTGTAGATTCTTCCAAATGAAGAAACCAAAGAAGTCTGCAACATAGGAAAATAGTATATTCTCTGCAAGTAAAAACAAAAAAGTAAAGGAACCCTGGACGGTTAAGTCCAGTCAAAGGTGACTCTAGGGTTGCGGCGCTCATCTCGCTTTCAGGCCAAGGGAACCGCCGTTTGTCCGCAGACAGCTTCCGGGTCATGTGGCCAGCATGACTAAGCCGCTTCTGGCGAACCAGAGCAGTGCACGGAAAATCATAAAGAATAAAAAAGGTCACCTCAGGTCTTTGAAATAAGTGCAAAGAAGCTCTGTTATTTGTAAGAAGCAGGATTTTTGAATTAAATGTGACTCACTCTCTCTGAACTGCTGTTTTTCAGGGAAGTGAGGGCTATCGAGGGCATCCTGGTCACCCGGGTGAGGAAGGAGGGCCGGTAAGTAAACACATAGTTCTGTGGGACAGAGGCAATGCCCTGCTCACTTACGTGAGAGCGGCCTGGTTCTGTTCCTGGGAATCTGCGTAAAGTACAACTTTTAAAAGCATTCCAAACGCAGAACATTTATTTATTTATTCATCCATCAGCCCATATAAAAATTTATAGCCCACTCTGCTGTCTCGAGAGAGTGGGACCTCCAGGCTAGCTTTCTCATAAACACAAATAACAATCTCATAGTCCTGCTCAACTTGAGGACAAAATGAGACCAGTCATGCCTAAGACGAGAAAAGAGGAGGGTGCCAGTGGAGGTAAAAAGGCAAAAGTAAAGGACCCCTGGACGGCTAAGTCCAGTCAAAGGTGATTTTGGGGTTGCAGCGCTCATCTCACTTTTCAGGCTGAGGGAGCCGCGTTGGTCCGCAGACAGCTTTCTGGGTCATGTGGCCAGCAGGACTAAACCGCTTCTGGCGCAATGGAACACTATCATGGAAGCCAGAGTGCACGGAAATACCATTTACATTCCCGCCACAGCGGCACCTATTTATCTACTTGTGCTGGTATGCTTTGGAACTGCTACATTGGTAGAAGCCCCAAACCAGTGGTGTCCAAACTTTTGAGGCCCTGATTTGATGAAGTGAAGGGCCGACCAAAGTTGTTGACCATGCCTGCCCTTAACAGTCCATAGAGAGCTGTGTACTCAGTGGTATTAGAATGCTGATTGGCTATTGTGGGAGGAAGAAGCTCTGCTTCTCCTCCTTCTCCTCCTTCTCTTCCTATATTACTACTACTACTGCTGCTGCTGCTGCTATTTAGGGGTGGAGGAGAAATATAAATATAATATAAACATAAATAATAAATTACCGTATTTTTCGCTCTATAGGACGCACCTTGTTTTAGAGGGGGAGAACAAGAAAAAAAATTCTCCCCCTCTCTACTCAGCGCCCCTTAAGCGAAGCGGCAGGAGAAACGGAGCCCCTTCCATTTCTCCTCCCACTTGGCTGAAGGGGCGCTGTGCAGCTTTTTCTCTCTGCTGAAGCCAGGAGAGTCTTGCTCTCCCGGCTTCAGCAAAAGGAACCTGAAGCCACTGGAGCGCAGCGGGAACTTGCGCTGCGCTCCGCAGGCTTCAGCAAAAGCAACGCGAAGCCTCCGGAGCACAGAGGGAGCGCTCCCCCTGCGTTTTGGAGGCTTCGCGTTGCTATCGCTGAAGCCAAGGAGCCTGTATTCGCTCCATAAGGCGCACACACATTTCCCCTTAATTTTTGGAGGGGGAGAAGCTCGTCCTATAGAGCGAAAAATACCGTATTATTATTTTTATTAAATTTGATTCAGTACACATTTAAAGCTGAACATGTTAAATTCACACTTTCCGAAACCATATACGAGCTGAAACCCAGCTATCCTTTGAAATGTATACGTTTCCGAATTTTGCGACGCAGTTCTCCAATCTTTACAGAAATGCATACGGTCAGGAAAACCATGCATGAAAGTTAATGTGCTGAAAATGACGTGCATAAATGTTAGGAAACTTGGTTGCTGAAATGTGCACATTGGTCACAACTGTGTATAAAAATGTGTTTGGCAAGATAGATTCCATGGGGATTTCCCTCCCCCCCCCAAAAAAATTATGAAATATGTGAAGAATTGCACTTACCATTTGAAAAACAAGAAAGTGAGGATTTTTGCTGCTGCTGCTTCAGTTTATTTATTTATTTATTTTTAAATTTAAAATTATAACAAGACATATTATCCAAAAACATATCATCCTTGTTCCCCCCCATTTTTCCTCCCCCCCCCCACAAAACCCATCCACCCCCACCCCCCAACTTCCCTCAGTTCCAGTCTTTGGTTTCTCTAAGAATGCTGTTTTCTGCATGTTACAAAGTTGTATAGATCCTCAAACTATTTAGCTGATTATTATCAATAAAAAGTTTGTGAATGTTTATTCAAAACCTGCTAAGGAGTCCAGTTCGCTTTGTTGCGTCTTCAGATACTTTGTAAAGGGTTCCCATTCATCCTTAAGGATACAGAATTTGACAGGCCCTTCCATCTCTATTATTATTATCAGTAGTAGTAGCAGTGAAACAAGGAAGTACAACAAAATGTTGCAGAGTGAAGTTCGAATGTTCAAGGGGCCAAACCACCAGCCCTTACTTTCCCTTGAAACTCAATTCCATGGTTACTACCCCCTGGTTTTTCCATTTTCCCCACGCTTCTTAGCTGCCGGGAAGTATCCTATGACCCACTAAGCATACACAGTCCTCTCTGGACTGCTTTGCTTATACAAGGTGTGACCGGAAAGTTCAATGAATGGTCCCAGAAATCGGACAATGAGAAATATTCAAACATACAATTGGCACCGGGAACCCACAAAATGCTCACAATTGTGTACGGAGATGAAGCTGTAACTCAAAAGACAGTGTATGAATGGTTTAAGTGTTTCTGGGAAGGGCGGCAAACCATTGAAGACGACCCTGGTCTGGCAGATCATCACTGAGTAGAACAGCGGCAAATGCCAACAGAGTTATTGAGTTATTGATGCAGGATCGGCGTTTGTCCGTCTGAATGATGGCCGAAGAATCGCATATTCCAGGTGATATCATTACTGGGGTTACTGAAGTATCCCACCCTCCATATTCTCCCCATCTGGCCTCAACGGATTTCTTTCGTTTTCCAAAACTGAAATCTGCACTGAAAGGGCACAGATTTTCCAACATTTCACACGTCCAAGCTGCTGTGACAAGGGAACTGGAAGAAGAAGAAGAAGAAGAAGAAGAAGAAGAAGAAGAAGAGAAGAGTTTGGATTTGATATCCCGCTTTATCACTACCCAAAGGAGTCTCAAAGCAGCTAACATTCTCCTCTCCCTTCCTCCCCCACAACAAACACTCTGTGAGGTGAGTGGGGTTGAGAGACTTCAAAGAAGTGTGACTAGCCCAAGGTCACCCAGCAGCTGCATGTGGAGGAGCGGAGACGCGAACCCGGTTCACCAGATTCCGAGTCCACCTTTCCACCATTCCGAGTCTTCTATGAACATTGTCAATGGTGCATCATGTCAGGAGTTCAGTAGGAATTCTAGCACATTGTATCAGAAGGCCTGTAAAGTATATCTGTTCGAATATTTCTCGCTGTCCGATTTCTGTGGCGATTCACCAAACTTTCCAGTCACACCTTGTATATTTTTTAACTTCTGCAAACTTTGGAGATCCCTTGTGCTTCCTGACACCTCCCTCTTGTGCATCGGTGCTGCTGCTTTGGCTGCATCAAGAACACAGAATCAGTTCAGTATTCACAGAGAGAGCTAACGGTTTGTGTTATGGTAAGACCTCACACTGTGACCCGATGGCTTTTAATTTATTATTGTTAAGGCTGACACCCCCATACTCAGTGTAACCCGGCCACAGCTATGTGGCAAGCGGGCAGGCCAGCAGATATCAGACACTCTGGTCACAGGTCTTCCAGAGACAGTCAGCCTTATGCACTGGTTCATGTGGGAAGTGTGGCTTTTACCAATCTCTCTCTCTTCATTAGGGAGATCGTGGTCTAATGGGTATCGCTGGCAAACGAGGAGAAAGCGGCTGTGCTGGTTCAAGAGGCCTAAAGGCAAGTGAATGGTTTTGAAGTATATTTTTCCTCAGGGTGCATCCAGATCACTATTCTTGCCACAATTTATTTCTTTTTTCTCTTCTTTTGTCCATCTGTGTCTTGCTGGGGATTTTCGTGCAGCTCCATCATATATCTTTGAGAATTTGGGGCTCACATTCCTCCCCTACAGGAATGCAGAATGTGTGCCTTTCTACCTCTAAAGCCACTCATTTATCTGGATGAATCCATTTCTGTGGATAAATCCCTTAGACTCGGGTGTGTGCACACCTCAGAAGTCTGGTACGAAAATAAACAGGGTTCCTGAATCTGTGTTGGGAAGTGATGGATTGCCTTCCTTTTTGGTTCTGCTAGAAAATGATTGCTGGACAAAACATTGCCAGGATGCACATTTGGAGCGAATTAATGTTAGGGGTGCACTTGGTTCTTGCATCACAAGCATCAGTACAGTGGCATACAATTTGCTGGGTCATCTCATAAATCTTGTTTTTGAATATTCTGGTTTCTAGTATTATTAGTTGGGGGGACGACGACACCTTTATACTTGGATTCTGCCAACTTTCTAGTAGCTCACTTGCAGTGTGTCTCTTTTGCATTTCAGGGAACAAGAGGATACCGAGGAAATAAGGTATGTGCGCTTTTAAAATAGGGAAAGGAAGACTTCTCTTCAGATAATGCTCACCGGTGTTTCGCTTTGGCCTCTTTCCCATAAGTACTTACAAAAGCCTCACATGAGAAGTGGGGTTTTGTATAACAGCAAGTAGTTTAGAAGGATCTGTGGGATCTCTTCAAGCAAACTGAGGAAGCCTCAGCTGTTTTTGGAGAAGGGAGTGGCAGAGCTGCCTCTGACCATAAACGTACAAGGTGCCTGAGGCCAGTCTTGCTCATGCCTATGTTTCCTATAATGTCTTCAGAGCGAAACAGCACAGTTTGACTTCCTGGAGTGACTCCAGAGCTCTGCAACATCTTCTGTCCTATTGCTCCGAAGACTTTCTAGCAAGTGTAGTCATTGATAGAGGGAGCGTGCTGGCCTAGAGGGGCTGTAATGTGTTTGTAGTAAGAGGTGGATGGAGCAGCCAAGAGAGACAGCAGGGCAGAGATCTGAGCATCCTATTGCATGGTAGTACACCTTGTTTGGGGATATGGCTTAAATAATAAAAAAGATAGATGGGAGCTCTAGCTGTTTAGGACTCCTACTTCCATGAGCCCCAGATAATATGACCATCCCAAGAGTCAAGGATGATGTACGTCGTAGTACAAAATATCTGGAGGGTCCAAGGTTGGGGAAGGTTGTTAGATACTATTAAATACTGTTTGCCGTCAGTTTTACAGGTGGCCTGAGATGGTTTTGGGAACACTATGCCAAATGAGCAATGGGTACATTGTATACCCACCTATGGATCACTCTCTTTGTTTTACATATTTTATTTTTGATTTATTAAATCTTCACCCGAGGATTGCAAGGCAGTTTACAGTGTAAAAACAGAAATGTGCATAGCATAACATAACATAACAATAACAAATGAATCAATAGCCCCCTACTGTATATTGCAGCAGAAATGTCTCAGAAATTTTATTTACAGGGGTAAATAATGGTGAGCATGTTTTCAAATGGTTTCAACAGGGTGAAAATGGTGACAGTGGACTTGACGGGATCGATGGACAAGAGGTAACATTTGACAGACCATTTGATGGTGGATTTTTTTGGGGGTACAGTCTGCTTTCCTGGATGGTTCAAATAAGTGTACCGCTTTTAAAAGGACTGCAAAAGTCAAACAGTCATCAAGTTACAAGTCAATAATACTGAAATCTTGTGGATGTTTCAAAATGGTTTAAAGAGGACAGCAGACCCATAAACATTCCCCAGATGTTTTTGTAAACAGGCTAGTCTTTGCAGGGCTATTAAAAAAAGGAACTTTTACTGTGTGACAGGGGAACAAACTCCAAAGGGCACTTTAACATCATGTGAAAGGGTATTTAAATAATTATGCACACATTTGTTTAAATAAATGTCAGGAAACATTATTTTAATAGTAAACAACAGCCGTTTCAAGAAATTTGGCATTTGAAATTTAACCACAAATGTCCAGAACTGCAGAAGAATTCTCCCCAGACATACTTCAGAATCTCACTCTGGAACAGGCTAATGATGTCTCCTTCCTCTGTTTGAAAGGAAGTTGACAACAGCAGACTGGGAATTATAATAGGTTGCACCAAACCCATCCAGACCTATGTTTAGTTACCCATCAACTCTGTGTTACCATACCTGTCTGTGCTTCGTCCAGCAGAAGATTTTTGCACCATGCCAGAAGTGATAGGCAACAACTGGCAAAGAGGCACAGACACAGAAATACCTAATTCACTCCAGTGTGGGAGATGGGGCAATTCAGAAAATTACTTGCTGCTGTTCACACACTTCAACCGATATGATATGATACGATATGATAATCTTTATTGTCGTTGTCCCACACAGAACGACGAAATTGAAAAATCTACATAAGACATTCAAAACCCAACAAGCCTGCTATCCCTGCTATCCCAACCTGCTTAGCCCCTAAAAACTCTGATACCCCATTTTTAAATACAATATACTCCCATACAGACTCCTTACAGTGCGTTTAAAACCAAAATCGCATTTGGGTAGAAACTGTTTCTCAGGCAGCTAGTCCTAGTCTTTATAACCCTGTACCTTCTTCCTGAAGGCAGAAGCTGAAAGAGATCATTTCCGGGGTGCGTACTATCCTGTGCTATCTCTGCCGCTTTCTTATGGCACCTGGAAGCATAGATTTGATCCAAGGTGGGAAGAGTGCACCCAAGTATTCTCTCCGCAGTCTTTACAACCCTGGACAGCATTGCTTTCCCGCTGACCATGCAGCTCCCAAACCACACACACAGACCATAAGTTAATACACTCTCAACAGTACAATGGTAAAATGCCATCAACAGGTCCTTTGAGAGATTGTTTTTCTGGAGGATTCTTCGGTATTAAGGTATTTTGCTGCAGCTTGCTGAAATCCGTTCTGTATGTCTGTCAACATTTGGCATTATGCACCTCGCCGGAACACCAGTTTCTGTGTAGCTTTATCAGCAAGCGTGCCCTGAATTCCAGATTCCCTTGAAGTATCAGGTTTGATTAAGCCATAGGTTCCAGGGTTTGCTTATAACGGGACAGCAACTCCTAAATGACAGTCTGAAATATACTCAGAGTCGAGAGTGGATTTCATGCTCTTTATTCAGCTCATAGTGGTGAGGAGGAATGAAAGTCCCACCAAAGTATCTGCTTTATATACATTATTTACACAATGGGCTGCACGTGATTGGCTAATTCCGGAATTCTCCTGTAGGCCAATGAGGTTGTGGATTCACTTCCACCTGGAGTTGGATTGGGTGGCTCCTGCAGACCAATCATACTGCTGCATTCTGAATCGTATTGTTCTAGGACCAATCAGACTGCTGCATTTTGGATCCTATTGTTCTAGGACCAATCAGACTGCTGCATTTTGGATCCTATTCAACTCAGTACATAACACAGTCTGAATCTGAACAGTTGCTAAATCTACATTTTGATTTCCCTAAATGCAAACTGGGACCAAGCGGAATTAAGTCTGCTTGGTGGGGGATTTTGATCACTTGGTGGTGCTATTCATGGCTTGGGGGGGGGGGATCATAGAGTTGGAAGGGACAACAAAGTCCAACCCCCTGAAATACAGGAATCTTTCTTCAACCACAGGGCTCAAACCCATGACCCTGAAATTAAGAGTCTTGTGCTGTCCCTACTGAGCTATCCCAGGAGCTTCCCTTTTGCTTTATATGTTTAAATAGCTTTATATGTCTTCTAAAAGTCTGGAGACTCTGCCTGAGATTTCTATGACAAGCATATCACACAAGATTACTGAGTTGTACTTCTTTTTCTTTTGGGGTTCTAGGGAGAACGAGGAATTCCTGGATCACATGGACCAAAGGGCAGCTCAGGACGAAGGGTAAATATAATTCTATATTTTAACTGTCTGTTGGCAAAAGGCACTAGGGATGTTCAAACTTCTTTACGTTCAACGAAGGTACGACCTGTGTACCAGTGTGCTCAGATAGTTGAGCTGCATGCTTACTTGTATATTTATTCACATGCAACACCCAACAAATGTGCAGTCCATGTACCTGTGCACACAATTGTTGAGCTGCACAAATAAATAAGTGTTTGTTGTTTCACACAAACACTTGTAGATGTGTAGAGATAACTTGCACCTCTGTGTACGGTTGCCTTGCCTATAAGGCAGAGCCTCTGAACTGTTGGAAAAGGCTCTGAACTGTCTAATGACCAAGGCCCCATTCATACTATACCATAAACTCCAATAGTTCTCTGAGGTGGAAGACTTCCTATTCCACCACCGACATCATCATTTTACTATTCATACCCCACCCACTTGACTGGGTTGCCCCAACCACTCTGGGTGATTTCCGAGTTGTATAAAAACATAATACAACATTAAACATTTTTTAAAAAAACTTTTCTATACAGGGCTACCTTCAGATGGCTCTGGGATCGGATAACTCCATACCCTTTGACATTTCTCTGATGAAAATAGGGACTTCCTAAGGAAAAGTTGGACATTCTGGGATTAAATCAGAAACTGGGACAGCTTCTTTAAATCCTAAACTGTTTCTGGAAAATAGGGACACTTGGAGGGTCTGCTGTATGTTCAAAGCACTATCATATGCTTTAAACAGTGATGACTCCCCTCAAAGAATCCTGGGAACTGTAGACTTCTTAGGACACACCTATTTCCTTTAACAAGCGGCAGGTTCGAGAGTTACCTGGGAAGAGGGTTTGACTGTTAAGCCATTCTAAGAATTGTAACTCTGCAAGGGCAGTAGGGGTCACCTAGCAACTGTTAGCACCCTAAACAAACGAGTTTCAGGATTGTTTGGTGGAAGCCATGACCATTACTGTGTTATCGTACAGCTTTAAACATCTACTGCAGATAGGACCTAAGTTTGGAATATATATCTAATTCACAGGAAAGGAACTGATGTTAGTCAGCATTTCTTCTGCCCAGTCAGTGGCCCTCATCATTCTGAAATAAGGCCCGAGGAGGTAAAGATTGCATTTGATAAGGTGAGGTGGTACATAACATTTTAACTGCTGTTTGTCATTTTTTTCCCCGGATGAAGGGTAGAAAAGGCCCCAGAGGAGAGCCTGGTGAGCATGGAGAGCTTGGTGTAAGAGGAGACAATGTGAGTAATGATGGCTGCTGTTATTATTTTTTAATCAAAAATCCACACATTTATCGATTTATACCCAACCTTTCTCACAGAACTAGCTGCTTCCAGTTCTGGCCTTTGCAGCTCTTGACAGCCCTTCCCTCACCTCAAATTTTGTTGTGGCTGGACTTACAAAAATGTAAGAAGGGGTCTGCAGGATCAGGCTGAAAGGCCTATCAAGTCCAGCATCTGATTCTCATAGTGGCCAACCAGAGGCTGTGCTTTGAGAAGACAATCTGCTGTTCTACTATTGGCACAGAACACAAATGCATTTCTAAAAGGGATATGACATGGACATTATTTTAGATTTAAAATGTTTTTCAACCTCTCTGACCTCTTTGTCTTATGAAACTTATCTCCAATCATCATCTGCTCAGATTGCCCGCTTGCGTTCATTGCCAGATGATTCCTTTCATTTCTTCAGGGAAAGATTTTTGATTGCAGGCCTATATTTCAACTAAAATGAATGTTGATGTCGGTCACCCATTCCCCCCCCCCCCCAGCTATGCTAGCATAGCATAGGTCACTGGTAACACTTAAGTGTGTATTTGTTCATTTCAGGGGATTCCTGGAATTGACAACAATGCCTTTGGTCCAGCTGGTGCAAAAGGAATCATGGGACGGCAGGTATCCAGACATCTAGAAATCGTTAAGAACAAACTAATGGGTATATTTAGAAATATCTGAAAAGAGAAGGCGTCATTTTTGCAAGATTGAATGTTGATAGCTTCTTTCATTGAAACAGGGATTTATTTATTAATTCACTAATATTTATTAATATTTATCTTGGGGGCGAAAACCCCACCAAAGTCTTGCCAGCTTGGATCCAGTTGACCTATTTTGCAACCTTAATCCTGATTACTGGAGAGGGAAGAGACACATGAACGCTGTGGATTTTGGCAGATCATTGGGGCGCAATGAAGACAAATGGGAGAAGACGCCTCCGACAATGTGCTTAGTTTGGAACTAGACTAGTCTCTATTGTTCTGTTCCATCAAAGTAGATACGATTTAGATACTTTGATTCAACTGGCTACGGTGAAACTGCTTACAAAGCAATGCCGTACCACAACTATTCGGATGAGTATGTTTGCCTTGAATTACATGTCAGTGTTCATCGCACATGTCTGGAATATGTCAAAGGCACAAATGTAATTTAGTAATCTCACTGTGTTCTGCAGGGGGACCTGGGAACTGATGGCGTGCAAGGCGAGCCAGGCGAGAAGGGTGCAAATGTAAGAGCAGCTGTAATGGAGAAGATGTAAATGCATAAAGGAAATGCTATGGCTCAGTTTACAGGGGACAAACTACTTCAAAAAAACAAAAAGCCCAGAACAGAACCCCCTAAGATTATGTTGCAATCCTGTACACTCTTTTCTGCAACTAAACTGTCAGGTGTGGAGAGTATGACTTCACAGACAAGAATTAACGAGCACTTTCTATTTTATAGTCCTTTGTATTCAATCATCTGACTGCAAGCAAAAATCCACATCTCTCCACAAGGAGAGATAGGACCCACAAGCTACTCTAACTCCTCCCCCTTCCATCTCCCGCAACATCCTGGGCGCCAACAGGAAGTTCCTCCTCTCTGCTTTCTTTGTTCTCTAATATGGATGGACCTCCTAGTTCTTGGGGAGGGGGGTCCCCCACACTCTGTAATGACATCTCTGCTGGCTGTTCCCTCCCTTCTGTTTCTCAGTCCGTTATCTTGTAGCTAGGTAACAAGAGCTTTGTGTCTCCCTCTGCTTCTGAAACTGTTGGAAACAGGGAGGGTGAATCTCCCCTGCTCCTCCTCGTCAAAGAGGAGCTGATCTGCCTGAGAATGCATTTCCCAATCCTCTGTTTCAGACCATTCCCTGACATAAGCCCCGCTGAATTGCTTTTGAATCAATTATGCAAGGGCTTGTGCTGTAAGCCATAGGTAAAGGTAAAGGGACCCCTGACCATTAGGTCTAGTCGTGACCGACTCTGGGGTTGCAGCGCTCATCTCGCTTTATTGGCCAAGGGAGCCGGCGTACAGCTTCTGGGTCATGTGGCCAGCATGACTAAGCCGCTTCTGGCGAACCAGAGCAGCGCATGGAAACGCCGGTTACCTTCCCGCCGGAGTGGTACCTATTTATCTATTTGCACTTTGACGTGCTTTTGAACTGCTAGGTTGGCAGGAGCAGGGACCAAGCAACGGGAGCTCACCCCGTCATGGGGATTCGAACCGCCGACCTTCTGATCGGCAAGCCCTAGGCTTTGTGGTTTAACCCACAGCGCCACCCGTGTCCAAGCCATAGGTAATTGGGCCCAAATGCTACCCAGCATTGGTAGGCTGAGTTTATCAGAAAGTTGCCAACTCGTGGCCTACTGCAACCTGAGGCCTTTCACTGCTCATCTTAGACACTTTAGGAAATGGTTCTCTTTCATCTGCTGGTGACTTTTTATTCCCATATGAACTAATTTAGCTTCACTGCAAACTGGCTAGCCGGTTTTAAATCCTGGTGGTTTAAAATGCAGGGCTGATTGACAAAACACCTCTAAGTTAGCAGAGGTAGCCATCGTCCCATTGCGGAAGCTGGAGCAGCTGACTAGCCTCTTCATTGACTTAGAAGGGTCCAATGTAAGATGAATATTTCCCATAGGTAATATTCTACAGTTACGGTGGCCATGCTTGACAGAGAATAGTCCTCCACTTGAAGGAGTCCCCTATTTGAAGGGCTGCCTGGTCCAAATCTGGTTTAAAGAACCATAATGAGGGAGAGCAGGAGCTACCCATCAACAGCACCCGGACAGCAGATTGGCCACCCACGCTTGCCACCTACTGGCAGCCTTCCCCGTTAAAGAAATTCAGTGCATCTCAGTTTAAATACTAGTACAGTGGTGCCTCGCAAGACGAAAAGAATCCGTTCTGTGATTCTCTTCGTCTAGCGGTTTTTTCGTCTTGCGAAGCAAGCCCATTGACGGATAAGCGGATTAGCGCTATTAGCGCTATTAGCGGCTTTTGGCGGCTTTTAGCGGCTTATCGGCTTATCGGATCAGCTGATAAGCGGCTTAGCGGCTTAGAAAAAGGGGGAGGGGGGAAAAACCTGCAGGAACTCACAAGACATTTTCGTCTTGCGAAGCAAGCCCATAGGAAATTCGTTTTGCGAAGCACCTCCAAAACAGAAAACTCTTTCGTCTAGCGAGTTTTCCGTCTTGCGAGGCATTTGTCTTGCGGGGCACCAGTGTAACTGGGGCATATCCAGCGCTTCTGTTCTGTTAGTGCATCAGACTTCTGCTTGTGCAACAGAATTTTCCCTCCTCTCCTCTGCGCCCTGCTCCTTGGGCACCCTCAAAATCTTCTCCAGGGAGCTGGAAGACCCTCTAGAGCAGATTTTGCAGGTATGCAGGGCAAGGAGAGGAAAAGGAAAATCCTTCTGCATGAGTGATACTCTGTGCTTGCAAAGTTAGATACATATAACTTGGCATTTGCAAATGGTAATGCAAATGTATGTCATTTATTGCCCTCTTTTTTGGTGGTGGTGGGGAAATGCATTTCTTCTTTTTGGATGATGTATAAGTGGACATATAAAGTGCCATTCTTTAAAGCTGTTTCCTCCCCTTTCGTTTAGGGTCCCAATGGCCGCAGAGGTCGCCCTGGCTTAAAGGTCAGTAGCCACTGCACTCACATAATGCTGAATGTATTATTATTAGCTTTTGCCCCTTATTCCTGGAACCGATGCAGGAACTGGCATTGCCATTCTGAAGAGTGATGACTTGTGTTCCCTTCCTGTTCTGAAGCTGGAACTTCCTTGACTTGCGGAGCTAGATATCGAAAGGAGAGCTGTGCCTTTCATGAAAACAAGGGCATTGTTCTTGATAATCTAGTGGCCCAACCGATCAGTAGAAAGTGATCATGAAGACTGGAAGGACCACAGTTTGAAACATGCAGCAGTTTGAAAACTGCTGTTTCAAGATCTGAGTTTGTGGTTAATTCTTAATCCTGGCTTAGGCTTCATAGCATTTCTCAAATCCTCATCTAAGCTCGTGCATTATTTTTTTTTAAATGTAAAAGGTAAAGGGACCCCTGACCATTAGGTCCAGTCATGGCCGACTCTGGGGTTGCGGCGCTCATCTCGCTTTACTGGCCGAGGGAGCCAGCGTACAGCTTCCGGGTCATGTGGCCAGCATGACTAAGCCGCTTCTGGCGAACCAGAGCAGCGCATGGAAACGCCGTTTACCTTCCTGCCGGAGTGGTACCTATTTGTCTACTTGCACTTTGACGTGCTTTTGAACTGCTAGGTTGGCAGGAGCAGGGACCGAGCAACAGGAATTCACCCCGTCATGGGGATTCGAACCTCCTACCTTCTGATCGGCAAGTCCTAGGCTCTGTGGTTTAACCCACAATGCCACCCGCGTCCCTTTTTTAAACGTAGACCTGTTCAAAATATCTCCCTCCCTATATATAGCAAATGCATGGCGGGGGTAGCAAGAGGAGTGTCCGCTAGCAAACCTCTGATGGCCGCAGGTCTTCTGATGCTGCTCCCCAGTGTCTGTGTGCTGAGTCGAACATCACATGCTATGCGAATGCAGCTGAAGCAGGCTAACCAGCATTTGCCAACATTCGGTTCACTGGGTGGATGTCAAGGATGGGTCTGGGAAGTGTGTGGATATCGGGTGCTCCTGCTGCCCCCTCTATGCATTGGCTATACAGTGGTGCCTCGCAAGACGAAAAGAATCCGTTCTGTGATTCTCTTCGTCTAGCAGTTTTTTCGTCTTGCGAAGCAAGCCCATTGAAGGATTAGCGCTATTAGTGCTATTAGCGGCTTTTAGCGGCTTATCTGCTGATCGGATCAGCTGATAAGCGGATAAGCGGCTTGGAAAAAGGGGGGAAAGGGAAAAAAACCCAGCAGGAACGCGCAAGACATTGTCGTCTTGCGAAGCAAGCCCATAGGAGATTCGTTTTGCGAAGCACCTCCAAAACGTAAAACTCTTTCGTCTAGCGAGTTTTACGTCTTGCGAGGCATTCGTCTTGCGGGGCACTACTGTAGATGTGAGCAGCTCTTGCAAACTGGAGCGTAGAGTGGGAGGGTGCCGGGGGGCTGTGGCCCAGGGTGCACAATTTTTGAGTAGGCATGAATCGGGCGACCCCACCATGGCCTGGCCTGGTGCTAATCTCCACTCATCAAGGGCTGCATTGACCGGCCATGCTCTCCCCTGCATGGGCAGGAAGGCAGCTCAACGCTGCCCTGTTTTGCTCTGATAGGAGTGGGGTCACTCCAGCGGTGTTGCCGGTGAGGACTGGGCTGGCGTTCCCCTACCCACCAAAATTGTGCTCATCCCGGGTGCCAGCAACTGATGCTACACCACTGCTTGCAAACAAGCCATGAAGCTGGGTGGGTGGCCTTGAGCCACTCACTACATTTCAGCCTAACTTACCGTATTTTTCGCCCCATAGGGCGCACCGGCCCATACGGCGCACCTAGATTTGGGGGGGGGGGAATCAAGGATTTTTTTTTTATTTCCCCCCCGCAGCCATCCCCAAGCTAGAAGAGGGAGACGGAGCACTCCGTCTCCCTCTTCTGCCTTCAGGGACAGCCTCCCTCGCCTCCGTGGGGCAGCGGCTTGCCCCATTGTCCCCCGAGCTTGTGGGGCTGGCGGTGGAGAGAAGCTTGCTTCTCCCCACCGCCAGCCTCCAAACCAGGTCGGGGAATAGCGGGATGGCGGTGCTCCGCCTCCCCGCTGTCCCCCGAGCTTGTGGGGCACCAACCCCTCTCGCTCTCCAGGCTTCAGTGAAAGCCTGCATTTGCCCCATAGTACGCACACACATTTCCCCTTCATTTTTGGAGGGGAAAAAGTGCGTCCTATAGGGCGAAAAATATGGTACTTGGCAGGGCTGTTATGAGACCCCCTGATCTCCTTGGGCTGAATGAAGTGGAATAAATCACCATTTGAAACTTTTGCTTTCTTCCAAAGACAGCCTGTCACTGACTAGCAGTTCCTCAGGAGTTTTGCCCAGTCTGCCTACGTGGATCAGCAGGCAGTTATCATTCAGCCTTTGCATTTCTTTTGCTTTTGTGATACGTTTCTTGATTCAAATGCACCAAAACGCATATAAGAATGTGCATTTTAGAGAAACACCTATATGCCAGAAAAGGTGTTGTTGTTTAGTCGTTTAGTTGTGTCCGATTCTTTGTGACCCCATGGACCAAAGCATGCCAGACACTCCTGTCTTCCACTGCCTCCCGAAGTTTGGTCAAACTCATGCTGGTAGCTTCGAGAACACTGTCCAACCATCTCGTCCTCTGTCGTACACCAGTGTGGTGTAGTGGTTAAGAGCGGTAGTCTCGTAATCTGGGGAACCGGGTTCGCGTCTCCGCTCCTCCACATGCAGCTGCTGGGTGACCTTGGGCCAGTCACACTTCTTTGAAGTCTCTCAGCCCCACTCACCTCACAGAGTGTTTGTTGTGGGGGAGGAAGGGAAAGGAGAATGTTAGCCGCTTTGAGACTCCTGAGGGGAGTGAAAGGCGGGATATCAAATCCAAACTCTTCTTCTTCTCCTTGTGCCCTCCATCTTTCCCAACATCAGGGTCTTTTCCAGGGAGTCTTCTCATCTCATGAGGTGGCCAAAGTATTGGAGCCCCAGCTTCTCGATCTGTCCTTCCAATGAGCACTCAGGGCTGATTTCCTTCAGAATGGAGAGGTTTGATCTTCTTTACAGTCCATGGGACTCTCAAGAGTCTCTTCCAGCACCATAATTCAAAAGCATCAATTCTTCAGCGATCAGCCTTCTTTATGGTTCAGCTCTCACTTCCATACATCACTAGTGGGAAAACCAGTACAGTTTTAGGGTAAAATGACCTAAAATGCTTTTGCAGAACGATGTGGAAATGGGGTGTAAAAGATGAATGAATGCAGGTGACATTGACAAAAATAAAACAAATCCCTCTCTTCCTAAGCTCTATTGCTTTTAAGCTACGCTTACAGGTTTGCTGGGCCTTTTGGCTGGTCCCTGTTTGAAATGGAATGCTAGACTGAATAATCATTGGGTCTGCTCCAGCCAGACTCATCTTACGTTCTTCATTTTCGCAGTGGGATGAAGGTAGTTTGGCCTCAAAATGAAATGTCGCTTGCCCAAAGTTTACACATCTCTTACACACCTGCTTCTGCCAACTTTACAACAGCAGCTTCTTTGTAAGATGTTTTCTTTGCTGTGTCAATTTTACTTTGGAGCCGTAGAGGGCCCTGCAGGCTTTGGCTTTTATCTGAATTTACTTCTCCCCATCCTGCCACAAACACACGTTTAAATTGTCACAGCAGACCGCTTTTCTGTCCAAAGTTGAGCATTACTCAGCAGTGCTTTCTTTATTTCCTTACAAACCCCATGCCGGTTAATGATTGCCTTAGGTGTCAATAAATGTTTTCTCGGATTACAGCTCCTCCTGGTAATTTCTCTTTTGTCACCAAACTAAAGCTTTGGAAACAGCTCCCATCATTTTTGCTCCAGGGATTCAGGCAAAAAGCGCCACTTGAACTACCTGATGTTTCGAAAGCGTGGTAATTATGGGTCTGTTTGCTTTGCTTTTTCCATCTCTTTTTCTTAAAGGAAAAATTAGACCAAGGGGGTCGGCTGCATCCTTCTCCATGATACTTAACTACCTTCATTCACATCCCTAATGCTCAAGCCATGATGAACGTATGAACACTCTTTTAGCAATAGAGGGCCCATCATCTGTTAAGCCTGGCACCCTTCATGGTTGGGCAGCCCTAGTCCCCCAGGTTTGTTAACACCTGTCCTCATCTCTCCAGGCCATGCACTTTGGATCCGCCATTTAGTTTTCCCACAATGCCTAGGAGTGGTGCTTCGTTGGGGACACTTTGGGAAGTTAAAATGGCAGCAATGGATGGTAGCAATGCCACCACACATGAGTCAGCTGGGGCCACCAACTCTGCGGAGGAGACAAGTACTTATTTATGGACATATTTATAATTATCAACTTTAGTCAAAATATAACAATTCAGGATACAACATATAAGAGTAAAATAAACCAAAGTATCTGTCAGGGAACTGACATCAGAGCGAGAGGCGAAGGGGAGGCTCCCAGATTCTGCAGGCGAAGGACCCAGCACCAGGGGGAGAAGCAACTCGGTAGAGGAGGAAGGAAATCAGCGCAACACCAGGGATAAAGGGGGGCAAATGGAGGAAGCGGAGGGAGAGCTCTGGGATTCTTCTCTGGACATCAGTGAGGAGAGCACAGGTCCTCCACTATCCACACCCTCCCTGCGCAGAAGACTCCCGCGCAGTGAGAGGAGGAGGCGACTGGGAGTCAGACAGCTTCTATGCTGGAAAAGGTTTAAGAAACGCCCACAGACAGATTCTGCTAGCGACTGAGGCAGCCACGCTGAGATGGGCTGTGCAGTCAGAACGGTTTAACCAAGGCAATTAAGCCTAGAACGGCGGCAGTTTACGCACGAGTAACTCAAACCCATTACAGCATCCATAAAAACTTCAAAAAAATAACAAAAACTCATACTGCAAAACAATACTGTCTAAACAATATAGTTTTCAATAGTGGCATGTTGTTGCTGTTTTGTTGTCGAGGTTGTGGTTGACTGTGCACGAGATCAAGTTTCTGTTAGTTAATATCAGGGCAGAAATTGAATTTCATTCACTCCGACAGAATGCTGCAGGTCAGAAAGGCGAGTCTCCTTTAGTACTTTTCTCTTCTCTTTTTGACAGGGCCTAAAAGGAAATGAAGGCGATCCAGGTCTTCCTGGTGAAATGGGGCTACAAGGAAACCAGGTAATATAAATTTGTGTTCTGTTGCCGTGCTTAGAGGGGTGTCTTGTCAGAGCTGAATTCTTTATATTGTAATGACTGACTCTGCAGGTTGTGAATCGAAACAGGTAGGATTTGTTTCCAGTAGCCATCGTGCATTGAAGCGGTTGCATCAACAGGCCAGAGCCACTAAAATAAGGCTGCGTCTGGGGCTTGGTCAACATGCATCAAAAACCTATTGTATTCCTTTGTCTCCTGTGTCACTCAGGGTACACCAGGTTTACGCGGAATACCTGGACCTCGAGGACCCCAAGGCTTTCCAGGACCCCAAGTATGTCTTAAAATGATATGTCTTACTTTGCCAGTCTTTTTAAGTCCATGGGAACATTTGTAAAATGGAGAAACTGTTGCGGGCACCACAGACATAACTAATCGCACACCACTACTGTTATGTACTGAAGTTCTCACCCTGGGCCAGCAGGGGGATACCGTAGATAGTTATGCGAATGAAGGATCGAAAGTGACGTTCAGTGATTGGATAGTTTGTTTGCAAATGAAGGATCGAAAGTGACATTCAGTGATTGGATAGTTTTAGAAAGTTGCTACAGTAACATTGTACTGGAGCTCTATATAAGCAGGCTGACTGAGCTCTTCAGGTAAGTTCTGTTCTGGCCTCTGAATAAAGAAGAGCTGTTTGAAGACTCGCTGTGCTGTCTGATATGTTCACCCACAACTTAACAACTACCTATTCTGCTGTTGGCTTCAAGCGAGGGCTTCTTGCAAGCCTAATTTCAGCATGGAGAAGACGAGACCGTGTGGGCCCCAAGCGAAGGCCTCTCGCCTCTTATACATCCCCCAGATATTTCTGTGCACAAGTATTTTGTTCCTAGTCACGGGTTTTGTAGTCTACACTTTACAACTGTAGTAGAGCATCCTGACTTGGGTTATGCACTATATCATGGGTTTTTAATTTTGATCTATGCAAAAGTATGCAGAGTGCTTTTGAGCCTGAATTTTGCTTGTGTTCATTGAGGATGATGCCCAACTGACTGGGCTGCCCCTCCCACTCTGGGCGGCTTCCAATGATTTATATGTGCATTTCAGCCAATGCGTGTTTAAATTTGCAAGCTGCTTCTAGGGTCAATTGCAGAAATCCCTGTTCCTAGTGTTCCCCTTTCCTCCATCCAGACTTCTGAGTCATGTCAAAGCTTTCCTCTGAAATGACTTTCTCACTGCTACTTTCTCTGAACAAGTAAAATCCCTCCAAATACAACTTTGGGGCCTCACGTTGCCTATTCACCTGTCCAGCTGCATTCTATCATAAGATGCGGACTGACGCTTTAAAAAGAAATAAATGCCTTTAGTGTATATATGTCTACAGTTCTATGATTCTATGTCTGCCCTTTCTTCCGTAATAGTTGAACAGACGTCATTCAGGACTGCTGAAACCTGGATGGGATTATAGAGAAAGCACAAAAGCTATTTAACTGGCTGTCAATGATTGCTGTGGTTTTCTTAATGTGACTTTCGATATGTGTTTCTGATTGGAGGGTAGTCAAGGAATCGATGGCACGCCTGGCTCCATAGGGAAAGAAGGACCTAGAGGTCAAAAGGTAAGAACTGGTTTCAACAGTACCTTTTGTGTTTCGACAAAGTGTCTGAACACGTTTCTTCCGAAGTAAAACGCAGCCTTCGTTTTGTCCAGTATAAAGAACAGCTCTATGTAGCAACTGAGCAGGGCTGTAAATATTTTTGTACTTTTATACTCGGTACAAAATGTATCTGGAGCTGGTCCTTTGGAACATGCGAGTCCACTTTTGTATGGACTTGACTGGCTGCCGCCTATTTGTCTTGCAGTTCAAAGCACTAGTTAACCCCTTGCTGAATGGCCTAAATCAGGGGCTGTTAACTTTTGGGGGCTGGTGGGCACATATGGAATTTTGAGAAAATTCCGTGGGCCCCAGTCACAAAATGGCCACCGTGGGATGTGTGGCATATCACAAAACGGTGGCTGTTAGGAAGAAGGAGGAGGAGGAGGAGGAGGTGTTTGGATTTGATACCCCGCCTTCCACTCCCTTTAAGGAGTCTCAAAGCAGCTAACAATCTTCTTTCCCTTCCTACCCCACAACAAACACTCTGTGAGGTGAGTGAGGCTGAGAGACTTCAGAGAAGTGTGACTAGCCCAAGATCACCCAGCAGCTGCATGTGGAGGAGCAGGGAAGCGAACTTGGTTCACCAGATTACGAGTCCACCACTCTTAACCATGCTGGCATTGGGAGCATTGTATGACGCAAAATGTCAGAGCAGAAAAAGAAACAGTAACACAGAACAGTATGGGAAAGCTCCCTGTTATGCCAATAAAGGCTTAATGAATGAATGAAAGAAAAAAGTCACCACCACACCACACTGGCATGGGTGGGCACCCTTGTGCCCGTGTGTGCCAGGCTGGCAACCCCTGCCTTAAATGACTTGGGAGAAGGTCAGAATACTTAAAAGGGCTGCCATCTTCTCCTAAGATTAGCAGAAGAGGACGTGTGTGTGTGTGTGTGTGTGTGTGTGTGTGTGTGTGCTGCCACTCTGTTGGCTTTTGCCTGGCATTGGTGGCACCTACTGTTTACCTCCCTGCCTCCCACCCTGTTCAGTCCCCTGCTCAAACTCACTAAAATTCTCTGGAATGAAAAAGCTGTTGGTTGCTATCTTTACTTCAAATGGCTCGCCGAGTTGTGGAGTTCATGATGGTGATCATCCATATCTAACATGGGGGGGTGGTATTTTAAAATAAAATAAAATAACTCTTACAGATAGTCTATTATTTGGTACCATCTGCCATCTAAAATAAGTTAGGGTTGCCATATGTCCAGTTTTTCCTGGGATGCCAAACAGTAAAATTAGTACACAGGGGAAAATTTTGAAAAATCAGCAAAATGTCTGGGGTTTTCCAAACAGAACCAGGAAGCTCAACAACCTTTGGGGCGATTCCCCCCCCCCAAAAAAAATGTGTCCAGATTTCTATTACTTGAAATGTGGCAACCCTAAATAAGTTCCATAGACTTCTCTGGCCTGGCGTTTTCCTCATGGGGAAACCTGAGGCTTAGTTTTTCTATAGGTGGGTACTAGGATGAGGTGCTAACATGCCCCTTCACACATGTCTGAACATTTCACCCAAAGCTTCATCAACTCTAATGGTAACCAGGGTTACATATAATCAGCAGTCTGTCAGGGAGAAGGTTAAGCTAGAAGCCTTCTGTCTGAAATCTAGTTTTCTATGTAAAGGGGATTATTTTGTCTGGAGGAGTTATCCATTATGGAAGCCCCCCACTTTCAGTCTGTGGCAGTACAGACAGCCCTGAGTTTGCTGCCTCATTGAGAGCAAGACTATAGACACCAAAACAATAAAATTGGTCTGTACTATTGGTCCGTATTTAATGGTTAATCTCTGTTTTGTACTGTGTGAAAGGGAGAACATGGTGATCTTGGAGAAAAAGGCCTACAGGGGCTACCTGGACCAAGAGGCTTGACGGTGAGTTTTGCCTTTCTGATTCTGAGTCTTGACGTTTGTGACTGAATTTCTCTCCGCCTCTGAAAAAGAACGGTTGCTCCATTTGATTTTCCTTCATCCTTTTTCTTCGTCTACTGGAAAATCGTGTGTCTGTCCATCTTTCTGTCTGTTCCCTACGCATCTGGAAACCTCTTGAGATATCACTGGCAAACATGGCACGACGGTTCCCAAGATGGAGGAGCTTTTTTAAAAAAAAAATCCATCAGCCGCCATCTTGAATCCAGATGGCAGACCGAAACATTCTAAACTGCACCAATTTGGACACTTCTTAAGATATTGCTGCCAGATTTGGCACAATGGTTCACAAGAGTAAAACCGCAACAAGTAACTTGTCCTGTAGAAGATGTGCCAAGGATACAGTTTGTGGGTTTCTTGCCAAGATGCCAGTCATTTCTTCTCAGCTGTGCTGGATTTATGTATAGGCTGAAGCCTGGGGCCTCTAAATCTAGGGGGCCTTGCCAGTCTGCCCGCTCCCCAGTGGGCAGTCTCCCCTCTCCCAAAATTGCAAACCCAAGACTTCATGCGAGGGCAGGGCAACTCAGTCCTCTGAATCTAGGGGGCCTCACCAGCTTGATCTCTCCCCAGTGCCACAGTCTCCCCTCTCCCAAAATTGTAAACCCAAGACTTCATGCAAGGTCAGGGCAACTCAGGCCCAGAAACTATGAGACTTAGGGCTATCCAGTGGGGCCAAATTTGAAGCAGTGGGGCGCAACTTGAATTTGTTTTTGTAGGGCCCCAGTTCACAGCCAAAGTCTGCAAAATCTTATAGATATAAATAAAATCCATCTAGATTGCCCTTAGGAGCGGCACGCAGGGCCCAATTTGGCCAAATTGCTCCACTTGCCTTAAGGTCAGCCCTGATGAGACTGTGCAGGGGTTGGACTGACAAGCCCTGCACCTTCTAGGTCCCTGGTGTCACTATTCAGAGTACAGACTCAAGGACTTGTTATGGAAATAAAGGGGGGCACTTATTGGAAATCAGTTTTGTCACCTCCCCCCCAAACCCCGGGACGATGAGCCCAGCCACTTTTTATTCACAGTTGCATAAGCACTACACTACAGCATGGCCATAAACCTGTAGGTTCAACCGCTGAAATATACACCCAATATGCAGCAATTGAGATTTATGTTACTTCTTTATGCTTTATGTGTTTTATGAATGGACTCTGTATTTTGTGAATTACCTAAGAGCCACCAATAGGGAGCTCTAGAATCTGACAGATAACCAACTGGGTTGTACCAAGCAGCGACCCCTCTTGCTGAAAGCAGGTAACCAGCAGGAAACGCTTCAGCTCAGCCTTAGCACTGTTAACTGAACACCCCCTGCTGTGCAGATAATGGAGAAAGCTTGTAAATTGTTTCCCTTCCGGCATCCTGGCCAACTCTATTACACTGGTGTAAACCCTGGTGGACCAGAAGCCCAGAATAGCAGCAAATAAAATCCGCTTATACATCAGTGACTGATAAGACTTGTCAACCTGTTCTTCCAAAGCCTTCCTATAAAGATCCAAAATACTGGCCAAAAGAGAGCAGGTCTGGGAAGAGTGAGGCATACAATGGGCACCACCAGTGAAAAGCCCCTGCTCCATGTAGCTCCTGTCCTGTCATTTGATAGAGTGCCCACTTGCCCTCCTTCTTGACATGGAATGCTCTCTATTGGAGTCTCCCGGTCCAGTACAAAGACCATAAGAAGAGAGAGCAGGGACCTTGAAATTCCCAGCAGCTGTTAATCAAGCAAGCAAGCACACAGGTCATTTTTGTCACAGTCAGGACTTGTTTTTGTACAATCTTGTTTGTCCCCAGTAACCAAAATTATATTATCAACATATACAAGCAGAAAAGTTGTTTTTCTTCATTTGGAAGGAATCGTACAAAACAAGGGGGCACTAAGAAAGAAAAGTTCCAGGGTGGCAACAGAAATGAAACTAAAAATGCTTTTGCATTTTCAGAACTACCCAGCAATATCAAGTTATAGGAAAACTGGTGCTATTAACATTAACCCTAGTTGGTTAATTGATTTGGCAACTTCCATGCACATGATGTCTGATGCTAATTCCTCCCCAAAGAGTTAAATGAGATTCAGGTGAGGCTCATATGCCTTTCAATCCCAGCAGGTATATAACAGGTATATAGCAGGTATATGCCCAGGCCGATTTGTTTCGTCCGGTCTACTTTGAATAGAACTTAGCTGAATGCAATCCTCACTCTGTCTAATGGTAGGGCCAGCCCTAAAAGTCTTTTAAAAAACATTCTTTTGATTTTTCCATTCCTTGCAGGGGCTAGATGGTGACAATGGCTATGGTATACAAGGACAAAAAGGAGCAAAGGTGAGAGCCACGCTGTGAAGTTTCGGTCGCAGTGAACTATCACTCTTCAGCAGGGGTGGGGAACGTGTGGCCCTACAAATATTTTTGGACTAAACTCCCATAATCCTTGCACATTAGCTGTACTGGCTGGGGTTCATGCAAGTTAGAGTCCAGCAACATCTGTAGGGTAACAGCTTCACCATCCCTGCTATACAGTGACAACCACTAACAGCAGGCAGTGCAATCTTTTAGGATGTCTCTTATGGAAACCTCATTAAAAGAAAACGAGAGTGCCCTTGCACAGATTTCTCCTGGTATGCCCCACAGAGAAACTTACGGTCTTCAAATAAAAACATCTTGAAGGTCCCAGGCCACAGAGAAGTTAGGCTGGCCTCAACTAGAGCCAGGGCTTTTTCGGCTGTGGCTCCGATCTGGTGGAACACTCTGTCACAAGAGACCAGGGCCCTGCGGGACTTGACATCTTTCCGCAGGGCCTGCAAGACAGAGCTGTTCCACCAGGCCTTTGGCCAGGGCACAGCCTGACTCCCTCCCTCGGCAATCTTCGCGGAGCTCTGGCCCAATGGTTGCCAGTGGCCTGAATTAATTAATTTTACAATGAATGATTTTAGAGTGTTGTTTATGTTATACTTTTATACTGTTTTATTTTTGTTAGCCGCCCTGAGCCCGGCTTCGGCTGGGGAGGGTGGGATATAAATAAAATTTATTATTATTATTATTATTTCGTTGCCGTTGGGCTTGTGCAGATGTTCCTGGTGGATTGTGCCTCCAATATTATATGGATTTATTGAGCACTGTTGAATAGACTCATAGAATCATTGAATTGTAGACTTGGAAGGGGCCACAAAGATCACCTGGTTCTGCAATGCAGGAATCTTTTGCCCAATGTGGGTCTTAAACCCACAACCCTGAGATTAAGAGTCCCGTGCTCTACCGGCCGAGCTAAAGCACACATTGGGGATGTAACCATTCTCATTTTGTTTTGAAAACACAGCCCATGCTTGCCAGCCAGTCTGTGCCCCTGATCACACTTGCACCCATACATGGATGTATGTCACCACTGTGAGCAGTTTCCAAAATCTTGGGTCTGTTTGCCTGCTTGGGTGTGGGAATCCTAATCTTTGTTAATACAGGAATGCTTATTAATTTACTGGTAGGGATCAGAGAAGCGTGCTTGTAGTGACTGTGTGCCAAAAGGGTCAGGAGCAGAACAAAGCAGCGCTTACATTCAAGTCGTTATGCTTTGGTATGCCCAGCTCAGTGATGGATTTGGTGCCCTGTGCGAGGTCAAAATCCTGGAGCTCTCCCGCCTGCTGGGAAAGTGCTAAGTAGGCTTTGGGAAGGAGGTGGGAGGGCTCTAGGATCCTACCAGAGCCTCATGCCTCCTCCCCAAAGCCCAATGCCTTGCTTTCTGGCCTTTGAGACAGCGCTCAGGGCCCAATGCGTGCACATCACTCGCAGAGCCCTAAATCGCCCCATTCTCAGAAGGAAGGGCAGCTAATTCGTAGCACAGTTTGCTTCCTTTGTTATGCTGGCTCATGTCCTGGCTTTGCCTAGTCACATGCGGAGTGAAGCTTTATGAACCAAAGTGCCAAGAGGCCTCCTTTGGAGGAGAGTGAGGCAGAGCACTTTGGTAACGTTCCATTGTTGATTGTGGACAGCACAACGCCACAAGCGCAACCCATTCCATAACTGACAAGGGACCCATGTTGCTGAGATCATATAACAAAATAGATTCCATTCAAAACCAACATTAAAAGCCAGTATAAATGTTTGTTTTGTTGCATTACCTGGATATCTGGATATTTGCCTGCCAATTTTTTCTAGTGGAATGGAATGCAACACTCAACACTTCCGATGCATGATAAATAGTTGTGATTGGGAAATAAGCACGACAATATTTCCTATATCAAGTATAGTATTCTGGAGCCTGACAGTTGTCCAAAAACTACAGAGGGAGATGTATAAGGACTAATTACATGGAAAGTCCGTCCTTCTGGTGGAATGTGGAAGGATGCTTTGGCAGGGTGAATGGATCCTACGGGCTTTATTGTGACCAGCTCAGGATTCACTCTCCTGGTCTTTCTTTAACTTGCTTCCTGATGCTGCATCAGTGGCATAGCGTGGGTTGGCAGTGCCCGGGGCTGCTCATAGGGGCTGGGTGGGAGGGAGGAAAGGAAGGGAACAGACAGTGTATGCATGTGCATTCAACTGCCTAAAGCACCTGTGTTACCCAAGAGATCGCAGCCATAGAGATAAGAAGAGTTGTTCTGTTGTCTGGCGAGGTCATTTCCTGTTTTGCATGGAGAAGCTATTTTCAACAGAGCCCAGTGCCGGAAGCACTTAGCTGTACTGAGGCAGCACTGGGTGCTGAAATTGTGCGACCCCAACAAATTTTGTGCCCAGGGCAACCTCCCTGCAACCCCCTCCACACTTGACAGTGCACTAATTTGCACCTCCATTATTGCATTATTCTACCTCTCCTTTGATGCCAGAGTAGCTCACCTGGGCGACTGGTGTAATGTCATAGCCTGTGACATTTTTGTATCATATGGAGGAAGAGATTTAGGATCATATGGAGGAAGAGAGGAGCCTTGCTCACTATACAGTACCAGCAGATCAGGTTTCTTAAGATGATGATTAACTTTTTAATGAAGCAGATAACTGCAGTACTGTTGGAGTGGCCATGAGATGTAAGAAAAGCTGCCTGGGATATGACACCAGACACATTTGATGACACATTCAACTTGGCTTTACTCAGAGTATACCCATTGAAATGAATGAATATGCCTATGTATGGCCCATTCATTTCAGTAAAACTTATTTAACATATATAGTTGCATTTGCATTTATAAACAGTTAAAATAGTTGCACATGTAAAGCAATACAACACACACTCCAATACAGATACAAAATTGCAAATGTGTTTAATCTAAAAGAAAAGAAAATAGAACAATTCTTTTTAAAGCAACAGCAAAGGAAAGATTGTGAAACGGCCAGCAAGGAAGTCACATGAGATCAAAGTTTTGTTTCTGTTTCTTTAATTCCAGGGGCAGCCTGGATTTCCTGGAAACCCTGGACTGCAGGTATTGCTTATACTCCTACAGTGACTCATTTATGTTTCCTGTATGGGTTGTTTTGATGCGGGTAGCGCTGTGGTCTAAACCACCGTTCCTCTTGGGCTTGCCAGTCAGAAGGTCGGTGGTTCGAATCCCCACAACAGAGTGAGCTCCTGTTGCTCTGTCCCAGCTCCTGCCAACCTAGCAGTTTGAAAGCACGCCAGTGCAAGTAGATAAATAGATACCACTGCAGCGGGAAGCTAAACGGCGTTTCCGTGCGCTGTGGTTTCCGTCAAGGTGTTCCATTGTGCCAGTAGTAGTTTAGTCATGCTGGCCACATGACCCGGAAAGATGTCTGTGGACAAACGCCAGCTCCCTTGGCCTGAAAGTGAGATGAGCGCCGCAACCCCAGAGTCGCCTTTGAATGGACTTAACCGTCCAGGTGTCCTTTACCTTTTGAGTGCTATGTTTCTTATTTTCATAGTCTTTAACTAGATGTGTGGATTGGAGCCATGGTTCGGGGCAGGGGGAGTCCTAACACTTTGACCTTGCACCACAGCCTTGGTCCAGTTTGGAAGCCACAAAGTGGCTAAACGCATACCCTTTTTCTCCTCTTCAGCACATAGCAACTCTGGGACTGTGACAGGATAATGCACTCCCCACTGGTATAAAACCTTCTAGTGAAGAAGCAGCTCTGATCTTTGGACACATTAAGCTAGACTTGGGGTGGTGACACCCTGGCCAGAAAGAGGGCCCTTGTTGTTGAATTAATCCTTACGTATTTAATACAATTGAATGGATTATTGTTTAGACACGAATGTTGCTTTGGAATATTGCGATAGTTGCTAAGTTTTGTTATATTGATTATTCTCATAATTAGGACAAAATACCAGCATAATTAACATATTCAGTATCAATAAAGTTTTTCCATTCTCTGTTTGCTGCTTTGGGTTTTCCTCAGGAAGGAAAATGAGGTTATGGGCAACCCGTTGGACTAGGGCTGCCATAAAAGGACACAGGCACGCCACACACCATGGCTTCGATCCAAATTAACTTTCTTTTCATGCAAGGAAAGGATAAGCAATCCAAACAGGAGTTCTTAGCTGCAAAACTCTACTTCTGATTCCTTTCTAGGGTGAAGATGGAGATCCAGGCATTCCTGGAGATAAAGGCGCCAAAGGAATTAGGGGACAACGGGTGAGGATGATAAATGATCCTAAGCGGTTTGATATGTGAGAAAGGAGAGTTCTCTTTATAACGGTTCTTAAAACTCCTAATGGTTTCTTTCAGATGCCTCACGCTAGAATCCAGTTGCCACAATTTGTGACAGTCTAATAATGCCTCGCGGGTGGCGCTGTGGGTTAAACCACAGAGCCTAGGACTTGCTGATCAGAAGGTCGGCGGTTTGAATCCCCACGACGGGGTGAGCTCCCATTGCTTGGTCCCTGCTCCTGCCAACCTAGCAGTTCGAAAGCACATCAAAGTGCAAGTAGATAAATAGGTACCGCTGCAGCGGGAAGGTAAACGGCATTTCCATGCGCTGCTCTGGTTTGCCAGAAATGGCTTAGTCATGCTGGCCACATGACCTGGAAGCTGTATGCTGGCTCCGGCGGCCAATAAAGCGAGATGAGCGCCGCAACCCCAGAGTCGGCCACGACTGGACCTAATGGTCAGGGGTCCCCTTTAATAATGCCTCAGAGCTGTGTGAAAATGGTCACTCAAAATCCCCACCCCTTTCTGTGGGAATTTGCTGAATATTCTCTGGACTTATTCAACATTTCGAGGGCACTGAAAAAGAAAAACGAAATGTTTCTGTGCACCGCACATCATTTAAGTGGTGATTTATAACAGATGTTTACTCTTTATTTATTTATGTTTGTCATAATAATAATAATAATAATTTATTTATACCCCGCCAATCTGGCTATGTACACACACACACATTCATTTTGAATATTGCCACAGCATTGCAATATTCAAAATGAATGTGTCTAGGGGTTTCACTAGTAGATCTTCAGCATCAAATGCAACACAGAGTGAGTGTCCAATTTTCAAACCTAAGACTTAAGGGTCCTTCAGTGATCCCATTCCAAAATTTGTTTTGATTTTAAGCATCTGAGGTAGATAACCCTTTAACATGCACTCTTTAAACCATCGTATCTAACTGACTAGTATATTTCTTCATTAGCTCCCAGTACGTTTCTGAGCACAATGCAAAGTGTTGGTGCTGACCTTTAAAGCCCTAAACGGCCTCAGTCCAGTATACCTGAAGGAGTGTCTCCCCCCCCCCATTATTCTGCCCGGACAATGAGGTCCAGCACCGAGGGCCTTCTAGCAGTTCCCTTGCTGTGAGAAGTGAGGTTACAGGGAACCAGGCAGAGGGCCTTCTCAGTAATGGCACCTGCCCTGTGGAAATTCCTCCCAGCAGATGTCAAGGCAATAAACAACTATTTTACTTTTAAAAGACAACTGAAGGCGGCCCTGTTTAGGGAAGTTTTTAATGTCTGATGCTGTATTGTTTTTGATATTTGGTTGGAAGCAGCCCAGAGTGGCTGCGGAAACCCAGCCAGATGGGCAGGGCATAAATAAATTATTATTATTATTATTATTATTATTATTATTATTATTATTATTTATTTCAAATTAAAAGCACATCATACATTAAAAGTACATTAAACAAGGCAACTGAAACCTAAGCAAAACATGTTGGGTTTAAAAGAAAAGAAACAAAAGTTTTCAGGTCCCCAATCCATGCACGTTTTACTTGGGAGGAAGCCCCATTGAACTTGGTTGGGATTTACTTCCGAGTAACAGTGGCAATTTTAATCTGAAATCTTAAACGCTGTACTGCACCCAGAGCTCAGAAACTGCTTGTGTTTGTGAAATTCCCCGTCACAAAACGCGCCTAGAACAATGGGAATTTCAAACTCTGCTTGAGAAAGAAGAATTAGTAGGAGCAGGCTCCAAGCTCATTTGCTATCTTTAGCAATATTAAAATGTGAAATAATATTGAATCCACAGCTGCCTAACTTTATTCACAGGCAGAGAACTGGGGGGAGGAAGGCATTTCACTGGTACCTGAAATTTCATTTCAAGGGAGCTGAAATTATCCAAGACTTTGGAAGGAACCTAAAAAATGAAACTTTCAAAAAATATTGAATTTTCAGCCAACCCAAAAAACCTCCAAACCTTTTGTTTTCACATATGAAGCCTGAAACAAGTTGCGTTATTTTAATGGGGCCTTTGCATTTTTTTAAAGGGCCGTGGTGGAACACCAGGAGCAGTTGGTGATCCAGGACGCTGGGGAGAACCTGGGAGAATGGTAAAAGAAATACAGATTAATATTGAACTGTGAAACCAAATATAGCTGAAAATACATTATCAAATTATATTTTCTGGATCAGGATTATATAAACAAAAATATGGCTATGAGTTTCATCTGCAAAATCAACAGCACAGTATAGAAGTAGCTCAGTGTTGAATTCAAATTATGCTTTCCTTTTCAAAATTGCTCCTTATATGTGTGAAAGAATCTGGGGTGGGGGAAGGAATGATTTTGCGTTCAATCTAGAATCTTGATTTTGTTGCTGTTGTTTAGTCGTTTAGTCGTGTCCGACTCTTCGTGACCCCATGGACCAGAGCATGCCAGGCACTCCTGTCTTCCACTGCCTCCCGCAGTTTGGTCAAACTCATGCTGGTAGCTTCGAGAACACTATCCAACCATCTTGTCCTCTGTCGTCCCCTTCTCCTTGTGCCCTCCATCTTTCCCAACATCAGGGTCTTTTCCAGGGAGTCTTCTCTTCTCATGAGGTGGCCGAAGTATTGGAGCCTCAACTTCAGGATCTGTCCTTCCAGTGAGCACTCAGGGCTGATTTCCTTCAGAATGGATAGGTTTGGTCTTCTTGCAGTCCATGGGACTCTCAAGAGTCTCCTCCAGCACCATAATTCAAAAGCATCAATTCTTCGGCCTTCTTTATGGTCCAGCTCTCATTTCCATACATCCCTACTGGGAAAACCATAGCTTTAACTATACGGACTTTTGTTGGCAAGGTGATGTCTCTGCTTTTTTAAGATGCTGTCTAGGTTTGTCAGCAACAGCAAACTGTGGATATACACAGAAATCCATTTATTCTGAACTGAACATTCTCTCCCATGGACTGCATCATTCTACCCGAGGGGTAGGAAATTGTTCCCCACAGAATTAGAATGTGCGGGAAAATATACTAAGTATTGCCTGCTTCTGTGCTCCCTGAAGGAATACCAGCATTGCAAGCTGAAGGAAGCATTACAAGTTGATCATGTTGGAGAATCATGATCGCTTAGGAAATATGGCTCAGTTTGCATGCAACGCTAACCCAAAACTTGACTTAGAAAACATGGATTCTCAGGGAGAGAACTTTGCTCCTTCTCTGCTTCTCTTAGCTGGTGAGCCAAGTCACCGTTTAACTTTGTATTATGTCCAAACCTGAGCTCATTATCTGTCCCCTAGACAAACCCTAAGATGTAAAGGTTCATAGAATGAACATTGGCTGGAGCCAGACAAGCCACGAATTGGGTTTTTACTAGGGATGAGGGAGAAAATCGATTTGATTTCCATCTTCAAGGCAAATTTGCCTTCACTTTTCCAAAGCAATAGGTGAGATCAAACACAGTCATCCATTGAAATTTACATGTCTTCCTGCTTTCTTCATCCAAGTAATGCGTTCAAAAACTAGGCTTGCCATATATCAAGAAGTGAAAATCCAGACACAAAAGTGGTTGAATATTTTGTTGAGCTGTTTTCGGGGGAAGGGCAGGCAAAGTTGGTTGTTGTTTTTTTAATAGCTTTTTTTAAAGCTGGGGGTTTTTTGGGGGGGAAATTCTTCAAAAAACCCAACTCTTCCGATATGGGCTTCCATATACCCAGGTTTCCCCAGGTACATATTAATGAAAATAACATACAGAAATGCATTATACTAAAGGGAAATTGCATACAAATATGTGTATATTAAGCAAAACACATATATTAGGAGAAATCACACAAAAATACTGATGAATCTTCATGACGACTTTAAAAAAAAAGTAATTGTAAACTGATTTGAAAATGTGGAGAACACAATTTAAGATCGGGAAAATGAGAAACGGAAATCGACATATTCACCCATCCCTACTTTGGGCATAAGACTAAGCAGAGAAAAACAGCTGCCATCTTCTTCTTGAGAACCCACGTGTTTGTTTGTTTGTGGTTTGGCTTAGCATGATAAAAAAATGTAGAATTGCAGAGTTGGAAGGGACTATGAGGAGTCTGTGCAGTGCAGGAAACTTTTTACCCAACGTGGGATTCGAACCCACGACTATGACTTTAAGAGTCTCATGCTCCACCAAACCGGGAAAATATATGAAACCCCCCACACACACACACACATCATATTGGGGTGTGTTCATCAGCATGTGTGTATGTATTTATGTACAAGTGTAAACGGAAATAAGGGAAGAGGGTAATTTGATTTCCTAAACGTATACCTACTTTTTTCAGGGTCGTAAAGGACAAAAAGGCGAACGAGCAATGACGGTATGCGATAAGTAACTTTCTCACTCCTGATACACCAGAATTGTGTTCTTAACGGCCGAGCTTCAAAATTCTTCCTTGCTAAAGGAAAGGGCAACAAATGATTAGTGAAGCAGGCATTGGGTAGCGAGTTCCCGCCTCCCACCAGTAGAAATAAACACACAAGACACCGATATTTAGGTTAATGGGCTAAAATTGGCCACAACTTTATTGGTTACAGGTGATGAGTGGTATTGGCTTAGGAATTGGTCCTAATTGACAGTCTGGCTGCCTGAAGGCCAGGAAGGGTTAACACCAGCAGGGGGAGCCCTGCTGATGCACATCAACTAGGCACTCCCCTGGGGTCACCACTCGGGGGCATGCCTTGGGTCCTGGCCTCCATAGGCTTCGGACGGGGCCACGCCCCCGGAATCCTTTACCGGACTACCCTTCACTAACCGGGGGAGGTGATGGCGCTTCTCCCCCCATTCATCTACATAACAATACCCCGACCAATGCCTATCCGCCAAACCGAGGAAGTTGTGACGATTTGCTACGAGGTAGGCAAAATAACCAAATGGCTGGTGCCAATTTGCCAAGTGGAAAATTCCTACCAGGCCCCTTAATGGCGACCAACCGAAGTCCATAGCAAGGTCAAAGGAGAAACCTTGAAGGGTGGGAGGGTGGGAAATTCACCCAGCTGAGCGGCGGCCAAAGAGGAAGATCCTTTGCCGTGCTTGCCTTAAATGCGGCAAGCCACACCCCTGAGCCAGCCAATTGGCTGGCCAGGGGGATGACGCGGCAGAGGATTCCCCTGATCGTGCAGGGCTGGGAGGCAGCCTCCGTGCGAGTGTTGGGGGCGTGACGCCCGCAGCACCACCTCCTCCCGAGGTCGGAAGTGGCTTTGGATGGGAGAAGTGGGAAATCTGGGCTGAAACATGGAACCTGGTACAGTTCCAACTAATGTCTGCCACCGTAGAGCTTCATTTTTTGACAGCTTGGTGGTTATTTATTGTACCAGGTTAATTTATTTGCCTTTTGCATGCTGTTTTAGGATTGTTGTACGCAGCCTTCCGATGCCCACCTGGCAATTGGCATTTCGTTGACAGCAAATAAAATTTGTTGTAGCTGTTAAAAATAAGAGCTGTACTTTAGAATGGGCTGCAGCCTTATGCATACTCACCTGGGACGAAGGTCCATTGAACTCACTGTGATTTAGGCATGCCTAGAGTTGCACTATTGACCACATTGGTTTTTCCTCCTTATCTATAGCCTTGTGAACTTGTAAACTTCACCAGAGGAAACTGCCGTAAGTAATGACCTCCTCTTAGTACTAAAGACCAGCAGAGGGCCTTGCCAATGTGATAGTTGTAATTTGACGCAGGTTATGTGCACTAAATGTTTAGGGAAGTTTTTAATGTGTGACATTTTAATGTATTTTTAATCTTTGTTGGAAGCTGCCCAGAGTGGCTGGGGAAACCCAGCCAGATGGGCAGGGTACAAATAAATTCTTCTTCTTCTTCTTCTTCTTCTTCTTCTTCTTCTTCTTCTTCTTCTTCTTCTTCTTCTTCTTCTTTAAATAGATTTAATTCTCCATCCTTTGGGGGATTTCTTTAAAAGTGAACCCCTTTCCTGTCAAAGGAGCTTACTTTCAAAAGCTGTGGTGTCCAAAAGAAGACAGGATTATTTCACCTTTAATAAAGGTAAAGGGACCCCTGACCATTAGGTCCAGTCGTGACCGACTCTGGGGTTGTGGCACTCATCTCGCTTTATTGGCTGAGGGAGACGGCGTACAGCTTCCGGGTCATGTGGCCAGCATGACTAAGCCGCTTCTGGCAAACCAGAGCAGCACACGGAAACGCCGTTTACCTTCCCGCCGGAGCGGTACCTATTTATCTACTTGCACTTTGACGTGCTTTTGAACTGCTAGGTGGGCAGGAGAAGGGACTGAGAAACGGGAGCTCACCTCGTCACGGGGATTCGAACCGCCAACCTTCTGATCGGCAAGTCCTAGGCTCTGTGGTTTAACCCACAGCACCACCTGTGTCCCTTTAATAGTTGTCTGGAAAAGGTATCTCAGCAGGTTTAACTTTTTCATGGACACTACTGTTAAAGGTGGAAGAACCCTGTCTCTCTTTTGCATCTGCCCTTGGTTAGGAGTGTAAATGGAGGACAGCAGTAACACAGCACTGGACTGTGTTGATCTGTCTTTTACAATATCACCCCAAAGGATAAAAGTATTCCCCCCCCCTCTCTCTCTCTGTGTCATATTCTAATTTTATCAATCCTTTGAACATACACCTGCCATTTTTGCATAGAAACGTTCCCAATGTACAGAAACAGAAAACGATAAATTATGAAACCTTTACAAATACACACATCATAATTTTTGCATCTAAATTGACTTTATTTACTAGTAACCTTCCAGTTAGGACCTGTCTCAAATCGGTCATGTTCTCCTGAAATCTTCAGTTTGCAGATGGTCTTTAATCCTCACAATGGCTATACTGAGGTATTATCTTATAAATACAGTGGTGCCCCGCAAGACAAATGCCTCGCAAGACGGAAAACTCGCTAGACGAAAGAGTTTTCCGTTTTGGAGGTGCTTTGCAAAACGAATCTCCTATGGGCTTGCTTCACAAGACGAAAATGTCTTGCGAGTTCCTGTGGTTTTTTCCCCCTCCCCCCCTTTTTCTAAGCCGCTAAGCCGCTTATCAGCTGATCCGATAAGCCGATAAGCCGCTAATAGCGTTAATAGCGCTAATCCACTAATCCGTCAATGGGCTTGCTTCGCAAGACAAACAAACCGCTAGACGAAGAGAATCACAGAACGGATTCTTTTCGTCTTGCGAGGCACCACTGTAAGCCTAAAACACCAAGTTCCGTAGCTACTCAACAGCCTCGTTCACACAGCAATCAGCCATGATATGTTAAAGCATGTTTTGGCTGATTGTCCAAACCCTCTCCAGTGGCTTAACTGTGATTTGTTTACTGCCAACAAACCATAGTCAGAAGCCATAGTTGCTTGTGTTAACTATGGTTTGGCAATATGTGTGAACCCAGCATCTTTCCTTAACCCTGGCTTGCTTGCTTACCAGCCTACAAAGGCATGAGACAAGAGCTGCTGGAAAACAAAACATAGTTTAGAGAAACAAGCCGGGATTTAACTGATGATCTAAGGGACAACTTGTGGTGAACTCGTAAAGAAAACATGGCTTAGTGTTATGTGCAAACCAAGCCAATAATTTCATGGCTGGGCTAAAATCTGAACTCACAATTCCCGTCTTAAATAAGACATGCTGTGACTACATTCTTTCTGCTACTTTGCTTTATCCAAAGCCGAAAGCGAATTTTTCATTGAATGTCGCAAAAAGCGAAACGCTCAACACAAGTTCTGTCTGTGTGTTTTTGAGGGTTGTTATTGGACATGTAATGTATGTAAATGAACAAAACCAAAAGACACTAAGTGACATTAAATCACCTTTCTTTTATCCCATCCAGCTTGCTGTATAGGTAAGTAGATCTGCATTGGCTCTCAGTACATTTCTGAGCACAATTCAAAGTGTTGGTGCTGACCTTTAAAGCCCTAAACGGCCTTGGTCCTGTATACCTGAAGGAGCGTCTCCACCCCCATCGTTCAGCCCGGACACTGAGATCCAGCGCCGAGGGCCTTCTGGCAGTTCCCTCATTGCAAGAAATGAGGTTACAGGGAACCAGACAGAGGGCCTTCTCGGTAGTGGAACGCCCTCCCTTCAGATGTGAAGGAAATAAGCAGCTATCTTATCCTTAAAAGACATCTGTAGGCAGCCCTGTTCAGGGAAGTTTTCAATATTTAATGCTGTATTGTTTTTAACACTCGATTGGAAGCCGCCCAGAGTGGCTGGGGAAACTCAGCCAGATGGGCAGGGTATAAATAAATTATTATTATTATTATTATTATTATTATTATTATTATTATTATTACTATTACAGTGGTACCTCAGGTTACATATGCTTCAGGTTACATACGCTTCAGGTTACAGACTCTGCCAACCCAGAAATAGTGCTTCAGGTTAAGAACTTTGCTTCAGGATGAGAACAGAAATTGTGCTCCGGTGGCGCCGCGGCAGCAGGAGGCCCCATTAGCTAAAGTGGTGCTTCAGGTTAAGGACAGTTTCAGGTTAAGAACGGACCTCCGGAACGAATTAAGTACTTAACCCGAGGTACCACTGTATTATTATTATGCAAACAGATTCTGTTTCAACATATAGGAAAAGGTATCTTTTTTTCCTGAAAATTTCCTGACTTTTTTCTTTTCCTCCACAATGGCAAGGTATGAACAAGTGTCCAGTATACCCAACTGAAGTAGTGTTTGCCCTTGATATGTCTGGAGACGTTACCCCGGAATCCTTTGACAGGATGAAAGACATCATGACGTCTTTGCTGAAGGGTATCGAGATTAGCAGGAGCAACTGCCCGACTGGCGCACGGGTGTCGGTTCTGTCCTATAACACCAATACGAAGTACCTCATCCGGTTCTCTGACTTCCAGAGGCCGGAGCTTCTGATGGAGGCAGTTCAGAGAATTCCACTGGAGAAGTCCTCCGGCAGGCGGAATATCGGAAGGGCCATGAGGTTTGTGGCCAGGAACGCCTTTAAGCGTCATCGTCAAGGCGCCCTCATGAGGAACGTTGCAGTATTTCTCACCGCTGGACCTTCGCAGGACGCCACCTCCATCAATACAGCCGTATTGGAATTCAGCGCCCTAGATATCACACCTGTGGTCATTGCCCTCAGAGAAGTGCCTAATGTGAGACAAGCCTTTTCGGTAAGCAGGCTGCAATCGGAAACTCTTTTGGCATTATGTTGTTGTTGTTGTTGTTTAGACATTTAGTCGTGTCTGACTCTTCGTGACCCCATGGACCAGAGCATGCCAGGCACTCCTGTCTTCCACTGCCTCCCGCAGTTTGGTCAAACTCATGTTGGTAGCTTCGAGAACACTATCCAACCATCTCGTCCTCTGTCGTCCCCTTCTCCTTGTGCCCTCAAACTTTCCCAGTCTTTTCCAGGGAGTCTTCTCTTCTCATGAGGTGGCCAAAGTATTGGAGCCTCAGCTTCACGATCTGTCCTTCCAGTGAGCACTCAGGGCTGATTTCCTTCAGAATGGAGAGGTTTGATCTTCTTGCAGTCCATGGGACTCTCAAGAGTCTCCTCCAGCACCATAATTCAAAAGCATCAATTCTTCAGCGATCAGCCTTCTTTATGGTCCAGCTCTCACTTTCATACATCACTACTGGGGAAACCATAGCTTTTACTATACGGACCTTTTGTTGGCATTAATGATCAGTCAGCAAATGCATACTGAGTGAATGGGTCTTGCTACTTAAATAAGCTCCTGTTCGGTACTTCTCTTGCTTGGTTCTTGTGAACTATAAAACATCCCTGTACTGAGAGCAAGCATGTCAGGGGAAAGGCCAGGCTAGAATGCATTTGCTTAATATCCAGCATTCTACTTGCAGGGATGGGTTTTTGTTTTTTTTTAAAGCACCCAAGAAGCATTTAAATGGGAGCATCTAAATGCACACTCTACAAGCATCCCAGAAGCAGATACCCAATCACATCTGCTGTTTGTAAAGACCAGGATTCCGTCACATCAGTTGCAGAAGAACCTGACAGCTTATTTGCAACAGCATTTAGTAAATTTTGCACTATTTTTTTTTACCAAACATCTTATTGTCTAGCAGATGGTAAACAGAATGGCGGAATTCAAATTTTAATTCTGAACCAGAATGTCAACATTTGGGGGTCTGATTTCAGTGACAAATCCAAATTGTGAAATCGGACATCGCTTAAATTTTGAATTTCAGTTTCAGCTCTAGTTTCTGTATTGCTTGCTCCCTAAGAAACATATAGCAAGATTTTGAAGTGTCCTACAGAATTGTTCTGGGGAAATGTAGAACAGCTTTCGAGGGTGGACCAAGAAGCTCTTTTGTATCTTTTACGTTGCGTTAGACATCACCAGAATAGCCAGACAGCAGCAATGTGTTCAGACAAGTGGACCTCAGAGGTGGCGCAATGGGTTGGTGCGTCTGGCTGTTGACCAGAAAGTTGGTGATTCAAACCCACCCAGGGATGGCTGTGGGCAGGGGGTTGGACTAGATGACTCTCAGAGGTCTCTTCCAACTCTACAGTTCTGTGTTTCTAAGTGCTTGTAATATTGGTTTGTGACGTGGAAGTTCATCTACAGATTTTGGAGTGAATGGTAATTTGCAGGACTTAGAGCTTAATTCATTGCCAACTGATTTTTTTCTGTTTGCACCAGAAAAAAACAGCACACTGAAGCAAAATCTGGGCAGTATGAATGGATTCAACATAGTCATATAATGATGAAAGCATAATTAATCTCGATGGAAACATTGCATTCATACTCCCATTAACTCACGCTGCACCTTCACTCCTAGAAATCTGTTCTTCCAGTATCTGATTTGGCTTTCTTCTACCTCAGTCTACATAGCACTGTTTGTAAACAGAGCCTCAGTCATAACCCCTGTGGAAGTTAGGGCTGGCAGAATATAGCAATAATTTATTCCAGGATTGTCTATTTCTTTTAATTGCTGTAGCATGTATTCATGAGAGTGAAAGCATATGCTTGACTTCCATTCCAACAATTTAACGACTTCTACAGAGTCTCAGATTTTCCTCTGATTGGTTGCCAACTTTTTAATCTTCTTCTCAGTTTTGCAAGCTGTAAACTCGAGAAAGAGCAGCGAGGAAATAATAATTCAGATTTGAAATAGCAAAACCTCCTAAAAGATGTCCAGCCAATTCTGAAGGGAGTACGATTGTTGGAGTATGATATGAAAAGACAAGTTAAATACGTTGAGATCTCTCTCTTCCATTTTATCAGTGTGAGCAACACATGATGAGTCATTAATTAACCTTCCAGTTATTCTCTGCATAAATATGGTTTTCCTATCCTCCAACAGCAGTGTAGTAGTAGTAGTAAAGGTAAAGGGACCCCAACCATTAGGTCCAGTCGTGGCCGACTCTGGGGTTGCGGCGCTCATCTCACTTTATTGGCCGAGGGAGCCGGCGTACAGCTTCCGGGTCATGTGGGCAGCATGACTAAGCTGCTTCTGGTGAACCAGAGCAGCGCACGGAAGTGCCGTTTACCTTCCCGCTGGAGTGGTACCTATTTATCTACTTGCACTTTGACATGCTTTCGAACTGCTAGGTTGGCAGGAGCAGGGACCGAGCAATGGGAGCTAACCCCGTTGTGGGGATTCAAACCACCGACCTTCTGATCGGCAAGTCCTAGGCTCTGTGGTTTAACCCACAGCGCCACCCGCGTCCCAGTAGTAGTAGTAGTTATTTCTATGTTGTCCTTTCTCTCCTAGGATCCCAGCAGGATTACAATACAAAAATCATGAAATTTCAAATTAAAATGTCTAAAAACTCCATATCTACAATAAGAAACCTAATTTAACATAGCCAGCTCACCATATCAGCCTCTGGCTCCCAGGACATATTTACAGGGTAAATACTGTAAATACGTCTTGGAACCTGAAAATTTTCAGTGTGGAGGACAAATGAACTTACCTAGGGAGTTCCACAATCGGGGTGCCAACACCGAGAAAGCCCTGTTTATGAAAACCACGGGCCATACCTGGTGATGAATAGAGACATCTGATCATCTGCTAATTGATGAGAGGTTGTCAATTTTGGTTGACCTCAAACCTTCCCAGTCTCTCATCCTACCTTCCATACTGTTCTGAAGGGTCCTTCAACCTTCTGGAGTGGATTATCAATGGGTGGCGATGGGAAGAGGAAGCATGGGTGAAAACCAGCATCCTCCTTCCATTTGTGGAAGCATCTACTGGAAGAAAAACCTGTCTGTGAATGGAAGGGAGCCAATGGATTCCACCCTACATTTTTCATGCATTTCCTTTTGTTTAAATATATTTTTTTAAATTTGTTTTAAAAATTGCATTTATTTAGGCAGATGATACTCAGCGATTTCAGTTATTTGTTTGGGAAACCAAGGAGGATGAGAACTTGAACACGGTCTCACGTTGTGCTCTCTGTTTCGGTAAGGTCATTCATTTTGTTTGTTCTTAAATTAGTGTATATGGAATAATCCCCCCGCCCACCCGTTCTGACAGGTCTTCTTAATTTCAGAACTCAAACTTATTCGTTTGGAAGTTGGATGAGTTTGCGGATAACAAGCGCCAAGTATTCTAAATGTTGTTTAATTATTCTCAGCGGAAAAACTACTGTGGCAATTCTCAGGTCAAGATGGCAGCAAAGACCTTGAGGCTAAAAGATTCTGCCCACTTGCAAGGGACAGAAAGCCCCATTGAAATCAGTGGGATGTCTAAGTAAGCATTTATAGGATTGTATGGGTAATGACGTAATCACAGTAGAGTCCAACTGGGAGTGTGAGAGCTGCCCCCCCAAAAAAGCAGATACCTTTCCCTCTAAGTTGCCAGAATACCAGTGGCATAGCCCTATATGTCCAGTCTATACGAATCAAATGTCCCATATTTCAGTATGGTTATCTCCCGCTTGGACTACTGCAATGCACTCTACGTGGGGCTACCTTTGAAGGTGACTCGGAAACTACAACTAATCCAGAATGTGGCAGCTAGACTGGTGACTGGGGGCGGCCGCCGAGACCATATAACACCGGTCTTGAAAGACCTACATTGGCTCCCAGTACGTTTCTGAGCACAATTCAAAGTGTTGGTGCTGACCTTTAAAGCCCTAAATGACCTCGGTCCAGTATACCTGAAGGAGCGTCTCCACCCCCATCATTCTGCCCGGACGCTGAGGTCCAGCACCGAGGGCCTTCTGGTGGTTCCCTCATTGCGAGAAGCAAAGCTATAGGGAACCAGGCAGAGGGCCTTCTCGGTAGTGGCGCCCGCCCTGTGGAACGCCCTTCCAGCAGATGCCAAAGCGATAAACAACTACCTGACATTCAGAAGACATCTTAAGGCAGCCCTGTTCAGGGAAGTTTTTAATGTGTGATTTTACTGTATTTTTGGTTTTATGGAAGCTGCCCAGAGTGGCTGGGGAGGCCCAGCCAGATGGGCGGGGTATAAATAATAAATTATTATTATTATTATTATTTCAGCATACTCACAGACCAAAATTACAGCCACCGGGGCAATACCCTAAGGCTGTTACCATAAATGATCTACCCTTATCATTTAATTTAATATCACTTAATCACTTACCATTTAATAAAATCACTTATTTAATAAAGGAGGAAAGGGTATAACTTTGCCATTACTGTTGCAAGAGGAAGCATATTTTGCTTCTGGATGATTAATGCATATGTGACTGCAGGTATAATCGTAAAAGACACCTTTTCCATCGTCTCTCATATAGCATACCGTTTACCTGTTGTTTTTAGAAATATGCCTATTAATAATAATTAAATAAACATTGCTGATTATCTCAGGTCAGGATCCCTTTGGGGTTAGAATGCATGCTTTGCCAACTGTTTAATCTAACAGCTTCATTGACTAAACTTTGCAGCTGTAGTTTTTGAACATATGGAGAAAGTGCATTTTTTTGGGGTAAGCATTTGAAGACATTTGTTTTTTTGCCTAATTTTCCATTGTTATTCTGGCCTGTGATTTTACCATTCTTGTATTATTATTTTTAGTGTTTTAAATCTTGATGTCTATTTGTATTCTCACCATGCAAACAGCCGTAAACAATGGAATAATTAGAACTAAATAATTAAGCAACAAAAAGTGCATTGCCTCATCTCTGAGTGAGGCCTAAATAAACTGTGGTGTAAATAAAATATATTTCAAGTAAGGAGCATGCTCTCCATTAGCTAGGATTATATATAATTTGGAATATATAGGCCATAAAATATAGTCTCTCTTATACATACACCGTATTTTTCCGTGTATAAGACGCCCCCATGTATAAGATGAACCCTCCCCTTTTTAAACCCAAAATTAAGAAAATGCACTATGTATAAGACATGTATAAGACAACCTCTTATTTTAAACTTCAAAAAATTAGGAATAATATAGTCTTATACACAGAAAAATACAGTATATATATATCTAGAGAGAGAGAGAGAGAGAGAGAGAGAAACTATAAATATGTTTAGGGCTGTTTTTTTCTGTTCTCTGTCTCAAATAGCGAGCATTTCAGAAATAATTGTTTAGAAATAGCTTTAAGAGAGAAGCAAAGCAAAATTTGAGCAGTGTCTAAACACCTCTTATCAGACGCTCCATGCAATTCCTTGCTGCCTAATGTTTCTTTCACAGATAAGTGTAACCCTGCTCCAGAATGCCGGGTGATGGATTCCCCTCCCATCCTAATCAACATGGACATCACATACATCCTCGACAGCTCTCGGAATGTGGGGAGTGAGGACTTTGAGACCATGAAGACCTTTGTGAGCAACATGTTGGATTCTTTCGTTGTTGCTTCTCTACCCATGGAGTCGGATGGAGGGGCAAGGGTGGCATTGGTGCAGCAGGCTCCGCAAAATTTCACTGTCGACGGATTCTCAAGGCCAGTGAAGGGAGAGTTTGACTTGGTCTCCTATGACAACAAGAACCTGATGAAAATGCACATCGAAGAAGTTCGCCAGCTGGAAGGTCCATCAGCAGTAGGACATGCTCTAGACTGGACCATCAGCAACGTATTTTTGGAAGCCCCCAACCCGAGAAAACACAGGGTCATCTTTACAATACTCGGGAGTCAGACAAGTTCCTGGGACAGGGAGAAACTGAGGAAAATGTCACTAGAAGCCAAGTGCCAAGGGTTCACTATGCTCACCTTAGCTCTTGGAAGTAGAGTTGACGATATGGAGATGACAGAACTCTCTAGCGCTCCAGTAGAGCAGCACCTGTTGGCGCTGGGCAGGACTGGTAAACTTGAATTGCCATATGCTCTGGAATTCAGCCGAGCCTTCTTAAATCTTTTAAAACGTAAGTGCTACGCAGTTTGGCGTGCTTCCTTTGCTACTGAGTGACGCTGCGCTAGGGGCTGTTTATCTGCCATTCTAGGTGGCCTATTACTTCATACATAAATTTGCCTCTGTCCATTTAGAGCAGAGGTGTCCAATAGGTCGATCACAGTCTACTGGTAGATCCCCGCGAGGTTTTGGTAGATCACGGTCGATCTCTGGCTCCCTTTCCTTAGCGTCGCTAAAACTGACTCCTGCTACACTCCCTCACCCCATCCTCCATTGTTGTATGATCTCTGGAAGGGAAGATGGAGTTTTCTCTGTGCTGCTGTTGCTGTTTTCATCCATATCCATCTTTTTAAACCCCTCAAAATTGGCCTTTTCTCCTCTGTAAAAAAGCTTAATAACTTTGAGCTGAACCCCCCTACTCACTTGTAGACCTCAATGGGGCGAGTGGGTAGAAAACTGCAGCTGTTAACCCACTTACAGGGGAATAAGCCCCATTGAAGATGGTGAGGCTCACTCAGAAGTGAGTAAGTATGTCTAGGGTTGCACTCTTAAGCGATACACAAATTTGATCCCAGCGTGTAATTTTTCTTGGGGCAGGATTTGACTTGTTTTGATGCAGAAGAAGCTTGGCATGACATGGACGTCTATCAAGTTTCTTCAGAAGAGGCTGCAAAGTTTGCACTTGAATGTTTTTCAGGGTGTTGTCCCTATTAGAAAAACAATCAAAACATTCACAGCGGATTAAAGGAGACCTAGGCAATGGCATAAGGGACGCGGGTGGTGCTATGGGTTAAACCACAGAGCCTAGGACTTGCTGATCAGAAGGTCGGCGGTTCGAATCCCCACTACAAGGTGAGCTCCTGGTGCCCCTGCCCACCTAGCAGTTTGAAAGAGCGTCAAAGTGCAAGTAGATAAATAGGTACCGCTCCGGCAGGAAGGTAAACGGCGTTTCCGTGTGCTGCTCTGGTTCGCCAGAAGCGGCTTAGTCATGCTGGCCACATGACCCGGAAGCTGTACACCGGCTCCCTTGGCCAATAAAGTGAGATGAGTGCTGCAACCCCAGAGTCAGCCGCGACTGGACCTAATGGTCAGGGGTCCCTTTACCTTTACCTAGGCAATGGCATCAGTCTATTTTTCCTGGATGCATCACTCCTAAAGCTTCACTGCTCTTGCTTTGGAGCAAGAAAGGAGCTGTGGCTCTCAACCACTGTTAGGCAGGATTTAGTATAAATAATAAATTGTTGTGTTATTAGAAGAAGAGTTTGGATTTGATATCCTGCTTTATCACTACCCGAAGGAGTCTCAAAGCGGCTAACATTCTCCTTTCCCTTCCTCCCCCACAACAAACACTCTGTGAGGTGAGTGAGGCTGAGAGACTTCAGAGAAGTGTGACTGGCCCAAGGTCACCCAGCAGCTGCATGTGGAGGAGCGGAGACGCGAACCTGGTTCACCAGATTACGAGTCCACCGCTCTTAACCACTACACCACACTGGCTCTCATTATTATTATTATTATTATTATTATTATTATTATTATTATTATTAAAAACTCAACAGATTTATGGAGGGTGCCCCATATGTCCAGAGATTATAAATCTGAAAGTTCCTAACACCATGTTCTATGGCAGTCCATGTTTTCAGTTTTGATGAGTCACTTCATTGCTTTCCTTTCCCTTTTCCTTTCCCTCAGGAGAAATGAATCCTTATCCTCCTCCAGGCCTGCAGGAAGAATGTGAAACCCTGGATCGAGGAGACACTTACCAGCAGCTAATGAGGAGGACTGACAGGTACAAATATATATATATCTGTTCCTCTCCTCTAGAATTAGGGACAAAAACTTACATTGGCTTTAGCAGGAGCAGGAAGCAAAATTTGGAAATGATCTAGGGCAGGGGTGGCCAACTCCTGAGGGACTGCGATCTACTTTCAGAATTAAATCTGACAGTGGTGTACCCCCATTTTTCAGGGGTTCAGGTCAAAGGCAGAAGGCAGAAGGCCTTCTCAGTAATGGCCCTCCCACCAGATGTCAAAGAGAACAACAACTACCAAACTTTTAGAAGACATCTGAAGGCAGCCCTGTTTAGGGAAGCTTTTAATGTTTGATGTATTACTGTATTTTAATATTTGGTTGGAAACCTCCCAGAGTGGCTGGGGAAGCCCAGCCAGATGGGCCGGGTATAAATAATAAATTATTGTTGTTATTGTTGTTGTTGTTGTTGTTGTTATTAATGTTGTTGTTAGGAGAGGAAATGCCCCTTTTTTGTTGAGCTTATTTTATACCCTGTTTTATGCCCATTTTGTTGGGGTTCCGTGGGGGTGGCACTTTTAAGGGGGAAGGGGATTAGTCGCTCACCAAAACAGCGCAGGGGAGAGGGGCCAGGGCCGGGTGCTCTTAGGCAAAAGCAAATGAAAATGAGCCCGCCATCGACAGCGACCGATTGCAACCTCCTGGGGATCGACCAGTCGATCTCGATCGACCTGTTGGACATCCCTGATCTAGGGTATCCATATATCTTAGAATAATAGAATCTTTTGTATGACTCTTCTGCCAAACATGTCTGAAGTCTTATCTCTTCCGCCCTGCCCTCCATTCCCCTTTTCAGTATCGTTTTCCCTGAAATAGTTTACAAAGATTCTTTGCGACCGTCCCCATCACCCGGAGGAAACATGCAAGAAGAAATTATGGCAGCCACCCAAGAACCCATTAAGTACAGAGAAGAAGAGAAACAGTATGATGATTTCACAGACATCGGTGTTCAAGGTGAATGACATTTTGAGCTAATTCAGAGAACAGTACGTATGTTTGCTTAGATAGATAGATAGATAGATAGATAGATAGATAGATAGATAGATAGATAGATAGACAGACATTAGAAAGAATGACTGTGATATAAATCACCCCTTATAGTTATATTTCTCATTGGTAGCTCCAATCTGCTGTGCTAAAGTTTGAGGTGGTTTGCAGCAAGCAGAACGATCATCTGCCATTTCCCCCCAGAATGGAATCTATAGATGGATCCAGTCATTCTGATGTCTATCCCGCAGAGAAACAGTACCTGTGCTTTCTTCTTGTGTCTTTCTACATGTTCGATAAAGTTACAATCTTTTTTCAAAAATAATTTTTATTGGAATTTTATTTACAACGTAACATAAACCCCCACCCCAATACACAACCCACCCTCATTAAACGTGAACATAACATACAGCGAGCATAACATACAACAATACAAACAACGAAATAAAAGACTTCCTTTATCCTGTATCTGGCCTCCTTATTTACTTCTTATAAACTGTTTCCTTTATTATTAAGATTTTTCTAATTATAACTTAAATATCCACAAAGTCTCCTGCAGATATTAATCAAAACAAGTCCAGGTATGTATTTTAGGGCACTGTTTTGTGAAGTATTCTCTGCACTTTCCCCATGTTTTTTGAAACTCTTGTCTAGTGTGATCTCTAATTGCCTCTGTTAATCTAGCCAGTTCAATATACAGTGGTACCTCAGGTTACATACGCTTCAGGTTACATACGCTTCAGGTTACATACGCTTCAGGTAACAGAACTAACCCAGAAATATTGCTTCAGGTTAAGAACGTTGCTTCAGGATGAGAACAGAAATTGTGCTCCGGCAGCGTGGCAGCAGCAGGAGGCCTCATTAGAGGGACACGAATAAACGACTAAACAACAACTGTACTATAAAATAAATTAGACAGTATTGTAGATGATAGAAATTAAAATTAATTTTTTTTATTACCTGCACTGATGATCGTCATTGTTTGGATGGGGGGCTTCTATCCATTTCCATAGTCATGTTGTGGTTGTTTAGTCGTATAGTTGTGTCCGACTCTTCGTGACCCCATGGACCAGAGCACGCCAGGCACTCCTCTCTTCCACTGCCTCCCGCAGTTTGGTCAAACTCATGTTGGTAGCTTCAAGAACACTATCCAACCATCTCGTCCTCTGTCGTCCCCTTCTCCTTGTGCCCTCCATCTTTCCCAACATCAGGGTCTTTTCCAGGGAGTCTTCTCTTCTCATGAGGTGGCCAAAGTACTGGAGCCTCAGCTTCAGGATCTGTCCTTCCAGTGAGCACTCAGGGCTGATTTCCTTCAGAATGGATAGGTTTGATCTTCTTGCAGTCCGTGGGACTCTCAAGAGTCTCCTCCAGCACCATAATTCAAAAGCATCAATTCTTCGGCGATCAGCCTTCTTTATGGTCCAGCTCTCACTTCCATACATAGTCATACAATCAATCAATCAATCAATCAATCAATCAATCAATCAATCAGTAGATGAACTGGGTTTCACACAGTCACAAAAACAAATTAACCGAAAAAGCCTCAAAAACGAAAACGCAAAATAAATAGCAAGTGCAAAAGCGCCAAACTTAATCCATTCCAGAAGTCCGTTTGACTTCCAGAATCTTCAAAAACCAAGGCGCAGCTTCTGATTGGTGCAGGTGCCCTGGAAACAATAGCCGACAACCGCATTGGACATTCCGAAAAATGTTAGAAAAATGGAACACTTGCTTCCAGGTTTTGGCCATTTGGGAACCAAGGTGTTTGAGAACCAAGGCGTTTGAGAACCAATGTACTACTGTACAACATAATGGGGATATTCGTGTGAACATTCTGCCTCGTTTTATGGGAAGGATTGCCAGTTTGGCTAACGTGTGTCAACTGACCCCCAAAAGTGTAGTAATACTGATGTTTGGCCATGGATAATGTAGGCAGATGAGACAAAGTGGGTTTCATTCAAAGATTCCCTTCTTCTGCCAGACTCTTGCCTCCCTGGAAGAAGTTCCTCCTTTCAGAAGAAGGCAACATTTAGCTAAAACCCCATGTGTTTAATTGAAGATGAGGTAAGCCATTTCTGTGAAAACAGCCTACAATCAAAAAGAGCTTGTCTTTGCCAGCTCGAAGAGATGTTTATAATTCTTAGTACATTGGAGCACTGCTTCTGGGTCTTCTTCAGATCAAAGTGTCCCTTGGGAAGACCAGGATTAACTATCAATTGGCCTCCTTCTGGCAGGAGCCGAGCCATTAAACAACCATGTCCTGCTCTGAGCAGAGGTTTTAGCCCTATGTTAGTGAAATTGTCTTTGGATATTTCTGACTTGGAGACAATTAGAATAATAGAACTGTAGAGTGGGAAAGGACCCTAAGGGTCGTCTAGTCCAGTGTTTCCCAACCGGTGTTCCGCGGCACACTAGTGTGCCGTGAGACATTGGCTGGTGTGCCGTGGGAGGGAGGCGGGCGAGTCGGGCGGTGAGAGGCGGCGGCGGCGAGGATCCGCGTCGAGCCGGGGGCGGCTCCGCGGTGGTGGTGCCGAACGGCGGGGCAGCGCGTGCAAAAGGGAGGAGCGCGAGACAGCGGAGGAGGAGGAGGCCGGCATGTCCGGGCAGCAGCAGCAACAACAGCAGCAGCAACTCCCGGCGACGGCTCCTCAAGCCCCGCCGCCGCCCCCTCCTCCGCCCGCTATCGCCGCCACCACCACAACAGCCGCCGCCGCCTCAGTTGCCGCCGTCCCTCAGTCCCTCGCTCTGCTGCCTCCTCCCACCCCCAAAGCTTGGAGGTTCCCGGCAAGGGGGAGGGAAAAAACTTTCACTTTCGTGCGTCCCTCCCGGCGTGACGCTGCGCGCTGACGTCACGGGGCTGTAATGGTGGTGTGCCGCGAGATTTTTTCCATTAAACAGGTGTGCCGTTGCCCAAAAAAGGTTGGGAAACACTGGTCTAGTCCAAACTCCTGGACTAGAGGACCCTTAGGAATCTCAGCTAAAGCATCCATGGCCATCCATTAAGCAACACATTTAAGAAGAGTTTATCATTCCCTGCAAAAATGAAGCCTGCAGCTGACAGCTCATTTGACTTCCTTATACTTTCTATACTGATTTGGGGCCATTGAAGCATAGCTGTCAACTGTCCCTTATTTGGTGGGAAAGTCCCTTATCCCAGCGCCGTGTCCCGCTGCTGTCCCTTATTGATGATGTCCCTTAAATTTCCCAGGTTTCAAAGGAAGCAGCTACTCTCCCTCCCTCCCTGCCGGCCAGGGAGGAGGGAGGCTCCAACTGTGTAGCTTGGCTGCGTTGCTCACCCAATAAGCAGTCTAAGAACGACTGCGGGGTGGAGCTTGCATGCTTTGTGCTGATCAAATCGGCCACATTGCCTGGGGACTCGCCTTTGCTCAGCGCTTCCCAGCGGAGAGGTGACGTGGTTTTCCTTGCTGCATCCTCTTTGCTGGGTTGCTGCGCTGTGGGAACCACCACTTGAGGCTTCGTTTGGCTGCTGGTTGACTAAAATCCCTTATTTTGGCTGCTGATCCCTTATTTTCGAGGCTGCTGGTCCCTTATTTTCAAATCTGTAAGTTGACAGCTATGCATTGAAGTCTATGGGGGAAACAGCTCGATAGGAAGTTCTTTTACATAAGTGGTTTCCAATTTGCATCAAAAAGGTATTGTACATCTGAGTAGTTTTTATTTCTTTAAAATATAAGTTGTTGTTGCTTCTGCAGGACCACCAGTAGGGGCTCCTCTGCTGATCTCAGGAGTCTTTAAGTGATTTTGATGTTGGTAATTGAAGATGTGAACTGATTAGAAAAGAGATGAAGCAGGTCATAGGCTGGGAACAGGATGAAATCACTAAATCACGTTCTGGCCTCTGCTACTCCTATGTAACAGCTTCCTTCTGGCCTTAAGGGCCGGGAGATATTGATAGAATTGGAGCGGAGTCTTGAGGTTAAAGCCAGAGTGAACTCCCTCTTCAAACATTGCAGAAAAAGTATGGCAAGAAGTTTGACTTGTTAATGCTGATTCCTTTGTGAAAACTTTTTGGAACACGCAAAAGCTCTTTTATATGATATATCTCATTATTTAAAGCCTTTTGTTATGGTGTGTTTATGCTTTGGAACACATGTCCTCCACAGTGCTCATAGGCCCTAAGGGGCAGAGCCCTTCCTTGAGACTACAGTTATTCTGTAATGCCTAATAGAGGTTTGGCAAAGTAAGTACTATAGTGATTCATGGTCCGGTAATGTCTCATTTAGACCACTGTAATGGGATGTACATGGTTCTGCCTTTGAAGACTACTCAGAAACTTCAATTGGTTCAAAATATAGTGGCAGGATTGTTAACCAGGACCAACTGAGCGGAAGACATCTTGTCTCTCTTAAAACAACATCACTGGCTTAGGTTCCTGTTAAGTTGTGGGTGAACATATCAGACGACACAGCGATTCTTCAAACAGCTCTTGTTTGTTCACAGGCCAGAACAGAACTGAACTGAAGGGTTCAGCCGGCCTGCTTATACAGTGGTACCTCGGGTTACATACGCTTCAGGTTACAGACTCCGCTAACCCAGAAATATTACCTCGGGTTAAGAACTTTGCTTCAGGATGAGAACAGAAACCGTGCAGCAGCGGCGCAGTGGCAGCAGGAAGCCCCATTAGCTAAAGTGATGCTTCAGGTTAAGAACAGTTTCAGTTAAGAACAGACCGCCAGAACGAATTAAGTTTTTAACCCGAGGTACCACCGTATAGAGCTTCACTACAATGCAACAGTAACCATTTTCTGTAACTATCCAATCACTGAACGTCACTTTCAATCCCTTATTTGCATATGTGGACCTGAGTGAAAACTATCTACAGTATCCCCCTGCTGGCCCAGGGTGAAAACTTCAGTACATAACAGTTCCATTTCAAAGCACGATTCACAAAGCTTCTTTCACACAGAGAAGTTTCCAGAAACTTCCAGAACCCTCTTGAACTAAGCAGAACAGAAAAGATCTCTACATACCAGGCCTTTGGTCAGGGCTCAGCCTGGCTCCCCTTCCCTTTTTGTATAAGAACTAGTAAGAAAGAGGCGTCCCAGCATTCTCACAGGTCTATATAAGATCAGCGTACACAGCTGGGCCTGATGAGCATTTACTGTTCCCAACCCAAATCCTGTGGAAAGCCATCTAATTCAGATTTTAATTTTATCCTGACTTGTTTTTAAGAGGTGATTTAATTATTGTTTGATTTTATATCAATGTTTATATTTGATGTTAGCCGCCCTGAGGGTGGGATACAAACAAAAGTTTATTATTTATTATTTTTATTGTCAATTACTTTCTATACCAAGAAACGCAAACTGACAGAGATTCCTGCACTGCAGGGGGCTTGGGGTCTCTTCCAACTTTGCATTTCTATGATTCTATTTGTAAAAGGAGCATGCATCATTTTCACATTGGTAACCGCAAACCCTTCTGTTCCCCCCTCAGACGCTTGCATAGTGGATATGGACAACGGCGAGTGTGACAATTACGTTCTGAAGTGGTATTTTGAGAAAAAGCTGCACATCTGCACCCGGTTCTGGTATGGCGGCTGTGGAGGAAACGCCAACAGATTTGAAACTCGAGAAGAATGCGAAGCTTTATGCATCAACTCATCCTAACGTGGAGAGTGCCAGCCATGAACAATGGGTCTAGTTATGCACTAAAGAGGTGGAATAAACCCAAGTACGAATACCCAAGATCAAATGAAACAGGTCTTAAATTTTGTGGCGCAGAGAGAAAGTTTTGTGCTTGCATCTGATAAGAGCAGCGTCTCTTGTGGCACCTTAAATACACAACAGATTTATTTTGACATATTTAGTCCACCAGAACTTCTGGTTTCCTTAGGCTGTTTTGTCCCCCCCCCCCTGCTATAATCAATTAATAGCACAGCTCTTAAAGTAATTTCTTCGTTGACTATGGAACTGCTTTTTGTAGCTGAGGACATTTTTTAAAAAAAGACTAAAACTTGATATCATTTCATTACCAAGATGTGCACCTTGTACAGGAGACAAACGATACCTCAGACATTTTAAAGTGAGCTCTGGGTTGCCACTGACACAATGTCACGGCTAGTAGAACTGTTCTGTTTTTTCACAAGGTGTAAAATTACAAAATTGTGGTAATAAATGTTTCATGCAACTGATTCTTCTTAGTCCAGCTTTTTGTTGTTGTCTGAAATAAACACACTGTATTTGAATAAAAGCAGTTCCTCCCAAAAAACGTGTTATGAATATGAAGCCCACATTGCTTTTTCATATAAAATATGCAATTTACTTATTTTGGAGTATGTTCCATTGAACCCAGTGGAACTTTCTTCTGAATAAACAGCTATAGGGTTGCATTGGCAGGTTACAGTGGTACCTTGGTTTATGAACTCAATCCGTTCCGGAAGTCTGTTCTTAAACCAAAGCATTCTTAAACCAAGGCATGCTTTCCCATAGCAGCAGGGGACTCAGTTTACAAATGGAACACACTCAACAGGAGGCGAAACATGTTCTGCTTCCAAGGCAAAGTTCACAAACCAAAACACCTACTTCCGGGTTAGCAGCGTTCTTAATCCAAGTTGTTCATAAACTAAGCTGTTCTTAAACAAAGGTACTACTGTATTGTCCTTTTTAATGGTGTGTTATTTCCAAAAAACCACTGAAGTTTCAGTTTCAGAATCAACACAAAATATATGAAAAAGCAATATAATGCAGCACACCTATTGTGAACCCACACACCTTAGTATTATCTGAGTATTATTAAAAATCCAATGGGTACATTCAATGAAACAGGAGGGTGTGCTTCTCTAATTTTTTACCTGTTTTGGGTGTCTAACTGCTGTTTTAATATTTGTTTTCACTGCCTTGGATACCAGCAGTTGATAAAAAAGGGACTAGGCAAACTTTTAACATAAAGAAAAAATGTATCTCCAAAGAAAAAATGTCAAGTTTCTCCAGTATGGTAAATCAGCTTAACATTGTTTTAAAAAAAACCAACCTTTTTTTAAAATGCTGATTAAGTTTCTTCTAATCCTTCTCAGCTTTTATTCTTGAAACTTTGGTTGGACTACGACTCCCATATCAGTCTGCCTGGCCGCTGCTGAAGGAATCCCTGCCCTATGCCATACCATGGGGACATTGTAAACCTTTATACATACATACATACATACATACATACATACATACACACACACACTGTACATACATACATACATACATACCCCACCCATCTGGCTGGGTTTTCCCAGCCACTCTGGGCAGCTTACAGCATATCTAAAAACTTTATGCCTTTGTGTTGTTGTATATTACTAAATATCACCTCACACAGTCCCTCTTGTAAAAGGCAAAGGTAAAGGACCCCTGGACGATTAAGTCCAGTCAAAGGCGACTATGGGGTTGTGGCGTTCATCTCGCTTTCAGGCTGAGGGAGACAACGTTTGTCCACAGACAGCTTTCCAGGTCATGTGGCCGGCATGACTAAAGTGTTTCTGGCGCAACAGGGCACCATAACGAGTGCCAGAGCACACGGAAATGGTGTTTACCTTCTTGCCACAGCACTACCTGCTTATCTATTTGCACTGGCATGCTTTCGAATTGCTAGGTTGGCAGGAGCTGGGACTGAGCAATGGGAGTTCATTCTGTTGCTGGGATTCGAACTGCCGACCTTCTGATTGGCAAGCCCAAGAGGCTCAGTGGCTTAGACCACAGCACCACCCGCGTCCCTAAAGTCCCTCTTGTAAGGCGTGGCTGGATGAAATGAAAATGGGGGCATTGGTTTGTTTAAAATTAACCAAAATAATTGATGGGAACACTTTCTGACCCAATCCCTTCTTTTCCTATTAGTCCACTCAGGGGCAAGAGGCTGTAGACATGAGTCACAACGCCGGAACACAGCCTGCTTTAAATTGAAACCTGTCTGAGTGAATTTGATATTAGTAGTACAAATAAACACAGAAAGTCTTGATGGAGAAGCCATGAGCGAACTCTGCAAACCATCTCTAGTGGATGCCTATAAAGAATTTTACAGCATGCTACATTCCTGCATTTTTTCATATTCTTCTTTATGCTCCTTAAGCTCATAAATCTAACTGTCTGGAGTGTATAGAAGCCCAGCTATTGGGTTTCTCAAAAGGATCCGAAATGGCTTTCCCATATGCTATATCTTACAGACGCCCAGGACAAAATAAAATAAACATATCCCAGTAAAAGGCATGTCGTGAACCATGGCTGTAGTCCTACACTCAGCTGGGCTGCATAAATCTCATTGAAACCAAACCTGTCTGCATTATACATTTAAAATGGCACCATACCACTTTAAACAGTGGAGTCTTCTCCCAAAGAATCCTGGGAGCTGTAGTTTGTTCAGGGTGTTGAGAGGTGTTAGAAGGTATGGTAGCCACAGAGCTACAATTCCCAGAGTGGTATAAGAATCAATTCCTCTTTCCCTGGATTCCTGAGAGGTTTTGATATGGGAGAACATCTCAGCACCCTTAACAAACTACAGATCCTGGGGATTCTGCGGGGAAAACCATGGCTGCTCAGGCATGGAAGGTCTTAGCCTGGGGTCAGCAAACTTTTTCAGCAGGGGGCCAGTCCACTGTCCCTCAGACCTTTGGGGGGGGGCAGACTATATTTTGAAAAGAAAAGAAAAATGAACAAATTCCTATGCCCTACAAATAACCCAGAGGTGCATTTTAAATAAAAGGACACGTTCTACTCATGCAAAAACACGCTGATTCCCGGACCATCCGCGGGCCGAATTTAGAAGACGATTGGGCCGGATCTGGCCCCCGGGCCTTAGTTTGCCTACCCATGGCCTTAGCACTACTTCAACATTTGATCATCGTATTTTGAATGACTTTTTGATGCCTGATTGGCATGCATGAATTAGAGATGGCAGGATCAGATTACAATCACCACACCCACCATCTTAATCTTCCAGCGCTAATCAGTGTGGCCAATATTTGTAATATTTGTTTCATCTATTGAGTAGGTGAGTCGCTCCATCTGGTATGCTGGCTGAGACCCTACCTGCCTGCAGACTGTCTTGCCATAGTGGTGCATGCTCTGGTTATCTCCTGCTTGGACTATAGCCATGAGCTCTACGTGGGGCTACCTTTGAAGGTGATCTGGAAACTACAATTAATTCAGAATGCAGCAGCAAGATTGGTGACTGGGAGAGGCCGCCAAGATCATATAACACCGGTCCTGAAAAACCTACATTGGCTCCCAGTATGTTTCCGGGCACAATTCAAAGTGTTGGTGCTGACCTGTAAAGCCCTAAACGGCCTTGGCCCAGTATACCTGAAGGAGCATCTCCACCCCCATCATTCAGCCCGGAGACTGAGGTCCAGCTCCGAGGGCCTTCTGGCTGTTCCTCACTGTGAGAAGTGAAGCTACAGGGAACTAGGCAGAGGGCCTTATCGGTGGTGGCGCCCGCCCTGTGGAATGCCCTCCCATCATATGTCAAGGAAATAAACAACTATCTGACTTTTAGAAGACATCTGAAGGCAGCCCTGTTTAGGGAAGTTTTTCATGTTTAATGTTTTATTTTGTTTTTAATATTCTGTTGGGAGCTGCCCAGAGTGGCTGGGGAGGCCTGGTCAGATGGGCGGGGTATATGTAATGAATTGTTGTTGTTGCTGTTGTTTAGTTAGCTCATGGCATGTGTTTCTTGAGCCCAGTTCCACAGGCTGTTGCCCTAAATATGCCCCCACCCGGGGTTGGTACTGGTTGTTGGTGTTATTGATTGGAGGGGACACTCCCCTAAACCCTAGAAATTAATTAATGGTAGGATTTGGATGGCTTGAGATGCGAAGGGAGAAATACAAGCTGTAAAGGAATTCCTGGGCAGAATGGCCAGGCCAATACAGTGGTACCTCTGGTTGCAAACAGGATCCATTCTGGAGGCCTGTTCGCAACATGAAAAGAGCGCAACCTGCAGCGGCGCATCTGCGCACGTGCGGGTTGTGATTCACCGCTTCTGCGCATGCGCGTGACGTCCTTTTGCACTTCTGCGCATGCGCGAGTGACAAAACCCGGAAGTAACCCTTTCCAGTACTTCCGGGTCACCGCGGGACGTAACCTGAAAGAACGTAACATGAAGCAAACGTAACATGATGTACAAGAGAACTGTCCTCCCCACCCCCTTGGCCTGAACAGGTGGTCTAGTGGTTAGGATTTGGCGCTCCCTGGTGGTCTAGTGGTTAGGATTTGGCGCTCCCTGGTGGTCTAGTGGTTAGGATTTGACGCTCTCACCACTTCGGTCTGGTGTAAAACAAAACAAAACAAAACAAAACAAAACAAAACAAAACAAAACAAAACAAAACACAGAGACTGGGGTTTTGGAAGGTTGCCAGGGTAACTGGGAGTGAGGAGGCAGGAAAAGAGAGGGTTTTTTTTAGTAAGGTGTTCTGGGAAGAGGAAGGAAGAAGAAAGGCTGCCATCCATCTTGGGCAGGCTGGCTAAAGGCTGGCTGGGAAAGATGCCTCAGACTCCAGCTGCACTGCTGTGGAGAACAAGTCCCGCATGAAATGACCATGTTGTAAGGTCTGGACTTTCTCCATGCAGACTGAAGGTGTAAACAGGTGAATAAACCATTCTTCTCAAAGCTACAAAGCCACTTCTGCCCTGCAGAGGAGGTGGGATTGCAGAGAAGGTGGGATTGCGGGCGTCACGGCCCCACCCCGCGCAATTGGGGGAATCCCCGGCCGTGTCACCCCCTGGCAAGCCAATCGGCTGGCTCTGGGGACGTGGCCTGCCCTATTTAACACAGGTACGGCTGGGGATCTCCCTCTTTTCCTGCCTATCAGCTGCTCCTGTTTCCCACCCTTCCGCCCTTTAAGGTTTTCATTCCTTGACCTTGGTTGGCCGCCGTTGAGGGGTCTGGTAGGAATTTTTCCACTTGGCAAATTGGCACCAGCCACTTGGTTTTCACCTACCTTGTAGCAAATCATCACAACTTTCTGGGTATTGGCATTGGTATTGCTCTGTAGATGGAAGAGGGGAGGTAGCGCCATCACCTGCCCCGCATATTGAAGGGTAATCCAAGAAAGGATTCTGGGGGGCGTGGCCCTGTCCAAAGCCTAGTAGATGTGCATCAGCAGGACTCCTCCTACTGGTGGTTAATCCTTCCTGGACTTCAAGCGGACGGGCTGAAGCCGGATATAGTTGGTTAGGACCAATGCCTAAGCCAATACCACTCATCACCTGTAACCAATAAAGTTGTTGCCTTATTTAGCCCATTAACCTTAATAATTGTGTCATATGTCAAACAAGAAAGGAGGAGGAGTGGCGTTATATGTCAGGGATGTGTATACCTGTGAAGAAATCCAAGATTTAGAACCTCAAAGCCAAAGTGAGAGCATTTGGGTCAAAATTAAGGGAGAGAAGAATAACAGAGACCTCATTGTGGGAGTTTACTATAGATCCCCAAGCCAAACGGAGGACATAGATGATGCCTTCCTGGAACAGATGGCCAAGCATGCAAAAGGAAGGGAGATAGTAGTAATGGGGGACTTCAATTACCCGGATATTTGTTGGATGTCAAACTCAGCCAAGAGCATAAGGTCAAACAGATTCCTCACTGGCCTTGCAGACAACTTCATTGTCCAGAAAGTGAGAGAAGCAACAAGAGGAACAGCCATTTTAGATCTGGTCCTAACCAATGTTGATGACCTGGTTAGTGGGGTAGAAGTGGAAGGATCATTAGGCGCGAGTGATCATGCTCTTCTGAAGTTTACTATACAGCGGAAAGGAGCAGCCAAGCATACTAGGACTCAATTTCTTGACTTTAAGAAAGCCGACTTCATAAAACTTAGGGAAGTGCTGGGTGAGATCCCATGGACAGCAATACTAAAAGGAAAGGGAGTTCATGATGGCTGGGAGTTTGTTAAGAGGGAGATAGTAAAAGCACAATGTCAGGCAATACCAATGAGACGGAAACATGGAAGGTGCTTAAAGAAGCCAGGGTGGCTATCTAAAGAACTTTTAACTGAGTTAAGATTAAAAAAGGATGTGTACAAAAAATGGAAAAGGGGGGAAACCACCAAAGAGGAATTCAAACAAATAGCCAGCACGTGTAGACACAAAGTCAGAAAAGCTAAAGCACAGAATGAACTCAGGCTTGCTAGAGAGGTTAAAAGCAACAAAAAAGGCTTTTATGGGTATGTTCGTAGCAAAAGGAAGAACAAAGAAACAGTGGGGTCACTCAGAGGAGAAGATGGTGAAATGCAAACAGGGGACACAGAAAGGGCTGAACTCCTCAATGCCTTCTTTGCCTCAGTCTTCTCCGATAAAGAAAACAATGCCCGACCTGAAGAATTTGGAGCAAATGATTCAGCAGAGGAAACACAGCCCAGAATAACTAAGGAGATAGTACAAGAATACTTGGCTAGTTTAGATGTATTCAAGTCTCCAGGGCCAGATGAACTGCATCCAAGAGTATTAAAAGAACTGGCAGATGTGATCTCAGAACCACTGGCAGTCATCTTTGAGAATTCCTGGAGAACAGGCGAAGTCCCGGCAGACTGGAGGAGGGCAAATGTTGTCCCTATTTTCAAAAAGGGGAAAAGAGAGGACCCAAATAATTACCGCCCAGTCAGTCTGACATCAATACCAGGGAAGATTCTGGAGCAGATCATTAAGCAAACAGTCTGTGAGCACCTAGAAAGGAATGCTGTGATCACCAACAGTCAGCATGGATTTCTGAAAAATAAGTCATGTCAGACTAACCTGATCTCGTTTTTTGACAGAATTACAAGCCTGGTAGATGAAGGGAACGCAGTGGATGTAGCCTACCTTGATTTCAGCAAGGCATTTGACAAGGTGCCCCATGATATTCTTGTAAAGAAGCTGGTAAAATGCGGTCTTGACTATGCTACCACTCAGTGGATTTGTAACTGGCTGACTGACCGAACCCAAAGGGTGCTCATCAATGGTTCCTCTTCATCCTGGAGAAGAGTGACTAGTGGGGTGCCACAGGGTTCTGTCTTGGGCCCGGTCTTATTCAACATCTTTATCAACGACTTGGATGATGGACTCAAGGGCATCCTGATCAAATTTGCAGATGACACCAAACTGGGAGGGGTGGCTAACACCCCAGAGGACAGGATCACACTTCAAAACGACCTTGACAGATTAGAGAACTGGGCAAAAGCAAACAAGATGAATTTTAACAGGGAGAAATGTAAAGTATTGCACTTGGGCAAAAAAAATGAGAGGCACAAATACAAGATGGGTGACACCTGGCTTGAGAGCAGTACATGTGAAAAGGATCTAGGAGTCTTGGTTGACCACAAACTTGACATGAGCCAACAGTGTGACGCGGCAGCTAAAAAAGCCAATGCAATTCTGGGCTGCATCAACAGGAGCATAGCATCTAGATCAAGGGAAGTAATAGTGCCACTGTATTCTGCTCTGGTCAGACCTCACCTGGAGTACTGTGTCCAGTTCTGGGCACCACAATTCAAGAAGGACACTGACAAACTGGAACGTGTCCAGAGGAGGGCAACCAAAATGGTCAAAGGCCTGGAAACGATGCCTTATGAGGAACGGCTAAGGGAGCTGGGCATGTTTAGCCTGGAGAAGAGAAGGTTAAGGGGTGATATGATAGCCATGTTCAAATATATAAAAGGATGTCACATAGAGGAGGGAGAAAGGTTGTTTTCTGCTGGTCCAGAGAAGCGGACACGGAGCAATGGATCCAAACTACAAGAAAGAAGATTCCACCTAAACATTAGGAAGAACTTCCTGACAGTAAGAGCTGTTCGACAGTGGAATTTGCTGCCAAGGAGTGTGGTGGAGTCTCCTTCTCTGGAGGTCTTTAAGCAGAGGCTTGACAACCATATGTCAGGAGTGCTCTGATGGTGTTTCCTGCTTGGCAGGGGGTTGGACTTGATGGCCCTTGTGGTCTCTTCCAACTCTATGATTCTATGATTCTATGATTCTATGATTCTATGATTCTATGATTCTATGATTCTATGATTCTATGATTCTATGTCCACTGGGGGAGGTGGGAACTCACCACGCAACAGTCTCTGCCATGTCTCCTAAGGAACACAGACCCTGGAACCCCCTGGAATCTTGCTGCGGCTTGGCAGAAAGTGGGGGATAGCACCCAAGTTTTGTAATAGGGCTGGGAACAGCCCTTCAGATGTTGAACTACGACTTTCATCATACCTGATCATGGGCTTCTGCTGGCTGAGGTTGATGGGAATTGGAGTTGATGGAAGGTCACAGGTTCCCCATTCCTGCTTTGGCTGCTGATCCGACGGCAGGATGCAGGTAGTAACAGTGAGATGCAAAACCTCCTTGTAAAACGGCACATTCTCACTATTATAGCTGGAAATGATAATAAATACTGTTAGAATTATGACGACGATGAAAGTCAATACTTGGGCATAGTGTTCATTTTCCAGTAAGCCCCAGAGGGATGTATCATATTTATACATCCTGTCCACCCCCGCCCCCCCAGCCCCAAAACCGCTCCAGGTAGTAACTATTCAGCTAATTTTCTCCGCGTTCTTTGGCCAAGAATGGTGGACAAGCGAGGCCAGGAAAATCACTTGATAGATCATTCCCACTGGAACTCCGGCATCTCAGCGGCAACCAGCGAAAGGTTCACCAGCAGTTCAGATCCATCTCCAGATTGTCCTTGCAGAGCCCTTGCCAATGGGCATGGCTTTGCCAGCTAAAACAGTACTGGGGAGGGGGGAAGCCCCACACCTGAAGGAGTTAGGTCAGAACGCTGATTCACCCCTCACGCCCCAACTCTACACAATCTACAAAACACCAGGACCATCTTCTACCGCTGCTGGCTAAGGAATTTATAGGACTGGATTGATTCCCAAAGAGCAAATCAGGTTAGTAAGAGATTCTCCCAAGGCAAGGGTGGGCTCACTCTTCTCCTCTCTTGTGGTGGAATCAGCAAAGAAGACAGGCTGGAGAAGGGAAAGGTTAGGTAGCAGGGAAGAAAAGACCAGGAAAGGTCATCTTGGGAGAAGAGCAAAGTGCTCTGGAGAAGTTTAAAAATGCATCCCGTTTCAATGGGGAAGAGCCTTTTGGGGCAAATCGTTTCTACAGAGGCTTCCACTGCTCCTGAGATCCTCTGAATGGGTTTTGACCTGAGTAGCATCTTCTTTTTCCTCTTGGTAAGTAGCAGCAACTGTTTTTGGTGCTGAATAGGACAAGGAGGGTCTCCTCCTTTGCTTGATCATTTAGGAAATCCAATTTGGGCAGCAGAGTAGGGCAGGATTGCTTGAATTTTGTCTTGTGGGTGACTCTGCTCTTATACTCTCCCTTTCTCTTTCTCTCCCCCCCCCCAATATATATATAGATAGATACATTTATAGAACAACTTGCAAAGCTTTCCCAAACGACAATGGGTAAATACATACTTGCTAGGTCACATGTGCATCAACTTGTGTCCTATCAAGTAATATATCCTAAACCACAGAGTCTAGGACTTGCCAATCAGAAGGTCGGCAGTTTGAATCCCTGCAACGGGGTGAGCTCCCGTTGCTCAGTTCCTGCTCCTGCCAACCTAGCAGTTTGAAAGCACATCAAAGTGCAAGTAGATAAATAGGTACCACTCCGGCGGGAAGGTAAACGGCGTTTCCATGCACTACTCTCATTCGCCAGAAGCGGCTTTGTCATGCTGGCCACATGACCCGGAAGCTGTATACCAGCTCCCTCGGCCAATAAAGCAAGATGAGCGCCGCAACCCCAGAATCGGCCACGACTGGACCTCATGGTCAGGGGTCCCTTTACCTTTATCTTTATCCTTCAATTAAAATGTTGATATTATATACACAAGTCAACAGAGAAGCCCAACACCCTTGCCTGTCTTTCTACTCCCATCATCTTCCCAACCCGCGCCCCCAAATATTAGAGCAATGTGGCCAGAAAATGATTGAACATTTTCCCCCTGCATCACCCGTTGTCAATAGCCGTCTCCTAACAAGTCCCATTTAAAACACCACCAACACTTAGTGGCTTAAGTACTAAAGAAAACTCTGGGAACCGAAGCAAATCTATTTCCAGTTGTGACTGCAATGTGGCGATGTGTGTGTTTGTGTGTTTTTAAGTCAAATGCATTATAGCTTGGATCCTTAAGGAAGTTCATGCGAGGAAAGTTTCCCATTCCTTCCTCCCACCTGCATTCCTCAGGAAAAAAAGCCTTTCAAAATGGTATGGGGTGGACAGGCTCTCGAGTAATGTCCTTAAGTGAACTTATCTCAGGTTCCAGGACCAGTTCTGGATGATATTCCATCCCACATTGTTGAAGAGAGTTCCCCCCACCCACCCAGAGAAGGTTTTTTTGGAAGAGGTGCACAGGACTGCCGCATAAGGTGGGATGGGAAATTTAAAATATCTAAGGACCCAAGCCAAAACATACACAAAGTGAAGTTGGCAATATGTGTAGTACCTGTCAGTGTGAGCTAAGCGTTTTTGCATGCCTAGGCCTGCTCTGTTTCACATCAGGGCAATTGCTTAAAGAATTGGGCTTCACGCTTCACAAAGCCCAGACAAATGGCACTTTTCCTTTTCCTGGGTTTCTGTCAAAAGAAGCCTATTTTATTCGGCTCGTTTGTGGAGATAGCCACAAATCTCATGGGCCAATCCATCTCCAGAAACCAAATATTCAGAAAATGGATTGTCCCTGCTATGTGAACATCTTGTGACCAGTTCGAAAGATATGTCGAACTATTCCCCAGATGTTTGAGAAGTATGCACCCAATTGACTCATTGGATCATTCTGTAAATCTTACCCTTGTGTGCGAGGAAATATATTAGTATATAAATTCTCCAGAAAGAGGAAGCAAAATTTCCCCAAATGTTTTCCTTGGCTGCATGCTGGGTGGGAAACATGCAAGTCCAGGATAAGGCTCAGCTAGCTCCTGTAGTCAACCTGTGGTCTTCTGCTGGACTACAAATCCCATCACCTCTGACCTCTGGCCATGCTTGCTCAGGCTAATGGGGCTTGGAGTCCAACAACATCTGGAGGTGTCTCTAGACTTGCATGATGTCTGAAGTCATCCATTGCTTCAAGCAAACACACATTTCTGCTATGGGGTTGTCAATCTGTGTTGGAAAAGGCCAGCTGCCAGTTTGACAAGTACTGGAATCCAAGATATCTATTAAGAAATTTGTATTCTTGCATAAACATTATGAAGATGCTTTCAGTTCAGGGAAGTGTTTGCAGATGTATGAAACTTGTGCTTATGTTACACTTAGGATCAAAGTTTGGAAAGTTAACCAGGGGGATCTGGGCCTGATGGTCTTTATCCATGTGGTTTTGAAATATAACAAGGAGTTAGATATTGAAAGCTGTAGATAATAAGGATCTACACTGAATATATGTCTGGATTAGGTTTACCTACAAAGGGGCAGGACAAGACGAATGCTGAAATGTGTCAGGTTAGACTTGCCAATACATCACACAGCTAGATTTAAGAACTTAAAGTCTCCATGCTGCTGGATGCAAAATACCCAATGACAGCTGGTCACATTGGGATCACATTGGGAATGTTGTATTTTAATCCTGTTTTTAAGTTGTATTTTAATCAATTGTTTTTATACCTGGTGTTAGCTGCCCTGAGCCCAGGCTTGGCTGGGGAGGGCGGGGTATAAATAATAATAATAATAATAATAATAATAATAATAATAATAATAATAATAATTTGCTAATGAAAGCTTAAAGTAGTTGCAGAGGGGAGGGGGAAATGTAGTTATTATTCCAAAGTTTCTTGTTCCTAGTCGTTTTCTTCAGTTTTCATCAGGCAAGTTTGTGGTCTTTCAATAGACACAGGATGGAAAGCAAATATTTCTTGCAGTGTAAAGCGTAACAAATTGAAGAGGAGTCCTACATCAAATGAAGTTGAGACTGAACTCATTGTGACTATAAACAGGGAGGAAAAGAAACTTGGAAGATGTTCCTGCAGCATCTAACAAAACCATTCCTGCAATACTGATCCATATGTAAGTAACTGAAAGCCACCTGTTGGGATGAATGAAAACCTTTGATAATACAGTTGTTCAGCAGATGTCCGGGGTAATCTGGGGGAGAACTTTGCCACAACGAGCAGAAAACATTTCGCCATTTGATTTCTGATAACACTTGATGATCACCGATGGATGGATTTTGGGAACGTACCAACAGTATGCATACCGACAATGGCAGGAAGCCTCAGGCAGCAGCAAAACAGCCTTTTGATCAGGCCTTGCATTGCAAAATGAATGAACTTCCGTGTGCTCAGCCAGAAGCAGCTAAAGAAGTAACTATTCAAAATTGGATGCTTCAATATACTGACAAGTGGCCTGGGTCAGTATTTCACCGCCTCAGGACTTGAAGATTGTGTGAGACAATACAGAAAGTTTTCAGGAACGCGTTGAAAGAAAAAATTTAAACAGAAAATCTTGATAAACAAATAATTTGTGTGGTTGTCCAGTTCAAACAAAGGATTGCTTTATGGCGTTGTTGACCAGCAAATGATGATGTTTTCTTTTAGCATATTTGCTGCATTCAAAAACTGTTTTAGCAGGCCAGAGAGGATTCTTCTGAAAGAACAATTAGTGCATCGCTCAACCAATGTCACCTTCTTCAAGGATTTAAGAGAACAGCATGCCTTTCCAAGAACCCATTTCAGACATTTTTGTTTTGTGAGGAGACCTTGTGTCCTTGCTGTCTCACTCCCCGACCCTTCTTGTGTTGGTATGGAAGATCTGATTTCTCCGATGAAAATAGGAACATCTGGTCCTATTTTTGCAAAAAAGAAAAGAGGTACCAGAACTCATCACAAATGCCTCCCTTGTTTTCTTATAATGACAATGACTCCCGGCTGATTTTCCCAGTAGTGATGTATGGAAGTGAGAGCTGGACCATAAAGAAGGCTGATCGCCAAAGAATTGATGCTTTTGAATTCTGGTGCTGGAGGAGACTCTTGAGAGTCCCATGGACTGCAAGAAGATCAAACCGATCCATTCTTAAGGAGATCAGCCCTGAGTGCTCACTGGAAGGACAGATCCTGAAGCTGAGGCTCCAATACTTTGGCCACCTCATGAGAAGAGAAGACTCCCTGGAAAAGACCCTGATGTTGGGAAAGATGGAGGGCACAAGGAGAAGGGGGCGACAGAGGACGAGATAGTTGGATAGTGTTCTCGAAGCTACCAGCATGAGTTTGACCAAACTGCGGGAGGCAGTGGAAGAGAGGAGTGCCTGGCGTGCTCTGGTCCATGGGGCCTCAAAGAGTCGGACAAGACTAAACGACTAAACAACAACAATGCTGAACGTTTTATGGAAGAATGGTTGCCTTTTTCAGACTACTTAAAGAAATATTATAGTAAATGGGCCAAAGATTTATACGATCTAAAGAGAAGCCAGAATTGGGAATTATGGGGACAGAACTACCCAAACTATATAGAAATTTATTCATGTATGCAACTGCAGTGGCAAGAATGTTACTTGCCCAAAAAGGGAAAGAAGAAGAAGTCCCAGCGAAAGAAGGATGGATACAAAAACCTATGGAATATGCAGAAATGGTGAAACCTACCAGAAAAAAAAGAAATCAAGATAACAAACTTTTTATAAAAGAATGGAAATGGTTTATTGACTATTTACACACAAAAAACCTGTAAACAGATAAGAACATTGGTAGGATTATTGTAATAGCCTGCAGTTTATAAGAGTATATATTTAAAGTAGATGAATAAATGAGTAAATTAAATATTTGGAATATGCAGAAAATATAAAAATGTAAAGAACTGCAGAAAGAGGAGGAAGGAAGTCAAGTTTTGAGATGTTAAAATGATTTTAAATTTTTTGAAATGCATAAAATTGAACATCATTAAAAAATAAAGAAATATTATAGTATGACGAACTCATGAGCAGGATTTGAGCGATGAGCAAAGGAAGTAATTGGATTATATTATCATGGTTATGATTTTGAAGATAGAAGATAGGGTGCAACAGAAAGGGAGAATCAACAGCTCCATGGAAAACAGGGTGGGAAGTCAACAAAAATTAGAGAAAAGAAGAAATTGGGTTTTGATTGTATATTTCAAAAATACTGAAACTTAATAAAATATAATGGAGTTGCACAGCATGAGTTTCCTACAGACCTCTTCTGACTGAAGCCATGTTTACCATGTGTGGCTTGCATCCTACTTGGCTGCCCCCCCCCCTTTTTGAAAAGTTTTAATTGTTAAAATAATTCAGCATTAATACACACATATTGTGAATATACAAACATACATTTCATACAATCCTTAAAAAACATACCTACACTCAATCCCACAGATAATTCCTTTTCCCATCACCATCCTTTGTGTTAGACTTCCAATCTACTCAATTTCAATTTCTTTCCACTTCTATTACTTTCTTTCACACACCTTTAACCTAATTTCATGCTTCTTTTTCTATTACACATTGTTATCCATCTTATTTAGTATTCCAGTATTTAAAACGGAACTTTTTTATTCTAATAGGAGTTCTGATTTTTCAATATGGTTTTGCAAGTATCCTTTAAACACCTTCCAGTCCTTGTCTATCTTCTCTTTTGAGATCCTTCCAATTTCTCCCATTGTTTTGGATATTTATTTATTTATTTATTTATTTATTTATTTATTTATTTACGGCTATTAGCCCATAAAGTATGTACAAACATAAAAGCACAGAGGCAAAAAGACCGATATATTCGGCACCAGAAGGTGAACACCATGATGCAGGGGTGGGTCATTGAGCAGAGCCAGATAACAGCTTTGGATATATTGTAGTACTCCAATAATTTGGCAAGCCACTCTATTTTTGTCGGTATAATACCACTTTTCCAATTTTTCGCAATCAATAGCCTTGCGGCTACTGTTGCGTATGAATATAATGTCTTGTCTTCTTCTTTTAGACTTCCTGGTACTATTCCCAATAGAAAACCTTCTGGTGTTTTCCTAAATGAATATCTGAACATTTTTTTCATTTCATTATACATTGTTTCCCAAAATTGTTTGATGTTTAAACAATTCCACCATATATGTATCATAGTACCTTTTCCAGTGTTGCATCGCCAGCAGACATCGCTACAATTTTTATTCATTTTTGCTATTCTTTCAGGTGTTAAATACAATCTATGTTGTATTTTGAGGTAATTTTCTTTCAATATATAACACACTCCTTGCCTGCCCTGCTAATTCTGGACTTCTACTGTACAGTGGTACCTCAGGTTACATACGCTTCAGGTTACATACGCTTCAGGTTACAGACATCGCTAACCCAGAAATATTCCTTCAGGTTAAGAACTTTGCTTCAGGATGAGAACAGAAATTGTGCTCCGGCGGTGCGGCAGCAGCAGGAGGCCCCATTAGCTAAAGTGGTGCTTCAGGTTTAGAACAGTTTCAGGTTAAGTACGGACCTCCGGAACGAATTAAGTACTTAACCCGAGGTACCACTGTATAATGAAAAATAAGGATTGAGAATACATTTTGGAAATGTTCAAAGGAAGACAAAGCCAAGGAGCATTTATCACTGTCTCTCTTGCTTATACTTTACCTCAAGTCACTAATATAACCTCATTCTCCAAAACGCATTTCAGGATGTCCAAGAACATACCGTAGCTTGGCTCATGGTGCTTAATACCATAAGCAAAGCGAATTAAAGTCATGCCAAGCCATCTGCTTTAAAGCAGAAGTAAGAAATTCACCAGAAAAAATAAAATAAAATAAATTGAACTGAAAAACGAGGCCCTGTAAGACGGCAAATCTCATTAACAGCACTGAAAAACAAATAGAGGTTTTTCAGACATTACCACGTCTTTCGTTGCTCACATGACAAATGTTCTGAGCATTCCATTGCGCCAGAAAAACTAAGAATAATACAGACAGTATCATACTCTTCATACTACTGTATTTCTATCTAGGTTTCTAAGACCTTCTGCTCACTTCATCGTTCTGTGTAGTTGTTGGGTCTCTCCCACAGAAGCGAGACCACTCCAGCAGCAATTAATTCAGGTTTATTGCTCCAAACACACAAAATGGCCTCGGTCAAGTATACCTGAAGGAGCATCTCCACCCCCATCGTTCTGCCCGGACACTGAGGTCCAGCACCGAGGGCCTTCTGGCGGTTCCCTCACTGCAAGAAGCCAAGTTACAGGGAACTAGGCAGAGGGCCTTCTCGGTAGTGGCACCCGCCCTGTGGAACGCCCTCCCACCAGATGTCAAAAACAACTACTAGACTTTTAAAAGACATCTGAAGGCAGCCCTGTTTAGGAAAGCTTTTAATGTTTAATAGATTATTGTATTTTAATATTCTGTTGAAAGCCGCCCAGAGTGGCCGGGGAAACCCAGCCAGATGGGCGGGGTATAAATAATAAATTATTATTATTGTTAATCACACTGGAGCTCAGTCACTCAGCGTCTGCTTCCAAATTAGCTGTTGCCGAGTCTGAGTTCTGCCCCTTCCTCTTCCCACTTACACTTCCTGTCCTGTTCACGCCTCTCATTAATTCTTGCTCGTCTGTGCCTCATGGTATGGGCTTTTTCCAGTGGCCCTCCCACTGAGTCCGAGCTTCAACTCGGACTCAGTCTGTGTCTTCTCCCTGGAACTGCCCCCCCCTTCTCCTTGTTCTCGGAACTCAGGCTTCTACTGCAACTTGGCTGCTCCTCCCTTGTTCCGCATTCCTGTCTAATTACCTCCTCCTGTCTCTCCAAGCTCTCCCCCTCTGTCAGCAATGGGACGCAGCTGACATTCTGCATAAACCATGTTTGTTATACATTGAAGAATCCACAGTGGAACAGTGACTCTAATTCTCATTAGCAGCTGTCCATGAAGTGGTCGTGTACCATAGAATCATAGAATTGTAGAGTTGGAAGAAGAAGATGATGATGATGATAATAATAATAATAATAATAATAATAATAATAATAATAATATATTTATATCCTGCCCTCCCCAGCCAAAGCTGGGCTCAGAGCGGCTAACAGCAGTAAAAATAGCGCAGTTTAAATAAAATCAAAGTCAATTAATTGACATACATTCTAAAATCAGTTCAGAATCAAATTAATGGCAACCATTGGGCTAGAGTTCTATGAAGATTGCAGAAGGAGAGAGGGGGTCAGACTGTGTCTTGGCCAAAGGCCTGGTGGAACAGCTCTGTCTTGCAGGCCCTGCGGAAAGATGTCAAGTCCCGCAGGGCCCTAGTCTCTTGTGACAGAGCGTTCCACCAGATCAGGGCCACGGCCAAAAAAGCCCTGGCTCTGGTTGAATCCAGCCTAACCTCCCTGTGGCCCGGGATCTCCAAGATGTTTTTATTTGAAGACCGTAAGGTCCTCTGTGGGACATACCAGGAGAGGCGGTCCCTTAGGTACAAGGGTCCTAGGCTGTATAGGGCTTCAAAGGTTAAAACCAGCACCTTAAACCTGGTCCTGTACTCCACCGGGAGCCAGTGCCGATGGTATAGCACTGGGTGAATCTGATCTCACAGCAAGGACCCCGTAAGGAGTCTCGTCGCGGCATTCTGCACCAGCTGGAGTTTCTGAGTCAGTCTCAAGGGCAGCCCCACGTAGAGCGAGTTACAATAATCAATCTGGAGGTGACCGTCGCGTGGATCACAGTGGCTAGGTCAGGGTGAGAGAGATAAGGAGCCAACTGCTTAGCTTGGCGGAGATGGAAAAATGCCGCCTTTGTTATAGCTACAATCTGCACCTCTGTAGAAAGGGAGGTGTCAGAGATTACACCCAAACTCTTAACAGACAGTGCTGGCACTAATTGCGCCTCCACAAGAGATGGGAGTTGCCCCCCCATCCCATATTGTCCCAACCCAGCCGAAGGACCTCTGTCTTTGAAGGATTTAACTTCAACTGGCTCCCAAGTAGCCATCCAGCCACAGCTTCCTCAAGGGTCATTTAGTACAACCCCCAGAAATAGTGGGATCTCAACTAAAGCATCCTTGACAGATGGCCATCCAATCTCTGCTTAAAAACCTCCAAGGAAGGAGAGTCCACCACTTCCCAAGGGAGACCGTTCCACGGTCAAACTGCTCTTACCACCAGAAAGTTCTTCCTGATGTCTAGCCAGAATATCCTTTCTTGTAACTTGAAGCCATCGCTTGGGGTCCCACCCTATGGAGCAGGAGAAAACATCTTCCATGTGACAGCCCTTGAGATATTTGAAGATGATCTCCTCTCAGTCTCCTCTTTTCCAGCCTCAACATAGCCAGCTCCTTCAACCATTGCTCATAAGGCTTGGTTTCCAAGCCTTATATTATGAGGTCATCTGCTTTGTGATGCGTTTTGTACTTGTCATCTGGGCAGCCCAGAACCTCCATACACGCTGCCCAGGCTTGCGCCCTGGGGAGGTCACGTTGGTGTTCCTAATGCAGCTGTTTGAATTCACCCCCAGGGGCAAACTCCATTGTCTCTAGAGATAGACAGATGCCAAGTGCCTTATTGACTGTGAAGAGTAGAACCAAACAGTAGCTTTTTATCTAAATTTATCACCGATCAAAGAAGAAGTGGTCTTGGGAGCTCTCCTGTGGGATCTGGCAGAAACTTGTAAAATGAAGGTGTTTTGGTTTCTAGATGTTATTGGCAGAGAGGATGAGATGTGTGGCTATGCTTTTAATAGCAGCCAGAGGCATTTACAATGTGTGGTTCTGTCCCGCGTTGACTTACATAGGGACATATGTAAATGCCATAAAGGAAGATGAAAAAGTCACTCCGGACAGCAGATTCAAAGGGGATTGTTTTCATATCTCCAGCCAAGGTCTTCATGTTACTATTTTGAATTAAACCCATGATGAACCAGTGCATGAGATTGTCTGTTTTTCCCTCCGTAGCAAACACTTGACAACTTGCACAAAATATGAAGATGTTTTTGGTGTTTATTTTCATCGTTACTGAGGCTCAGATGTCGATGGGTCATAAACCAGGTAAGGCACTGTTTTCTTGTTTTAAAATGGTCATGTTTGCTCCTCTGAAAAACCAGAGTACCACAAATAGTATATTTGCATAATTGAGCAATTGATGGGACGCGGGTGGCACTTTGGTTTAAATTGCAGAGCCTAGGACTTGCTAATCAGAAGGTCGGCAGTTCGAATCCCTGCAACGGGGTGAGCTCCCATCGCTCAGTCCCTGCTCCTGCCAACCTAGCAGTTTGAAAGCACATCAAAGTGCAAGTAGATAAATAGGTCCTGCTCCGGTGGGAAGGTAAACAGCGTTTCCTTGCGCTGCTCTGGTTGGCCAGAAGCGGCTTAGTCATGCTGGCCACATGACCCGGAAGCTGTATGCCGGCTCCCTCAGCCAATAAAGCAAGATGAGCGCCGCAACCCCAGAGTCGGTCACGACTGGACCTAATGGTCAGGGGCCCCTTTACCTTTACCTTTACAATTGAGCAAAACACCAGGCACAGTTTTCATACGTTCAGATGTGGCCCTAGCACATGTTAATTGACTGATGGAACAAAAAGTCCTGGATAGAGTTATGGGAGGTACTGGAGAACTTTGGGACACCCAACCAATAAAACATACCTGGACTGAGGCCATTCACCCCATACATTTAAAACACTGTGATACCACTTCAAACAGTCATGGTAAAGTCTTCAGTGAGCCTCTTAGACTGCTTGACTCCACCTTAGTTATTGTACTATTTTCTTACTCTCTGTGAGAAATGAACACTTGAAGATTAAGCATTGATTCCTTAATCTTGTTCCTTTCCTTTCTTCCTTTTTAGCCCCCCAGCCTGCCGATATTGTTTTTTTGGTTGCTAGCAGCAATACGTCTTCACACCATGTCAAAACATTTATTAGCAAAGTCATCGATGGTTTACCGCTAGGTCCTAATGAGTATCGTGTTGCCCTTGCCCAGTATAACGATCGAGTATACAATGAATTCCAACTGGATACCTATAAAGGGAAGATTCCAATGTTGAACCATATCAAAAACAAAGTTGTGTTCAGAGGTGGGCCCTTGAAAACTGGTACTGCTCTCCGGAAGATTCATGAGACCTATTACGGGAAGCCAATTCCTGAAAGGAACCGGTCCAAGATTTTGGTTGTGATGACATCTCAACCATCTGGTGATGATGTAGAAGAAAGTGCCCAATTGTTGCACAAAGCAGGAGTGAAGGTCCTTGCAGTGGGCATGGAGGATGCTTCCTACGACGAACTAATTCGGATGGCCACAAAACCATTTAGCTTCTTTTTCCCTAGAACAGAAGAACTCGTTTTATTTTCTCAGAACATTTCCGGAATCGTAGATGCCATTCACGTAGGTGACAACAACCACCCAGATCTAACGAGCAAGAGAGCTGAGGACAAAGTAAATAATGGGACAGTTATAGAAGGTAAGAAGTGAGATGCTGTTGAAAATAGATTTATAAGGAAGAGGGTGGCAGTGCTAGAAACAAAAGTATACAACTGGTCTGTCCCATATATGGTCTGGGGTCTTACTCAAAAGACACTTGACACTATTTTCCCCAAACCACTCCCACCTGCCCACTAGCTGATGTCACTCATTATGTCAGCTGACGGGTGGGAGTGTAGGGTTCAACTCCGTGTTGGTAAATTCTTGACGAGTCTCATTTTCGGGTGTAAAAGTGGTGTCGGGGGGGATTTTGCCGAACTGGCAAAATGTTAGGGAAAACCTGGGTGTATGGCAACGCAATGGAAAAAGCAGCGGAAACAGTTCCAAAAGCTTTTTTAAAAATGCTTAACTTTGGGGTTGTTCCCAAAAGAAGCTTAACAATTTTGGTGGGTTTCTTTTCTTTTCTTCTTTTTAAAAAAGCTCAGTAATTTTGAGGTCTTCCTATGGTAACCCTATGTGTTGGTTGTGTGTACAGTGGTACCTCGGGTTAAGAACTTAATTCATTCCAGAGGTCCGTTCTTAACCTGAAACTGTTCTTAACCTGAAGCACCACTTTAGCTATTGGGACCTCCTGCTGCCGCCGTGCGATTTCTGTTCTCATCCTGAAGCAAAGTTCTTAGCCCGAGGTACTATTTCTGGGTTAGCGGAGTCTGTAACCTGAAGCGTCTGTAACCTGAAGCGTCTGTAACCCGAGGTACCACTGTACCTGTCAGCTGCTGAGTGGGGGGGGGGGGGAGGAGATGAGATATTGCTCAGTTTAGCTATTCCCTGCCAAAGCAAGCAGCTCACAAGAAGCAGATTTCTTTTGCTCCTCCACATCGGCTAAAGAACTGAGCATAAGGATGCTGATAGCACCCCTTGCACTGCTGTTCTCAAGCTCCCAATAGCAAGCTGGTTCTCAGATGCTCGGAAACCATGCAAATGATTTTAACATGAGAGTGGGGCAGGCATCTTACCTGTCAACCACGTGACATTATAATGACATGTTTTGATTGACAGGTGGGTTATCCAACTTGCTTTAAAACAGCTTTTTACAATGTTACCCTACACATGTTCACTCAGGAGTAATGCCTATGGGGTTCAACGGGCAAGTGGGTATAGGATGTGCCTCAAGAGTCTGGTGCACAAAAAAACCAAATATATTTAGTCACTTTTAGTCATAGAATGAGCAGAAGGAAAGACGTTTAGTCTGGCTTTGGTGAAAAGCCTTCGATAGTTTGGTACTGTCAGGTTTTTAATGTAAGTTGTTAACTTAAAGACATATCCATATTGTACTCCTACTGCCAGCGGACTACAAACTGTGTGTGATCGAGATCGCAAGTCACTGTGTGCATTATCCCATAATCTTTGGTTTAACATCTTTTGGGCACCTTCATAACCCAGGTAATACAGTTGGAGGGGAGACAGACCAATAGAGGTGGCTTTTTTAGCCATGGGAACTATATCCTAACACGCCCTGCCCCCAGCTGCAGGACACCCCTACCTGCACCAGGCACCTGAGCAGCTAGCTACACCGCAGCCGCAGGGTGGGACATCTGGAGGGCCCAAAATTCCTCATCCTTGGCCTGCAGCAGAGAACAGATCCCTTGGGATGGTTGAGCATGGCTGTGCCATTGTGAAGGCAGTTTCACTGGCTCAGAATAGCCAAGCAATTTGTTCTTGTTGTTTAGTCGTTTAGTCGTGTCCGACTCTTCGTGACCCCATGAACCAGAGCACGCCAGGCACTCCTGTCTTCCACTGCCTCCTGCAGTTTAGTCAAACTCATGCTGGTAGCTTTGAGAACACTGTCCAACCATCTCGTCCTCTGTCGTCCCCTTCTCCTTGTGTCCTCCATCTTTCCCAACATCAGGGTCTTTTCCAGGGAGTCTTCTCATCTCATGAGGTGGCCAAAGTATTGGAGCCTCAGCTTCAGGATCTGTCCTTCCAGTGAGCACTCAGGGCTGATTTCCTTCAGAATGGATAGGTTTGATCTTCTTGCAGTCCATGGGACTCTCAAGAGTCTCCTCCAACACCATAATTCAAAAGCATCAATTCTTCGGCGATCAGCCTTCTTTATGGTCCAGCTCTCACTTCCGTACATCACTACTGGGAAAACCATAGCTTTAACTGTACGGACCTTTGTTGGCAAGGTGATGTCTCTGCTTTTTAAGATGCTATCTAGGTTTGTCATTGCTTTTCTCCCAAGAAGCAAGGCCCTTCGCCACGGCAAGGCAGTGATCCCTGAAGGGGAGCCAAGCAATAGCCAATGTTTAATCTTGCATTTTCTTCCCACTGCAGCTTGTGATGACGATGCAGTTGCCGACGTGGTGTTCATAGTGGATGCGGGTCCTCCGCAAAACAAATTTGAGAAGATTCAAATATTTTTGAAAAAGCTGGTGTCTTCTCTGGATGTGAAGGAGAAATGCGTCAAGGTTGGCTTGGTGACGTTCAGCGCTAAACCCGAGGTGATATTTTTACTGCGGATGGAAATGGATAAGACGATTGTTCTGCAGCACATACAAAGTCTTTCTCCCAAGGCAGGAAAGGCCAACATTGGCTTGGCCATTAATTTCACAAGGGAGAAAGTTTTCACGGAAAGTTCCGGAAGCAGGAAGACCCAGGGGGTGGAACAAATAGCCATTCTTATCACTCACAGGCCTTCAGAAGACGGGGTGGGCAATGCTGCAACCGTTCTCAGGAGAGCAGGTGTGACAGTGTTTGCAATTGGCGTCGAAAGGTCTGATGTCACTCAGTTAACCCGCATAGCTGCGTACCCGCCACAACAATACGTAACCCACCTGAAAACATTTCCCCACTTGCCACGCCAGGCTCTCGCTTTTCATAAGAAGGTGGTGAATCAGGTGCAACGAAAGCTCTACATGGACAACAAAAGAGCAGAACTGCTTAAAAGAGGTAACTTGTCGTCTTATGCTGTTTCAGGAGACTTGCAATGCTCTAGTTCCTCGGCAAAAGCAAGAAGAACATCTCCAGAGGTGTTGCAGAAGATTCATTTGGTGCCTGAATTTTCATTTAACAAATTATTATTATTAATGTTTAATAGGTTATTGTATTTTAATGTTCTGTTGGAAGCCGCCCAGAGTGGCTGGGGAAACCCAGCCAGATGGGCGGGGTATAAATATATTATTATTATTATTATTATTATTATTATTATTATTATTATCATTTGGCTCTAAAAAAATGTGACAATAGCAGACTGGAAAGCAGGAAGCCAAACAACAACAACAGCATGCTCTCCCTTGAAAAAGCTAAAAAGGGAAAATAGCATAATCTATTATCTTATTATTTATGTAGTGCATTTGTATCCTGCTCTTCAGCCAAAAAGTCTCCCAGGATGGTTTACATCCAGTCAATTAAAATGAGACTGTCCTTTACAATTTAAAATAAAAGGTCACACAAGGGGAAAGGGACAGGGAGGGAAGTAGGGGGAAACGAAAATTCAGGCACCAATTCTTGAACAGTTGTTCTTATAGTGACTGGGTTTTTTGCGCAATTCAGGGACAGGAAGTGCATGGCAGAGCCGGGCTTTCAGCAAAGCTGGTGGAATGAGCCCTTCTTCCTATCTCTCCCACTGAGGCAGCCTGATGGAATAGCTTTTCCCTGAGGGAAAGGAGGCCTGAAGGAGTTGGCCCGTCACACCAGAGCTGATGGTGTGAGCCCTGCTTCCCATCTCTCTTGAAAAAAGAGCTCAAGATACAACATTTGACTAGTTTTGCAGCACCTTTGCAGATCTTCCTCTTGTTTCTGTCTGTCACGGACTCTGGAACCAGTCTCTAGTTTCTGGGAAATTCAGCCAACTGGCAATGGCTCTCCAGGGTTTGAGCCAGAAATCTCCCTCAACCTGAACTAGAGATATTAGGGCTTGATCCTGAGACCTTCTGCACACATATCACTGAGTTATGGCACTTCCCCAAAGGCCTGCCGCTATATCATGAGGATCCACAGACATCACTGTGAGATTAATCCTGGAATATGATAACTTTTGGATGATCTCAGTATGACTAGGAAGACAGCCATCTGAACAGGAACACATGTTCTGATAAGAATGACTCTTTCCTTCCATTTACAAATGTGGGGGATCAGGGAAAATATAGTTTCTTACAATCACTTGCTAACATTTTGCTGGCCCAATTCAGAGAGCTCAGACGGATCCACGGGGCCTGCTGAGGTTGTGTTTCCCCACAAAACTCACAGAAGCTTCTTGCTGCTTCCAATAGTTATCAAGGCAGGATGGGAGCAGGGTGATAAGGAGGAACCTGCCCAGAACCCAAGAATATGTCCCACCCCCATTTGTAGAGAAACTAATAGATCACACTGATCTCATTGGCAGAGGTTGCGGGAGAAAGGGAGCACTCCATAGAAGAGAAAGTGTTCTGTCTCCTTGCTGCAATGTCATGTAGCAACAGATCAGGACCATATCACATATTGTAATGGGTATGGGGTTGCTCGTGCGTAAGTTGCCGCCTCTCCTGGCTATGTTGCCTTGTTAAACCTTTCTGTCTGGACAGTCCTTCAATTCATGGCTGTCTCAGTCGCTAGCAGAATCCGTCAGTGGGCGTTTCTTAAATCTTTTCCAACATAAAAGTTGTTTGACACCCAGTCTCCTCCTACTCTCTCTGCGCGGAAGTCTTCTGCGCAGGGTGGGCGTGGGTAGCGGAGGACCCGTGCTCTCCCCGCTGGTGTCCGGTGAAGAGTCCTGGAGCCCTCTCGCCAATTCCCCCATCAGCCCCTCTATATCCCTGGTGTTGCGCTGATTTGCTTCCCCATCTGCGGAGCTGTCTCTCTCCCTGCTGGGCCCTTCTCCAGCATCATTTGAGAGCCTTCCCTCCGCCTCTAGCTCCGATGTCAGTTCCCTGACACATATGTAGCAGCAAACCTGGGTTTCCTAACAAGTCTAGACTCAACACTTGGCCAACCCTGGCTCCCTCGCCAATGGCAACTAGACATAATGGTTATGTTCACTATATTATGTGTCTGAATGCAAGGTGATGGGAACTGCAAGTGGGAAGAGTGTGGTTGTGCTCATGTCCAGCTTGCAAACTTCCTATAGGCGTCTGGTTTGCCACTGTGAGAAAAGGAAGCTGAACTAGATGAGCCATTGGCCTGGTCCCACAAACTCATATTATGTTCTACGATGCATGTTCTTCAAAATGCATGTTTGTTGCATGCACACGTTAAATTACACATGTGAATTAAAAAGTGCTTAAAGGTAAAGGTAAAGGGACCCCTGACCATTAGGTCCAGTCGTGACCGACTCTGGGGTTGCGGCGCTCATCTCGCTTTATTGGCCGAGGGAGCCGGCGTACAGCTTCCGGGTCATGTGGCCAGAATGACTAAGCTGCTTCTGGCGAACCAGAGCAGCGCACAGAAATGCTGTTTACCTTCCCACCTGAGCGGTACCTATTTATCTACTTGCACTTTGATGTGCTTTCAAACTGCTAGGTTGGCAGGAGCAGGGACCGAGCAACGGGAGCTCACCCCGTCGCAGGGATTCAAACTGCTGACCTTCTGATTGGCAAGTCCTAGACTCTGTTGCTTAACCCACAGTGCCACCTGTGTCCCAAAAAGTGCTTAGGTGAACATCATCATCATCATCATCATCATTATACCCTGCCCACCTGACTGGCATTCCCCAGCCAGTCTGGGCAGCTCCCAGCAGAATATTAAAAACACAATAAAACATCAAACATTAAAAACTTCCCTAAAGCCTTCAGATGTCTTCTAAAAGCCAGGTAGTTGTTTATTTCCTTGACATCTGATGGGAAGACGTTCCACAGGATGGGCACCACTACCGAGAAGGCCCTCTGCCTGGTTCCCTGTAACCTCACTTCTCGCGGGGAGGGAACCGCCAGAAGGTCCTTGGTGCTGGATCTCAGTCTCCGGGCTGAACGATGGGGGTGGAGACGCTCCTTCAGGTATACTGGACCAAGGGCCATTTAGTGCTTTAAAGGTAAGCACCAACACTTTGAATTGTGCTTGGAAACTTACTGGGAGCCAATGTAGGTCTTTCAGGACCGGTGTTATATGGTCCCGGCGGCCGCCCCCAGTCACCAGTCTAGCTGCTGCAATCTGAATTAGTTGTAGTTTCCGGGTCACCTTCAAAGGAACCCACTTGTAGAGCGCATTGCAGTAGTATTACATTAAATAAGAAGCAGTCTTTAGTTAAATGCACTTCTGCAAAGTCCCCCTAAGAGCCTGCACTCCCCCCCGCCCTCTGAGGAAACGTGCATGTTCAAATACGAGCAATGAATTATGGTCTTTTAATGGCTAATACATCTGTAACAACTTGCTGCCAAGCTCTGGTGCTTATGTTAGTGGTTGCCTCACTGTTGGATAGGGAGGTGAGGGGAATTACGGTAACACTTTCTCACACAATATGCGAACCAAACCGCAGCCATTCTATGGAATTCTGCAGATTTTTGCAATGCAGTTTTCCAGCCAAGCAATGCGTACAGAAATGCATATACAGTGGTACCTCTGGTTAAGAACCTAATTCTTTCTGGAGGTCCGTTCTTAACCTGAGGTGCGCTTTAGCTAATGGGGCCTCCTGCTGCCACCATGCTGCCGGCGCGCGATTTTGGTTCTCATCCTGAGGTAAAGTTCTCAACCCAAGGTACTACTTCCGGGTTAGCGGAGTCTGTAACCTGAAGTGTCTGTAACCCGAGGTGTTTGTAACCCGAGGTACCACTGTACTAGGGTAAAGGGCACATAAAATGCCCAGATTAGTGAAGATAAGATACAAAAATTTGTGACGTTAAGGGAAATTGCTCTGCAGACATGTGCATGGAAATTTTCCCATGAAAATGCTGGTGCATGTTCATGAAGACTTTTTTGGGGGGTGGATTTGCAGGCTGATGTGGAAATGCTGAAAATAAATTTAAGTTTGGGGGAAATGTGATACAGAAAGAAACTTTGAGATTCAGCCATCTCAAGTGCTTTGTGCTTTTTTAAAACAAACAAACAAACAAAACAAACCACAGGATAAATTTATTGTTTGAATTATTAAACGCATCACCAAAATTCTCTCCCCCATAGGCTGCGTAGATACGGAAGAAGCAGATATTTATTTTCTCATCGATGGTTCCTCAAACCTCGATTATTTCGATTTTGTGGATCTGAAGTTGTTTTTGAAAGAAGTGGTTAGATTTTTCCCGATAGGACCGAATAAAGTTCGCTTTGGAGTTGTTCAATATGCAGACATGAACGAGCTGGAATTCGGACTTGAGGAATATGGTAAAGCAAGCGATATATTGAAAGCCATTGATAACATCCGTCAAATAGGTGGCAGTCCTTACACAGGAGCAGCTTTGACATCCATCCAGCCTTTGCTAAGAAGGTCACAAGGTCAACACTCCCGAGGTGTTCCCTGCCATCTGATAGTGCTAACTGACCGGAAATCAGAGGACCATGTTGAGGGACCTGCCAAGAGGTTGAGGAATGAAATGGTCAACATTTATGCCATTGGTGTCAGACACGCTAATGAGTCGCAGATTTATGAGATTGCAGAGTCAAAGGACAGAGCTTATTCTGTCAACGATTTTGCCTCTCTGAAGCATATAAAGAATGAAGTTATCCAGGAGATCTGTGCTGTAGAAGGTAAGAAGAACCATCTTATATTTTACTTTTAAACTTCAGGGGAGAATGCCTGCTCTTAAATAGCCCAGATGTGCTTAGGAGATACTGGCATACTTGAAAGAACCCTGAGATTTGCAGAAATACAATAAATTGCTAGGGGGAAATGCTTCAGGGAAAAGATCCAAAACAGTCCCATAAGACATTAATGGCATGCTATGTGGATAGATTTTCAGGTGAACCAAAGAGAGATTAATATTCTGTTTCTGCTTTAAAAGGGAAGAAAAAAGATGGGTGCCCGGGCTTTAAGCGGGGTGTAAAATTATTCTTGTTAAAGAGAGATTCAATTGCGTACCAAGGCCCTGTGACCTGCGATCCCTTAGTGGATAAATAAAACACACAAACAAGCAGATTTTGGTTTATGGGTTCAAATAGGCCACAACTTTATTGGTTATAGATGTGAGAGGTTTGGCTTAGACATTGGGTGAAGCCCAGACTATATCTTGACTCCCACCCGTCTGCTGGGGCTCCAACTAAGGTTAAACCACCGATAGAAGAAGAAGAAGAGTTTGGATTTGATATCCCGCCTTTCACTCCCTTTAAGGAGTCACAAAGCGGCTACATTCTCCTTTCCCTTCCTCCCCCACAACAAACACTCTGTGAGGTGAGTGGGGCTGAGAGACTTCAGAGAAGTGTGACTGGCCCAAGGTCACCCAGCAGCTGCATGTGGAGGAGCGGAGACGCGAACCCGGTTCCCCAGATTACGAGACTACCGCTCTTAACCACTACACCACACTGGCTCTCAATAGGGGGAGACCTAAGACTTACATCAAATAGGAGCAGTCCGAGGGGTCCCCATTGGGGTAGTGGCATGGCCCTAGCTCATATCTGGGCATCAGACAGAACCCACACTCCCAGATCCCTTCAACAGGATATCTTTCATGAAGAGGGGCAAGCTGAGGCTACAACCTCCCCTCCATCTAAACAAAGGCCTAACCTCACAAAGTTGTGCCAGTTGCTACGAGGTAGGCGAAAAGCAAATGGCGGAGCCAATTTGCAAGTGGAAAAAAATCCTGCCTGGTCCCAACAATATGGTGACCGACGATTAGTCCATAGCAAGGTCGTAACACATCAAAGCAGAAAAAGAGGGTGAGGTGGGTTGGAGATCCAGCTAAGGGCACAAGAGTGCCACGCTGGAGTTTAAATTCCCCATGGAAACCCCCTCCCCCGTCAGTGCTGAATAGTTAGCGAGGTTTGCTCCATGAGGGGGTCCCACCCAGCGCCGATGGTGTGGGGAGGTGATGGCAGGGGGCACATCAGTCTCCAGCCCTCAGCCGGGTCATGCAGGACCCAGGGCCTGGCCGCAATGTCGCCCACTAAACAAGGTAAATGGACTTGAAAGGTGACACAGTGTGACTTTTGATTAGATTGGGAACTCCCGTGCAAAGGGTATGGACCTTCAAGTGTACAGTGGTACCTCAGGTTACAAACACCTCAGGTTACAAACACTTTGGGTTACAGACTCCGCTAACCCGGAAGTAGTACCTCGGGTTAGGAACTTTACCTCAGGATGAGAACAGAAATCACACGCCAGCGGCGCGGCGGCAGTGGGAGGCCCCCTTAGCTAAAGTGGTACTTCAGGTTGAGAATGGTTTCAGGTTAAGAACGGACCTCTGGAACAAATTAAGTTCATAACCAGAGGTACCACTGTATTTTGTCCAAGCTTTTAAGATCCTTGTCAGCTCACCTTCCTCGCTGAACTGTATTTTGGTATTCATTATTGCATTTCCATTACACCTTTCATCCAAAAGATTCAAGGTCATTCTCTAACCCTTGTTTTATCCTCACAACTGCCAGTTTGCATTTCTTAGTGCAGAAAGTATTGATCTGGTGTGTAGAGAGCTTTCCTATTCTAATTAATTCAAGAGGGTTCTGGAAGCTTCTCTGTGTGAAGGAAACAAGCAGAAGGTTTGTGATGTTTGGGTTATTCCTTCAGAGAAGCTGAGTACAGCTGGCTTAAACTGGTACTCTTATCTCATTCTGTCAAGGTCATGCTGACTATAATAATACAGTGGTACCTTGGGTTAAGAACTTAATTCATTCTGGAAGTCCATTCCTAACCTGAAACTGTTCTTAACCTGAGCTAATGGGGCCTTCTGCTGCCGCCGCCCCGCAGCGGTGGCGCGATTTCTGTTCTCATCCTGAAGCAAAGTTCTTAACCCGAGGTACTATTTCTGGGTTAGTGGAGTCTGTAACCTGAAACGTCTGTAACCCAAGGTACCACTGTAGGCCAGAAGGAGCCTGGGTTTCACTTTCTGTGTCTCTTCCTTCTGGTGTGGTGTTCTGTACATAATATGCTAGTGTTAAGGTTTAGACACATTACAGTGGTACCTCAGGTTAAGTACTTAATTGGTTCCGGAGGTTCGTTCTTAACCTGAAACTGTTCTTAACCCGAAGCACCACTTTAGCTAATGGGACCTCCTGCTGCTGCCATGCCGCTGGAGCACAATTTCTGTTCTCATCCTGAAGCAAAGTTCTTAACCTGAAGCACTATTTGTGGGTTAGTGGAGTCTGTAACCTGAAGCGTATGTAACCTGAAGCGTATGTAACCTGAGGTACCACTGTATAAGTTATTGTAAGTTTAAGTTAAGTCTGCCACAACCGGATTTCTTATGGACAGTGCCTATCCTTAATGTCTTGGATATGTGACCATTATGCTCATTTGCCTTCAGTAGCAGTAACGTTCTGCTAGATAAAATATAATTGCCTCTGGTCTATTTTGGGGGAATCCTGCAACATGTTTAAGTTTTCACACTTCCATCTATACGTCAGAGTTCTGCTCTGGATCCTTATTGAGTAGAATTTCAACCCTGTGGGGTAGATTAGGCTGAGAGAGAGAGAGAGAGAGAGAGAGAGAGAGAGAGAGAGAGAGAGAGAAAGATTGGCTCAATATTGCACAGTGGGCTTCATGGCTGAGCGGGGATGATGGCGATGTTTTAGTGATTTTCAGCAGTGCACTCAGCTCTGCACATAGCTGTGTTTCCTTTTGGCTTCAGTTTTGTAATGCTATTGTGTTGGCCCCGTGGGTTACCTGAGAGGCAAGGACCAAGTCTGGTCCATGATCAAAGGTGCAACGTGGAGACAGTCCGTAGTAGCTGAAGCTGGGTGCAGGGCAGGGAGTCAGGTGATGTCAGGAACAGGCGTACAAGCAGGGAGCCAGGGCGGGTCAGGAGCTCAGGCAGGAAAGCAGGATAGGGTTCAGGCAGGAACTAGCAACCAACAATGTTGCTCCCACAACTTGGGACTGGGGCTGGCCGGCTTTTATCTGCCCCGAGGCATAGGGCGGTCCCGATCCTCTGGTGACTCGCTTCTCCTGGCATGGAGGCGAGCACTCCTCCTGCGGGAACTTAGTTCCCTCCACCTCTCTGCCCTGAGCCTCTGCAGCTCAGTAGAAGCTAGAGGGTTACCAGTCCCAGAGGCAACCTCAGCTTCCTCTGACGGGGCTGAGAGTGGAGCACCTGCAGGCAATGGGTCCTCCATCAGGTCAGGAGCCAGAGCAGGCTTAGCTGATGCCTGCACCTGAGGATCCAGCACAGGTGAGGACCCTTCAGGCTCATGCCCCAGCCCCGGCTCAGCTGGTTCTGGAGTTGGGGAATCCTGTGCAGGCTGGGATCCCTCAGGTTCAGCATCTGAGTCCAAATCCCAGGCCATCACAGCTATCTTTGTTGTGGCCATCTCTTATCCATATGTGTCCATGTTTTTCTGCTAACAGCCTGCAAAGAGAAGAAAGCTGACGTTCTGTTTCTGGTGGACAGCTCCAGCAGTATAGGCCCTGAGAACTTCGTGAAAATGAAGGACTTCATGATTGACCTCGTGAGCAAATCTGACATTGGTCCCGACAGAGTGCACATTGGTGCTGTGCAGTTCAGTGGCAGAAGCCAAGAAGAATTCCGTCTCAACCAGTACTCATCAAAGAGAGAAGTCATTGGTGCTATTGGGAGAATGTCTCCTGTGGGACAGAACACGCTCACAGGGGAAGCACTGCGATTCGTGTCTGATTATTTTAAGCCCGCCAAAGGGGCACGGCCCCATGTCAAGAAAATTCTGATTCTGATCACCGATGGGGAATCTCAGGATGAGGTGAGAGGACCCGCAGAGGCTTTGAGAGAGCAAAGTGTTGTCATCTACTCCTTGGGCGTGTTCAGCGCAAATAAAACTCAGCTGGTGGAGATAAGTGGAAAGCCTGAAATGGTGTTTTATGTGGAGGACTTCGACGTTCTGAAGCACTTAGAACGTGAGATCCTCTTTGGAATATGCAGTCCGTACGATGGTGAGTGTACAGCAGCTTTCTTTTTAAAAAAGTTTTTATTTCTACTTTTCAAGTTTATGCATTTCATTAGTTTTACAATCAATTTAACATTTCAAAGTTTGACTTCCTTCCCCCTCTTTCTGCAGTTCCTTAATTAATTAAATATATATATATTCTGCATATTCGAATTCATTTGCTCATTTTATTATCTACTTTAAATATATACTCTTATGAAACTGCAGGTTATTACAATAATCCTGCTAATGTTTTTATCTGTTTCCAGTTGGTTTGTAAATATTCAAATATTTATGAAAAGGTTTGTTATCTTGATTTCCTATTCTTCCAGTAAGTTTCGCCATTTCTGCCTATTCCACAAGTTTTTGTATCCATTCTTCCTTTACTGGGACTTCTGCTTCTTTCCACTTCTATTCCACTGTAGTAGCATACATAAATAAATTTCCATACAATTTAGGTAGTTCTGTCCCTATAATTCCCCAAAGAAAAGCTGGAGATTTTTAAAAAAGTGATTTTAAATACATCCTTTTCAATTCATTGCATATCATTTCCCAGCAAGCTTTAACCTTACTACAAGACCACCACATATGATAAAAAGAACCTTCTTTCTCTTTACATTTCCAACAGTTGTTTGATTTAGATTTATACATTTTGCCAGTATACTCAGTGTTAGATACCAATGATATAGCGTTTTCATATAATTTTATCTTAGACCATAACATGCTGTAAATTTTATACCCATATTCCACAATCGTTTCCGTGCTTCCATGTCTATATTATGACTGATATCTATTGCCCAGTGTATCATTGAGGATTTTACTTTGTCTCCCATTCCAATAATATTTTATACATTTTAGGCAACAGAGCGTACAGCAGCTTTCAATGAATACATCAATCTGTATGTATATTGACATGGTTTCAGATGGCACCTTTCCAAGTTTGTTGTCCCAGAATCACACAGCGCAGAAAGAGTTTTGAAGGCTTTTCTGGTCTCTTGAGTTGGAAGGAGGGAAGTCATTGTAGCACTGAGCTGTAGTAACTCTGCCCATTTTGTCATCTATCACACTCAAGGACAGTCCCTTCGGAATAATTCCCCTTGTTGTCCTATTCCTTCTCTAGTTTTCGCCCTATGGCTTTGTACTGATGTTACTGACAGTACAGGTGAAAAGGAGATCACCATGCGGTTTCGTGGTGCATCTTTGCTTTCTCAGGACCCTTGGCACAGGTGGAAGGATGAGAATTGCTATCAAACCCAACCTACCTATTCATAGGGATGCAGGTGGCGCTGTGGGTTAAACCACAGAGCCTAGGACTTGGCGATCAGAAGGTCGGCAGTTCGAATCCCTGTGACGGGGTCAGCTCCCATTGCTCGGTCCCTGCTCCTGCCAACCTAGCAGTTCGAAAGCACGTCAAAGTGCAAGTAGATAAATAGGTACCACTGCAGCAGGAAGGTAAACGGCGTTTCCGTGCGCTGCTCTGGTTCGCCAGAAGTGGCTTAGTCATGCTGGCCACATGACCCAGAAGCTGTCTGCAGACAAACGCTGGCTCCCTCGGCCTATAGAGCGAGATGAGCGCGCAAACCCAGAGTCGACCACGACTGGACCTAATGGTCAGGGGTCCCTTTACCTTTACTTTACCTATTCATAAACCATAGAATCATAGCAACATAGAGTTCGAAGGGACCATGAGGGTCATCTATTCCAACCCCCTGCAATGCAGGAATAATTTGCCCAATGTGGGGCTTGACCCTGAGATTAAGGGTCTCATGCTCTACCGACTGAGCTATCCCAGCTGTCAGTTATAGCACTGCAAGTGTTCATGGAACAGCACTTGCAGCTATTTAATTTCCTCTCCCGGTTCTTTGGATCCAACCCTTTACTGCTGCAGATAAAGCTGTCTTGTTAAACTAAAACACATGGTGCGGAAGAGAGGGCTTATTTTATAAAGTCTCCTTTGAGAGACATAAACATAACCACATGCAAGAAAGAATAAGGAGTATGCTAGAACATCGAGCCCCTTTGATAAGGCCCAGATGATAAATGTAGACATAATGTAAGTATTCGAATGGTGTTAATAGCCCTGTTAGGGAACAGGTTTAGCTGAGACAAAACCTTATATTTCAAGCCTTAATAAAGGTGTTGGCTCATGTCAAAATGTTGGTCCAGAAGAGAGTCCCTATAAATTATTCCTGCGGCCTAGATCATAACATGGGAAAGATTTGTGCTCATATCTGCTCAATGTTCAGGGTTAGGTAAGCAAACCAATCCCATACTTAACAGGGACTGTTATTTCCAATGTTTATCCCCCCCCTTTTTTTTGTAATGGGAACAATCCTGTGAATTCAGATCATAAGAGGAAGCCTGTTGGTTCTGTAAGATAATAAATTGGTTCAAGTTTTCTAAAAGCTTTGAGGACCACTTTCGGAGAGGATTAGAGGCAGCGTAAAAAGTCCTCTGAATTCGACTTCAGCTTCGAACCGTCTAAGGTTGTCTTGTGCCCTAGTGACTGAATTCCCCCTAATCTCAGTATGTCTCCTCTGTCAGGAGTTCAGCCATCATGGAGCAGGAATTCTAACATCCTCTCCAACCTACCATATCCCATCATGCCCTAGGCTAGGCATGCCCTTCATTGCAAGCATTCTGGTGATTGCGGTTGATTAAGAAATTAGATATCATAATAAAAGAATCAGTGGACACATTGATATTCTTTAATGGTACTCAGAATTTATCCTCCAAAACAGGTGTGTCAATCTGCCTCCCAGCAGTCCTGGCATAAGGCTTTGACCTACAACTGTGCATATTTATAGCTTTAAATTGCATGACCTTAAATAGCATGTTTGATGAAGATCTTGGAACAGCTTGCAACTAAACTAGCAAGTCTTGTTTGCAGTTAAGGATGGAGGAGAAATTCACTTCACATCTAAATGCAACCTTACCTAATTTGCACTTCCTGAAGCCAAAGGAGAGCTGAAATGCAGCAATCCTTCAAAAAGTGCCGCTTCTCTGAATTTTGCAATCCTGCAGCCAAGAATGTGTCCAAAAATGCACATGTAAAGTAAGCATACAAATCCATACATTACTGAAGATAACATACAAAATGCATCATAGCAGGGGACGTTGCTTGCGAAAATGTGTATATTACTCAAAGCTGCATACAAAAATGTGTTTATTAGGAGAAATTTGCCCAAAAATGCTGATGAATTTTCCGGGTGATTGTTGAACTAAAATTCACAAATTGTTGCAGAAATGTGGAGTCTAACTTTGTAAACATGAGAAACCATGAGAATTGAAAGTGACAAATTTGTTCATCCCTGCCTGCAACAAAGGGAAACGGCTATGAAGATTTGTCTAGGGCACACATTAGTGACCAATTCTCACTGTTATTCTTTCAGAGTGCAGGAGAATCGAACGCCTAGATATTGTTTTCGTCATTGATGGTTCTGGAAGCATCGATCCCAGAGAATATGACATTATGAAAGACTTCATGATCGCTTTGGTGAAGAAATCGGATGTCAGCCAGGACCGAGTTCAGTTCGGAGCTGTCAAATATTCTGCCGAGCCAGAAACCTTTTTCTTTCTCAACACCTACAGCACGAAATCGGAAATCATTAAGGCTATCCAGAATGATAAGCCTATTGGGACAACGACCTACACAGCCAAGGCTCTGAGGTATTCAGAAGGCCTTTTCTCAGAGGAGCACGGCAGCCGCAAGCGCCGCAGTGTCCCCCAGGTTCTTATAGTGATAACCGACGGGGACTCCCATGACGCAGCAGAACTTGATGAAGTGTCCAGGAAACTCAGGGCACATGGCATTGTCATCTATGCCATTGGGATAGAAAGAGCCAAGCCTGGGGAGCTCTTGACCATGGCAGGATCGGAAGACAAATACTTCTACGTCAATTCGTTTGAAGGACTGAAGCACCTGTATCCCAAATTGTCTGACAATATATGCAGTGTTTCGAAACCAGGTAGGTAGCTATGTCATCGTCATCGTTGTTGTTGTTGTTGTGTTTCTTTAAAAATTTTATTAAGTACAAATTAGAAAACATACATATTGACAACAAAAGAAAATACAGAAGAAAAAGAAGATACATATAACCAAGGGAAAAAATTAGAGAATACTTTGTCTCTCTTCATATTTACAGTTATTTATACCTCTATAAAAGGCTATTCACAATAAAGGAGTGAAATGAAAGATAAGATATCAGAAAAAAGGAAAAAAGAACAAGGAAAAAATAAGGAAGTAAAAGAAAAGGATCATAGGTGAAATTTTTTAAAAGTAGATAAGCATTCACTATACATAGCCATTTTCCATCTATATTTATATTCAATTGTATAATTTCATCTTGTCCTTATGTCAGGGAACTGACATCGGAGCTAGAGGCAGAGGGAAGGCTCTCAAATGATGCTGGAGAAGGGCCCAGCAGGGAGAGAGGCAGCTCAACAGATGGGGAAGCAAATCAGCGCAACACCAGGGATATAGAGGGGCTGATGGGGGAATCGGCGAGAGGGCTCCAGGACTCTTCACCGGACACCAGCGGGGAGAGCACAGGTCCTCCGCTACCCACGCCCTCCCTGCGCAGAAGACTTCCGCGCAGGGAGAGTAGGAGGAGACTTGGCGTCTGTCAGGGGTTCAGGAGCAGAGACGCAGAGAAGGGAGGAGACAGAGAGCGAGGGGGAGGAATACGAAGGAAGGATGAGTGGGGATGACGACCCGAGATCACCGAGCCTGTCTAGCGAGTCCGAGGATTCCCAGAAGGGAGCGCCAGCAGCCAGAGCAAGGGGGGAGAGCAGGGGGACACCCCAGGAAGAAGGGTCCAGAGAGGGATCAGAAAGCAGCAGTTGGAGATCGGGACTCACGTTCCCAGCCGGGAGCAGCGGGGAGAAAGGGGACCAGATATCGGGCTCCGGAGACTTTCAGAAGGAGGGAGGGCATGAGTCAGGAGTAGTCACGCCCACCTCGGGGAGCGAGGAAACGATCAAGAGGAAAGTGGAGAGTTGGGCGCGCGCGCCAAGTTCAAATGTAACGGAAGCTGGCGCAGTCAGCAGCCCAGAGAGTGAACCGGGTCCCAAAGCCCGCCGCAAGGAGGCGGAAGGGTCAGGGGGGTCCGCGTCAGAAGAGAGTAGGAAGGGAGAGACCCAGGGGGGCAGGAGGACCCAGAGACGGAAGGAAAGGCGCAGGAGGTGGAGCAAGGCTAGGGTATTAAGCTGGTGCGCTAGAGGCGGAGACTCAGACGGGTCTTCGTCGTTCTGACCTAGAAGAAGTAGGGCTGCACGTTGCAGTTTGGAAAGGGAACCTGTAATCCAATAAAGACTCTTTGAAACTGAACGCTGGCTGACTTGGTCCTATGTGAGCTGGGACTGGGCGGCAGCCCTGACAGCGTCAAACAACTTTTATGTTGGAAAAGGTTTAAGAAACACCCACTGACGGATTCTGCTAGCGACTGAAGCAGCCACGAAGTGAAGGGCTGTCCAGACAGAAAGGTTAACCAGGCAACATAGCCAGGAGAGGCGGCAACTTACGCACGAGCAACCCATACTCATTACACCTTATCTACCTTAAAAAGTGTTGTTGTTTTTTTAAGACTTCCACCGTTTGCCTCACGCAACTGGAGCTGCACCTTGGTTTTCAAACAGTTCCAGGAGTCGAACAGACTCCCGGAACGGATTAAGTCCGACAACCAAGGCACCACTGTATACCCAAAGATAAAGGGTGCTCTCCAATATTAGTCTCATGCCGAATAGGCCCATTGAAATCAATGCATTTAAGATAAGTCCATTGGTTTCAATGGATCAAGTCTATAACTTAATTGGACATTGCACACAATATGCTTCCTTACATTCATTCTTACATGCACGGGGCCGCAGCCATTTTGCAGGATTACAGGGGTTAGTTGAGTTGAAACACTTGCATGTCATCTGACAGTAGAGTCCAAGGTTCCATCTAGACAATGGTGTTATTTTGTTCCTCTAATCATAGCCAATGCAGAAAGTGTGAGCCAGAAACCCCTGAGGGGAAAATTCATATCTCCGTGTGGGCAGCAAGTGTACGTCAAAGTGTGTGTGTGTGTTATTACATTATTCTCCTAAACCTGTTTCCCCTTCGTGTTCTCTCTTCTTATTTTGAGATGCCCTGGTCTACGAATATAACTGTCAGGTGCTGATGTGGTTGCTCGGGAGCAAACAGGCAAGACTCCAACCTGTCTTTTCCAGGCTTTATTATCTATACAAACTATTTACAGTGCAGAGCGTCGCAAGTCCATGTCTGCTCAGTCGCTAGCAGAATCTGAGAGTGGGCGGTCCTTATACCTTCCCCAGCATAACAGCTGTGTGACCCCCAACCTTCTCCTCCCCTCTCTGTGCCGAAAACTACTGCACAGAACGGGTGCTGGCAAAGGGGGACTCCCCTCCCCTCCTCTTTGCTCAGGCTCGGTGCTGAGGCTCTCCCTAGCATCTTCTCATCCCTGTGCCCCTTCCCCACTGGAGGCGGGGCTTCCCTCCGCACCAGAGGAAGAACTGCTTCGCAAAATCTTTAGAGGCTCCCTGTAACACAACTGCTCTTCCACCTCTTGCCTCTGAGCTGATGGCAGTTCCCTGACAATAACCTATTTTGTTCTCCGCTCCCACTTCTCCCTTGCAGAATGTGGAATTCCGGCAGATCTTGTATTCCTGATTGACGGCTCTAACAGCATAAGCGACAGCGACTTCAAGAAGATGAAGAGTTTTTTGCAAGACGTAGTTCATCCCTTTGACACCGGCCACAACGTGCAAGTTGGTATCGCTCAGTACAGCGACAGGTATAGGGAAGAATTCAGCCTGGATATTTTCCCAGCCAAATCAGAACTTGAAACAAAAATCGGACGCATCCGACAGATGGAAGGACTCCAGACCTACATTGGTGCCGCTCTCGGGAGGGTGAAGCACTACTTTACACCAGAAGGTGGCAGCAGAGTAAATGAAAACATCCAACAGATTTTGCTGGTGATCACAGATGGCCGGTCACATGACAAAGTTGTGAAAGCTTCAGAAGATCTGAGAAAGAGAGGTGTTGACATATATGCCATAGGAGTAGGGAAAATCGACCATTTGCAGCTTAGTCAGATAGCCGGCTCCTCAGATAGGAAATACACAGTTGATAATTTCAGCGAACTGAAGGTAATTAAAAAAAGACTAGTTGATGATATTTGTGAGGAAGAAGATAAAACAAGTAAGTATCCCCACTTCAAGGATTCAAGTAAATCCCCTAATCTTGGGGCCTCGGGGAAAGTGGGGTATATGGTGGTCCATCCTTCAGTCTAATCCAGGCACCCCCAAACTCGACCCTCCAGCTATTTTGGGACTACAACTCCCATCATCCTTAGCTAACAGGACCAGTGGTCAGGGATGATGGGAATTGTAGTCCCCAAACAGCTGGAGGGCTGAGTTTGGGGGTGCCTGATTTAATCACTGGTGTCCACGTACCTAAATGGTAAAAGTTAGATACAATGGTACCTTAGTTTTCGAGCATCTTGGAAGTCGAACGTTTCGGTTTTCGAACGCCGAAAACCCGGAAGTAAACGCTTCCGTTTTCGAACGTGCTTCGGAAGTAGAATGGCCTCCGCTGAGGTACCACTGTATTTTTCTCAATTATCTCTGTAAATTTGCAGGACGCCCTTTGCGCTTTGGTTTTTGACTGTTTCAGAAGTCCAACGGTCTTCCGGAACGGATTAAGTTCGAAAACCGAGGTACCACTGTGTTGATCAATGTGTGATCCATAAATGTCTTATTGTGGTGGCATTGAATAAAACTCCCCTCCCCCTGCTCAATGATTTTTGTTTCCCCATACCAGAATGCAACTTTGACCCATTGCTTATCAACTCATCTAGATAACTGTCAAGAACCACTTGCAAAGCTAGATGACATATTTGTGATTGAACAGAGCAACGAATAATTCATTCATTCATTTGTTCAAACAGTCTCAATTTTTAGTTCTTTTGATATTGATTGTCTCCTAGATCTCCTTTTACAGTTGTGGGGTTCGCAGTGATTATTAGCCTCAATCCATATCTCTCTCACCTTCTGTCTTTCACTTTCATTTTCTCCCTTCCAAGTAACTATCCGTTGTGTTTAGTAATTTGGTGGTCTTTTCTTCTCTTCATAAAACAGCATGCTTCGTGGATGTTGTTGTGGGAATAGATGTTTCCTCACAAAGTCAAGGTGACCATATATTCCACGGACAGTCGCAGCTGGAAACCTACCTTCCAAAAATTATAAATGCCCTCACATCCTTAACAGGTGTGAGCTGCAATGCAGGATCACAGTCGCAAACCAGCGTGGCACTGAAGGTGACAAATACAGAACCGCTGGTGACATCAAAGTTCCAAATTGATAGTGAAAAACTTTTGAACAGTCTTGTGGGCACCACTGTCAAGAATGCATCCCACCTTAATGTAGACTTTTTGGATTCACTTTGGGAAACATTCCAGATCAAATCTGCCGATCGAAGAAAGGTAAGCTCTCCGGCTTCATCCTGGCCTACTGTAACCCGACAATATATTATATAATTTTAATACATTTACAAACCATTGTTGTTGTTTTTACTTTCCTCTAGGTGCTCCTTGTATTTTCGGATGGCCTGGACGACGACGTGGAAATCCTGGAACAGAAATCAGAAGAGCTCAAGAAAAAAGGTACGTGATGAGTTTGAGGGAATCAATACGATCGACATATAAAGGCTGTTTAGCGGCGAAAGGAAGTAGGAAATTTCTCGGCATCCGAGAGTCAGGAAACAGAGAATTCAGGAAAGAAGGAGAGCAAACGTGAGTGACAATTTTGAAAGAGGCATGGAATTTCTGTAGGATGCGACATTTGGCAAGTGTTCCTCAATACTCTGCGAAAAGGCTGAAGTCTGGTTTATTATTGCGATTACTGATTTATTAAATTTCTACCTACCTTCCTTTAATCATGGAACTCAAGGCATCAGATGGTACCCCATCTAGACACTGACTAGACCTAAACCTGTGCAAATTCAGTAAGGCGGTTGCATCCTGTGACCTCAGTGTGGTGTAGTGGTTAAGAGCAGTAGACTCGTAATCTGGGGAACGGGGTTCGATTCCCCGCTCCTCCACATGCAGCTGCTGGGTGACCTTGGGCCAGTCACACTTCTCTGAAGTCTCTCAGCCCCACTCACCTCACAGAGTGTTTGTTGTGGGGGAGGAAGGGAAAGGAGAATGTTAGCCGCTTTGAGACTCCTTCGGGTAGTGATAAAGCGGGATATCAAATCCAAAGCCAAAAGACGGTGTTTTGATTTCTAAAACTCCATGTTATACGCTCACAAATCACAATCAACATTTCAAACAGGATTGGATGCGCTGATAACTGTCGTTCTGGAAGGGGCTGAAAAAATTAACGATCTTCAATATATTGAGTTTGGGAAAGGATTTGGATACAGGACGCAACTGAATATTGGCATGAGAAATATTGCCAGTCATCTGTCCAAGTACGTGGTAAGTAAATCACCAAAGAACCAACTTACAGGTGTTAAATTCCACTAGGTTCAATGGGTCTTGTTGAAACCTTCAAGGCTTAAGCAGGGAGAAGGCAGATCAGGCTTTTTTTGAAGTGAGTGAGACCTAAATCAGTTAGTACTAAGGTTGCTTCTGCACTAGAGCTCTGTAATGCTGCTGAAATATTGCTTTTCTATCGCTTAAAAATGAAGGCTATACAAAGGACAGAATATAGTGTTATATTATCCAGCAATGCTCCCCCCCCCCCGCCTCTACCCTTCTATAATGCCTGCTAAGAAATAAGTTCCATTCAGAAAAATAATAATTTCCATTGTTACCTGAAAGCTTGTGTTTTCCCTTTTGTTCCTATTACATTAAAATAGGTGATAACATTGAAATACAGTGGTACCTCGGGTTAAGTACTTAATTCGTTCCGGAGGTCCGTCCTTAACTTGAAACTGTTCTCAACCTGAAGCACCACTTTAGCTAATGGGGCCTCCTGCTGCCGCCACTCCGCCGGAGCACGATTTCTGTTCTTATCCTGAAGCAAAGTTCTTAACCTGAAGCACTATTTCTGGGTTAGCGGAGTCTGTAACCTGAAGCATATGTTGTAGCACCCTGCTTGTGGTTAACGCTTAGCTGGAATGAAATATTCAACGCAGCAATAGAGAAATTAAAATAATTATTTATTTGTCAGACAAATAAATGAGAGGCACAGTGGTATATGGTTACCAAGCTCTGGCCTGGCCTCCTGTCATTATGGCCAGCACTTATATTCCCTCAGCCCAGCCTCCTTGCTCCTCCTTTGGCTGCCTCTGTCCAATCAGCCTGGTTGAATTTCCTATTGGCTGATTGCTATAACCAATCCTAAAAGATACACCCATTTCCTATTGCCTTATATGGGATACAAAAAGCTATATATTCTTCTATCTATAAATGACAAATAAGTAGTCATATATCTTACATTTGTCTCAACAAGGAACCATAATTACCAGCTCACCTCTTGCCCTCCTTGCCCTATTGCCCTCCAAAACAGATGGTTAATAGTTTTAAATTTTTATCTTAGACAGATGTCAGGGATCTTGGGTTCACATTCTCATGCATCATCAATGAAAGATCTCCTTTTTGGAGGTCTTTAAACAATGGCCTGACAACCATATATCAGGACTGCTTGATGGCGTCTCCTGTCTGGCAGGGGGCTGGGCTCATTTGCCCCTCTGGTCTCCTACAGCAATATGACTTTATGAAATAAGATTTTAACATTTCTTTCTTTCTAGATCCTTTGCATAATTACATTTAAGGCAGTATATTTCATACATTATCATAGATAGCTTTTTAGAAGAATAAACCTTCTCAAAGTGAAAGGAAGGAATAGTTTACAGCCTCAAAATAAAATAGGAAAAAAGCCCTTCTCCAGCCAGTTGCTTTCTTTTCCATTTGCTCTTGGCCTTTAACCTTAGGAAGATATGCTTCAAGTTTAAGGGAGGCACATGGTTTTATTTTATTATTTACCAACTATTAATTATGTAGGGTCTGTGTAGCCTTGCTCTTCAGCCTGTAATTCCCTTTTTACGACTTTGAGAATTGTTTTCTGCTATAAATCAGGGGGGGCCCTTGTCCAGGAGGATAAACATCTTGCCAAAGTACTTAGGCAGCTGGTCTTCTGCCTGGCATAAAACATTTGAAAATCTTTAAGCTCATTTTAAAATACAGACCCTAATCAAACTATAAGCCTTGATAAAAATGCAGGCTATGATTAGATGCCTCAATGTAACCTGAAGCGTATGTAACCCGAGGTACCACTGTAAAGCAGTACATTAACACCCCTCTGCCCCTGAAAAACTGAACTATACAAGGGGCAGTTCAGGAGTAATCCACCAGCTGTGCTGAACAGGGAAGCAATAAATTAGGCTAAACTTGCAGACAGGAAGCTTTTGATTAAGGGAGCTGTTCCCTTTAAAAGCCTGAAAAGTGTTTTGCGGGTGCCTAATGGCTAGGCTGGTGTTGCTATAGCAAATATATAGTGGCACCCCCCCCTTTAAATCACTGCAAATCATGGGGGGGGGGGATCAGAGGACAACACAAGAAATGCTTCAGTGCAATTGTTTGATGATGCTGTGTGGTCTCTAGAAACGGACTCTAGAAAAGCAGCCAAACTTGTGAAATTCATTCCAATATTTATTTGTTTAATTTATCTAGAAAATGTATAGAAGTTCTCGGTCAAAATGCTTTGCAAATAAGACTGGAGAGAAAACACACAACGAAACCCCACAGTTCAATTAAAATGTATAACACATAAAACCGGCATCGTTAAAAACAAATGCATATAAAAACCAATATACATGAAATCATCATAATTAAAAACAGATATAAAATAAGTAAAGTTTTAGAAGCTGATGTAGGTAACTAAAATTATATTTCTGAATAGGCTTGCTGATACAAATATGTTTTCAACAGGCATCTAAAACATAGGCAGGGATTTCGCAAGCCCATATTCTGCCTGGCTAAGTAAAGGAAGAAATCCTTGCAATTGCACAATGGACATTAATGTGGCACTTGCAAAAATGGAACTTCTGCAGATCAAAGCAACTGAATAGATGCATATGGGGCAAGGCACCTTGAGCAAATAGTATGACTAACTTTCATTGGGTTGGGGCTAAAACAGCAGCAATGTGATGACAGTTGATAACCGTGCATGATTAAAAACTGTAGACGAATCCTGTCATTGTGTCATATTGGTGTAGCAATCCTATACAAATTTGTTCCCAAAGTGTGACAGGTTGCACTTCAGAATTCTAAGAGTTAATTCTGTTCTTTCTCTCTTTTTTATATACATTTTTATTGTTTTTTTAAACATATCATTTCCAACAATCATGTAACATAACTTCTTATCTTATACAATATTTTAGACTTCCGTCAACTCCTCTGATCATTTTCCGTTCTTTATCGCTTATTCTGCATTTCTTAATTTATCTATCACTCTTAATTATCATTGACTAATAACTCTCCTCATATTCTTGATATTTCAAATAGTCCTCCTTACAGAACTGCTTGCAGTCCTACTAGCATAATCAGTTCATTACATGTAATGGCTATGAGTTACTCGTGCGTAAACTGGTGCCTCTCTAGGCTGAGTTGCCTTGTTAAACCTTTCTGACTGCACAGCCCTTGCTCATCGCGGCTGCCTCAATCGCTGGCAGAATCCGTCAGTGGGCGTTTCTTGAACCTCTTCCAACATAAAAGTTGTTTGACACCCAGTCTCCGCCTCCTCTCACTGCGCGGGAGTCTTCTGCGCAGGGAGGGCGTGGGCAGCGGAGGACCTGGGCTCTCCTCACTGATGTCCAGTGAAGAGTCCTGGAGCCCTCTCTCCGATTTCCCCTTCTGCCCCCCTTTCTCCCTCAGCCCTCTACTGAGCTGTTTCTCCCCCTGCTGCTGGGTCCTTCGCCAGCATCATCTGTGAGCCTCCCCTTCGCCTCTCGCTCTGATGTCAGTTCCCTGACATTACAATTACTTTTCAAAGAGTTCACATATTTACTCCAGTCTTCGAAGAATCTCTGGTCCCACAGGTTTCAAACCTTCCTGCTAATTTATCTAATTCTGCATAGTCCATCAATTTCATCCGCCATTCTGTTCTTTCTCAGGCCAATATTGCCGAGCGAACATGTTGCTGTGTGTTTTGCAAATGTGTCGGTGAAGAGGGAGAAGCAGGAGACCCAGGAAGACACGGGATGAAGGCAAGGAATTTGGATTTTAACCGGAGAGGCGCTTCTGTCCTCAAAAGCTTCTGATAGTTTCGTGTCCTCTGAAAATGATATTTGGTGTTAATAAGTCTCCTTGATCTCCATTTTAGGGCCTTCAAGGTGTTAGAGGAAGTCCTGGACACTTAGGAGAAGAAGGGGAAGCTGTAAGCTATTAAGTTACATACACACATTTTTGGGGTTGGGTGGGGGAGTAGAATATTTCCAAATATTGGCCAGAATCCAAAGGGCACGCAACTCTATCTCTGAGTAGAAGGTGCTCTGGGTTTGCCTTGCTGAAACACAAGGCCTTTCCAAGCCACATGGCAAGACTCTTCTGAAACTTAGATGTCAAAGAGAAAAATAACTACCAAACTTTTAGAAGACATCTGAAGGCAGCCCTGTTTAGGGAAGCTTTTAATGTTTAATAGGTTATTGTACTTTAGTGTTTTGTTGGAAGCCGCCCAGAGTGGCTGGGGAAACCCAGCCAGATGGGTGGGGTATAAATAACAAATTATTATTATTATTATTATTATTATTATTATTATTATTATTATTATTATTATTATTATTGGAATTCCAAGGATGGCATGAATGGAGGGTGATGCCCGCTGTCCCCCCCAAAAAAAAGATTCACCTGGGTGTGTACGGCATCATAGCAGTTTCACTTTTCTCTTGTCACCTAACTGAAAGGGATACCAATCCTTGCTGTCACAACTTCCCTCTCTTAATGGTTGTGCTTATTTTTGTTGCCAGGGCCCACGAGGGATGCCAGGGCCAGATGGAGAAAGGGGCGACAAGGGTTGCCATGGTAACCGAGGACCCAAGGCAAGCATCAGCTATAATTGCATTCCTTTCTAACGCATAGCGAAATGTTCCTTGCGATCTTCTTGTGTCTAACGGTCCTCAAATTGACATGAGCTCTTCTGATCCTTTTCAGGGGCAGAGAGGAATACTGGGCCGAAAGGTACAGAAAAGTGTTTTTCTCCTCCTTTCCTGAATAAGTTATGAATGTGTGATTGTGTCTTAAATGAGCATCCTTTGCAAATGGTGGTATGACAAATTTGGTACGATCAAATATGGCCCTCTATTGCTGTTGACTCTATCTAACAAAACCACGGCATGAAACATCAAAAATGAACCACGCTACTCATAAGTAAGGCTGCAGCCCTAACTCCACTCATCTGGAAGTAAGCAATACTGAATTCCATAGGTAAAAGGTAAAGGTAAAGGACCCTACGACGGTTAAGTCACAGGGACTATGGGGTTCGACCTGTATCACCCTGATTTGGATCAGCTCCAGGATTGGAAGTAGTAGGAGCTAGGTAAAAGTAAAGGGACCCCTGACCATTAGGTCCAGTTGTGGCCGACTCTGGGGTTGCGGCGCTCATCTCGCTTTATTGGCCGAGGGAGCCGGCATACAGCTTCCGGGTCATGTGGCCAGCATAACTAAGCCGCTTCTGGAGAACCAGAGCAGCGCACGGAAACGCCGTTTACCTTCCCGCCAGAGCGGTACCTATTTATCTACTTGCACTTTGACGTGCTTTCGAACTGCTAGGTTGGCAGGAGCAGGGACTGAGCAACGGGAGCTCACCTCGTCGCGGGGATTCGAACCTTCGACCTTCTGATCAGCTCTGTGGTTTAACCCACAGCACCACCCGCTATGAGATAGAGGACTATTGCCTTTGCGCTCTTCTTTGTGAACTTCCTGCGGGCAAACGGTTGGCCATTTGGGGAGGCAGGATGCTGCAGTAGACTCTGATCTGCTCCAACAAAGCTCTCCTTATGTTCTTACGGAATTGTGTCACTATCTTGGGATGTGCTCTTCTGTGAGAGCAGCCTAGCTTAATTTTAATCTTTAGAAAGTTAAGCTGAGGTCTTTTTTGTTCCAGGAGACATTTGGTTAATGGAGGGTGTTTGGGGTAACATCCAACTCTTGTTGCTGCTGGGTTTTAAAAGTTTTTTTTAAGCAGTTTATGGAAATAGCTTTTCGTTAGCCAGTCAACAGCTGAGCTATAAATGAAGTCAATGAATGCAGGCATATAATCTGCACTAACCACATGTGTTGTAGGTCTTTACTTGGGGGTGTTAGAAGAGTAACTGTGGGAAAACAGCCGTCACATTGCTTTACAGCTGCAATCCTGCATGCAGTTACCAGGGAGTAAGTCCTGCTCAATTCAGTGAGACTTACTTCTGAGCAGACACACATAGGATTGTGCTGTCAGTAATGCAGAAATGAGGCCCCAGTTGCTGTCACACTAATAAAAATTATTTTGTGAACTTCAGTTCCTGAGGTTCTGAAATTTTCAGAGTGGTGGGCTCGACTGTGGAGTTCCTTTAAGCAATTAAAAAATAATAATCCGATAACAACAATGGAGGAAAATACTTAGGGGGAAAATGCTGTACATATTTTGTTATGTTTTGTATTAAACAGCACATTAATTAATGTATTAACTGCTGGGTCTTGTGGAACTCATTGCAAAGCACTCTGCAGGGGTCTTTGAAATAGAATTTGCAAGATCCGACAGTGCCTGTAAACATGTGCTTAATACTGAGATGAATTTGGCAGATAATTCCTGGTTTTTTGTGTTCTTGCAGGGAAACAAGGGGGATAATGGATTTGATGGCGTTAATGGAGAGCCAGTAAGATTTTCATTTCTTCGTTTTGGCTTTCAGTGTTCTGTTTGAATTAGCAAACATATCCCACCCACCCCATAGAGTTAATCACATACTTATAGGCCATTTAATGTATCTTCTTCAGGGTTCGTCTGGACCTCCAGGAATTAAAGGAGAAAAGGGTGACCCAGGCTGCCAGGTAATTTCATTTGCTCGTTTTAGATACCTGTAGCTCACTTGTCAAAGAAACTTTCCCAGGGCGACTTTACAGTAAGAATAAAAGCATAACATTTTACAATAATTCAGCAAAAGTAATAAAATGAATACCATAAATAGAAACAGCAATAAAAACACGGCAATAACTGGCCCGGCATTAAAAAAAAAGTAGTTAAGAGAAGCAACTCTCGGTTAATTGCTTGGGAGAATGAAATGGCCTTTGTCTGGTGCTGATAAGGGTTTGAGCCTCCGTGGGAGCTGCTTTTAATCTTGTTAACATGGAAAGTTTGCTTCTGTTAACAGAGAAACTTTATGTCTGCCTTGAGCCTAAACAGCAGCCCAGTTTAATGCCAAACACATCAGTCAGACAGAATAATGGCTCGCTTATATCTTCTTGTTCTAAAGCTCTCATGCACTTTGTTATTCTTCAAAGGGCAGCCCAGGACCAAGGGGAATTCCTGGTGATCGCAGCGAAAAGGGCTTCCGAGGTGACCCAGTAAGTTTTGTTTTCCAGAGGCAAGAGAGAAGGAAAGGACTCTGCTCACTGCCCTGATACTGTATCTGCATTTGGCTCTCTCTCTCTCTCTCTCTCTCTCTCTCTCTCTCTCTCTGCAAGTGTGGGACTGCTTTATTTTTCCATGTCATTTTTAAATAGGCAAGAGGAGGAAGTGTGGAAGGTTTGACAAAAGTAAACAAGGTTGCCCCCTTCTAGCCAAGGGTCTTCTACCAACGGGTCTATTCCCTCCCCAACTCCTTACATGCTGCAAGTTATATAAAAGGTAAAGGGACCCCTGGCCATTAGGTCCAGTTGTGGCCGACTCTGGTGTTGCGGCGCTCATCTCGCTTTACTGGCCGAGGGAGCCGGCGTACAGCTTCCGGGTCATGTGGCCAGCAGGACTAAGCCGCTTCTGGCGAACCAGAGCAGCACACGGAAACGCCGTTTACCTTCCCGCTGGAGTGGTACCTATTTATCTACTTGCACTTTGACGTGCTTTCGAACTGCTAGGTGGGCAGGAGTAGGGACCGAGCAACGGGAGCTCACCCCATCGTGGGGATTCGAACCGCCAACCTTCTGATCGGCAAGTCCTAGGCTCTGTGGTTTAACCCAAAGTGCCACTTGTCTTTAATTCCTCCTAGGAGTTGAAATAGAATTCAGTTTTGTCTTTTTTTGAAGAAAAGCCTTGTTGGTGGCTCGCCACATTGCTCTCTGTACTCCGGAGAGCTGCACTTGGTCAGCCAGATGGCGGAAGACAATTCGGCTAAACCTCCATCGCCACACTACAGCTCATGGACGGGATGTCAGAACACATCGATTATGGATCCTCACTGGGCAGCTGTCCTGGGGAAGGGCAGCAATCTCTTTATCAGCCACTTCCTGGAGTTCTTTGGGCAAAATTTTGTTTTTCCTAAGGGAATTCAGCCGCAGCCTCTCATCCTATTGACTGCTTGAATCGCAGGGGTAAGAGACTGGTGGCGCTTGCATTGAACAGGCGATGTGAGCATGATTTTGCTAACACGGAGAGACTCGGGGGGGGGGTCACACAAAGCAGGAACAGTGAGCCCCTATCTGCAGTATACTTTTGAAGCAGAGCCGTATCATCTTAAACAGTCCCTCCTGGGGGAAATCCTGGGAACCGTAATTTGCTGAGGGCATTGAGAGGTGTTAGGCATACCCTCCAACATTTGTCCGATGAAAATAGGGACGTCCCGTTCCATGATGATAATGTTACTATTTATACCCCACACATCTGGCTGGGTTGCCCCAGCCACTCTGGGTGCCTTCCAACATATATAAAAATATAATAAAACTTTAAACATTTTTTAAAAAAACTTCCATATACAGGATTGCCTTCAGACGGCTTGCGGGGGGTCAGATAATTCCATACCCTCCAACATTTCTCCAATGAAAATAGGGACGTCCTAAGGAAAAGAGGGACATTTTGGGATCAAGATGGATGACCAGATGGGCGGGGTATAAATAATAAAGTTGTTGTAGTTGTTGTTATTGTTATTGCAGAAACCAGGACGTATTCTTTAAATCAGGGACATCCCTGGAAAATAGGGACACTTGGAGGGTCTGGTGTTAGGAGATCACTATTCCCCCATCCTCCCCACAGAGCTACAATTTCCAGAGTGGTTTTAACCTCCTTCCCAGGAAGTTCTGGCGACTGTTACTCTGTGAGAGGAATCCCTCTGTTAGTATTTCTCCCCTGTCAACCACCTGACATCACAAGGACACCAGGTGGCTCCTTTTCGCTCCACAATTTGAAACCAAAGCTTTGTTTATACCAGTGGTTCTTAACCTTTGTTGGGGTGTGTGTCATGGACTGCTTGAGTATCTGATGAAAGCTATGAACCCCGTCCCCAGATTTCCCCCCACAAAGACAATTTTCAAGGCAGCTGGAAGGAAATCAAGGAAGCAATTTGTGTGTGTGTGTGTGTGTGTGAGAGAGAGAGAGAGAGAGAGAGAGAGAGAGATTTACAGGCCCCATGAGTCCATAGACCAGAGGTTAAGAACCTGTGCTTTCCCCCATCTCTCATCTATCTATCTATCTATCTATCTATCTATCTATTTATCATCTATCTATCTATCTATCTATCTATCTATCTATCATCTATCTATCTATATCAATGTGGGAACATTTACATTTCTTTCCCTTTCATCTAGGGTATTCCTGGACCAGACAGTAGCATAGCAGGACCGAAAGGTTTAGAAGGGGGAAGAGGAAGAGAGGTATAATACCATCTGATATGCCTCGTTTATTATTTGCCTGTGAAAAGTAGTTTCTACAGAAATATAGTATAATAAATGCCTGAGCGTTGATGTGTATGATTAGTCTGGCAACCACACCACTCCCACTTCTGAACCAAGCTGTGATCAGCCCATTTCAAATGATGTTAAGGATTTTATTACTTTACAGCTCTAGCAGAACTGATAGAATATGAAATAACAGACATAACAATAAACAAGACAGGTTCCCACAGGTCTAAGACCAGGTTCTTCTTACTTCTCTCCCACACTAACTTCCTTAGCTGCAGGAGAGATGTTGGGAATTCCATGTCTCCTCTGCTGCAGATGTGTGGGATTATTACACGTCACATGTCTGTGTTTACACTGATTGTTGGAGTCTTGTGAGCGGAAACTGAGATAACTGCTGTTATCTGTTCTGTATAGCTATTGCTTTTGCAGTTCTATCTCCAAGGAAGAAAGACAGAGAAGCCATGTTTTCTTTGATATGTTATGTTTGATTTTGTGCTCAATAAATTTGGCGTAGATGTTACACTTCAAGGCTTAGCTTCTGTTTGGACTGTGCTAGCTGTGTGCTCATGTCCTTGGATACGGGTCACAACAGGTACCACTGTATTTGCAAATAAATGCCAAGAATTTGCAGGCTAGCACCTGTAGCGCTGTCCAGGGTCCTGAAGCCCCAACTCCAGACCAGGCCCTGCTAACTTCCTTAGCTCATTTCTCTTGCCTGACCAAATTCCTGGTGGACCAGGAGGGCTGCAGGATAGTTACTAAAACCACTTTTGCAGATTAATGCTTTTCTTTTTCTAAAATGTGTGGGCAGCCCGTAACAATGTCGCCTCGTACCCAAAGCTTCTGTTTCTAACTTCTGTAAACAGACGAGCGGTTTTCACATGCAGCGTGAATAACACAATGAAACATATTTTATCCTACTTGCCAACATCTGGTAAGGTGCTATGAGTTTGAGAAGATGAATTTTCCTATGTTGGAAATCTGTTTGCCATTGTGAGAACAGGATATTGACCAGATGGGCCTTTGGCCTCATAGTGCAGGGATCTTATGCTCGTAAAGGTGTTGCAACTTAAATTTAATTTTAAATGTTTTGCTTTCAGGGTGAGAGGGGACCAAGCGGCCGCATGGGATTGCCCGGCTTGAAAGGAACCAGAGTAAGAGCCGAAGAACGAAGATGCTGACATTGTTTTCCCTGTGAAAGAACTTCAGGGTGGTAATGCAAGGCAGACTGCAACTGTGTGAGAGTCCTATCACTGGGTCTACTGCCAGCAATAGGCAGATAACCCTAAGCTCCCTCTTCCACAAATAGAAATCCCTTTGAGAATATTGGAATTGCAGCTGCGTGAGACTTTCCCCCTTTCTCTAAATCTTTGCCACTTGATTCTGGGAAATGTCTTGAGGCCGAGAAAAGAGCTCTTGTGGGTCCAGATTTATGGCAGAGTCTGGACACTGAAATCAATAGGGTGCATCTTCTGTTGGGGGGGGCAGGGGGTTTCACCATTGCATTCTATTAGAAGCTAAATTCAAAAAGTGTTCGGAAGGTTCGGATGCTTCAAAATGTGGCTGCCCAGTTGTTAAATGGCACCAGGCATGGAAAACATATTGTCGCAGACCACTCCAGTCTCCAAGCAGTGTGAGATCCCAGGGTTTGATTTCTTCTGAATGAAGGACAGTGGAGACTGTGGTATCTTTGTCATATATGGTTTGTCACACAGCATCCTAGAGCTATGCACATCTTCTTAAGAGTAAGCCCTTTTAAACTCAATGGTACTTACATCCAAGTAGGCATAATAATTGGGTGTACTCTTCCCACCTTGGATCAAATCTATGCTTCCAGGTGCCATAAGAAAGCTGCAGAGATAGCGCAGGATAGTGCGCACCCTGGAAATGATCTCTTTCAGCTTCTGCCTTCTGGAAGAAGGTACAGGGTTATAAAGACTAGGACTAGCTGCCTGAGAAACAGTTTCTATCCAAATGCGATTTTGGTTTTAAATGCAGTGTAAGGAGTCTCAATGGGAGTATATTGTATTTAAAAAATGGGGTATCAGAGTTTTTAGGGGGCTAACCAGGTTGGGATAGCTGGGATAGCAGGCTTGTTGGTTTTTGAATGTCTTATGTAGATTTTTTCAATTTCGTTTTTCTGTATGGGACAAAATGACAAAAGATTATCCTATTGTATCGGGTAGTTAAAGTGAGATCTGAATAGAAATGTTTAACTTATTGCAATTATCTTGTCATAGGGACATCAAGGCCGAAGAGGCCAGCCTGGCCCCCAGGTATGTGTGCATATATATATAGGACTGCTGTTTTATCATGACAGCAATATATTAGATTGTCTTACAAAGAAAACTGTCTGGCCTCAGTGTAATTTGGTCTCTATTTCAACTTATTTCTTCATGAATGGATATTTTAAGTCTGGTCTTTTCTTGTTTGCTACAGGGGAGACAAGGGCCCCCTGGTCCTAGTGGTTTTCCTGGACAGCAAGGATTTAAAGGTCCACAGGTCAACATTAAAAATATTCAGCTTTATTTCTGAGGGATATTGAAAGAGTCTGTGCTGAAAACATGATTTGTTCATATTCAATTTTCTGTTTTTGTCAAATATGTTTCTAGGGTGTGAGAGGAATCCAGGGCGTGAAGGGAATGAAAGGAAATCAAGGAAACAAAGGGTTTCCTGTATGTAAACACTTTCTTTTATTTTCTTTTTAAAATCTCAAATCAGTTTAAATTAACTAAAATCCTATCATCCAGTTGTTTTTTCTGGGGGGGGGGATGTGGGGGTACGCATACGCCAAAACATTTTGTGAATCTTTGTACTTTTGTCCATTTACTGTATTTATTTCCCCCGATTCGAACTATAAAATGCTGATTTTCTTGAGTCAAAATGAGAGCACCCCTAAACATTTTATTTTTAGAAAAAAGCACTGCTATCATCTATCTATCTATCTATCTATCTATCTATCTATCTATCTATCTATCTATAATAATAATAATAATTTATTATTTGTACCCCGCCCATCTGGCTGGGTTTCCCCAGCCACTCTGGGCGGCTTCCATAGAAACCAAAAATACACTAAAATATTACAGATTAAAAACTTCCCTGAACAGGGCTGCCTTAAGATGTCTTCTGAATGTCAGGTAGTTATTTATTGCTTTGACATCTGATGGGAGGGTGTTCCACAGGGCGGGCGCCACTATGGAGAAGGCCCTCTGCCTGGTTCCCTGTAGCTTTGCTTCTCGCAATGAGGGAACCGCCAGAAGGCCCTTGGCGCTGGACCTCAGCGTCCGGGCAGAATGATGGGGGTGGAGACGCTCCTTCAGGTATACTGGGCCGAGGCCGTTTAGGGCTTTAAAGGTCAGCACCAACACTTTGAATTGTGCTCGGAAACGTACTGGGAGCCAATGTAGGTCTTTCAAGACTGGTGTTATGTGGTCTCGGCAGCCGCTCACAGTCGCCAGTCTAGCTGCCGCATTCTGGATTAGTTGTAGTTTCCGGGTCACCTTCAAAGGTAGCCCCACGTAGAGCGCATTGCAGTAGTCCAAGCGGGAGATAACTAGAGCATGCACCACTCTGGCGAGACAGTCCACGGGCAGGTAGGGTCTCAGCATGCATACCAGGTGGAGTTGGTAGACAGCTGCCCTGGATACCTATCTATCACAATGTGAAATAAAGTCCAGAGTCAATTGGTAAAACAGATTCCATATTGACTGTGGCAAAACATCCCCTTCCAACCTTAGTTTGTCCCTGAGGCACAGGGGTGCAAGCCCACAGGAGCAAAAAAACCCGGGTACAACATAGTCACAACTTTGATGACGTTCATCGTGGAGGTAGATGGGGCATTGTGGCAAATATCCAGCTATTGGGCAGCGCCACTGCTGGCTGATGTCTCCTCCCTCCAGCCCACTGGCTGGGGTTCAAACTGGACTTGCAGGACCTCTGGGAGTGACCCCCCTGCCATTGGTGTGGGATGTTCCAGTTGGCTGTCCACCCACGATCTGAGTGTGTGACAGACAGTCTCCCTCTATCCCCACCCCAAGCAGGAACATCCATGGGGGGGGGCAGCCCTCTGGATGGTGGCCCATTAAAAGAAAAATGCTATGCGGAGTAATTACCCAGATGCATAGTTTTGCCCTGTTTTATCTTTTGTTTCGGGACGCGGGTGGCACTGTGGGTTAAACTGCAGAGCCTAGGACTTGCCGATCAGAAGGTCAGCGGTTCGAATCCCCGCGACGGGGTGAGCTCCTGTTGCTCGGTCCCTGCTCCTGCCAACCTAGCAGCTCAAAAGCACGTCAAAGTGCAAGTAGATAAATAGGTACCACTCCGGCGGGAAGGTAAACAGTGTTTCCGTGCGCTGCTCTGGTTCGCCAGAAGCGGCTTAGTCATGCTGGCCACATGACCCGGAAGCTGTACACCGGCTCCCTCGGCCAATAAAGCGAGATGAGCGCCGCAACCCCAGAGTCGGCCATGACTGGACCTAATGGTCAGGGGTCCCTTTACCTTTACCTATCTTTTGTTTCAGGGTTACCTGGGAGTGGCAGGTCCACCAGGCATTCCTGGGAGCTGGGGAACCAAAGGCAATAAGGTATGTTCCAGAGAATCCAGCAGGTTAATTTTACAGTGGCACCTTGGTTCTCAAAGGCAGAAAACCCGGAAGTAAGTGTTTTCAAACGTTGAACATCCGATGCGGCTGTCAGTGTTTCCGGGGTACCTGCACCAATCAGAAGCTGCGCCTTGGTTTTTTTTGAAGATTTTGGAAGTCAAGCAGACTTCCAGAATGGATTAAGTTTGGTGCTTTTGTTTTAGCTATTTATTATGCGTTTTTGTTTTTGAGGCTTTTTCAGTGCATTTGTTTTTGTGGTTGTGTGGAATCCAGTTCAGCTACTGATTGATTGATTGATTGATTGATTGATTGTGTGACTATGCAAATGGATAAAAGGCCCCCATCCAAACAATGACTATCATCAGTGCAGGTAATAATAATAATAATAATTTCCCGTATTTTTCATCATCTATAATACTGTCTTATTTATTTTATAGTACAGTGCATTGTTTATTGCTTTCATTTTATGGATCAATGGTCTCGTTAGATAGTAAAATTCATGTTAAATTGCTGTTTTAGGGGTTGTTTTTAAAAGTCTGGAACGGATTAATCCGTTTTGCATTACTTTCTATGGGAAAACGTGCCTTGGTTTTGGAACGCTTTGGTTTTGGAACGGACTTCCAGACTGGATTAAGTTTGAGAACCAAGGTACCACTGTACTTAGCTAAAAAAAAAAGCTGTCCAAATGTGAAGGTTATATTACCAGGTTAGAATTTAGACAACCAGGGGATGGATGCGGCGAGCTTTTATTATAGCCATACAATTTCTCCTCAGGAGCATCCATACTTTTAGTTATAAAATTTGTTTGCAAATTCCTCTTAAATATATTCACATGTGGGCTCCTGTGCCTGTTTCAGTTCACACATTATCTTTTAATTCCTCAGTTTGCCCCAGTTCCCTGAGCAGTGTAAAACTCCCAGGTCACTGGAGGCTTGTGGCATTTTTGTGATATATGGTTTTATTTACACGCAGTGCTTTTTTCCTTTAAAAATGTTTAGGGGTACTCTTATTTTCCTTCTCATATTGAAATACAGCCCCTCAGTAAGACCAAACTTAAATTCACAAAATGTTGAGGGGTATGCAGGTGGTGCTGTGGGTTAAACCACAGAGCCTAGGACTTGCTGATCAGAAGGTCAGCGGTTCAAATCCCCGCAATGGGGTGAGCTCCCGTTGCTTAGTCCCTGCTCCAGCCAACCTAGCAATTTGAAAGCACGTCAAAGTGCAAGTAGATAAATAGGTACCGCATGGCCACATGACCCAGAAGCTGTACGCCGGCTCTCTCGGCCAATAAAGCGAGATGAGTGCCACAACCCCAGAGTCGGCCATGACTGGACCTAATGGTCAGGGGTCCCTTTACCTATACCTTTTATGCGTACCCCCAGAAAAAAGCACTGTTTACACGTATATAGAGGCCGGGCATAAGTGGATATGCAACTCCAAAAAATGTCTCAAATTCACCGATTAGATGTCTAGGGGAATACAACCAGTTCTCCAAAAGCTGTTAAATCTAAAACTCAGCCTCTTCTCTTTGACTTTGCATGGTTCCAAAACCTGTGAGCCTATTCTCTTTCATGCAGAGACACTACTTGATAACCAGTGTGGTGTAGTGGTTAAGAGCGGTAGTCACGTAATCTGGGTAACCGGGTTCGCGTCTCCGCTCCTCCACATGCAGCTGCTGGGTGACCTTGGGCCAGTCACACTTCTGTGAAGTCTCTCAGCCTCACTCACCTCACAGAGTGTTTGTTGTGGGGGAGGAAGGGAAAGGAGATTGTTAGCCGCTTTGAGACTCCTGAAGGGGAGTGAAAGGCGGGATATCAAATCCAAACTCTTCTTCTTCTTCTTCTTCACTTCCAGTCAGGTCATACTGACTCTCATCTCCTAAAAGTGCCCTCAGTAATTTAGTTTTTGTGGTAATAGATTGTCCCTCGCTTACATAACAAAGGAGATACTTAACAGGTTAGGGCTATTTAGCCAGCAAAGGAGGTATTTTGGGAACAGCTTTGGGATTATTGCGGTGGAGGTTATCTCCAGACACCGGTTTTACAAATTTAAATTCATGATTCTGAGAGAAGGGATTCTGAGAGGACATGTATCGCATTCAAAATCCTATAACAATATCAATTTTGTGTTCATTTAACAGGGAGAGCCTGGCGGCCCCGGCATAAAAGGAGAGAAAGGTCCCCCGGGACGCCGGGGAATAAGGGTTTGCTTGTTATTATTTTGTTTACATTCCTGTAATTTTTATCCTGTATTTATTTATCTTGTGAACCTTCTTCAGATCTTTGGATCAACAGCAGTATAAAAATTTAATTAATTAATTGATCATTAGTCTTCAACCTATTTTTTTTTATTAAAAAAAACCCCAAACCCCCCCCCCCCCCGTGCAGATAAATTTATCAGAAGAAGTATTAATTGAGCTCATCTTACTATACGAATAAATGGAAAGTATTTGTGGAAAGTAGTCCTCTCTGTTTGTTTAGATTTGTCAAAATCTTCTTCCGCTTCTGCGATTATTAATACAAAATGGAAGCAAAGAAGACCTTTGTTGCCTCCGAAAGGGTAGATGGAAACGAAAATGAAACACTGATGTAATGTAACTTTGCTTTAGGGCAATGTTGGTGCAGTTGGATATGGTAAACAAGGACATAAAGGAATAAAGGTAAGAGTGAAAAGAAATCTTTAATGAAAATCTGAGCTCTTTTTATAAATATCCTTACAGATCATTATCTGTGGAAATAAAACATGGATTATTTTAGAGGCGTGGGCACTAGATTATCTCCTTACGTGTTGCCTTCCAGTATCAAACTTGGTGGTTTGACACCTATCAGTTTGCCAGCAAACACATACATACACAAAAATAAAGTAATGCAGGGTTAGGAAACCCGTGATCCTACAGATTTTGCCGGATTCCTATTCTCATCAGCTCCACTAAACCGATGAGTCAGGGAGTTGTAATCTACCAACAACTGGTGGTCGCCATGTTCCCTACTCACAGCATCGTGGTTTCTGTTATATGTAGGTGATTTTTCCACATGTACAGAAATCTATCAGTCTGTAAATTAAAAGAAAAGGGAGATTAAAATCCCAAAGATGTTCAGGCAAGAATCTGTAGGCCATACACACACACACACACACACACACACACACACACACACACACACACACACATATATATACATACACACATTTTCTAAATTACATTTCAAAATATTCATTTAATCAACCTTAAATAAATGATTTCCCTTCTTATCTTTCTGTGGTAATACATCCCTGCATATTTTACATTAACTAAACCATTCAGTAATTCAATGTTACATCCATCGAATCTTATTTACACTGTTGAATTAATGCTACCAGCGCTTTTGAATGAAGACAATTTTCACCCATATACTCAGTAAACATTTTCCAGTCTTCTTTAAATGTGCATTCTTCTTGTTCTCTTATTCTAGATGTTAAATCTGCAAGCTGCCCTCCGTCATATCTCTCTCTCTCTCTCTCTCTCTCTCTCACACACACACACACACACACACAGACACACACAGACACACACCCTAACTACCTTAAAAAAATCCCAGTAACACTAGTCATAGCTTCTGCTGAGAAAGTATAAAGTATAAGCTGTGTGGGACATTTTCACTCCTCCCAGTTTTCTGTTTTTCAGCCAAACTTTGTGGGTTTTGGAGGGCACTAAATTTGCTGAGTTATCATTGGACAGCTTGGGGTTTTAAAAACGTTTTGTTTTTGCTTTTGCCTGCAAAGGGAGTCATCCAAGTGAGTATGAGTCAACACAGTAGTCTTGTGATTTTGGGTGACGGTCAGCCTGAATCGACTGCCTTTGTTCCCATGATCTGTGCCAGCCATCCTCAAACTCAGCCCTCCAGATGTTTTGAGACAACAATTCCCACCATCCCTGACCACTGGTCCTGCTAGCTAGGGATCATGGGAGTTGTAGGCCAAAAACATCTGGAGGGCCGAGTTTGAGGAAGCCTGGTGTGTGCCTACTGACTCACAACAACAACAACAACAAAGTGCCATTATTTATGTAAACGTGATGGGGAATAGACCCTGAATCTCTCTGCAGAGAATAAGTGAGCTGGCTGCAAGAGTTTGCAGCTAGATCAAAGCAGCTATTGAGAAAAGTCGTACCAGATGAATCCCATTAGAAATCTAGACTGTGTGGAGGAAATAGGAAGATAAAATGCACTTTTCATCTTGCAGTAGTTGCTGCTATATCTTTATGGGGATTGCTGTCCTTAAAATAACACATAAACATGATCAAACACTGTTTCCATCCTTTGTGTGTTACAGGGGCAAAAAGGCTTTCCTGGAGCTATGGGTCAGAAGGTACTGTTCTTTCGAAAAACTAAGACAAGCGTATTTTTTAATATAAAAAAGGCCACATCTCTACTGTGTCCCACTGTTTCCTCTGTGATTTAATGATTTGGCAAATGAATATGCAAAAGCATGGAAATAAAATGGGACAGCAGAAGAAGCATGATTGGCTGAAAACTATGAAAGGATAATTGGCTCAAATATCATTAAGAAAGTCCTGCTTGGTGGATGATTTGTTGTTGTTGTTTAGTCGTTTAGTCATGTCCAACTCTTCGTGACCCCATGGACCACAGCACGCCAGGCACTCCTCTCTTCCACTGCCTCCCGCAGTTTGGTCAAACTCATGCTGGTAGCTTCAAGAACACTGTCCAACCATCTCGTCCTCTGTCGTCCCCTTCTCCTTGTGCCCTCCATCTTTCCCAACATCAGGGTCTTTTCCAGGGAGTCTTCTCTTCTCATGAGGTGGCCAAAGTATTGGAGCCTCAGCTTCCAGTGAGCACTCAGGACTGATTTCCTTCAGAATGGATAAGTTTGATCTTCTTGCAATCCATGGGACTCTCAAGAGTCTCCTCCAGCACCATAATTCAAAAGAATCAATTCTTCGGCGATCAGCCTTCTTTATGGTCCAGCTCTCACTTCCATACATCACTACTGGGAAAACCATGGCTTTAACTATATGGACCTTGCAATTGGAAGAGCCAATCAGAAGCCGCTTGTCTGCCGCATCGGGCATTCAGCTTCCAAAAAACGTTCGAGAACCGGAACACTTACTTCTGGGTTTTCAATTTTTGGGAGCTGAAACGTTTGGCAACGGAGATGATCGAGAACCAAGGTTTGACTGTACTCGATATCTTGGTCATTTGGGGTGCCTTGGTACAAAAGGCAGGCTATATAAATATTGTAATTAATAAACAGAGGATTTCAGTAGTCATTTCCCCTCAAATTGATTGTGTTTTATGTATTTCCATTAGGGTGAGGACGGCAGCCTTGGCATTGCAGGAGAACCTGGGCCAAAAGGAACCGCTGGGAGAACGGTAAGCCAATCCTTTATGCTCTCTTAATATCAAAATGTGCTTGAAACACACACACACACACACACACACACACACACACACATGCTGCTTACTCCCATTGCTTACACAATTGCAGTCCTGACATAGAGAGGTATCTGGATTTAAGCTTGTCATATCATGAGGCCGTGTGCAATGTCTTGGACTGAATCTTGGTATCAGTAGCATAGCTGTCAACTTTTTCCTTTTTTTAGGGAAATTCCCTTATTCTGAATAGGATTCCTCACAAGAAAAGGGAAAAGTTGACAGCTATTATCAGTAGGCAAAGGCTTAGCTCCCCATTAATCCATGAAGTTCACTCACAACATGAACCTACCCCAAAGGGTTGCTGTGAAGATAAAACTGAAAAAGACTAAGCACCCACTGAGACCGTCTTGGAAGGAGGGCAGGATATATTGTGATTAGTAATAATAACACCCGAAAGAGTATTATTGGAGTGATTGTGCTTTTGGCGTTCCTCAAGACACAACTGTGTCTTTTCTACTGTAGGCTTCATCTGGTGACAATCAGACATAAGTTTCAACAGGCCCATTTTTCATTTTTAGAATCCAAAAAGGTTTGTTGCCAAAGCTGAAGTGAAACACTGATTCAATATATCACCTCTGCTTTCAGTTAAGGTTACTCCCAGTACTCTGTGTTCATATATGAGTACGGTCTGGAGGAATGTTCTCCAGATAAAAGCTTTCCTATTACTCAGATTGCAACTAGCACTGTCTGTTGTTTTAGGCTGAAATCCTGAGAGTAAGCTTACCTGAGAGTAAGCTCCATTATATTCAACAGAACGTTGCCCTTTGTAGCTATGGTTAGTATTGTGCTGTTTGGTGCCAGCTTCTGAAGAAACACACCATACCCTCCAACATTTATCTGATGAAAATAGGGACGTCCAATTCCATAATGATAATTTTACTATTTATACCCCACACATCTTGCTGGGTTGCCCCAGCCACTCTGGGGAGCTTCCAACAGATATAAAAAACACAACAAAACATTAAACATTCAAAACCTTACCTTCAGACGACTTGGGGGTCAGATAACTCCATACCCTCCAACATTTCTCCAATGAAAATAGGGACATCCTAAGGAAAAGTAGGACATTTTGGGATCAAATCAGAAACCGAGACAGCTTCTTTAAATCAGGAACGTCCCTGGACAGTAGGGACACTTGGAGAGTCTGACGTACCATAATTTGTGGAACAGGTGACTTAGAAGGGTTACCCACATCTTACTCTGGTGCAAACAGTAAGATACTGGTCCCTCAAAGATGTACCGTAATGTACTGTGAAGGCAGAAGAACTGCACACACCCACTCTCAAAAGTAGGGACGTGGGTGGCACTGTGGGTTAAACCACAGAGCCTAGGACTTGCCAATCAGAAGGTCGGTGGTTCGAATCCCCACGACGGGGTGAGCTCTCGTTGCTCGGTCCCTGCTCCTGCCCACCTATTAGTTCGAAAGCACGTCAAAGTGCAAGTAGATAAATAGGTACCGCTCCAGCGGGAAGGTAAACGGCGTTTCCGTGCACTACTCTGGTTCGCCAGAAGTGGCTTAGTCATGCTGGCCACATGACCCGGAAGTTGTCTGTGGACAAACGTTGGCTCCCTCGGCCCATGGGGCAAGATGAGCGCACAACCCCAGAGCTGGTCACAACTGGACCTAATGGTCAGGGGTCCCTTTACCTTTAGCTTTACACTCAAAAGTAAAACTGAGTCTAACAGAAAATGGCAGATTCTGACAAAAATGTCTAATACCAGCTTCCAGCCACCTGGAAGTCTATCACTGCTGCCCCCATCCTGTCCCTGAAATTTTCACTCCTCTCACTCACCTGAAAATTGCCCCAATGCTCCCTGCTTTTGCTGCCTGTGAATGGGATGGCAAGGGGGAAGGATTACAGATCTTTATACTAGCTTACTACTGCTAATGATAACTGTGTCATTTGGAGATATATCTGTTTCCGTTTCCCCTGCTTTTAAAAAGGAGAACTTTAGATTATCATGACCACCACTGATTTATTCGTTGCCTCCTAAACAGCCATCTCCAGGTGATTTACATGAAAGATATTTAAAATGTTTAAAACCACAAAAACAATTAAAAACATATTTAAAACATAGCTGTCAACGTTTCCCTTTTTTAAAGGGAAATCCCCTTATTCCGAATAGGATTCCTCGCAAGAAAAGGGAAAAGTTGACAGCTATGATTTAAAATAAGAATATATCCACGCAAAATAGACACTTGTGGTAAATACCCATTCATCCAGCTGGGAAAAACTTGTAGAAATAAGGAGTCATGGATTTTTCAGAAATTGCAGATAGCAGTTTGCCTGTCGTAACTCGACAGGAATGCTATTTCAGACACAATTCTCTTAAACTGAAGTATTTTTGCATGTTTTGGTCATGCTGTGACCATAATTAATGAGATAAGGGCTGTAAAAGAGTTTTCAACTTTAGGAGTGCTATATAAATTATTGGTAACGGCGATAAGTGTACAGCTAACACATTCCATCTGTGTTTCTGTAAAAACACTATTAAGGAAAGCTTGCTGGTTGGCGCTAGATCAATTTTCATAAAAACCTAGGCTAAGATCCAAAGGACCAATTTAGTCATGTTACACACATACACATACTGTGTCAAAACTACTTTCCCTCTCCTTGGTTTAAAAATGTGCTGACAAAATGGGGGCGGCTAGGCTACAGTGGAAAGAGAGACCGTTTCCCCCCTATCCCTGTTTGCTTCCATTTGTAAACCACTTTTTGAGGAAACAAATCTCCAACAAATTAGCTAACCAACGGGTGGCGCTGTGGGTAAAAGCCTCAGCGCCTAGGACTTGCCGATCGAAAGGTCGGCGGTTCGAATCCCCGCGGCGGGGTGCGCTCCCGTCGCTCGGTCCCAGCGCCTGCCAACCTAGCAGTTCGAAAGCATCCCCGGGTGCAAGTAGATAAATAGGGACTGCTTACTAGCGGGAAGGTAAACGGCGTTCCGTGTGCTGCGCTGGCTCGCCAGATGCAGCTTCGTCACGCTGGCCACGTGACCCGGAAGTGTCCTCGGACAGCGCTGGCCCCCGGCCTCTAGAGTGAGATGAGCGCACAACCCTAGAGTCTGTCAAGACTCGCACGTACGGGCAGGGGTACCTTTACCTTTTAAGCGCCTCAAAACAAAATAATATAGAAATTGAAAGTATTCCCTATACTCAAAATACCACTAAACAGCCAGCCCAAAGAGAACAACTCAGCCTAGGAAAGCAGACCACAGAACCATTTCGGCAGCTCAGTGTGTGATCAGCTACTGAATGCCACCGTAAAGAGATAGATCTTTAAGGCCCATTTGCAACTTCCACAATTGTGGGGCCACCACTGTAAAGGCCCACTGCCGTGTGATTAATTCAAGAAGGAGGCGGCGGCAGAGGCAGTCCGGGGGGAGGGGGAAATGATAACAGAGATGAAATCCTCCTTCTGGAAGCAAGAAACAGCAAGTTGAGTCTTCTGATTCTTTGTCCCTATGAATTTAGTTCTACCATAATGATGTTGACCTTAAGGAGTCATAATTAAGACACTTCCCCAAATGTTCCTGCAGTTCCTGGAACTTTTCATAAGGAGTAACTCCAGTTCACAGATTGTCTTTCCTGTATTTTACTGTTAGGCTCATTTACCTTTTCTGTAATGCCCACGTTGCTAATTGCATTTTTAAGGAGTGTCTCTCCCCATCATTGTTTTTAGGGTCCTGAAGGTGCTACTGGCCTCAAGGGCACATTGGGAGATCGTGGTCCTCCTGGACGTAGGGTATGTGAATATGCCATCTTTGCTTTGGGCAACCTGCTATGCATGTAGAGCTCAGTCACTGTAGGCCAAGTGTGATACAGTGGTACCTCAGGTTACATACGCTTCAGGTTACAGACTCCGCTAGCCCAGAAATAGTGCTTCAGGTTAAGAACTTTGCTTTAGGATGAGAACAGAATTCGTGCTCCGGTGGCGCGGCAGCAGCAGGTGGCCCCATTAGCTAAAGTGGTCTTCAGGTTAAGAACAGTTTCAGGTTAAGTACGGACCTCCGGAACGAATTAAATACTTAACCTGAGGTACCACTGTATATAATTTACACCTCCATCTATATCGCCATAGCTAATTCATTTTTTCCACTTGTGTGGACTGAATTAGGCTGGAATAGGGTGTGTCATTTTAAGGCAGTGGTTCTCAAACGTTGGTGTGGCAAGTGTGATCGGAAGATTCAAGGACAATCAAAGAAAGATTTAAACATTTCAGTGTAGTATAGTCGAGTATCATTTTTTTTTAAATTTGCAGAATATAGATAGATATCAAATGAAAGCAAGAACACTGAGTTATACTGAATCCTAGGTGTGTTTTCCAATGTATTTCTTATCAATAAAAAAAAATATGGTGTCACCCCATATTTCTAAGTTATAAACCGAATCAACGGAACAAACAGCTTTGCTGAATGACTGTTGATGTTCTGCTGCAGTTGCCTTACTTAATGACTTTTCTTTCAACTTCATTATCAATTGTGACTGAGCACAGAAATCTATTTGTTCTACTACAATATGCTATTTTTCTTCTTTCAGGGTATTAAAGGAGCAAAGGGTGTGGCTTCTTTTTCCGTATGTATTCACCACATCATGGACCTTAAATATTCAGAAAGGTTCTATAATTCCTCCCCCCCCCCCTTGTAATCTGTGGATTACTCAACTTTTCTTCTCTTTCTCACTCTGTAGCCGTGCGAACTCATTGCTTATATTCGTGAGCACAGCTGTAAGTATTGATTCCTACTGCATTCAGTTACTCATGAAGGATAAATGATTGTCCTATTGTCATGGGCAGATAAAGGTAAAGGGACCCCTGACCATTAGGTCCAGTCATGGCCGACTCTGGGGTTGCGGTGCTCATCTCGCTTTATTGGCCGAGGGAGCCGGTGTACAGCTTCCGGGTCATGTGGCCAGCATGACTAAGCCGCTTCTGGCGAACGAGAGCAGCACACGGAAACGTCGTTTACCTTTCCGCCGGAGCGGTACCTATTGATCTACTTGCACTGGTGTGCTTTCGAACTGCTAGGTTGGCAGGAGCAGGGACCGAGCAACAGGAGCTCACCCCATCGCGGGGATTTGAATTGCTGACCTTCTGATCAGCAAGTCCTAGGCTCTGTAGTTTAACCCACAGCGCCACCCATGTTCATGGGCAGATAGAACACCCTTAATCATATAGCTTTGGTTGACTACTGACCTCCACAGGCTTAAGAAGTCGACGAGTTTTCAAATAGCTTTAGGAGACTCTTTGGCTGATCTGGCTATCTGTCTTGCCAAAACTTTAGTTAACTTCTGCGATAGGGAGTTATCTCTGGCTGTTGTCATGATAGCTCCTTGACGACCATTTCCATTGTTGTGTCATAGCTCAGATCCTGCAGTCCTATGCGACTGTGATATATCACTTTCCTAATTCAGCTTTTTTAACTTTTCATGGGAGCCAGAAATGTCTACACCAAGCAATAAACACATTTGGGAGCTGGCGAATTTGTCCTTTCTACAGGACCAGCTGCTGGGACCTTTTGCTTCATTGAATAATCCATTTATTCATTCTTGTTTAACTTCACCAGTCAAGCTTACTCACGGTGGTCACTTGCTATATCTGAAGTCACATCCACACTGTGATTTAAAGCACATACGCCACTTTAACAGCCATGGCTCCCCCCACCCCACCCCCAAGAGTACTAGGAATTCTATTTACCCATCAGAGAGCTCTAATTCCCAGCACCCTTAAATAACTACAGTGCCCACAATTCTTTGGGGGCACATCGTGTGCTTTAAATGCACAAATTGGATGTGACACGAATGCCCTCTACATTCGGTGTTACACCCCATTGCTACGCCATTCCATTCAAAAGGATTTCTGTAAAATAATAGTTGAAGCATTCTATGATAACTAGAAGAGATTCTTGAACATTTGCTACATAATTTGCTAGTATACCTGAAGGAGCGTCTCCACCTCCATCGTTCTGCCCGGGACACTTAGGTCCAGCGCTGAAGGCCTTCTGGCAATTCCCTCACTGCGAGATGTGAGGTTACAGGGAACCAGGCGGAGGGCCTTCTTGGTAGTGGCACCTGCCCTGTGGAGCGCCCTCCCATCAGATGTCAAGGAAATAAGCAACTATCTGACTTTTAGAGGACATCTGAAGGCAACCCTGTTTAGGGAAGTTTTTAATGTTTGGTGTATTATTGGGTTTTTAATATTCATTTGGGGGCCGCCCAGAGTGGCAGGGAAAACCCAGCCAGATGGGCGGGATATAAATAATAATATGTTGTTGTTGTTCTTGTTGTTAATGATACTATATTATTTTCTCTCTCTTTCTTTTAGCTTGTTACCAAGGTAGGCACTTAACATTATACTGCAGCTGTTAAGTGGATTGATGTGGTACATTTGTGAATTTCTCTTTTTGTCTGAAGTAAATTGTTGTGCACTGTATTTGTTATGGTTTTGTAAACATTCTTTTGTATAATTATGCATTGTATGATATCTGACGCAATGGATTTTAAAAACTTTTTTTTAAAAAAAACCCCACCCTAATGATAATTGTAATGGTTCTAGGGGTTGCTCGTGCGTAAGCCGGTGCTTATCTCCCCGGCTGGGTGCAAACACCTGGCTGGGTTGCCTAAGTGAACCTTTTCTGTCCGGACAGCCACTCACCCGTGGCTGACTCAATCACTGGCAGAATCCGTCAGTGGGCGTTTCTTAAACTTCTTCCAGCAAAGAAGCTCTTTGACGCCTAGTCTCCTCCTACTCTCTCTGTGCGAAAGCCTTCTGCGCAAGGAGGGCGTGGGCAGCGGAGGATCCCTACTCTCCCCGCTGGTCCCAGGCAAGGAGTCATGGGACCGCCTCGCCGCTTCCCCCCTCTGCCCCCCTTCTCCACTGGTGCTACGCTGATTCTCTTCCCCAGAAGATGGGCTGCTTCTCCCGATCCCTGGACGCTCTCTGGAATCCCTCTGGCTCTTGCTCTCTCCCTCCGGCACTGATGGCAGTTCCCTGACAATAATATTAGCATCAACATTTACTTCTAAATAACCAACTATGCTCTTTTTTATTATTAAATTTTAAATCATTAAATTTAGAATATTCATTTAAGCAACCTTAAAATATCAATGACTTCCCTTCTCTTTCCATGGTTCATTTTGCATATCATAAATCCCTGCATATTCCATTATTATTTCCATCAAAACTTATTTACACTATTGAATTTATCTTACGTTGCCAACGTTTTCAAGTATACACAGTTTCCCCCATATATTCAATAAACATTTCCCAATCTTCTTTCAATGAATGCTTCAACAACCAGCTATGCTCATGCATCTGATAAGGTGCTTGAGTGATTAATCTCGCTGTCTGGCCCAAGAGATTGCACGATATGTCCTCATTGTAGTATGTGGCCCCTGGGGAAAAAATGTGGCCCTTGGCTGCAAAACATCTCCCACCCCTGCTATAGCAACTGCCCAATCTAGGAATCCTTTTTGCACATATCAGTTTACCGTGTGGAATGGCGTGGGGACAAGTCTGTGTGGTTTGTCTTCACAGCGCCATCTAACATTACTGCTCACGGTTGATAAACTTCTGCCTTTTTAGAGGTGTTGATGAACTTGCAACACAGAGACTATCTTGCTGCTCCATCGTGTGGAGCAGTTTCAAGCATTTTTCCTGTCAGGCTGCCCTCACGCTGACTTGGAAGTACTTCATGCCTCGGAAAGCTAAGAGAATTCTCCACCCCTGTTTATTTATTTATTTTGAAAAGATTTGTAGATTACTTTCTAAACTACAGAAATAAAATTAAGCATTTCCATTTTGTAAAGAAGAACTGAACGCAGAGCTAGACTGGTGACTGGGGGCAGCCGCTGAGACCACATAACACCGGTCTTGAAAGACCTACATTGGCTCCCAGTACGTTTCCGAACACAATTCAAAGTGTTGGTGGTGACCTTTAAAGCCCTAAACTGCCTCAGCCCAGTATACCTGAAGGAGCGTCTCCACCCCCATCATTCAGCCCGGACACTGAGGTCCAGCACTGAAGGCCTTCTGGCAGTTCCCTCACTGCGAGAAGCCAAGTTACAGGGAACCAGGCAGAGGGCCTTCTTGGTAGTGGCGCCCGCCCTGTGGAATGCCCTCCCATCAGATGTCAAGGAGATAAACAACTACCTGACATTTAGAAGACATCTGAAGGCAGCCCTGTTCAGGGAAGTTTTTAATGTGTAACATTTTAATGTATTTTTAATCTTTGTTGGAAGCCGCCCAGAGTGGCTGGGGAAACCCAGCCAGATGGGCGGGGTACAAATAGCAAATTATTATTCTATATTATTATTTTGTCTCCTGATCTTTGGAAATCTGATGTCTAACTCGATAAAGCCATCTGCTCTTTTGTCCTAGGGACGCCAGAATGCCCGGTATATCCCACGGAATTAATGTTTGCCTTGGATGTCTCTCAAGACACCACGCCTCAGATGTTTGCCCGAATGAGGGAGATCGTCATAGCGATTGTGAAGGACCTCAGAATCAGGGAAAGCAACTGTCCTGTGGGAGCCAGGGTGGGCGTCGTGTCCTACAGCTCTAGCACCCGCTATCTGATCCGCTTCTCAGATTTCCGCAGCAAGGACCGTTTGCTTCAAGAACTCAAGGCACTTTCTTATCAGAGAGCAGGGAGCAGACGGGACATGGGTGCATCGATGAGGTTTGTGGCCAGGAATGCCTTCAAGAGAACTCTCCAAGGTGCTAACTTGAGAAAAGTTGCTGTCTTTTTCAGCCACGGTCAGACTGCCGATCCAAATTCCTTCAACACAGCTGTCCTTGAATACAGTGCCTTAGAGATCCTTCCGGTGGTCATTGCATTTAATAACATCACCCAGCTCCATCGTTCCTTTGCGGTGAGGAGAACTATGGTCTTTTACTTCTTTCGCATTTAGCGATTATGTTTTGCTCTCTATTTATGGTAGCCAGGGCCAGATTTAGGCTTGATGAGGCCCTAAGCTACTGAAGGTAATGGGGCCCTTTATATGTCAAAAACAAATTGTCACTGTTATTTGTGTTGAATACAAGCTATATGGTAGCTTATGGACCTAATAGGTATCTAAAGCCATTTGCACATGTTGCCGTGCAACCAGTCCATGCAGAATGTAGGCACCCTATATATAGAAATGAGCAAAGCAGTGACATTTTAGGGACCAGGCTAGCAGGTGGGGCTCATTACTTACATCATAGGGGCCTACACAACACAAAACACTGTTGCTGTATGAAGCTTCTTATGCGTAAGGCATAAAGAACTACACAACTTTTAGAAGACACCCAAAGGCTGCCCTACATCAGGAAGTTTTTAATGTTTGGTGTTTTATTATGTTTTTATATGTGTTAGAAGCCGGCCCGAGCAACTGAGGCAACCCAGCCAGATGGGTGGGGAATAAATCTTGTTATTGTTATTGTTATCCCACCCTATACCTGCAGGTCTCAGGGCAGTTCACAAGATATTATTATTATTATTATTATTATTATTATTATTATTACTACTACTACTACTACTACCTGAAGTTTTTTCTCCTCCTTTTCATTTTTTCTTTCTAGATGGATGATTCCGGACAGTTTCAAGCCCTTCACATTCCAAGCAAAGGAGATTACACATTGTTTTTACAGGGACTCCAGCTGTGCACACTTTGTTACGGTACGAAGCATAATCTTCTTGCAATTATAATTTTCAAGAAACATGTTTATTTGATCATGATGAGCCATAAGACTGACAGAGCTTGGCAGAAATCTCTGGTGTTTTAGGAGAAAAGCTCTGTGAGAAGGAGGGATGATGAGCAAACCGCCTGACTACTACGCCCTTCTTACGGTAATGCAAATTGACACGCGATGAAAGTTAAGGCATCCGATGGAAGTTAAACTTACCAGAAATGTAGTATTGATTAAAGGTTTTAAAAAAGAGCAATCAAGCGGTTATTGTAAGGATATTTCCAGGGGGTGGGGCTGATTTTAAAACAGTTGATGAGTGAGCCAGAGGAGCAACTAAGAAAAACGCATCTAAACTTTTATTTAGATTCACTGATTTTAGGTTGATTTTTTCGCTATTATATGATTAAACAGTAGAATTATAGAACTGTAGTACTGGAGCGACCGTGAGAATAATCTAGCCCAGCCCCCTACAATGCAGGAATCTTTTTGCCAATATGGGGTTCAAACCCACAACTCTGAAACCCTGAGATTAAGATTCTCATGCTCTACTGACTGAGCTGTTGTTTAAAATTAATGATATACGTACATAGAGATAGAAAAGATGTCTCTTCTTCCAAAAATGATCTTTATTTAAAAGGAACAAAATGAATTAAATTCAAGTATTTTCATATAATAGTAACAGATATTCAAGCAATTTTCTTCAACATTTCCTTCTCATGAAATCATTGGCTAACTTGTCCCAATTTACATCTTGCAATGCAGAACTTTCTATTGCTAAATTGCTGAGCTTGTTATATGCTATTGGGATATAGTAGAGATGTAAATTTTGTACTCGTTTAAGGGTGTTGAACGAGCTTTCACCAGTTGCATTTGACATGGGTAATATTAAAATAAGGAAAGAATTGTCTCGATATTTGGAAATGTGACTCTCAAATAATGAGCATAGGAGTGCATGGGAGACTTTAGATAATCAAAGTTCCCAGTGTTGATAGAATGCAGGAATGGTCACAATGGTCATTTTTATGAGTATTCTGTACCATTTTTATGGGATGTTACGCTTTCTGCGAATTTTGTACGTCAACCAACCCTGACGTTTTATAATTTATATGAATATTTATCTAAATTTATATAGATATCTCAACAACTCTGAGTCCAGCCAAGCACTAGAAAGGAACGTAACTCAATCTCCTCAGCACTTCCCCAATGGAGGCTGTGAGCCAATTCAATCCTGAGGAGAATTCTTTTGTTTTTTTGGAGCGTTCCATTAGTTTCCAGGAGGCAACCTACCCCATTGTGTGTGGGAATGTTCAGGGAGGCAGCAGAGGATATATTGTTTATTAATATCCTTCCTAACTTGAGCTAGCAAGTTCTGTTACTTAGCAGAGTTTCACATTCCCCTTTTAAACACACAGCAGGTAGCTGGCTGCAGGCTTGTGTAAGCCTCTCACTATTAGGTTCCTGGTAAGTTCCCTTATATCCCTCTTAAAAGAATAAACACGTGCCAATATTTTTTTTAAGTTCATGAAAGAAGTTTACTCACATCATCAGTTCACAGTTGGATCCCTGAAACTTAGTTACGAAGTATATGCATGTGGTTCTACCCCATATGAAAGAATGATCCCAGTGTCCTCTGTTGGCTGAAAAACCAACAGAGCATCTCAAGCTAAAAAGCTGGTCCAACGTAGAAGGGAGAGAGAGAGAGAGAGAGAGAGAGAGAGAGAGAGAGAGAGAACTGCGTGCCTTGTCCTTTTGTTACCTGAACAGGTAAGGTCACACCCACCTCTAGTCACATGCAAAGAAAGTACCGTATTTTTTGCTCTATAGGACGCACCCGACCATTGGACGCACCTTGTTTTAGAGGGGGAGACGAAGAAAAAAAAATCTCCCCCTCTCTGCGCAGCGCCCCTTCACTGAAGCGGCAGGAGAAACGGAGCCCCTTCCATTTCTCCTCCTGCTTGGCTGAAGGGGCGCTGCGCCTTAGCTAAAGGGGCACCTACCCGTCCGTGAAGGCAACCTGAAGCCTTCGGAGCACAGCGGGAGCTCCCACCGCGCTCTGGAGGCTTCAGGCCGCTATCCTTGAAGCCTGGAGAGCGAGAGGGGACAGTGCGCACCGACCCCTCTCGCTCTCCAGGCTTCAGGGAAAGCAATGCGAAGTCTCCACAGCGTGGCGGCAGCGCTCCTACTGCACTTCGGAGGCTTCGCATTGCTATCGCTGAAGCCAAGGAACCTGCATTCACTCCATAAGACGCACACACATTTCACCTTAATTTTTGGAGGGGAAAATGTGCGTCTTATAGAGCAAAAAATACGGTATGTCCCAGCCAGGAGGAAACAGAAAGTTTTCGACTGGCTGGACCAAACATTCCCTCGCATGTCCACTCTAGGAAAACAAGGAATGTTGTACTTGGCTGCTGCTTATGTATCACATCCCACATTGTGCAGTTTGTAAACCGATGTCTGAAACATGTGTTCGTTTCCAGATAAATGCAAACCAAATGCTGCCTGCAAACGTACCAGAAGATCTCTCCCGCCCTGGGGGTACGTGGACACGGCTTTCATTCTGGATACCTCACAGGCAATGAATCCCAGAGAATTTGAGAAACTGAAAGGATTCTTAAGCAACGCACTCGACGCCTTTGAGGTCTCCTCTGAGCCCGCAACTTCTTCTGTGGGCGACAGGGTGGCTGTGGTGAGCCACGCTCTGCCAGCTTTCAAGCCCCAGACACAGCAACCGCCGGCAAAAAAAGAGTTCGACTTGGTGACTTACGGCAAGACGCAGTCAATGAAAAGACATATCTGGGAATCTCTTCGGCAGCTTGGAGGAAAAGCTGCCCTTGGCCATGCCATCCAGTGGACAATCAACAACGTTTTCTCAGCATCTCCCAACCCGAGGAAACACAAGGCTCTCATCATTGTATCCGCTGGGGGGACGAGTCGTTGGGATAAGGAAGTGTTGAAGAAAGCATCTCTGAGAGCCAAGTGCCAAGGCTACGCCCTGTTGGTACTCTCCTTAGGACCTAAGTACAATGGCACAGAACTTGAGGAGCTGGCAAGTCGACCCATGGAGCAGCATTTGATTCAGCTTGGCAGGATTCACAAGCCTGAACTGGAATACGCGCTTAGGTTCCTGAAACCCTTTCTATACCTCCTTCGGAGTAAGTTGTCGATACGTGATTTTGAAAGAGCTTGCGGCTTTCCATCTCTCTGCTGTTTTTAAATTTGTTCTGTTTCTGTAGCACAGTTACGGAGATCTTCTGGGCTCTCCATACCCCTCTGTGCCAGATTAGACATTATCATGGCCTCCTGGGTGTCTCTTTGCTGGTCTGGCCCTCTACTGTTCTGATTGGCCAGCAGACTTGGAAAAGAGTCGAGAGAACAGTTTTCTCTGCTTACAGCATCCTTATTTATTTATTTATTTATACATACATACATACATACATACATACATACATACCCCATCCATCTGGCTGGGTTTCCCCAGCCACTCTGGGCTGCTCCCAACAGAAAATTAAAAACACGATAAAACATCAAACATTAAAAACTTCCCTAAACAGGGCTGCCTTCAGATGTCTTCTCAAAGTCAGATAGTTGATTATTTCCTTGATATCTGAAGGGAAGGTATTCCACAGGGCAGGCGCCACCACCGAGAAGGCCCTCTGCCTCGTTCCCTGTAACCTCACTTCTCACAGTGAGGGAACCACCAGAAGGCCCTTGGAGCTGGACCTCAGTGTCCGGGTAGAACGATGGGGGTGGAGACGCTCCTTCACAACTGTTCAGTCTCTCTTCTCTCTTCTCTTTTCTCTCTTCTCTCTTCTCTCTTCTCTCTTCTGGTGGAATGTGATTCTGCTTCCTTCTCCACCCACAAGAAACCCATTCATTCCTAGCTACCCCATGATCAGGAGAAGATCTAGGACACTAGAACCAGACATTCCACTGATGAAAATAGAGACCCTCCTGTGCAAGACAGAGTGATACTGGGGTGAAGTTTGGCATACCAGCAGCAAGGCCGGGTGGGTAATGGTGGACCGACAGAATCCACACTCAGTTATGCTGCAAGCAGTAAATGGGAACTGAAACTACAGGTGGATGGTTTCTGATGATAAAAGTATCGAGGCAGAGCATGCACTACGTGGCAAGTGAAATAAGCACAGTGTAGCATCCAACCCAGTGGTTCTCAACCTGTGGGTCCCCAGATGTTGTTGGACTACAACTCCCATCATCCCTAAGCTCTGGCCTTGCTAGCTAGGGGTGATGGGAGTTGTAGTTCAACAACATCTGGGGACCCAAGGTTGAGAAAGGCTGATCTAACCCATTTTGAGGACACTGAGCCCATTTTATAGCAATAAATTATTAGCCCCCGTCTGTGAATCCATGGCATGGAAATCTTAAGCAGAAATCACAACTGAGTGGTAAATTTTATTGTTTATTATTTATTGCATTTATTCATCGTTTCGTATATTTTAAAAGTACTGAAATGTAAAATACAAAATATCTACAATCGGTTAAAAACCAGATAACAAAAAGAAAACAAAATGCAAAAATATTCCTAAAGCATCCATCCAAGAATTCTTAAAAAAAAAAAGGATAGATGCTACCACCAGTCCCTTTAGGCATATGCAACAGCTTATGCAACAGATAAAAATCCCCAGGGCCTCTCTCTTTGAAAGATAAGCATGAAACCACCTCCATTGTCAGTAAACTACAAGTAGTTCCACTCCACCCCACTCAGGAAATCACTTCCCAGCAACCATTTACAAAATGGGTCCTTTCCTACCTCCCCTAAAGTGTTTCATATCTTCCGCGCATTCCTTCTTCACAATAACCAGAGATATGCATGATGTCAGCCTTTGGGGAAGCGGCTCCCCCCTCCTTTAGCCGTGGATAAGCAGAACAAAGCAAAAATAGTCTCTTACCATTTAAAGAGATTTTAATGATCACAGCGAAAGAATAGAGAGCCCATTCTCAGAGTAAAGGTGCTCCCAGTTAAGGTTTACACCCACTCCCCCACCCGAGTCACCCCTTGCCACTTCCTCGTCTTGCAACTTGGTCTCGCAACCACTGTGCCTTCTGTGCAGCTACCTTATCTAATCTCTGTGACCTCGGACTGATCGGCTGGACACTTTGTAGCGAACCGGAGTCTGTTAACTCTCTCTTTCTCCTGGTTCTTCTTCTCCTAACTGTTCACCACCCAGTTCTCCCCAACTTTTGTCTTCTGAACTATGTCTCTCTGCAAACCACTGTTCCAAATCTATACTGTCCCACAGCTCCTGGGAAGAGTCAGGATCCTGACTGGTAGCAGGGAGAGGGGGAGGCTCCCACCATTCCTAGTCTGTGCAGCCCTCCTCAGCACGGTCCTTGACACATGATCTTGAAGAATAATTGCATGTGTGAGCTAAAAGAATTAGAGGGAGGGACTGGAAACTGTATTTTGGTGTAGGGCCAGGGCCAGATGCAATCATTAGGACTTTCAGTATAAGAAGAAGAAGAAGAGTTTGGATTTGATATCCCACTTTATCACTACCCGAAGGAATCTCAAAGCAGCTAACAACCTCCTTTCCCTTCCTCCCCCACAACAAACACTCTGTGAGGTGAGTGTGGCTGAGAGACTTCAGAGAAGTGTGACTAGCCCAAGGTCACCCAGCAGCTGCATGTGGAGGAGCGGGGAAGCGAACCCGGTTCCCCAGATTACGAGTCTACCGCTCTTAACCACTACACCACACTGGTGATAGGAGGGGAAATATGAAAGTACACCCTAATCATGGCAAAATCTATTTCCAAACTTTGAAAAGGTTCATCCCTGTGTCTTTTTGTCACAACAGGTGGAATCAACAGCTATCCGCCAGCTGAACTCCGAACAAAATGTAACAAGGTCACCTCTCAAAAATCAAGATACACTTCAAGGAGTCTCAGTCTCATGTAAGTCCAGCCACTTATTTGTAAAGATTATTATAAATTAGAAAAGTGCCCTTCATCATCAACAAATATGTATGCATTGCATTCCCTGCAGAATCCTTCCCCATGGTCACCTAGTATCGGGAATGGAGGGTAGGTTTTTGCCCTTGCGTCAAGATTTTCCCCAAGTACAGGGCTGCAGGTTTCTCTACAGGAGTTAAGGGGACTATTCACTTATAGGAGAGGAAATGAAAGGGTGCACTTAAGCACGCTCTTAGGGAGGGGGCCAGAGTTGTTAATCCATTTAACGGGAGGAGGAAGAATCCAATCATTCAGATCTGAACTGTTAATAGCTAATGGTTGTGACATTATGCTTGGGACGCAGGTGGTGCTGTGGTCTAAACCACTGAGCCTCTTGGGCTTGCCGATCGGAAGGTCGGCGGTTCGAATCCCCGGACGGGGTGAGCTCCTGTTGCTCTGTCCCAGCTCCTGCCCACCTAGCAGTTTGAAAGCATGCCAGTGCGAGTAGATAAATAGGTACCGCTGTGTCGGGAAGGTAAATGGCGTTTATGTGCGCTCTGGTTTCCATCATGGTGTCCCGTTGCGCCATATGCAGTTTAGTCATGCTGGCCACATGACCTGGAAAGCAGGCTTGGACGGGATCCAAAAACATCATCCAAACCAAAGGCTATCCTACATTTTCCTGTTCATTTTCCCGCAATGTCTGCTTTCGATATTTTTCAGATGACTGAAAGAGGACAACCTGGCATTGAAGAGAAAACTGTCTTCTCACCATTAGTCAGCTGCAATCAACGGTGATGAATTTGGGTTTTTTGTTGTTAAATGGCTGAGTTTTCTGGAAACCAGATGTGGTGTATGAAATTCGTGGAATGGATCCTCTTTCTCGTCTTCATATTTTTTCATATGTGGTCTTTCGTTTCCAAAGATTTAGCAAGGCCATATCTTCTGGCGGACAGAATGCCTTGAAAGTTCCACTCAACGCAGTTTTGCACACATGTTAAATGTTTTATCATTCCATGAAAAGTATAAATAACCTCCGTTTTTCCAAACACTTCAATATTTGCACTGATTCATGCCATTTTGTGCCTCTTGTGTTTTAGCCTAATACCCAAACCCATCTTCTCCTTCGATTCCTTACTTTTATTTACCCATTCTTCATCTCCAGCCAGCCATTTCTCCTCCAACCTGACCCTTTCGAACCTTTATTCACCGTGTATTTTCTTATTTCTCTTATTCCACACCTTGCCTGTCTCTGGTTGTCTCTTGCTCCCCCATTGCTTCATTCCTCCCACCCACCAGCAAAGTATCTCTTTTCCTGTACTTGCCCTCCTGATGGCAATGAATGGAATGAAATCATTAAACTCAAATTTGTTGCTGGCTTGGACTTCTCTGTAGCGTCTCTTTATTCACGTAGCTGTTTCATTCTCGCTCTGGTTTGTTGCTGGCTTTCAGAGTCCAGACATCACTCTGGGCACTGCTGATTTTTACCCACCCAGGCAAAGGGATGAGTGAAGCAACAACAAACAGGTAGAAAGTGCCAGCACACTGATCATTCACACTGTGGTTCAAATAATAATAATAATAATAATAATAATAATAATAATAATAATAATAATAATAATTTTTATTTATACCCCGCCCTCCCCAGCCAAGGCCGGGCTCAGGGCGGCTAACAAGCAATACTGAAAACAAGTTGAATGAATACAACTTAAAAACAAGATTAAAATACAACAATTAAAATATTGAAACATTAAAATATTAAAATTCAGCCTCATCACAGGAGGAGAAAGGAAAAAAGAAAGAGGGGGAGGGAATCAAATTGACTCCAAGCCAAAGGCCAGGCGGAACAACTCTGTCTTACAGGCCATGCAGAAAGAAATCAGATCCTGCAGGGCCCTGGTCTCATGAGGCAGAGTGTTCCACCAGGCTGGAGCCAGTGTTGAAAAGGCCCTGGCTCTGGTTGAAGCTAATCTAACTTCCTTAGGGCCCGGGACCACTAGGGTGTTGCTATTTATGGACCTTGAGGCTCTCCGTGGGGCATACCGGGAGAGGCGGTCCTGTAGGTACTAGGGTCCTAGGCCATGAAGGGCTTTAAAGGTCAAAACCAGCACCTTAAATCTGACCCTGTACTCTACCGGGAGCCAGTGCAGCTGGAAAAGCACTGGGTGAATATGCTCCCATGGCAGAGACTCCGTGAGGCACCTCGCTGCAGCATTCTGCACCCGCTGGAGTTTCTGGGACAACTTCAAGGGCAGCCCCGTGTAGAGCGAATAACAGTAGTCAAGTCTGGAGGTGCCTGTCGCATAGATCACTGTGGCCAGGCCGGGGTGGGAAAGGTAGGGGACCAACTGCTTGATGCGGCAAAGGTGGAAAAATGTTGCCTGGGTAGGAAGGGAAAGGAGAATGTTAGCTGCTTTGAGACTCCTTAAAAGGAGTGGAAGGCGGGATATCAAATCCAAACTCCTCCTCCTCCTCCTCCTCCTCTTCTTCTTCTTCTTCTTCTTCTTCTTCTTCTTCTTCTGGAAGGACTATGGAGAAGAAGAAGAGGATCGCGGCAAAGGGTGTAGCCCGGACTGGGAAACACTGGGGCAAGCAATGGATGAGGAAGGAGTGGTTGGTGTAGGAAGTACGGGGTGAAAGCGGAAGACGTGGGGATGGTGGGTCAGTGCACAGGAACCAGAGCAGCAGGACCCATCACCAGAGCCCCTGTCTCCACAAACACAGCGGGCTCCGAGGCGTCAGGAACAGCAGACATTCATGGGGAAATTGCTGGTTATGTTTTAGGGTTGTTTGGTTGTTTGCCACCTGGTACTCTCAAAGCTATGGTTTTCCCAGTAGTGATGTATGGAAGTGAGAGCTGGACCATAAAGAAGGCTGATCGCCAAAGAATTGATGCTTTTGAATTATGGTGGTGGAGGAGACTCTTGAGAGTCCCATGGACTGCAAGAAGATCAAACCAATCCATTCTGAAGGAAATCTGCCCTGAGTGCTCACTGGAAGGACAGATCCTGAAGCTGAGGCTCCAATACTTTGGCCACCTCATGAGAAGAGAAGACTCCCTGGAAAAGACCCTGATGTTGGGAAAGATGGAGGGCACAAGGAGAAGGGGACGACAGAGGACGAGATGGTTGGACAGTGTTCTCGAAGCTACCAGCATGAGTTTGACCAAACTGCGGGAGGCAGTGGAAGACAGGAGTGCCTGGCGTGCTCTGGTCCATGGGGTCACAAAGAGTCGGACACGACTAAACGATTAAACAACAACAACTCTCAACTGGAGGGACGCGGGTGGCGCTGTGGGTTAAACCACAGAGCCTAGGACATGCCGATCAGAAGGTCGGCGGCTCAAATCCCTACTATGGGTTGAGCTCCCATTGCTCGGTCCCAGCTCCTGCCAACTTAGTAGTTCGAAAGCACATCAAAGTGCAAGTAGATAAATAGGTACCGCTCTGTTGGGAAGGTAAGTGGCGTTTCCATGCACTGCTCTGGTTCGCCAGAAGCAGCTTAGTCATGCTAGCCACATGACCCGGAAGCTATACGCCAGCTCCCTCGGCCAATAAAAGCGAGATGAGCGCTGCAACACCAGAGTCGGCCTAATGGTCAGGGTTCCCTTTACCTTTACCTTTATAATCACTGTTGGTAGCAGTATTGAGATTGAATCCAGTTCATTCTGCTTTCAACAATATAGTTGGTTGATTGCAATTATAAAAGAATAGAAATGCAGTAAAAGCACATCTGTATTATCTATTTATTTGAGTGTTCTAAAGGAGGTACGTATAACTGTGTCATCACTTTAATAGTGTCTTTTTTAAGTCGGGGTGGGATGGGTATTGCAACCAGTGCATTCTAGTTGTCCCCAAGTAACACGGCCACATGCGAAAATATTGCTCTTCTAGAAAGTAGATGACTAGATTCATGTCACACCAGCAGCAGACCAAACATGTGGGCGATTTACAAAGTACCAAATAAAAAGAACATTTGCAGTGTAGACACCAGGTTAACTGGCGTACGTCCTGTTTCTTGTAAACAAGGAACAGAGAAGCCCTGACACTGGATTAAACAGCAACATTTCATTTCAGATTTTGTTTTTGTGTTCCTTTTAATGCCTTCCAGGTGATAAAGGAAGCCCAGAACACTTAGGAGACAAAGCAAGTAGACTCTGAAGCTGCAGCTATCGCCATTTCTAGTCTAAACAAGAATCTTTCAGAACTCTGGCATGTTTTAAAGATGTTCACAGAATCCGCCCTCTTGGGACCAGGTCACTATTGTGTCGCAGTGTCACATGAGTTCCTGTTGATTTACTTTAATCTTGAGAAAGCCATCACTTTTCCTATTTTCTGCCAGATATTTGGAAATGCACTGGGTGTGTGGGTGGGTGTGTAAAAGAGAAATAGAGGCAGACAGCACAAGAGAGAGCATTAAGATAATGTCTGGCTCTCCCTCCTGCGGTTTTTAGGATTTTGTGGAAACCTCAAATGTTCTTTACGGGTTTTAGCACATTACACACACACCCCCCCACACACATGTTGCTTTCAGGGGTGCCAACTTGAATAAAATATTGGAGAGGGCTCACATGATAGAAAGTGTCCTTTCATACTGCATCACGGTGTGGTACACTGGTTTGACATCAACTGATAGCAAGTGCCTACAGAGGGTGGTGAATACAGCGCAAGATATTATGGGCTGTCCCGTGAATCCGCTGGATGAAATAGCAGAAGAACGTTGCCTCAGGAGAGTGAGGAAAATTCTCAGGGATGACTCACACCCTGGCCGGCACTTTCTTGATCTCCTGCCCTCAGGCAGATTAGTCACACCAACAGGGTAAAGAACAGCTTCCATCCATGGGCTGTTAGGCTGCTGAATGAAAAGATAACAACAGGGCAACTGACTTTCGGGTTTGGTGTGTGTGTGTCAGTAAACGAGGGGAATTAAGACTAAGAGAGCTGAGTGGGGGGTTCTTGTGTAATCTCACTGTATACAAGTAGTACAAGTGACAATAAAATATTTCATTCATTCGTGATGGGGCACACACACACCATTTTGAATGGCAATACCATTTACTGGGGGGAACCCCTCAAATATTTTATTAGGGGGGCTGAAGAGACCTCGGCCCCTAGGAGTTGGGTCCTATGATTGCTGCTGTTAGACAGCCGAAAGGCAGGCTATAAATGAAGTGAATTAATTTAATAATCTGCTGTAACCACATGGATGGCTTTTGCAGAGGTTCCCTGGAACCTCCTTGAATTTTTTTTTGGGGGGGGGCTTGTCCCCCTGGCCGACACCAGATGGCACCCCTGGCACCTTGCCTACCTGCCCTGCGCGATCAGGGGAATCCTGTGCTGCGTCATTCCCCTGGCCAGCCAATTGGCTGGCTCAGGGGGTGTGGCTTGCCGCATTTGAGGCAAGCGCGGCAGGAGCGTCCTCTTTTGCCCCCGATCAGCTGGGGAATTTCCCACCCACCCACCCTTCAAGGTTTCTCTTTTGACCTTGCTATGGACCTTGGTTGGTCATTGTTAAGGGGCCTGGTAGGAATTTTTCCACTTGGCAAATTGGCAACAGCCATTGGGTTTTTTCGCCTACCTCGTAGCAAATCATCACAACTTCCATGGTTTGGCGGTTAGGCATTGGTCGGGGTATTGTTATGTAGATGGATGGGGGGGAGCGCCATCACCTCCCCCGGTTTCTGAAGGGTAGTCCGGTAAAGGATTCTGGGGGGCGTGGCCCCGTCTGAAGCCTATGGAGGCCAGGGCCCAAGGCACGCCCCCAAGCGGTGACCCCGGGGGAATGCCTAGTTGATGTGCATCAGCAGGGCTCCCCCTGCTGGTGTTAACCCTTCCTGGCCTTTCAGGCAGACAGACTGAAACCGGATATCGATTAGGACCAATGCCTAAGTCAATACCGCTCATCACCTGTAACCAATAAAGTTGTGGCCAATTTTAGCCCATTAACCTAAATAATGGTGTGTTGTGTCGTTATTTCTACTGATGGGAGGCGGGAACTGGCCACGCAAGTTGGCACGGTCTCCCAAGGTGCATACCTCAACAGTGGGCTCTCTGCCCAACAGCTCTTTGGCCACCACCTCCTAACTCGCTTGCCCACCAGCTCTTTCCCTGGCACTGGAAGAACCAGAACTGGTCATTCCTTGACCCAATAACTGCGCCACACTTTCAGGAATTCCTCATAGGCAGCCAAGTCTGCATTATGGCACTTGTCTGTCTGCTTGAAGCCAGCCTTCGCTGTGCTGGCTAGAGCCCATGGCAGTTGTCATCCAGAACATCTGGAGAGCCTCTGTTAACCTCTCATGACAAGAGTCTGTTTGTCATACAGCTTCCATTGCTCCTTAAGCATCCATGTGGTTTTGATTTTATCGTACATAGAAAGTTACATGTGGGCTAGTGGACTGAAGGAACTGCCAGAAATTCTATCAGCACCTCGAAATATTATTATGGCCTTAGCGAAGCTAAGATGGCATCATTGCTCAGCACCCTCCCACTCCCAAAAAAGGACACATTATGCCATAGATGCAAATGTGAACCTTAAAAAAATAACTTGGACATATTGGGTAGTTTTATGTCACATCCTTAGGAGTTCAATGGTAGGGAGATGCATAAGCATTTAGGATTCAAGGACACTTTCCAGCCAGGCAGAAACATCATCATCATCATCATCATCATTATTATTATTATTATTATTTTATTTTATTTTATTGAATTTTCAAAAGTTAAACATATATACTTCAATACATAATAAATTTGACTTTTCACGACTTCCCACCTCATTTCCCATGGTGCTTTAATCCCCCCACTGCACATTGCATTTTCTTGTACCAACTCATCAATCGTGTATTCTCTAATTCGTTTTGTTGCTCATAATTCAAATCCTGCTCATGAGTTCATCAAACTATAATATTTCCTTAAATAGTCTGAAAAGGCCTTCCATTCTTCGACAAAGCAATCATTGTTAGATTCTCTTATTTTGGCTGTTAACTTTGCCATTTTTCTGCACAGCCCATCACCTTACTTATCCATTCTTTTTTTGGTAGGAACTTCTTCATCCTCCCATTTTTGTGCGAGAGAATCCTAGCCACTGTTACATACATAAATAACTTAATCACCTTTTTCCTCTTAATCATCTCCTCTCCCTAAGAGAAAGGCTTCTGTTTTTGAGAGGGTTTTTTTGGTATAATCACTTTGAACATCTTTTCTATCTCATTATATATCATTTCCCCAAAGCCCTCACTTTCTTACAAGTCCACCTCATATGTATACAAAAGGTTCCATCTGAGCAGGCAAAAGCATTCAAGGAGGATGTGAAGTAGGGCTGATCAGAGATGCGTCAAGAAGAGTTGGAGAGCTGGATATTCCTCGTGGGAATAGCCATGAGAAGACCCTTCTGGGAGCCCTAAGAGGACAACAGTGAGGGTGGAGGAATCCCCAAAGAGACTGCAGGCGAAGAGGGACTTTGCTTAGGCTGCTCAGCCTCCCCACCTAGCAGCTGACATGCGGGATAGTGCAGCAGCAGCAGCAGCAGTTGCTTTTCTGTGCAACCTCCAGCCTCTAGGTGGCGCGAGAGCTTCAATTCTGGTTGTGAGTATTTTTGGATCTAGCATTTTTGGCCTAGATTGGAGAGAGAGTGGCAGAGGGGGTGTTTAGAGAGTGTTCCCCACTTACGCATTTTTTCGCTTGTGTGCTTAGGGGCCTGGAACGTAACCCCTGCTTAAGGGGACGACGACATCTGTGTATTTATTTATTACATGTCTCTGGTCATGCAATAAACAACTACATCTCAATTAAAAATAGGTACCAAAATCAGAAATCGGTGCAGTCAGCCAACCTTAAAGGTAAAGGACCCCGGATGGTTAAGTCCAGTTGAAGGCAACGATGGGGTTGCAGCACTCATCTTACTTTTCAGGCCGAGGGAGCCGCTGTTTGTCCACAGACAGCTTTCTGGGTCATGTGGCCAGCAGGACTAAACAGCTTCTGGTGCAATGGGACACGATGACGGAAGCCAGAGCACACGGAAATGTCATTTACCTTCCTGCCACACTGGTACCTATTTATCTACTTGCACTTGCGTGCTTTCAAACTGCTTGGTTGGTAGGTGCTGGGACAGAGCAACAGGAGCTCACCCTGTCGTGGGGATTCGAACCGCTGACCTTCCGATCGGCAAAGCGCAAGAGTCGCAGTGGTTTAGACCACAGCGCCACCCGTGTACCTTTTTCTTAACCTTAAGGATCGTCTGAGGACCCCCTTTAGTTGGTGATGTGTATTATTTCAAATGGTCCTATGGGATTGTGCTTTTTGACTAGTATATGTAACTCTTCACCTCTGTTGAAATGTGGTAAGCTAGCTCGGCTGTATTTGCAGGCCCTCCCGCTTATTCTTAGGGACGCGGGTGGTGCTGTGGGTTAAACCACAGAGCCTAGGACTTGCCGATCAGAAGGTCGGCGGTTCAAATCCCCGTGATGGGGTGAGCTCCCGTTGCTCAGTCCCTGCTCCTGCCAACCTAGCAGTTCGAAAGCACGTCAAAGTGCAAGTAGATAAATAGGTACCGCTCCGGCGGGAAGGTAAACGGCGTTTACGTGCGCTGCTCTGGTTCACCAGAAGTGGTTTAGTCATGCTGGCCACATGACCTGGAAGCTGTACGCCGGCTCCCTCAGCCAATAAAGCGAGATGAGCACCGCAACCCAAGAGTCGGTCACAACTGGCCCTAATGGTCAGGGGTCCCTTTACCTTTACCTATGTAATACTTCACCTCTTTTGAAATGTGGCAAGCTAGCTCGGCTGTATCTGCAGGGGCCTCCCGCTTATTCTGCTAAGTGGGCCCTGGAATTCCACCCTAAAGTCCTGTCCAAACATCATCTTCGATGTATGTACAAGATTCAACACCTTCCCATCGAACGTGCTGAGAAATAGATTTTCCAATGGACAGATATCGCTCTTATGTGATTGTAATTGTGGGGCACCGGAATCGTTGCATCACATAATTCTTGATTGTGCTTTTCACTCATCGGCCAGGAGCAAGTTTCTTGCTCAATATCTAAAGGGAATCGCCGATGATAGGAATGAAGCCAAACTGAGATATCTATTAAATGATGAAGACCCCCTAAGATCACTCACGGTTGCTAGATTCTTGATCAGCGTCCTATCCCTAAAGAAGAAAAATGGACTCCTGTGCGGCTCGGATAACCCTTTTAAACCATGATCTATGTTTTAGGATGTAATTAGGTGATATCACCATTGATGTTTTTATTAATTTATGAGCAGAGGGCGATGTTTATGCTGCAAATTTATTGTAATGTATGATGTGGTCTTTTGTTTTTGTTCTGCTTTGGTTCTTGTTTGTTTTTTGTGGGTTTCGGCGGTTTTGGGTCTGGAGGTTTAAGTACATTATGTTGGTATGGGAAACTGTCGTGTGACGGGCCAATGGCCGTAATAAATATCAATCAATCAATTCGATGTATGTACTTGAGGGATGGAGAAACTGCAGTCCACCAGGTGTTCTTGGACTACAGCTGCCATCAGTATGGCCAACTGGCAGGAATGATGGAAGTTGGAGTCCAACAATATCCAGAGTCTCACAAGTTTTTCCGCCCCTGATGTAGCAAGTCCCAGCTCTACTGAGGTTTTGGCAGCCTCCTTAAGACTCACTTATTCACCCGGGCATTTGCTGGCTGCTAACTCCTAGCTTGGAAGAAAATATATATTTTTGTCACAGTGGGTGTAGTTTTACTGTGGCTTTAATATTTGGATTGTTTTTATGAGACTTATATATTGTGAACCGCTCTGGGACCATCCAAACCAAGCGTGGTATACGAACATTTTAACTGAATTGAAAGTACATTATGATCTGCTTATTGTTTGCTCTTTACGACATTCTTCTGTGAAGTTAACATGTCTCTGGAGTTCAGTATAATGTTTTGGGGACGGGAGCTGATGTCCTTTTAAAAGGAGGCTGTTTCTCAGGAAATCCATGACTCACACAAAGCCAATTCAAGGAGAATTCTTAAGGATCAACCAGGGAAATGCCTTTTTGAGAAACTTCTTTCTGACAAACAAACAGAAAAGCCATAAAAAGCATGTCTATATGGCAAAATAGCTAAAGTGACCACAGGTTTCGTAGGAAGAGGTGACAATGGGGAGAAATCGGTGGAGTTAGTCAGAAAAGGGGCAGCAATATTTGGCTCAAGAAAGTCTTTTTAATCCGAAATGGTTTTCAGTAGAAGGTTCGTGAACTTGGCTTGAGTATGGTTGACTTAATTTGAGCCTGGTGCAAGATTTACGATCACTGCTCCTGCACGTATCGCGAGCCAGGCTGAAGGAGAAGGGGTGTTCAAAACCAGCCTCGGTTTACGAAGGAGTCAGTCCTTCTCAGGAACACGGCACTGTTGCCCTATTAGGGGTGAACCTGGCGGCATCTGAAACAGAGATGGGTATCATACCCCTCAAGGGATGCAGGTGGCGCTGTGGGTTAAACCACAGAGCCTAGGACTTGCTGATCAGAAGGTTGGCGGTTCAAATCCCCGCAACAGGGTGAGCTCCTGTTGCTCGGTCCCTGCTCCTGCCAACCTAGCAGTTCGAAAGTATACCAGTGCAATTAGATAAATAGGTACCGCTCCGGCGGGAAGGTAAACGGCATTTCCGTGTGCTGCTCTGGTTCTCCAGAATCGGCTTAGTCGTGCTAGCCACATGACCCGGATGCTGTCTGCAGACAAACGCCAGCTCACTCGGCCAATAAAGTGAGATGAGCACTGCAACCCCAGAGTCGGTCACAACTGGACCTAATGGTCAGGGGTCCCTTTACCTTTACCTTTATCATACCCCTCAACTGCCCCGATTGTGCTAAGATGGTAAAGCCTTCATGGTTTCTGACTGGAAATCAAGGTGTCCCAATTTTGAGGCTTTGTCCCCAGCTCACAGCACTTCCCCAGCAACAGATCCTGGACTCAGCTACACAGCGGCAAATAAAACTTTTTAAATGTGTTGCAAAGTGCAATATACAAATGTGAACCTAGATGGCGACAGTGAGCTATGCAAAATTCAAGTTATTTTTCAAAAAAAATTTTTTTTAAGAAAACATTTTCACAGCATTTTTTTTATATGTGTATAGATTCCACCCCTGCCTCTCTGCCCCTCACAACATGGTGGCCGGCTCTGATCTTGGCAGCATGGCCAGGGTGCCGCTGGGAGCCAGAAGCAGAGAGACTGAGGGGACGTGGGCTTAAAAGGGCCGTGGTGCAGATCATGAGTGGCTGGCAAGATGGGGGATAGAGAGTGGGAAAGGGAAGGAAGGCTGGTGCCCAGTGCTAGGGTCCCATCTAGTAATGTGCAAGCTAAGGAAGAAGAAGAAGAAGAAGAAGAAGAAGAAGAAGAAGAAGAAGAAGAAGAAGAAGAAGAAGAAGAAGGGGAGGAGGAGGAGGAGGAGGAGGAGGAGGAGGAGGAGGAGTTTGGACTTGATATCCCACCTTTCACTCCCGTTAAGGAGTCCCAAAGCGGCTAGCAATCTCCTTTCCCTTCCTCTCCCACAACACTCTGTGAGGTGAGTGAGGCTGAGAGACTTCAGCGAAGTGTGACTGGCCCAAGATCACCCAGCAGCTGCATGTGGAGGAGCGAGGAAGTGAACCAGTTCACCAGATTACGAGTCCACTGCCCTTAACCACTACACCAAACTGGCAGTAGCACCTCTGAGCATGTTCTCAGTCAGAAACACCTTGCACCTTTCCTCTGAGGGTTTCTGTTATGTACTGAGTTGAATAGGATCCAAACTGCAGCAGTCTGATTGGTCCTAGAACAATAGGATTCAGAATGCAGCAGTCTGATTGGTCCTAGAACAATGCAGCAGTATGATTGGTTGGCAGGAACCACCCAATCCTGCTTCAGATAGAAGTGAATCCACAACCTGATTGGCTTACAGTAGAATTCCGGAATTAGCCAATCATGTGCAGCCCATTGTGTAAATAATGTATATAAAGCAGATACTATGAGGGGACTTTCATTCATTCCTCCTCACCACTATGAGCTGAATAAAGAGCATGAAATCACTTTGCGACTCTAAGTATATTTCAGTTTCCCTGGACTGAATAAACGCACAACTGCAAGTACAAAGCTACTGGAGTGACATAATGGGGTTTGGTGGTATTTTCCAGGAGAAAGTCTTCGCAATAGCCTGCTCTTGGATGTATTAATTTTTTTGCAGTGGGGAGAATGGGTTTAATTGAGGAGGGTATTTTAAGAGCATTTGAAGTAGTTATTTCATAATTGCCAGAGAGATATATGTGTTCTTGATGAAAAATAATCACATGTTGACAGGATGGCGGGACAACCGCCCTCTCTCGATGGCGCCCATACAAAGCAAATGTGCCTTTCGTTCCATCAGATGTTGAGCGCGCTCCAGAATGCAATCTTTCTGTGCTTTCAGCTTTCTGTGATTCTTCCTGCAAGATTAGAGATTAAAGGGGACGAAACACTGGAAAGATATCTAAAGGAACAGTCAAGCCTTGCAACACCTATTTCCAAATTTTCCACATTTTGTTTCTAAAACAACAGATACGGTCCACACCGATCCACTGGCAGAACGTGAAACAATTTTTTACCAGGTCAGCTCTCAACAAACCTACACACATTTCAAGTGCTGCGCTGAATTCTGATTTCTTTGAAGTTTCATTTCCCTGTGAAAGCGGCTTCCCTATTCTTCTGCCTCATTGTCAGGGAACTTCAGATTTTCTTTTGAGTTTCTGTGAGGACAGGGTTTTGACTGCCCCTGTCTATTTTATGGTAGTAGAGTGTGCTGAATGTCCCCTGTTTTCCAGGAAACATTTCTTCCATATTCTGTAGCATCCCTGGATGCCCAGTTTGTAAAACCTCATGATTTCTCCCCATCCCTCACCTTTAGTTGTAAAAGCACCCAGAAAGGCAGCAGGGTGAAGACCACTTGGAAGAGGTTTTGTCGAATGAAAGGACACCGGCAAACACCCCTCAGCTACCTCAAAACTAAGGTGAGGAGAGAACATTTCATTTCATTTTAATTTCACTTTTAATTTGTATACCGCATAATAATAATAATAACAACAACAACAACAACAACAACAACAACAACAACAATAATAATAATAATAATAATAATAATAATAATAATAATAATTTATCCATCTGGCTGGGTTTCCCCAGCCACTCTGGGTGGCTTCCAACAAAATATTAAAAATACAATAAAACATCGAACATTAAAAACGTCCCTAAACAGGGCTGCCTTCAGATGTCTTCTAAAAGTCAGGTAGTTGTTTATTTCCTTGACATCTGATGGGAGGGCGCTCCACAGGGCAGGTGCCACCACCGAGAAGGCCCTCTGCCTGGTTCCCTGTCACCTCACGACTCGCAGGGAGGAAACCGCCAGAAGGCCCTCGGAGCTGGACCTCAGTGTCCGGGCTGAACAATGGGGGTGGAGATGCTCCTTCTGGTATACTATATTGCCAGTGGCGTAGCGTGGGTTGTCAGCACCCGGGGCAAGGCAAGTAATTTGCGCCCCCTAACCCATGGATTTGCGCCCCCTAACCTGTGGATTTGCGCCCCCTAACCCATGGATTTGCCCTAACCCCAGATGTTGCGCCCAGTGCGGCCGGCCCCCCCTGCACCCCCCATGCTACGCCACTGGTTCCAGCAAATAGACTTTGTAAAATAGAAAATTAAGTTATAAGTAAGAAAAGGTCGAAATTTAAGGCAACACTACGTTTCTATATGGCTCTTTGGTATTTTGGTTCTGGCTTTTTGGTGTAGGGATCTTGTATTATGTATTTGAAAATTTAATAAAATATTTATAAAAAAATAAATGAATATTTTTATGGGTGTGGACAATGAGGAGCGTTTCTTATGCTTAATATCTGCAACACATTGAGTGCTCGTCCAGAAAAGTTGAGACTCACCCTCCAGTGCTATGCTCATGAGGCGCTTTCCTTCTCGTTGCTTAGGACTTCGTAGCAGCGGGGGAACCGCCAAAAAAGCCCCTTCGGGCGCACGGGAGGAGCGAGCCGCCCGTTTTCCCGCCCTCGCCGGCCTCCTGGGGCGCACGCAGCGCTCGCGCCCTCCGCAGCCCGCCCAAACGCGCGCCAATGCCGGGCGACGCGCCCCCTCCGGGAAGCGCGACGTAGGCGCCGCTCCTGCACCCGACGGCCTTTTCTGCAGGGCTTCTAGCTGCAAGCGAGTGTGCGCGCAGAAGGCGGCGCCTGGGCTGGGGAGCGCGCAGCCTCGTCCTTTCCTTTGCAGCCAGCACTGTGAGAGAGAGAGTGAGCCACCAGGACCAGGTAGGGGCAGAGAGCTCCGAGTGCGCCCCCAAAAATGTTGCGCCCGGTGCGGCTGGCACCCCTTGCACCCCCCACGCTACGCCACTGTATATTGCTATGCACAAGGCAGTATACAGCAACAAAAAACACACCCCTTATAATAATCTGATCCAATACAATGCAGTACAGCTGGTTTAAACTGGTTCTCTTATCTCTTCTGTCATGCTGACTATAAAAGTAAGACCAGAAGGATCCTGGGTTTCACTTTCGCTTTCTATCTCCTTTCCTTCTGGTGTGGTGTTTAGTGTTATGGTTTAGACTTACTATAAGTTATTGTAAGTTTAAGTTAAGTGTGCTGCAACTGGATTTCTTACGGGCAGTGCCAGTACTGAGTGTATTGGATTTGTAACTGTTGTGCTCATTTGCCTTCAGTAGCAGTAAAGCTCTGCTGAATAAAATACAATTGCCTCTGGTCTATTTTGGGGGAATCTTGCAATGTGTTTAAGTTTTTACTCTGCTAACTATACATCAGAGTTCTGCTCTGGATCATATTGAGTAGAATCTCAGTGACAAACAGAACAGCTCTTCTTTTGTTATCTCTGTGGATCTGATCTCCTGGGTGGCATGGATGTCATGAGGCAATTGAATATGCATGCGTACTCTGTCTGTTTCCCTCCCACCCTCCTACCTTTGTGTGGCCCTGGGCACTGGCAACCCGTGCTATGCCACTGCCCGCCAATTAGGAGCCAATTCTGAGCTGGCTAGACCAATGGTCTTACATGGTATAAGGCAGCTATCTATGTTCCTAACACATATTTAAAGCACACCACTTGCCCCTCAGAATCCTGGGAACTACAGTTTACCCCCCACAAAGCTACAATTCACAGCACCCTTAACAAGCTGCGGTTTCCATGATTTCTGAAGGGAGCTATGTGCTTTTAATGTTATGATGTGGTAGATGTGACCATAGAGGAAAGAAGTCTTCAAGCATGCTTTTTCTTCATTTGAACCTTAAATCTCTGCAGTCTGTTACTAGTCTACTGATTTTATTTTTGTGAAGCTTGCAATAAAACGGTTGGATTTGGCAGGCATAAATAAAATAGTTTGAACAGCTTCATGATTAATTGGGTACTAACACTTGTAGACAGAGTAGGGCTGTTCTTTCCCCTCACAGAACACTTTAGAAATCTGCTGCAAAGTAAGAAAGGAATCAAATCTGCAATGAGGATTTTAAATATCCAGTGACATTTAACCTTGAAGGTTTAGAAGTGGTGTAACAATTTTTTAAAATCACCCTGACAGTTAAAGCTTTCCATTTTGAAGAGTTGATAAAAGGAGGTTGGTTTTTTCAAAATGTTATTATAATCTATCATTAGTCACATAATACATACTTGCAAATTGTATATTACAAATCAAAACACCTTATACTAGTGGCGAGTGCTTAGCACTTCCGGAGAAGTTGAAGTAACCAAAAATATTGAGATTTTTAGATGGATATTGTAATTTGTGAGTTTTAGGACAGATGCAGGGCTGAGCGCATCTGATAGCATCCAAACTTAAATGGAAAACCCCCTCCTCTGCCTCAGGAAACCACATTTGTAACTGTCACAACAAATGGGGAAAAGTCGTACCAAAGTCATGATTTGGTCTGCCATCTCGTTTCAAAATTACACAAAACAAATTACCGTGAAAATCCCTGAAGTAATTGACTATAGAATAACAAAAATCAAAAAATAAACTAGAATTAAACAAAGACTTTACGAGATGCCAGCTACAAAACTCAAAAAACAGTTTTTAACATCAGCAGTCAGGAGCGCTTCAGCCCTGTTTTTGAGTTTGTTTGAAACTTCAAACCTCAATTTCTTATTACAGTGGTACCCCGCAAGACGAACGCCTCGCAAGACGGAAAACCCGCTAGACGAAAGGTTTTTCCGTTTTGGAGACGCTTCGCAAAACGAATTTCCCTATGGGCTTCCTTCGCAAGACGAAAGCCCATAGGGAAATCTCCGGGACAGGGCGTCTTGCCCACTGTCCTCGGACCTCCTCCCGCCGCCAGGCTTCGGAAGGCTGCTCTGAAGCCTGGCGGGGGGCGGAGAGGTTTTTTAAAAACCCCGGGACAGCGGAGGACTTCTCCGCTGTCCGGGGCGATTTTAAAATGCTGGCAGGCGGCAGCGCTGCCGCCCAGCAACATTTAAAAAAACCCTGGGACAGCGGGGGACTTCTCCTTTGTCCCGAGGTTTTTTAAAATGCTGGCGGGCGGCAGCGAAGGCTTCGCTGCCGCCCGCCAGCATTTTAAATTCGCCCCGGACAGCGGAGAAGTCCCCCGCTGTCCGGGGCGATTTTAAAATGCTGCCGTGGGGGGGGGGGAGCAAAGACTTTCGCCCCCCAGCCTTCTGAAGGCTGGCGGGGGGCGAAAATCTTTGTCCCCCCTGCCTGCCTGCCTGCCTGCCTCCCGGGAGGGCTTTTAAAGGCAGGCAGGCAGGGGGGACAAAGATTTTCGCCCCCCGACAGCCTTCAGAAGAGGTCCTGGACCTCTTCTGAAGGCTGTCGGGGGGCGAAAATCTTTGTCCCCCCTGGCTGCCTTCCCGGGAGGGCTTTTAAATCGCCCCGGACAGCGGAGAAGTCCTCCGCTGTCCGGGGCGATTTTAAAATGCTGCCGTGGGGGGGGGGGGAGCAAAGACTTTCGCCCCCCAGCCTTCTGAAGGCTGTCGGGGGGCGAAAATCTTTGTCCCCCCTGGCTGCCTTCCCGGGAGGGCTTTTAAATCGCCCCGGACAGCGGAGAAGTCCTCCGCTGTCCGGGGCGATTTTAAAATGCTGCCGTGGGGGGGGGGAGCAAAGACTTTCGCCCCCCAGCCTTCTGAAGGCTGTCGGGGGGCGAAAATCTTTGTCCCCCCTGGCTGCCTTCCCGGGAGGGCTTTTAAATCGCCCCGGACAGCGGAGAAGTCCTCCGCTGTCCGGGGCGATTTTAAAATGCTGCCGTGGGGGGGGGAGCAAAGACTTTCGCCCCCCAGCCTTCTGAAGGCTGTCGGGGGGCGAAAATCTTTGTCCCCCCTGCCTGCCTGCCTGCCTGCCTGCCTGCCTGCCTGCCTTTAAAAGCCCTCCCGGGGGAGCGGAGAAACGCGCTGCGTTTCTCCGCTCTCCCGGGAGGGCTTTTAAAGGCAGGCAGGCAGGGGGGACAAAGATTTTCGCCCCCCGACAGCCTTCAGAAGAGGTCCTGGACCTCTTCTGAAGGCTGTCGGGGGGCGAAAATCTTTGTCCCCCCTGGCTGCCTTCCCGGGAGGGCTTTTAAATCGCCCCGGACAGCGGAGAAGTCCTCCGCTGTCCGGGGCGATTTTAAAATGCTGCCGTGGGGGGGGGAGCAAAGACTTTCGCCCCCCCCCCAGCCTTCAGAAGAGGTCGGGGGACAGATTGTCCCCGGACCTGGTCTGAAGTCGGTTTCCATAGGAACGCATTAATTGATTTTCAATGCATTCCTATGGGAAACCGTGCATCGCAAGACGAAAAACTCGCAAGAAGAAAAAACTTGCGGAACGAATTAATTTCGTCTTGCGAGGCACCACTGTACTACTGCTTGGTTCTCTTAAATAGGGTTATGTTTAAAACTTGTCATTGAGGTTTTCATACCTTTTTTTGTAAACTCGAGGAAGCATTTTCAGCCCTGCTCTTGAGCTCGTTTGATATCACTTAAAATCTTATTTCTTTATTTCCTTCTGAGGAAACTGATTAGTTCAGTGAAACGAATTTTGTAGTCGGCATCTCGTAAAGTCTTTGTTTAATTCTAGTTTATTTTTGTTATTCTATAGTCGATTACTTCTCGTTTCAGGGATTTTCACGGTAATTTCTTTTGTTTTGTGTAATTTATTGGTTCCGTGACTGTCTTTTTTTCACTGATCTCGTTTCAAAATGGCTCCTGGTTTCCCAACATAGATGAAGACTGCCACCTCCCACTCAAGAACTCTCATTGCCAAGTTGGGCGATGATATTTCCATCGGCATCCAAATTCACACTGGTTGGACGCGTTAGGCCAAACTGGGCAATGTACTGCCAGATGAGGTGGTGATATCTTCAGAGGGCCCCGTTCCAGTGTATTTGGGGCCTGTCATACCTAAAATCTGGTGAAGTTATGCCAATGGCATGTTTCAGTCTGCCATCTTGATTCAAAATGGCAGCCGGTGTCCCAGCATCAATGGAGACCACCACCACATCTTGGGAACTCTTGTGCCCAGTTGGTGATAGAATCTTGAGAGGCATCTGAATGCTTAGAGAACAGAACAGAACAGACCATCCGGCAGACAGACAAACAAACCACCTTTCAAATTACATAGTAGATTATCTTGTAATTTTTGAATTTCATTTTGTTCACAGCAGCAGTTGATTTCACCATATATTTAATATTTCCAGTTCTCTTCTGGTATGTGTTATTGAATGTGACCAGTTAATCGCTTTCTTTGATTAGGTTGCCAGATCATTTCAGTTAATCATTTCCAATCGCTCCAATTTTTCCTAACGACTTCCAATTTCTTTGGCCCTCTTTACTCTTTCCATGTTTTGGTACAGAGTGTACTGGCTATGCTCATTATGTATAAAAGCAGAAGTCCCAGTAAAGGAAGAATGGATACAAAAACTTATGGAATGTGCAGAAATGGCGAAACTTACCAAAAGAATAAAAAATCAAGATAACTTTTTTAAAAAAATAAAGAATGGAAATGATTTATTGAATATTTACAGATAAATTATAAACAGATAAAAACATTGGTAGGATTATTGTAACAACCTGCAGTTTTATAAGAGTATATATTTAAAGAAGATGAATACATGAGTAAATTGAGTTAATTTGGATATGCAAAAGATATTAAAAACAAATTTTAGGAACCACAGAAAGAGGGGGAAGGAAGTCAAGTTTTGAAAGATCATCTGTGTCCCATTTGCCCCTTTGGCTACCACAGAGTTAATTCTATTTTTAGTTTCAATATAAATCGGTTCGATCAGGTGCCACAAACAACTCATCGCAGTATTTAGCTAAGTGATCTCCTCCTTTGAGCTGAAAAGGGTACTAAACATGGAGACTTGCATGCGGCTGGCTATTCTTCTCCCATGCAGAAACCATTAAACAGCTGTCACAGATAAATTATGCCATAGTGATAATGGCGGGGGGGGGGGAGTCTGGAAATATACAAATTGTTTTTGTCATCAGTTTTTTTATAACTCTGAAAGATAAACCAAGCAATGTGGAATTGTATCCTCCTGTTGCCAGTTTAATTGTTTCATATGTTGTGCTAAACACAATAATAACCAAAGTCGACAAGGTTTTGTTAACATCTGCCGCAGCATGTTTAAAACCAAAAGTTCCTCTATGATCCTTCCAAATTATTCTGAAAGAACCACAGTTTATACAAAACTGTTTTTAATTCATTCTGGCCTCAGCTAAACTTTCCCATAAATTCATGAACCCAAAAGTTTAATAGCTACGCATCTTCCCTCTTAATTGAGCGCTGTAGCTTCTTTCCAACATATTAAAAGGGACACTTGACCATTAGGTCCTGTCTTGGCCGACTCTGGGGTTGCGGCACTCATCTCGCTTTACTGGCCAAGGAAGCCGGCATACAGCTTCCAGGTCATGTGGCCAGCATGACTAAGCCGCTTCTGGAGAACCAGAGCAGCGCACGGAAATGCCATTTACCTTCCCACCAGAGCGGAACCTATTAATCTACTTGCACTTTGATGTGCTTTCGAACTGCTAGGTGGGCAGGAGCAGGGACCGAGCAACAGGAGCTCACCCCATCGCTGGGATTCGAACCGCCAACCTTCTGATCGGCAAGCCCTAGGCTCAGTGGTTTAACCCACAGCGCCACCTGCTTCCAGCATATTAGCTGCCTGTAATAAATGCAGACCTTACTCGTTCCTAACGGGAAGGCATCGTTAAGACTGCAGAAATGAAAATCCATCTATAAAAAATAAGATTTGTAGAATCTCCACACAACTATTCTTCATTTGTATATACCCCTACCAAGCATGTAAGCAGGCTTAGCTTCACTGCCTTCTCAAGATTTTGCCGCTTTTAGTTTTCAGAAATGTTTCCTTCAATCTCCACGAAGATAAGAAAACATCGATCGGATTTTATAATAAGCCTGTTTTGCAATTGTGTATAGAGGAAGAAAACAAGACCTGCCCCCCAAGCTTCTCAGTCATTGGTGGTGGCTAAGCTGTGTACCTCTAGATGTTGTTGGTCTCTCACTCCCATCAGCAGAGGCCAGCATGACCAATGGTCAGGGATGATAGAGACTGTAGTCCGACATAATTTGAAGCGCCATAGTTAATCACCCCTGTTCCAGAGCTTTTGTCAGATAATATTGGGGCATTCATTAGAAAACTTTCTTCCACTGTTTAATAGACATAATTTATTTCTTTTCAATTTCAAGAATAATATTTTGTTATTATTATTATTAGTAGTAGTAGTAGGAATAATTTTATAGGTTGCTGACATTTTCCTTGTTTCACCAATTTTGCAAGCAATTTCTCAAGACTTTTGCACAAGACTTCACAGCCGCTTGTGACTTACATGACTAGATAATCACATGGCTGGCATCAGAATAGGACTTTATTTGGAGAGATCACATATTATCTGTTTATAATACCAGATATTATTTATTTTGTATAATGCATGGTCTCTGTTATGTGATCGCTACCCATAAGCCAGGAGGACCTCCTTTTCTCTACCTGTAAATACCTTCTTTTATATCTGGATGCTTGGCTAGAGAAACAGAAATATTATCGTTTTCTCAGTTTAATCTAGGACTTCAGAGCAACTGGAGCTGAAACCTTCATCAACTGTTTCAGGGAGCTGTTTCAGAAATGCTGTGAGACCAGAGCAGGGACTCAGCTACATTAGTCAATAAAAAGCAGTTACATTTTTTTAAATTAAATTTTCAGTTTTACATCTTAAAATAACCATTTTACATACTGTTAAATACCCAAAGACTTTCTCCTTCTCTTTCCTTACTCCTCGTTAATCTTTCATTCCTGCATATTTTACTATAACCATATTAGTTCTCCACTTTTACATCACTCGGACATTAATTACACTGTTGATTTTATCTTCGTGCTGCCAGCATTTTCAGGTGTGTACAGTTATTTTCCATATACCCAATAAATATTTTCCACTCTTCTTTGAATGTGTGTTCTTCTTGCTCTCTTATTATATATGTTAAACCTGAAAACTCTGCATATTCTACCACTTTATGATACCAGTTGTCTTTGCCTGGGAACTCTCTCTCTCGCTTTCCATTTTTGGACTAACAAAACTCAGGCTGCCGCTGTTGCATACATAAACAAATTTTGTTGACACTTGGGGATTTCAGTCTGGATTATTCCCAACAGAAAGGTCTCCGATCTTTTGGGGAAAGTTTTTTTAAACATTTTCTTCAACTCATTATAGATCATTTCCCGATATTCTTTTACCTTTTTACGTGTCCACCACATACGAAAAACCGTTCCCTTCATTTCTTTACATTTCCAGCACATATCTGATTCTGCTTTATACAGTGATACCTCGGTTCCCTAATGCAGTGTTTTCGGGGGGGACACACAGGGGTACACGTACCCCTAAATATTTTGTGAATCTAAGTTTGGCCTCGTTGAGGGACAGCATTTCAATATGAGTAGGAAAATGAGAGTACCCCTAAACATTTTTTTTAGGAAAAAAGCACTGCCCAAATATAATCCGTTCCAGAAGACAGTTCGAGTTCTGAAACGTTCGAAAACTGCGGCACAAAGGGCTGACTGCAAATTCAATTGAGAAAATAAAAAAAACATGCATCGGAAGTCATTCGATTTCTAAGGTGCGTTTGAAAATGGAAGCATTTACTTCCAGGTTTTCAGCATTCGGGTTTCGAAACGTTCGTCAACGGAGACGTTTGAGAACCGAGGGACCACTGTACATCTTAGCCAACCTAAAAGGTAAAGGGTAAAGGGACCCCTGACCATGACGTCCAGTCGCGGACGACTCTGGGGTTGCGGTGCTCATCTCGCTTTACTGGCCGAGGGAGCCAGCGTAGAGCTTCCGGGTCATGTGGCCAGCATGACTAAGCCACCTCTTGTGAACCAGAGCAGCACACGGAAACGCCGTTTACCTTCCCGCTGGAGCGGTACCTATTTATCTACTTGCACTTTGTGCTTTTGAACTGCTAGGTGGGCAGGAGCAGGGACCGAGCAATGGGAGCTCACCCTGTCGCGGGGATTCGGACTGCCGACCTTCTGATCAGCAAGTCCTAGGCTCTATGGTTTAACCCACAGCGCTACCCGCATCCCTTAGCCAACCTACTCGGAATCAAATACCATCTGTGAATCATTTCCATGTAATTCTCTTTCAGTGAGTAACATGCAGTAAATTTCAAATCATTCTTCCAAAGTTTCTCCCAGAGCTTTAAATTTATATTGTGTCTTACATCCATTGCCCAGTGTGTCATTGAAGCTTTGACTAGCTCGTCTTTTGTTTCCCATTCTATTAAAAAGCTACACAGTTTGGACAATAGCTTGTCCTTATTCTGTTAATAATTGTCTTTCAAATTGTGAGCTTTTTCCCTTCCGTCCTCTCCTGCCGCTCATAAAAGACACTGCCTCTGTTAACAGCAGTATGACTGGAGCACAGCAACCACCATATTTCTCTCTGAATTATAGTAGCAGAGGAATGCTATTATTTTTTAAGGGTCATTTGGGGAAAGGAAACATGTCAGAGACTGCAGGAGCTCTGTTCTGGCCACCCACTGCTGGTGCAGTTTGGAGTTTATATACAGTAATAAAAAGAAGGGAGGTGCTGCTGACATTATCTATTTCGGCAAACCTTCACAAGGCATTTCAGATATAGACCATCATAAAACATCTCTATATAAAATTTTAAAATATAAACAAATAAACGGTCATGTAAAAATACGTGATAACGAGGATTTTCATTGGAGTTTCTTCCCGCTAAATAGTGCCATTCACCACTCTGAAAGAAACTATCGATAAAAGCTCAGCCACCATTGCAGTTACTTCTGGGTTAATGTCAGACAGATGGAATCTGATATTTTCATTTTTCTGTGGTGTTGTTGTTGTTGTTGTTTAGTTGTTTAGTCGTGTCCGACTCTTCATGACCCCATGGACCAGAGCATGCAAGGCACTCCTGTCTTCCCCTGCCTCCCGCAGTTTGGTCAAACTCATGCTGGTAGCTTCGAGAACACTGTCCAACCATCTCATCCTCTGTCATCCCCTTCTCCTTGTGCCCTCCATCTTTTCCAACATCAGGGACTTTTCCAGGGAGTCTTCTCTTCTCATGAGGTGGCCAAAGTATTGGAGCCTCAGCTTCACGATCTGTCCTTCCAGTGAGCACTCAGGGCTGATTTCCTTCAGAATGGAGAGGTTTGATCTTCTTGCAGTCCATGGGACTCTCAAGAGTCTCCTCCAACACCCTAATTCAAAAGCATCAATTCTTTGGCGATCAGCTTTCTTTATGGTCCAGCTCTTACTTCCATATATCACTACTGGGAACATCTGTGGTATTAGACTGCCCCCAAAAAGGGGATAGCACATGTTTGCATAGCTGGTTGCACAATGGACAGTAGAAAAGGATCTGTTCTATGGTGTCCAGCACATTCAAAAAAACATCCACAATGTCTATTGTTTCTGGGGATGTTTAAATATTTTCCCTCGACAAAAGCTGAGGGAGAAACGTTCCGTCGGGCTAACATAAAGACCAGGATTATTAGTTTTGAAATATAAGCGACCCTGTTGTCTGTTGCATTTAAACCATGAAGCTTGGAAGAGTAGATTTTAACTACAGCTGACTCCATGTTTTGTTTTTCAGTGACCCTTAATCTGATTTGAATATTACGATAAATATACAGTGGAACCTCAGGTTACATACGCTTCAGGTTACAGATGCTTCAGGTTACAGACTCCGCTAACCCTGAAATAGTGCTTCAGGTTAAGAACTTTGCTTCAGGATGAGAACAGAAATTGTGCTCCGGTGGTGCAGCGACAGCAGGAGGCCTCATAAGCTAAAGTGGTGCTTCAGGTTAAGAACAGTTTTAGGTTAAGAATGGACCTCTGGAACGAATTAAGTACTTAACCTGAGGTACCACTGTAATTGCTCACTTGAACTATACTAGAGTTCCAAGCCAGTACCCATAGATCTGATTTTGCTATGTAAGAGTTGGAACCATCTGGATTTATAAGAGTCCTTAAGTAAGGCTGACATTATCAACATAGTAAGTGATGGTTTTATTAGGAGGTGAAACAGGGAGCCCCCAACACTATTGCCACTGGAAGTTGCCCCTAGCTCCCAAACAGTTTGCAATGGAAGCTCTGCGAGAGTGTTTTTCAGCTGGTGAATAGCCTATGACGTGTTGTGGGGGCAATATTTTATCCCCAACTCTCTCAAATAACTATATGAAGCTTTCAGATCTACTGCATACATCTAGGACTGCCTTTTACTACCGAATATGGCAGTTGCAACAGTTCCTGAATCAGGATAGCTTGACCTTAGGAGTCCAGGCATTGGTAACCTAAAGAATAGATTATCTCCATGCCGCAGGCATAAATAATGGAACTGTAAAGTTAGGGCTCCCATATGTCCAGAATTTTCCGGACACGGGCGAGATTTTTCTGTTGAAAATGGCATCCGGGCCGAATTCTTGAAAAGTGGTTAAAATGTTCAGGGGAACCCGAAATTGTTTTTCTGGCGATTTCCCCCAAAAAAAGGTTTAAAAAAAAAGTTTAATAACTTTTGTGTCCAGAAATATGGAAATATGAAATATGGCAACCCTAGTCAAGGGTGGGATGAATCTTAAAGAGGAATACTATCATATATTATTGAATCAACCAAATTCACTGATAGAGCTGACGGACCGTATCATTCCTTATTGTCCTATGTAATTCGGCTTCGGGGAATCGGTTTCCTCCTGTTGTGGCAGTAGATAAGCAGAACAAAGGAAAACGAGTCTTCTTACCAGTTAGAAACTTTAATGATCAGAGCGAGAGAACAAAGGACCCTTCTCCTAGAATGGCGTTGCTCCCAATTAAGGATTCCACTCCTTTGTGTCACTATGAATCCACGTCACTCCTATGTTTTGTGACACAGCTTGTCCCCTCTCTGCTTTTCGTGCTTTCTGGTCTACCACTTTCTGAGCTCTTCTTGACCTTGGGCTGAACGGAGGAATGCTGTCCAGAGACTGGGAATCTGTTAACCCTCTCTCTTCCAGTACAGTCATACCTTGGGTTACAGATGCTTCGGGTTGCGCGGTTTCGGGTTGCGCACTGTGCCGAACCGAGAAGTACTGGAACGGGTTACTTCCGGGTTTTGGCACTTGCGCAGAAGCACTAAATCACGCTTTGCGCATGCACAGAAGCACCGAATCGCGATCCACGAATGCGCAGACATGGCACTGTGAGTCACGGACGCTGCTGGTTGCGAACATGCTTCCCGCATGGATCACATTCGCAACCCAACATCCACTGTACTTCTTCTCCTAGCTGTTCCCCATCCACTATTTCCCAGCTTCTGCCTTCTGAACTGTGCCCCTCTGCAAACCACTGTTCCAAATCTATACTGTCCTCCTGCTCCTGGGAAGATTCAGGATCAGGATCTGATCCTGTGTGGCTCCCACCATTCTTCCTCAGTTGCAGCCCTCCTCAGCACAGTCCCTGACATCTACTCAAACCTCTGCAAACCTATCTTTTTTACATTGCATCCAGGAGGGTTTTTAATTCACTTAGGCACCATCCTTCTGAAGAAGAAGACTAGTTTGGATTTGATATCCCGCTTTATCACTACCCGAAGGAGTCTCAAAGCGATTAACATTCTCCTTTCCCTTCCTCCCCCACAACAAACACTCTGTGAGGTGAGTGGGGCTGAGAGACTTCAGAAAAGTGTGACTGGCCCAAGGTCACCCAGCAGCTGCATGTGGAGGAGCAGAGACGTGAACCTGGTTCCCCAGATTATGAGACTACCACTCTTAACCACTACACCACACTGGCTCTGACAAATCAGGCTTACTGTTAAAAGGCAGGGACCTACAAAGCACAGGTGCTGCCAAGGGATGTAGCGGGGGACGGGGACCTGCTGGGGCAATGGCCCCAGGTAATTTTTTTCGGAGGGGCACTGCTCATGCCGCCCTGCCAGCATCGCACAGCCCTGCGCCCTTCGATCCCAGCCTCACCCTCGCTTTGCGCCATCAAGACACTCTCGGCGGCTGGTGCTGCCACACTACCAAATTGACTCCTCCCAAATTCCACCGATCAAAGCAGTCCAATTACCACATAAGAGACAAAGCGGCCCTTCAAGTAAACTGGGCCCAATGAAGAGTGTTATATTAATAGTAAAACCTTCAACCTGGCCCAGTTAAAAACCAGTAGCCAGTGCAGACTCATTGAGTGGATCCTAGTGCTGCTAAGATGGCGGGTTCGAGCCCCACACTGGGCAAAAGATTCCTACATGGCAGGGGGTTGAGCTGGAATGACCCTCAAGGGCCCTTCCAACTCTCCTTAGGGTTGCCATATTTATAACAGATGTCCTTTCTGTACCCTGGACAGAAACGGTCAACATCATTTTATTTTGCGTCGATAGGGACTTCCAAACTGTTCAGGAAATGATTTATTTTTCTTTGGGTCAGATTTACGGAGGAAACATATATAAAACAACACAAACTCCGACAATGTTTCGTCATGCGTATCACTGCTGCCTGGAGAGTAAGTTCTAGATTTCTCTTTGCAAGAAATGCTTAAAGCTAAAAAAATATAAATCTCTGGCTTTTCCAAAAATAACAAAGCTTGCTCAATTTTTTAAGTCTCATGTATAGGTATGTTCTAAACATTACACACTCTTTCCAAAGTTTATCTTGCTTTATCTCCCGGACGTTTCTTAAGCTTTCCTCTTTTCCGTTTCCATGTTTTTATATATATGCAGACAAGCTTATGAAGTAACTCCTTAATACTGTTTTTCCTGTCTCCAATATTGTATCAAGATCCAGACAACTTGACTCAACTTATAATTGTTTCCTGAGACAGATGGATGCCAACAATAATTGATGGTCTCTTGTGATCTTGTTTCAGTGCCTGCATATTGTCCTGATACTGCATTTAATATACAGAACTTGTTTCCCCCCCTTTTACATAAATTGACATTAAATTCATGAAAGTAATTCGGCACAGTGTGAAATGTCACTCAGACCAACATCTTCTCAATTGTTTGAGGTAAAATGGAATCATAGCCTGCAAAACAGAGTTGTGGAGGAATGAGTAACCAGGATTTTAAAACACCTCGAATCCCACATCAAATATTTTGGATAGCAATGAAGAATCTTTGTGGGCATAGTCAAATTCGCAACAGCATCAAAACATTTACCTATTAGATTACAGGGGTCAGTAAAGTTTTTCAGCAGGGGGCCGGTCCACTGTCCCTCATACCTTGTGGGGGGCCGGACTATATTTTGGAAAAATATATATGAATGAATTCCTATGCCCCACAAATAAACCAGAGGTGCATTTTAAATAAAAGGGCACAGTCTACTCATGTAAAAACACACTGATTCCTGGACCGTCCGTGGGCCGGAATTAGAAGGCCTGATCCGGCCCCCAGGCCTTAGTTTGCCTACCCATGTATTAGAATTTCATGCAGTAGAAAATCCTTACTGTAGTTCTGAAAAACAATCAGAGTTTAATTAGACTATAGATATTGGGTGATATACGGATATAAGGTGGAATGAAGAAGAAGAAGAAGGAGGAGGAGGAGGAGGAGGAGGAGGAGGAGGAGGAGGAGGAGGTAAAAGGTAAAGTACCCCTGGACAGATAAGTCCAATCAAAGGCAACTATGGGGTTGCGGCACTCATCTCGCTTTTAGGCCAAGGGAGCCAGTGTTTGTCCACAGACAGCTTTCCGGGTCATGTGGCCAGCATGACTAAACTGCTTCTGGCACAAGGGAACACCATGACGGAAACCAAAGCACACAGAAACACCGTTAACCTTCCCGCTGCAGTGGTACCTATTTATCTACTTGCACCGGCGTGCTTCCGAACTGCTAGCTTGGCAAATCATACTTGACAGTATGCCATTCCCTTGACAGAAGCACAGCTTTGGGGCACACTGTGCAGGCTCTGTGCATCGGAGAAACACACACACACACAAAAACTGCACAGAAAGGTTCTCCGTTCTGTGTCCATGTCTCCTGAAATGCTACCAAACAACGTTTTGGGTTGGGGCTTTTGCTTTTGGCTGTCGCCTTATTTAATATGGTGAGCAGCCAGATACTCCTCTGCAAATAACCACTGCCAGTAGTTTTGCTATATTATTTGGCTAGCGAAGTTGAGCTTGTGATAAGAGGCAGGGGGACTAACAGATGTGAGGGGAGGGGGATGAAAGAGAGGGGAATTCAGCATTCTGACCAGCATTTAAAAAATAATAATTCACAAGAAACCAAGTTCTTTTCTATCCAGCAATTTGCAGTCCAGTTGCACAGGGTGGAAGAGAGGAAATCCCCTCTGAAAATGCCACTATGGCCTTTGACTGTGGATTCAGAAATAATGATGCTGTAACCAAAATCAAGGGTGGGTGGTGCTGCTTGCTTTTCCAGGGAATTTGTTCCAATTTGCTGCCTTGGGAGAGGATTTATGGGATGTTGCTGACAATGCTGCTCATAAAAGGGGCCAGTCTTTCCTGAGCCACTTTGCGGTTGACGAAGTTGTGCAGCTACCTTGTCAATTGGTAAGTGTCTTCATTCATTGCTTGTCAGGGGTTGCTGAAGTTGCTGAGATCAAAACCCCCATTTTTTAAAGTTACTGTTTTGTCAGAAGACTTTCCTGGGGTGTAGATGTTGAGGTGGCTTCCCCCCCCCCGCCCCCCTTGACATGATATACTAAAGAAAGACATTACTGACTGCAGTTACAGATAGGTAGCCGTGTTGGTCTGCCATAGTCAAAATAAAAAAATTCCTTCCAGTAGCACCTTAAAGACCAACTAAGTTAGTTCTTGGTATGAGCTTTCGTGTGCATGCACACGAAAGCTCATTACTGACTGCAGATTTTACAGTACAGTTTGAAATGAGAGGTCGTGACCGTATGTGATTGCTTCAAAGTGTTCTTAGAAGCTCTGAATGTTTTTAATTGTTCCCATAATTATTTATTCAGTTTACATCCTGTCGTTCCTCCCAAAGGAGCCCAGGGTGTTTTAGAATTTTGAAAATAGGTTTGAAATGTGCTTTTATTTTGTTTAAAATTATACTGTTTTGATGTTGCCTTAATAAATACTCTCTCAAAACTTAAGCTATTGCATTCTGGTATTGGAAACCTTTGTTTTAAGAATGCATAACTAACTCTTGTGCCCAATACCTGTGTTCAGTACTTTACTCTAATTTTAAACACACACAAAATGTGCATAGTGTACGCTTTTGAATTTGAATCTTAACTCTTTGTTTGTGATGCTGGCAATATTTGCTTTGTGGATATATACACCATTCTTTTCTAAGCGTAGCATCATTCTGATACCATGCTCATTCCTTTCCTTTCCCTCCTGCGCAGTTCTTGAATATTTCACTGGCCGTCACAAGGGCAGAAAAAAAGCATAAATATATCCTCCATAGATGTAATCTATTCACCGCTAAGCACTTTTTAAAGTCCTACTGATTTCCTAGGACATTTAAGCACCTATTTAACTTTCCCTGGGTGACATTAGTTTAAAGATACTAATCTATGACTGCTCAATGTAACAGTAACCGCTGCTTTGTGATCCTCTTATTCTGCAAAATCTTGAGGAGGGGGAAATGAGATTATTGCTGGAACACAACATGACTGTTGACATCCATGGTTTGTTTCTGTGTGAATTTTCTTCTAGTACTGAGCATTCTATTACAGATTTGTCTATCGGTTGGTGCATACTGTCGATTCCCCTTCTTATAACATTGCAATTCTGTATAGATCTTCTCAAAATTAAGTCCCACTGAGTCTATTAGGAGTTACTCCCAAGCAGAGACTGCAAATAATAATAATAATAATAATAATAATAATAATAATAATAATAATAATAATATCTTTATTGTCATTGCCCCCTTTGGGGACAACGAAATTACTTGACTGCTCCATAAAAACACTAATTAAACAATACAGTATAATACAGCAAGGGAGATTAGATGACTTTCAAAGTCCAGGCTTCCCATTCAGGGCCGAGATTGCTCTGGAGAAGAAGCTGTTCTTAAGACGACTCGTTCTTGTCTTCATCATCCTGTATCTCCGTCCCGACAGCAGGAGCTCGAAGAGACAGTGACCAGGATGTGATGGATCTTTTACTATGTCCAGTGTCTTCCTATGGCACCTTGTGGCATAAAACTGCTCTAAGGTGGAGAGTGGGCAGCCAACAATGCTCTCTGCTGCCTTAACAACCCTGCACAACCCCATCCTGTCCTGGGTAGTACAGCTTCCGTACCACACACATAAGCCATAAGTGAGCACGCTCTCCATGGCACAGGCATAGAAGGCAAGCAGCAGTTTCTGCGGAAGATGGTTTTTCCTTAGAATTCTCAAAAAGTACAGTCTCTGCTGCGCCTTCTTCACAAGCCCCCTTGTGTTGACACACTTCTGTGCCCCCTTAACCTAAACTAGCCCCATTGAAATCAATGGGACTTCTGCGTAGATTGCGCTGTTAGCCTCTAGAGCAAACTAAATGCACAGCAAAACTTCTTCAGCGGCACATTTCCCCCACTCAGTCTGGAAGTTTGTTTGGGCAAGGTATTCCAACAAAACAACAAAACGCACTATTTAAAATACAGATTCCGAACATATAAGGAATAATGCAGTCAGAAGCAGTGTCTGGGCGGAAATCGCAAACAATGTCCATGAAAATCTGGGTGTATGGCAACCCATCTCTGCAGTGCCGTTTTTGGCGATTTTCCTTACAAATAGCTGAAAAGCTTTATTTTTTGTGTGAAATTACCCCAAAATTGGCAACCCTAATTTAGTAGATCACACCACAATTCATTTCTCTCCTCCCCTCTGCAATTATTGCTGTCACTGTGTAATAGAAGCAGAACTTTCACATACAACTATCATCAGAGATTAAATGTGAGTGTCTTAATAGTAAAGTGAAAGCATTTGATTTTCATTTTTTACTATATATGGTCCATTCAAAAGTAAAACCAACTGGAGTTCCTTGGGGCTTACTCCTAGGAACCCGGGTGTGAGATTGCTGCCCTACACACTGCTATCTCCATATTTTTCCCTGTCAGAGGACTATAAACGTAAGTTCCATTTGCTCCAGCATTCAGTTTTTCACAGTGGTCAGACAGGTCACAGTTCTCTCTCATTGAGAAGGACCATCATTCAGTGGTAGAGCACACGCTTGCTTTGTAGAAGATCACAAGTCCATTCACCAGCATTTAAAGGTAGGGTTGGGAAGCCCTGCAGAACCTCTGCTAGTCAGTGCTGCCAGATAGATCAACAATCTAACATTCTCTATACAGTAACTTTCTATATTACAGAGCCAGTGTGGTGTAGTGGTTAAGAGCGGTGGACTTGTAATCTGGGGAACCGGGTTCGCGTCTCCGCTCCTCCACATGCAGCTGCTGGGTGACCTTGGGCCAGTCACACTTCTCTGAAGTCTCTCAGCCCCACTCACCTCACAGAGTGTTTGTTGTGGGGGAGGAAGAGAAAGGAGAATGTTAGCCGCTTTGAGACTCTGTCGGGTAGTGATAAAGCAGGATATCAAATCCAAACTCCTCCTCCTCCTCCTCCTCCTCCTCCTCCTCCTCCTCCTCCTCCTCCTCCTCCTCCTCTTCTTCTTCTTCTTCTTCTTCTTCTTCTTCTTCTTCCCCACCCCAATTAAACCTGGCAGTCAGAGAAGTTCCTTTTGGCCATTGTGGCTAATCACCATCAACAAGCTCATCCTCCATTAATTTCTCTAATGCTCTGTTAAAACCATCTAAGCTAGCGGACATCTCTACGCATTCATTGTGAGAGTGTACCCTTTTGACTGTCCTGAATCCAGCCCCTATCAGTTTCTCTGAGTGACACAAGGTTCAAATATTACGGAAGAGGGAGAAAATATTTCCTCCACATTGTGTACAATTTCATAAATTGTTATCATGCTATACTTTTTAAAATTTAAAAAAAAATCCTCAAACCCTTGTTTTAAGGAAATGTGCTAAACCTGCTTGATTTTTTATTATTATTTCCTGCATGTTTTACAGCTCCGTGATGTGCTTTTGGTGTTGGAGTGACCCAAAATACACAGGTAAGTCTTCTTCCTACTGCTGTTTTCTAACTCTATAAAATTACTGGTGGGGTGTGGTGATGAGAAATATATAGGCACTTCTTCTTCTTCTTCATTGTCTGATGCTTTGTTAGGAAACTGGGACAATTTTTTCTGTTTAAGACTCCTACTTTATTTATTCAAAGTAATAAATATACCTTGAAGCCAGATGTTGCAGCCAGATGTTCTACCTCTACCACCCAGGTTCCCCTCTCTTTTTTTCCAGCTGATATGCAATACGCTCAGTGTTTGTTGGGCTGTTTGGTTATTGGGCTTAGCCCTGTCCTTATTGAACTGGAGTTTGGTTTTGTTTTTTTGTGGGGGTGTACATAAAATAATAATGAGAAAAATGTGTTTGAGTGGAGAACTTCAGGAGATTCATGCCTTGTGTCACTGAAGCATCCTTTGCAAGGAGAGACTTTGCCCTCCCGTTTCCTGTGGCTGCCTGCCATCACTAACAAAAAGTAAATGTACTTGTAAGTTGTCCCACATGTCTACTGTCAAAAGCCTGGCTCAGTGCCTAAATGTGGGCAGACTTTCTAGGCTAGCCAGGACAGTGTTTCTTGGAATGTAGTCCAGGCAATATCCAGGAGGACAATGCATGAGCTTCTGTAATGATGTTCTGGCTCTGCAGTACGAAGCCCGGAAGATATACCTTGATCGTGGACTCCAGCTGTCTAAAGCACTCCTTGGGTGCTTCGTATTGGGGAGGTTGCCTCGTGAGGAGAGGCAGAGATCGTGAAAGCACTAGCTGTGAAGTCTCTCCATCCCTATGCTTGTCACCTAACACATGGAAGGTGATTGCCTTGGGGAGTCTCTTGTATCTATGAAGGCTCCCCATCATCTTTAGAAAATAATAATAATAATAATAATAATAATAATAATAATAATAATAATACAGTGGTACCTTGGGTAACATACACTTCAGGTTACATACGCTTCAGGTTACAGACTCTGCTAACCAAGAAATAGTACCTCGGGTTAAGAACTTTGCTTCAGGATGAGAACAGAAATCGCACGGTGGCAGCAGGATGCCCCATTAGCTATAGTGGTGCTTCAGGTTAAGAAGAGTTTCAGGTTAAGAACGGACCTCCGGAACGAATTAAGTACTTAACCTGAGGTACCATAATAATAATAATAATAATAATAATAATAATAATAATAATAATAATAATAATTTATTAATTATACCACACCCATCTGTCTGGGTTTCCCCAGCCACTCTGGGCAGCTCCCAACAGAATATTAGTAATAATAATAAAAAAGCGAAAAAACATCAAACATTAAAAACTTCCCTAAACAGGGCTGCCTTCAGGTGTCTTCTAAAAGTCAGACAGTTGTTTATTTCCTTGACATCTGATAGGAGGGCGTTCCACAGGGAGGGCGCCACTACTGAGAAGGCCCTCTGTCTGGTTCCCTGTAACCTCACTTCTCGCAGTGAGGGAACTGCCAGAAGGCCCTCAGAGGTGGACCTCAGTGTCTGGGCTGGATGATGGGGGTGGAGATGCTCTTTCAGGTATACTGGACCGAGGCCGTTTAGGGCTTTAAAGGTCAGCACCAACACTTTGAATTGTACTCAGAAATGTACTGGGAGCCAATGTAGGTTTTTCAGGACTGTGGTCTCGGTGGCCTCTCCCAGCCACCAGTCTAGCAGATGCAGCTGTTAGCACACTTCCAGGCAGGCTGTTTATTCCCACAAAAGTTGCTTGTTACCCGTCAGCTTCTGCAGTTGTCCCATGACAGGAAATGACAGGAAAGTGGGAGACAACCAAGAGTAGCCAGCAAAGCTGCATAATCTCAGCGTGAGGTTATGGGGATGAATGACCGATAAACAGAGAACATCGTATAAACCCATTGCAAGTTCAGTAAAATACACTGGATGCTCGGGTTGCGAAAGTGATCCATGCGGGATGCACGTTTGTAACCCACAGCGTTCGCAACCTGCAGCAGCACGTCTGCGCACGCGCGGGTTGCCATTCGGCACTTGTGCACATGCGCAAAGCATGATTTAGTGCTTCTGCGCATGCGCAACCCCTGAAACCCGGAAGTAACCCATTCCGGTACTTCAGTGTTTCAGCGGTCCATAACCTGAAAAAACGCAACCTGAAGCATCTGTAACCCGAGGTATGACTGTAAAAGCTGGTCTGCACACTCCTCAAGGTAGCAGCTGCGTGACTTTTCACTGGAGGGCTTCATTCTCTCCTGCCAACTTTGCAAACAGCCTATATATCAGTGTCAGAGACCCCTTCTCCAGAAATCAGAAGAAAGCTAGGGTTCCCCCTGGGTCTTTGCCTCTCCTCTTCCTGCTAACTCTTGTGACATGGACACTGGCTTCTGGCCAGCTAGTCAGTCCCCCACAGGGTTCAGTGGGTGGATTTGAGCTGAGTACAAAAATAAGAAGAAAAGTAAGAGAAAGGGCAGAGCACATCTAATTTAATATCCCCTTTCCTATCTACGAGGGACGCGGGTGGCGCTGTGGGTTAAACCACAGAGCCTAGGACTTGCCGATCAGACGTTCAGCAGTTCAAATTCCTGCGATGGGGTGAGCTCCCGTTGCTTGGTCCCTGCTCCTGCCAACCTAGCAGTTCGAAAGCATGTCAAAGTTCAAGTATATAAATAGGTACCACTCCGGCGGGAAGGTAAACGCCGTTTTCGTGTGCTGCTCTGGTTCGCCAGAAGCGGCTTAGTCATGCTGGCCACATGACCCAGAAGCTGTACGCCGGCTCCCTCGGCCAATAAAGCAAGATGAGCACCACAACCCCAGAGTCGGTCATGACTGGACCTAATGGTCAGGGGTCCCTTTACCCTTTACCTTTACCTTCCTATCTACAGATTCTCACGTATAGCACAGTGACTTCCATGAGCACAACTGCACCCCCAGGATCTTTGCAAATAAATGGTCTGAGATGGGTTAATGAGGCACTGAAAGACGGAAGAAGTTTAAAAGAAAGGCTGGGTTTATAAAGATTCAGAAATTCAGAAGGGCAGTCAGTATATTTGCATGCAAAAGTGCCCAGGTCATCCCTGGTATCGCTAGGTAGCACTGGCCTCCTGCCTGAAAACCTAGAGACGCTGCAGTCAGTGTGTAGACAATGTTGAGCTAGATGGATGCAATGGTTGGACTCATCACCATTAGTGTATCCAAGTTATTGGAACCGCTAATGAAAAATATGCATTTGTGGGAACATTTGCTTGTTCTGCAGAGGACTGAGAATTGGCTCTCGCTTGTGGCTTTTGGTTTCAAAGAAATTTGATTACCATTTGGCAAAGGACTTGATCCCTTACATCTGATAAAAACTCCATACTTCAAAACGGATGGACAAAATAAAAGGTTTATGGATGGATTTCAAATGGGGAAAAAATTATGAAACAGCTGTTGGATTTCGAAGCGGGGGGGGGGGGGAGAGTGGGACTGATTAGCCTCACCAGAAGTATGTTAGAGTAAATAAAGATCAATCCTAACATGGGTGAATAAAATAGAGGGCAAGTTTCAACGTGCCAAATTGTGAGAGGACCGCTGCTTCTCCCATCCTGCCCTCATGACCTCATCTTTGTTTAGGTTCATGTCTTTTGTAATACTCTTAATAGACAGTGAAAGGAAAAACCAGTACAGTAAAATTATTTCCTACATCGGGCTTCGCATCCAGAAAAAATGCTGGCAACTGTTTTGTTTTTAACGTATTTTTTTATTAAAGATTACTCGGTTTACAAAAGGATGTGTAATGTCTCTTTTTTCAAGTTACATTTTCTACAGATCGGTTTCATTTGTTGAGACATTAGTGTTACATCAGGAAGAAAAGGGGGAAAGAGGTGGAAGGGGCCATGGTGAGTAGGGGTGGGGTGGCGTGGCGATGTTTCCATTTTACTTAATGTATGTGTGGGGTTTTGTGTCAGAGTCGCTTGAGCAGGTTCTCTTTACTATTCACTTGTGCTCCTTTGGTGGTGAGAGAAGTTGGGGTTCGCCTAGGGTGTTTGTTTGTGATTGGCCATAGTGAACTTCGTTTTCATGTGTGAGTGGGGTGGGTGGGTGTTTTTGAATCAGGTTAGCCAGATTGATTCGTATGCTGTTGGTGGATTCTTGTCGTTGTCTTGTTGGGCTGTGTATGGGAGAAAAGGGAGCCATACCGGGGTGAAGGCATCTTCTTCCATTTGTCCCTGTTTCAGTTTAAGTTTATGAAGCCAGGGGTGGGGAAACTTTCTCAGCCGCCAGGTCAATTCCTTTTCTTGGCATCTTGGCGTCCACATGCCAGAAGTAGGAAGAGCCAAAAGCAAAAGTGTGCAGAGATGTTCTGGCGCCTGAGGGGGAACGTCCTGCTGCCACCCCAGTGATGAGGGCGGGGAGGGGCGTGAGGCAAGGGCTGTTAAGGATAATGGTTTAATTTCCTGAAATGGGAATGTTTGCTTATGTTGAATTGCTGTGTATTTTTAGCATGGGGTTTTTCCTTTGGCGGTAGCTCCCTCATGTGATTGGCTGACTGTGAGACACATGAGAGAGGCATTCCATTCTGTTGTGATTGTTATTCAAGTAACTGTTGTTTTTAACTGTTTTTCTGTTCTTCTGTCTATCTGTATGTGTGAGAGAGGTGGAATCTAGACACATAAAAAAGAAATGTTGTGAAAAGGCTATTTTTAAAAAAAAAAAAGTTTTGAAACGTATATTGAATTTGCCATAGCTCACCACCACCATCTAGTGTCATATTTGTATAATGCACTTCACAACACACTTAAAACATTTTATTTGCAGCTGTATAGCTGTCCAGAGAGAGAATGGCTGCTGAGAGGTTTCTCTTGATGCTGCTGAGGAAGGTGTGTGTTGGTGTGGTCGGTTTGGGTTGAAGCAGACAGAGGAAGACCCCTAAATGTTAATAGGGAGAAACCTGTGCTCTCTATAAGTAACAAAGTGAATAAGCATGAGATTGTAGATATGGTCTTCTCAGTTATATATGTTTATGAAAGTCAAGTTCTTTTGAATATAAAGAGTCTGGACATTGCACATCATCAAAATTTATTCACACACACACACACACACACACACACACCAAGGGCTTTCCATCAAGACCTTGCAAAACCTCAAGAAGGAGCCATTCTCATACCCACCAACATTCTTACCTATGGATCCGGGGACATCAAAGGGGTGGAAGTGACAGAGAGAAAGAGCATCTCTCCTCCACTGGTCTGCGGCGCACCAGAGAGCTGTGGAGGCTGCTTCCTCAGCAATGCCAATTCCTGACCCAGCAATGCCAAGCTGGAGAAGAGGAGCAATGGCTCATATGTGGTGGGAATGTAGAGAAATTAAAATTGTTTGGGAAATGATATATAATGAATTGAAGAAAATGTTTTAAATGAGAATTATTTAAAAAAACCAGAAGCAGTTTTGTTAGGGATTGTAGGACAAGACCTGCCAAGGAAAACAAAGAATTTATTTATGTATGCAACAACAGCGCAGTGGCGTGGCATGGGTTGTCAGCACCCGGGGCAAGGCAAGTAATTTGCGCCCCCTAACCCGTGGATTTGCGCCCCCTAACCCTAACCCCCAGATGTTGTGGCCGGCCCCCCCTGCACCCCCCCACACTACACCACTGCAACAGCGGCAAGAGTCTTGATAGCACAAGGATGGAAGAATGAGGAAACCCGGACAAAAGAAGAGTGGCAAGAGAAATTTATGAACTACGCAGAACTGGCTAAATTGACATACAAATTGTGAGATAAGGACACCTGTGACTTTAAAGAAGAATGGGAACTTTTCACACATTACTTAAAAAGACAACAAAATGAATTGGACTCCTTGGCAGGTTTTGAATAAACATACGCAAATTTATTGATAGTTAACATAGTAAATAGATAATATGAGGATTTATACATTTTTATAGTATGCAGAGAACAATTGAGAAATCAGAGAGAGGAGCTGAAGGAGGTCTCAGGGGGGGAGGAAGGGAAGGCTTGATGGGGAGGTGGGGGAAAATAGGGGGGGAATAAGGAATATGAGATGTTTTGATATTTTGTTATGTTGAAATTGTTAATAAAAAAAAATTTAGAGAGAGAGAGAGGAGGAGCAATGGCGACAGCATCAGCCCACCTCTCCTATGCTGGGCTCCAGCATGCGAGGGCAGCGAGGACAGCCCCTGTGGGGAGATGTTCCCTGCAGCGTCGGCCATGTCAGTGGCTCCCGCAGCAGGAGGGCCAGAGTTGCTGGTTCCAGCATGTCTTTGGGGACTGGGCTTGGCGGTAGCAACCCCTCCTCTTCTGCCTGCTCTCCAGCTGCCACTACAACCTGCAAAAGGAAGGAGGCCGGCAGCAGCAGCCCTGGAGAGGCTTGGCAGCTCCCCTTCCTCCTCCCAGAGCTCGGTGGCAGTTCTGGAAAGGGAAACATTCCCAGATTCAAACTGAAGTGGGGAATGCTTCTGTGAATCCAGGATTTCCCAGTAAAATCGGGACGGTTGCGAGAGTCTGCGTACTGGAGAGGTTTTGCCACTGGTCTCTCTGTGCCCCATAGTTACACTCTTGGACCCAGCTGGCCACAGATGCTAAACCTTGGGAAGGGGTTTTTCTCTGATTGCCATCATCCTATCCTCAACTTTCATCTATTCATCATCAGACCTTTTATTGGCATCACATACAAACATCCAAAACAAATCAATACAGAATTATCACTTCCCCAGTGGCACAAAACATTTGCTAAAAGAAAGGAGGCAGAGCAGTCTATTGTCACATCTCTAGGTCTCCTGGGAGATCAGATGTCTGCAGTGTATTTCGACGACAAAAAACCAAATAGAGATATTTAGCTACTAACCTGGTGAGCTCCTGATCATACCCCAGTAATAGAAAAAGTGTGACCTCCAACTCTGGTTTCCATTTGGGGATACAGAGTTGATCTAGAAATTGCTGATGGAGATCAGCATATACAGTGGTACCTTGGGTTACAGACGCTTCAGGTTACAGACGCTTCAGGTTACAGACTCCACTAACCCAGAAATAGTACTTCGGGTTAAGAACTTTGCTTCAGGATGAGAACAGAAATCATGCTCCGGTGGTGCAGCAGGAGGCCCCATTAGCTAAAGTGGTGCTTCAGGTTAAGCATAGTTTCAGGTTAAGAACGGACCTCCGGAATGAATTAAATACTTAACCTGAGGTACCACTGTAGTTTACAATTAAGAACCATACGTGTAATGGTTTCCACCAGGTGGTCTTCACATGGGCAAGTTCTTTCTCCTTCCACCCTGCCTGAGAATCTTCCCCAAAGGAGGTTGGATGGATTTGAATTAAACCTGGCCATCAGTCAGTTGAAAAAAAAATAGGTTGGGTCTACATTTCCTTTCCTTTTAGGGACTCGGGTGGCGCTGTGGGTTAAACCACAGAGCCTAGGACTTGCCGATCAGAAGGTTGGTGGTTCGAATCCCCGCGATGGGGTGAGCTCCCGTTGCTCAGTCCCTGCTCCTGCCAACCTAGCAGTTCGAAAGCACATCAAAGTGCAAGTAGATAAATAGGTACCACTCTGGCGGGAAGGTAAACGGCACTTCCGTGTGCTGCTCTGGTTTGCCAGAAGCGGCTTAGTCATACTGGCCACATGACCCGGAAGCTGTACGCCGGCTCCCTTGACCAATAAAGCGAGATGAGCGCCGCAACCCCAGAGTCGGTCAAGACTGGACCTAATGGTCAGGGGTCCCTTTACCTTTACCTTTCCTTTCATAAATGCAATGAGGGAATTGCAGGTCGTATGTAATTGGACTCCTGAATTGAAAAGAGTTGGACCAGATGGCCCTTGTGGTCCCTTCCAACTCCATGATTCTGTGACTCCGCTGGGCTTTTTATGGCTTCTTTTTGTCTGCCTGATTAAGTTCATAAAGCCAGAGGGCAAAACAGAGATGTTTAAAAAGGCCAGATATTGCACAATGAGTTCTGCTCATGTTTCTCAGCCCATGCCATATGGCAGACTGCATTTGAATCAGAGGAGAGCTTCAGAAACAGCTTCTGATATGCATGGAGGACTAATGTTCGAAGGAGACGTTTTTTAAAAATCCCACTGGTCAAGCTTTCGCCCTTAGACTTCCTAAAGTGGCTCTTTGGATCTCAGTTACGACGCCTGAGTCACATTAATGGGAACTGGCTCGCATGCTTGGATGTGTATATTTTTAGTTCCGGAGTTCTCATAAGTTTTTGTGTGTGGCTCAAGGTAGTTCATCCAGTTGAAGGGGGGGTGGGATGCTAAAAGCACCCCATCCTCATTTCAGAGGGAGACCAGACCTGGAAGGATCCTTTAAAAAAAGTCCCATATGCTCAGAGACTTTGCTGTTGTTCATAGGAAGCCCAGAGCACTTGTTCTTTAGATGTCCCTTTTTTGAAGAGGCACGTAGTGAGACCATTGATCCCCTGCTGGTGAGGTTCGCTGGCCTCCTGGAAAAGCAAAAATTCACCCTTTTCCTGTTAGGCAAAGATCATAAGACGACCCGGATGGTCGCCAGATTCTGTGTACAGATCTGTAGGCGCAGACCATCCCCTGACTCAAACTAGTTCGTTAAGAAAATCCCTAAACTCAGTTCCATGGGTGACTCTGGGTCATCTCTCTGCGGTAGCTTATCTTAAAGTTTTAAGTGTCTATACGCTTACCGCATTTATAAATTTTAAATTTATTGTTGTACATTGTTTTAAATGTTTGTTTTCCTTCTGGAATTGCACTCCCAAGTGTGTTTTATAAGCTGGTATCCGACCGTAATAAATTACAGTGGTGCCTCGGGTTACATACGCTTCAGGTTACAGACTCCACTAACCCAGAAATAGTGCTTCAGGTTTAAGAATTTTGCTTCAGGATGAGAACAGAAATCGTGCTCCGGCAGCGCGGTGGCAACAGGAGGCCCCATTAGCTAAAGTGGTGCTTTAGGTTAAGAACAGCTTCAGGTTAAGAACGGACCTCTGGAACGAATTAAGTACTTAACCCGAGGTACCACTGTATCTATCTATCTTCAGAGGGAGACCCAGGTATGTGCCCTCTTTTGCGTTGAAGGTGTTTGAGTTGACAGCCGGATGCGACCCAGGGCAGTGAGCTGGAGTCAACTGGTTTTCTAAGGCAGGAGAACAAATTGTCTTTTAATGCATAAAAGTGGTACCATTCAGCTAGCGTGCGGTGTAATGGTTATAGTGTTGGACTTTGACCTGGGAGATCAAGGTTCAAATCCCCGCTCTGCCACAAAACTCCCTGGTTGTTATGAGGTAGCTGACAGGCAAACAGCTGAGAGAAACCAGGCACACGGTGAGTTTCTTAATCGGAAACACACAGAGATCCATAAAGTGTACTCCCACAAGGCTTGAGCTGTTGCCCAGGGTGCCCGCTCCTTCCCACACCAACTCATTTTGTATGCTGCCTACGGTGGCTGCCAAGGGATCCTTGATGTCTCTGTCTGGTTTTCTGCTCTGTGACGTGGATGAAATGCCTGGTTTTAGGGGAAGGAAGAGGGTCTTGTAGGCTCTTAAGGGACATGCTATTGACTGGCTCTGGTACTGTCTCTATCACATCTCACTCCTGCCTCTGTTCACATATATATATATATATATATATATATATATATATATATATATATATATTTCTACATCACAAATTATCAAACCATATAATCACATACATAATTTTCCCCCTTCCCCCTTTTCCATCCCTCCCCCCCCAACCAGGGACTTCCCTCAGCTCCTCTCTCTGATTTCTCTGCACATATTATTCTCTGCATGTTATGAAATTATACATATCCTTGCGTTGTCTATCTATCATGTTATCAACCAATAAGTTTGTGTATGTTTATTCAAAACCTGCCAAGGAGTCCAGTTCATTTTGTTGTCTTTTTAGATAATTCGTAAAAAGTTCCCATTTCCCCTTAAAGTCACAGTTGTCCTTGTCCCGCAGTTTGTATGTCAATTTAGCCAGTTCTGCATACCTCATCAATTTTTCTTCTAAATTTTTCGTGTAAATAAGTTCTTTTGTTGGGATTATCCTGCCTCTGATCAGGGCTGCTGCACCTGCTGGCTTTCTCCTGTTCCTCACCCTCCAATGTTTCCCAGTTCTTTTCTTCTTCTTCTTCTGGTCAGGGACTGGACTGAAGAGGGGGATGAATGGTGGAGATCACACACCGCCTTCTCCTGTAGCTTCCGGGGAGGAGGAAGACAGTCTCGAATTACAGCAGGGCTTTAAGGAAGATAACAGCTCAGAGACAGATGAACAGCCGAGTGATGGTGCGTTAGGAGGAGGGGAGACATGTTGAATGGTCTCTTTAAATTTGAAGGTTCATTATTGTTCCACAAGATGTGTATTTCTTTAAGGGCCAGAGCAAATAACGTGACCTAGTTTTACAGCTGTGAAGCAGTATAGAAGGTGGTGTTAAGGTGTGGTAATTAAGCTGTTGGGTATAGTATATAAAGAGCAGCACCTAGCTCTCTCAGTACCCTGGGGGATGGGTTGGTCATGCTTATTGATATATTTAATGTAAAAGGAGTTTTTGTTTTTGTTATTAAAACCTAGCAAAAGTTATTTTGCGTTCCTTGTAATGTGTGGTCTCCCCAGCAAGCTATCTACAGCGCAGCTAATCTGCAAATAGCCAACAAGACAGAGCAACTAGCTGACACGTCACTGGATAGTATAACCAACCCCCTTTCTCCCAGAACGAGGCGTTCATTAAGGGTATGAGAACAATGGGCACAGAGACAATTGTCCATGGGCGAACGCCATAGAGGCAGGTGTTGTTGCTAGAATGGAAGGGGAAGGAGCTCAGTGAGAGCAGCCCCATCATTGAGGAATGACTGGATTTCCTGTCTTTCATCGTGTTGGCTGAATAAACTCACACGTAAGAACTTTCTTGTTTCCTTCCTGCTTCTTGGGAGGGAGAAAATTGCTCAAGCCTGACACATCTTCTTCACCTTTCACCTTTCACCCTTCACCCTTCGACTTTCACCTTTCACCCTTCACCCTTCGACCTTCGACCTACAACCTTTCACCCTTGATCTTTCACCCTTCACCTTTCACCCTTGACCCTTGTCCTGTTTCCCATCACCACAAACCTGGATCCATACTATCTTCTTCTGCATTCGCCCTGAAAGCCTCTTTGTCAGGCACTGTCCCCTACTTCTCCTCATCTAGCCAGTCTCCGACACTGGGTGACCTCAGGCTTGACCCTTCACCCTTGACCTTTCACCCTTGACCTTTCACCCTTCACCCTTCACCCTTCGCCCTTCGCCCTTCACCCTTCACCCTTCACCTTTCACCCTTCACCCTTCACCCTTCACCCTTTACCCTTCACCCTTGTCCTGTTTCCCATCACCACAAACCTGGATCCATACTATCTTCTTCTGCACTTGCCCTGAAAGCCTCTTTGTCAGGCACTGTCCCTTACTTCTCTTCATCTAGCCAGTCCCTGACACTGGGTGACCTCGGGCTGGTCGCAGCCTCTCAGCCTAACCACCTTTGCAGAGTTGTTGTGAGGATGGTATGAGGAGGAGGAGAACCATGAACAACTTACTCCTTAACTTAAAGAAAACAAAAGAGATTATTGTGGACTTTAGGAAATATAAATTGAATATTCAGCCACTTATTTTTGAGAAGTGTGTGGAACAGGTCTCAGTGTTTCAATTTCTGGGAATGGAGTTGAGAGATGATCTAACCTGGGGAGAAAACAGCAAAGACCTGATGAAGAGAGCACAGCAGAGGTTCTATTTTCTGAGTATCCTCTGGAAAAATAATCTCTCAAAGGACCTGTTGATGGCATTTTACCATTGTAGTGTTGAGAGTGTATTAACTTATGGTCTGTGTGTGTGGTTTGGGAGCTGCACAGCCAGGGGAAAAACAATGCTGTCCAGGGTTGTAAAGACTGCGGAGAGAATAATTGGGTGCACTCTTCCCACCTTGGATCAAATCTATGCTTCCATGTGCCGTAAGAAAGCTGCAGAGATAGTGCAGGATAGTGCGCAACCCGGAAATGATCTCTTTCAGCTTCTGCCTTCTGGAAGAAGGTACAGGGTTATAAAGACTAGGACTAGCTGCCTGAGAAACAGTTTCTATTCAAATGCAATTTTGGTTTTAAATGCGGTGTAAGGTAGTCTCCTGCCAACCTAGCAGTTCGAAAGCACACCAAAAAGTGCAAGTAGATAAATAGGTACCACTCCGGTGGGAAGGTAAACGGCATTTCCGTGCACTGCTCGGAAGGTTTGCCAGAAGCAGCTTAGTCATGCTGGCCACATGACCCGGAAGCTGTACGCTGGCTCCCTTGGCCAGTAAAGCGAGATGAGCGCCACAACCACAGAGTCGGTCATGACTGGACCTAATGGTCAGGGGTCCCTTTACCTTTTTAAGGTAGTCTCTATGGGAGTATATTGTATTTAATTATGGGGTATCAGAGTTTTTAGGGGGCTAAACAAGCTGGGATAGCTGGGATAGCAGGCTTGTTGGTTTCTGAATGTCTGATGTAGATTTTCAGTTTCATTGTTCTGTATGGGACAATGACAATAAAGATTATCATATTGTATCATATCGTATCATATCGTATCGTATCGTATTGTACACCACCTAGAACTCCTTGGAGGAAAAATTGGTATCAGTGAAATGAAATGAAATGAAATGAATGTGATTATGATTTTTTCCTGGCTCATTTGTGCACAGAATGAAGATGTTTCTAATTTTTCTTCTGGTTACTCTCGGAGCACGGACGTCTACAGCACAGAGACCTGGTAATTCAGTATCCTTTTTAAAAAATGTAGCATGTCATATTTTGTGTTAAGATCAGTGGTTCTAAATAAACACAATTTTCACAATTTTCAATTTTCTATTTAAAGACACTGGTAGCATTGAGATAAATTCAACGGTGTAAATAAATTTTGATGGATGTGACAATGGATTATTGAATGGTTTCGTTAATGCAAAATATGCAGGGATGTATTGTATGGTATGCAAAATGAACCACGGAAAAAGAAGGGAAGTCACTGGTTTAAGGTTGTCTAAATGGATATTTTGAAATGTAATTTAGAAAATTATATAAATTTTATTAAATTCTCAGTGGTCCTTACAGTCTGGTGGCAATTTAGATCATAAGCTCCTTTCAAATAGATATTTGGTAGTAGGTTTGCAGTGGGGGGGGGAGAGAGACGGAGTTCAGGGCCGGCTCACCCATGTGGCAAGGTGAGGTGCCTCGGGCGGCAGGATTCGCAGGGGCAGCAGCAGATCTGGCCTCCAAAGAATGCATCATCCGCTGTTGCCACCACCATTGGCAGCAAGGGCCGGATCTGTTGTCTCCTTGGCAGCCCTCCCTTGATGCCATCTCTACAATAGGAGAGAATCCTGGTCTCCTCGCACTCATAGGCAAGAAATGGTCGTGTCTGTTGTTCCCTGGGCGCTGCACCCCCCTCTTTTTTTTACCTCAGGTGCCAAAATATATTGAGCCACATCTGGGATAGCTACATGTGAAACTTTAGAAAACTGCACATGTATAGATGGCATTATCATTGTTATCCTTAATATTAAATTATTTTTAATGAGACAAGGATTCAGGGGCAGACAGCAGCAAGCCAGTTTTGTTTGCGTGTTGTGTAAATTAGGAGGACAAAGTGTGACCGCAGGGAAATGTGAGGCATGTTATAACATTTGATGCACTTAATTCTTCAAGATATTTTTACACTGCCCTTCACTTCTCTAGAGCAATTTACAAGAAAGACTAAAGCAATTTCAGTGTAAATACAAAGTACAATAAATTGAGGATACAAGTTCACAAGAGCAATAGATATATTGGTATATTTCTGACACCAGAGAATATTAACAAATAAAAGAGAATTCATGATAAACTGTATAATTTTTACATATTTGGGTTCCACTTCTTTTTATTTATTCATACCCTGCAACTGTCCCAGAAAAACCAGGACAACCTATTTTTTCTCATGAGGGGAAAAAATGGTGGCCATTTTGGGCGCCGTGATCTTGCGCAATTTCATGCGCAATTTCCCACAGGAAAAGCACTTTGAGGGCCACAATCTTGTGTGGTGCCCCAAAAGGCATGTTTTGGGGCACTATGTCCCCCCAAAACACTTTGGGGAGGGGAATCATGAGAGATCACAGCACCCTAAATGGCCGCCGTCCTCTCACAAGAAAGAAAAAATGAGAAGATGGGGTCCTGGAAGATGGGGTCCCGTTTTTTTACCTTCAATTTGTTGGAAGGTATGTTTATTGTCTGTGTAAAGCCCTGATAAGCTTATGCACTAAGTTTTTATTTTCTGCTTTCTCAGCCTCTGAATCTGCAGATATTGTCCTTTTGATCGACAGCTCTGATGCCCTTGGGAGAAGGGCTTTTCCATCTGTGAAATCCTTCGTTAACAGAATCATCAACAGCCTCCCAATTGGCCCAAACAGGTATCGAATTGCACTCGTGCAATACAGCGATGACGTGAAGGTTGAATTCCAGCTGGATGACTATAAAGCAAAGAACCCCATGCTGAACCAACTCAAAAAGGTTTCGTTCAAAGGTGGACCTTTGAGGACTGGGAATGCCATACGAAGGGTCCACGAGACGTTTTTCAGAAGCCCGAGAAAAGACAGGAGCCAGATTGTGGTGGTCACAACTTCAGCGACGTCGGATGATCCCGTGGAAGAAGCAGCAAGCCGATTGAGGCGGGATGGAATAAAAATAATCGCATTAGGAATCCAGGAGGCGTTGCCTCAAGCGCTGCAGTCAATAGCTACTCCTCCATTCCACTATAAATTTGGTACACCAAGGGATCTCCTAGCGTTTTCTCAAAACATGTCTGAAGTTATTGGAAAGGCAGCACAAATGGAGATTTTCACGGCCACGCCAACGCCTGCGCCTCCAAGTGTGACAGAAAGTGTCACCGGAACCGCTGGTCCTGTATCTACAGAAGGTAAAGAAAACAAGGCAGCAGAATTTCAGAAACATGGGTCAGAAAATCCCAAACTTCCTCATAATAATTTTTATTAATTTTAACATATAAATTATAATACATACCACAAATCTTCATCATTTATACAACCTTTTTTTGGACTCCCCTCAGCACTTCTGCTGATCCACCGTTTTAACCACTTCTTATTCATTTTTTAAATTCTTATTACCTTTAATTATCATAACTAATCCTCCTCCCCTTTATCCATTTTTGCAATAATTCCAATAATACTCGTCACAAAACTTCTTGCAAACCTACAAACGTAGTCCGGTCATCACAAATACTTTTCAAATAATCTGTAAATTTATTCCAGTCTTCTGTGAATTTCTGGTCCCACAGATTTTGGATCTTTCCTGTTAGTTTGTCCAGTTCTGCATAGTCCATTAAGTTCATTCTCCATTCTTCTTTCGTCGGTAATTCTTCTTGCTTCCATTTTTGGGCCAATAACATTCTTGCTGCTGTTGTTGCGTATAAAAACAGCTTACATTCCTTTCTATTTATATCACTTCCTACAATGCCCAATAAGAATGCTTCTGATTTCTTTATAAATGTCTATTTCAACATTTTTTTCATCTCATTATATATCATCTCCCAGAAGCTTTTCACCTTTTTACATTCCCACCACATGTGATAAAATGTTCCTTCTTTTTCTTTACATTTCCAGCATTTATTATTAACTTTATACATTTTAGCTAATTTGACAGGTGTAATATACCATCTATGCATCATTTTCATCACATTTTCTTTTAAGGCATTGCATGCGGTAAATTTTAAACCTTCTTTCCATAATTTTATCCAATCACTCAGCTGTATATTATACCCAAAATCTTTAGCCCAATGAATCATAACCGACTTTACCTCTTTATCCTTCAAATGCCATTCAAGCAGCAATTTATACATTTTGGACAAAATTCAGAAAATCCCAAACTTGGACTGCATTCGCACCAAACTTTGGGAGCGCTATGATACCACTTTCATTGCCGTGGCTTCCCCCCAAAGAGTTCTGGGAGCGGTAGTTTGCTAAGGGTGCTGAGAGTGGTTGGGCGACCCCTGTTCTCCTCACAAAGTTAAAAGTCCTAGCCTTTGCTGGGATGAAGGATCGGTTGTTAAATCACTGCAGGAATTGTAGCTCTGTGATGAAGAATAAGCGTCACCTAACGACGCTTTGATCCTTAACAAACCACAGTTCCCAGAATTCTTGGAGGCGGGGGAACCATGACTGTTGAAAGTGGGGTCATAGTGCTTGAAATGTATGATGTGAATGTTTCCTAGATGATACATTAACTTCACGTATATATCTAATGTGTCATGTTAGTATTTTAAAAAATGACGCTGGGGCGGCAGTGTGAGGGGACGAGGGACAGTACATTCATTTGCCAGAGGGAAAAAGAGGCGAGCAATCTATTTCATCTCTGTGGGTCTCCAGCAAGGGCAGGATCCTGTAGCGTACTTCGGCGACAAAAAATCAAATAGAGAAACTTAGCTACTGTCTTGGTGAGCTCCTGGTCTCTCCCCTGTAATAAGAAGCGTATAACCTCTGTCTCTGGTTTCCATGTTGGAATACATTTTGTTGTTGTTGTTGTTTAGTCGCGTCCGACTCTTCGTGACCCCATGGACCAGAGCACGCCAGGCACTTCTGTCTTCCACTGCCTCCCGCAGTTTGGTCAAACTCATGCTGGTAGCTTCGAGAACACTGTCCAACAATCTCGTCCTCTGTCGTCCCCTTCTCATTGTGCCCTCCATCTTTCCCAACAGCAGGGTCTTTTCCAGGGAGTCTTCTCTTCTCATGAGGTGGCCAAAGTATTGGAGCCTCAGCTTCAGGATCTGTCCTTCCAGTGAGCACTCAGGGCTGATTTCCTTCAGAATGGAGAGGTTTGATCTTCTTGCTGTCCATGGGACTCTCAAGAGTCTCCTCCAGCACCATAATTCAAAAGCATCAATTCTTCGACGATCAGCCTTCTTTATGGAATACATAGATGGTCTAAGAATTGTTGGCAGAGATCATCATACATTTTACATTTAAGGGCCATGTGAGCTAGAGTTTCCACCAGGTGGGTATCGCATGCCATACCCGCAAACCTACCCCAAAGGAGGTTAGAAAGATTAGAATTGAACCTAGCCAGCAAAAAAGCCCTTCTTTCTTGCGGGTTAAACAAAAATTGTAAATAATTAAGGTTAAATTCCTGCACCCAAAAGAGTCGAAAATAAAGATGGGAACATGTTTTTTCCACAGCTGAGATTAGTTCCTGGCTCTCTTCGGCAGCACATATACTAAAATTGGAACAATACAGAGAAGATTAGCATGGCCCCTGCACAATGCAAAACAAGTTAATCCATTCCAGACTTTTAAAAACAACCCCTAAAACAGCAATTTAATATGAATTTTACTATCTAACAAGACTTTTGATCCATAAAATGAAAACTGTGTGGAACCCAATTCAGCTACTGATTGATTGATTGATTGATTGATTGATTGATTGTGTGACTGCGAAAATGGATTAAAGCCCCCCATCTAAACAATGACTATCAGTGAAGATAAGATTTTTTAATTTTTTTTATTATCTACAATACTGTCTTATTTATTTTATAGCACAGTCTGGGGGGCTTTAATCCATTTTCGCAGTCACACAATCAATCAATCAATCAGTAGCTGAACTGGGTTCACACAGTCACAAAAAGAAATGAACCAAAAAAGCCTCAAAAGCAAAAACGCAAAATAAATAGCAAAAATAAAAGTGCTAAACTTAATCCGTTCCGGAAGTCCCTTTGACTTCCAAAATGTTTGAAAACCAAGGCACAGCTTCTGATTGGTGCAGGCGCTCCGGAAACAATAGCTGACAGCCGCATCGGATGTTCGGCTTCCAAAAAGTGTTCAAAAACCAGAACACTTATTTCTGGGTTTTCAGCGTTTGAGAACTAAGGTACCACTTTAGTTCCATTTCAATAAATGAGCATAGCTAAGTTAGGTCCATTAATTTTGATGGGTCTGCTCTTGAAATTTAACTGGATATCACCCCAGATGGAAATGCACTATTTATTCAAAGCTGCGGGGCAGAAATCTCTGACTTATAAGAAGAGCAGGAAAAAAGCTTGGCGGAATAATGTCCTGATTGCTGATTGTCTTGGCCTGAATTGCCGAGACTTTTTGCCAGCAGAGCATGTCTAACCCCCTCTCTGTCCCCTCTCTCAGACTTTGCATCCAACAGTGAAAGCATTTTCCTATCAATCCTCTCACACTTCCCTTAATGTTTGTCCCTTAAAGAGACACTGCACAACTCACCTGGCTCTTTCTTAGGAGAATGGAACTGGTCTCCCTGATAAGAAATCTGAAAGGTAACTCGGGGGATTTGAACCTTTCAGACAAATGGTGAAAAGCAGATTCACAATTATCCTATTAGCTTGAAAAACAATCTGCAACTGTTTGTTGCCATCAGAATGCTAGTAGAGGTGGGGGCAGCAGCGGGAAGGGGGCAGAGGCTGGGCAAATGTTTTGTGGCTCCCCGGGTCCCCAGGAACCCCTGGAGATGGTACCAGTGGGGCTGGCTACCCATTTTCTGTTATCTTGCTGACCCCTATCCTCCTAAGACAGAGCAACTTGATTCTCTTCCTGGTGGAGGGAGGGGGTTCAGCAAGTCTCTCCCCCCTAATGGCAGGAGTGGCTTTGCTAAGCACATTCCCAAAGCAGTTCGGGAGACGGTGAATGCCTAGGACTGCAGAGTATTCTTTGTGCACTTAAGAAACTTTAGCAAACAAACTGTGCAGTGGGGAGCTGGATTACTAACCATAGCTGTCAACTGTCCCTTATTTGGCGGGAAACTCCCTTATCCCAGCGCCGTGTCCCTTATTGGGACTGCTGTCCCTTGTTGGGACTGCTGTCCCTTATTGATGATGTCCCTTAAATTTCCCAGGTTTCAAAGGAAGCAGCTCCTCTCCCTCCCTTCCCGCCGGCCAGAGAGGAGGGAGGCTCCAACTGTGTTGCTTGGTTGCGTTGCTCACCCAATAAGGAGTCTAAGAATGACTGGGGGGTGGAGCTTGCATGCCTTGTGCCGATCAAATCAGCTCCATTGCCTGGGGACTCACCTTTGCTCAGCGCTTCCCAGCGGAGAGGTGACAGTGGTTTTCCTTGCTGCATCCCCTTTGCCGGGTTGCTGCGCTGTGGGAACCACTGCTTGAGGCTTTGTTTGGCTGCTGGCTGGGCTTTCTGCCTTTGGCTTGGAGGGGCTCAGAAGTTTTAGCATACCTGTGCCTGGAAAATCCCTTATTTTGGCTGCTGATCCCTTATTTTCGAGGCTGCTGGTCCCTTATTTTCAAATTTGTAAGTTGACAGCTATGTTACTAACGCTGTGCTATTCCCCCCCCCCCCAGCTCTGACGTGCCATGAAAACTCAGTTGCAGACGTCGTATTTATTGTGGATGAGGGTGTTTCACAGGCGAACGCTGAACATATCAAAGAATTCTTGCAGAACACAGTAAACTCTCTCGACGTGAAGGAAGCATGCATAAGGATGGGCATTGTGACGTACAGCACGGAGGCCAAAGTATTAACTTCTCTGAGAGACGAAACGAAGAAAACGGAAATTCTTCAGAAAATTAGGAGCTTTTCCCCTAAAGAAGGGAAATCTCATTTGGGTGCTGCCATTAATATGACCACAAAACATGTTTTTGCTGACAGGAGAAGGAGTGTAGAGAAGGTAGCCACCATTATCACCCACAGGCCCTCGGATGATGATATAAGAGGGGCAGCTTCTCTCATTAGCAGGGCTGGTGTGACTGTCTTTGCCATCGCCACTGAAAGAGCAGACACCGCTGAGTTGACTCAGATTGTGTCATATCCGTCAAAACCGAATATTATCAAACTGACAGAATTTTCCGACCTGCCCAGACAGGACAAGACGTTTCACAAGAAACTCTTCAACCAAATAAAAGGCAGACTCTATGTCCAACCTGAAATGAAAAAACAGCTCAAATCAGGTAAAGACATTGATGCAATCTGGTACTTGCTTCGGTCTTTCAGCTCTTTGTTTTGAGGTTTCAAATATAATATAATAATAATAATTTATTATTTGTACCCCGCCCATCTGGCTGGGTTTCCCCAGCAACTCTGGGCAGCTTCCACAGAGACCAAAAATACACTAAAATGTCACACATTAAAAACTTCCCTGAACAGGGATGCCTTAAGATGTCTTCTGAATGTCAGGTAGTTGTTTATCTCTTTGACATCTGAAGGGAGGGTGTTCCACAGGGAAGGCGCCACTACCGAGAAGGCCCTCTGCCTGGTTCCCTATTACCTCACTTCTCGCAATGAGGGAACTGCCAGAAGGCCCTCAGTGCTGGATCTCAGTGTCCAGTCTGAACAATGGGGGTGGAGGCGCTCCTTCAGGTATACAGGACCGATGCCGTTTAGGGCTTTAGAGGTCAGCACCAACACTTTGAATTGTGCTCAGAAACGTACTGGGAGCCAATGCAGATCTCTCAGGACCGCTGTTATGTGGTCCCGGCGGCCACTCCCAGTCACCAGTCTAGCTGCCGCATTCTGGATTAATTGCAGTTTCCAGGTCACCTTCAAAGGTAGCCCCACGTAGAGCGCATTGCAGTAGTCCAAGCGGGAGATAACTAGAGCATGCACCACTCTGGCAAGACTCTGAAAATACCACTGAACTGTGAAAAACTAAGCTGTATAAATGTTTTCTCCTTTCTCCTTTTTTTAAAATATATATATATATTCTGCCTTCATTTTTTTTAACATTCTGCCTACCATATTTTTGATACCACAAATTCTGTCTGCATTTGGCCCTCTGCCTACATAGCTTTGAATACTATCATGCAAGCCCAATGCTTATCTTTTGGGTCCAACGTGAGGATGGGGAACTTGTGGCTCTCCAAATATTGCCTAACTACAACTCCCACCATCCTCGTCCACTCACCATGTTGACTGAGGCTTATGGGACTTGGAGTCCAGCAACACTGGAGGGCTGCAGTTCCCCACCCAGACTGTGTTGAATTGACCTCTACTGACATAAAATCTCTCTATATTCTTGTAGGATGTATGGAGACAGAAAGGGCTGATATTTATTTTCTCCTTGATGATTCGTCAAGCATTCATGTCGATGAGTTCGAGAAGATGAAGAATTTTGTGAGGAATGCTACTAAGCTGTTTACTATAGGACCTGATAATGTTCGATTTGGAGTTGCTCAGTATTCAAAAAATACTATCTTACCAATTAGACTTGGTCAGCACACCACCCGCATCAGTTTAGAAAAAGAAATGAATCGTATCGGACATAGAGCACTACCAGAAACAAATACAGGAGCAGCTATAAATTTCACACGGCCATTGTTTAAGGATGCAAGACAACAGTGTCGCGGCAATGTTCCCTGCTATCTCATTGTGCTGACAGATGGGGAAGCACGTGATGACGTGAAGGTAGCTGCTCAGCTGCTGAGACAGGCAAATGTCAACATTTACGCCATTGGAGTGAAAGACGCCATCAAAGAAGAGTTGTTTGATATTGCGGGCTCAGTGTCAAGGGTTTACCTTGTGCAACAGTACGAAGCCTTGGAAAAAATAAAAAATGTTGTTTTTCGGGACATATGCAGTAAAAAGGGTAAAGAGAAATTCCCTTGGTAATTCTTTCCATAAGCAGAATAATAATAATAAAATAATATTTATTTATTATACCCCACCCATCTGGCTGGGTTTCCTCAGCCACTCTGGGCAGCTCCCAACAGAGTATTAAAAATACAATAAAACATCAAACATTAAAAACGTCCCTAAACAGGGCTGCCTTCAGATGTCTTCTAAAAGTCAGATAGTTATTTATTTCCTTGACATCTGACAGGAGGGAGTTCCACAGGACGCCACCACTGAGAAGGCCCTCTGCCTGGTTCCCTTTAACCTCACTGCTCGCAGTGAGGAAACCACCAGAAGGCCCTTAGCACTGGACCTCAGTGTCCGAGCAGAACGATAGGGGTGGAGACGCTCCTTCAGGTATACTGGGCCGAGGCCGTTTAGGGTTTTAAAGGTTAGCACAACACTTTGCATTGTGCTCAGAAACGTACTGGGAGCCAATGTAGGTCTTTCAGGACTGGTGTTATATGGTCTCGGTGGCCACCCCCAGTCACCAGTCTAGCTGCTGCATTCTGCAAGGACAGGGAGCCACTACAGAAAAGGCCTATTCCCATGTTGCCATTCTGGATTAGTTGTAGTTTCCGAGTCAATGCTGTCAAGCAAACCCAAGTCCTTGCATCAATATTTTCATGAACATTTATTGCTTCCAGAACCTATTTTCTGCTTGGAACTACAAGACACTACAGGGTATGCAACTTGTAGGCTGCTTCCGTGACTGCATGCTGTGAAGCAGTTTATTATTATTTGTAAAATAAATTTAAAAAATAAACTCAATTTGGGAAAAGGGGGTGCAATTTCCTGTTCCACCTCAAGCAACAAAATGTCCTCAATCTGACCTGCTTTAACATGTTTCTTTTCTGCTGAATTTGGCCTAATTCAAATGTATTTCTCTTAACCTGAGCAATCCTTGCTTTTCCTTCCACAGCCTGTGAAGTGAGGAAGGTTGATGTCATGTTCCTAGTGGACAGCTCTGGTAGCATACACTCTGAGGACTTTGCAAAAATGCAGAACTTCATGGCAGAGTTTGTGAATAAATCTAACATTGGCCCAGAACAAATGTTTGTTGGTGCTGTGCAGTTCAGTGGCACAACCGAAGAAAAGTTTCCCCTCAATAGGTACTTGACAAAGAATGATATCATTGACGCTATTGGGAGTATGTCTCTTATCGGAGCCAACACACTCACTGGAGAAGCACTGGCATTTATTTCCGATTATTTTGAGGCTGCCAAAGGGGCACGGCCTGGCGCCCACAAAGTTCTCATCCTGATCACTGATGGGGAAGCACAAGATGAGGTGAAAACTCCAGCCACAGCCCTGAGAGATAAAGGCATCACAATCTACTCAGTTGGCGTTTTTAATGCCAATAAAACTCAGCTCGAAGAGATCAGTGGGAAACCTGAGAGGGTGTTTTACGTGGAGAACTTTGATGTTTTGAATAAGGTACAGAATGAGCTCAGGTTTGGTGTGTGCAACCCTGAAGAGGGTAAGTACTGTTTCTGTTGGTCTTGGGTACATATGCACAGTGTGTGTGTGTGTGTGTGTGTGTGTGTGTGTGAGAGAGAGAGAGAGAGAGAGAGAGAGAGAGAGAGAGAGAGAGTTCTGCAGCAGCAAGATGGCAGTGCTTCAAATGCTATCTTCTAGTAGAAAGATAATCTAAAACTCAGTTTTAGGGCATATAAGTCAAATTGCATTTCATTATACCCTCATCGGGGGACGTGGGTGGTGCTGTGGGTTAAACCACAGAGCCTAGGACTTGCCGATCAGAAGGTCGGCGGTTCGAATCCCCATGACGGGGTGAGCTCCTGTTGCTCAGTCCCTGCTCCTGCCAACCTAGCAGTTCGAAAGCACGCCAGTGCAAGTAGATAAATAGGTAAGGTAAACGGGAAGGTAAACGGTGTTTCCGTGTGCTGCTCTGGTTCGCCAGAAGTGGCATAGTCATGCTGGCCACATGACCCGGAAGCTGTACGCCAGCTCCCTCGGCCAATAAAACGAGATGAGCACCGCAACCCCAGAGTCAGTCACGACTGGACCTAATGGTCAGGGGTCCCTTTACCTTTACCTTTATGCCCCCATCATATATTACTTTGGCAGTTCTGCTAGAGAGGTAGGGGACGTGAGTGGCGCTGTGGTCTAAACCACTGAGCTTCTTGGGCTTACAGATCAGAAGGTCAGCAGTTTGAATCCCTGTGACAAAGTGAGCTCCCATTGGTCTGTCCCAGTTTCTGCCAACGTAGCAGTTCAAAAGCATGCCAGCGCAAGTAGATAAATAGGTACTGGCGTTCTCGTGCGCTCTGGTTTTCATCACATTGTTCCGTTGTGCCAGAAGTAGTTTAGTCAAGCTGGCCACATTACCCAGAAAGCTGTCTGTGGACAAACGCCAGCTCCCTCGGCCTGAAAGTGAGATGAGCACCGCAACCCCATAGTTGCTTTTGACTGGACTTAACCATCCAGGGGTCCTTTACCTTTCTTTTCTTTTCTTTTTTGCTAGAGAGGTGTGCCTCTTTCAATACTTTCCCACCTTCAGTTGTTTTGCCTTATGCTGTCTTTTTTAATGTCCTGGATGAAACGCAACGTCAATTTACACTTTTCATCCTGACCATAACTTTGTAAAGTAGATTGCTTGTATTTCACTTTTACTGCTGAGGCTGTTTGATACAGGAAAGTGGCCCAAATCCCGCAAAATGTCTGTGTTGAGCTTTCACCGATTCAGCTATAATACATTTCTAACTGCAATGTGTTTATTCACTTGTCATACCAGGATCCTCCATGCATCATTTACTGCACTGAAATGATAGTTTACAAATAGACTTAATGCTATCATGTACCACTTCAATGATTCTTAAATAGGGGTCTTGAATCTTCTCTATAACGGGTCTGTAAAGAAATACAGATATTTTAAAGATAGAATTGTTATGTACACAGCAATTTTCTAAAGTTGCAAATATTGGAGTGCAATGTTGCTAACTGTGCTACAAATTGTGACTTTTTGTTGCCACAAATTCTCTGGGTGGTTTTGGCAAGCGCATCTTTCCATCTCAGGCGACCCACCTGCTTGCACACATATCCAACTCATCTCACAATGTTGCACACTTCATGCACTCTGGGTAAATATAGAATATAACATTGGCACCATCGCGATGAACTCATTCATAATTGCAATAATGAGAAATATTGCATTCTTTACTTTGCCACGTGCAATGAACTTGCATTTCTAAGAGTAACAAGGTGTTTGAATATGACTAATGAATATTGATGGTATCTTCTCTCATTTGCTTTCCAGAGTGCAAAAGGCTAGAGCGTTTGGATATAGTATTTGTAATTGATAGTTCTGGCAGCATTGGTCCTTACAACTATGATCTCATGAAGAACTTCATGATTGGCATTGTGAATAAATCTAATGTTGGCAAGGAGCTTGTTCAGTTCGGAGCCCTCAAATATTCAGATGATCCACACATTCTGTTTGATCTCGATGACCACAGTACACAATCAGCAGTCATTGATGCTATCAGGAGTGACACACATTTAGGGGGCAATACATACACTGCTGAGGCTCTTGAACATTCAAAACCACTTTTCACTGAGGCACGGGGCAGCCGCAAACACAGGGGCGTTTCCCAAATTCTTATGGTCATAACCGATGGTGAATCCCACGATACAGAAAGACTTGAGGAAGTGTCTAAAAAACTCCGGGATGATAAAATTACTATCTTGGCCATTGGGATAAAAGAAGCCAAACTTGATGAACTTTTGACTATGGCTGGATCAGAAGAAAACCAGTATTTTGTGGACACATTCGAAGGACTGCAAAACATATCCAAGAAATTATCAGATAATCTATGCAACAATTCAAAGCCAGGTAAGGTGTAGACTTACTCTTTGTTGTGTTTACGTGTTGTTGCTTTTCAGTAGTAGGTGTGAAACAGCCTATCCTCATATAGCGTGGTTAAAGTTGGTGTTTCCAGAGACATTTGGGAAATGGAAAAGTTTTCCATGGCAATTCCCCAGTTGCCCATTTTCTTTCAAAAGGTTGTTGTGTCAGTTATAAGATAATGGACTTGTGATAATTTCACTTCACCCATTTATAATTACATTATATTTTAGTCCTTCCTTTAGCCATTATTATTATTATTATTATTATTATTATTATTATTATTATTATTATTAATGTACACACTGCCCATGATCTGTAGATTTCAGGGCAGCTCATGAGCCTTGAGCTTGGTCATCAGGACCTCAACTGTTTAATCATGTCCTGTTCTACTCTGTTAAAATAACTTTTAGGAAGCATGACTTTCCTACATTGGATTTCATGCTGAATATTCTTTTTCTCACCTTTTACTCCCAGTCAACCTTGATAGAAGGACTGTACATGATGTGGGTGTGTGGGTGCGCGTGAAGTCTAAATCTGTTGATTCCTTTGAAGCCCAGGAAATGCAACCCCATCACAGAATAATGAAAACACGACTGAGCACAGCACTCATCTGAACGCATGCAAAGTAAAACCACAGAACACCTCTTTTACCAAACTAGGAAGTAATTCCCCACTAGCCTTCCTGTGGCATCTTCATCAAGACCCATTGAAATGCAATAGAGATCTATTTTTGTCTGCCGGTTTGCCTCAGAAAGCTCACAGAAGACCACCAAACGAGATATTGTATGGAGGTTACCTGCATCTTCTTGATGCAGGTTGAAAGAGCAGCTCAGAGATGTGTCAAGTTTTCAGCTGGAAAACAGCAGAGGTTTCAAAGTTTAAGGGGCCCCCTCCCCTTACCTTCACTTTTTCTATTTGGACTAGAAACTTGTCATGGTTGGTTCTGTTGTTGTTCCTTAAATGAGGGAGGGAGGGAGGAAAATAATATTCAGTTTGGTTTTCAGTATACAGCAGAAGGTGGCACAATTCATTCTAAACCCCCAACCCTTTTGGGGGGCTGAACAAGCATTATCCTTATCTGAGTACCCAGATAGGAAGCAAGGAGAGGGAGAGCAGGTTAGGACTGTGATGCTGCAGAATACAGGTGTAGAATCCCATGTTATTAATAATCATAATCATAATAGAAGATACCAAGAAAACTAACATAGAATCCACCACTCTAAGACTTTGTATTTAAAGCACATTTATCCCAAAGACTCCTAAGGGATTCACATAAACCAAGACAAGGCAGTTGTACCGTACGGTTTTAAAGTCTTACTGTGGCTACTGACATCTCTTTTTAATAGACAGCTCTTAGTGGACTGGACTTGATAACCTTCATGGAATAAGTTATTCCATGTGGCTGTTGCTTTCACCTTTTTTTGCAGTACTAATACAAAAATCTTGGTTTACATTGTTTTCCCCCCTTGCAGAATGTGAGATCCAGGCTGATCTTGTTTTCCTGATTGATGGTTCCAGAAGTATACCCCCCGAAGACTTTGAGAGGATGAAGGTCTTCCTGAAAGATATGCTTGATTTAATTGATTATAATGACAACGTGCGAGTTGGTATGGCCCAATTTGCTGACCGATATGAAGAAGAATTTGGTCTGGGCGCTTATCAGAACAAACCAGAACTTCAAGAAAAAATTATTAGCGTTACGATGATGGAAGGTGGTAATACATTCATTGGAGAGGCTCTCAAAGGAGTGAAGGCCTTCTTCAACTCCACAAGACGCAGAATGCCTAGACACGTCATGCCCAAGTTACTGCTAATCACAGATGGAGTCTCCGATGACCCTGTTGCTGACAGTGCAAGAGCCCTGGCTGCCGATGGTGTCGAGATTCATGCTATTGGAGTGGGAACGGTTGACCGGGCAAAACTCATGGAGATAACTGATGACGCTGACAGGATATACTCTGTGGCGAATTTCGCAGATCTGCCAAGTATTCTAACTCGCGTAACTAAAGAAGTGTGTCAAGATAAAAGTGAAGCAAGTAAGCTCCGTTCAAAAACATTTTAGATCTCCTTTCATTATTTATGTAAAAATAGATTTATGTTTTCATAAAGGGCAAGGACTTTTTTTCAGCCGGAACTCACTGGAACTCAGTTCCGGCCCCTCTTAGGTGGGCGCCATTGCCGTTACTGTGGTACCTCAGGTTACATACGCTTCAGGTTACATACGTTTCAGGTTACAGACTCCGCTAACCCAGAAATAGTACCTCGGGTTAAGAACTTTGCTTCAGGTTGAGAACAGAAATCATGCTCCAGCGGCGCGGTGGCAGCAGGAGGCCCCATTAGCTAAAGTGGTGCTTCAGGTTAGGAACAGTTTCAGGTTAAGTACAGACCTCCAGAACAAATTAAGTACTTAACCCAAGGTACCACTGTATAAGAGAGCAAAGAAAGTGTTCATAGTGAGTTCCAGCACCTCTTTTTCTAGAAAAATATCATTGCATATGGCTAATGCAATATAAAAAGGAATTGTGGGTGTGTAAATTCATTCCCCCAAGAGTTTGTTCCCTTCTCCTTAGAAAACTACTTTTTGTTTTTATTTTGTCCTTATTTACTGTCACACTTGAGGGCCCTTCATTACTTCATTCTTGGCACTTGAAGCCCATTGGTGATAATCCACAAAATAATGGGACTAGCCTTGCCTGCTAAGAAGGACCTTGATCCACTTCTTCCCCTCTCTTTAATGTTCTTCTGCTAAGTAAGAACGCTAATGTGAAAATTAATTGACATTAGCATTCTAAAAATATTTGTTATGAGAGGTGGAACTTTACGTCAGATATGTGTTGAATTTTATTATTCAAATAATAATTTTGTATAAGGAATATTCAAAATATTGGAAGTGTGAGCTTTTGAGTCACTTCCACTTCTAGCATTTTGAATATTCTAAGAGGACATCTACTATACATGCACCAGAGTGAGATATCAGGCACCTTTCCTTGAACTTTACTGCTCCAAAATGCTGGTGTGGGTTTCATATGTGAATGTTTAAAAACAAGCAACCCAACACCTTCCCTGTGTTGCCTTTGGTGAGAATATATATATATATATATATTTTGGTGTCTTCGGGTGTCTTCCCGTGTAAGAGTTGGGGTGTCTAGGCGACTCTTACACGGGAAGACACCCGAAGACACCAAAACCTGCATTCCTGTACCCGTGAAAATCTACGAAAGCAAATATATATATATATATATATATATATATATATATATGCTTTCGTAGATTTTCACGGGTACAGGAATGCAGGTTTTGGTGTCTTCGGGTGTCTTCCCGTGTAAGAGTTGGGGTGTCTAGGCGACGTTTCGACGAGGTCTCACTCGTCATCTTCAGGCTGGTGCTTTCGGCTTCTTGTTTTCGGCTTCTTCCAGTAACAAGAAGCCGAAAGCACCAGCCTGAAGATGACGAGTGAGACCTCGTCGAAACGTCGCCTAGACACCCCAACTCTTACACGGGAAGACACCCGAAGACACCAAAACCTGCATATATATATATATATATATATATATATATATATATATATATATCCTTTAAAATATGTCTGCCCTCTAAAGTGAGTTGCAAAATGTCCCCTTAAAAAGTTTCTTTCCAAAGTTTCCCTCTTCTCCCAACATAGGAAAAGTAAGTTTTAAAAAATGGTTTACTTACAAACTCTCCAAAGCCAAATTCATGTGCTTCAGAAACTTGCACAGGCAGTAAAACTTGGCTTAGTTACAAAGTGGCTAAATTATTGGTATAGGAGCTCAAGTGGCTTGTGAGCGCCATGCAGAGCAATCAGCTCAAACCTCTTCACACATTGAGCTTCTCAGGTAGACTGGGGATTACCTAGTTTCTCCCAAAGTGACTGGAAGTGGGTATAGCTAAGCCAAGGAGGACAGTTTACTTTATGGTATTAACCCCTTCATGCATTAACTAGACTTGAGCATGTTGATTATATGAGGATGGTTATCCCACACGCTGCATATTGAAGATTAACACATAAACTAGAAGGGTTCTAACATACCCTTCTCCATTAATCATTTTTATGTGAGGGTGATTAGCTGCAGGTATAGTCCAGGAAGAGTACCTCCCCTTGCACTGTGCAGTGTTATGGTCCAGGGGGGAAAAGTTGCACCACATGATTCTGCTGCAAATGTACATCAGCTCAAAGTATCACTTTTTCTGTTGCTGAAATTTGCTAAGCACCATTTTATATAGTCCATTTCAATGTATGTATGGTTGGCCAGTGGAATTTTATTTTTATTTATTTTTTGTGGCCAAACCGCTTTTATTGATTTTCCATTTTTTCCCAAATCAACCACAAATTAAAGCACATTTAATACAATTTTTCCAAAAATTGGTTTCCCACACTCCATTGTTGATGTATCCATAGTTTCCTCCTGTTGCTGCATTATTTTCCTAGTTATTTCTAAGTCACATCCCATTCCTTGCAACTAACCTTACATTACTTTTTTTTGTTTTTAACTCATTATCCTCAGCCATCAGCTATCCACTTGCCAATTCCTGCACGTACAATATATTAACATTTACAATATCTACAAGTGAGATTACTCAACAAATTGCCAATCCATGATAAATCAATAATTATTATTTCTAAAATAAGTGCTTTTCCTTCCTTCTGTGTGTATGGAAAGCTAATAGTTCACGAGACGTTTTCCTACTACTTCATATCTGCTCAGTCCAATTGGTCCAAGATTCCACCTGTCAGAGTCCTCTTTCATTTCCAATTCAAATATCTCCTCTTGTCATTTGTAATCTGTTGACAATTTTAAAATGGGAATTTTAAGGACGACCATCCAGCTCAAGGTATTTTCCAGCAGGCACCTTCATAAAAACCAGCCCATAATGTCAGGGGAAGGCAGGCCATATTTCCTTGAGAACTTTGACAGTTCTAATTTTGGTCGCCCTTCCGTTAAACCAAGCAAACCCAAGTAAATGTATCCATCCATTAAATTTCCAAGTTTGCCTCTATATGGATAAATCCACTTCTTCCTTGGCCAGTAAAAAATCTTAACCAGTAGAAAAAAGACAGTCGCGGAAACAAGAAATTACACAAAACAAATGAAATGCCGTGAAAATCCCTGAAACGAGCAGTAATCGACTATAGAATTAAACTAAATAACAAAAATCAAAACGTTTAAGGAAAAAATTAACCTAGAATTGAACAAAGCCTTAACGGGATGCCGGCTACAAGCCTCGTTTCACTGAACTATTCAGTTTCCTCAGAAGGAAATAGAGAAATCATGAACCTTAAATGATTTTAAACAAACTCAAGAACAGGGCTGAAATGCTTCCCCGAGTTTACAAAAAAGGTATGAAAACCTTAATGACGAGTTTTAGACATAGCCCTATTTAAAGAAAGCCAAGCAGTAGTAATAAGGCGTTGAGGACTCGGCTGTGAAAACTCTTTTGTAAAGTATTGCCTTTACAAAATGTTTAACAAAACTTACAAAGGAATACGAGATAAGCTGTTTTAGATTTTAAACAAACTCAAAAACAGGGCTGAAACACTCCTAACTGCTGATGTTAAAGACTGATCAAAAAATCTTAAGACAGATGTTTCTCTAGATATCACCTGAGATACTTAGAAATAACCAATCTCAAAGGATAAATGGTTCAAGTTTGTTAGACTACAGTTCTGCACTGCTCCTTCTGTACCTATCTTCTTCCAGGGTTTACTTTTAAAATTAATTTGTGATTTTTTTTTTTAATCTTTGCGTTTCCCTAAAACAGTATGTTTTATGGATGTCGTTATTGGATTCGACATCTCATCTCAGAAAGCAGGAGACCATATTTTCCATGAGCAGCACCTTCTGGAGACTTATCTCCCTGATATTTTAAAAGACTTTACATCTTATGGGGCTGTGAGTTGTAACAAAGGAACAAAAACACAGTTCAGTGTGGCAAATCTAATAGAAAATACTGACACACCTTTCCTGCGGACGCTCCAAGTTGACCATGAAAAAATCCTAGAGGATCTCCGGAAAGTTAGGCTGAACGGCCCATCATATCTCAATGTCGAATTCCTAGACAGCCTTTGGAATGTATTTGAAAATGTATCTGGTAATCACATGCGAAGCCAGGTAAGTTATTCTCATGCTCAACAGATGGTACTTAAATGCTGCGTAAGCAGGTTTTTTTATTCCATACTTGCCAGCTAACCCTTCGGAATAATCCGAATCTCCATCACTGTATCTGCTTTGTAGTCGCCTGTCAGTCTTAACTAAGAAGGAACAAATCTTCAGCTTCTCTTAGTTTCTCCTTTTTCCTATCTTAAATTCAGATAATCACATTTCTGCACCACTTCAAAAACAAATAAATTCAAAAGATCTGGATGAAAGTTTGTCATTTAGAGCACGTTCTCCTAACAATATTTTTGGATGCGGTTCTTCCTAAAATATGCATTTTTGGAATATTTTTCCCTAATGAATGTTGGTATATTATTTTCACTAATATATGCATTTTTATATACGTGGCAAATATACGTTTTGTACATATTTTGATTGAGAAACCAAATCACAAAATTCAGAAAAATGCAGATTTCAAAAGACAGCTGCCATTTGGATTATGTATTTAAATGCACACTGAATGAAATTTCTCCTCCATCCCTAGTTCTACTTTATATAAAAAAAAGAAAATCAATTCCCCAGATGTGCAGTTATTCTTTCAGTCTAGCTAGCCATTATACTATTTGATGAATGAAGTTGTACCATATTTTCATATATCTTGTTGCTCTTAGGGTATATACAGTTTCTGTTTTAGTCTTTCCTTTCTAATACTTTTTAGGTTTTGCTTGTTTTCTCTGATGGCTTGGATGCTGACAAAGAAGTACTTAAAAAGAAATCGGAAGAACTTCGAAAAAAGGGTACGTTACATAAAATCAGAATATAATTGTTTTAGCGCAGATTGTTGTTGTTGTTGTTTAGTCGTTTAGTCGTGTCTGACTCTTCGTGACCCATGGACCAGAGCACGCCAGGCACTCCTGTCTTCCACTGCCTCCCACAGTTTGGTCAAACTCATGTTGGTAGCTTCGAGAACACTATCCAACCATCTCGTCCTCTGTCGTCCCCTTCTCCTTGCGCCCTCCATCTTTCCCAACATCAGGGCCTTTTCCAGGGAGTCTTCTCTTCTCATGAGGTGGCCAAGTATTGGAGCCTCAGCTTCAGGATCTGTCCTTCCAGTGAGCACTCAGGGCTGATTTCCTTCAGAATGGATCGGTTTGATCTTCTTGCAGTTCATGGGACTCTCAAGAGTCTCCTCCAGCACCATAATTCAAAAGCATCAATTCTTCGGTGATCAGCCTTCTTTATGGTCCAGCTCCCACTTCCATACATCACTACTGGGAAAACCATAGCTTTAACTATACGGACCTTTGTTGGCAAGGTGATGTCTCTGCTTTTTAAGATACTGTCTAGTTTTGTCATTGCTTTTTCCCCAAGAAGCAGGCGTCTTTTAATTTCGTTAAATAGCGCAGATAAGTTATAGCTATAACAATAAGGTGGTATGCAAGGTGACATATGTAAGGCACTAAGAACATACAAAGAGCCTATCGGATGAGGTCAATGGTCCATCTAGTCTAGCATACTCTTTCACTAGTCGCCTGTGGGAAGAGCACCAGCAGGACTCACTTGGGAAGTCTGCTGTCCTGGCACTAACCAAACTCAACCCCACATAGCTTTAGCAAGATTTCTGTGTCATGTGCCTTCAGTTCATCCCCAGAGTAGCAGAACTGTTCAGATCAAAAGACTGGAGGGATGAATTCCTTGACATTCAAGGGATAGAAAATGGAGACTCTTCAGGGTAATAAATGACCGAGTGGTATATACAAATTTTGTTGCATTAATCTATAATAACATTCTTATTCCTGCCCTGTGGAACGCCCTCCCACCACATGTCAAAGAGAAAATAACTACCAAACTTTTAGAAGACATCTGGAGGCAGCCCTGTTTAGGGAAGCTTTGAATGTTTAATAGGTGATTGTATTTTAGTGTTTTGTTGGAAGCCGCCTAGAGTGGTTGGGGAAACCCAGCCAGATGGGTGGGGTATAAATAATAAATTATTATTATTATTATTATTTATTATTATTATTCAGTGTCAGGGGCTGGTCTGAATCGGAAGATGGGGGGTGCAATCACCGGAAGATCAGATCCTAACAGAAGAGGAGGGGGAATATTTGCCCCCCCCCCTTTGCTTCCAGCATCTCCACAAGCAGGGAGACACAGAAGCTGCACAGTTGAGAAAGGAGCTGCCCACCTATGATGTAGTGGCTAAGCAACCAGAAGAGAGGGAGCAGCTGAGCGATACATCAATCGAGAGTGGGGAGGAATGCCCTCCCTTCCCCCAAACTCGGAGGTCTAAGCGTGTCAGAGAACAAAGGAGACGCAGGGGGAGAGGAACTTCCATTTGGCACACTCCTTGCTGCAGAAATCACAAGGAGGAGTCAGAGTAGGCAGCTAATATCCTTGTGGAGAGTTGCCTGTTTGTGCTCATAGCAGAATGCTATAATAAAAAGACTATAAATCTACCAAATGCTCATTAATTCTTACCGGTGAGCCACCGAAAGGGAGAGGGGAACTCCCGTACATGACATTCAGGATCTGCGCAGCACATCTTGAGCATGCGTACTAGTCTGGTTCAGTGTTGCAGTTATGTATCTCTGCAATATACAGCTAGCACTATAGTCCTTGTGTTGGTAGCCTTGACACTGGGTTACTGCAATGTGTTCCATGTGGGGCTGCCTTTGTGCCTGGTTCGGAAGCTCCAACTGGTCCAACATGTGGCACCACAGTCTGACCATATACCTTATATCCCAGCTTGATCACTGAGCTCATCTGCTGGAGTGTTGCTGATTGTTCCCTGTGTTGGAAAGCCTCATTTGAGAAAAAGAGAGTAATCCTTAGGGCAGGGATCAGCAAGGTTTACCTTGCCTGGGCCAGTTCACTCCAGCAGAGATCCCTCTGTGGGCCAGATCGCACCTGCACCCTCAGTTTCTGACATGTGCAGACATGATTTCCCACACCACAAAAGTGAGTCCCCATGCCGCACCATTTTAGCGCAGCATGCGGGGACTCACTGAGTGGGTGGCTTGGTTTGGGGGCAGCTCGTGGGGCGGTTAAATGACCCCTGTGAGTCGCTTGTGGCCCATGGGCCCTAGGCTGCCAACCCCTGCCTTAGGGTCACCAGCCCAGTATTGTGTGCCTTCTTGTTTAACTTTTAAATACCTGCTGAAAACTTTTCTATTCCGTCAGGCAATTAAGAACGCATCTTTCCATTATAGGTGATTTCCGATTTTATATGTTTTTAGTGTGTGGTTCCATATATAATTCTTAGAAACCGCTCTGATATTGTTTATGATTGCAGTCATACCTTGGTTTTCGAACTGCTTAGTTCTCAAACGTTTTGGCTCCCGAACGCCGCAAACCCAGAAGTGACTGTTCCGGTTTGCGAACTATTTTTGGAAGCCAAACGTCCGACGGGACTTCTGCAGCTTCCAGTTGGCTGTAGGAGCTTCCTGCAGCCAATCAGAAGCCGGGCTTCGGTTTCCAACTGTTTTGGAAGTCGAACTGACTTCCGGAATGGATTCCGTTCAATTTCCGAGGTACAACTGTAGTTGTATATAATTATAGATCCCATTTGTTGCATCCGTGAGAACTATTTTGGGTGCTAAAATGTTCAAACAAATTCAGAAAGTTAGAGGATTATTTTGCTTCTTTGATCTGCTACTAAGTGGTGTCCCAGCCAGAGTTGTAAAAACGAAATGTGAAAAATGATATATTCTCCACTCTCCTCATTTTAGTTACCATATCATACATAGCATGCGAGTTAATCCTTCAGGATAAGGAAGTGAAAAATAAAAGGTCAAATAATAGTCTGGGAAATAGATATGTGTAACATATTTGTAACAACCAATGTTTCAAACAGGACTGGATGGAATAATAACTGTTGCTCTGGAAGGAGTTACCAACTTTGCAGATCTTCTGGATATTGAATTTGGAAAGGGATTTGGTTATAACAAGCAATTAAGTATGGGTACACAAAATATTGCCAGCAGGCTGTTTTCCTTTGTGGTAAGTTTATAAGACATTTAAAGGCTTAAGGGTCCATTCCTTTATGCTCCTCATACCAGAAAATAAACAGGGATGTGGGTGGTGCTGTGGTCTAAACCACTGAGCTTCTTGGGCTTGCCGATCAGAAGGTGGGCAGTTCAAATCCACGCTGCAGGGTGAGCTCCTGTTGCTCTGTCCCTGCTCCTGCCAATCTGGCAGTTCGAAAGCACACCAGTGCAAGTAGATAAATAGGTACCACAATGACGGAAGGTAAACAGCGTTTCAGTGCGCTCTGGTTTCCATCATGGTGTTCCATTGTGCCGGAAGTGGTTTAGTCCTGCTGGCCACATGACCCGGAAAGCTGTCTGTGGACAAATGGCGGCTCCCTTGGCAAGATGAGTACCACAACTCCATAGTCGCTTTGGCTGGACTTAACCGTCCAGGGGTCCTTTACCTTTTACCTTTGACCAGAAAATAAGTGATTGGTATGGGGTGCAGTGATTTCAATTCTCATCACGTTTAAAGCTACAGGAATACACTAAGAATATATGTTTCATCTGTGACAATTTCCTCTTTTCAAGACACAAATTGCTGAGAGAACATGCTGCTGCAAATTCTGTACGTGTATGCCAGATGAAGGGCCCCGTGGATCAAAAGGGAAAATTGGATCACAGGTATGGATGTTTGTGCATAATTTAATTTACTACAACCATCTGTGTATGTTGACTCCTTTCCACATGCAGTATCTTTCATGTGGAAGCCTTTACCAGTTTCCTAATTTGAACATTCAAGGAGTTCATATGCCACTGATAAAATAACTTACATTTTAAATCTAATATTTAGCTTGTAGAAACTTGCCGAACGCTAATCAAGGAAAACAGAAATGCTTGGATTTTATTTTTTATTAATTCTGCAAGTTAACATTTGATAATTCAAACTACAGTCATACCTTGGATCTCGAACGCCTTGGCTCCCGAACAAATGGGCTCCTGAATGATTGAAATCCAGAAGTGAATGTTCCAGTTTTCAAACGTTCTTTTGGAAGCTGAATGTCCGATGGGGCTTTCACGGCTTCTGATTGGCTGCAGGAGCTTCCTGCAGCCAATCAGAAGCCACACTTTGGTTTCCGAACATTTCAGAAGTCGAACGGACTTCTGGAATGGATTCCAATCAATTTCCAAGGTACAACTGTATAGGAAATGAAGGCAGCCTTCCATGCAGTGGTAATGTTTTAAGAAGAATAATAATAGTAATAATAAGTTATTATTTATACCCCACCCATCTGACTGGGTCTCCCCAACCACTCTGGGTGGCTTCCAACCAAATATCAAAAACAATACAACGCTTTGTGCATCCCAGATAAACACTTGTAATGTACGAGGTCCCTTCAATTTGAGAAAAAGTAAAAGAGTCTCCAACTTGCATGCAAATATTCTACACTCTAGAATACTGAAGTTGCATCTATCAGACTGCACCTTTTACTAAATATTGAGCCACTCTTAAAGAAAGCACTTCATCTGAATGCTTCCCAAATTTCAGTATTGACCTTCTTTATTAAAATTTTATTTTCAGGGATCTAGTGGTTTGCCCGGCCATCGGGGATATACAGGAGAGGATGGAGAGCCAGTAAGTTATATCAACATTGAAATAATTTTTCAGTCCATAGTAGGGTCCTTGTTTCCACTGACGTCGTCTTTCTCTTTTAGGGTTCCAGAGGTTTCCCTGGGCCAGAGGGACCCCAAGGCTACAGGGGAGACCCAGGCAGTCAAGGAATGAAGGTAGGAATACACTTAAGCAATTAAAATAATAATCAAAAGACGGATTTTGTAATGTTTTGTTTTATCATTTAATGAACACCTGTTTTGTTTTGTTTTTAATATTTCAGGGGCTACAAGGCCGAACTGGAAGAAAGGTGCAGTAAGAAAATGTCGTCTGTGCTGTCTTATGTCTGCAAAAACATAGTGATTGTTTGGTGAATGTGAAAAATTTATAAACCTATTCCAGGAATAATAATGATAATGATGACGACAACAACAGTGGACGAGCTACTTATTACATGAAATGAGTGTGAAAAAGCACCATTTATTTATTAAATGAGGAGCAGCCTCTAGAGACACAGATTTTGAGTTAGGGTGTGACAACATAAAGTCCCCCACAAACTGCATTTTCTTCTCAAAATCCCTGCATATGCTTTCCTCCACGTAGGGTTCCAGATGCACACTTACTATCATACATATAAATATGAAAGCTACAGGGGAAAGGGAGAGGGGAATTTGAATACAAAAATGGCTAGTGTGGAAAGGACTGAGCCCCTTCTCCTCCATTACCATTATTCCTCTTCAATATATGACCTTGCCAAGATGCATGGTGGAGTTCCATGTGGAGTTCCACCCATGCCACTTGAGGTATGATTTGTCTAAGATTGTTTTGAATGAAAGAGGAACTGGAACCCACTCACTTGTTAGATATAGGATATCAGAAAAGATTTTGCCTTCTCATAGGCAAAGGTGGGTTCCCAATCAGTGAGGCAAAGCCCTGCATTAGTGTTGGGAAGTCTTCAGCCTGGGGACTTCAACTGGCCCACCAGGCCCTCTCTGGCCAGCCCACCAGGCCTTTCCCAACATGTCACAGCCACAGTTGGCCATTGGCCATCACACCCCAATCACCAGCCCCTGCTCTGCGTTGTTTCCCCTTCTGTTAGCTCTGCAACCCGAGAGTAAGTAGCAAATTATGGGCTATGAATCTAGGATTCACATCTATAGTAATGGCATAGGAAGATCCGATTCAAAAGCTTCTGGTCTCTGTTTTGTATAAGGTTGCCTGAAGTGAGTTATTTCCCTCCCCTAACTGGAAGGTTTTTTATGACTAGTGCTTAACAAAACAGAATTCTTATTATTATGGGCAAAGTAAACTAATGTAAACAACTGGCTCAGTTGCATATTTTATATTTCTTAGTTCTGGGCTGGGGTTAGGTCTTTAGAAAAGGCGAGAAAGGATGTGAAACTAGAGACAGATAACATTGCAGATTTTAGAGTGGATCATAGAGAGACACTGGGTCAAGGAGGGGGACCCTAAAAGTTGTTAGAATTCCTGCTCCATGATTGCAGTCATGGGATTGTTGCCTATCACATGACGGTGTATGTTTTGACTCCACAAAGTGGGAAGTGACGGAGACAGGATGTTTGTGTTACTGTGTTCCGTTAAGTGGGACTATTGTCCTTTGTTCTTTCTCTTTGCTGTCTGATGCTAGAGAGAGAAGGAGCCATGCTGCAGTGCTCCATGTGTGTTTATATGTAAATAAAGTAGATTAGCCAAAATGCTGAGTTGCTGAGGTCTGTTACGCAAGCTGCGAAGACTTTTCAGATCCATAAGTGTGCCGATGTCTGTTGGCATCGGTCACTGTGATGTTCAGGCAGAAGAAAGCTTTTGAAGCTCCCGAACGAAAGACCAGGAGGGAGAGAACATGCCAATCGGGCATGTGTCTCTGCCAGGATCCTACTCAAGTGTAGGACAAGCTTCTGACACTATTAATAAAAATCCTTATTAGGCTTTGGTCAGGTGCTGGAGTTGACAAAGATTCTACTTTTCTTGGACTGTTTATGCAGGCTGATTATTCTGAATAGCAGTGCAACTCATTGCCTGGTTTTGTTCTCATAGGGAGAGAAAGGGGATGATGGACTTGATGGAATTCTGGGAGAAGAGGTAAGTTATTTTCCACCTCCTTGTGTCGCAGTCTTTTTTTAACTCTGGAAATAATTTAATTTTCAAAATCTTCTTCAAGGGATCACATGGACTCCCAGGACACAAAGGAGAAAAGGGGGATGCAGGCCTGCAGGTATCTTTTCAAATTCTATCATTGCTTCCAAGTTTGACATTGAGCAGAGTTGGTAAGCCAGTGTACTGTATAAGTGAGGAACTTTTACATAATTCTCAAAGGAAAGGAATAGGTTTAGTACGCACAGACTAGTAAGAAGTTTAGGATAGTTGGGCTTCCTAAGATATTGAAAAATGTCTATGTCTCATGCATGGGAATATTGCAATTTCATCCATAAAATGCTGGCGCTAAATTTTGACAGGGACACATTGTAAACATTGTGAGCTTTGGATTTTGCTTGGTGGGCTTCCCAGTTTCCGCATATGATAATCTGGGGAAAATATATATGTCTTTCCTTTTCGGGGGAAAGTTTCTGAACTGCCTGTATTGAGTGGCATCTCCCATCTGGAAAGCTGCTGTACTTTTTGTGACCTTGTAAATATTACAAGGGACGCGGGTGGCGCTGTGGGTTAAACCACAAAGCCTAGGACTTGCCGATCAGAAGGTCGGCGGTTCGAATCCCCGTGACGGGGTGAGCTCCCGTTGCTCAGTCCCTGCTCCTGCCAACCTAGCAGTTCAAAAGCACGTCAAAGTGCAAGTAGGTAAATAGGTACCACTCTGGCGGGAAGGTAAACGGCGTTTCCGTGCGCTGCTCTGGTTCTCCAGAAGCGGCTTAGTCATGCTGGCCACATGACCCGGAAGCTCTACGCCGGCTCCCTCGGCCAATAAAGTGAGATGAGCGCCGCAACCCCAGAGTCGGTCACGACTGGACCTAATGGTCAGGGGTCCCTTTACCCTTTACTAAATATTACAAAAACTATCAGGTGCCCTAAGCTAACTATCTCTCGCCAAACCGAGCTATTCCACACCAGTTTGATGGCACCTGAAGGCACCAAAACCACAAATGACATTTACAACAAAACAACAACAAAGAAAAATGCATTCCACATGGTTTAAAATGGCTTAATTGAGAACTGGATATAATTGTATTCGTTAGCATGTCCCAGCCACCACTGAAAATCATGGCATCCCATAGATAAGAATCAGTCAGCCAAATGTCACCTGAAATAAATGGCTTTAATAGTCCCAACAAAAGGCTGAAATAGAAGAATCTCTGACCTCCACCAGGAGACCATTCCACAGTCTTGAGGGACACTTCAGGGAATGCCCAGCTCCTTACCTTTGATATCTATTTCATGTAATGAATGCATACATATAGAGCAGGGTGTTACTAGCGGAACAAAGAGATATGGAGGCTCGTGCATGAAGGACTTTAACAGTAAACATCAGCCTCCTGAATTGGGTCCAGAAGCTAGCAGGTACCCAGTGCAGCTGTTGAAAAAGAAATTGGTTATGCCCTCACTTCCCAGTATTCATTAGCAGTAGCATTTTGTACCACCTGCAGATTCCGGGTCATATTTCAGTGCAGCCGTATATCAAGCACATTAGAAAAGTCAATTGTGAAGATTACAAAGGGCAGCCTCACCGTACAGGAAAGGGTAGCAAGGTCCCAACTCTCTCGGTTTTGAAACAGCCACAAATCCAAACAGACAATCTGGGAAGTTTTCACAGAATTATTTTCCATCTCCAGGGCAGCCCAGGACCAAGTGGACTTCCTGGTGATGAAGGTCAGAAAGGCTTCCAGGGAGATCCTGTAAGTATTCTCCGCACTCCATGAACATACTACTACACCATACATATAGTTGGCAGTTTCTGATTGTATTTATAATGCACTAAAATACATATCAACAGCCCCTCTTAGGGCTTGCCCAGTCTTGCGTTTTTCCTCTGCCTAGAAACCAAGGGTCCAAGCAGTTTTCTGCTTGTCCAATGTTTTCCAGGCATGGGTCCAACTCAAGTGGTTTTGCCCTTGATCCTCCGCTTTCTTCTGGAAAATCCGCTCTTTAGCGATAAATCGGAACAAATGTCAATCCAGGGGGGGGGGGAAACCTGATTGACATTTGCTCCAATTCAGCAGTAATATGAAAGGGCGCTACAATATTCTTGTTATATATAAAGAAAATGCATGCTTCTCAACTAATTAAAAACCTTAAGGGTGGATATATCTCATATCTTGATTACACAACGAACGGCAACTTTTGTGTTACTCTGTGTATTATTCAACACTTTGGTTTTATCTTCATGAAAGTAAACCTCAGCTTATTTTATTTATTTATTTAGGGAAATCCTGGAGTGGATGATGATGTAGAAGGAGCAAAAGGTTACAAAGGTTCACAAGGGAGCAGGGTAACTATTGATAATTATAGCTTTGCTTATATCTTTTTTGTTTTTGAACACTTGAAAGTTCAGTCCTTACTATAAGGTATTGATGAGTAAATAAAGATGACTACAAGCAAAATGGATAAATTGATTTGATGAATAATTCGATTCATTAATCACAGCTTTAGATAAGAACTTTCAATTCATTTAATTGGAAGAATTTAATTGGTAGCATCACTGTTTCTCTTCTGCTACAGTTCACCTTCCGCCAAAAACTATTGTATTTGTCTCACTACCCACCATGGCAATATTGCATAACTTACATAACTTAGGTCATTTACATAATTAATTGAGTAAATTACAAAAATTGTGTTGTGATTATATTATTCTACCCCGTTAATTCAGATGCAAAGGAAGTGAAATGGGGGCAGGAAACAATCAGTTACTTCTCATTTGTGTACCGAATGCAATAGAAACCACAAATGGATTGATTTCTGTACTGGACATGGGACAAATAAGCAAAAATCAGCAGTTACTGCTCCCGTTTCTGTTTTCATCGGAATTCTCTGACAATCCTAGTGGTAAAGAGCCAGTGTGGTGTAGTGGTTAAGAGCGGTAGTCTCGTAATCTGGGAAACCGGGTTCGTGTCTCCACTCCTCCACATGCAGCTGCTGGGCGACCTTGGGCCAGTCACACTTCTTTGAAGTCTCTCAGCCCCACTCACCTCACAGAGTGTTTGTTGTGGGGGAGGAAGGGAGAGGAGAATGTTAGCCGCTTTGAGACTCCTGAAGGGGAGTGAAAGGTGGGATATCAAATCCAAACTACTCTTCTTCTTCTTCTTCTTCTACTACTACTACTACTACTACTAAATAATAAAAATTTATTTTTGGTGCCCCAGCCACTCTCTGTGGTTTCCAACAGAATATACAAAAATACAACAGAACACCACACATTAAAAGCTTTCTGGTAATCTTCATATATATCAATTGTTCAACCATTGGTACAATAACCAGCACGGAGTATCATTTTACATGTATTCTAGATAGGGGGCTTGTGGGATTTGTGAGAAATCCAGAAACAAAGATAGATGGATTAAATTACATGCAATCAGCTGGAGATGTTTTTATCTGGTAGCAAGCTTGTCACTTGACCCAGTTGGACCATTAAGGGTATAAGAGTTGCTATTGTTCCATCAGTGACCATTTGATAGTAGCACTGTAGTCATCCTGCAACAATTGACTCTTGGTCTTCCCTATTTATGTTTTTTATTCCTACTACTTCAGGCACGTATATGAACATTACGTTTCCCCACCAAGGTGAACTGTGTGCTTGCTCTTTCTGTGTCTGTCCCAACAGAACTGCAAAGTGTGAAAAGCTGAAAGATTAAGAGCCACAATAATTGCTGCAGAAACCGTGATGTAAATTTAAATTCTCTATCCGCAGGGAGAAAAAGGATCGCAAGGTATTACGGGCGAGAACGGATCTCCAGGATACAGTGTAAGGACTAATGTAGCTCACCTGGGTTTTCTTAGTCAATAAAAGATTAAGCAAATTCCAAACTAGACCACATCTTCGGTATCCAAAACAATGGAGAACTTACTTTACGGTCCCTATAAAAAAATTCCTTCCAGTAGCACCTTAAAGACCAACTAAGTTAGTTCTTGGTATGAGCTTTCGTGTGCATGCACACGAAAGCTCATACCAAGAACTAACTTAGGTGGTCTTTAAGGTGCTACTGGAAGGAATTTTTTTATTTTGACTATGGCAGACCAACACGGCCACCTATCTGTTTACGGTCCCTGTTTGTGAAATGTCACATAAATCCTGTCTGAGCATTTATAACAAGCCAACCTCAAATGGGGCACACAACTAGAAGCATTTTAGGAGTGAGGGTCAAGGTCTTCCAGATATTTTGGGTGAGATGGCCACAAGACTGCCTGCACTGCTGCTGTGGTTTGCCATAGCAGCTGAAAAGGCTTATTAAACTTAAGAGTTTATAAAAATAAAAAATGAATGCAGAATGCCTGACTTGGGGGGGGGGATGGCCTCCTTCTCAAAGCCCAAGCAAGGTGAGGCAGAGAGGAGATGTAGGCCTAGGACCCTCGTACCTACAGGACCGCCTCCCCTTATATGTCCCACAGAGGACCTTACGGTCTTCAAATAAAAACATCTTGGAGATCCCGGGCCACAGGGAGGTTAAGCTGGCCTCAACCAGAGCCAGGGCCTTTTCGGCCGTGGCCCCGATCTGGTGGAATGCTCTGTCACAAGAAACTAGGGCCCTGCGGGACTTGACATCTTTCCGCAGGGCCTGCAAGACGGAGCTGTTCCACCAGGCCTTTGGCCAAGGCACAGTCTGACCCCCTCTCTCCTTCTGTAATCCTCATAGAACTCTAGCCCAATGGTTGCCATTAATTTGATGCTGAATTGATTTTAGAATGTATTTCAATTAATTCATTGTGTGATATAATGTACTCTGTGCTATTTTTCTTTGTTGTTAGCCCCTCTGAGCCTGGCTTTGGCCAGGGAGGGCAGGATATAAATTAATAATAATAATAATAATAGTAATAATAATAATAATTATAGAGAGGCCACAGCTATTGCAATGATAAGAAATGTTACCAGAAGGGGGGGATGGGAAGAGAACTGTATGATGAAGAAGAGGAGAAATGGGGAGGAATGGGGGAGAAGGATGGTGGTCTTGCAAAGATGGAGGAAGGGGTGGTGGAGGGAAGAAAAGGATGTTGATGGTGCCATGCCTATGTTGGTTGGTGGCAGCAGTGTGGAACAGGCCAAGGGCTCCATGAGCTGCTCCCTCGTCAAAAAGCAGGCCTGTGAATGTTTGTAGCATCAAGTTAGGATCTTTAAAGTAACAAATATTCCTTTTGTCGTAGGGACCAGAGGGACGAAGAGGACTTCCAGGCCCACCGGTATGTCTTTCTTAATTTTACCAGTTTCAGTAAGTATGCTATGAGACATAACCACAGGAACTCCTGACTGCCCAGGTCAGTAAGGAAAAACTAGTTGGAGAGAGAAGAGTACCGTAGATTGGTGGGAGATGGAGCTACCTGGCATTTTCATGCCACCCCAATCCTGTCTGAAAGTGTAGAAATTAGGAATTGGGTGGGTGGGGGTGGGATTATATTTGGTTCACACTAGAAGGCAAACCTCCCTAATTTGCACTTGGGAACCGAAACACCAACCGAAACACAGCCATCTTATGAAAATCGGGTCCTCCCTTAAAGAGGGCACGTATTGTGGTGAGACCTGGACAACCAACACCCTGTGTTGTGGGTGGGTACGATTGGTCAGCCACAACACCCGATTGGTAGGTCCCTTGTAGCTGGGTGCAATCTGGCCAATGGGACGCAGTCCAAACGGTTCGAGGGACCTATTTATGCCCATGCACGTGACCCAGAGCTTCCTCTTTCGATGCGTGCATTTGGAACACCCGCCCACCTCTCCCTACTTTTAGGGCTTGTGCGCTTGACCTTGCTATGCTGTCGTGTGTCGTTTGTCGTTGGGACAGGGGCACGGCAGGAATTTCCCCCACTTGACTGATTGGCTGTTGCCATTTGGGTTTCTCCTGCTGCGTAGGAAATCATCACAATGTGTAAGGTTGCGGATAGGCTCTGGTTCAGGTGATAGTGATGGGAGAACGCTCTCGCCATCCCTATGTGAAGGGTATTCCATTAAAGGAATCCAAGGACTCGATGGTTTGGTCAACCCCTGTGAAGGGGTTGTGCCCATGCCTGAGTCCAGGGGAACATTTGGGTGGCGGAGTTAGCCCGTTCCCGGTTTTCTGCTTATCCAGGTGTTCACCCTTGGCTGACCTATGCTGGAACCCTGGATCAGCGCTACCTGCGTGGCAGGGAGCTAGTTGAACCAGAGTCTATGCAACCAGTCACTTTCTGTAATCAATAAAGTTGTGGCCTAAATTCTGCCAAAAACCAAAACCAAAATTTGAGTCATGTGTGAATTTATTTAGGGGGGAGTTTTCTGGGTCTGAACACGCAATTAGCAATTCTCTGAATTTTGCAATGCAGTTGTGCAGCCAAGTAATGTTCACCAAAAAATGCATATTTTAATGAAAAGAAACGTACAAAAATGCATTATATTAGGGGAAAGTGCTTTGCAAAAATTTGCATGTTGGACAACATTGCACACGCAACAGTGTATATTAGGAGACAGCCACACTAAAATGTTGCTGAATTTTCATGTTGACTTTAAATATATATATATTCAGATTGATATGGAAATGTGGGGCACAAGACCAGAAAAGTAAGAAACCGAGAGAAAATGAAATTGTCAGTTAAGCCCAACCCTAGATGGGCTCAGAGTTGGCTGGAGGGGGAAGAGTCTAATGAAGGAAGTGTGGGTGTCTGCCTTCTGGACGGAGTCAAAGAGAAGAAATTCAAAGGACGCTTGTCCAAACAAAACAAGAGAAGATTTTTAATCTCTCTTCTGCATTTTTCACTGGTTGTAAGAAGCCTAATCTTCTCCCTCCTGGTTAGCAGGCAGCATGAAGAGGTGTTGGGGAGAATAACGGACAAAGTGGACATTTACTAGATATGTAGCGTGCAGCTGCAAGTCAAGACTTTTTCTTCTCACTTAATCACAGGCTTGTGATTAAGTGATCAAGGACGATCCTTGTACAAAAGGCAGCACACAGGGCTCCAACCACATTTGGAATGGAAATCTTCCCTGCACCCCCACTCCCAGCAACGTATCTACATATCTAGCAAACATCTAGTCTGACTCTTGGAAGCCTGTGTGCATTTCCCTTATCTCCACCTTGTGGGAATGTTCAGGAGAGGATATATTGTTTATTAATATCCTTCCTAACTTACTTAGCAGAGTTTACATTGCCCTTTACACAGCAGAAAACTAGTTGCAAACTCATGTGAGTTTCTCAAGACAATACACAATTCAGTCTGGCTTGTTCAGATTGAAATGTGTTCTAATATTTTCCTGGTAAGACCCCCTTGTTGGAACGTGGGTGGCGCTGTGGGTTAAACCACAGAGTCTAGGACTTGCTGATCAGAAGGTCGGTGGTTCGAATCCCCACGACGGGGTGAGCTCCCGTTGCTCGGTCCCTGCTCCTGCCAACCTAGCAGTTTGAAAGCACTTCAAAGTGCAAGTAGATAAATAGGTACCGCTCTGGCGGGAAGGTAAACGGCGTTTCCGTGCACTGCTCTGGTTCGCCAGAAGCGGCTTAGTCTTGCTGGCCACATGACCCGGAAGCTGTACATTGGTTCCCTCGGCCAATAAAGCAAGATGAGCGCTGCAACCACAGAGTCGGTCACGACTGGACCTAATGGTGAAGGGTCCCTTTACCTTTACCTTAAGACCCCCTTGAATCCCTCCTAAAAGAATAAAGACACCACAGTCTTATTCATAAGTAACAAAAAGAATGTTTACTCATGATCAGGCAGTGTGATCTCTGAAGGCAGGCTTTAGGCTTGAAGTTTCAAACATATACAAACAGGTTTACCCCATAAGGAAGATTTACCTAGTGACTGCAGGCTAGCAGTCCAGCAGTTCACAGGACGAAAGGAAGATGGAAAAGAGAGAGAGAGAGGCAGAATGCCTTGATCTTTTACCCGGTCTGGAAAGGTCACGCCCACCCACTAGTCACATGCAAGGAAGAATGCTCCAGGCCAGGGTGAACAGGAAGTTTCGACTGGCTGGACCAAACATTCCCTTGCTTGTCTACTCTAGGAAAACAAGGAATGCTGTACTTGACTGCTCCTAATGGATTACATCCCACACATCTAGCCCTTCCTTCTGCATGTTTTTCATGAGCACCAATAGGTGGAAAGCATGCACTGGATAGAAACATGGAAGGCACAAACCCTCCACTTTTTGCTAATATCAAGGCCTGTGAACATGCCAATGTGCGCACACAAGATGGCGGAAAGCACAGCTCTGTGGGGCCCTGTTAAAATCCCCCGCATGAGATTTGCGTCCAACGTTATTGAATCTAAATGGCATTACTGTGTAGCATGAAACATTGTTGTGGTGTTTTTAAGTTATAGAAACTAAGATGGGGAGGAAGTAAGATCGTTATCATACTCACTGGGGGAAACCAAAGCCAACAAGAATGTTCTTCTTTCAGGGGACGAAAGGAAACCCTGGTCCCACAGGTCTGGAAGGAAAACAAGGCTTCGAAGGTCAACAGGTGGGTATTAGCACTAGTCAATGTATGTGTGTGTTGAGGGAAAGGGTGTAAATAAATGGAAAGTCACATAGTTTGAATGCAGATGATCCCAGGTTCAGTCGTTCCCATTAAATAGATCAGGTAGCTGATCTATTTAAGTTGCTGTGGGTGACATTTGAGATATATCAGTTTGCACTCTACTTTCTCTGTCTGTGTGTAAAAAAAATTGTGTCTGCTATTGTCAGGGATTCTGCTTGTCTCATAAATCAACAGTATATTAAACACACACACAGAATAACATTGCACAAAGCTCACTGAATAATTGCCCGGCTAAAAACACAGGTGTGTAGAACATGATATAGAGAAACCTTGAGAATTTGGCGTGAGAGCTTTTAAAAGGGCAAGTGGTACCAGTGTGTACTGCTCTTAAGATATCCGCTCTTTAATTATCCTGCCTTTCCTCACCAAGGCGCTGAGAGCAGCAAGCACTTAATCAAATATTTAAAATGTCTAAGCACGTTCAAAAGCTTCTTTAAAAATAGTGTCCCCATGCCAAATCGCTTTAAAACTTGGGCCAGAGAAAACTTAAGGAACATCATTTACTTGTGTACAGGGATAAGTGTATTTGGAAAGACTTAACTTTGAAATAAATTTGATTGTGTGCCCATCTGCCTGGACTCTGTCAAAAACAACATATAATAGATTCTGGATCTATTATATGTCTTCTTATGCTTATTGCAAAAAAGCCTTCCCAGCCTGGCTTCCCACATGTTTCCCAGTTTTCAAATTCATATATGTTTCTTTCTTTCTTTTCCAATTTTTTAAATTGATTTTCACGTTTATCACAAAGAAAAACATTACAAAACACAGAACAGAGAAAAAAGACACAAAATAATTATTACTTCAAATCCCTAATTTCATTACATTGATAACTGACTTCCTCAAGTCCCCTCTAACTGAATTTCATTATATCACCTGTTTAACAGTTCTCCAAATTCATATTTCTAATAATATTAACTCCTTTCATTTACTAACCTCTTCTCCTTTATTAATGTTCTAATCCTTAATATTCACAAGCACATAAAAACAAATTCACATATGTAGCATAAAGTTAATAAGCTTTCAGGTATACATTTGGGTGAATTTACCAGACTTCTTAGATGTAATTTGTTTTCCAGGGGACAAGTGGAATTCCTGGTGAGAAAGGAGAGAAAGGACATTCAGGAAACAAAGGTCTTCCGGTAAAATGGCCTCATGCATATTTCAGTGAGATTCATCTTTCTTAATACAGTGCTTTTCAAGCATTCTGAAGCGAGACCCGTCTGTGATTTCAAAAACTCAGCCGTTCGGGATGCACTTATAAACAAACTCTTCCTTTAGAGGATGACCTTTTTTCTCTACAAACAAAAAGAATATTACATCAGTAGTTAACACTGAATAAATTTTGTATTGTATTTTTCACTATTCATGTTGATATCTCTTTATATAATAAAAACGTAAGGATGTCATCGCACAGCCCCGGTTGAGGGATTTGCATGGAGTCAGGGTGGGGGCAGGGAAGCAAAATTGAAGGTAGGTTGCACAACAGCAATGGCCAAGGCATGGAAGTGAGAAGGGAGTGATTCTGCCATTGTTTAAAATTGCTACTTCTTTCCCCTTGTAAATCTATATAGGAAGTATGTACATGAGTAGACTTAATTGTGTCGTACATGGAGAGAGGTGTCTCTTAAAAGAGTCGGCAGTGGTGTGTGGTTGGCCTGATGGAACAAAGAATTCCCTGAGAATGGGGTGTGGGGTGGGGAGGCTTTTGTGTGCAATTTACTCAGGAACATATCAGGCTGGCTTGAGACATTTTGTTCCTTGTAGCAAAGGACAGGATGGAGCCTCCCGTTCCATGGATTGAATCTGACTAGACTTGCAATTGACTCTGATTTCAGCACTGGCAATGAAATATCCTCTGCTGTGCCTGAAGCCAGCAGGCTCCCTCAGGAGGAGCAGAGCAGACTAGATTTAGGGAATAGGGGTACTGCCGCCAATCCCTGGCATCTGCCACCTGACTCACTCTGCCTAATGGTAGGGCTGGCCCTGGCCAGGATGCATTTGTGGGTTGTAATGGACGTGGGTGGTGCTGAGGTCTAAACCACTGAGCCTAGGGCTTGACAATCAGAAGGTCGGCAGTTAGAATCCCCGTAACGGGGTGAGCTCCCGTTGCTCAGTCTCTGCTCCTGCCAACCTAGCAGTTTGAAAGCACGTCAAAGTGCAAGTAGATAAATAGGTACCGCTCCGGCGGGAAGGTAAACGGTGTTTCCGTGCACTGCTCTGGTTTGCCAGAAGCGGCTTAGTCATGCTGGCCACATGACTCGGAAGCTGTACGCCGGCTCCCTTGGCCAGTAAAGCGAGATGAGCGCCGCAACCCCAGAGTCATTCACAACTGGACCTAATGGTCAGGGGTCCCTTTACCTTTAATACACAGTACGGGAGGCACTGTCTTCATAGCCAATGGCAGCGGGTGCTACAGAGATAAAGTACAGCAATGAGTATTACTGAAAGGTTCCACACATTACAGAAGATAAGAGTTTCTTTCTTTCTTTCTTTCTTTCTTTCTTTCTTTCTTTCTTTCTTTCTTTCTTTCTTTCTTTCTTTCTCTCTCTCTCTTTCTTTCTCTCTCCCTCTCTTTTTCTTTCCTTCTTTCTCTTTCTTTCTTTCTTGTTCTTTTTCTCTTTCTTTCCTTTTCCTTTTCTCTTTCTTTCTTTCTGGTCAAACTTAAAAAGCTTGATATAATGTTTGTTTTCTTTTCAGGGAAACTTGGGAATCCCAGGCCCTAAAGGAAATCAAGGGAAACCTGGACTAAGAGGAAATGAAGTATGTTTTCAAATGTCTGCTATTAATTTTTCTACACAAAGTGTAAAGTCTGCCCATACAGTCTATACATCAGGTGTGACTAATGTGCAGCCCTCCAAATGCTGTTGGATCATAACTCCCATCATCTCCAAACACTGGTTGTATTGACTGGGCCTGATGGGAGTTGGAGTCCAACAACAGCCCAAAGACCACATGTTAGCCACCCTGCTATAAATGATAAGGAGAAAAATTCCCAATGCAGATTCTCCAAAACCTTTTTTTCTCTCTGTGGGGAAAAAAAAACGCCTTAGCATTTAAATTAGGTTTGCTAACTACGACTTCTTTTTTGACAGGAGCTTTTTGCCATTATGTGTTGCATGACAAAAGACAAGCAGGCATTGTTTTTTCCTGTAATCAGGAAAAATTGTGCCTGTCAATGCTTTCCTTCTATGCTGCTGTAAAAGGCACAGAGCTGCTGCTCCTAAAACGGCAATATTTAATTTGCCTTTATTCAAATAAATAGTCAAAACAGACTTTACATAGACGGTGGCTGAGCAGTCCCTGTTCAAGGCAAAGTTTGTGCAAACGTGTATTTCATAGTGCACATGTTTCTTTATTAGGTGACTTATGAACTGAACAAACAAACAACGAAAGAAACGAGTATTTGTTAACAGTGAAAGAATGTCTGTGAATTCGAGTCTCTAACTGATAAATCCCAAATTACCTTAACTATGGAAAAATTAATCCCACTCTGGCGGAAGTACACAGTTTGTTTTGGGGGGATTGTGGCCAAACACAAATTACGTTGCCAGTAACTAGGGCTGCCATACGTCCTGATTTTCCAGGACATGTCCTGGAATTCTCCCCCAAATTGGCGTCATGGATTGTTTTTTGGAAATCAGGCAAATGTCCTGGAAAACTGTCAACAGAGATTAAATCGTGTCGAACATTCCTTAAAAAAAGCTTTGGTTCCCCTAAAAAAAAGAGAAAAGCACAACAACTCTGTCTTGATTTTCACTTTTGGAGCTATTCTAACCCTACCAGTAACTATTTCTCAGTTTGCTACATATCTCATTCTCTGTTCTGATTTTGATTCAGCAACTTTCCATTTTGGTTCACACCTTTGGTTCTCATATATGATGATGTACTCAATTTGCCCAACAGGGAGAACCTGGGGATACTGGAACGAAAGGACCAGCAGGCCCCCGTGGTCCACAAGGAATGAGGGTTTGTAATTTATGTTCATCTTACTCAAAGGGCCTGACTGAAAACCAAAAGTGTCTTGGGCTCAAAGGGTGATGTGAATTGCCCCCATGTATATGACGGTAGGGAAGAAATGGAGGCAGTGAGAGATTTTACTTTCTTGGGCTCCATGATCACTGCAGATGGTGACAGCAGTCACAAAATTAAAAGACGCCTGCTTCTCGGGAGAAAAGCAATGACAAACCTAGACAGCATCTTAAAAAGCAGAGACATCACCTTGCCGACAAAGGTCCGTATAGTTAAAGCTATGGTTTTCCCAGTAGTGATGTATGGAAGTGAGAGCTGGACCATAAAGAAGGCTGATCACCGAAGAATTGATGCTTTTGAATTATGGTGCTGGAGGAGACTCTTGAGAGACCCATGGACTGCAAGAAGATCAAACCTCTCCATTCTGAAGGAAATCAGCCCTGAGTGCTCACTGGAAGGACAGATCCTGAAGCTGAGGTTCCAATACTTTGGAAACCTCATGAGAAGAGAAGACTCCCTGGAAAAGACCCTGATGTTGGGAAAGATGGAGGGCACAATGAGAAGGGGACAACAGAGGATGAGATGGCTGGATGGTGTTCTTGAAGCTACCAGCATGAGTTTGACCAAACTGCGGGAGGCAGTGGAAGACAGGAGTGCCTGGCGTGCTCTGGTCTATGGGGTCACAAAGAGTCGGACACGACTAAATGACTAAACAACAACAATATGACAGTAACCAACATGGTGCCTTCCACAACAGCCCTGCCCCAAGTTCACGACAGAACAAATATGTTTCATACACACTTTTTTAATATATTCCCTCAGGAATTGACCACCAACTTTTAAACATATCTCTTGCTTGTCTGCCCTAGGGGGATGAGGGAATTCCTGGATATGGTGAAGTAGGAAAGAAAGGATCAAAGGTAATTACATTTTTAAAATTTAAAAAACCTGTAGATGAAATTTTGAACTTGTTTTTATGCAGTTTGGAATTACTCCCAATTAATTACTGTGGATTCCCTTACATGAGTGCAAATGTCATTATCATCAGTAGAACCTACAGAGTGCGTAGCTTTGGGAAAGGAATACTGCCTGGTGTTAAATTGCTGCATTAAATTCTTGTTTTGATATGACTGGGGAATCCTAATCCAAAAGGGCGCACTTCTGAGTCCCACAGTTTTCACAATGAGCATATAAGGATCAGATATTTAGTTGCTGGCTGAAATCTAAAGGGGTTCTTTACATGCAAGAAAAGGAAACACATAAGCAATTTTAATAGGTGTTGTTTTTTTTCTTGTGCAGTTTTCATTATTAAGAGAGAGGTGCTGTTTTTCAAACCAAACTGTGCTTTTCTTCTTCGTGAGTGGGTGGGTGGTTTTAGCTGGGAACTAATTTTTACTTTGTGAATGTTGAATGTTAAACTGTGATCTACAAAAGTTGTGCATGAATGAACTATGCTTGCTTGGAATAGACTAGAATCTCTTTGTCACTACAAAAACCATACCCCATTTTTTTATTTATTAGCTCTCGGAGTGATAGCCTTTTCCTGTTACGTTTCGTGATTGTTTCCTTCTCTACCTTAAGTTTACACCTATCCTCAGTTTTGTCAACACTTTCTTGATTAAAAAATAGCAAAAGAAACATCCGTCTAGGAATTTTTAGAATGTTAATTATAAAATATATATTTAAATTATAGGGAGAAGAAGGCTTCCCAGGAGACATTGGAGAGCAGGTACCCATGTACATATATTCTGAGGGCCAAATCCTGACAAGGGATTCAATCCTAATGCAGTCATTATTGGCATTTCTGGTAATAAATTGAACTGACTGTATGTACTCTGCTTCCCATTTCAGTGGCCATAGTGAGGTCTATCATGGGAAGCCGAATAAGCTTACATTTTGATTTTTTCTTTCTTTGCTAGGACAGACATTTTTACCTTCTTTGTTTTCTATCCAATTCAACAGGGTGAACGTGGAGACCCAGGCCTTCCTGGGGAACCAGGACCAAAAGGCATTAGGGGAAGAATGGTATGGTGAACAGCAATTTGAGGGTGTCTTTTTAAATAGTATTATTGGTTAGTTTGGTTCTTACATGCCCTTCCTGTAGTACTTATATTTCAGCTTCTGGGAAGATGGGATTAACAGACCCTCCAAGTGTCCCTATTTTCCAGGGACGTCCCTGATTTAGAGAAGCCGTCCTGGTTTCTGATTTCATACTGGAAAGTCCAACTTTCCCTTAAAGGTAAAGGTAAAGGGACCCCTGACCATTAGGTCCAGTCATGACCGACTCTGGGGTTGCGGCGCTCATCTCGCTTTATTGGCTGAGGGAGCCGGTGTACAGCTTCCGGGTCATGTGGCTAGCATGACTAAGCCGCTTCTGGCAAACCAGAGCAGCACACGGAAACGCCGTTTAACTTCCCGCCGGAGCAGTACCTATTTATCTACTTGCACTGGTGTGCTTTCAAACTGCTAGGTTGGCAGGAGCAGGGACCGAGCAATGGGAGCTCATCCCGTCGAGGGGATTCGAACCCCGACCTTCTGATTGGCAAGTCCTAGGCTCAGTGGTTTAACCCACAGCGCCACCCGCCTCCCTTCACTGCCATGTGTAGTAACATCTAAAATCCCCCCACTATTCAGCCCTAGCAAAGAGCTGTCTATGACCAAGGAAAGCATCCAGATTTAGCATTTGTTTCCAAAAGAGATGGCGACGTGTGCCACAATGGTTCTCTCTGTGTATATATTAGTACTTGTTCAGCTGCTTTTCTGACGAGCTTTCCCTCCTTAATATAATACTAATTGGGTGTCGTTTCTGATGACGGGAGGTTCCTTGTCTTCTGTTATTTCTGGTGAATATGCAAACGTACCGTCTTTTCGATGTTGTACTTGAAACAGATTGTCTATGTAACATTTCTAGGGTACTCCAGGATTAAAAGGTGAACCGGGTGGCCGAGGAGCCTGGGGTCCTCCAGGACGTCCGGTATGTTTTGTTCTATAAACATATGCTGCTTTATATGCATCAGAAACAAGTCTAATTCTCTGAGTTGCTAGATTTCTAATGTGCTCATCTTCTCAGGCCTATGAAGTGATCTGAGTTTTAGTAAAGTCATGCTCCCATCTGCAGCCAACTGGGACTCCTTAATGCCACGATTCCCATGATGCTGGTGAAACGCTTAGCAACCTTGATTTCATCAGTCCTATAGAAGCACCTGTGCGTTTTCAGAATCGGCTGCATTCTTGTCTAATAGTTCTGAAGCGTCAGACCACTTTCAAAAGGCCTTGTTGGGGAATTTTTATTCTGTCCCATGACATCTACGGTGTGGAATGCCATGGGACTCAACTGCCACTCACTTCCTGCTACTTGACATTAATACAAAAGCAATAGCAGAAGCTGGGGAGAGAGTATTTTTATACCAGCCAAATGGTTTAAAACATTTTATATCAGTCAATCAAGTAAATGCAGAAGCTGTTGTTTTAAACCAGGGTTAGAAGGCATTAAAACAAACCATGGCTAATGTTCACCTTAGGTAGGCATAAAGTTGTGTTGTGGTGAATGCTGTAGAAGGAAAGGAGAGATTTGCATCCGTTAGAGAAGGTGGAAAAATGCAAGATGGGGTATGGCTGAGCAGTTAACCATGGTTAAGAGATCAGAAAACGTTGCACTTGCCCTTGGCTTATAACATTGATGGCATGGGCACCAACAAGACTCTTCTATCAGAAAAATACCACCAGCTGACCTTCGGTTCAACGTATAGTTCTCTGATCCCAACCTTATTCTTCTAGGGTCCAAAAGGCGAGAAGGGCCTGTCCTCATTTTCGGTACGTATACCTGGAATGCAGTATTTATGATGTGTGGGTGTTTTCCCCTTCCAGCCTTGAAGTGTAAGTCTCTTTGCAACCATAAGGGATTGCAGGATCCACTTTTGTTGCTCACCTGTCACGCCCCACACCGCAGGGATATGATTTCAAAGTGAAGGAACGTGCATAAATATTAAAGACTATTCCAAAAGCAAGTTAATGTGAGCAATAATTAAGAACACAAGAAGAGCCTGCAGAATCAGGCCCATGGCTCATGTAGTCCAGCTGGTCAGCCATCGTGGTTAAGTAGCTACGATAGCCTTATCCTCCGTGAATTTGTCTAATCCTCTTTTAAATCTATTCAAGTTGATGCCCCTCACTTTCTGTAATAGGAGTGAATCCAATAGGTTAGCTGTGTGAAGAAAGGCTTTCGTTTATCTGTCCTGAATCTTTAAAAATAAAATAAAATAAAATAAAATAAAATAAAATAAAATAAAATAAAATAAAATAAAATAAAATAAAATAAAATAAAATAAAATAAAATAAAATAAAATTTTATACCCCGCCCATCTGGCTGAGTTTCCCCAGCCACTCTGGGTGGCTCCCAATCGAGTGTTAAAAACAATACAGCGTTAAATATTTAAAACTTCCCTTTGGGAAATTCAGCTTCCTTGAATTTCCCAAAACTTGGCTGGATTTAGGTTTGATGAGGCCCTAAGCTACTGAAGGTAATGGGGCCCTTTATATGTCCAGCCGTCCTTTTTGCTGTTTTCTGTGTTGAATATATGCTATATGGTAATAGGTATCTAAAGCCATTTGCACATAACAAAATATGCATTTTATCAAATTTGTTTGTTTTTTATCTTATATTTTGGAAATATACACCCAGGTTTATTTCCTTTCATTTTTGGGGGGGCCCTCAAGGGAGTGGGGCCCTAAGCTATAGCTTGTTTAGCTTATACATAAATCCGGCACTGGCTTCTGTCGACTTTCTCAATGCCATGCCTAAACAATTTATACAATTTGCGACCAGAAAGAACACTCCACCGGACACACCCACATAATGTGCCTTAAATAGGCATTATCAGCATCGTGGCACCACGTGTATGAGATACGATAGCGTGAGTGATGATAGCTACCTTGGGCTTACACAATATGCATCCTTACTGAGTGGGATTTAAACTTGGGTCTTCCGAGACCTGATTCAACACCCTAATAATTACATATCGGCTCTCAACTTGCACTTCCTGCTTAGACATCAGATATTTCTTCTGCTAACAACGTATCTCTTTTCATTTTCATTCCCGTGCCACCCCAGCCTTGTGAACTCATTGAGTATCTGCGTGAACACAGCCGTAAGTACTGCCCGATTTTGATTTTTGATACGGAAAGGAGGAAGAACATTCTAGACTGAGCCCGGTTAATATATTGACCACTTGCCTGCAATTACAATAAATAGTGGGGCTGAAAACCCTGGTTGGTTGGTTGGTTCAGTTAACAGTTTACAAAGGGCTATCCTCAAGCTAGCATTGTTGTTGTTGTTTAGTTGTTTAGTCGTGTCCGACTCTTCGTGACCCCATGGATCAGAGCACGCCAGGCACTCCTATCTTCCACTGCCTCCCACAGTTTGGTCAAACTTGGTAGCTTCGAGAACACCATCCAGCCATCTCGTCCTCTGTCGTCCTCTTCTCCTTGTGCCTCCATCTTTCCCAACATCAGGGTCTTTTCCAGGGAGCCTTCTCTTCTCATGAGGTGGCCAAAGTATTGAAGCCTCAGCTTCAGGATCTGTCCTTCCAGTGAGCACTCAGGGCTGGTTTCCTTAAGGCTAGCGTTGGCATGATGCAATCTCATGTTGAGCTATGATATCCCAGGCAGTCATGGCGCATGCAAGTCATTCCTGCTCAAGAGAGCCTATACCACACGACTTCCTGTCCAGCCAAAACCATCCAGTTCAGGGTGGGCTGATTGGTAGTAGTGTGGCAGGGTTAGATCTGGGAAGGTGGGCTCCTGGGAGATTCTCTTGGGCCTTTGGCACTGCATAAAACTGCATAGTATGTATATCAATTGCCAGCCCCAATAAACAGTTTTGTAGTGTAAATTGGAGACTCTGCCCACCAAAGACCCCCTTTTTATACCATGGAGTCTTTGCATGGGACACAATTTGATGTTTGAAAGTTGGCAGGGGGCGGACTCTGATCATCACATAAAAGCAAATGCACATTCATTTAATAATTGGATCTAATTGTTGTTTTGGATTATAATTTCTCCTGTATATTTCTATTCTGCAATCTTTACCTATTGTTGAAAATTAGGGATTAATTTATTTTATGATTTAAATTAACCTTATTATCCAAATGCATAGCACTCCTGATGGAGGCAGTTTAGGGGAAATGTGCCATTAATAACTGTGCTTTTCTCTGTTTTAACGTTTTCAAGGGAATCTAATTTGGAACCATATCTTTTTCTCTCCTCTTTCTGTTTAGCTTGTTGGACGGGTGAGTATCACACCAGTTGTTGTTGCTGCTGCTGCTGCACTTCCAAACCAGTGCTTTTAAAGCATTGCTCCACATGGCAGTATTTGCAGTGGCACAATTCACCTGTTATCATTTCTAGGTAGTAATAATAACAAATAACAAAAATTTATTATTTATACCCTGCCCATCTGGCTGGGTTTCCCCAGCCACTCTGGGCAGCTCCCGACAGAATATTAACAACACAATAAAACATCAAACACTAAAAATGTCCCTAAACAAGGCTGGCTTCAGATGTCTTCTAAAAGTCAGATAGTTGCTTATTTCCTTGACATCTGATGGGAGGACATTCCACAGGACAGGTGCCACCACCAAGAAGGCCATCTGCCTGGTTCCCTGTAACCTCACTTCTCGCAGTAAGGGAACCACCAGAAGGCCCTGACAGCTGGTCCTCCGAGGCTGAATGATGGGGGTGGAGACGCTCCTGTTTAGAGCTTTAAAGGTCAGCACCAACACTTTTAATTGTGCTTGGAAACGTACATAGTGTGTGATCCAGGCTGAATTAAGCCCATTTTAATCGCTAAAGATTTTCATAGAACAGCCAAACACTTGCTTACATCTCTCTCATTAAAACAAATGGCATTTCTCAAAAGTATTGATATTTGATTGGATGGTGCCCTACGTCAATGCAAACATTTAGGGCATCGTTCAGCCAAAATGCATACGTTGTTTGCTTTTTTAACAAGCTACTCAGTACCTTGTTTTGCATTCTAGGAACATTGGAGTGCCCGGTATATCCGACAGACTTAGTATTTGCCTTGGATGGATCTCAAGACACTACACCCCAGATATTTGAGCAGATGAGAGAGATGGTCATAGCAGTTGTGAACAATACCCAAATAAGGGAAAGCAACTGCCCAGTGGGAGCCAGAGTCGCCGTTGTGTCCTACAACTCCGATACCCATTATCTAATCCGCTTCTCGGACTTCCACAATAAGCAACGTTTGCTGGAGGAGATAGCTAAGCTTTCTTACCAGAGATCAACCATCAGGCGGGACACTGGCGCATCCATGAGGTTCGTGGCCAGGAATGTTTTCAAGAGAACTCTCCCAGGTGCTAACATGAGAAAAGTTGCTGTCTTCTTCAGCAACGGCCCATCGGACAATGGAGATTCTCTCAGCACCGCAGTCCTGGAGTTCAGCGCCTTTGACATCCACCCAGCGGTCATTGCTTTTAAAACTATCCCTAGCATCCATCGTGCTTTTGCGGTAAGAAACTATTGCCTCTTTCTTCCTTGCGTTCGGAACTGTCTCTTTTATATAGATATATATTTTTATTAGTTTTAACATTTAATTATAAAACATACTGTAATGGGAATTGTAGTTGCTTGTGTGTAAGTCACCGACTTCTCTGAACTGCTTGTTTGGTTAAACCTTTCCCTGACTGAAGCGCTCTCCTGTGCGTCTGCTTCAGTCGCTGGCAGAATCCGTTAGTGGGTGTTTCCTAAACTTTTTCCAACATAAAAATTCCTTGACAGCCAGTCTCCTCCTAGCCTCTCTGCGCAGAAGCCTTCTGCGCAGAGTAGGCGTGCCCAGTGGTGGTCCGGCACTCTCCCCGCTGATCTCACTGGAAGAGTCCCTGAGCCTTCCCTCCAAAGTGCTCTCATCCTCTCCTTTCTTCTTGGTGTCACCTTGATTCCCTTCCCCCTCGGAACCTCTCTCTCTCTCTCCTTGCTGGTTCCCTCTCCTGCACTATCGGGGCGACTTCTCTCTCTGCTGGTCTCCGATGTCAGTTCCATGACACATACCACAAAACTTCACCACTTATACAATCTTTTTTGGGACTTCCATCAGCGCCTCTGATGATCCACCGTTTTAACAGCTTTTAATGCATTTCTTAAGTTCATAATGCCTTTAATTATCTTAACTAACCATCCTCCCCTTAGTCCATTTTTGCAATAGTTCCAATAATTCTCCTCGCAAAACTTCTTGCAAACCTACAAACGTAGCCTGATCATCACAAATACTTCTCATATAATCTGTAAATTTACTCCAGTCTTCCGTGAATTTCTGGTCCCGCTGATTACGAATCCTTCCTGTTAGTTTATCTAGTTCTGCGTAGTCCATTAATTCCATCCTCCATTCTTCTTTCGTCAGTAATTCTTCTTACTTCTGTTTTCGTGCCAATAATGTTCTTGCTGCTGTTGTTGCATAAAAAACAATTTACATTCCTTTCTATTTATGTCACTTCCTACAATGCCCAGTAAAAATGCTTCTGGTTTCCAGAAGCATTCAGAACTGCCTCAAGGGCTTCACTGCTCATTGGACCTTTTAAACATCGAGGAAGTTTTACAAGTTGGACCGTTGCAATGAGTGCTGCGCTGAAAGTCACCCTTTATTTTTGTAAAACTCCCCACCTGGCACCTCCATACAAGCGTCTGTTTGTTTTCTCGCTCTTTTACTGGTGCGAGAAAATCTCTGTGGAATTTCTCGGGAGGATGCTGGGGTTTAAAAGGGCTGTACTGGCACATTTCTCAGCTGCCTGTACCATCCAATAAGCCCCTGAGAGGATAACATCATGACGTTACTGTCATTGAATTCTACTCAATATCGATTCAGAGTAGATTCCAGTGTATAGTTAGCAGAGTAAAAACACATTGCAGGATTCCCCCAAAATAGACCAGAGGCAATTGTATTTCATCCAGTAGAGCTTTACTGCTACTGAAGGCAAATGGTCACAAATCCATTATTGGCACTGTCCATAAGAAAACCGTTGCAGTACACTTAAGTTAATAATAATAATAATAATAATAATAATAATTTATTTATACCCCACCCATCTGGCTGGGCTTCCCCAGCCACTCTGGGTGGCTTCCAACAAAATATTAAAATACCGTAATACATCAAACATTAAAATCTTCCCTAAACAGGGCTGCCTTCAGACTTACAATAACTTATAATAAGGCTAAAACTTAACACTAAACATACTATGTACAGAACACCACACCAGAAGGAAGAGAGATAGAAAGAGAATGTGAAGCCCAGGTTCCTTCTGGCCTTAATATTATAGTCAGCATGACCTTGACAGAAGAGATAAGAGAACCAGTTTAAGCCAGCTGTTCTCAGCTTCCCAGAAGGGCTAACCCACATATCATGACCTTCTGCTTGTTTCTTTCACGCAGAGAAGCTTCCAGAACCCTCTTGAATTAATTAGAACAGGAAAGATCTCTACACATCAGATCAATACTTTCTGCACTAAGAAATGCAAACTGACAGTTTCATCCTCCTGGGAGCTTTCTGGGAAGCATGGGCGACAAAGGGGGACTGATGTGGACAGGATCACAACTCTCACCATCTGCCTGATAAGTTATACATCTATTTAAATCTTATATTCTTCAGATAGATGACACAAGACTGTTTCAAGTTATTCAACCTGGGAGAGATTATACTCCGGCCTTACAAAGACTTCAGTCATGTGTACTTTGCTATGGTGAGATTACATGAAAACAGCATGCGAACCAGACTTCCGTCCAGAGTTTCTCTTCTCCCCGCACATATTGCATTATTAAAACGACTGTGTTTCCATTTCCAGACAAATGCAAACCAGATAGCTCTTGCTTCCGCGCTGAAACCCCCCGTGTTCGGGGCTATGTGGACGCCGCTTTCATTTTGGAAAATTCAAGGAGAATAAGCCCGGTGGAATTTCAGAAACTGAAAGATTTTCTAAGCGCAGCGCTCGACAGCTTTGACATCTCTGCTGAACCAGAGACCTCTTTGACAGGGGACAGGGTGGCTGTGCTGAGCCATGCTCCTCCAGAATTCAGGCCCCGAACCCAGAGGAGCCCAGTAGAGGTCGAGTTTGACTTTTTGACTTACGGCAGTAAACTACGAATGAAGAGACACATCCAGGAGTCTATCCAGCAGCTAAATGGAGCGGCTGCTCTCGGCCATGCCATACAGTGGACCGTTAGCAACATCTTTTCTGAAGCACCCAACCAGAGAAAATACAAGGCTATCTTTGTTGTTTCTGTTGGAGAAACAAGTCGATGGGACAAGGAAGTGCTGAGGGATGCGGCTCTGAGAGCCAAGTGCCTGGGCTACGCACTCTTTGTGCTTTCACTAGGAGATGAATATGACGAGGTGGAAATTGAAGAACTAGCAAGCCTGCCCCTGGAACATCACGTGGTGCAGCTTGGACGAATTCACAAGGCTGAACTTGGATATGCAGTGAAGTTTCTGAAGCCATTTCTACGCCTCCTTAAGAGTAAGTCAGTGTGGTGTAGTGGTTAAGAGCGGTGGACCCGTAATCTGGGGAACCAGGTTCGCTTCCCCGCTCCTCCACATGCAGCTGCTGGGTGACCTTGGGCCAGTCACACTTCTTTGAAGTCTCTCAGCCCCACTCACCTCACAGAGTATTTGTTGTGGGGGAGGAAGGGAAAGGAGAATGTTAGCCGCTTTGAGACTCCTTAAAGGGAGTGAAAGGCGGGATATCAAATCCAAACTCTTCTTCTTCTTCTACTGTTGCTGACTTTGCTTTATATAGAGAGAGAGCTTTGTATTTACAAGGGAATCCCCTAACTCCTTCCAGATGACAAGGAACCAATTCAGTCCAGCATTTATTCTTAGTGTTTACTGAGGCATCTGGAAGAATAATACATTCTTAGAAATAAAAATTGTGTAATTAAATATTGGGCGAATGAGTGCTCTAATGTTGAATTGTAGTTGGCTTTTCAGACCTTTGGGCTAAAGTAAGCTTTCATAGTGACAACACCTATTATTTAAGGTTGTCACAGCCTGAATGGATTGTCTGAATATGATTCCCAGGCCAAACAATGCTGAACGGGGGACTTTCACAGTTTGCCAACAGCATTTCTGCCACTCCCAGTGGAATCAGAGCTGTGCTGTTCACGAAACCCTTCAGTGAATGAGCCCATTTATATTTTTAAAAAAATAAGAGCTAAATTTAAAGCCCCTAATGTCTGAACTTGTTTCCTCCCACCCTGCACCAGAATGACGGTGAAAAAGAGAAATATAAAGTATCAAGGACATATCCAGGTCACAGGCTAGCTTGAGTTTGGCAGGCCTCGAGATTGTGCTTGCCAAATTTTGGTAAGCCTGTGATCAAAACACATTATAGATTACACAGCCTGTTGCATGCCCCCAGCTTTGTGAGCATTTTACAACGCCAAAGGAAAAGCAATTGTGCAAGTCCCCAACAGATGGTTCGTTTCATTTTGGTTCCAGATGCTGTGTAATCATTTGGAATATTATTACGGTTAGACATAGCAGTTAGTGGTACAGAACATGCTTTGCATATAGAATCATAGAATCATAGAGTTGGAAGAGACCACAAGGGCCATCGAGTCCAACCCCCTGCCAAGCAGGAAACACCATCAGAGCACTCCTGACATATGGTTGTCAAGCCTCTGCTTAAAGACCTCCAAAGTAGGAGACTCCACCACACTCCTTGGCAGCAAATTCCACTGTCGAACAGCTCTTACTGTCAGGAAGTTCTTCCTAATGTTTAGGTGGAATCTTCTTTCTTGTAGTTTGGATCCATTGCTCCGTGTCCACTTCTCTGGAGCAGCAGAAAACAACCTTTCTCCCTCCTCTATGTGACATCCTTTTATATATTTGAACATGGCTATCATATCACCCCTTAACCTCCTCTTCTCCAGGCTAAACATGCCCAGCTCCCTTAACCGTTCCTCATAAGGCATCGTTTCCAGGCCTTTAACCATTTTGGTTGCCCTCCTCTGGACACGTTCCAGTTTGTCAGTGTCCTTCTTGAATTGTGGTGCCCAGAATTGAGAAAATTCAGTCTCTTTCATCTCCATTGAAAGGATCTCCATTAAGGATCTCAGGTAGCAATGGCCGGGGAAAATGTGTACTGTACTTGGAGAATCACTGCCTTTTGGAGCCAATAGTGCTCAGTGAGATATGCCAGTACAAAAAGATGCTTATATCTGAGCAGGGGCTGATCAGGAGTCCCTGCAACAATGAAGTCTGCTTCACACAACTCAGCTGTCCCGAATTAAGCAGGACATCATGGATTTGCAGAAGCTGCCGCAGGTTCTGTTTGAAGTCTGTGATGTCTCGCTTCTGCCCTCTCGTCTCTTCTTCCTCCTCTGGGACAGCCTCCGCCATAGGCTCCACTGCTGTTCTGGCCAACCACCACTGCCATATTCCCGGAAGCGGGTGCAGCGCATCCAGGAGAACACTTCTGGAAGCAGATGTACCACTTCTGGTGCCTGTGGCAAGGCTGAGTAGGCCGCAAAAATAGGCGGCAAGTAGGCCAAGGCCTAGCTGTGGCGGTGGCAGAGGAGGAGGAGTCGGTAAAGAGAAGGCTGCGGTGGGAGGGGGCAGCTGGGGCGCAAAGATTGGGAAGGGTTGGTGGGAGAAAGAGGGCATGAATTGGGTGGGGTGTGTGCAAAAAGAGTACACAGACCGGGTGTGGTGTGGCAGAAAGCGGGCACAGATGTCCCCAAAAGTTGGGCGGTTTGCTGCTTCCTTTGGCAGGGTGTTATGTACTGAAGTTTTCACCCTGGGCCAGCAGGGGGATACTGTAGATAGTTTTCACTCAGGTCCACATATGCAAATAAGGGATTGAAAGTGACGCGCTGTGATTGGATAGTTACAGAAAGTGGTTACTGTTGCGTTGTAGTGGAGCTCTATATAAGCAGGCTGGCTGAACCCTTCAGTTCTGTTCTGTTCTGGCCTGTGAATAAACAAGAGCTGTTTGTGTCGTCTTATATGTTCACCCACAACTTAACACAAAGGGTGGAGGACTTCACCCAACCTTGTTTGCTAAGTGTTTGTGTGAAAAGGACTGCAGTTCATTGCTCGCATCATTGCTCTGCTTATCATTTCCCACCTATTGTGCCATATGTCTTGACAGGTGAAATGAACAAGTATCCACAAGCACAGCTCAAGAGAAAATGTACAAGCATTAGCGAACAGAGACCTCTTTACGGTCCACCCAAACGCATGTGAGTTTGTTTCCAGACATTATTTTCCACTTTGATATGGATCCACTCGTATATCCATGACCTACACTCTTATGGGAGCTGTGCTGGCCTTCAACTAAGTCTAAATGAGTAGCAAGTCTGACTCACATAAGATCACGTTTGCTTTGTGTGTATTGTTACACCAGGAAACAACGGCTGATCGTGGCTGTTGGTTTTGCTACAGGCTCCACTGAAATGGCTGCTCTCCACATTGCCATCTCTTGCCAATAGTGCAGGAGAAACAGAGAAGCATCAATATAGTAGCACTGGCAGCTGTTCTGCAAGGCTTGGAGATGAGCTTCAGCTCTCATGCAACAGCTCTGATCCTGTACCCATCATCACCTTACCCTGTATACTCCATCGAAAAAGAAGAGGGATATAACAATTGGCCGCTAGTAAACGGGGGGCGCCCTTTGCATGGACGCGCGCAGCCCCTGGACCCGGTGCGGCTCCATCAGCATAGGCTTGGCTTCGGCTTCCCCCAGGTGGGGTACCTGGAGGTCTCCGCCTACCTCAGCCAGTTGTCCAATCCCGCCTGGGGGAAGTGCTGCCAAGGAGACCAGGCCAGGTAGGGAAGGGACTACCTGCCCACACAACAGAGGGAGGATCTTACCTGGGAATCATCAGTTGGCTCCAGAGCTTCTCCCACCCTACCCATCCTCACAACTTTGGCGGTATCAGGCCTTGGGCGGAATCCTTTAGTCTATCTTCCTGAATGGGAGAGGCGTGTAGCGGTGACCCACACCCCCTCCCTCTTTGCAGCGGTGATATCAGGGTTCCCTGTTAAAGGGGTTTCTGAGGGGAGGGTTTGGCCGTACGCTGAGAGGTCGTCATTGCTCTCCCCTGCGACGGCGGCGTAACGGGGGCGGCTATCTCTGCTTGAACATATGTTCTCCAGAGCCGGCCCATCCCCCCCAAACACTGGATAGCCCTGATGTTCCCTAGATCCCCGGCTGGGGACTGGGGAGGGATAATGCCCAATGCCTGAGCCAAGGTCTACCCACATCTGAAATATAAGAAAATTGTGGCCAATTTAATCCCATAACATGTTGTCTTGAGTCGTTATTCCACATGGGTTTGGGAGATTCCGCCTGTCCAAGCAATACGTTGGATGGAGACAGGGAAAGAGTAGCTTTACTTCAAAGCAATTCTGTGCTAATCCTCTGCATTACATTAGAACCTTTGCACACACATTGATCCCAGACTCTGTTTTCTTGTTGCATACCTAGTTTTGCTGTTGACAACACTATGTCAAATGGAGCTATGCTTCTAGATGCCGAATCTGCTTTTCGGGAGCCCACACCATATGATTTCGTGACCCCTGGAAATCCCTTCAGCAGTGGACAGCAGATCATTGTAAGTAGACTTTCTTTGTCCCATAAAGATGCTTTAAAAAACAAAACAAATAGAATTATTCTTGCCGTTCCATATAGCCCTGACTGATGACTTGCCCTTTTTGTCAGTCCCCATTCCATGTGCAGAGAGCTTTTAAAAAAACATAATTTTTATTTGATTTTTACAAATTCATTCACAGAAGTAGTATGATTACAAATAATAAAGCTTACACAAGATTCTTCCGAATCTCAAGACTTCCCTCCTTCCCTCCGTCGGTTCTTTAAATAACTTTTTTGTTTTAACTGCATATTATAAGTCCATCTAATTTACACTCCTCCACTGTATCCAAAATCTATGTATCATTGCAAGATTTATGTAAAGCCTGCCAAAGAGTTCAAGTGTTTACAATGGTCTTTAAAATAGAATATATTTTTGTCCCATTCCTTGTTGCAGTTCTGATCCTCCTGATTTTCCTGGTCAATCTTGCCATCTCTGCATAGTCCAATAGTTTCATCTCCCAGTCTTCCCTAGTAGTTACCGTATTTTTTGCACCATAACACTCACTTTTTTCCTCCTAGAAAGTAAGGGGAAATGTCTGTGCGTATTATGGAGGAAATGCCTATGGGTGGCATGCCTACAGATTTTCCTCCTCTATAAACTACGTGCGTGTTATGGTCGGGTGCGTGTTATAGAGCGAAAAATATGGTATATTGTCATCTTTCCAACCCTGGGTAAGAAGTATCCTTGCAGCTGTTGTAGCGTACATAAACAGTCTTTTCAGTTCTTTTGGTATCTCTGCACCTACAATTCCTAACGAAAAGGCTTCTAGTTTTTTTTTTTTTACAAAAGTTATTTTATTTATTTTTAAAATTCATTGCGTATCATGTTCCAGAATTCCCTTATCACTTTGAAGTTCCACCACATATGATAGAAGGTGCCTTCCTTTTCCTTACATTTCCAACAAACATTTCCATGGGTAGAGAGCTTTACCTGCTGAGCATCGACTGCATCAATAATCAGCAGGTAACATTATTCTCCTTCCCTTTTCAGGTACCTGGAAATTAGCAACGTGTTGGAAACTACCGGTATGCCTCTGCAGCAACTTGTGAAGTACTGCACTCCCATTTCTATTGCCGTCGTCGTTGCTAATGACTTTGCTCATTGATTCATTTGTTCAGGAACTGGAAACAAATCTCTATTAAAAACAAAGACAAATTGAAGACAATTTTGGGAGGGTGCAAAGTGATGGTTCTGACAAGACAGGCTGAAGAATGAAGTATGTTTTCTTGTACATTAGAAGGTTTTCATCTGTGAATCCACCTCCTGCTTGTTTTGAATTTCCTTTAGAAAAGTGAAAATTATGGAGCGTAGAAGCCACAATTCCTTTGTTGTTTCCAGAGGTTTTCTGGCTTTTAGCCTAATCAACGCACAAACTGATGTGCTGTATTTTGTAGTTGGGAACTTGCTAACCTATCCAGCACTGTTGAGTTTGCTATATGGAATATGTCCATACTTGCAAGTGTCTCTTAGCAATGACATCATCAGTGATAGTTCCCTCGTTCCCACTTGCTCAGACCTGAACCATTTTTAATAACTCTTCTTAAAAGTTTGTTTCCTAATTGTGTTTGTTAGTGTCCTTGGATAGCTGTGCTCTCTGAAGACAGTCCAGCCAAAAAAAAAATATTGAATGACAATCTGATGTTGTAATGCAATAGCAGTGGAAGGTTGCATTTTTGGACGGCTGATTCTTTAATTTTGTGCTAATTTTGTACATGGGATGATATGATGTTGTGTGGGGATTTACTCATTTCACTGTGACCCTCGTTTCTAATCTGCACTTTGGACTTGAGGTAACGGGAAACGCATGCCGTGCAAGTGTCAAAAGGGCTGAGTCAGCACACTGAAACCTTGTCCCCCATCAGGGATGCCTCTTTCACTCTATCCCAGATAGCTCAGAGGTTGTGGATTATAAAGGGGCTACAAATCGATGCAAGAATGTGTGCAAATAAAGTTGATCTCGGAATCAAAACGGGTGAAATTATGCTTCGTGTACCTGAGCCACTTCTGTGTCTTCAGTCCTATAAGAAGGGACAGCTTGATAGTTAGAACTACCGGCAACAGAAAGTACTTCCAGATGGGCTTTGTGGTGGGATGAGTGTTCCTCATGGTGCTATGTGATAACACGTATCTATTATCTTGTTTTAAAAGAAATAAAACACAACCCAAATACAAAGAGAGATGCTCTTCTTGCAATTCATTGGGATCAACACAGGAACTCCCTGTGCCAATACAAGCTGCACTGTCTGAAGGACCAAAGCTTCCCCCACACCAAAATAAGAGAACACCATAAATGGAATCTTTTTTCTCACCACTGCCAATGCCATATTTTGTGACAGTAGACTTGGGCGGTTGGGGAAGGGGGCAAAGGCGACCTTTTGGAAATTGGGCTGAAAAGGGGCAGGGGATGGTTTCAAACAAGTGGATTTATTGTCTTTTTTTAAAAAAAAACCAACACTAATTCTGGAATTTAAACAAGATCATGTGGCTATAAACATGCCACAGGGTCTCCTCCCTCCCCATCATTCTACATGATTTTATTAGATGCAAAATTTAAACTCATACATCTGTTAACATATCAAACTGGGATGTACTTGCTTAAGGGCTCCACCTTGGGATTATTTTTAAATTAAGGATGAGTAAAAATCCCTTAAATAAACCAAATAAATCACTGTATCATTCTGAAGCGTGAAGTGTAAAAAAAAAAGTTGCACGGAAGAAGGACGTTTAATTCCAAAGATATTCACACAAAAGATTTTTTTGCTTCAAACGGCCCAACCGTTCCAGCTCACCCAACTCATCCGAAAGTTTTATTGGACACCCTCCGCCCCTCAATCCCACATCCTCCACTTGACAAACATCCTTATGTATGTAATTGTGCCTTAGCAGGTCACTTTTTATGTGGGTTGGATTTCCACGCCACATTATAATGTTTGTAGACCGAAACCACACGGATCCAGCAATTGTGAGGAGTACATGGGATTTAAAATATGCTAGGGTTGGTATATTGTGAATGAATGTTTCACAGAGGATGCTGCTTGTGCAGTCTGCCACACAGCTTTGGCACACAGGAATGATCCAAACTCTTTTTATTTTTTCATTATTAGGTATACAGGGATTTGAATATACATGAACAATAGTGCAACCATTTTATCGTTCTTTCTCATTCGCTCAAGTAAATAAAAAAACAGTCAGTTTACATAAATATTGTTGATGTAACAGATTTCTTCATGTGATAATAAACCATCTTTTAGACTTCCAAAGAATAACATGGTCAGAAGTTAAGCGTGATGTCTCCATTTTAAACTGCATTTGCTTGGTTGTTTCATAAAAACGCTGCATGAGTCACTCTGCTTTAACACAATGGCAGGTTCTGAAAGGACCACTGGTCACCGTCATGGGCTTTACAATCCATCATTTTATGTTCTCGAAGCAATTCTTCAAAAGATACTCAATCCTGTCCTGTTTCTCTTTATTACCTGTATTTACAGTTCCTATAGGTCAGTGCAACTTTTACTTCCACACTTTGACAATGCCATCTCGTGATGCAGTAACTATAAATCCTTGAGTGGTCTGAAAAGTAGCAATGTCTGTGATAATGTCATGATGCCCAACTGGTAAAGACTCGGGACCCCTTCGAGGGGTTTCATCAGTGGGGCCCACCTTCTGCTTGTTTTGAATTTCCTGTTGAAAAGGGAAAATGGTGAAACGTTGATGACTAAATCCTTTCGGTTTCAGGTGCTTTCCTGTTTTGCGTTGTATTTAACTGTTTTTATTGAAAGGTAAAGGGACCCCTGACCAATAGGTCCAGTCGCGGACGACTCTGGGGTTGCGGTGCTCATCTAGCTTTATTGGCCAAGGGAGCTGGTGTACAGCTTCCGGGTCATGTGGCCAGCATGACTAAGCCGCTTCTGGTGAACCAGAGCACTGCATCGAAACGCCCTTTACCTTCCCGCCAGAGCGGCACCTAGTTATCTACTTGCACTTTGAGGTGCTTTCGAACTGCTAGGTTGGCAGGAGCAGGGACCGAGCAATGGGAGCTCACTCCGTCGCGGGGATTCGAACCGCCAACCTTCTGATCGGCAAGTCCTAGGCTCTGTGGTTTAACCCACAGCGCCACCCGCGTCCCTGAAAGGTGCTTTCCTGTTCTAAGCCCAACAAGTGCATACTGGATACACTCTTTATTTTGTTACATGCAAAACTGACAGTGAATCCAGAGCTGTTGAGTTTGCTATGCGGAATATGAATGTGCTCACAGATAGCTACTGCCTGCAGTGACAGCGGAACAATTCTCACTTTCCCAGGTCTGGGAATGAGACTTGCGAGCAACTATACCTGAACAACTTCTGTGCCTTCAATGATCTTCCTATAATAAGACACAGATGGGCTGCTTGAAGTTCCAGCAACAATGTAGGACCTCTCAGGGTATGCTAAATCCCAGAACCTGCAAAGAACAAAGGCGACAATATAAAACCTAAAATCTTTGACCAGAATCCTTCCAGCCTTTAAAACAGCATTGCAGCTATCATAAGGAAAGCGGTATAGGGTCACATCCTGACATCAGGTGACTAGAATTTTTTATTCTATAAGGCACTTGTGGTATATTTCTATTTCAAAGCCTTACAGTTTGGTGTTAAGCAGGTTTACACAAAAGTGAGAAGTTTATGTCCCATCTACAGAAAGGTTGAACACACACTAAATCTGGTAGGTTCCCTACTCCCACCAACCACTTGAATCAATATGTTAGTCAAATAAATTCTGAACCTCACAAGATTGGGGGGGGGGGTTGTACTTCATACGGAATTTTTATGCAGAAAAGGAAACTCTAGCTTCTGTAGTGGTGAGATATCATCATTTCTTAGATTTTACCTTATCTTCATGTCTGAACCTGCTGTCAGTAATATAGGATTTCCATCTGCTGGGCTGCAGTATATTCCATGAACGCTATGAGGTGAAGGCTAAAGGGTGGGAAAATAGGTTTTTTTTTTCAACAACTGGTGTTAAAGTATGCTAATTTTTAAAAATTGAGTTATCTTAATTAACAATCATGTCATTAAGGAACTAATCCTGAACACCTTCACATAGCTGTAGCTTCTAATGAAAGACATTGAACTTCAAATTACAACTATAAACATTTTTTTGTTTTCTTTTTTTTAAAAAATCAAATTAATCATTTTAAATTTTGTATCCACACATTTACATTTGATTATTTACTTAACACCAAAGACAATTTACAAGTTATGAAATAAATTGAAATCTCAGGATGGAAAACAATATGAGGAGAATAAAAACAGCTGTTGAGCATTTAGCAGAAGAAAAATATTCAAACAGTAGTAGATAAAAACACTAAGGCTGCAACCCTGCACTTATTCACAAGTATGTAAGTCCCATTGGTCCCCATAGGTCTTACACCTGAGTAGACGTGTATAGGTTTGAATGCTTTCAATCTTATGCACACTTTCTCAAGAGTAAGCTCCAATGAGGACAGTGGTACTTACTTCCAAGTAAGCTAGGGTTGCTGCCATATGTCAAGATTTCCCCAATGATTTGGCTGATTTCCCCTCGGACACTGCTTGCGACCGCAGTATTCTAGATCTGTCCAGGAAATTCGGAACGTATGGCAAGTCTAAAGCAAGCAAATAGGGGCTAAAACAAGAGACAGGTCAGAGTGATAGCCAAGCTTTTATGTTTCAAAATGGGGCTCAGCAACTGCCTCTTCATCCAAGAATCCTATGTGTAATTCAGTGCCTGCAAGCATATAATTCAGCCTGCAATCTAAATGATTTAGTCTGTAATCTACATCTTCAGACAGAGTCTGAATGCAAACCTTAAGGTTATTTTTTTTAATCCCCTCTGCATCATCTCCCCAATTTCTGCTTCGTGTATTATCTCGCCTAATGAAGAGTTCTGAGAAACTGAAAGCTTACATCATTTTGTTTGGTACCACTATCTGGGCTTATTACACTTGCCCTAAGCTACACAGGGCTTTATAAGTTAAAATCAGTGCTTTGAATTGCACCCGGAAGTACACAGGAAGTACTTTCAGAATTGGTGAAATGTATTTTGCCTAACCCAGTACAGATAATGCATCTCTTCTCAACTGAAAACAGAAAACTCTGGCATGATGGGCATTTAATATCCACCAAAGGACTAAAAACTACATAGGCCTGCTTTATTCTGCTCAAAACTTTACAATCAGAAAGCCAAACCTGATGTTCTGAAAGAGGTGGGGCATTGCTGGCCCATAACGTGAAGCGTCTGTCGCCTGTTTCCATATCCCACATGGAGACTTCATTATTGCCTTGAACAGCTATGGAAAAGCCATGTACAACAGTTATAAACCAAAAGTGCAGAAATGGGGGCAGACTTACATCTTAGGGTTTATTTCTTGCATTATAGTCTAGCAATATAAAAGGGATGAGGAAAACGAGTTACTTGGCTGCTGACAGCACTCATTAAAATAAATGCTTGTGAAGACTGTCCCTTAGCAACCGCTGGAGAATGCCCTCACTTATTCCGACTAAACCTAAGGAAGAACTTACAGTACAGTGGAACAGAATCCCATAAGAACCTTCCCTGGAGGTTTTTAAGCAGAGGTTGGGTGGCCATCTGCCATTTTGCTAGTGCTCTGACAGAGAGAGAAAGAGAGTGAGCTCTACCTGCAATCACCCATGACTGGGAGAGGGGATGCATAAGCAGGCGTCTGATCCGTGCTCTGGAAGGATGGGAATGGCTAGAGATGGGTAACTGAAATCTCATGTCCCAGCATGCCATGGTACCACTGCTTGTACCTTGTAAAGAAAAAGAGACTATCAGCAGCAATCCTAGCCCTACTGACCAAGGAGTAAGCCCCATTAAATTCAATATTTACTTCCGAGTAGACATGTAGGGACGCAGGTGGCTCTGTGGGTTAAACCACAGAGCCTAGGACTTGCCGATCAGAAGGTCGGCGGTTCGAATCCCCGCGACGGGGTGAGCTCCCATTGCTCGGTCCCTGCTCCTGCCAACCTAGCAGTTCGAAAGCACGTCAAAGTGCAAGTAGATAAATAGGTACCGCTCTGGCGGGAAGGTAAATGGCGTTTCTGTGTGCTGCTCTGGTTTGCCAGAAGCGGCTTAGTCATGCTGGCCACATGACCCGGAAGCTGTACGCCGGCTCCCTCGGCCAATAAAACGAGATGAGTGCCGCAACCCCAGAGTCGGTCACGACTGGACCTAATGGTCAGGGGTCCCTTTACCTTTACCTTTAGACATGGTAAGACTGAAGTTAATGACATTTTAAGCAATGTCCACTGGCCCTGATTATACAAATACTGTACCAGTATGCCTAAGGTTCAAAGACATCTTTGATTTCCGCTAATCACTTACACTTTTTATTTTTGGCAAAGAGATTTAGTGCACTTGCCCCTTGTAACAGCCCTGCATAGCAACTCACTGGGAAACCAAGAACGAGAGGACATGATCTGCCCAGATTAAATCCGTAACAGAAAATGGAGTTGACGTCAAATCCACCCATCTCTCCGGCAACCTAACTAAACTGCCCCTCTTGAAAGCAAACATGTTGCAGTCATTCCCCACAAGACCTGCACAAAGATCAATTTTATTTATACAGCGATTCTAAATACATATAATTATTAAATGGGGGAAACACAAAATGCATCTTACCGATACAAAGCCAGCATTGATGTATGTCTACAGCAAATGAGGTTATAAGTCCCAACCGTAAATCATGCTTTAATGTCCAGGCATTATTAGAAGATCTCAGGTCCCATCCCACTAAGGAACCATTCACAGTGGCGTAAGCCAACACTGACTGGGCTCCTGAATTGAAGTGATGCATGTCGACGACACAGCCATCGTCCCTCTGATCTAAAAACCTGAGTAAAGGAGATGACAAGATGGGTATAATTCATTGAAATGTCACAGGACTTCAAATTGTCCACACTTTTGCTTCTTTTGCCTATAGCCTTCCACTCTGCTCTCGTTTTGGTGACGCCTATTTGGCTGGAACTACTAATTCTGGATCTGAATGGAGATTCTGTATCTAGTTATAGCAGATACTTGTTTTATCATTCATGCCCCAAGTATTCATTCAGCCCTCTCACAAATCTTGGAAAAGAATGACCTCCCTGGCAAGAAAAATGAGAGGGCAGTGTAACAGGAGCAAAATGTTCTCTGCATGTCTCTATCTTCCTCAGTGCCCACAATAAACTCAATATCTGAATGAAGGAACTCAGGTGTAGCAGAGGTGTAGCCAGTGCCAGATTTACGTATAAGCTAAACAAGCTATAGCTTAGGGCTCCACTCTCTTGTGGACTACAAAAAATAAAAGGGAGAAAAACTGGATGTACGTTTCCAAAATATAAGATAAGTTCAACAATTATTTTGATAAAATACATATTTTGTTATGTGCAAATGGCTTTAGATACCTATTAGGTCCATAAATTACAGCATACAGTAGTACCTTGGGTTAAGTACTTAATTCGTTCCAGAGGTCTGTTCTTAACCTGAAACTGTTCTTAACCTGAAGCACCACTTTAGCTAATGGGGCCTCCTGCTGCCAGAGTACGATTTCTGTTCTCATCCTGAAGCAAAGTTCTTAACCTGAAGCACTATTTCTGGGTTAGCGGAGTCTGTAACCTGAAGCGTATGTAACCTGAGGTACCACTGTATATTCAACACAAAAAAACAGCGACAATTTGTTGCTGACAAAGGACAGCTGAACATATAAAGGGCCCCATTACCTTCAGTAGCTTAGGGCCTCATCAAACCTAAACCCGGCCCTGGGTGTAGTACCTACACACATTCAGGAGAATGAGGTGGCAAGAGTAGATTATACCTTTTCAGGCTTCTAATATGAGCCTGCTAGTGAGCCCAGCAGATACCCAATGGGATGCGTCAAAGGATTGATAAAAACCTGCTTTGTATTGGATGGATCTTAGGAGACTTGGGTAGTTTTGAAGCTTCAATCCCAAGAAGTTGAATAGCTCCGTTATCTGAAGCTACAGCCAGGTAATGAGAACCCTGGCAAAATGTAAGCGTCATCACACGCCCTCCAATCCGGGAATATGTCAAGATTGACCTGTCGTAGGAAGCAGAAAGGACATAGTTCAAAGACTGCTAGATTCTAAAAATCTACACAAATTGAACAGTAAGGTCCAATGAAATATCAAATAGACAACTAAATTTAAAACATCTCTCCTATCATGGCTTGTTCTACAGAATCCTGGGAATTTGCAGTTTTGTTAGGAAAATGAATATTTTCTGTTAAGAGATCCCCTTTTCTATCAACTTGGGAGAGAAATTACAAGTTGGATCACCTGATATAATATCAGCTGAGTTATGATTGGATAGGAATATATTTATTATTTGAATTGGGGGAGGGAGACACGAACAGTGACACAGCAAGTACGTTTTACATAGTAAGTAATCAACGAGTTGTATTTTCCATTCAGTTGTTTGTCTTAACCCAACTGGTCCCTGCAAGTGTTCAGTAGTCCTTCATTTGGTTAGGAGAATAAGTGACTACTATTTTCTGGAATTTTTGTTTCTTTTTTCCTTTTTAATCTGGAAGGGGTGGGTATGTGAAATAACAGCTACAGACTCCCTATATCCGAACATCCCACTCTGCAGCTCCTTAATTTATGTTGCTGCTGGAGAGGAGCAGCATTCCAAAGCCTGGGAGTAAAGATTCACCTACTTCCTGGGCAAAGATTGTGATCCATCCCACTTAACTCTTCAGCACCTCTTTAACAATAGACATTTAGCATGTCTGCAGAAAGCATTATCCTATGATTTTTTTTTAATGGTTGCTTTGGCTGAGGTATGAACAATTCACTTTTAAAAAACAGATTTTGTTTTGCCCCCACTCAGTCTATCCCCCAGACCATTTAATTCCTGAGATTGTGAAACCTTAGGGAATAGAGCTATTGGTGTTTAAACACAGTGCTATAAGCCACGCTGAGCCCATGTGATATTTATTTTACTTCAGCTCTTCATTCACTGTTTAAACACTGAAGAGTCGAAACGGATAGAGATAGAGCAAGATAAGTAATAAATATATATGAATAAAGGGATGGTGTAAGTCAAAGGAAATATAATTTTAAAATGCTGGATTCTGTTATTTTAGTAACACATCTGAACGGCAACATCCAAGAGGATTTCAAACACCATTGCCAATGAATAAAAAATAAAAAAATAGTGAGCATGTGTTCTTAAGCTACCCAGATGGTAGCAAAATATTTGTGTTGGTGCAAAAGTTTTAATCTTATTTATTTTTTATTTATGAGTATCCTGCCATCCTGTGGTGTTATGCATTACCTAGTAGTAGTCGTCTTGCCCTCCATTTTCTGACTGTTCCATATTTTCACTGTTCCATCATTTGAACATGTGGCAAAAATTGAATGTTCATCAGAAACTCTAATGCGATTCACAGCAGACTTATGCTCATGAAGGTGAGCAACTAGAAGCCCTTTAGGATGCCATCCTAAGGAAAGCAACAGAATTTTTTCCCATTAATATCAGCGGTGAAGCAAACACATGCAGGAGTTCTGTTTGCAAAATGTCTCACACATGGGACTTTAGACTGTGACAACTGTATATATCAGCAATTACTAGATCAGGATAAACATGTAATATATTTGAAAGTGAACAGGAAATGCAAGATTTACTTTTCAAATTGTTTTATAATGCTTTGTCTTTTCGACAAAGTTAGCATCGTTACTTTTGAATGGACAGGAGCTTGTTTAAATATTTCAGAAATGTGCAAAGAATTAGAATGCATTTGGCCAAGAAATTTAACTAGACTCTCAAGCCAGTAAACATCTTGCATGTTGTTTGCTTCTAGGAATGTCAGATGCTACATGGAGACTAATGAGTTATAGGATTAGGATTACTTGTCATATATCATTTACAAAGTACATGAAGGATAAATGTTGCCATGTTTCTGGCTCTCTTTTCTCACAGATGGAAAACTAAAATATATCTTAGCAGTTTTACAATGTAGATGCACTTCAATTCCAAATTCATCACAGAGAAGAGACAACTATTCAAAGGCCTTATTTTATGTACTGGGCAGCATACAATTATTCATTTAGCACGTTCTTATTTGACTGTCAGGTGGCAATGAAAACCAACTGCTTCCACAAGCTTCTGATGATTGCAATGTCTGCTGTTTTATGACAATATTTAAGTTTTGTAAACGGGTGTGACACCCCATTATGATGGAAAGGTATGGTGTGAATATTTTAATCAAAATAATACAAAACTATTTGTGTGAAAAGTAATTCAAAGTGTCCACACAAGTAGATATTTTGTACCTGCAAAGGACCAGGACACATACTTGTATATATACTATTATGTTACGGAGCATGTTCTCTTTTAAACAAGATTGCAAGTTTCCTGCTTCGCTCTGCCTACTACAGTTGACAGAGCTACCTTAATTTTTGTTTGTTTCTTTCGTCACATGCCACCTAACAAAGCTAAGTTCCAAACTACATTCAGACAGCCACTCTGGGCGGCTTCCAACAATTAAAAGCTTCCCTAAACAGGGCTGCCTTCAGATGTCTTCTAAAAGTCTGGAAGTTGTTTTTCTCTTTGACATCTGGTGGGAGGGCGTTCCATAGGGCGGTTGCCACTACCAAGAAGGCCCTCTGCATGGTTCCCTGTAACTTGGCTTCTCGCATTGAGGGAACCGCCAGAAGGCCCTCGGTGCTGGACCTCAGTGTGGACCTCAGCTGAACGATGCAGGTGGAGACGCTCCTTCAGGTATACTGGACCAAGCCCATTTAGGGCTTTAAAGGTCATCACCAACACTTTGAATTGTGCTCGGAAACGTACTGGGAGCCAATGTAGGTCTTTCAAGACCAGTGTTATGTGGTCTTGGCAGCCTCTCCCAGTCACCAGTCTAGCTGCCACATTCTAGATGACTTGTAGTTTCCGGGTCACCTTCAAAGATAGCCCCACATAGAGTGCATTGCAGTAGTCCAAGCGAGAGATAACTAGAGCATGCACCACTGTGGCAAGACAGTCTGCGGGCAGCTAGGATCTCAGCCTGCATACCAGATGGAGCTGGTAAACAGCTGCCCTGGACACAGAATTGGCCTGTGCCTTCATGGACAACTGCGAGTCTAAAATGACTCCCAGGCTATGCACCTAGTCCTTCAGAGGCACAATTACCCCATTCAGGACCAGGGAGTCCTCCACACCTGCCTGCCTCCTGTCCCCCAAAAACAGTACTTCTGTCTTGTGAGGATTCAACCTCAATCTGTCAGCTGCCATCCATCCTCCAACCACCTCCAGGCACTCACACAGGACCTTCACTGGTTCTGATTTGAAAGAGAGATAGAGCTTGGTATCATCCGCATACTGGTGAACACCCAGCCCAAACCCCCTGATGATCTCTCCCAGCGGCTGCATGTAGATGTTGAAAAGCATGGGGGAGAGGGCAGAACCCTGAGGCACCCCACAAGTGAGAGCCCAGGGGTCTGAACACCCATCCCCCCCCACCACTTTCTGGACACGGCGCAGGAGGAGGGAGCGGAACCACTGTATAACAGTGCCCCCAGCTCCCAGCCCCTCAATCTACAAGCCACTAAAACCCCATTCAGGCATTACACACTTAAGTAGAGCAGAACAGCAGGAACAAGTGCACTACCTCCACTCCCACCAAGCTGGAGGCTGACCTGTCCGCAAGCAGGGAGCCTCCTCCACTTGTGAAGTCTCCCCCTGTAATACACAGCCCTGGTTTTCTGCTAACATGTTCTATTTCTTTGCAAGCAGACCAGCCAAATTGGACTTCAGAGGACACAATAAATAGAAATACAACCCCAAGCCAGTAGACCTTGGTGTCTGCAGGGCTAAAAGGGGACAGTTTGGTGCTACCCTCATAGCAGCTCTGGCCGTATGTCAAGAGTATAGCAAGTATTACCTGGAGGCGGTGGCTTGCTCTCCCATTCTGCATTCTCCATCATCTGCTTGGCAATTCTTTCCGCGTTGCACTGTTCACGTTTCTGCTGTATCAGCTGCTGAAGTTCCGTTTTACAAGTAGTAATGCGCAGCTGGTATGTGGAAGGCGAAGCTATATTGCTTAACACTTGTATGGTTGGTTTTCTGGCTTGGACAACAGTTCCATCTGCTGCCTGAAAGGAATAAGCCCAGTTGTGTAGTCACGTTTAGAAAACGCGATCCGTGTTTTATGTTTCAAAGGAAAGGGCGACATCCTCTCTTCTATAATTCAAAACCAGCTTCTGCATCAGAAATCAACTTTACAGGCAGCGGCCGTTTTGCACGGGGTTTCCATTCCCTATCCCCACACGTGTTGGCAGTGTGTGCGCCAGCCCACCCCAACCCATATTTGGGCCACTTCCAGGTGTGTGTGATCACGCATCAACCAGATGCACGTGAAACAGCTGCTGCCTGTACTCCAAACTACCATTTTACTAATTTATTGCTTGTTTAATTTTATTTATTTATATCCTGGATTTTTCCCAGTCAGATCCCAAGCAAGCCCAGGTAAACAAGACAGATTTTGCCTGACTCTTTAAAGACAGAAAAGTTGGTGCAAAGTGAGACACAGGTGGACCACAACCATAGAAAACGACCTCCCCAGTAGGCAAAGCTCAGGTGCTAAGGGTGCCCTGAAAAAGGTCTCTACGGATGATCTCAAATATAACTTCCAGAAGGATAGCTGTGTTAGTCTGCTGTAGCAAAACCAGCAGAGAGTCTTGTGGTACCTTAAATGCCAACACTTTTATAATGAGAAAAGCTTTTGTGAACTACAGTGGTGCCCCGCAAGACGAATGCCTCGCAAGACGGAAAACTCGCTAGACGAAAGAGTTTTCCGTTTTGTAGGTGCTTCGCAAAACAAATCTCCTATGGGCTTGCTTCGCAAGACAAAAATGTCTTGCGAGTTCCTGTGGGTTTTTTTCCCTCCCCCCCCCTTTTCTAAGCCGCTAAGCCGCTTATCAGCTGATCCGATAAGCCGATAAGCTGCTAAAAGCCGCTAATCCACTAATCCGTCAATGGGCTTGCTTCGCAAGACGAAAAAACCGCTAGACGAAGAGAATCACAGAACGGATTCTTTTCGTCTTGCGAGGCACCACTGTACTTTATCAGACGCATAAAATGTGTGTATGTATATGTGTATGTGTGTACACACACACACACAATTAAACATAAAAAAAGATGCCCATGATAACCTAATGCAAAAATATTTTGACTGTTTGAGCAGACTCTGAGCTACTCTATGGAGCTGTAAACTTCACCAAGCAGGAGTGACACCACTGATCCCACTCACAGGTTCATTTAGCCCAAGACACAGGTCAGTCAAGAGTTGTGTATCTTACTAGTGGGTTGTTGGCTTGACAATTCGCTTCAACGTCTGATTCACCCCACAACATCCAAATCAAAAGCTGATTTGAGTTCAGAAGTTGTAGTTTCAGGACTATTAATCTTGTTTAAAAATATTATTTATTCATTATTAATTAAATTTATAAACCGCCTTTCAGCTGGATATCACAGGGCAGTTTATAGTATAAAAAAATAGATCCAGAGTCTATTTCAAATAAATGACTGAGCATTGAGAGTAAAAATAAATTACTCTATGTTAAAAACTATTGGCAGCTCTTCTAATTCTATGGTAAAACACACTAATTTAAAAATCCCCAGAAGTACCTGTGGTGAGGATGACAAAGGAGCACAAATGCCAGCGGAGGACTCTGACCGAAGAGATTTCCCACTCTGAATGGCTTCTTGATCTGTGGCTTGGCTGTGGCCTTTGCTAATTGGCTGAGGCATGTTAGAAGGTTCCAGAGAGCCAAACATACTCTTCCATTCCTCATTTACATTTGAATCTTGTTTTACATGTTTTCTAGCTGAGGTCAGCAAGACCCAAAAGAAGGATAACAGTAAGATTTTGTTTATAACAAAACAACCAAAATGTACAGTATAAACAGAGTTTTGAGTTACTTAACCTGATTTATTGTGGCATAATGTTAAAATGAGTGCTGGATCATATAAATCAGCTGCTACATGACTTGGGCAAAGGTTTCAATCCATCACCAGATGAAATAAACTTGGAATGCTTAGCCTAATTTCTGCAGATGACCCATGTCATCTGTATTTATACAGATCGGTGAATGAACCTTGTGGTTTTTTGCAAGGTTATGCTGGCCTTAGCATTACGGAAGTAATTGTTCTAGAATGCCAAGTTTGTGGTGGTGGTGGTGGTGGTAGGGAAAGAATCATGTATCTCCAAGATGGTTTTTCAGGCCGTTATGTAAACACATCTAAAAGTTAGAACAGACACAGCCAATTATATCTGAAAAGGCAAGTTGGACAAATAGGGCAAAATACACAGAAACTTCATTTCAATATATTGTGCCTACCTAGCTTGAAAATGGGTTTCCTTATGACACTTTCAATTCACATGATTTTTACTTTTTTACAGCCAACTACAGCTTCATATACTGCTGCCAAAGTTAAAATATAAAGGTAAAGGTACTCCTGACCGTTAGGTCCAGTCGCGAACGACTCTGGGGTTGCATGCTCATCTTGTTCCCTCATCTTGCCAAGGGAGCCGGCATTTGTCCGCAGACAGCTTCCGGGTTATATGGCCAGCATGACTAAGCTGCTTCTGGCAAACCAGAGCAGTGCATAGAAACACCATTTACCTTTCCCACTGGAGTGGTACCTATTTATCTACTTGCACTTTGAGGTGCTTTCGAACTGCTAGGTTTGCAGGAGCTGGGACCGAACAACGGGAGCTCACCCCGTTGCAGGGATTCGAACCGCTGACCTTCTGATCGGCAAGCCCTAGGCTCAGTGGTTTTAGACCACAGCGCCACCCCCGTCCCCCCAAGTTAAACTATACAAAGCTATAAAAACCTGTCCATTTTCCTATTTTACATATATTTGAGTAGTTTAGCAGGAAACTAGACTGACAATTGGAGAAACATGACTGGAGGCTGTGAGAGAATATCTTGTAGTCAAGCTTGGTACAGAACCTCCATCCTCATATATTATACTAATTCACACAGGCCTATATATCACTCAATAAGCCAGCGCAATCACTTGTTATATGTGAATTGCTTCCATTAAGAAAACCTTGAGTTTCACATGAAAGCTTGATGGCCCATTCAAATCTGCAATGTTTCATCCACTAAACGATAAAGACGTATGTGAACTCAAGATGTTAAATTTCGCCTTCAGTCCGAAGAGTTCAATGTAAGCAGATATTCTAGATGTGGATGGAATGTGTTGATAGTGGAATCTTCCACGTCTACTATAAGCATTTTAAATCCTCCAATATAAAATTATAAACAAAGCAACAATGCAAATTACAAGACCATACTAACCGCGTTTATCATCAGACTCTTGCTTAGTTTTAACAAGATCAACTTGTCTCCCGGTTATACCCAGAGCTGCCAAGTCTATCACTCCTTTCTGGGCGCTGTCATGAAGGTGGCTCTGGTCCACTATGTTGGCCTTCGCTTTGTTGGACTTCAGCATGAAGTCTCTTAAGGCTAACAGCTTGTCTTCTTCTTCCTCAGTCATTCCCTATCCCAAAAGAAAATAGACAGTTCATCAAGACAGAGCAAAGATTTTCAGTTTTTAACATGTGGCAATTGGGCTCAAGAGGGTTCAGGATATAAAAGTTAGATTTACAGTGTAACTAAAGAAATGTGTGGCTTTGGCTGCCACAATATAAAAGGGCACCTTTTTAAATAGGGACATTGGAAACTGTCTTATACAGAGCCAGGCCATTGGTCCATCTAGCTAAGTAGTCTTTTACTAGCTGGCGCTGGCTCTGCAGGTGTCTCTTTAGACAAGAGGCACTCCAAGGCCTATGTAAACATCCCAGGAACTGAATGCGGGGCATGCAAAACAGATACTGTGGCACTGAGCTATGGCCCTTCCCCAAATAATGGTCAGAATGTTGGAAGGTCTGTTGTGGGCTGCCCAGATATGAAAACATTTGGGAAATCAAGCCAATATGAGTTCTATTCAAGTTCTTATGCCGAGAGAGCTCTTACTCAATAGGAATCAATAATAAAACAGAATAATCTGGGACGAAGACCAACCACATAGTTTTGGTGACTATCTGATAAGCTTCCTGCAGCCATGGGTTCCTAAACAGAACTTCCATTTATGCACAAGCCCCACTGAAATGTAAAAGGACACCATTGCTGTTTCACAACTCAGATTCATTTCAATGGGGCCTGTGCAGGAGAAATTGTCAGCGCCGCTGGCAAAGAACTACTTTCATGTAGTACAGATGCTGAAACAATACATGTCCTTGCTTTATTGTGGATTCTCAGCACTACCATTATAGCAGTAAGAATATACTTGAGAAAGTAGCTTCTTCAACAGCTGCACAATTGCTGGATCTTCAGGGGGAGGGCAGTCGGGAAGAGCGCCATTCCTTTTCTTCTGACGAAGTTGTAGAGTTCTGAAAAGGCTTCCTATGTCCTTGGAACGCAGAGCGTAATCAAATATAGAACGGCTTACAGGCTCTTTGAGGACGCTCAGTAGGACTATTTCTTTATCTATCTGTAATTCAGGACAGGGAACAAGGAAGTAATCAGAAATGCAACCGAGGATTTTTTCTTCTTGAGGGAATGAGTGGGAGGTCAGGTCTAGACACTGACCTCAGTGGTAGGTTTTGAAAGAAAGGGGACTGGCTGGTAAGTTTAAAAACTTTGCAAATATCTACTTCTTTTATATCAGACTATTTTGAGCTAGTTACTTTGGATAATATTAAATTACTTTTTGTTATTTGTGCAGCACTTTTTTCATTAAACTACTTTTTGTTATTTGTGCAACACTTTTTAACATGTAAAGGACTGCACAAGTCATACTGTGGTTTCCCTCGCAACAAACATCCGAGGAATGAAAACTACACTTTGCATTTAATGCAGGAAAGAGGAATCTTTGGCCCTCCATATGTTGTTGGACTCCGGCTCCCATCAGTCCCAGCCAGCATGGTCAGGGAACAAGGATGGTGGGTGCTGGAGTCCCACAACAACTGGAGGGTCACAGGTGCCCCATCCCTAAAATGAAAGCTGAGAGCTAATCAGGATTTGCCCAGGGCCTGTTTGAACTATCTGGGCTATTTTATTAAAATGCTCCTCAGACCTGGCATGCATTTTGGCATGGCTTTGTTTGTTCCTACTAACAGTTTGTTACACAACAGAACCTAGGTAGGATGGGTTTGTATGCATGATGAGCTGGGTCACACGTTGCACTGGCTGGTGTTTTGCATGAGTGGGGGGAAGCACCCATGTCACAAATCCCCCCTGTCCCTACTGAAATAATATATTTGAGTACTGAAAATGCATTAAAGGTGAAGGGACCCCTGACCATTAGGTCCAGTCGTGGCCGACTCCGGGGTTGCAGCACTCATCTCGCTTTATTGGCCGAGGGAGCTGGCGTACAGCTTCCGGGTCATGTGGCCAGCATGACTAAGCTGCTTCTGGCAAACCAGAGCAGCGCACGGAAACACCGTTTACCTTCCCGCCGGCGTGGTACCTATTTATCTACTTGCACTCTGACGTGCTTTCGAACTGCTAGGTTGGCAGGAGCAGGGACCAAGCAACGGGAGCTCACCCCATCGCGGGGATTCGAACCGCCGACCTTCTGATCGGCAAGTCCTAGGCTCTTTGGTTTAACCCACAGCGCCACCCGCGTCCCTTGAAAATGCATTAGGGATCACCATATTCCAGGTTTTCTCACCTCCACCAGCAGTAGCCAATGAAATCAGGCTCGGACAGCCAAATTCACATGATGCTTTTGCATCATGTGGGAAGCCATTGCAGCAGAGGTAGGGAGGGTTCACCACTGAGATGCTGGCATTCGCAGCACCTTCTTGATCATCCTAATATCTAACGAAGCTTTCAGAGCCAGGGCATGAAGATATTAAGCTAAATTATTTTCAAGCCCTTCATATGCTGCAATTCCAAATGAAGGAAAGGTGCTTATCTAGATTCCTTACCTGTATTATTGGCTGAGTGATAAAAGGATGCAGGTAAGGCATGAGTTTGCAATAAACATCAGCAATATTCAAATGTTGTGCTACAACAGTTATAAATCCTACTGCTCCATAGCGTATCCAAAGATTAGGGTGGCACAGGAATGGTGCTGCAGAAGGAAATGAACAAAAAGAGAGGAAGCGATTTTAATTGATGTAAGTCATGCAATTAAAATTCTAAAAACAGGAACAAGTTCACACTCACACACATACTTCAGACTAAATTCCAAAGGGGATCCAACATAAAATAACACAAAATCAAGTTCACATTAGGATCTTGCCTCATGGCAGACACCTACCCTGGACTTTTGTTCCATTCTGACCTGCAACTGTATTATTACAGTTAAAATAAATCAAATGCCCTTTTTGCATTTCCTGAAAACTCCCAAGCTCACGTCTTTCAGCAAAGGCACGAGCACATTTTTAAATGACATGACACTCAATATGTTTGACTCAGGTGGTCCCAGGAAATTCACTATCCATGAATTTTGTTGTGTAATGGCCCATTATGTGGGCTAGATTTCAGTATCTTTTTCCACCTAAATGTGTCCTTAACAGACCACTTCCTTCAGGAAACCTTCTACCTATAACTGGCACCTGTCAATGCCCCGATTTGTTCAGTCTCTCTCCCATGGGGCTGCTCCATGCTTTTCTTCCCCAAGCCCATGAGAGCAGACCTCTTCAGCCTTGCAGTAACTAATCATCTTGCTAGTCTGTGACATTCCATTTGGCACTTCAGGCCAAAAAGCCATTTTTAGTTGCCTTGCCAACCAGCATTTGGGCACTGTAAATAAACATTATTCTGTTCAAATCCAAGTTGAGACTCGGTTGTCTTTGTTCATTTCCTCAGGTTATTAAAGTGTGGAAAAGTCCTTGGCATTTAATGGACTCAGGATCTCTAATGGTTTGTGTAACATGTGAACTAGAAGATGTGTAGAACAGGCAACAAAGACTTCTCAGCTTTCTAAGGCTGGAATCTTAAACACAGTCACTTTGAAATAAGCCCTAACATTCCTGAGTAAAAATGCATAAGGTAAGGCCAAGAACACAATACACACTGAATGACAACTGCTTAAATGTCATTCTGATTAGAAGTTCAGAACTATGTGATGTCATATGCTGGATAATGAAGTTGGCAATATAAACGGCATGCTAGACAAAAGATTGTTAAAAGTAGAAAATTACTACTAGGGAAGCAGGCTTACCGATATCACAGGCAAACTCATAGATATGTGGTTTCTGCAAAAGTCCTAATTGGCACATACAGGTAAGGGCGTTGAGGGCCTTATATATGACAAATTCTTCTGCATCACTGAGCCCTTGCTGGAGCAGAGGCTTTAGAATTGAAGAGCTTTGCCAGCCAACATAAGCAGCAACACCTGTAATCATGGCAGAATAAAATACAAATTACAATTCCTAAAAGCTAACGCAAGTAGAAATATCACATGCAAGCAGGGTTAACACATGCAATCCTGAAGAAGGGAAAAACCCAAATAAGTAGGCTTCAATTTGAGCTACCCATGAGCTTCAGTGCTTTTCATCATCAGGTCTCATCTTAAATCTATTTTCCACCATTAAATACAGTGGTATCTTGGTTCTTGAACTCAATCCGTTCTGGAAGTCCATTCGACGTACAAAACATTTGCAAACCAAGGCGCAACTTCTGATTGGCCCCAGAAACAATCCCAACAGCCGAAACGGACATTCGGCTTCCGAAAAACGTCCACAAACCGGAACACTTACTTCCAGGTTTTTGGCATTCGGGAGCCGATTGATTCGTCAACTAAGCCGTTTGGGAACCAATGTACCACTGTAATGGATTCCAATGCCACAAGATAATATTATGGCCACTAGCATAGATGACTTTAAGATTGCCATATAGTCATGCCAGATAGATGTATGAGTTGTAAGAGTGAAGAATGGGACTTAACGTATTTCTGATTAAAACATGTGAGAGATAAACACCAAGAGATGGCATGTGACTATATTATCTCCCTTGTGAGCTGCTAGGGAGCTGGGTACAGAGAACTGCACCAGATATACTGTTGGTCATATCCAACAGGGTAATTCGTATGTATTTATTATTGTTACTCAAACATAAGACGATTCAGCTGTTATTGCCACACCTTAGGCCAGGCATGGCCAAACTCGGCCCTCCAGATGTTTTGCGACTACAACTCCCATCATCCCTAGCTAACAGGACCAGTGGTCAGGGATGATGGGAATTGTAGTCCCGAAACATCTGGAGGGCCAAGTTTGGCCATGCCTGCCTTAGGCTTAGTCCTTATTCAACCTTTCCTCAACCTGTGCCCTGCAGATGTTTTGGGTGTTTCATCAGCCCTGACTACTGGCCTTGCTGGCTGGGGCTGGTGGGAGTTGTAGTCCAAAACATCTGCAGGGAACCAGGTTGGGGAGCACTGCCACTCAAACACAGACAATTAGTCATATAAGCAACTGAAACCTTCTTAATCCCCCAATTAAAAACTAACAGACCCTCATTTCATACACTGAAAATCTGCTTATAAAAAGCAAGAGGTAGCTGTGCTAGTCCCCAAGAAAAAACTATGAATTCCACAGTTGGAAAATACCTTTATGAGGATCAACCAATAAATTTACAAAAATGTGGCAAATTTTCAAATAGTTTTCATCAGACAAGGTAGTATACAAAACCAGAGGTGTGGAGGAAGATGGATATCTGTAAAGACAATTCCTACCCAAGGGGTCTAAACTAAGGTCACCACTGTGCCCAAAACATAGTATAAAACATGCCTGCCTCCTTCACCGTACATGTTGCTTCGACACTTGGGGTGACCTTGCCTGCAGTAATAGGCTGATGCAACTAGTCTTCCATAGATTAACTAGGTTTATTTACTTAAAATACCACCCTGTCTCTTCCTAAAACTTCTCCTAAATGTTGGCTTTGAGGTTAAAGTGTCTTCTGTGACAGGCTTGAGGGACTGTGTTCCTTCCTTGTGCTAATTCATTCTATCAATCTGCACATCAAAGGAATCCTGCACGCACTACCCCTTGATTTGTATAACGTCTCATCTGAAGAACAGTTCTGGAAAACTTGAAAGCTTACCACATTTCTGTGACTTTGGGGTTGGTCCTAATAAAGCTATCAGCCCAAATGTGACCCCAGGATAAAAAGCTGGTATTTGTTGTCAAGCACATACCCACTATGCTGTCAAAAAACGCTCCTCGTAAATGCCAGTCATTCTTATCGTTGAGAAAGGTGATCATATGGGAGAGGAGAACGTCGTTGGCTTTTTGACGACCAAAAAAGACACAAAGGCGAGTTATTCCATTTTCCATCAGCGTCTGCTTCACAATGTTTTCAGGGTCGCTCAGCAAAGTGACAACTTTCTGTTGGACCATTTCATGCAAGGCCTGAAGCTCTACAAAGAAGACCATAGAAAAAGGTTAAGGAAAAACCAGATGTGACTGTGTTATCATCCTTGTGATGTATTATTTGCACTCAGGAATCCCGCCTTTTGTTGGTCATTATTTTTGTATTATTTAATATATATTTTTAAAATATACACACACACTCATATATATAACGGCATTAGGCCATGGGTGGTCAAAGGCCATGGGTTGGGCCCACAGCATACACATCAGGGCGCAGTCACAGCCCCACATGAACTGCAACACTCGCATTGAGATTCTATGCTTCCTTGTTCTAAACTGGTTGAGGTCATGGTATCCAATTTGCTGCACTGACAATGTCACTGCTTCTAAAGGAATCATGTATGCCAGGCATGATCAAATTTCAAGAGACTGATATCTACTCCCACTATAAAAAACTGGCAGTGATCTATCAGAGTTGTTGAGCTTTTTTTAGGGAGCCAAAGTTTTTTTTTTGGGGGGGGGGAGCACTCCGTGATCTACTTCGATCTACCATGGACCCCCCGCCAGTGGCTCGCGATCTACCTGTTGGATGTATGTGGTTATGTGTGTAAGTAGATCAGCAAATATGCAGAAAAAGCACTATGTTAACAACACCCAAGAAATTCAATTTTCTGGCCATTCCTATAACTTCAAAGGTTACTCTAGGCCTGCTGCGGCTTGAGGAGCATAAGGATAAAAGACTGCCCTTCAGATGGCAGGGGAAGGGATAGTGGATAGAACAGAGAAAGAGAGAATGAGCAGAAGCAGGACCAGCACGCAATTGTGGGTAGAAAAACATTTTGATCAGGAGACGAACCTCTTGTGGGTAGCTTTGTGCAGCCTTGGAGTGAGAGATTTAGAGTAGATGCGCAACATTGAAACTGAAGGGACAACTAAAAGTCTCCCTGACTATTTGCTCAATTAAATACCTTAGATTTTAGAAACTAGGAAGCAACTCCTCTTTAGAGGTACTTGCTGCACAGAACCTAAAGTTCACTCTGCAAACATTACGTTCCTCATACACTTCAGTGTTGAGGATATACCTGTGCATTTACGCCCATTGGAGTGATCTCCTTAACACTATAGGGAATGTGGAAGGCTCTAGTTTAGGGATGAGGAACTTCTTTCAGCCAGAAGGCTACATTACCTCATCAGCAACCTTCCAGGGACACATGCCAGTGGTGGATGAGGCCAGAGGCAAAGGTTGATGGAAAAACGGATATGACTCTTAACTTTGTACAGTAGGCTATATTCCAGACACACAAGTGCTGGAGATTTCTACCTCCCACAAACACATCTAGCTATCCAAGCAAACAAGCGGGATTATCACAGATAAAGGTCACTCTGCCACTCTGATTGATAAGGGCTTGATCAGGGCACAAAGCAGGGCAATGGGAGTGGTGTGGCCTGGGGAGAGTCCAAAGGCCAGTGAGAAAGGCCTGGATTGCTAAATCCGCCCCCTGTGCCTCATGTTCCCCACTTCTGCTTTACTTGCAAAACTCTATTTATTCAAAATATTTTATCTTCTTTGAGCAGCTATTTTTAGGCTGCCTTGTAGGACAAAGTTTTCTCTGTGCTCTGTCAAGTTCCACAGAGCTTTAAAATGCCAAGAAGGGTGATGGCTATCCTTAAGTCATAATTTCTTGCTAGGATGATCACCAGTCTGATTTCCTGAAGGACTGGATAAAGGTATCGCGGCTTGACTGTGGCACTGGTCTTTTGGTGCCTCTTTCTCATTAGGAATTGGGAGATTATCTTAAATCCCTACTGTAGCTCTCAAGAAGCGGAAGTTCTCAGCATCCTTCTGGAATCTGAACCATAAAGATGAAAAAATTAACAGTCTCTTGAGTCTATGCATGTTCATTTGGACACAACCACTATATCCAATTGGGCTTACTCCCCAATAAGTATTCATATGAGCATGCTCTAAGTAAAGGAAAGTGAAAGATACATTACCAGTATCATAATTTTCACTTGGATGTGTTGCATCATCCATTTCTTCACTATTTGGTTCATTCTCCATGTTCAAGTTTTTCAACTGGACAAGTTCTAGGAATCTCAGAGCAGTTTCTGCCAACAGTGCTATGTTTTCTGCAAATATCAGAGCAGGATGTAAGAGACAGATAATCCAAGTTTTTTTTAAAAAAAGATTAACAACAACAGCAACAGTGGCAATAGTTTTAAGCACAGGTGATATGTGATTAAAATGTGAAGTGTCTCAGAATAACAGCATCTTATACTGGCTTACCCCAGACATAGAAAACCAAGCTTGAACTTTGAGAAATTGCTTCCTTTACCAGTTTTTTGGAGGCAGGGCATGGGCAAGAGCCACCAATGATGCCCATTTCATGTCTGTGCCATATGGACCTCGGCACGACCATCACATTCTGTGTGTGAGCTCCAAGAGACCCCTCACTGTCTACTGGCAAAAACAGAATGCAGGACTAGACCAGTGTTTCCCAACCGGTGTTCCGCGGCACACTAGTGTGCCGTGAGACACCGGCTGGTGTGCCGTGGGAGGGAGGCGGGCGAGGCGGGCGGTGAGAGGCGGCGGCGGCGGCGAGGATCCGCGTCGAGCCGGGGGCGGCTCCGCGGTGGTGGTGCCGAGCGGCGGGGCAGCGCGCGCAAAAGGGAGGAGCGCGAGACAGCGGAGGAGGAGGAGGCCGGCATGTCCGGGCAGCAGCAGCAACAACAGCAGCAGCAACTCCCGCCGCCGCCCCCTCCTCCGCCCGCTATCGCCGCCGCCGCCTCAGCTGCCCTCGCTCTGTTGCCTCCTCCCACCCCGGCAAGGGGGAGGGAAAAAACTTTCGCTTTTGTGCGTCCCTCCCGGCGTGACGCTGCGCGCTGACGTCACGGGGCGGGGCTTTAATGGTGGTGTGCCGCGAGATTTTTTTCCGGCTAACAGGTGTGCCGTTGCCCAAAAACGTTTGGGAAACACTGGACTAGACAAACTTGTTTCAGATCCAAAGAAACCAATGATCATTCTGGCATTCTTGTGTCAGAAGCACAAGTAGCAGGGCACACTCCTGGTTGGTTTGTTATTTTTAGAGCAGTGAGACAGGCAGATGGTAGGACCCAAACATGTTTTTGCCATTGACATTCTGGCCTATTTATTTAATTTAGACACAACAGGTCATTCTGATAATTTCTTTTTTTTATCCCCCAAATTCTCATACAAGAAAAAATAAATTCAGCACTAAATAAAAATCTACATTTGCAGACACTTCCCTCTTTATTCCAGTTGTGATTTTAAAAAAGAAATGCAATGACATCAAAGAAAACCTTCCCCAAAGCCCCCCATCTCCCCTCTTACCAGCATAAGCCAGTCGGACAATAGTGGCTTCATCTTGGGCCAAATGTGCAATACCTGGCAAGATGTACTCTGGGTAGATATTGATATCATTACGCGGTACTTCTTTGACCAGAGCAAGAACTTTAGTGAGTGTCCTAACGGCTTCTGCCCTTACTCTGGGCACAGAGTCATTGCTGAAATGCAAGAGATAAGGCGTGATACGATCCAGCAGAATTTCCACACTTAACCTGGGTGCCAACTGGAGAATCAGTTCCAAAGCAGCCAGCTTTGAATCACAGTATTTGAGGGTCTGAAGGCAGGACGTTATCACCGACACCAAAATGACCAGCCCATTTTCCTTTGTCTCTCCTTCAGCTTTTTCGGTTTGGTCATGCCCACAGAGATTATGGATAATGTTGTCCAGATCTTTACGTATAACGAGAATGCGCTCATCTGCAGATACAAAGGTTTCCTTGGCAAACTGTGCCATGTAAGGCTGGAGGAAAGTATAAAATATTTCAGGAAATGCGTTGTTTCGTTGTTGTTTCAAGTAGTCTTCAGCTGCTAAACGTTTTTCTGGTTCACAGTGGATCATCTGGGTAACCTTCAGATAAAAGAGAGCAAAAAGAGCAAGGTGAAGGCAATGCTTTATTATTAAAGTAGGTATGGAAAATGCAATAAGCCACTGTAAATAGAATGGAATTAGTTACCAGTTCTCTAATACTCCGGTCTTCAATTTTATTCAGGACTTGTTCAGGGGAAAAGAGGCCATTTCTATACGCCAAAAGCTGTGACAAGTCAAACAGAGGTACACCTTCTGTAAAGAGCTCAGCTATTACGCAACCTGGAAAATACAGAACAGCTTCCTGAGAATTATTTGGTAGACATCTCTTGTTTCGCCTGCTCATAACCAAAGACTATAAAAGATGGAGATGATGTCACTTTCCAATTGGCCACACATTCCTTTTCAAGTTCGAGCATTTAAGAAGACATCACTTCTCTCCACCTCTATAGTTCATTCAACTTCCAGCCCTCAGTGCTCTAGTTACCAATATAGAACCATAATCCTGCACTCCAAAAACTGACATCAGGAGGGTGATGAAGACTTCAGCTTGCAGCACAGGAACTTGCTTTTTCTAACTCTATTGCTATAATAAATACTACTACCACTACTAATAATAATAGTAAATTAGTAATACAGTGGTACCTCGGGTTAAGAACTTAATTCGTTCTGGAGGTCCGTTCTTAACCTGACACTGTTCTTAACCTGAAGCACCACTTTAGCTAATGGAGCCTCCCGCTGCCAGAGCCTCCCAGAGCACGATTTCTGTTCTCATCCTGAAGCAAAATTCTGAACCCGAGGTACTATTTCTGGGTTAGTGGAGTCTGTAACCTGAAGCGTATGTAACCTGAAGCGTATGTAATCCGAAGTACCACTGTAGTAGTACCTTGCCCATCTTACTGCGTTGCCCCAGCCACTCTGGGCGGCTTCCAGCATATATAAAAACATAGTAAAACATTAAATCTTAAAAAGCTTCCCTATACAGGGCTTCCCTCAGATTTTTCCTAAATGTTATATAATTACTCATCTCCTTAACATCTGATGGAAGGCATTCTATTTCTTTTAAAATAAATAGAAACCCCATCAAATTGGGGTGTGTGGGAAAAGCATATCAACCACATCCTTTTTCCCCCCTCTGGCGTTCAAATGATCTTGGAAACCATCACTGAGAACCAGTAAGAATACGTGCAGGCCTGAAGATGTTTTACACACCCACACATCCACAAGAGATGATCAGTGGCCCAAAACAATATGACTAGGGCTGCAATGTACACAGAACCCCATGTGGAGTTCAAAATTGTAGATTAACCTTCACAGCCTGGAGAAAAGGAGCATTCAGCAGCTGTTGGCATCCATATTTCCTGCTATTGAATGAGCGAGACTATATACTACCAGTTGACTGCATTCAGAACACAATATGAACCCACATCATACACTGACAGCTAGGCAGAAAAGCTCCCACCAAATACTGTTTATTGAAAAAGGAAAGTAAGTATGAAAATAAGCTGTTCTTCTCTAGATGTGCCTGGAGTTAGTTTCTATGTCCTTCAATTGACTGTAGGATTTCTCAACCAAGGTAACTACCATTGCTTCCTGAAGCAGAAACAATCAAGGGCTGCCCAACATGATGAAGCCCCCAAACCTGCATGTAGATTCACATCACTTAGGAAGAATGACAGAAGTGCAAATTAACTGTCAGCACCAGGGCAAGATGTCCGGCCTCTAAATAGTCAGAAGACATTGACGCCAACAAAAAAATATTGTGGATCATGAAATTATAAGGTTTCTTGTGAGCATGTTTTACAATTTCACTAATGTATCTGGGGCTAACTCATGTGACCAATCCTCCCACTACAACCCACAGGCTTAATGCAGAGACCCCAGTGGAACAAATGTAGCCACATGGATTTGACACCAGGAAGTGCTTTCAGATTGCTTCCAGACAGGTGTTTATGGGGGAATGGTGTTCATTATGCATTCGATACAATGCTATTGACATCAAACTACCGCTCCATATTTCCTCCCCCCACCTTTAATCAGGATTTTCCAGAAAAGGGAAAATCCAGCAAGTTACAATGCCCTATTTGCAATGTCTCAATAGCCTTTTTGTAATATTAAGCCCACATCTGGAAGCACCCTCAGAGGCATAGAAATTAGCCCAGTATGAATCACCATTAAAATACAGAGATGCTACTGTTATTCAGTGTACTTCGCAACTACAGAAATTAGAGTACCGTATTTTTCGCCCTTCATTTCCCCTTCATTTTTGGAGGGGGGAAAGTGCGCCCTATGGGGCGAATGCAGGCTTTCACTGAAGCCTGGAGAGCGAGAGGGGTCGCTCTCCAGGCTTCAGGAAGCTCTGCGCAACCCTCGGGAGACCGGCTCCGAGGGTTGCGCAGAGCTGCCTGCAGTCCCGGACTCAGCGCAGCTCTGCGCGGCCATCGGGAGACGGGGGAAATAATTTTCCCCCCCTTTATTTCCCCCCCAAAAAACTAGGTGCATCCTATGGGCCGGTGCGTCCTATGGGGCACAAAATACGGTATGTCTCCTAGGACAGTACCATTTCAGAACGCAGATGAGAGAATGGCATGCTTGTTTGTTTGTTTTTAAAAATACAAGGAAGCAAACAAACAACAACACCATTCTAAATGGGAAAAACTAGCGTACTGGGGAGAAGGCTAAGCTAGGACCCTTCATACTTACTTGCTAGTTTTCTATGTGCAATGATTGTATTATGATTTTTACACGGAGCTTTCAACAATGCATTTTCCCATTACATTCTGAAGTGGTATGATTACAGGAGAGATGTACTATATGTTATTTTTATATATATACTTTAGCTGGACAAATGTGGAGCTTAATTGCTTGCAAGCCTCCTGCTAAACATTATACTTTGCTAATCACAGGAAGACTTGAGGATTCACAAGGAATGCTAAGAATTATCATGCAGACTAATGTGACTGTGAAGTAAAACCTGTATGTACAGTGGTAACTTGGTTCTCAAACACCTTGGTACTCAAACAACTTGGAACCCAAACACTGCAAACCTGGAAGTAAGTGTTCCGGTTTGCAAACATTTTTCGGAAGCCGAATTTGCTCCGTTTTGAGTGTTACCCTTCCGATTTGAGTGCCACAATTCGGTTTTGAGTGCCACAATTCGGTTTTGAGTGCCACTTCCCTTTTGAGTGCCACACTTCCGTTTTGAATGTTACACTGAGGTCTGTCTGTTTTTGCTATTTATTTTGCATTTTTGTTTTTGCAGCTCTTTTTGTTTGTTTTTCTGACTGTGTGGAACCTAGTTCAACTACTGATTTTTTGTGTGACTGAAGTACATTGTTTATTGCTTTCATTTTATGGCTCAATGGTCTTATTAAACTCTTCTTAAATTGCTGTTTTAGGGGTTGCTTTTAAAAAACTGGAATGGATTGATCCATTTTGCATTACTTTCTATGGGAAAACACGCCTTGGTTTTGGGACGGACTGCCAGAACAGATTAAGTTTGAGAACCAAAGTACCACTGTAGTTCTATACTGTATCTCATACATTATATCTGGAAAAGGCTGGTGGTTTTAGTTATCACAAGATTGCACTAAGTTCCCCACTCGCCCCCAGAAAACAACACTTTCTATGAAGGCACAGCTTATGCATATCGTTTAATTGATCACTTTAAAGTACCTGCAGAAAAGATGTCCATTGCACGCTTTAGTTCCCCCCTGCTTCGTTGATTACTGTTAGCCAAGTCCACCAGGGGAGTGGAAGGATCTCTCATATTCTCCAGTTCCGTTGCAAATATGCTGCCATCAACAAAGCGCTCTGGAGCAATGTAGCAAGTCCTCCTTCTTGACGTATCAAAGAAATAATTGAAATCAGCAGGGTTGTCTTCAGGAAGGTAGGTTGGCTTAAAACTAGCAAAATCTGTTAGAAGGACCCAGTTCCAGCTGGTCACCATGACATTTTCAGTTTTGATGTCTCCGTGACGGACCCCAGACCTGTGTGCTTGGTCCACTGCAGTCAAGATCTGGAAGGCTATCCACCGTTTCTCAATGTTGTTCAGGAACGGACGAGTACTAATACGGTCATAGAGATTATCTCGTACATACTGCCTGAAAAGCATGGCTGCTTTTTCAGATAATGTGGCCTTCTGGAAGGGAAGACAGTTTTGCGCAGAATTCAACCTTATTTTCAGCTCCTCCAGCTCCTGCTTGTAACTAGTTAACGGTAAAGTTGGATCTTGAATGGCAAACACCTTGACGACCACCAGACCTTCTCTGTGCTTGGCTCGGGCAACTTTAAAAAACCGAGTACTGCCCAAGCTTTTGTCATATTCGAAGTCATGGATGTCTGAGAAATAGCTGTCAACGGAGAGGATCTGAGAAGGGGCAATACCAGCCAGCTGGTTCCCCATGGCAGACCTTTAGTTCTTCGTCACAACTCTGCCTAAAAAAGACAAGAGAACGATTTGTTAATCTCAACTGCATCGCTCTTCACAAACGACACACAATACAGGATTTCATTTTGAAACACACAAATTACTATTAAGCGGCTCTATCTGAAATATTTTATAAATAATAATTTGTATGTTAATGGCTTGTTTTATTAATGTTATTAAACTGAGTCCACATATGTACCAATTTGATTTAAAATATCAATTAGAAAGTGTAGAATGGGACGGCAAGTCGATGTAGAGCCCAGTTGCTGGAAATCACAAGTGGGAATAGTGATGTTGCACTCAGATCCTGCTTTTGGGCTTCTTACAGGACTCTGGTTGGCCAGTGAAAGAACAGAATGCTGGACTAGGTGGGTTATAGGACTGCAGAGTTGGAAGGGACCCTGATGGTCATCTAGTCCAACCCCTTGCAATGCAGAAATCCTGCCTGCAGTCATCCCTGGACAGGCTCAAAACACCAACCTCAAAACACCAGACACACTGACCCATCGAGTCACCTGAGGCTGTAATGTCCCCTTATGTTCCCATTTTTCACAACGTGTCTGAGATCACAGCATTTAATAACCCAAAGGCTCCCATTTCCCTTAACACAGAATATTTAACAGGGCAGCCTTTTCCAAACCAAGACACTGCTGGACTACAATTCCCATCGCACCTGACCATGGAGCCATGCTCGCTGGGGCTGATGGGAATTGTAGTCAGTCTAAAAATATTTGGAAGGATCAGGCTGTGCAAAGACACCGCTTTCCCAAGCAGCCTTCTAGAAACATTCCCACGGCAAGCCATGGCCAATTTCTACCACAGCATTTCACACTTCTCCTGCCTTTTAACTTTACACCTCTTCCTTCCGTTTCCTTCCAAGATTCATCTTGGAAGATCTTATTATACACACACACACATTTTATTATACACACATATACAGGGCGAGTCTTTTAAAAGAGACCCCATGGAATGTGTGTACTCTGTATCCACGGGGCCTCTTTTAAAGGACTCACCCTGTATGTATGTGTATGTGTGTGTGTGTGTGTGTGTGTGTGTATATATATATATATACACACACACACACACACACACACATACACACAGAGCACTTTTCTCTGGGGGGACGCATACCCCTAAACATTTTCTGAATCTTTGTGCAGTACTTTTGTCCATTTATTTATTTTTCCCAATTTGAAGTATAAAATGGTGATTTTTCTCAAGTCAAAATAAGAGTAGCCCTAAACATTTTTTTTTGGGGGGGGGGGAAGCACTGTACACTCTCTCTCTCTCTCTCTTCTGGAGCAGTTTCCCAAACTGTTTTTGGACTACAACTCCCATCATCCTTAGCTAGCAGGACCAGTAGTCCAGGGATGATGGGAGTTGTAGTCCTAAAAACAAAACAGCTGGCGACCCAAGTTTGGGAAACCTCCCTCTGTGGCGTCTCGGATTCAAGTCGACGAAGCCAAGGCACCATCACGCTGGTCAACATTTCTATTTGCCATGCCCAGCGGTCGGCCATGAATGAGCCCGTCAGTCAGTCCGTCCGTTCTCCCTCCCTCAGAAAACACCACTCCCTGCTCCTTAACATCCCTTTGCAGTTTCGGGGGAGAGAAAGGAAAGGCTTCACGAAGGGTCCACCAATAAAAGGGGGCCCGCCATGGCGCTGGGGACCCCTCAAAAGCGAAGTCCCTCCTCCCAACAGGGGCGGCGTGGGGGTCCTCCTCGCGCCCTTTTACCTCAGGCGCTTTCCCGCCGCCTGAGGCGAGGCGTGAGGGGGAGAGCGCGAGCCTTCCCGCCGCGACTCACCGCCTCTCCTCAGCTAGCCCCGCCGGGGGGGGGAGGCCAGGGCCGCGCTTGCCCCCAGCGCTCTCGGCTCCTCGGCCGCCGCCGCCGCTGCACGGGAAACCGGTAAGCATTACACAAGAGGAAGGAGGCGGCGCGGCCGCTGAGCTCACATCCTGGCGGGGAGGGAAAAGGAGGAGCCGGCGGAGCCGGAGGCCGGCGCTTGGACGCTGCTGGCCCTCCCGCGGCTTCATCAGGAAGCGAGGTGCTTGCCGCTCCCAGACGGCCTCTCTCAGGGGCGGGGAACAAAATAATAATAATAATAATAATAATAATAATAATAATAATAATAATAATAATAATAATAATAATTTGCTGCTCCTAGACGGCCTCTCATAGAACACGAAGAAACGGGGCGGGGAACATAATAATAATAATAATAATAATAATAATAATAATAATAATAATAATTGCTATTATTTGCAGATCCCAGACGGCTTCTCTCAGAACACGAAGAAACGGGGGGGGGGCGGACAAAATAATAATAATAATAATAGTTGCTGTTATTATTATTTGCTGCTCCCAGTCGGCCTCTCTCAGAACACGAAGAAACGAGGCGGGGAACAAAATAATAATAATAATAGTTATTTGCTGCATGAAGAAACAAAGCGAGGAATGTAGTAATAATAATAACAATAATAAAGGTGCTGTTATTATTTGCTGCATGAAGAAACGGGAGGAGGAACGATAGAAGAGGAGGAGGAGTTGTTTGCTGCATAAAGAGACGGGCGAGAAACACTATAATAATAATAATAATAGTTATTTTCTGCATGAAGAAACGGGGCGAGGAATGCAATAATAATAATAATAGTTAATTTTCTGCATGAAGAAATGGGTTGAATAACGCAAAAAGAAGAAGGCAAGAAGAAGTTGTTATTATTTGCTGCTTCCAGGCGGCCTCTCTCAGCACGAAGAAACGGGGCGGGGAATGGTAATGATAATAAATACATTATCATGGAGTGATAGAGATGGAAGGTACCCTGAAGATCATCTAGTCCAACCCCCTGCAATAAAGAAATATGCTGGTGCCTACCGTCCAATGCAAATAGGGGCCTCCTATTCCATGATGATGATGATAATGTTATCATTGATACCATGCCCATCTGACTGGGTTGCCCTAGCTACTCTGGGTGGCTTCTAGCATATACAAAAACATAATAAAACATTGAACATTAAAAAGCTTCCCTATACAGAGCTGCTTTCAGATGTCTTCTAATGGTTGTATAGACTTATCTCCTTGGCTTGAGGGGGTCACATAACTCCATACCCTCCCAACGTTTCTGCAATGAAAAGAGGGACATCCTAAGGAAAAGCGGGACATTCCTGTAAATCCGGGACTGTCCCTTAAAAATAGGAATATTTGGAGGGTCTGCAGCTGCCCCTTATGGGAATCAAACCTGCGACCTTGGTGTTATCGACACGAGGCTCTAACCAACGGAGCTATCCAGCACTAGGGATATCATAATCTTTATTGTTATTATGTTTTTATTTAATTAATAATAACCGGGCATGGGCCGCTGACGGGAGAGACAGGAGTCCGCCCCAATCCCTATTACATTTATAGGATTTGGATTGGGGTTTATAGTCTGGGTGTCATCTCCCAGGCCACTTTGAGGCTTTGGTTTTCCTATCTGTCATGAGGTTGTGTAGTAGGAAATGAGACTTTGAAAGAAGTTGTGCTAGTCTCTTTGTTAAAAAAAAATTTATTTGTTTATTATATTACATTTGTATACCGTCTTAGCTGTTTATGGTAGAAATATATACCATGCACAGATAGTTGAAGATAAATATTTCCTTGTCAGGCTGGCAACAGTTGAACAACAACTATTACTTAAAGGTAAAGTGACCCCTGACCATTAGGTCCAGTTGTGACCAACTCTGGGGTTGTGGTGCTTATCTCGCTTTATTGGCCGAGGGAGCTGGCGTTTGTCCGCAGACAGCTTCCGGGTCATGTTGCCAGCATGACTAAGCCACTTCTGGCGAACCAGAGCAGCGCATGGAAACGCCGTTTACCTTCCCACCGCAGCAGTACCTATTTATCTACTTGCACTTTGATGTGCTTTTGAACTGCTAGGTTGGCAGAAGCTGTGACTGAGCAACGGGAGCTCACCCTGCCACGGGGATTAGAACCACTGACTTTCTGATCGGCAAGTCCTAGGCTCTGTGGTTTAACCCACAGGGCCACCCGTGTCCCTAAGTATTACTTTCATATATTTTAATGAATGCAAGCAGAATTGGGGCTGCCTCCTGCAAATGAAGTCATCTGCAGCTGTCTGGTTTTAAAAAGAGAGGTCTGTCCTTCCTTCCTTTAGTTTTTTCACAACTGGAAGGCACTCTGGATCCCCAAAAATTTCGGCTGCCCCTTTCTGCCCCCTTTCTAGTTCTATAGTACCCTTTTTTTAGATACTGCAACCAGAGCTGTACACTGTATTCCAGGTGTGGTTGCACCATAGATTGGTGATAGCAACAGCTTTGTTTTCAAGCCCTTTCCTAATAGTCCCCCACAATTCCTCTTTTTGCTGCAGTTGCTGCATGCTGGGTCAACATTTCCATTGTGCTATCTGCCATAACCCCAACATCCATTTCAAGGATACATTCTAGCAGGCAAAAACAGGGCTTGTCCACACTTCTGTGCTTTCTAGGCATGCGCCCAAGCCATTTTGCATTTCCCCCCACAGCTTTCCCCTGGAAAACGTGCTCTATGCCACTGAATCGAAACTTTAATTTTGGCCACAAGATGGCTGTATTTTCCTAAAATGCAGAAGAACCTATGCTCTGTATAATATGTCTCTGTTCCATCAGGTGTTAAAAAATTAAGCCGCTCAGAAATCCTTATCAAAGGATTTTGGGTGTTGCACCTAGCTAACGTCAGGACAGATGTCTGAAGGGATTATTATTATTTCCAAGTAGGGTAATACAAATTTCAAAATGAGGGCTGTAGATGGGTGTCTGTCATGGGGGACCAGACAGGCAAGCACACCAGAGTGTGCTTGATATATGCAAGCTTGTATAGGTGAATCAGTAACTTTCAGAAAAATAATAACCTAACTTCAGCATCTAGCAAAAAACAAATAATCTGGCAACTACATTTTCATTTCTCTCTTACCCCACCCCAAAGTGCATGATTCACTTGTTCTTATTAGTGGTGCTAATTTACAACACCTCGGATTAAAACGGTGGGCATTTTAAGTTGTTTCTACATTCCTATAAAAACCCAGTTAATATAGGCTGGAGGTGACATTTGTTTATTTAGTTAGTTTGTATTATCCATGGCTGGCATGCACAGCTCATATCCAGCAGGAGCCGTGCATTCAGTATTGCCTTCAGCTGTACATTCACTATAACATCCCGCTTCCTCTTGAACTTCTGGTGCCTACTGTTTATTCCAGCCAGTATTTTAACTGAATTCTGATGTCATAGTTTTAACTCAATCTTATTCTCATTGTATTGAGTTTCATGTACACTGTTTAGAGACAAATGTAATTTAGCGAAAGATAAAAATCAATATGTCACTGCCAATTGATTAGTCAAGTTGTCCTCCCATCTTTCTAAAGACCAGGTTTGTGGCAATTATTCTGATTTAAACAAAATTGCAGCATCAGTCTAACCTGTGTGTATTGGCAGAAGAATGGTCCATGAGGCAGCTGGTGTTGTGATGGGTGTTGACTCGGCTTTCTGATTTGTTTTTCCTTGTGTTTGCTGGTTGCATTGTTATTCCATGTCCTGTGTTCATCCCCCATAGCTTTTCAACATCTGGGATTAAAACAAAACCAAAATCAGTTTTTATGCAAATATAGCAGTACACGCACAATTGTATTTTCATTGCTATATTTGGGCTTCATGCATATCCACTAAGATCAAACTACCTACAATACGTTTAACTGAGTATATCCACCACTGCAATGCAGGATCCAGTGTGCCTTGATGCCACCAGTACTGATGCTAGAAGCAGCCACAGTGGCTGCACAAATGATATTTCCTTTTGGATTCCAGGGACTTATTATGAATTAATTTTATAATGAATGATTTTAGAGTGTTGTGTTTTACTGTTGTACTGTTTTATTGTTGTTAGCCGCCCTGAGCCCAGCTTCGGCTGGGGAGGGCGGGATATAAATAAAATTTATTATTATTATTATTATTATTATTATTATTATTATTATTATTATTATTTTCAGCAGACTTGCAAATTAAGCTAGGGCGGCAGCGGCAATATAGACCATAATAGCCCCTTTGCTATTTGGACCACCTTCCTCTGTACACCTTTTAATCATTGCCACCTCTTTTCTTGCTACATTCTTTCCTGCATCTTTTGCTACTTCTTAATGCTCTCCTGCATTCATCACATTTCTTTTGAAAATAAAAAAAATAAAATAATTTTAAAGCTCCTGCAATTGTGCTTAACTCCCTAATCCCTCCCCCCCCCAAAAAAAAAGACAGCTGGGAAACAGTGTGATTTGAGTTCCGGAAATGAATCATTTGCAGGCCAAATGCAAGTGGGTAGGAGGAAACCACCTGAGGAAATGCTTAATTAAAAAGACACTTTCAATAATCTTGGGAGAAGCAGGATCTTTTTTAAAGCACAACAAATAGGGAAGCCTTCACTAACGGAAGACTACAATTCTCAGCACGTTTTGACCAGAAGCGGATTCACATCTCAATTGTGGGGTTGTAATATGGAATGGAATACTACATGAAATACTGTGAGGTACCACAGTTATCATTTTGATTTGAGCTGACTGCAGAAGAACAATGCTTCAGCATACATACCAAAGGACCCCAATGCATATAAGACCATTCTCAAATGAATTTTGCTCCATTCTATTCTAAAAGCTAGATACAAACTAACTGGACCTGCATACACATTTTGAGATTCCTGAACTGGCTGATGTGGAGGACAATATTAAGGAAGAAGAAGAAGAGTTTGGATTTGATATCCTGCTTTATCACTACCCAAAGAAGTCTCAAAGTGGCTATCATTCTCCTTTCCCTTCCTCCCCCACAACAAACACTCTGTGAGGTGAGTGGGGCTGAGAGACTTCAAAGAAGTGTGACTAGCCCAAGGTCACCCAGCAGCTGCATGTGGAGGAGCAGAGACGCGAACCTGGTTCACCAGATTACGAGACTACCGCTCTTAACCACTACACCACACTGGGCCATGCTTAATGAGTACAGTGGTACCTCTGGTTACGAACGGGGATCCGTCCCGGAGGCCCGTTCACAACATGATCAGAATGCAACCCGCGTCTACGCGTGCGTGGGTCACGATTCGTCAATTCTGCGCATGTGCGTGACGTCATTTTGCGCATCTGTGCATGTGCGAGCAGCGAAACCCGGAAGTAACCCTTTCTGGTACTTCCAGGTCACTGTGAGATGCAACCTGAAAACGCTCAACCTGAAGCAAACATAATATGAGGTATGACTGTAATTTGCCAGGAATGGTTTAGAAAACATCCGTTCTCATAGAAAAATAGGCTTGTATGTTTTGGACATATGCATGCTTTTAGAGGTGATGGTTATTCCTAGTCTGGTGAGCAGAAATACAGGTTAATATATTTTGCTCCTGGTCTCTTTCACCTGACACCAATCTTGTCTTTTAAACAGAAAATTTGCATTTCCTCCCACACAGTCAAATCTCCTCTCCTACTTTTATCTTTTGCAGTAATGAATAAAAGAGCAGCTGTCACAGCTATTGAAGCAGCCTAACAAGGAACAGCACTTTTGATTTTAAGGAGTGTCTTGAGGAAGATATTAGTCAATGTTTCTCAAACACATAAATCATAGACTATAGGGGGAAAACCACCACCAGTCTTTCACTGGTTTCCCAGCAGTGAATCTGGCACTGACACCAGGAAACGGCTCACTCTCCTCAGATTTCAAATAGCACCTGAGTTCCCTAGAGATATGTATATATAATTGTAAAAAAAATTATCATGAGCATACAGCTGTGCTTTGCCTCTGGCTTATAAAATGGTGTTAAATATGTTTGTTCTGAATAGTTAGGGTTTTTGGATAGGTGTTCCTTGTTTGTAAGCATAAATTACTGGGTTGAGGCAGAACTTGATGTGGGAATTGGAAGGATGACTCACCTCACTGAGACAGGAAGCAACTCAACAATCCAGCATTGATTTGGTCGTTGGTCTGCCCGTAACACAAACTATTACCCTTAGTATGCTACATCTGACTTCAGAAGTAGTCAAGTAGCGTTTATTCCTCTGGCCTAATTATAAGCAAGTGTGTTTTCACAATTGATGCTAACATCTTGGGATTCCCCCATATTACTGTGGGGGGAGAGCAGGAGAAAAGAATTTAAAAATGAAATTAAAATCTGTTTTGTTGTCATTTGATCTGCAAATCTGGGAAATTCAATCCTGGCACCGTTATTGGTGTATGTCTGATGTTTTATGATAATCAAAACTGGAAGGAATTAGCAAGTGGCCTTAACCAAATGCAACATTTATTATGCCCTATTTATACTTGGAGTGGGGAACCTGTGACCCAACTCCCATCCAAGATAGCCAGTGGTCAGGGATGATGTTCAAGAACATCTGAAAGGCCTCACATTCCCCACCATGATTTACAAGGTAGATTAAGGTGTCCACCTAGCTTCTGTTTGTCACAAGAGGCTGCCCCCTTTTGTATCTGGCTTCTTAACTCAGAAAAGGACAGGCACATAGTTCTACCAAAACCTGTAATCTGTGAACCTGAAGTATGGCAGCTTCAAAGTGAGAATTATTTGTAGGAAAGTTTACTGTTACTCAGTTAAAGCAGAGGCAGAATGTCATCTGCAATTTCCATGCAGTATGAGGGACACATTGATTTTTTTTTAAAAGAACAGGAAGCTTGCCAAGCCTCAGGCTATCACAGGCACATGTGTCTATTTTAGATGGACCTATGTAAGGGCAATAGTAAGGGACAATATAACCTAGTCTTAGTTCCTTTTCTGACAGGAAATCATGGCGACCACAATGTTTCCTCTCTAAGGACTCTGGTTATATCTTCCATTTTTTTTTTTTTTATAATAATTTTTTTATTTGCTTTTTTTCCAGGGTAAAAATACAACATCAATAACACTACAAAAGCAGTTTTTACAGAAAAGAAAAGAGGTTATAAGAAGAAAGAAGAAAAAAGATTCTCTTTTTCAAATCAATTTTCATAATCAACCAGACTTCCCCACATCCCCCATCCCCTGCTTTCTTTACAATAAAATAAACAGCAAATTAATACCTTATTTCAGTTGTTTTTGTGTTTTCATTTAGTTATATTATCCATAATTTATGCATTTCTAAATCTTAAACTTAATTTCTCTCATTTACCAATTTCAATACTGAGGCATATTTTTCCAAAGTACTTAGCAAACTGTCAACATTCATATAACTTATAATGTTTTTGTAAATAGTCCTTAAATTTTTTCCAGTCCTCTTCCACTGCCTCTTCTCCCAGATCTCGGATTCTGCCTGTCATTTCGGCTAATTCCATGTAGTCGATCAGCTGCGAATGCCATTCTTCCAGCGTGGGTAACTCCTGTGCCTTCCAGTATTTGGCTATAAGGATTCTTGCTGCTGTGGTTGCATATAAAAAGAAAGTTCTATCTTTTTTCGGCACTCTCTGGCCCACAATGCCCAGGAGGAAGGCCTCTGGTTTCTTGTGAAAGGTGTATTTCAACACCTTTTTCAACTCGTTATAAATCATTTCCCAAAAAGCCTTCACCCTCGGGCATGTCCACCAGAGGTGAAAGAAAGTTCCTTCAACCTCCTTACATTTCCAACATTTATTGTCAGACAAATGATATATCTTTGCAAGTTTGACTGGGGTCATGTACCACCTGTATACCATTTTCATAATGTTGTGATGGCCTGGGATTCCGATTCGGAGGATGAAACAGAGGAATCCCAGCCTGCACAAGAGTCCCCGCCTCCAGGGCCGGCTGAACTGGGGCAAGGCCTAGATGCTGAAGAACCTGCACCTGTGGCAGTGCATCAGGAGCTGGCCCCAGGTGAAACCCTTCTGGCCCCAGAGAGGCTTGACGACTCAGTGGCCACAGGTGAGCCTCCTCCAGGGCCCAGTAACCCTTCGGCCTCTCCTGATCTGCAGAGGCTTAGGGCAGAGAGGCGAAGGGAACTGGTTGCCCCCAGGAGGAGTGCTCGCCTTAAGGCCAGAGGAGGCGGGGCTCCTGGGGGCCGGGACCGCCCCTGGCCTTAGAAGAGGATAAAAGCCCAGTCAGCCCGGCCCCAGGTTGCGGGAGCAACGTCGTTGTTGGCTTCGGACCTTCCTGTGTTCCTGATCCCTGCTCGGCCTCCTGTTCCTGACTACCCGGTACTCCTGTTCCCTGCTCGGCTTCCTGTTCCTGACTATCCGGTACTCCTGTTCCCTGCTCGGCCTCCTGTTCCCGACCATCCGGTGTTCCTGTTCCCTGCACAGCCTCCTGTTCCAGCGTACCTGTTCCCCGCCCGGCTCTCTGCCTCGGACCTTGCCCCTCTTCGTGTGGACTCTGCTACACCCAAGGTACTTTACCCCCGGGACCAGCACAGTTTGCTCCCGCCACACCCGCACTCCCCCTTCGTAGGGGTGCGTTCGGGAAGAGCCAGAGGCCATGGCTGAACAGGCGGCTACACTGGTGGCTTTGGCCCAGGAGAACCAGGCCTTGACTCACACCGTGCAGCAGCTCAGCGACGCGGTTGTGGCACTTCAGCAACGCTTGGAAGCCCTACCAGCTCCTGGGGCCGACGCCCCGGCTCCGGGCAAGTACCCAGTGGCTTTGCCTGAGAAATTTGATGGAGCCCCGGCCAGCTTTCCCATGTTCCTGGCCCAGGCCAAGCTGTATATTCAGGGGCGAGCCCGGAACTTTCCTGACGACCGCACCAGGGTGCACTTTTTGATTAGTTTGTTAAAGGACCAGGCGGCCAAGTGGGCGTTGCCGCTACTCAGGCAAGACTCCCCCTTGCTGGCAGACTATACGGGGTTTTGCAATCGTTTGGAGGCCGCGTTCGGCAACCCCCAGAAAGAGAGTCAAGCCAACCGGGCGATTCGGCGTTTGAAACAGGGCAAGTCCACGGTGGCCACATATACCACGGAGTTTCGGCTGTTGGCACAGGACTTGACCTGGAATGACTCGGCACTGCGGGACCAGTATCTCGAGGGGCTTTCGGACGAGGTACTGGACCAGTTGGCCACAATGGAACGCCCCACCACGCTGGACACTCTCATTCAACGGAGTCTACAAATAGACGACCGGTTGGAGGATCGTCGTCAGGCCTGGGGTCGCCGACACTCCCAGTTCACGGCACCAGCTTTTTCCGGCAGCCCCACGGTCACAACTGATTTAACGGAGGAGCCTATGCAGCTCGGGGCAGTGCGGCCACGCCTTTCCCCCGCAGAGAAGGCGCAGCGTCGGGAGGGAAATCTCTGTCTTTACTGTGGCGGAAGTGGACACTTCGCTCGGTCCTGCCCTGAGAAACGCCAGCCGCAGGGAAACCGCCAACCCCAGTAGCTGATGGCCCTAGCTACCGGGGGTCCCAAACCGTACAGAATGGGCCCGCACCAATGGACTTGCAACATCTTATGGTTTCGGTACGTTTATACCCTCCAGGGGGGCCCTGGATCCTCACCCATGCTTTGGTAGATTCAGGGGCAACCCGCTCCTATATGGACGCTGCTTTTGCCACCCATCATCAGGTGCCACTTCGGAACAAGCCAGTACCGATCCAGGTGGAAGCGATTGATGGACGACTTCTGTGTTCAGGTGCTGTTACTCAGGAGACCCAGCCCCTGGTCCTGTGTCTCCAGCAGCACCGGGAGTTGCGAACTTTGGACATTGCTTCTATGCCCCGCTTCCCCCTGGTGCTCGGGATGGACTGGCTGGAAGCCCACAACGTTCAGATTGACTGGGTCAAACGGACCGTGCACTTCCCAGACCCATGTTCCCATGCTCAATCCGGAACGCTGGCGGCCGCGCCCTCAGAGGAGGCAGCACCCACACTCCCAGCCGTGTACCAGGACTACCAGGACGTGTTCGAGGAACGGGGGGCAGACCAGCTGCCGCCGCATCGGCCTTTTGACTGCGGCATAGACCTCCAACCCGGAGCGCCTTTACCAGTGAGTCGCTTATATTCCCTAACAGAGCCAGAGCGCGAGGCTTTGCAGGACTTCTTGCACAAGAACCTGGAGCGTGGGTTCATTAGGCCTTCCACCTCGCCTACCGCGGCACCAGTGCTTTTCGTTAAGAAGAAATGTGGGGAACTCCGCCCTTGCCATGATTACCGAGCCCTGAACAAAATTACCGTCCCAGACCGGTACCCCTTACCCCTTATCTCGGAGCTGCTGGAGCGGGTGCAAGGGGCACAGGTGTTCACCAAGCTGGACCTCCGAGGGGCCTACAACTTGATTCGGATCCGAGCCGGGGATGAGTGGAAGACAGCGTTTGGGACCCGGTACGGGCAGTTCGAATATTTGGTTATGCCTTTCGGTTTGTGCAACGCGCCTGCTGTGTTCCAACGCTACATCAACCACGTGTTTCAGGACTTGTTAGACAAGTACGTGGTGGTGTATTTGGATGACATACTGATTTACTCCCGTGACCCAGCTCACCATGAGGGACATGTCCGGACCGTGCTGCAGCGCTTGCGTGAGCACCGTTTGTACGCAAAGCTCAGCAAGTGCGAGTTCCATCAGCGGACTGTGGACTTCCTTGGTCACCGGCTCTCTCCAGATGGGGTGCAAATGGACCCGGGGAAGGTGACAGCAGTTCGAGAATGGGCGGCACCCCGGAACCGCAAGGACCTACAGCGTTTCCTGGGGTTCGCCAATTACTACCGGACCTTCATCGCTGATTATGCTCATCGCACCACCCCGTTGACCCGGCTACTGCGCCCAAAGACGCCGTTTTCCTGGGACAAGGAGGCAGAGGAGGCGTTTCAGGGGCTGAAGGCCTGTTTCCAGAGGGCACCAATCTTACAACATCCTGACCCCTCTCGACCTTTTGTGGTGGAGACTGACGCCTCCAGTACGGCTCTCGGTGCCGTCTTGTCTCAACAGATTGGGCCTGAAGCGCCACTCTTACCCTGTGCCTTCTATTCCCGCCAGCTCCTACCAGCGGAGCGTAACTATACTGTGTGGGAGCGGGAACTACTGGCCATCAAGGTAGCCTTTGAGGTCTGGCGCCACCATCTTGAGGGGGCACGACATCCGGTGGAGGTGAGAACCGACCACCGGAACCTGGAGTACCTCCAGACCACCCGCAAGCTGAACCAAAGACAGATCCGGTGGGCGTTGTTCTTTTCCCGGTTCCAGTTCCGGATCCGCTACATCCCTAGCTCTCAGAATCAGAAGGCGGATGCCCTGTCCCGGAAACCTGAAGACAACGCAGACACGGTACAGCAAGCAGAACCCACCACGATCCTACCTCCGGCTGCATTCCTGGCCACCCAGGAGGCGCAGCCACTGCAGGTTCGGGTGCGGGAACAGCAGCGGGTCGACGCTTGGGCCCAGGATCGGCTCCGGGAGCTGGCTGAAGGGTCCAGCCCACAGTATCCGGGACTGGTCCTGCATCAGGGCCTTCTGCTGCATCACGGTCGTCTGTACATCCCGCCAGGGCCACTACGGCTGGAGGTTCTCCGGATGGCCCATGATGCCCCAGCAGCGGGGCACTTTGGACGGTATCGGACCACCCATCTGGTCAGTCGAGAGTTTTGGTGGCCCCGCCTGAAGGCTGACGTGGCTCGCTACGTTGCTGGTTGTGATGTCTGCCGGCGCGCCAAGGGACCTACCGGGCGACCCCCCGGCCTACTTCAGCCATTGCCAGTTCCACCGCGTCCTTGGCACACGGTTTCATTGGACTTTATAGTGGACTTACCCTCGTCTCGTGGCTGTACCTGCCTTCTGGTTTTCTCCGACCATTTCACCAAGATGGTGCACTGCGCTCCCTGTCCATCTGTACCCACAGCCAAGGAAACTGCTCAGCTGTACCTTCAGCATGTCTTCCGCTTGCATGGCCTACCTGAGCGCGTGGTGTCCGACCGGGGCGTTCAGTTCACATCCCGGTTCTGGCGAGCATTACACCAGACCCTCGGGACAGAGGTCTGCCTCTCGTCAGCCTACCACCCACAGACCGATGGCCAGACGGAACGGGCGAACGCGGTGCTGGAGCAGTACCTCCGGTGTTACTGCAGCTATCAGCAGGATGACTGGGTCGACCACCTGGCATTGGCAGAGTTCGCCTATAACAACGCGGTGAATGCGTCCACCCAGCAGACCCCGTTCCAGGCCAGTTATGGTTATCATCCACGGCTGTTTCCAGAGGTGCTGCCGGCGTCCGCGGTCCCGGCGGTGACGGAGTGGCTTCAAGAGCTCCAGTCCCAGCAACAGCTTTTGGTGGAGCAACTGCACCAGGCCAAGGAAGCGTACAAAGCCCAGGCTGACCGCCACCGCCAGGTGGGGCCGGAACTTCGCGTCGGTGACCTGGTTTGGCTCTCCACTCGCCACCTCCACCCCTCTCGACCTTCGCGGAAGTTGGACGCCCGCTTCACCGGCCCGTTCCCTATCGTAGACCAAGTCTCTCCTGTGGCATTTCGTCTCCGGTTACCCGCAACCCTGAAGGTTCACCCGGTCTTCCACAGGTCCCTTTTGAGTCCGGTGGCCCCACCCGACGAGTTCCACCCGAACCGTCCCCGACCGCAGCCAGTGTTGGTTCGGGGAGAGCCTGAGTACGAGGTGGAACGCATCCTGGACTCCCGATACCGCAGGGGAAAGCTGCAGTATCTCATTGACTGGAAGGGGTACGGACCGGAGGACCGTTCCTGGGAACCAGCGGCCAACGTCCACGCACCTGCCTGCCTCCGAGAGTTCCATGCGACGTACCCCGGCAAGCCGGGTCCGGACCCTCGGTTGAGGGGGGGGCCTGGGAGGGGGGATGGTGTGATGGCCTGGGATTCCGATTCGGAGGATGAAACAGAGGAATCCCAGCCTGCACAAGAGTCCCCGCCTCCAGGGCCGGCTGAACTGGGGCAAGGCCTAGATGCTGAAGAACCTGCACCTGTGGCAGTGCATCAGGAGCTGGCCCCAGGTGAAACCCTTCTGGCCCCAGAGAGGCTTGACGACTCAGTGGCCACAGGTGAGCCTCCTCCAGGGCCCAGTAACCCTTCGGCCTCTCCTGATCTGCAGAGGCTTAGGGCAGAGAGGCGAAGGGAACTGGTTGCCCCCAGGAGGAGTGCTCGCCTTAAGGCCAGAGGAGGCGGGGCTCCTGGGGGCCGGGACCGCCCCTGGCCTTAGAAGAGGATAAAAGCCCAGTCAGCCCGGCCCCAGGTTGCGGGAGCAACGTCGTTGTTGGCTTCGGACCTTCCTGTGTTCCTGATCCCTGCTCGGCCTCCTGTTCCTGACTACCCGGTACTCCTGTTCCCTGCTCGGCTTCCTGTTCCTGACTATCCGGTACTCCTGTTCCCTGCTCGGCCTCCTGTTCCCGACCATCCGGTGTTCCTGTTCCCTGCACAGCCTCCTGTTCCAGCGTACCTGTTCCCCGCCCGGCTCTCTGCCTCGGACCTTGCCCCTCTTCGTGTGGACTCTGCTACACCCAAGGTACTTTACCCCCGGGACCAGCACAAATGTTTTCCTTTAAGGCACTACATGCCGTGAATTTCATACTGGTGGTCCACAACCTTTCCCAGTCTTCAGACATAATGTTGTACCCTATGTCTTGTGCCCATTTTATCATTGCTGATTTAACTATCTCATCTTGGGTATTCCACTTAAGCAGCAAGTTATACATTCTTGAAAGCACTTTCGTCTTAGGTTCAAGCAGTTCTGTTTCTAATTTTGATTTTTCCACCTGGAAACCAATTTTTTTATCTTTTTTAAAAGTCTCTAAGATTTGGGCGTAATGAAACCAGTCTCGCACCTTTCCTCTCAATTTTTCAAAACTCTGCAACCTCCAGGTATCACCATCTCTTTCAATTATCTCACAATATTTCAACCAGCCACTCTCCATATTACGTAATTTTATAGCCTTAGCCTCAACCGGTGATAACCACCTCGGGGTCTTACTTTCAAGTAAGTCCTTGTATTTAGTCCAGACAATAAGTAGAGCTTTCCTGACAATATGGTTTTTAAACAGTTTATGAGACTTTGCCTTGTCGTACCAGAGATATGCATGCCACCCAAAAGCATTACTAAACCCTTCCAGATCTAGGACATCAGTGTTTTCTAACAGGAACCAATCTTTCATCCAGCAGAGAGATGCAGCTTCATAATACAGTCTTAGATCCGGCAGGGCAAACCCCCCTCTTTCTTTTGCATCTGTTAAAATCTTAAATTTTATTCGGGGCTTTTTGCCCTGCCAGACAAACTTCGTGATATCTCTCTGCCACTTTCCAAAACATTCCACTCTGTCCACAATCTGAAGGGTTTGAAACAAAAACAGCATTCTTGGCAATACATTCATTTTTACTGCAGCAATTCTTCCTGACAAGGTAAGTTTCAATCTTGACCAAATTTCCAAATCCTTTTTAATTTCTGACCAGCATTTTTCATAGTTATCCTTAAACAAATTCAAATTTCTCCCAGTCAAGTTAACCCCCAGGTATTTCACTTTTGTAACCACATTTAATTCTGTTTCCTTCTGAAACCCATCTATTTCTAAAGATGTCAAGTTTTTTGCCAAAACCTTAGTTTTTTGTTTGTTCAACTTGAATCCCGCCACCCGACCAAACTCAGAAATTAGTTCTAGAGCTCTTTTTGTACTGGTTTCTGGCTCCTGTAGTGTCAAAACCAAATCGTCTGCGAAGGCCTTAAGTTTATATTGCTTTTCTCCGACCTGTATTCCTTCCACCAGCTGATCCCTCCTAATCAAGTTCAGCAAAACCTCCAGGACAGAAATAAATAGCAAGGGTGATAAGGGGCACCCCTGTCGTGTCCCTTTTTCAATTTTAAACTCCTCTGTCACCACACTGTTTACTATCAATTTGGCCTTTTGTTCTGAATAGATTGCTTCAATACCGTTTTGAAACGCCCTTCCCACTCCCATCCCTTCCAAGTTTTTCTTCATAAATTTCCAAGATATATTATCAAAGGCCTTCTCCGCATCTATAAAGATCAAAACTGCTTTCGTATTCATATTTGTCTGTAGTAACTCCAAAACGTCTATAATGTTCCTGGTGTTGTCAGACAAATGCCTACCAGGGAGAAAGCCTGCTTGGTCCTTATGAATTACTTCATTCAAAACTTTTTTCAGTCTATTTGCTAAAATATCAGCAAAAATTTTATAATCCACATTTAGGAGTGAGATGGGACGATAATTTTTAAGTTGAGTCTTTTCAGATTCCAGTTTTGGTATCAGGGTGATGAATGCTTCTTTCCACGATTCTGGTGCCCCCTTCCCTTCCATAATCTGGTTGCATACCTCCATTAATGGCTGTATCAAATAATCCATCAGTGTCTTATAGTATTTGGAGGTAAGCCCGTCTGGGCCTGGGGATTTGCCTATTTGCATATTCTGAATGGCTCTTTCAATTTCCTGTTGTGTTATTCTATAGTTCAGGGCTGTTTGTTTATCTTGTGTTAACTTTTGCAGGCCATGACTCTTTAAGAAGTTATTTATTTCCATCTCTGCTTGTGGTCCTTGAGTGTATAGCTTTTTAAAGTATCTCTGGAAACACTTTCTAATTTCTTCTGGTTTCTGAATACATTCTCCTTCAACCTCCAGATTGGTAACAAAGTTCAATTTTTGCCTCTTCTTCAGCTGCCATGCCAGCAGCTTCCCACATTTATTTGCCGATTCAAATGATCTTTGTTTCATCTGTTTAATTTTCCATTCAATTTCTTGGTTTATCAATTTTGTATATTGTACTTGGTAGAATTTTATTTCTCTTAAGACTTCTTTTGATTTTGGGTTTAGTCTCAGTCTTTTTTCTCCATCTCTTATTTTATCCAAAATCTTGTCCTTTTTACCATTCCAGAGTTTCTTCTTAATAGTGTTCTGTTGTATCAGGAACCCTCTCATAACGGCTTTGCTCGCGTCCCAGATTGTTTTCTTTTCCACTGAGGTGTTCAAGTTTATTTCAAAATAGTCCTTCAACGTTTTTTGGGCCTTCTTCACAATCTCCTGATCTCTAAGCAAGTGGTCATTCATTCTCCATCTGAAGGATCCAGCTGGTGTAAGTCTCAAATCCATTTTTAGAGCATTATGGTCGGAGCAGGTTTTAGGGCAGATCTCAGCTTTTTTTGTCTTGGGTGCCAGTCCTCTTGATATCCAGATTTGGTCGATTCTTGTCCATGATAGGTGGGCCTCAGAAAAGAAGGTTCCCTCCATGCCTAGAGGGTTCTTTGTTCTCCAAATGTCGATCAAGTCCATGTTGTCTGTAAGTTCAAAAAAAGTCTTTGGAAGTCTGCCATCCTTGTTCAAATTTTGGTTTTGTGACTTATCCATGTAGGTAGAGACTACCCCATTCATGTCTCCCATCAAAATGATATTGGTATAGTCAATATGGTCCAGCATTGTCTCATGCAGCCTCTTGAAAAATTCCGACTTCCCATCATTTGGTGCATATATTCCAACTATCAGAAATTTTTCTCCTTGTGACTGTATTTCAATCGCCAAAATTCTTCCTTGTTCATCTTTAAAAACCAATTTTGGTGACAGGCTCTCCCTTGCATAGATCACTACTCCTCTTTTTTTTACCTTGTCTGATGAAATAAACTCTTGGCCTAGTCTCTTGTTAATTAACACTCTCCTGTGGAGCCTAGTCACATGTGTTTCTTGAAGGCAAATGACGTCCAATTGTTCTTTTCTTAATATATGAAAAATCTTCTTCCTTCTTTCGGGAGAATTTGCGCCATTAATATTCCAACTAAGAAGCTGCAGAGACATCCTGGGTCAATTTATTTGTCAGCAGGGGGATCTTTTTTATCTTCTTCACCTGGAGGTGGAACCGGATTGAAGCCAAACGAAGGAGGTGGCCAGGGTCCTGCTACTCCTTTCCGAAGATCCTCCCCGTGGTCGTTTAGGAACTTTTCTTGCTCCTCCGCTGTTCTGATTCTTACCTTCCTCTCTTTCAGGGTAAAAGATAGTCCTTGAGGGAATTCCCACCTATAAGAGATTTTATTGTTTCTCAGTAGACTTGCTAAATCCTTATACGTAGTTCTTAAATCCAGAAGCTGTTTTGGTATATCTCTGAAGATTTCTGCCGTCTTCCCCTGAATCACCAGTGGATTTTTGAAATGTAGGCCGAGTATGTTGTCTTTTTCTTGCTTAGATCTCAAAATGATCAAGCAATCTCTTGGTTTGTCCTTTTTGACCACTCTTCCTAGTCTGAAAGCGGTGACTATTTTAAAGTCCTTCTCTTCTGTCAATCCCCAAAATTTGGAGATTTCTGTTGTCAAAAAGCCTATCAAGTCCTCCTTCTCAAATTCTGGGATATTTCTCAATCTGAGATTATTTTCCCTGTTTTTCAATTCTGACAGGGCCAGGTACGCTTGCTGTTCAGTTACCTGTCTACTGAGTGGCCTCACCTCCCCTCTTAATTCCTCTATCCTCTTTTTATTTTCATCTGCTTTAGTATTTACTTCTTCAACTAATTTCCGGTTTTCTGTTGTGGCCTTTTCAATACCACTTATTGCCTGTGTATTTTTAGTGACCTGGTCTGTCAATTTATTAATGGAAGCTGTCACCTGGTCAAATTTAACAGATTGTTCATCAAATCTAGCTGCCTGTTCGTCAGCTTTCTTATTCAGTGCTGCCAGTTGATCCAATATTTCTTTAGAAACAGGATCTATCCCTCCAGCAGCCATCTCCCCAAAAGATGGTTGTGTAGATTGTCCTTCTTGCAGACCTGTCACAATTGGGACAGACGATCTGCGTAGCTGTCCAGGCAGAGTTGTTTGCACAAGTTCAGATTGTTTTGCTTTCTTTCCAGCCCTTGTTTTTGATGCGCCACTCATTCCACAGCTGTCCCAGATTCAAGGTCAAACTGTAAATCCCATGGGAAACAATCCTGAGAGAGTAAACATCCAGGAAAAGCAAAAAAAGAAAAACCGGCAGTTCTCAGAGACTGTTAATTCTATAATCCAGTAGAGGGAGCTCCCAAAAGCAAACTTAGAGGAGAGGGATAGAAAGATTCCACCATTAAGTTCCCACAAAGGAGGAGAAAGAAAAAAATAGAAATTAAATAACATCCAAAACAGGGGGATCTTGCATTCAATTTTAACTGCAGAGAAAAGTAGTTCTTAACGAAGGTGCATGCAACAGTTCCCTTTTCTTTTCCAGATACAAAATAGCCCAATCTAGTTTTGTGATTTATATACAGTTACCGCAGTCCGATACAACTTATATCCAGGCAGATCGGGAGCCGGGTTTCGAAACTTTGTAATCCACAGATAGGGAAGAGGAGAGACCACAGTTTTAATCCACATACGAAGCTGTTATAACTTCTTTTAAAATCAGAGCAGTCTAAAACAGGTTTGCAAAGTAAATTCCAATTTCTTTTAAACTCCTTTCAATGCTTCCGCTTTAGAAAAGTCTTTGCTTGGTACTTTAGGCAGAGCCGGAAGACTGACTTCCTTTTTAACGTCTCCCGCTTTCAGCCGAATTTCACCAAATTAGTCCTGATTAAAACTTTAGTTTTCTTACTCACGAGTAAGTTGTTTCGATCCAATTGTTGAAGGAAGAAAGGTCAGCGCTAGTCAGCAGCAGCCGCGCGGCTTCGCTTCCGCGGAAAGAGCGATGGATTCACAGCACCGCTACCCCCTCCACGTTCCGATACCCCTTACGGGGTCTCTTCTGCGTATCCGAGGTCGCTTCTGGTGCCCGCCGAACCCCACGGCCACGAGCTCACTCTACCCGTGGTTTATCTGGATGGGTCGTCGCTGTGCCGCAGCGCACGACCCTTTTCCGCGGAGCCCCTCTTCAGCAGCTGAAGAGGACCGCCATTGCTGAGCGCGCCGCCTTCCATACAGCCATATGTTTAATATGCTTTTCTGTGTTGCTGACTATTGTGTCAGGAGGCTAATACATGCACATAGGGTCTGATGCTGTGGCAATTCATCATTCATCTCGATGGTATGCATGCCTTGTAACACAAGTTGCAAAGAGTGGGTTCTAAAACAGAAATGGGACTTCCCCCCCCCCCCACAGTACAGGATCAGGGTTCTGCCTGAATATGCATGTTTTTAACGAGAGGTGTTCAGGGAAGCAGACTGTGGCATCAAGTGCCTCAAATGTTTGAAGGAACAAAGACATAAGGAGAGAATTTTCTGAGACTATGACAAGGGCTTGAATTAGATTCTGGAAGATGGGGCAGGGAGGGTTATAATAGCTCCTCTTCCCTCACACAATCCCCCCAAATCAGAATGCTGTATGCCATGTACAGCAGCTGGTGGGCCAGAATATTATTTTTCCCTTGTGGGCAATAGATGCTAGTTAGAACACTCTTTTCTCACTACAGTCTACTCAGTTCTTTCCTTATTTACAGTATATACCATCCACTAACAAATGTTCTCTGGTTTACATTTGGGGTTACTGTATTTCTTCTATTGAACAGATTTCTTTAAAATTCATCTTATATGATTATGCAGCCATATATGACAACCAGCAAAGTATTAAAATTTCAAATTAGCAGCAGCAGATAAAACAAATGTTTAAAGTCCCATAAAATTACCCCAATTCTATGTTGAATGAGCAAGTTTCCAAGGCTCTCTCCTCAAGGTCAACACATTTCCCTAAGAGTATTCTGCTGGTACTGATCAGGCAGCCCTTACTGGTGGCTCGAGAGAAAGGCCACAGATACTGATCTTCAAACTCAGGAAATTCATATGGGTGTAAACTAACCTGTGGCCCTGAAAATACTGCTGGACTACATTTTCCTTCATTCTCGACCACTGGGCATGGTGGATGGGAACGATGGGATTTGGAGTCCAATAACATCTGCAGCACTATAGGCTAGTTGCCATAGATTTAGGGCTTTCAAGGTTAGTACGAACACCCTATATTAGACCCAGAAATGAAAAGACAGCTGATGTGACTGGTACAGAACAGGCATAATATGATCGAAATAAATAATTTGTACAAGTGTTTTAGCTGCTGCGTTCTTTGCCAATTGAAGTTTTTCGGGTGTCATTAAGAGCAGCCCTACATAGGACACATTACAATAATCTAACACATGAACATAATTAACACATGTGTCACTGACGTGAGCTCTGCTTTCTCTTGACAAGGCCACAGCTGGCAAACCAGCCAAAGCTGGTAAACAGCATACCTCGCCACTAATATCACCTGAGGATCCATAGATGACACTGAATCCAGGAGTCCTTCTGACCTGGTTTGCACATAATCCTAAATCCTGGCTTACCACAAACATGTGAGGGTGCACATCCTTGGAATGGAGATCACATCTGCTTTACTCCTCCTCTGGTCTTTCTGCTGCTGCACTGCTGTGAACTAAGCCATAGTTTTGCTTAGTGCGTTGCCCAAATCCAGACTCATGGGTTGTCTGGAGAAGTCAAATCATGAACCCAGGTCAGACAGCACACTAAGCCAGGGCCGTCTTACCCATAGGGGCTAGGGGTGTGGGGCACCCAGGCGCCAGGCTATCAGGGGCACCAAGCCGAGAGTCCAGGACCCAAAAGTTGAGTACGGGGAAGAGCCCACCCGTTGGTTGGAGCGCCACAGTGGGCTGCTCTGCTGCAGGTGGCTCTGCGCCGCAAGTTCGGGGGCGACCAAGCCAGCAAGACACTGAGGCGGGAGGGCGGGGGGCTCCACTCTCCTGCACGCCTGGGACTGGGCAACCGGGGGGGGGGCGCTGGGCGGATCTTTGTGACCCAGTGCCACATATGCTTAAGACATATCATGGCTTAGTGCAGAGCAATAGTATCACAAGCAGAGATGGAGCAAAACAAACACAGTCGCCTCCAGGAGCCCACACACTTGCATAATCAAATGAACGTATGGTTTGGCTAGCATTAAGTGTGAACTGAGCCGATCTGTGCACCATAAGTTTGTTTATCAGGGTATAGAGAAAAGAGCAACATAAACAATTTCAGATATCTAATGATTGAGGGAATTGTCATTGATTTAGAGCAAGGTGGAGTTTATGGGTCACTGCAATTCCAAGCAATCAAGATAGCTTTGTGTACACTTCTCTTTAAAAGGGTCTCTTGAGGTTTGAACTGAACATGCATTAACAATTCAAAGGATTATTTGAAAATAATTTTCCATGTCTGTCAGCGTACCTCTTAATAGTCCTTAATTACTTATCATTTGATTTGTCTCCCATCTCATTTCCAGAGACTCATGTTGACAGCAAGTTTGATTGCTTATGCATATAAGAAGAGGATGAAGAGAGACTGCCATGATTATCCAGATATGTCAAATTTTCGCTCCTGGAGACAGGAGATATTTTCATTCTTAATTTTATTAACAGCATTTCACTTCAAGGAAAATATTGAAGTATCCATACTTACTTTTACTTTTAGTCTAAGGCTACCGTATTTTTCGCTCCATAAGACACACTTTTTCCCTCCTAAAAAGTAAGGGGAAATGTGTGTGCGTCTTATGGAGCGAATGCAGGGGGGAGGCAGGCAAGAAAAGCCCCCAAGAGCTGCACACAAGCTCCGCGCGGCTCTTGCGGGCTTTTCCCCAGGAGGGAGAAGGGACTGACTGGCCGTGTCAGTCCCTTCTCCATCCTCGTAGAAAAGCCCGCAGGAGCCGCACACTCTTTAAAGTGTGTGCGGCTCCTGTGGGCTTTTGCGGGAGGTGGGGAATACCCCCAGAGCTGCTCTTTGGGGCTGGGGGGGGGGAATTCGGGCTTCCCCCGCCAGCCCCGACAAGCTCCTGAGCAGCTCTGGGGTAGCCAGTGAAGCCTCTGCAGGGCAGCGGGATGAAGGCTCCCCGCCGCCCTGTGGCGGCTTCGCGGGCTACCCCAGAAGCCAGAACAGCTAGAGAGAGTGCTGCGCAGCGCTCCCTCTAGCTGATTTAGCTTCTACCTTGGCGGCGCAAAGCCTCCGCAGGGCAGCTGGGAGCCTTCATCCCGCTGCCCTGCGGAGGCTTCACGCGGCTATCCCTGGCTTTTGCGGGAGGTGCGGGAAGGGACAGAGCGTGGCTGAGCCAGGGAGCGCTGAGCAGAGCCTGGGATGCATACAGGCTCTCTGCTCAGCGCTCCCTTTAATTTTTTTTTCTTGAATCCCCCCTCTAAAAACTAGGTGCGCCTTATGGTCAGGTGCACCTTATGGAGCGAAAAATATAGTAATTGCTGGTAGGGGAATTACATGAATCATACTATATAAATCATGTATTCTGACCTTGCCCCCCCCCCATTTTTGCAGTCCCAAAGAGGCAGAAAGAAACAGGAGGTTTATTTACTTCCTGATAATAAACATACCAAAACAGACCTTTGCCCATCTAGCTCAATATTGTCTTCACAGACTGGCAGCAGTTCAGCAGGTTTCAAACAGGGACTTTTCCAACCCTAGCTATAGAGGCCAGTGATTGAACCCGAGACCTGCCTACAAAGCCTGTGCTCTGTCATTTTGCTACAGTCCCACCCCTGGCTGCTGAGTGGCAGATAGAATGGTATTTCACAGGTTGTGCTATGCACATTCCATGATAAAGTATCAGTGAAAGAGTAAACACAGACCACTTGTTGAGCACAGCCAAGTTCATGTGAATCTTTTGTATCTTGTGACCTTCCCTATCATAGCTATGTGTAATGTCTATAAACAGCTGCATTCACGGTGACAGAAGCACCCTCATTTCACAGACCAAAAGATACCTTACAGTGCTGCAAGAGGCAGGGCTTGTGAAAAGCCCAATTAGACATCATCATGCGCCTAAGTTAAGTCATCCCACTTTGGCTTGGTAACAGACACTAGCATCTAAAGCAGAAATTCTCTGAGGGCTGCTATATAGTGTTTTATCTGACAACTCCCGGTATGAACCTGACCCTTTCCCTCCAGTTGTCAGCCTCCAGTTCTTCCTGCACACGGCCGGATTTAGGTTTGATGAGGCCCTAAGCTACTGAAGGTCATGGGGCCCTTTATACGTCCAGCTGTCCTTCGTCAACAACAAATTGTCGTTGTTTTTTGTGTTGAATATATGCTATATGGTAATTTATGGACCTAATAGGTATCTAAAGCCATTTGCACATGCAGAATGTAGGCACCCTATATATAGAAATGAGCAAACCAGTGATATTTGAGAGAGCAGGCTAGCAGGCGGGGCCCATGGGAAATGTAACCGATATGCTTTTGTGCCTAATTGAACCATTATGTGTAGTGCTGTATATAAGGAAACCATTACGATTGTAACTAACGCCTTATCTCGGTGGGGAGGGGTGTTATGTACTAAAGTTCTCACCCTGGGCCAGCAGGGGGATAGTGTAGATAGTTTTCACTCAGGTCCACGTCAGTTATTTTAGGCAGGAAACCCTGGGTTGCTGTTGCTACAATGTTGATAGCCTGCTGCCTATAAAAGCAGGCCGGCTGAGCTGTTTGCTGTTCAGTTCTGTCCAGCTTTCAATAAAGAGCTTCTCTGGAGAAATCACTGTGTCATCTGCTATGTTTGCCCACAACTTAACAGTCAACAACAAATTGTCATTGTTTTTTGTGTTGAATATATGCTATATGGTAATTTATGGACCTAATAGGTAACTGAACCCTGTATATAGAAATGAGCAAACAAGTGATGTTTTAGGGAGCAGGCTAGCAGGCGGGGCCCGTTACTTACATCATAAGAGCCCACACAAACAAAACACTGTTGCTGTATGTAGGTTTTATTTTATTTGTTTTTTATCTAATATTTTGGAAATGTACACCCAGTTTTTCCCCTTTAATTTTTTTGGGGGGCCCCAAGAGAGTGGGCCCTAAGCTATAGCTTGTTTGGCTTATACGGAAATCCGGCACTGTCCCTGCACAATGCTTGCTGCCTGCCAGGGCAATGCTCATCCAGCAACAACAGTAGCAGTCACCACCACTGCTGTTGTGGGTAGCTTTCTGCCCTTCTCCTCGCAAGCTCCTTCGCTGGTCCTTCAGCAGAAGATGGCAGCTGGGGGCAGGTCTGAAATTCACAGTCCCAGAACAGGGGGATAAAGAAAAAGAAGAAAAAGGGAGCAGCTGAACAGCAGCAACTGTACAGGTTGAAATGGCCAGGGTTGGAAGTTGCACAGGGATCCTACACCATGGGTAGGCAAACTAAGGCCTGGGGGCCGGATCCGGCCCAATCGCCTTCTAAATCCAGCCTGCAGACGGTCCGGAAATCAACGTGTTTTTACATGAGTAGAATATTTCCTTTTATTTAAAATGCATCTCTGGGTTATCTGTGGGGCATAGGAATTCGTTTATATATTTTTTCAAAATATAGTCCGGCCCCCCCACAAGGTCTGAGGGACAGTGGACTGGCCCCCTGCTGAAAAGGTTTGCTGACCCCTGTCCTACACCACAGCAGAGGCTCCCCACTTCAGACTCCGCTACCAACGTGTGGAAGGCGACAGGGCCGGGTGATGTGACAGAGGGGGCAGGGGCAAAAAGTACAGCCCCCTTCTCGCTCCCAGAAAGAGTGAATGTCCAATAGTTTGCAGTTGCATTGAATCACCTTATTCATAAACTGTTCCCATGAGAAAGCAAAGGCCCTTAGCATTTGTGCTGCAGTTGGGCTGCACAGCAGAGGGTAAGTTATATTGGAAGTACATTTCCCTGACATTACGGGACTTGCTTTCAAGTACCATGTTTGGAGTTGAGATGACAAACTGGCCATGCCTGGAAAGAATTAAAAGCCATAATTGAATTGAGGGGCAGCCTTTATTTTTACACATAAATCATTAGCACTATGCTAGCAGCACACCCGCAGAGAGTTTATAAGGCTGCACTGGGAGAAAAATAACATAATGTGCCTTATTTTAAAGTCAGTTTGAAGGTTATTTAAAAGAATCAAAGGGAAAAGATATGGATTCAGCTCCCATGAGATAGTAAAAGAAAAATTGCACTGTGACAACAGAGTGAGATGTTAGCTCGCATGCACTCTGCAAGGGAGAGATATTGGGCAATGGGGGGGGGCGAGTAGCAAATCATAGGTTAATGCAAACAAAAGATATTGAATGAAGGGCTTAGGGAAAAATTAAGTAGAAAGAAAAACCTACGGGCTCCTGCCTGTGGGGTGTGTGTGTGTGTGTACTCTGCAACGTGTAATTGATGCATTAATAGTTCATTGGTGGGGGATTTATGCTGGACTGGCTGTTTACACATCATTCTGCTTTATTAGTTCTGTGATGCTTCCTCAACGCTACCATATTGTTGCCATCTGGAGGAGCACTCTTGCACTATAGCTCAACAGAAGTGGGACAAAGAATAAACTGGGACATTTGTGATATAAAAAGTTACAGGATTTCAGCGGGAAGTTACAGGACATGCACAGACTGGAAACAAAGCAGTATAACTGCCCCAAAACTTTTGCATGGAAAAACTTTATTAAAAGTAGGATCGTTTATAACTGCCCCAAAAGATGCAGCCGTTGTTCCTCTGTATGTCATAAAGCTTTGAAATACATTGGACTCTGCATGCACACATTGATTGTTTATTTATTGCTTTTATATTGTACCTCCCCCCCCCCCAAGAGCTCAGGGTGGTGTAGGTGGTTCTCCCATTCCTCATGTAATCCCCATCACATCTCTGTGAAGTAGATTTAGGCTGAGAGGCTGTGGCCGGCACATGGTTACCCAATGAGCTTCATGACTAAGTGGGGATTTGAACTAGAGTGTGTCATAGTCCAACACTCCAGACACTACACTGTTAGATAAATATCAATAAAAGCTATGGCTGTTTAAGGCCTTGTGATGTTTACCAGACCCCTCACCCTGCTGTTACGTCCAAAGTCTTCATGATGGGGGGTGCTTAACGTTAGAATTCCTGCTCTATGATTGCAGTCATGGGATTTTTGTCTATCACATGACGGTATATGTTTTGACTCCACAAAGTGGGAAGTGACGGAGACAGGATGTTTGTGTTACTGTGTTCCATGAATTGGGACTATTGTCCTTTGTTCTATTCCTCTTTGCTATCTGATGCTAGAGAGAGAGGGAGCCATGTTGCAGTGCTCCGTGTGTGTTTATATTAAATAAAGTAGATTAGCCAAAATGCTGAGTTGCTGAGGTCTGTCACACGATCTTCGCAGACTCTGAGGATCCCTAAGTGTGCCGATGTCTGTTGGCATCGGTCGCTGTGATGTTTGGGCAGAAGAAAGCTTTTGAAGCTCCTGAACGAATGACCAGGAGAGAGAGAACATGCCAGTTGGGCATGTGTCTCTGCCAGGGTCCTACTCGAGTGTAGGACGAGCTCCTGATACTTAATACAAGGAGGGGCAGTGAGTTCCCTGCCAAAGGACTCTTGATATCATCATCTTGCCCACAGCCTTGCCACCTGAAAGGGTGTGGTGGGGGTGTCATTCATTATTATTTTTAAAATTATTATATTTTTTATTTTTATTTTTTATTTTGACAAAGTAATCATAAATAAATAAGAAAAAAAATGTGCACCCCACCATCGAGATCATTCCATTGTAACTATTCAACCTCCCAAAATTTCAACACCTCCTGCGATGGTTTGACCCCTTTCCGTTTTAACAGTACAAATTCTACAAACACCCTCCATATCTCCTCAAAATCATTTCTCCTGCGTATTCCCTGTCTTACCTTAATGGCACATGTTAATTTATCATTAATAGCTATATCCCACATCTCTTTATAACATTCTTCTATTTTATATTCTGCTTGCCCCTTCCACTTCCTAGCTATCATAATTCGTGCAGCTGTCAATAAATTTGTGAGCAAGTCCTTCATAGCCTGTGAACCTTCCATCCCATCGTGGGGTGGGGTCATTCATTTATGCCATTTTGAGCTCCCCCCCCCCCCTCACAAGATCTCTTGGCAGCATACTTGTTGCCCCTTCCCTCCTCACAATAACCCTGAGGTCACAATGAAGAACAGCGGCTGTTAGCATGAGATCACCCTGTGGGATTTCTGGCTGAGAAGTGGATTTGAACCCAGGTCCCTCTGACTTAAGTACCCCATGGTGGTGCCTCTCGATCAGTTATCGTTCTATGGTTATATGCTATTGGGAAGTGTGTATGGCAGTTTTACAAAGAAGCTGTGGCCGGCAAAAACATTCTGCTCCCAGAATAACTTCTGAAGGTGAACAAAGCAGTTTGAACAGATTTCTTTGACATGAAACTGGACTTCTAGGTAGGAAATTGAGTGTGTGTGTGTGTGTGTGTGTGTGTGTGTGTGTGTGTGTGTAGCCTTCCATAGAATCTCCAAGGCTGCCATTTCACAATAATATTTTAAAGCATCTTCCTGCTTTAACAAAAGTGTGTATAAGTGTCACATATCACACATTTGCCAACTAATTAAGTGAAAGTACCATACCCTAACAGCAAAGCACTTCTTCTCATTGTTATCATAGATAAGCATGCTGGCTTCTTTTTAAAAATCTTTTCTGGATTACCCTTTCTGTGACAAGGACACTGTGCCAAAATTCAACAAGTGTTGATTTACCTATAGCTGTATTCCTCTGAAGGGAGACACTGCACCTGTTGAATTCCTGTGGTTTTTAAAGACACATCGTTCCTTCATTCTTTTGTATTCCTTCCTGTTCTCTTGAAATAAAACTGCCAGCAGATCATCCCTTTGTAGCCTAAGTTCTGCTACCACATAACTATTTGTGAAAGGGATAGTATCTGAAATCACAATCAAATAATGCACGTTCCTTTGGCTAAGGCAAGCGATTCAGGATTTCAAGAAGTAAGGTTTTGAAAAGAAAGATAGACTGAGGCTAAATTTGCCCACAGAGATGGAAATAATTACGGTGGGGGGGGGGGCGTGCACTCAGACTTGCTAGCATTGTGATATTAGGACTTGGCTTCAGGCACTGATGAGGCTTCCCAGATGTAGTAGTGAGTTCTTGCTGGAAAGTAGAAGAGAGGTAGGCTGCCAGCTTCCAATAGTTGCCATGGGAACCAAAGTACACCAAGCGAGAAGCCATCTAAAAGAGAACCCAGGGGGATAGAACTGGAAAGTGGCAACTGGCAATGTAAGCTGCTGGAAGGCTTCAGCCAAGCAACTGGAAACCAAGCAGGGTAAAGGGAAGGTGGAGCATCCCTGGTGTTTCAGCAGAGTTGGCTGAAGAAAGTGTGAGCGAGGAGCTGCATTGCTTTCCCACCATAGGCAGGGATGGGGCACCTGTGGCCTTCCAGATGTTGTTACCCTACAGCTCCCTGGCCATTAGCCATGCTAGCTGGGGCTGATAGGCATTGCGCGTCCAGAAGACCACAGGCTCCCCATCTATGCCTTATGGCAGTGGTGGTGAATCTATGGCATGTGTTGCCAGAGGGTGCACTCAGAGCCCTCTCTGTGGGCACACATGCCGTTGACCCAGCACAGAGCCGACAGAAGGCAAGAGCGGTGCGTCGAGTCCTCAGCTCAACTTGGGCAGCCGAGCAGCCGCCTTCCTCTTCCTCCTGCTGCGAGGTTGAGGCTTTACACAGCCTCCGGCTGGTGCCAATGGGAGGCGCCGGGCAGGGTGCATCACATGGGAGGCAGCAGGGGAGGATGGCATTGCTGGCGAGCTTCAAGAAGCCACTTTGTTCCAGTGCCAGGTAGCCAGGCAGGGCCGCCCCCCGCCCCATCCTCATCGCCCTTCACCCGGCACTGGGGCTCCGGGCCCCACCGGCCTCACCGTGCCATGATCGCCTCCCTCTTTCTGCCATACTTTTTTACCAAGCTCAACCACAGCCAAGTACAGTGAGTGGGGGTGTGCCCAGGGCCATGCCAGACACACTGCATAGGGGCCAGTCAGGGCTGGGCGGGGGAGCGGGAAAAACACTGTTGGAATTTATTTTCTCTAAAAGCTGCTCCGGCTGCTGCAGAAACAAGTATTTTACCCTAACAGAGAAGATGAGTATCTCATAGAGAAGACACACCCAGTCTTGTGGTGGTGATGTCAAAACATATTAACTACACTTACCTTCATGGAGGCACACAACGGTGCTGAGAATGGGAAATTGTTGGGTTAAAAAGGTAAAGGTAAAGGATCCCTGACAGTTAAGTCCAGTTGTGAACGAGTCTGGGGTTGTGACGCTCATCTCTCTTTACTGGCTGAGGTCCATGGACAGTTTTTCCAGGTCATGCGGCCAGCATGACTAAGCCGCTTCTGGCGAAATCAGAGCAGCGCACGGAAACACCATTTACCTTCCCGCCGGAGTGGTACCTATTTATCTACTTGGACTTTGACATGCTTTTGAACTGCTAGGTGGGCAGGAGCTGGGACCGAGCAATGGGAGCTCACCCTGTCACGGGGATTCAAACCACCAACCTTCTGATCGGCAAGCCCTAGGCTCTGTGGTTTAACCCACAGCGCTACCCGTGTCCCTTATTGTTGGGTTAATGAACCGCAATAAGATCTATATACATCTTCTCTTTCAATGCAAACACTGAGAGAGCTTGCCTAGAATTCACACAAATTCCCCAGATACAAAGCAATATGGTAACCAGATGCTGTACTTCTTTCTTAAGGGCTAAATAGGAGACAGAGTAGTGAGAGCTACTGCAGATTATGCACCAATTCAGGTTAAATGGCCTTGTTGGCACTTTGCGATAAATAAGTGGGTTTTGGGTTGCAGTTTGGGCACTCTGTCTCTAAAAGGTTCGTCATCACTGCCTTATGGGAACGGGTACCTCACCTGTTCCTCCCACAGGGCTCATCTGCTTCCCTTTTGCTTCTGCTGTACATTACACCTGGATTTCTGCAGTCAGGAAAAGGAAGTGGGTGCCAGGATCAGGGGAAGAATGGATGGGGTTAAAGCCATCAGGGAGGCAAGAGGTATGTTGAGGATCTCTCATTTTGCAGCCCTAGGCAGCAGTGCTGAGCCCTCTTGTGGGAAGTAACTCCCATACAGCTGAGCAAAACCCGACATGAAATTAATTAAATGGCGCACTTCTGGGGGAAATAGTATCCTTGGAGTCAGTCAGAGCAGCTGCAGGAGGAGGGTGGAGAGAGGAGGAGATTGATTCTCTCTGCCTACCACCTCCCTGATGAAAATGGTCTCTCCCAAGCTGCTATTTTCATTTCAGGAGAAGCCTCTATGGACAGGAATGGAAAGATGCTCAGGTTGAATGTCTAGATTTCTGTGAGCAGCATCATAGTTACCGTATTTTTCGCCCTATAGGACACACTTTTCCCCCTCCAAAAATGAAGGGGAAATCTAGGTGCGTCCTATGGGGCGAATGCAGGCTTTTGCTGAAGCTTGGAGAGCAAGAGGGGTCGGTGCGCACCGACCCCTCTTGCTCTCCAGGCTTCAGGAACACATCCGCAGCCTAGGCAGCCCTACGGGAGGTCCGGCAGGGATGTCTAGGCTGCGGATAGCAGCCTGCCGCCCGGCGGGCGGGGCGCCCTGAAGCAGAGCGCCCCCTGCGCCAGGCAGACATCCGCAGCGTGGGGAGCCTTGCAGGAGTTCCCCGCAAGGCTCCCCACACTGCGGATAGCAGCCTGCCGCCCTGGAGGGGGGGCGCCCCTTTATTTCCCCCCCAAAAAAACTAGGTGCGTCCTATGGGACGGAGCGTCCTATGGGACGAAAAATACGGTAAATAGGCTTGAAACCAGTCTAAATTTGTAATGTAGATATGCCTAAGGGTATCAGCTTTTCAACCTTCATCTTAACAAGGCCCACTTGGAAGTCAGGTTTATTGATATTGATAGTACAGGAATTTGGATTGCAATCTTTTTATATTTTTTACTACAGTAGACTGCTTGGGCCTGGAGGCTGGTAAGGTTGCCATATGTCTACTTTTTCCAGGACATGTCCTCTTTTTCATGGGTAGACTCATCACAGTGATCCATAGTTAAAAGTAGAAGTCAGCAAATGTGTCCTCTTCTTTGCTCTTCAAAATATGGCATCCCTAATAGGACCTACTTTTGAGTAAATATGATTTATAATCTGGTTGTATGTTGTAGGACTAAGGGTTCAGGCTACATATCCAGGCCCATTTACTTCTGAGCAAGCTCTGCTGAACACTTGGAACAGATTTCTGAGTAAATATGTAAAAGGTGGCACTGCATGCCCTTAAAGTCTGGCTTGAAATTAGAAACACTTTTGTTGCTGTTGCTGCTTAAACTAATTTTAGCAAGACGCCACGTAGTTAGTTAGTTAGATTACTTCATTAACCTAGGAGACAGACACTTTATGTAAAATATTTATATCTGTATTTAATGTTTATCTGTTATCAGAAAACTCCATGGGAAATTTTGTATTTGAATGGTGCCCAAATGGCCTCTTAAAATTATCCACCCCTGTTTCCTGGCAAATTGGGGAGGCTATTTCACAAAATTTCTTTAGCAGGAGAGGAAAAGATATTGAAGTTGTCACTGCAACCTCAGCAACAGTGCATTCAGCCTGGCCACCATTTTGCACACCTCAGTTCTAAGCATTGTTCTAGCATTGTGTGCATGAGAGGTGAAGAATGAGCAAAGAAAATTCAGTAAAGTAGTCTTTTTGTTTTTCTGCAGGGGTGAAAGAAAATCTCAGGACTTGCTTCAGAAAAAAAAGTCTCCTGAGAAATTTTGGCTCAGCTCCAGTTTTCACGCAAAGAAGAAAACCTATCTCTCTTGCTGCTATTAATTAGATTTGACCTCTCTTTAAGAACATTTGCTGGGGAATCTGCTCCGGTTCTTTATAAGGGCAATTTAAGGCTGGCTTTGCCCTTTTCCGCCTGTCCCTGTGTTACAAGGTATTATCAAGAAAGAAAGAAAAAGATTTCAGGGAGAATATGGAAGGAAGTTTGCTTCAGAGAAGGAGGAAAGGAAATGTGGGAGGAAATGAGCAAGAGAAGAATAAAGAGGTTAGTTTGGTTTCTGGTTGTTGTTTCCCCCCCTGGACTTGGTTTGTTTATGTTATAATATTTATATCCAATTAAAGAATTGCATAGTTGAAAGTCCCCTTGCCTTGCTGTTGACAGGTTGAAGCCAAAAGGTTCATATATACCCACTTGACTGCTTCGATCAGTGGAACTGGAAGTGTTATAGGTGCCACACAGGGCCGTCTTACCCATAGGAGCTAGGGGTGCGGGGCACCCGGGCGCCAGGCTTTCAGGGGCGCCAGGCCAAGAGTCCAGGGCCCGAGAGTTGAGTCCGGGGAAGAGCCCGCCTATTGGTCAGAGTGCTGCAGCGGGCTCTTCTGCTGCGGGCGGCTCTGTGCCGCAAGTTCAGGGGCGACCGAGCCAGCGAGATGCTGAGATGCTGTGCACCTGGGACTGGGCAACCTGGGCTAGGCACCCCAGTGCCACATATGCTTAAGACAGCCCTGGTGCCACATAATACCTGCTCTGCATCTGTAGGAACTCAATCTTTTAGTGTGGCAGCACCTAAACTTGGGAACTTCCTGCCTATTTATATCCAGCAGGCATCTTCAATGCACCCTTTCTGGCACCTGCTAAAACTTTTTTGTTTAGAAATACCTACCCGTATATTTAGAAAGCTGCTGTGAGTTCTAATCTGTTTTAAATTTATATTGTTATTTTAACTTTCTGAAAGTCTTAAATTATTATTGTTATTTTTTCCTTGTTGATAATTTCTTTGTTGTATTATTATTTTTCTGTAAACTGCCTTGAGCCTTGCCCTCAGAATTCGGGTACATGAATCCAGACAATGTGCTTCAAATAAAAGCCATCTGTTCTTCCTATGGTGATATGACCAGAAAATAGGGGTATATATCATACTAGTGAGACCTCAGAAATGGGAAGCATGAAATCCCATACAGTCTCAGAAGAATGGATATTGGGAATTGTTAAACTATGCTATACTATTGCTATGGATATTGGGAATTGCTATAATTGCTGAAAATATTAATTGGATTTTTGTGAAACAAATTGGAGGCTATAAAGTCATTCAGCCAATACTTCAGTGGGCTAGTCTGAAGCTAGAGAATGGTTGATTGGAAGGGGCTGTAGCCCGTGTTTCGTTTAAATAGGGCAAGATTTTAATTTAGATAAAATAATTTCCAAAAACCCAAAGCATGTCTCTTGCACGTGTCAAATCTGTTGCAGGAGCCGTTTGCTTTGAGACACGGCTGACAAATGGGGCTCCAAACCCTTGCTGTTATGTAACTCTTTTTTAAAAAAAGAAAAAAAGGAAGTAGGAAGTGGTTACTTTGAATTAATACTCTTGTTGCAAGATCACCATTTGTGGAACAGCAACAGGTGTAATAGCTCTTGTTTAGCCTTGGAAAATAATTTCTGATGAAAAGAGCCCCAGTAAATCAAAATAAGTTTGAGGTAAGATTAGGTGTGCGGCTAAACAAAAAGAACCCAGGGAGCTCTCGCTGCATACAAATAGCGCAGCATGTACCATTCAAGATAAGCAAAGTTTATGATCGTAATGCTGAGGAAAATGTCTTTAGACTCCAGCTAGGCTGCTCTTGATCTTCTTATAGGATTTATATTATCCCCATGGCTGAAGTTATTTGAGTATTCAAGCTACTCTATCTTTTCTCGGCAAAAAAAAAAGTTCCTTGCTACCGTTTAACTCTTTGGCATCTTTTTCACGTGCTACAAAGTCAGCACAATTTGTCTCCTTTGCGTTTTTGCTAGGAGTGATAACAGAAGGGTTGACATTTTCCATGATCAGGGAAATGCTGCAATGTCTGGACTAAAGGAAACTGCACATACAGAGTACCTCTGGTTACATACTTAATTCGTTCCGGAGGTCCGTTCTTAACCTGAAACTGTTCTTAACCTGAAGCACCACTTTAGCTAATGGGGCCTCCCGCTGCTGCCGTGCCGCCGGAGCACGATTTCTGTTCTCATCCTGAAGCAAAGTTCTTAACTCGAGGTACTATTTCTGGGTTTGCGGAGTCTGTAACCTGAAGCGTATGTAACCTGAGGTACCACTGTATTCTGTGGAAATATGGGAAGTAATATGCATGGCTATGGTTCATGATTCAGGAGCCTGAAATATGGATGCTAGACATAGACATAGACATAGACATAGACATAGACATAGACATAGACATAGACATAGACATAGACATAGACATAGACAGACATAGATAAAGATATATTTATTCTGCATGTCTGAGCCGGAAGGAGATGATTGAAGGGACACAGCCAGCTTCTGGGTCTGGGATTCTTCCCCCCTGCCCTAAAGTTTAAAGGCGGCACGGCAGCAGCAGGAGGCCCCATTAGCTAAAGTGGTGCTTCAGGTTAAGAACAGTTTCAGGTTGAGAACGGACCTCCGGAACGAATTAAGTATGTAACCAGAGGTACTCTGTATGTGCAGTTTCCTTTAGTCCAGACATTGCAGCATTTCCCTGATCATGGAAAATGTCAACCCTTCTGTTATCACTCCTAGCAAAAACGCAAAGGAGACAAATTGTCCACAGCAAGGAGCCGGGCAAGGACAGGAACTCTGGGGGAACAGGACTGGGTGCTGGCCGAAACAGCTCTTCAACGACGTGCTCCCGCAACCTGGGACTGGGTTGACTGGCCTTTATCTTCTCTGAGGCCAGGGGCGGTCCCGGCCCCCAGGTGACCCGCCTCTCCTGGCCTTAAGGCGAGCACTCCTCCTGAGAGAAACCAGTTCCCTCCGCCTCTCTGCCCTGAGCCTCTGCAGCTCAGGAGAGGCCGGTGGGTTACTGGACCCAGGGGGAGACTTACTTTCCCCTGACAGGGCTGGGAGAGGCGCACTTGTAGGCAATGCGTCCTCAATTGCCTCCGGAGCCAGAGTAGATTCACCTGGTGCCTGCTCCTGAGGATCCGGCACAGGTGCAGGCGCTTCAGAATCAAGGCCCTGCCCCGGCTCAGCCAGCCCTGGAGGCGGGGACTCCTGTGCAGGCTGGGATTCCTCCGGTTCACCCTCTGAATCAGATTCCCAGGCCATCACACTGACTTTCTACGAAATATTCACATTTTTAAAGAATCCGAAATAGACTTGAAACATTAAGGATGAGCTTTGCAATCAGAAAATAAATGCACAATGATTTAAAAAAAAAAAAGTCAGTAAAGCAAGTAGTTGTTCCCAGCTGATTTCTCTGGGCAGGTTCACAATTGCAATATAAATCATAGCTGTGCCTGTTGCTTCATGTTTCTCTTGTGCTGCAAATCTACTGGCATAAGTCCATAGAAAGTTTGAATGGATGGATGTGCTTTATGCCAAAGGTGGAGGCAGGCTTTTCTCAGGTCGCTTCCCTCTGGCTGATGTTCTGTTTCTGCTAAAGCTAGATCACCTTGCAAAGGTGGCAAGTTGCCATGCAAGCAGATGGGCTGCAGAACAAGCAGCCAAGCTGTCACTCAGGAACATAAAGCACATTGACTAAGGGCAGGATTCCAGGCATTAATGACTAGAATGGCGTCTAGTGCAGAGTTTTTACATCTCTTGTAAAAGAGGCAATGTTCCACTGAGTGATGGCCGAGCGCTGGATTAATTCTGAGAGCCAGTCACAATTTCCAGTAGGCATTTATAGAATACGGCCTAATAGATAAGCAGCTGACCTAGTAAAATGAAATAAAATGGAATAAAATCTTTCAGGGCAAGCTTTATGGGTATAAGGAATGCAGTGCCGTGGATTCATAATTAGTTCTCAGGAGTTCCCTCAGGGTCAAAATCATGCCCCTTCTGATTTTTTTGACCAATGCAGACATAAATGTTATGGCTTCAGTTCCAAGGCAGTTTTCCTCCCTGCTCCACCTCATTCCACTCTTCCACTTTGCTTAACAGAAGCATGATGAAGAGTTCTGGTGGATTTAGAAACTCCCTATTTTTGTTGGTATGGGACGCAGGTGGCGCTGTGGGTTAAACCACAGAGCCTAGGGTTTGCCAATCAGAAGGTCGGCGGTTCAAATCCCTGTGACGGGGTGAGCTCCCGTTGCTCAGTCCTTGCTCCTGCCAACCTAGCAGTTCGAAAGCACGTCAAAGTGCAAGTAGATAAATAGGTACCCGCTCCGGTGGGAAGGTAAACAGCGTTTCCGTGTGCTGCTCTGGTTCGCCAGAAGCGGCTTAGTCATGCTGGCCACATGACCCGGAAGCTGTACGCCGGCTCCCTCGGCCAATAAAGCGAGATGAGCGCCGCAACCCCAGAGTCAACTGGTGTGACCACTGCAGCTTAACCTGTGCTGCCCTCCCAAACTCAAACATGTCCAAGTTCCCGTGTAGTGGAGACCAGTCTGAGCTATCGCTGTCACTGTGAGGATATTGCAGAGGAACGTTGGGCCTGTGAGCCATAACCTTTATAATTAGCTGAACAGAATTAAACAGGGTAGGGTATTGCTCTGCTGTCTAACTGCCTTCCCTCAGTAACTTGGTTGATCACAGAGCTCTCATTTTTAAGCTCTAAAATGCATGCTTCCAGGGAACAAGTGTCTGGGAGTTGCACAGTCAAAGAATCATAGAATCATAGAGTTGGAAGGGGTCCCAAGGGTCATCTAGTCCAACCCCCCGAAATGCCAGAAGCTCAACTAAAGCATCTATGACAGATGGCCATCCAGCCTTTTAGTTCTGCTGTTGAACCACACTGTTGACTCATGTTAAGCTTGTGATTTACTAAGTCCCCTAGGTCCTTTTTACGTCTACTACTTGGCAGCTCATTTTCTGTCTGCTTCAAATCTGCTGTGAATCAGCTGGAGAGTGAAGCAGCTTTTGGGCCTCCTGCCCTGGTGCTCTACCAAATCCTCGACCCTCCTTCATCCCAGAACTGTGTACTTACTGTCTAGTAAAGTCCATGGAGGCTTTCAAGCTACAGTGGTACCTCGGGTTACATCCGCTTCAGGTTACAGACTCCGCTAACCCAGAAATAGTGCTTCAGGTTAAGAACTTTGCTTCAGGATGAGAACAGAAATCGGGCTCCGGCGGCGTGGCGGCAGCGGGAGGCCCCATTAGCTAAAGTGGTGCTTCAGGTTAAGAACAGTTTCAGGTTAAGAATGGACCTCCGGAATGAATTAAGTACTTAACCTGAGGTACCACTGTACTCAGAATCAAGTGATACAGCTATGAAGCAATACTAGTGTTCAGATCATTATACTGTAGTGTGCGTTTTGAGAACAAGTGAGGATTATAACATATAGCTACGATTCCCCTACAAATGTCCATCAACTCTGGGGGAGGGGGAGGGCTGGCCCCCGCAAATATTTTAGGGGGGCAAGGCCCCTCATCCCCTAGGACTTGGCCCCTATGATTCTAGGCAGGCTGATCAAGGGAGAGGCTCCCCTTCAGGGATTTGGGTCTCAAGCTGCAGAATACATTTTGGTGATATGAGGGTATTTAGCATATTTTTCTATGGGGTTTATCAGCTTGCTATATATTTAGTGTTTGAGAGCACCTAGAGCTCTGGCTTATGTTAAGTTGCGCATTTCATTCACTTCAGGCTCTTTATCTTTGCCTGAACCTTAGTTCAGCAGGTTTCTCCCTCGCACTTGTATATGTAATTATGAATTCCGCTTGGCTTATTAGCTATCTAGCATTTCCACATATCCCTTTGTTAACTACCTAGCAACTCTGCATAATAATGAAGTAATTTCTTTGGCCCAGATCCACATAACCTAATTCTCCGGCAGAATAAAGTGTGCGTTCAACTTTTTGCTGGGTCAAACAGGCCCAAACACCTGTGGCATCATGGATAGTTCAGGTTCAGCTGTCCAAAGGGTGCTAAGAGCAGAAGAATGTCTGCAAAAGTAACAAGTTTGTATAGAGAGATTGGGTTGCCTGATCACGCAGACAGGGAAATGACTTGGCACTTTTCAGAACTGCTTCTGGAATTCCTCCCAGTACACACTGCTGTTATAAAATTTATTCTAATATTGGGCATTTATTGTCATTCCTGTGCTTGAGCATTTGGCTTCCTACAGCAAAAAAGAACTGTGTATGACAGTTTGCTGCAGATTTCTAGAAGGTGAAAGGAAAAAGAAAGAGTCACATGTACACGTCAGATTCTTGGCCTGGGTGTGTCACTTTAATGCTGTACTTCTATTAGTGAGAACTGGTTTAGCTCCTTTAAAAAAACACTGCCCTGTGGATGTTGCATTGCTACAATGAATAAATCTTATCAAGCATCCATTTCATATGACCGGGGTCCTTTGAGTAGTGGCTGTCATGCATGGCAAATGGTAAATCTTAATTCATAATTAAACCTGGTGTGTTCAGTGACATGTAGAAATGGTGGCATGCAAATGTAAGTAACTCCTATAAAGACGCTCTGCTTTAAGTCTTCTGAGAGCTGTTAAAGTTTCCTTTTTGGTGGGAAATAGACAACTATTCTCTTTGGTCAGACCCCCTGAATGCTCGTAATATTGCACAATGCAATATTAATTGCATAATTATAATTGTGCATTGTGGACAGAACGAGAGCCGGGACTACTCGGCAGTTAAACCTCGGCTGTGACTCAGCTCCCCATCCTGTTGAGTCCCACTCTGTATCTCCTAAGACCAAATTGCTCTTTGTGCTGCTTTTAGAAGTGCCTTGCAATTCATGGAGAGTAGAGGCTGCTCTATTTTGAACCCTGGATAAAAGGTGCAGACTTTTGAAAAAGTCTTAGAGAAGGTGTGCTTTTAAGTAAACAGAAATTTGTTCAGAGGAATTGTGTGCATTCCCAATGATGAATTTAATAGGAATAAGCTATTCGAAATAGAAGAAAGCATTTTTTGTTTTGGGTGTTCATTTAAAATGGGGTGGATGGGGAACCTGCGGCTTTCCAGAAATGACTATAGCACCCAGTAGCCATGCTGCCTCAGCCTCATAGGTTGTCTATCCCACCCTGCACCACCCCACCCCACCCCAATTTAAAGAAATTAAATGATTTCATTTGCTCTTGTGAAGAAAAGTAAGGTGATGTACTCTTGAGGATACTGCTGTGGTGGGAGCAAAACCTGCCTGACCCATACTGACAGGTGTAAGATTTTGTTTGTGGGATCTAGGGAAAAAACCAGCAAGTGTCCAAACACCAAGTAAAAATGGAGGGGGCATCTATACATTTAAAAGAGGGACCCCCCTCCCCCACAGAATGCATACAGAACCCAAAAGGGTGTTTTGTACTCTTATAAAAAGTTCCCTCCACACATACTACTTTTCAGGCATTTTGCTAGTGTGAAATAAAATGCATTTAAATTCTGGCATTAATTTGTCGATTAGATTTATATCCTGCCCTATCACCATAAGGGCCCTTGGGGGCAGCCCAGGAAAACATCAAAATCAATACTTAATTACAATTTAAGATGGCCAACACCATAGACTAAAAGAGCTGTATAAACGAGTTCCAGGACTGCTCCCTAAAGACCCTTCTGAACCGTCAGCCTTCTGAGAGACTAAGGGCAGCAAAGGACACTGGTTTTGCTTCAAGGTTGCCCAGGCTTAATTGTAATAATAATAATAATAATAATAATAATAATTTTAACCCCGCCCATCTGGCTGGGTTTCCCCAGCCACTCTGGGCAGCTTCCAACAAAGATGAAAAATACATTAAAATTTTAGAAATACTTTTAGAAATAATGGCTGTCATTTAAATAGAAATGCAAGCCATCTCATCATTGTGGGGAAGAAGACTATGGCCAGGTGTTGTTCAGGTGCTCACTGCTAATGGCCAATATCAAATGCCTTCTTGCTTTCCTTTCTTATGGTACTTTACACCAGACTCGGCCTGCGCAGCCCTACAATAGAGGACTCATTCAAGTGGGAGGGACTGTCCTGTAAAATAGGACAGATGGTCACCCTGATGATGTGAGGGGGCATGGGGAGAGATTTCTACAGCACCAAACTACACTTATTTTTGTAGCTACTCAGAGCTAATATTCAATACCTGACGAGCTGCCCTAGGGAGGAAGTTCTACAGCAGTAATCTACATTTGTGATTACTTAGAATTGATATCTGGTAACTGCTGCTTAGCAACTGAGTTTGAGAGGAACCAGCCTAACTGCACAAGCAACCCAAGCAGTCAAAACACTTGGCCTAACAGTGGGTGTGGAAGGGAGCATATTGCTTGGATCATGCCATGCAGCCAAGGTTAAAAGGGGGTGAGCTACAACAGACCTGCTATTGTTGTGGCAGATCTAATATCTCCCCACCAACCTCTTCCTGTCAGGTGATGATCAGCATTGAGGAGGGAGTCCGTGGTGGTAAAGGGTTTCATGCAAATCTGGAAGCCACATACTTTAAGAAGAAGGTGGACCTTGTTAGTGGCTCCTCCTTGACTTTTTGGAACTCCTTCCCTAGAGAAGCTAGAGACTGGCTCCCTCCTTGTTGTCCTTGCACCTGCAGGTGAAGAACTTTTTGTTCCAACAGGCTTTTGGGGAGTGACTGCTGTTAATGAGGGGGCTGGTACTGCGGTGAGTTTGTTGTGGTTGCATGTTTTTAATAGATATTTTATATCTAAAGTTCTAATTCTATTAATGTTTAATTGTTTTTTAATTAACCCCCCCCCCGGGTTTTAGCTGTTCTTAGTTTATCTGTATGTCACCTTGAGCCGCTGTCAGGGGGAAAGGCAGGGTATGTATAATATATAATACAGTAGTACCCCAGTTTACGAACTTAATCTGTTCTGGAAGTCCGTTCTTAAAACGAAACCATTCTTAAACTTTCCCTAATGAGGCCTCCCGCCACCGGTGCCCTTCTACCGTTCGGCTTCCGTTCTTAGACCGAGGTAAAGTTCGTAAACCGGAACACTACTTCCGGTTTTGTGGAGTTTGTAAACTGAATACTTTGTAATCAGGGCTGTTCTTAAACCGAGGTACCACCGTACCGTGGTACCTCGAGTTACATACACTTCAGGTTACATACGCTTCAGGTTCCAGACTCCGCTAACCCAGAAATAGTACCTCGGGTTAAAAACTTTGCTTCAGGATGAGAACAGAAATCGTGCAGTGGCGGCGTGGCGGCAGCGGGAGACCCCATTAGCTAAAGTGGTGCTTCAGGTTAAGAACAGTTTTAGGTTAAGAACGGACCTCCGGAACGAATTAAGTACTTAACCCGAGGTACCACTGTATATAATATAATATTTAATATATAATGACAACCTGGAGGGCAATGAATACTGTCTGGGTAGGATATGGAAAACAAAAGTGCTGTGAGGAAAATCTGAAAGCACTAGGAGCATTTAGCCTGCAGAAGAAAAGACGTAAGGGCTCATGGATAACGCGTTCTAAGGGCAAAGGTTTGTCCCTAGAGGGCAGGACTAGATCTGTTGGGCTTAAGTTATGGGAAGGTAGATTTTTATTGCACACAAGGAGAAGCTTCTTAACCAGAAGAGGCATTTGACAATGGGGCTGATTACTGAAGGGTAGACGCCATGCCAAGCACTTCTTTCCTTCCTGGAGGTCTATAATCAGGTGCAGAGACAGTCATTTGATGGGGCTGCTCTAGATCTGGGGTTTGTATATTGAGCAGGGGGTTGTGTGAAGGGCTTGTGCTTTCAGTATTCAAGGCGTTTTCTCTGCAAAGCCCCTCTATGGTGGTGCAGATCTGAATTAATCACTATTTGCAGTTGACCTTGCATAGAGGACCCAAATCCATCCAAACAGAACATTCACTTGTTGAAATGTTGTGTGGTAAGAGGATAATTTCCAGCAGAAATTCTGTGTGAGGTGTGTGTGTGTTGCTATGCCACTAAGGAACTGGGCTCCCACTAAGCAGGCAGAACAAAAGGATACTCTGGTAAAGAAGCACATTGACAGACAGACAATAGAATAGCAGAGCCATAGCTTTTAAAAATATAACTGGAGGTGTTATTTAAACATGCATAATCCCCACCCCCCACAGGTCTGAAAAAAATACTACCACAGGTAACCAATACCAGGATTAGTGATGCTCATTTAAGATCTCTGCTAGATGGGATAAAATGCTGTTACGGATAAGCAAACCTACATTTTTTTTCTATTACAGTGGTGACCCGCAAGACGACTGCCTCGCAAGACGGAAAACTCGCTAGACGAAAGAGTTTTCCGTTTTGGAGGTGCTTCGCAAAACGAATCTCCTATGGGCTTGCTTCGCAAGACGACAATGTCTTGCGAGTTCCTGCTGGTTTTTTCCCCTCCCCCCCTTTTTCTAAGCCGCTAAGCAGCTAAGCCGCTTATCAGCTGATCCAATCAGCAGATAAGCCGCTAAAAGCCGCTAATAGCGCTAATCCGCTAATCCGTCAATGGGCTTGCTTCGCAAGACGAAAAAACCGCTAGACGAAGAGAATCACAGAACGGATTCTTTTCGTCTTGCGAGGCACCACTGTATTGCCAATGAGCTTAGGTACCAAGTATAATTAATTACTTCCTGTTTCATCCTAATGGTAGGGATGGGGAATCTGTGGCCTTCTGGATGTTGTTGGACTACAACTCCCACCAACCCCAGCCAGCTGTTAGTTTCTGTTTGCCGCTGTGCAGTGTTTTAGAGTCACAAGACTCTGTTTACATTCCAGAGACATTCCAGGCTGTTGGAAGTCTCACGGGAGACGGATGTGACGTTACTGGTTTCCTGTTCCTTTGTTTGTTTCAGTTGCTCTCTGCTTTCACAGAGAGAGGATGTGTTTTCTGTCTGTGTAGTAAGAAATAAAGCATAGTGGTGTAGCCATAAATCTCATCACTTCCACGTGCTGCTTTGATTCTCTGCTGAATGGGAACGTGCCTGGAGGCCTCATCAAAGGCTCAGGTCGTTAATCACGTCGGAGGGCGATTCCGGAAGATGAGCTTTATCAGCTCAGTCGAACGCAGATTCTGACACCAGCATGGTCAAGGATAATAGCAGTTGTAGTCCAGCAATATCTAAGGGGTCACAGATTCTCCATCCTTTACCTAAAGTCTATATAAGACTTTGAATTCTTTATGTAAATTTGACCCATCCAATAGGCAGCTATGTAAAGAAGGCTAGAACAATTTGGAGGGAGGGAAATAAACATACTGATGGGTATGAACTTTAATTTATCATTTTTTTTGGCTGCTGAAGAAATGCATTTAAATTTTTTTTTTAATGGTTTTTCTCAATCTGCAGGTCAGGGTTGTTTTTTGGGGGCAGGGGAGAGGTCTTTGACTTATACATGATTTAGTACCTGAAAGTACTGTGAAGTGGTTTGAACTAGTCAATGCCCCCATTAGCAGTCTGGTAAGTAAGCATTTCCATTTCTGAAACCCAACAGGGATAAACAGACATCTCTTTATTCCTTTCTGTAAAACGCTGTTCCCTTTCAGAAAATTGCATAAAATGCATGTACAAATATCACAGCTGTACATTTTATTTCCTATTTTGTGGAAACCAGTTCTTGCATAAATAACTGTCTGCCTATTTGTCTGTTCATGCTGCATTTCTAACCTTCAAGGCCATTCATAATATACTGTGTGAAGTGCCTTGGTGACATTTAGCTTCAGATGGTGTGAAAGTGTGGCTGTTCACCGCCACTTTGGGAGTGCATTCCATTCATCCTCCAGGTCTGTACTGACTTCTGAGCAAAATTCTTAGTGCTGTGTTTTAAAGCAAGGAATCAATGAAGCCATTAATGTATTAAGGCCAAGAAAGCTATTTTATTTAGGCTGCAGTTATGCACCCACTTGCCTGGAAATAGTCCCCATTGAACTCAATGGAACTTCTGAGTAGGCATGCATAGAATTGCAGTAATAAAGAGACCCACCACATGTTCAAAGTAAACATGGAAAATTTAATATTGTTCTAAGTGAGGACATCTTTACAGATTGGGGGGTTTTTTGCATTCCTTTTGGGGCTGGTTCAAGCAACGCACCTTTTCTGACATCCTGGTTAGAGGGTCATGTGGAGGAAATTTAGCCATACCTACAAGCGAGGTTAGCCCCATGTATGTTTCTGCCTTTAGTAGAAAAGCAAACAGAAGAGAAAAAAGGAGTATTAATTCATAATGGCTCTCAAAACTTTGTATAAAAAGGTAAAGGGACCCCTGACCATTAGGTCCAGTCATGGCTGACTCTGGGGTTGCGGCGCTCATCTCGCTTTATTGGCTGAGAGAGCCGGCATACAGCTTCCTGGTCATGTGGCCAGCATGACTAAGCCGCTTCTAGCGAACCAGAGCAGCACACGGAAACGCCGTTTACCTTCCCGCCGGAGCGGTACCTATTTATCTACTTGCACTTTGACGTGCTTTCGAACTGCTAGGTTGGCAGAAGCTGGGACCGAGCAACGGGAGCTCACCCCGTTACGGGGATTCGAACCGCCGACCTTCTGATTGGCAAGTCCTAGGCTCTGTGGTTTAACCTACAGTGCCACCCGTGTCCCTTGCAGATGCAAACCTCTATTTTCCTGATTTAATTACATTCTTTTCGCTAAAATAGTTGCAATCAAATTGAAGGCTCAGCTCAAAATTTCTTCAAGCTCTGCTGACATACATGTACAAATACTGCAAATGTTTTGGGTTACGATTTTCTTTTCTTTTTTAGGGGGGTAAATATTAACTACCTTTCTTTCTTATTAAAAGGATTCTTAAATTCCCACTGGTGTTTGCACAAGCCTTGCAGATCTTCTTTGAAACTAGCAGCTACAAAGAGGCTTAAAGTTTTACTGTTGGCTCTTTCATATGCCAATTAGAACTTCATCACCTCACTTCTTATTTTAATTATTCTTTTGGAAGAAAAAGAATGGAAAGTAAAGTAAAGCACTTCAAAAATATTTTAAATTTGTAATATAGTTAACATAAGATTAAAGGGAGGCTGCAGTGAATTCTTTTTAACACCTGCAAAACACAAGTGCCAATGTAACCTGAAAGGTATATGTAACTTTTCTCAATAACTAAGTGTCGAGATTTCCCTAGACCAATCCTTACAACATTTTTAGCATGTTGAAATGTTGGTTGACTCAATTCAATTGGGTGCTCAGCCCATGGTGAAGTGTGGGTCCAGATTAGAGTGTAGCATTCAAAGCACCCTTTCCATCACTGCAAGGACTTTTGGCTGACCAACAGACTTTCCTCTCCCTGTACCTGCCCCAAATGCCCCCTAAATCTGATCCCCACGCCACCCCCTCCGAACCCTCCAGAGCAGATTTGGGAAGGCTGCACAGAGAGGAGGGGGGAAGTTCTGTTGGTTAAATGGAAATCCTTGTGATACATCAGAACTTGAAAGTGAATACTGCATTACATACTGCGGTCAGTGCATTAGGTGGTGTTGAGTTTCCAACTGCAAACACCACTTGAGCAGGACGAATTTCAGACTAGTAGTCTTTAACATGCAAACCAACTGGTAAAGGTAAAGGGACCCCTGACCATTAGGTCCAGTCGTGACCGACTCTGGGCTGCGGCGCTCATCTCTCTTTATTGGCCGAGGGAGCCATGTGGCCAGCATGACTAAGCTGTTTCTGGTGAACCAGAGCAGCACACGGAAACGCTGTTTACCTTCCCGCTGGAGCGGTACCTATTTATCTACTTGCACTTTGATGTGCATTCGAACTGCTAGGTTGGCAGGAGCAGGGACCGAGCAACGGGAGCTCACCCCGTCGTGGGGATTCGAACCGCCGACCTTCTGATCAGCAAGTCCTAGGCTCTGTGGTTTAACCCACAGCGCCACCCGCGTCCCCAAATGACTATAACACAAATGTTGAGAAGTGGATGCACAAATCCTATTTGGTTCCATGCAGCAGAACACAGGGATCTTGCATATTTGCTTCTCTTTGTGGATGTGTCAAGTTGCCCTGATTCTGCAACAAGAAAATAAACTTTTGTGGTACAGTGGTGCCTCGCAAGACGAAATTAATTCGTTCCGCAAGTTTTTTCTTCTTGCGAGTTTTTCGTCTTGCGATGCACGGTTTCCCATAGGAATGCATTGAAAATCAATTAATGCGTTCCTATGGAAACCGACTTCAGACCAGGTCCGGGGACAATCTGTCCCCCGACCTCTTCTGAAGGCTGGGGGGGGGGCGAAAGTCTTTGCTCCCCCCCCCACGGCAGCATTTTAAAATCGCCCCGGACAGCGGAGGACTTCTCCGCTGTCCGGGGCGATTTAAAAGCCCTCCCGGGAAGGCAGCCAGGGGGGACAAAGATTTTCGCCCCCCGACAGCCTTCAGAAGAGGTCCAGGACCTCTTCTGAAGGCTGTCGGGGGGCGAAAATCTTTGTCCCCCCTGCCTGCCTGCCTTTAAAAGCCCTCCCGGGAGAGCGGAGAAACGCAGCGCGTTTCTCCGCTCCCCCGGGAGGGCTTTTAAAGGCAGGCAGGCAGGCAGGCAGGCAGGCAGGCAGGCAGGGGGGACAAAGATTTTCGCCCCCCGACAGCCTTCAGAAGGCTGGGGGGCGAAAGTCTTTGCTCCCCCCCCCACGGCAGCATTTTAAAATCGCCCCGGACAGCGGAGGACTTCTCCGCTGTCCGGGGCGATTTAAAAGCCCTCCCGGGAAGGCAGCCAGGGGGGACAAAGATTTTCGCCCCCCGACAGCCTTCAGAAGGCTGGGGGGCGAAAGTCTTTGCTCCCCCCCCCCACGGCAGCATTTTAAAATCGCCCCGGACAGCGGAGGACTTCTCCGCTGTCCGGGGCGATTTAAAAGCCCTCCCGGGAAGGCAGCCAGGGGGGACAAAGATTTTCGCCCCCCGACAGCCTTCAGAAGGCTGGGGGGCGAAAGTCTTTGCTCCCCCCCCCCCCACGGCAGCATTTTAAAATCGCCCCGGACAGCGGAGGACTTCTCCGCTGTCCGGGGCGATTTAAAAGCCCTCCCGGGAAGGCAGCCAGGGGGGACAAAGATTTTCGCCCCCCGACAGCCTTCAGAAGAGGTCCAGGACCTCTTCTGAAGGCTGTCGGGGGGCGAAAATCTTTGTCCCCCCTGCCTGCCTGCCTTTAAAAGCCCTCCCGGGAGGCAGGCAGGCAGGCAGGCAGGGGGGACAAAGATTTTCGCCCCCCGCCAGCCTTCAGAAGGCTGGGGGGCGAAAGTCTTTGCTCCCCCCCCCCCACGGCAGCATTTTAAAATCGCCCCGGACAGCGGGGGACTTCTCCGCTGTCCGGGGCGAATTTAAAATGCTGGCGGGCGGCAGCGAAGCCTTCGCTGCCGCCCGCCAGCATTTTAAAAAACCTCGGGACAAAGGAGAAGTCCCCCGCTGTCCCAGGGTTTTTTTAAATGTTGCTGGGCGGCAGCGCTGCCGCCTGCCAGCATTTTAAAATCGCCCCGGACAGCGGAGAAGTCCTCCGCTGTCCCGGGGTTTTTAAAAAACCTCTCCGCCCCCCGCCAGGCTTCAGAGCAGCCTTCCGAAGCCTGGCGGCGGGAGGAGGTCCGAGGACAGTGGGCAAGACGCCCTGTCCCGGAGATTTCCCTATGGGCTTTCGTCTTGCGAAGGAAGCCCATAGGGAAATTCGTTTTGCGAAGCGTCTCCAAAACGGAAAAACCTTTCGTCTAGCGGGTTTTCCGTCTTGCGAGGCGTTCGTCTTGCGGGGTACCACTGTACCTGAAATTAGTCGTACTTACTTTGGCATGAGTGTTGTTAGGCACAACAGTTGTGTTCATGCGCCTAGCCTTAAGACTGCTAACCACATCAACAGTGAGTTAATTACATGTTTCACTTAGGAGTCCTGCAATAATTTCAGGCTAAACAAATGGCCGCATGTACTCCGAATTACTGGTTAGGGCTGTATTACAGGCACCGCAGCAACACTATCTTGCAATCTGCCTTGTCTCCGAAGCAACTTAATTGATGGCATTCCTGCATGGCTGTAGTCAGCTACCATGTAAAGACCTAAGCCTTTAAAAACTTACATCCAATACAAGAAGGGAAATTTGTGATTTTGCTAAATGTGACATCCTGAGTGTAATTTTGTAATACAAGGATGAAATTAAAATAAGCACCGTAGTCTTGCTGTGCTGGGAAAGGGTGGGTAAGAAGCCATGTTACTAGGAGCTGGGCTAGTAGTGGGTGCAAGTCTAGTACATTGGGGGGGGGGGGGAGAACCCATAGAAGTGTGCATGGAGAATTAAAATTCCACTTCAGTGTAAAAGTAGAGCTGCAAGGAATGCAGGGTGTCTCTGGCTGGTCACTCCTGGGCATAGCTGTCAACCGTCCCTTATTTGGCAGGAAAGTTCCTTATCCCAGCGCTGGGTCCCGCTGCTGTCCCTTATTGATGATGTCCCTTAAATTTCCCGGGTATCAAAGGAAGCAGCTCCTCTCCCTCCCTCCCTCCCTGCCAGCCAGGGAGGGAGGCTCCAACTGTGTTGCTTGGCTGCATTGCTCACCCAATAAGGAGTCTAAGAACGACTGGGGGGTGGAGCTTGCATGCCTTGTGCCAATCAAATCAGCTGCATTGCCTGGGAGCTCGCCATTGCTCAGCGCTTCCCAGCAGAGAGGTGGCAGTGGTTTTCCTTGCTGCATCCCGTTTGCTGGGTTGCTGCGCTGTGGGAACCACCGCTTGATGCTTCGTTTGGCTGCTAGCTGGGCTTTCTGCCTTTGGCTCGGAGGGGCTCAGAAGTTGAACATACCTGTGCTCTGAAAATCCCTTATTTTGGCTGCTGATCCCTTATTTTCAAATCTAAGTTGGCAGCTATCCTCCTGGGAGTTACTGGGCTGAAAGGACCATTTGGGTCTGAACAGCCACAGGGCAATTAATTATGTCAACGGCGGAAGGATATACTGGATGACCATGCGAGGTTGAGGAACACAGCCAGGTGCACCTGCTCAGTGCACCTGCAGGTTAGACTTGCCCAATGAAGATACTTCTTCCCAAGGCTGTCTGTGAAATTGCTCTTTAGGCATTCAGGAGAGTTGTGACATCTGGAAATTGTGTTATTGCCCTCCTGGATATCACTGCGGTTAGAGCATCTGCAAGGTGCATTCCTCGGCATCTCCAGGTAGGGCCGAGCCAGAGCCCTGCCTGAAACCCCTGAGAGCTGCTGCCAGCCAGTGCAGACAATATTATATTTATTTATTTATTGAATTTATATACCGCCCTGTCTCCGGAGGTCTCAGGGCAGTTCAAAAGAAATACTGAGCTAGAAGGGCCAATGGACAGACTGGGTATAAGCTTCCTACTTAAAAAGCTTCTTTAATAGATAATAATAAATAATTATTATTTATACCCCGCCCATCTGGCTGGGCTTCCCCAGCCACTCTGGGCAGCTTCCAACCAAATATTAAAATACAGTAATACATCAAACATTAAAAGCTTCCCTAAACAGGGCTGCCTTAATTGTCTTAGGATTTTATTTATGTTAAGTGTCGAATTAATATGTTTCATTTCATAATGTGAAGATCTAAGGATGTTAATGTTTAAGTTAAATTTTATAAGAACTGTGATTTGGAAAACCGTTAAAAGGACATGCAATGAAATTCAACCAAGGGGAAGCGAGGAAGTCACTTAACAATGTTAGTAAGTGTAATTTTCAATAAGGCTATGATTTATGTTTGTTTGTCTTATGTGTTTGTTTGTTTATAATGTTGTGAAAACCAATAAAAAAAATTGGGGGGAAAAATGAACAGGGCTGCCTTCAGATGTCTTCTAAAAGTTTGGTAGCTGTTGTTCTCTTTGACATCTGGTGGGAGGGCGTTCCACAGGGCGGGCGCCACTACCGAGAAGGCCCTCTGCCTGGTTCCCCTGTAACTTATTCTAGACAAGGATTCTTTGCAAGAAGAGAGCTTTTTGTGCAAGCCACCTGCCGCGAGTGCAAGACGACCGTGGTGGTGAGATGGGTGGCCACCGCGGTTTTCACGGCATCTCTGGCTGCCCAATCCCACGCGCGCCCCCTTGCTCGGGACCGAGCGGAGCTCCCTCCCTCCCCGCGCGGCTGCAGCCTTTGTTGCGTTGCTGGAGAGCGGGCCGCCGCCCTGGACGCCAAACCGGGGCGGGCCTCCCTCCGCGAGTGGCGGCGGGCGGAGTTCCGAAACCGAGGTTGAGCAGCCGCCGCGAGGCCCGGGGCTGCGCATGCGCGGTCCCTCGCGCTCTCCGGGCGGGAGGGGCGTCTCTCGCTCTCTCCCTCCTTCCGCTCCGTGCCCGCCGCTGGCAGCGGAAGTGAATGAGGGCGCTGAGGTGGAGCGCGCGGCGGGACGACGGAGAGAGAGGATGCGCCTGGGCCGCCTTGGCCGCTCCGAGGGAGTCGAGCCACGGACCGAGCGCTGCGGAGGGAGCGGGGAGGAGGCGCCCTCGAGCGGCTCGCACTGAGGGGGCTTCTCGCTCGGTAAGGGGGCGCGCCGGGCGAGGCACTAATAATAATAATAATAGAAAATATTACCTCAGCTCTGAGGCACGGTGGTTATGGGGCACGCGAGAAATGGCCGCGGGCACGCGAGTGTGGGGCGACCCTTGGAAGGCGGGGGGAAGGGAGCTGGGCGCATAACGTGTTGCGCCCCCCCCTCACGGTGTGTGTGTGTGTGTGTGTGTGTGTGTACATTAGACACGTGTGTATGCGTGTATATATATGTGTGAGAGGTGTACTTATGTGCACACACACGTACACACGTATGTGTGTATATATATTGTGCCCGCCCGCCTTGTCCTCGAGGGGTTCCTGCGGTGCACTGCCACCTCCTTTCCTGTTCAACTCCTCTCTCGTCTTCCTCTTCTTCCCTCTTTCTCTCTCTCCCCCCCATTTATTTCTCTCCTCTCCCCCCCCCCAGGTGTGCGTGATCCGGTGTGCTCCATAGCAACAGTCGCCGGGGACGCCGAGGAGGGGGGGGTGTTGGAGAAAAGAGCTGACAGGTGTCAAGTGCGGGGGGGGGAGGGGGGCGGTGACGGTTCTCTCTTCTGGCTTTTTATTTTATTTTTTTGCAGGCAAAGATCCCCTGCCACTGGTGCCCCTTGGCCAAAATCTCGCCCTTTCCTGTTTTGTTGGGGTTGCAAATGTTTTCCCACTGGAGAGGGGGCTGCATCTGGGGGGTGGGCAGGGAGAGAAAGGGAAAGTGGTGTGGCTTTCCATCTGTTTGGTGCTGCTGTATCTTCTATTTCTTTCTCTTTCCTTTTTTCCCCCCTCGCTAGTGCGACATCATTTCCTCCCTTCATCGATGTTGCTGTGTTTGCGGGCAGGGGAAACAAAGCAGCTGCCTGGAATATAGGGCTCTCTCTCCGCCCTTTACCTCTCAGTCCTCTAACCCCAGGGTTGCTGCTGTTGCTGCCACTAAGGTCTTTGTAACCATCAACCCAAGAGAGGTTTCGATGGAAACATGAAGGTAAATATATTGACAAAGTAACAATTGTGTTTCCGGCTTGTGTGGGAGATCGCAACTGTTTCTTGTTTCCTGTTTCATTGGGGTTTTTGTTTTGTTTTTGCATTTTATTGATTAGCTGACAAGGGTGACTCTTGAGGTGTAGGCTTGTTTCAGAGGTTCTCTGCAAGGTGCTGGATGAACTTGTTCCAGACTATGGGACCTTGGTTGTGCAGCAGCTTCACCTTAAAACATTTTTGTAAATTGTTGTGCTTTGCCTAAACCCAAATGTTGCAGCTCTAACGGCAGTGTTTTATATACCCCAGTAAATGATAAACTCTTGTGTACAATCCCAGATCAGTCCAGTTTACTGTTAATTGGTATTGCTTGCTTCTCCTAGTAATGAAGAGATTAAAGTTCAATTTTTTCTTTTCCAAGCTGATATTGAACATCTGAGGGCATATTGATTAAGATATGGCTGTGATTGAACTTGTTGAAAAAATGCTCAGAGGAATTTTTAAAATATAGAAATCTAGTTGATGCTTTTTAAACAACACTGATACCTATAGTAATTGTGAGCTCTTAGCTCAAGCCCTTAAATTCTATTATCTCAAACCACTTTGGAGTGGTTAAAAAAATCAAGCAACCAGTATATATACATGTTATGAAATCAAGTATCTGAACTTAGCAGCTATCCTTTTTCTGGATCTTCTGAAGGAAAACAGTTAATAGAAATCTGAACCTGCATAATCAAGATGACCGATGTTAATTGGAAATAGTCATATGGGAATTATACTCTAAATTGGCAAGTGCTTTCTTCACACTGATCTTCTAGCGGATTTTGTGTTAATTGGTTCTATTATCACTAGGGCTTCAGAAATGCTAAGTGGGCTGCATGGATCAGTTTTCGCCCTTCTAAGGATTGCAGAAAACACCCAAATGCTTCATTGTTCCTTTTTAAAATTCTAATAGGTATCTGTAAGAGTAAAATCTCTTAGTAAAAAGCCAAACTGCAACTGGGGAAGGGGTGAATTTGGGTTGTGAAAGTGGTTTGAGGATAAGGGTAAAACTCCTCTTCCCCGGGCACCATTGCTCCAAACAAATTGACAGTCTCTGCAGCAGCATTTCATTTAAAAATAACATTTGGAGACCTAATAATTGATACCATGTAGTTTGTTCCCAAGTTTGCAATCCTGTACTGTACACACTTTTTAGCAGTAAGAGCCTCACTGAATCCAGTAGGACTTTTTTCTATGCAAGCATATGATTGTACTGCACTTCTCCAGAAATACTTTTCTTCTACCCTTGTCATATCCATTTGATTTAAAATTACTTGGGTGGTGTTAAATTATGCTGATAAGCATGGCTATTTGCACATCTTTCATTCAGCGTACTGATGCTATTGTTTCCTGCCAAGCTCATTTGTGTGAACAGAACTTGAAGTTCTGTAGCACTGATTTGGGTTGATTGTTGTTCCTGAAATAATCTTGGTATAGAACTGTTTCACAACAAATGCCATTTTGAGATTAAATCAAGGGCCCTTTTCACTCCATATTTGAAATGGGCTTCTAGATAACATGGAAAGCTGTCTTAACTGCAGAAGTCAGCACACAATAAGTGTTTTGTCCAAATACTATGGAGTTGTGCCGTGTGTTTGAAGAGCCACATAATACGTCTTCACATTAGTTAACAGAGTCCAAGGCTGCTATTGATCGGTTGGCAACCATTTGTCCATTGGGCATGTTCTTACATAACTGCTGCACTGAAGATAATCAGTGAAAGATACTAGGTGCAAAATACTTGTACGCCTGTAGCTGGTACTTCTTACTAGAAGTTTAAACTTCACACAGGTGTACTTGAACAGGTGTACTTGGTTGGGTTTCTTTCTTTCTTTTCTCCAGTGAGAAATATGTCACTGCCAATAGTAGATGGAAATATGAAGCTTTGCAATTAAATCTCCAGCTTTGTCACTAGCCTACAAATATTTTTTTGCAGCCTTCCTGCTTATCCTCACACCAATCTCTTGCAAGAAAAGAACGGATAGATGTAAAGGGAATGCTTATCCTCAGTCATGAACAGAAAGTGTAGCGCAAATGAGTAACTTAGAATCATAGTAGCATAGAATTGTAGAGCTGGAAGGGTCATCTAGTACAACCCCCTTGCAATGCAGTAATCTCAACTGAAGCAGCCATGATAGGTGGATGGCCATCCAACCCCTGCTTAACAACCTCCAGTGCAGGAGAGTCCATAGCGCTATCAAGAATGTAGATCTATTTTTTCCAGGTTCTTAATATCGTTTAAATTTTAATGTAGCTTTGTAGCAAGGAACAGTAGGTGAGAACAGAATTGTGCACGTGTGATGATATTTTATAAGTGCTAAAGTCCTTAGAAAGAGCAGTTGCAACTGTAGCTTTCTTGCTTTAAACTGACAAAATAAACTGTCCTGCACACAATCCTAACCATATTTACTTGGAAGTAAACTCTTCTGAATTCAACAGGACTTACTCCTAGGTAAATAGGATAAGGATTGCTTACCCAGTTATCAAGTGTTGCAGGCTGCTTCAAATGCTCCATTCATAACTTACAATACAGTGGTACCTTGGGTTACATACGCTTCAGGTTACAGACTCAGAAATAACCCAGAAATAGTACCTTGGGTTAAGAACTTTGCTTCAGGATGAGAACAGAAATCGTGCTCCGGCGGCACGGCAGCAGCAGGAGGCCCCATTAGCTAAAGTGGTCTTCAGGTTAAGAACAGTTTCAGGTTAAGTACGGACCTCCGGAACGAATTAAGTACTTAACCTGAGGTACCACTGTATAAAGCTATATGGCATTACTTCATAATAGCGGAAATGTTACTGTTTCCTATACCTACCCTCCTGAAAGACTGGGTCAAACTGAGCCGGTTGTCATGCATACTCTCTGTATTAAAAACAACAGCTCGTTTTTGAATACTGTACAGCTGTCTTAGGTTAGAAAAACAAATCTATATATTTTTGGTCAACATAAGTTTGTTTAGAGATATTCAGTACTTTCAGTAGTAGAGCCTGTGAGAGTACCAAGACTGATGTGTTATATGCAGTTCAGTTTCTTAGTATTATTTTGCTTTGAAGTTTCTATCTTGTTAAAATATAAATGGTTCAGAATGGGGCTGTTTTAACCCACCAGTGCAGCTCCATATATGGACTTTGACTTGAGCTTGTGTAGCTAATGCAAATGAGCCATGCATATCGCAATATTGATTTGGGCTCAGCTAAAATAGCTGTGTGTATCTCTTGTTATGGATGGAAATGTTCATCCCATCCAGAGCCATTTGATAGACATAATTGGAAAATTATAGCTGAGTTGAACCAATGATTTCTTACATAAAATAACAGTTCAGTTTTATACATGGTATTGTGATTTCTCAGATAACTAATATTATTAGATTCATTTGAAGTCGTCCTTGACTTCAAATGACTTGCAAAAAAACCCAGCTTTACAAGGAAGAAGTAACTCAAGAAGACAATATATTGAACCAGAAGTGGATTATTTCCAAGGTGATTCAGATTAACATTTCGGAGTGGATCTGCAACTGTTGTACTTGTGTGAAATGGACTATGACAGATTAGTACAGGCTGACCTTCTCTATCCTGTGAATGTAGTGATTTCAGTTGTAGACAAATCAGTCATCTTTTAAACTTACCTGTTGATTGCAGAAACTTTTGAATTTTTGCCACTGATACTGAATTTGTTCTGCTGATCCACTTTTAATCAGATATTTATTACTATTCTTTAAAAAAATGTTTGGATCTGACAGTTCTGTTAGCTAAATAACATTGAAAAATAGGGCCTTGCCCAGGGCCACCTAAAAAGCTTTTATTTGTTAAAGGTTGGATGACTATGAATTGAGATTTTTTTTAAAAATCATTTTAAAAAGTATTTGTTTGTTTGTTTTGTGTACAGCCCTATACCCACAGGTCTCAGGGCAGTCCACAAGATAAAATCATAATATAAAAACAAAAAATACATAATAAAAACAAAAAAAGAACAACCCAATAATCTCCCCCTTCCCAAATGGCAGATGTTTAGCATTGTTTAGCATTGACCCACTATTTGGAAGGATACATTATTATTCTTGCAAAGATTTATGGCCACTACTTTTCAACATGCAGTAATCCCTCATTTTATGAGGGGGTTTGGTTACAAGGGTTTCGTATATACATGAAGATTGCATATACAGTGGTTGTTGTTGTTGTTATTTAGTCATGTCCGACTCTTTGTGACCCCATGGACCAGAGCACGCCAGGCACTTCTGTCTTCCACTGCCTCCCGCAGTTTGGTCAAACTCGGGTTAAGTACTTAATTCGTTCCGGAGGTCCGTTCTTAACCTGAAACTGTTCTTAACCTGAAGCACCACTTTAGCTAATGGGGCCTCCTGCTGCCGCCGTGCCGCCGGAGCACAATTTCTGTTCTCAACCTGAAGCAAAGTTCTTAACCTGAAACACTATTTCTGGGTTAGTGGAGTCTGTAACCTGAAGTGTATGTAACCTGAAGCGTATGTAACCGGAGGTACCACTGTAGTCAAACCTTTGGAACCGCCTGCAGCTAGCAGGTTTGTGGGGGGAGAGCATTCCCAGCACTTCCAGACCAGACGGGCCAAGTGAGCCTTGCACTCTCCTTGAATGCTTTTGACTGGCTGGAATCTGTTCTTGAACTGTGATGTCTCTTGCTTGTTTTCGATGGAGAGAGGCATTGTTTAGAAACTTCAGATTTTTGCATGGCTTGAATGTGGTCTACTCTTGAAAGGCAAGGGTCCACTTTTGCCTCTGACCCCCCCCCCTCACTGATATGTGGCCCTAGAAGATACACCTTCCTTGCCTTACACCATTGCAGCACTGAGGGATGAATCTGACTGTTTTCTTCTTTGAATGTGAGATGGAAAATGTGGGAAAAGCTCAGTAGATACCGTGTTTAGAGAAGAAAATACAGGACCCAAACTAGGGCCCGTGTGTAACAAATATATTTGTAAGAAGGGCGTTCTGAAATAGGTGCAAAAATTCTGCAAGCTAAAAGTTCTTAAGAGTGCCGTGGGCAACAGCCTTTATGGAGGTGAGGTCTTTGCTAGGTTGGGTTTGCTCCTTGTCTTACCCTTCTTCCTCCAGGAGTACAGAATGGCAGTGCTGCCACAACTGGGTAAAAAATATGTTACCTGCCATGCTGGCCTCTCTCACTCTGCCTCTGGGTGTTGCTGCCCTTCATATTGTCATCAGGTCCAGCCCTAGAGTGAAACTAAGATGACTGGAATGGTGTGGGTGGAAGGGACATGACGAAAGCTTTATGCAGTTAGGCAAGGTGTGGAGAAAATGGATAGATATGTTTTTCTACCTTTTCCGTGATGCTAGAAAGCTTCACTCATTGAGATTTGGCAGTAGATTCCAGGAAGTTAAAATAAATGCTTCTTCACACAACTCGTAATTAATTTACAGAAACCACTACATACCACAAAATGCTGCAATGACAGACACTGACTAGGATGGCTTGCTTATTTGTTTATTATCAGTATTTCTATGCTGCAAATAGCAAGGTGCTTTGAGCAACTTAGATTAAAAATAAGCATATATATAGAACTATAAACCAAGGTTGTATCCAAGTCCACACTTGTCTCTCTTCCTACCTGCAGCCCTTCTCCCGTACACTCAGAATCTAATCTGGAGCAGATTTTTTAGAGGTTGATGGGATGGGGTGGAGGTGCTGATAGCGGGAAGGAAGGAAGGTGAATTTTCATTGCATGAGGTTCTGCCTCATGAAAAAACAAGAAATAAAATATATTATAAACTTGAGCAGCAGAGAAAAAAATCAATACAGCAATTTCCATAGCAGTAGCAATGTCAGCTTCTTGCAGCAAAAACATTTTTGTGGCCTGTGAAGACTGACAAATTAGTTATGTGTGTTTGTGGGCTACAGTTTGCTTCAACAAATGCATGAAATGTTGCAGGTACATATATGTACGTGGTGGCAGAGTGCAGGGGGTGGGAAGACTGCAGACATTGAGGTCAGAAAGAAATGAAATTCAGAAAAAGTTAAGAGAGTGATAACTATTCACAAACCACGTTGTGTTGCTGTCCTGACGTTGATAAGCCGATTATACACAAGTGATAGCACTGAATCTCTTGGTGAATTCTAATTCAGCAGTTTCACATTGTGGTTCCTCTTTCAAGTTCTTCTGTTCCATTATGGCCATTTTAAGGTCAGTTACAGGGTGCCCTGTGAGGTTGACATGTTCCCTGGCTGTTGTTTTCAATTTAGAAAGGCTCTTAAACACTATTTTTAAAAACCCCAAACAGATATTAAATTCAGAAATCCCCCCTAAACACTCATAATTTTTAAAAATAAAGGTTTAAAATGGGATCAAATAAGATTGAATTCTACTGAATTATCAAGGCTGAGAGCTGCAGAATGCTTCTGATTATCATTTTCTAGAAGGCAATCACAGGGAAGGGCTCTTAACTTCATGTCTTCCTCGTGAGCTTCTAGGAAACGTCTGGCTGGCGTCTGTTGATTCTGGTATAGATGGACTTTTGGATTAATCCAGCAGGGCCCTAACATTCTTAACAAATCATGTATTTTAAAGAAGTGCATAAAAAGGAGATTTCACTGGTACTAAATCCCTATCACAAACCTGTAGTAATGGAAATGGCCTCTGTGAAACAGAGATATAGTAGCCTTCACAATAGGTGAAATGTGGGAAGTAAAATGAAGTGTAAGAGCTGTTAGTGTGAGAGTTGTTAGACCGCAGGGATTGAGAGAATGAGGAATGTATTGGGAAGCGTCCCTGGTTTGAATCTAGCTTCCCCCACAAACTCACAAGATGGCCTTTGACTAACTGCTGTCTTTCCAGCTCACTGCTGTCTGCAAAATACTGACCTATGTCATAGGCAGTGCTGTAATAAGATGATGGATGTTAAACACTATGAATATTGGGAAGTGCTATATACATGCTTATCAGTACTAGCAGAAATTTGGGCACATCTTTAAATATACTTAAGTTGCGTATCACACATTGGACCTGGGAGAACCTTGCATATCTGAGATCTGTAACTCACCCAATAGTCCTTTTCGTTTTTCAGCGACACACTTGCACATAACTGTCAAACTTGCTTTTCAAGCCTGGGGGCCAGTGTGGTGTAGTGGTTAAGAGCGGTAGTCACGTAATCTGGGTAACCGGGTTCGCGTCTCCGCTCCTCCACATGCAGCTGCTGGGTGACCTTGGGCCAGTCACACTTCTGTGAAGTCTCTCAGCCCCACTCACCTCACAGAGTGTTTGTTGTGGGGGAGGAAGGGAAAGGAGAATGTTAGCCGCTTTGAGACTCCTGAAGGGGAGTGAAAGGCGGGATATCAAATCCAAACTCTTCTTCTTCTTCTTCTTAAGAGTGTTATAGTTTGTATGTAGATGAGTTAGAAAGCATTCCTCGCGCCTGATGTGTATGTGCGGTTTCCTGCAGAGAGTTTGTGTCATCAGGCAGCGCATCTGAAGAGCGATTTTTCAGTAGGGAATTCTGTTACAAGAGGGATTAGTGTTCCAATTCTACCACTGTTGGCACCAGCCACAGCCTAGACAACCTTTTATGTGGCATCAGGAGCAGGTGGTGAAAGTAATGTGCCCTCTGAGCTCACCTCAATGCACTTCTAGGGTTGTGGTCACTACACCTTTTGTTCATACTTATTTTATGGTTGGTCTTCTGGTCAGTGTCTTCATGGGTCTCTTTGGGGAAATGTCTGTGCTGTGTAACAAAAGCATCCCTATGGTATATTTCTTCATAGGAATGGAAAATTGGTTGACGTCCTAATGAGGCAGTTGATCCAGAAAGTGGAAAACCTCATTTCCTCCAGTTACTGTAGACCTGACTATAGGGGCCAAAATTAGCTTAAAATATAACTGTATTGTTTTTACTGAAACATGCTTGTTGGTTTTTATTTTTAAAAAGACTCACAGAGCTCTCTAAACACTTTTTCTCAACTGCCATTATTATTTACCCACTTCTCACGCTTGCACCAGGCAAGCATTTTAATGCAGTTCGTGCTTATGCAGCACATCCTTCATTAGTATGAGCTGCTGTTGTTTACAGGTTTGTGAGCCTTCAATATGCTCTGCTTTCCTGAGCTGTCTGTTATTTAGCAAATGTCTGTAGGGTAATTGGGCATGTAAAAAAACCACACTATGGGGTCTGGGTAGCTTTTGTTTTTTAGTCACATTCCCAGTGTGTACTGGTGCATTTCTTAGTACCACGTTCCTTTCTGCTCTTAAGTGATGCCATTTCTGCATGTAGTGCAAATAGAATACACTTTTGCAGTAAGAATTTGTGCTGTGTCAAATCACCTTGCAACACCCTGAAGTTACTATTGTTTCAATGCTTTGTTTTTATTCATATGGATATTTTATTTCCTATTGTGTTGCTTTATTTCATATGTGAGGGGTTGTGGGGGTGGAGATGAGAGTGCAATGCACAGGAGTGTCCAGTGAGCTGTCATGAATGCTTCTCCTTGTCTAGTCATTAAGATAATGAGCAAAAGGATTATGTATACATATAATCATTACGATCCTTTAATTAGGACAGTCACTACTTTCTAATGATGTAGGAATGACTACCTAGAATGTAAGTTTAATTTGTTATGCAGCTTGCCCTAAATATTCTCATTTTGAACGTACATTCTGAAAAGTTACACAATAGCTAAGGGTTATTTAATTTTGATAAAGCACTGAAACTGTTATTACTTAAATGGACATATTCATGCAAGTGGTAGTAGCTTTTATTTTTTTACTTTGTAAGTTATTGGCATGAGAAGGAATGCACAATCTGGTGATATGTATAGCTTCTTGTTTTTTAGGTTGCACGTTTTCAACAACTGCCTAATGATGAAACTGAAATAATGATTCCTGTTCTGACTTCCAAAAAAGCAAGTGAATTACCAGTCAATGAGGTTGCAAGCATTCTTCAGGTAAGTAAATACTATTAATGTTTAAATAAGAATATAATTTTTTTTAAATTCAGTATTTAAGTTGAAATGTCTATCCAGTTGAATAGTGAAGAGATATTACTAATATACTGAATGATGCCCCAAATTAGTCATACTCGGAGTAGACCTGTTTGCCTACACTGAATACGATTTAGTTGGATACTGACTACTGCTTTTTGACTTGCACACAGTGCTTTGACATGCTGGAGTTACGCTGAACAACTGCATGTTAGTTTTATTGATTAACAGTGATCTACATTGCTTTTAAATTAAGCATCTGATTATATGAAAATGCTATAAGCATGCCCAGTTGGTGGTTCTATGGAAAATGTTTTAGGACGACTTTTTCTAAGTAGACTTGCTCAACATTAGTTTTAAGTGGACTAAATAGCAAAATATTTAGTTAATTATTTTTCTTGCTGATCTAAAAACTAGGATTATTAAGTTTCTGAAGTATTACTAAACAGGTTTTGGCCTATAAAGACTTAAATGGCCCAGGACTGCAATTCCTCAAGGACTGCCTCTCCCTATATGAACCAACCAGGACCTTGCAATCATCATCTGAGGCTCTTCTTCATGTGCCTCCTACACAAGAGGTCTGGAGGCTGGCAACACGAGGGTGGCCTTTTCTGCAGTGGCTCCCCATTTGTTGAATGCTCTTGGCAAGGAGGCTTGCTATCACCTGCATTACATATACTTAGGCACCAGGGGGAAACATTTCTCTCCAACCAGGCCATTGGCTGTTTAACATTCTTTGGCATTTTAAACCTTTTTTCTGGGAGTGGGGTTATTGGTTTGTTCGTGTTCTATTATGCATTTTGTGTTCTCATTTTGTATTTTTGTGTTGTGAGCCAATCAAATTTTGAATTAACGCAATCTAGAACTTTGAAAGAAGGTTATTATTGTCTTTTGCCAAGGCGCATATTTAAATGTATGGCTTTCAAAACTTTCTAACATAATATTGCTGCTTGGAAGCATGCATGATTTAAATAAGGGTACTGTATTCAAATGACCAGATAGTATTTTCTGTACGTCACAGCTGTCAGTCTGCTGTCTTGGCAAATTATATCAATGTATCTGTGGTAGAATTTTAAAATCAGACAGATTCTCAGGACGTGTCCACTTATATTTTGGTATTCTCAAATGTGCATCATATGTTGGAGCAGCTAGAGGAAATGCTGATCTGTTACTCAATATTGAAGGAAAGCCATTTATCTGTTTCAAAATCCCTCTTTGCAACCTCCAGAATATCCTTTTAATGTAATGTTTTTAAAAATGTAAGGAGACTAACATGGATATTAGAACTGTAGACAGCAGAACAGTAAAAGGAAAGGAAAAACCCCCAGTAAAATGCAGCTGTAAAGTAAAACCAGATTTAAGCAAGATTTTAGAAATCCTGGGAGCTGGGGGCGGGGGGAGAGAGAGTTCTTCACCTAGAACTGAAAGGACATGAGAACTGCTACTGGATGAGCATATTTGGAGATGGCATTCCAAAGGTGGGACACTACAACTGGGAAGATTATTTCCAGTAGCCTCCTGCCTAACCTCCAGCGTGGACATATCTGGATTAGGGACCTCCAAAGATGACCTTAAAATATGAGCAGGTTTATATGAGGGATGGTAAACTTTCAGGTCTGTATCTGGGTCTAGGAACTTACTAATAGGAGGAAGGTTTCGATTTTTTATCGCTACCTAGGGGGGAAAAACCCTCAACACTTCAGGAATGCAGCAATCATTTGCCCTTGTGATAGAACTCCTGCTTAGTCATTCAAATTCTTAAATATTACAGCTATGAAATTAGAATCGGTAAACAACCTTTTAACCAGGAATGTGAGATAAGAATAACAGACTTGACTGCTATAATATTTCAGCTTTTGATTGCAATGGAATGAAATCTTGGCTTTGCTTGAGAAATAAAATGATTAAAATGCACATATTTTCATAGGCTGACCTTCAGAATGGCTTGAAAAACTGTGAGGTTTGTCATAGACGGGCCTTCCATGGATGGAATGAGTTTGATATTGGTGAAGATGAACCACTATGGAAAAAATACATTTCTCAGGTGAGCCTTTCTTCTTCCTTTCTGAGGGCTTTAAAAAAAGATTTTTGAGATTTAGAATTTAGATCTATCAGTTCAAAAGATGTTGATAGAGCCTTTAGTCATTGTGGTATTATCCTGCTGGTCCCACTTCAAGAGCGGTAGTGTGATTTCTTACCCTTGAGCAGTAGAAGGAGGAATTAGACACACTTGTAGGTAGGGGAAATGGCTGCTCACCCTCTCCACCTCTGTAAGAGGACAGTCATTGCTATCAAATATAGAGGTGCACGCAATCAGTAAAGAGACAACTTCACTAGCTATTTTCAGCTCTTGTGCAAAGTGTCAGCTTGGTAGGGGAGTGTCATAAGTGATTTCTTCAATCTCTGTCTTGTGATGAGTTTCAGCTCCCGAGTGAGGTGCCTCTTTGCAAGCTAGGCAAAGACAAGTGAGGATACCCTGTATGCTTAGGGTAGCAGGGATGCGGTAGGGACTTGCCACTCATTTGATGCCACTAGCATTGTCCTGTAGGCTTGTACAACTGCTTTCCAGGCAGGGCTTTCAATAGCAGTAGCCTTGGTAGTTGTGAAAAGGGACTTAATTTCCCCGGAAATAATACATTATGTTTCACTGTTGGAAAAGTGTAATATTCCTTGATTTAAGGGGCCTAGGGGAGGAAGAGGAATGAATGTCACTCAGTCAGGGTTGGCCCACCCATGAGGCAAGGCGAGGAGGCTGCCTCAGATGGCAGGATACACAGGGGCAGCAGATCCGGCCTCCCAAGGAATGCATCGCTCGCTGCTGCTGCTGTGCAGTGGGTGATGCACAGCAGCAGCTGCACCCCGCTCTTTGGAGGGTACATCTACCATCTCCTCAGCAGCCCCGCTTCCAATGCAGCCTCTACAGCGGCCTCTTGGTGAATAGGAAGTCCTGCTGCTCTCCTCTCACCCTTGTTACCAATGTTAACCCACCCCCTTTCCCCCAGTTAAGGGGTGGAGGCTCCAATCTGTAGTTTGCTGAGGGTACCAAAATGTCTTGGGCTAGCCTTGCATTCAGCCTAAGCACAACTACTGGGCTTATACAAGCAAGAAGTCAAAATGTGTCAAACTGTGATTCATATTTTGAAAAATCTGAAGCTTACACACACAAACTTTTCTATGAAACCAATTCCCCAGTTTTTAAATTTTCTCCAGATTATTAATTATTTTTACCCCATTAGTTTGAACTTTAGTCAGAAGAGCTTATTGGGAATGAAATTGGCAGATATGTTCTCCATTTGAATATTTTCTGTGACATTTTGGGTTTTTTAAAAATATTGAAATACAATTAATGGGCATGTCCTAACTGACAGTTGTTTGTGCCATCTGCTATGGACAATCACACAGGGCACATATGCAGTGCACATCGCATTGAATGCTTTTTTTACTTGCCACTTCTTCCCCACCCACCGACCTTTCAAAAGATTATGAAGGTCTGGATGGGAAGTCTCATGCTGTTCCTGTTCTTGCCATTTTCCTGTTCAATCTTTGTTTAAATGAATGCTTACACTAGGAGGAGGATTCCAACTCTAAATTTATGAACTGAAACTCTGATTTTATTAAAATTGTTGAATGTAGTATTTTTTCTTCAAATAGTGGTTTAACTGTTTTGAGGTGTTTACATTTTTTAAAGCCTCTCATTTTTGTAGTAATAAAGGAAATATTTTAAAACTTGGGTATTTTTCAACCTATATAAAAGTTTGTAACTGTGCCTAATTTGGACCTCCTCTCTTTTAAGACATTAGGGCCAGGTGCCCCATGACTGTACCTTGGTACAGAATACACTGAATTTACCAGTTTGCCAAAAGGAGCTTTATTATCAGTTATTTCAACACACTTCTAAAAAAATGTTTTCTTTTTCTTTGCAGTTTAAAAATCCCCTTATTATGCTTCTCCTGGCTTCTGCAGTCTTCAGTGTTTTAATGCATCAGTTTGATGATGCTGTCAGTATCACTGTGGTAAGTAAAATCCTAAGATCCCCCCCCCCCTTTATTATTATTTGCTGGATATTTATTCAGTCTTGGGCTTCCAGTCAGTTACCAGGTGAGGAGTAGAAACCAGCCAAGTGTCTTAGATGCTTTGTAGCAATACTTAATAATCTATTTTCCTTGTCAATTCCTTATTTGTTTCATATGAATGGGAGCCTGTGAGGCATTTGCCACACCAAGCCCTTTTGCCTTTCCCACACAATGACCCCAAACTCTTGACTATTCCTCACAGTGTACTTCTCTTTTGACAAACACTAGTCTGTGTTGTTGGGTTGAAAAATCCACCTGCTCATCCCTCTCCATACTTAGAGACCAGATGGAAATTTGTTCAGTGCTATATATTTGGTTACTTTGAGAAATATGTTTTATCTCCCTGTTGTGTACCAGCTGGCATACATGATGTAGACTTCTTCCTCCTTCTTAAGCTAAAAAAAGAATGTAGTAAAAATGGGTATTGTAGCTGCTAATTGACCAGCTGTTACAATTTAGAGTGGGGTGGATCACCTTGGTTGGGACACCAGTTGGTGGGGTTATATGTCATGGTGCTGTCCTGACTTTGGAATAAACTCCTCAACAAGATATACTGGTGCCAATATTGCAATATTTTCGGTGCTGCGTTAAGATCTTCCTATTCACCATTCATTCAAGGTAGCATTTTAATGGGAGCTGTGTTTTTCTTGCTGTTTTTCAGTTTTGTGTGTTTAAAGTTAAAGGGACCCCTGACCATTAGGTCCAGTCATGGCCGACTCTGGGGTTGCGGCGCTCATCTCGCTTTATTGGCTGAGGGAGCCGGTATACAGCTTCTGGGTCATGTGGCCAGCATGACTAAGCCGCTTCTGGCGAACCAGAGCAGCGCACGGAAACGCCGAATATATAAATTGAACACACGCACATGCACGTAGTGCTTGATACACTATTTGTGTGTTTAGTCTGCCTTTTATTTTGTTTGTTAGTTTTTGGAATTTACTACCACAAAAGGGACGTGGGTGGCGCTGTGGGTTAAACCACAGAGCCTAGGGCTTTCCAATCAGAAGGTCGGTGGTTCGAATCCCCATGACGGGGTGAGCTCCCGTTGCTTGGTCCCTGCTCCTGCCAACCTAGCAGTTCGAAAGCACATCAAAGTGCTGTTAGATAAATAGGTACCGCTCCAGCGGGAAGGTCAATGGCATTTCCGTGTGCTGCTCTGGTTTGCCAGAAGCGGCTTAGTCATGCTGGCCACATGACCCAGAAGCTCCCTCGGCCAATAAAGTGAGATCAGCGTCCTTTTACTTTTACCACAAAATTAGTAGTGATGGGCCATCAGCATGGATGGCTTTAAAAGATTAGGCATATTCATGGAGAATAAGGGTGTCTTAACTCTAGTAGCAGTATGTCTCTGAACACCAAGTGCTGGAGATTCTGAGTAGGGAGAATGCTGTTGCTCTCATGTCCTGCTTGTGGACTACCTGTGGCCATCTGGTTGGCCACAGGTACTAGATATGTCTTTAGTCTGAACCAGTAGATCTCATCTTGTGGTTGGGGTTTTTACCCTCCTTTTGTATTTCTAAATTTCGTGAATAGTTCTGGCCATACTTCTGTACATCACCCTGAAATCTCCTTAATAAATATTTTAAATAAATAAATAAGGGGGATTCTTCATGGTGCCCAAGTGGTAACTTTATGTTTTCCCCTCCCAGCAATATTTGCATTGTTTTTAATGGGCTGCATGGCAAGCAACAGGCTGAAAAGAATGTGTACGTTATTTATTGTTCTCTCCTTTTTTCTAGAAACATAGCTGATTGTTCTGTATAAGGCCAAAGCAATTTAAGGCACCTTTTAATTACATGGTTTCCTATTAAACAGGAAGACCTGTAACGGCAGTTTTAATATAGTTTAAATCGAGGCTAGAATACGTGGCTGAAACATAATTTGCCTGGTCAGGATGATGATTCAGCTCACATCCTAGAATTACTGGCACTGGGAGATGCCCATGGAGTATAGCTTCATAAGAATGGATAAATGTTACAAAGCAGAAAGAAATACAGACTAGAAGGCTTTGAATGTCAAGATGAACTGATTTTCACTTGCTTTTTTGTGCTTTTTTGTGCTAAAAGTCTGAAGTGACATTTGTAACTACTCTTTATACTGTCTGGTTCTAATCCTGGATTATTAAAATACCTTTACAGCGCTAATCTTTTTAAACCTAAAAGTTAAGCATGGATTGCCTAGCCAAAAACGCAGTCCGTACCATTGATCCTTTCAGTAGAGAGGCTCAATTCCTAAATGTTAAGTACGTATTCTTCAGAGCGCTGCAGAAACATTGGCAGTTCAAAGGGGGGGATGTATATGACTATAGAGTTTCTTTGAGTAGTTTTTGCTGCTGCCTAAATGGAACTGTTGGAAACCATGCTTAGATGTTTAAAGCAGCCTGTTGCTGCCTTGCTCATGGAGTTGGCAGTGGGGGGGACGGGCAAATAACCAGGCTTTTGATTCTTAGAATAATATGCAAAATCATTAAGGCTTAATTGACTTGACTTCGTGAGCTGACAATAAATAAAATAACATCTAGACACTTGGAAGCAGAGAGAGTATTAACCTGCCAAAAAGTCATTTATGTAGTTGAATGTAGGAAAATAAAAACTGAACGAAAAAGATGCATGGTGTGTGACAACGCAGTCTGAAAGATTCCAATGCTAATTTATTAGACATTCAATAATTTCATGACATTGTCATATACAGTGGTTTGCTTGACTTAGAAGTCTGGCATGGAAATGGTGGTGGAGCTCTTCCTACTTCCCAGGTTTGTTTGTTTTTATCTCCCAGAGCCTTAGTAAGAAAAAAGAAATGACTGAAAGCTATTGCCTGTGTTCGTCGTTCCTCAGTTTAGTCTTAAATAGTATATTGTACCTGATTCAAGTAGCATGTAATCTGCATGTTTGATTTAAATGTTGACAAGGCAGTTTGTTTTAGTAAACATTTTTCTTCACCCATACAGGCAATACTTATTGTTGTTACGGTTGCCTTTGTTCAGGTAAGATGTTTTTCATTCACTTTACCCAAGAGCCATTTTTGTAGAAAAGCTGTATTTATTACACTTAAAGCAATTTAAAAGCATTTAGGCTAGGTTTTTTTCCTCAGAGACACGGGTGGAAAACCTCCTGCCTATGTTGTAATTAGGCCCAGCTTGGGTCCACTTTGGCCTGGAAGGTATTGCCCACAAACCACATCCATCTGACGTCCTGTGTGGACTCCCAGTTGTTCCTTTGAAAGCTGGGCTCTTTGTCAGCCCAGCTGGGATTGCTGAAAACTTCCTAGCGCAGCTGAGGAGACCGGAGGAAGCAGCCCAGATTAAAAGTACTTCCTCCAAAAGGAACCTTTCCTTCTCTCTACTGAGGAAAGATACAGTTTAGAGGAAGCACCTCCACAGAGGGAAAAAATGCTCTATTTTAAAATTTAAATTTAAATTTAAATTAAATTTAAAATTAGGATGTTGGCTCATTGACAGGAGGGCAGTTCAACCCACCTGTCAATTTGACTCTTGCTGCAAACTAGCTCTCAACTTTCAAGCCTCCAATGGGAAACAGAAAAATATCACATCAGTAGTTAGGATTCAACAAGTTAGGTTCCCCCCACCCCTTTTTAATATTAATATGAGTATTATACAGGTAGTATGTATTTATATAGAATGTAAACATGCCATAGAGGGAAGGGGGAGCCCAGGGAGCAAGTCTGTACAGTGGTACCTCAAGTTACATACGCTTCAGATTACAGACTCCGCTAACCCAGAAATAGTACCTTGGGTTAAGAACTTTGCTTAAGGATGAGAACAGAAATCACACGCCAGCGGCCTGGCGGCAGTGGGAGGCCCCATTAGCTAAAGTGGTGCTTCAGGTTAAGAACAGTTTCAGGTCAAGAACAGATCTCCAGAACGAATTAAGTTCTTAACCAGAGGTACCACTGTGTTTTAAAAAAGACACAACAGTAATGCTACACTGTGGAAAGAGATAGCGCCTCCTTTTTTGTGGTGGGAGCTCCTCAATGTGTGACCCAACCAGGAACATGTTTGGACCCATAGTTTGAGAAGCACTGATTTAGGTGCACATGTCCGAGAGTGGCATTGATGCTGTAAGCCAGATAGTTTGCTGGATATCCTAATGCCTGCCACCCCATAATTAATAAATTTAGGAAGAAGCTATCAATCGGTTTCAGAAAAAAAAGTGTGATGGAGTGTAATCAGTTCACTTTCATGTGCCATGAGCTTTCATAAGGAGCAGCTTATTCATTATGCACTAGACATTGCCTGTAACAACTTCTATGGAAATGTAAAGTTACAGATGTGCTAAGAGACAGACTGTATTTTTTGTAGTTGAGCAATGTTTTGTTCTTTTCACTGGAGAAGAGTGTAACATCGCAAATCATTGTAGACTTTCCCATACGATGGGGCAATCCAACTGGTGGATTATTTCAGTATGTTATGGTTTGCTCTATGGAGCTATTGCAGTGCTGAAGTGTTTCCAGGTAGCAGTTCTTTTGGAATCTAGTCAAGAGAGGAGTGAATAGCAGACAGACTTGATATAGTGCATATGCAGTGAAAATGATTACCAGCGGACCCCATGAAAGGGAGGGTGGAAGTCTGAGAATTCGATGAATTCTATATCTTTGGAATTTCTATTATTATTATTTTTTGTGTGAATGTAAAACTTAATTGTAAAACCAATAATTTTTTTAAATAAAAAATATAGGATTGATATAGTGCGGTTTGAGAACTATTTTAATTTTCTTGTTGTTGTGCACCTCTAGGAATACCGTTCTGAAAAATCTCTAGAAGAGCTGAGTAAACTTGTACCTCCAGAATGTCACTGGTATGGACCAGCTTATTTTTTAGACTTTACCCTAAATGAATAACCTTCAGTATCACTAATCTGATGTGGCTAAAGATGCCTTTATGATTTCACGTGATGCCAAATGATTGTATCTACGTAGCTAGTTTCTTTCTTTAAGCTTTTGATAAGATTGTCAAATAGAACTACTTAGCTGAAGATCATGTTCACATGAAGGATGATATAAAAAATCTTAAATAAGTAACAGATAATGTTTCAGTAAATAGCTGGGATTCAGTCATCTGTTTCTGTGTCACTGAGGGGATGGTGGATGCAGATACTAGAAACCGTATAAGAGCTTGCCTTTTGGAAAGGAAAATTACCATGTGTGCTGAAAACAGCAAAAACATAGCCTGTTTTTACTGGGGATGGGGTTTGGTATATTTATAGTGTATTGCTGTTTATTTTTTTTATTTAATATTTTACATTTCCTTGTGTGCCTGTGAGCTGAGAAGCAGCTCATAAATATTTTATATAAAGAAGTACTGCAAAACCTTCAAAGAGAAATGGGGCTTTTTGAGGTTTTCTTATTCATATGTAAATGACTTCTTGGATCATGGCTATTAATTTACACTATTAACTGCATATATATTTTTACTGAGTAGTGTTCTGTAAGTCTCCTCCCCACATTTGGCTTCATGCCCCTAGTTGGTATAGCAGATTTAATTAAAACTCTGAAGATGGTATCTTTTTAGGAAAATGGAAATTGGCCTCACATAACTGTGTAAAAAGGTAGCATGCTAGAGTGTAATTTCAAGACTCAGAATTGAAAACACCACTTCCAAAAGAACTTTATTAAAGGTACAGTACTTCCATTGGCATTTTGCTTTCCCCCATGCTAATACAGAACTGCCACCTTCAGTTTGACTTGAAATGGAAAAAATGACATCTAAAGGGGGAAAGTTCTTTGAACATAGCGGATCAAGCATATTTTATCTAATTAGATCTGCAAGGGCTAGCTGAAGATTATAGTTCTTTGTGATGTGATGCAGTGGTCTTCATTAGTTATTGTATCCAGAAGTCCTTTCTTTTTAAATCTCAAAATAAACGTGAGTGAATGTATTCCACCAAGTTTTCACGTTATTGTAACATATTTCATTCTCTACAGTGTTCGAGAAGGCAGGGTGGAGCATACACTTGCAAGAGACTTGGTTCCAGGTGATACTGTCTGCCTGTCAGTGGGAGACAGAGTTCCTGCTGACCTGCGTCTGTTTGAGGTGCGTAGTCATTAATTGCACGCTAAACTGTAGTTTTAGATTCTGGGATCTAGCAGATATGTGTTACTCTTAGACATTTAATAATATAGATTCACACACTAACTTTGCCGAACAATAATGTGGGCCTAGAGAAGATCTGATTTCACATTACATCTTATCACTGGAGTTTTTGTGAAATTATACCATAAGGCGAAAGGGCTAACGTGAGCAGGTTATATGCCCTCTGGTAACTGACCGTAATATAATTCATCCACTAGTGCAAAGGCCACCTGACATGTCAACAGGAGCAAGTTGGCATGACATAAATGTCACTCTTTGTATGACTAACCGGAGACCACAAGATGGTTATTTATTTAGGATTTTTAAAAATATAACTGAAGGGGGTAGCCAGTTGCAGCAGCTGTAACTATGAAATGAGGAAATATGCTGAATTCCAAGTACACTACTAAATTTGGTGGCTGTGGACATTCTGCCCTGTCTGAAATATGCAATAATGCTAATTCAAAGATTTCCAAGCAGCTGTTCTTAATTTCGAACAATTCCATCATATTAATGGGCTGACTCATCATGATTTTGGTAGCAGCAATACTGTATTTTTCGCCCTATAGGATGCAATTTTCCCCTCCAAAAATGAAGGGGAAATCTGGGTGCGTCCTATGGGGCGAATGCAGGCTTTCGCTGAAGCTTGGAGAGCGAGAGGGGTCGGTGTGCACCGACCCCTCTCACTCTCCAGGCTTCAGGAAGACATCCACAGCCTAGGCAGCCCTGTGGGGGTTCCCACAGGGCTGTCTAGGCTGCGGATAGCAGGCTGCTTCCCGGAGCGCCGGGCGCGCTAAAAGCAGAGCGCCCGGTGCTTCGGGAACACATCCGCAGCCTAGGCAGCCCTGCGGGAGTTCCCTGCAGGGCTCCCCACGCTGCACATAGCAGCCTGTCGCCCGGCGCGAGGGGCGCCCTGAAGCAGAGCGCCCCTCGCGCTGGGCAGACATCCGCAGCGTGGGGAGCCCTGCAGGAGTTCCACGCAGGGCTCCCCATGCTGCGGATGTCTGTCCGGCGTGCAGGGCGCTCTGCTTCAGGGTGCCCAGCGCCCTGCGCACCGGACAGACATCCGCAGTGTGGGGAGCCCTGCAGGAGTTCCCTGCAGGGCTCCCCACGCTGCGGATAGCAGCCTGCCGCCCGGCGCGCTGGGCACCGGGCAGACATCAGCCAGTCCCACAAGCTCGGGGGACAGTAGGGAGGCGCAGCGCCGCCATCCCGCTGTTCCTCGACCTGGTTCAGTTTCCCCAACCTGGTTTGGGGGGGGGGAAATAAAGGGAATTTTTTTTTCTTTTATTTCCCCCCCCCCCAAAAAAAAAAACTAGGTGCGTCCTATGGGACGAAAATATGGTATATTGTTGCTTATTCACCCCTAAAAATGTGAAATAATTGGAGAGGTGAAACTTGTTTCCTGAAGCAACAGAGTATTCTATATGATTCATGCACATTATTCTACCCACCTGTAGGTTCATTTTTGTCCCTGAAGCTGTAGGTAAGGAATTGGGAACCTCCATGTCTCTCCATGTGTTGTCGGAATCCAATTCCCCTTAGTCCTAGCCAGCATGGCCAGTGGTCAGGGGTGATGAGAGTTTTAGTCCCAACAACATACGGAGGGCTACAGGTTCCCCATAACTTCTGTAGGGAAACTGCGGGCTCCCAAGCTATGGCACATCACTATCTGGCCCACAGCCTCTCCTCCATGATTCCTCTGTGCTGCCCCTGGACCGAGAACAAGGAAAGTGTTCCCCAATGGGAGTTGTCATCTCAAGGCATGTCAAGTGTAGCTCTTTATTTGTGTGGTATGGCTGAATTCTAAATATATAATTGAGCATGGAATATAAAGCATACTATATTAAGCCAATTCTGTATTTCGAAAATGCAACTTAAAGTAGTCAAATGTATAGTCCAGAGTCAGTTGTATAAACATAGGCCATGGATCCTCTGGGCACTCCAAGTAGGGACTACTTTCTTCAAACAGTTAACCCCATGCTGCGTTGTAAGCTGTTTTTGAAACTCTGTATTTTCAAAAGCAGTGTGATTACTGTTTGTGTTCAGTCTGTAACATGCATAGACTCCTAAAATGAAAGTTCAATAGCGTCTCAAAATACTAAGCATGTCCACTAATATTTCAGAACCACCTTTCCAACCTGGGGTTCTCAGATGTTTTAGTGCTACAACTCTTCATCATCCCTGATTATGACTGGCTGGGGATGATGATGAGGGTTGTAACAGAACAAACCTTTGGGGACCCAAGGTTGGAGAAGGCTGCATTAGAAGATGGAAAATAAAATATAACTGTTTTATCATATCTATTTTTCCCTCAAAGGCCGTGGATCTGTCTATTGACGAATCTAGTCTGACAGGGGAGACAACTCCTTCCTCAAAATGCACTTCTCCTCAGTCAGCTGCTACGAATGGAGACCTCACTTCAAGGAGCAATATTGCTTTCATGGGAACACTTGTTCGATGTGGAAAGGCAAAGGTATTCCTCATACAAGAATACTAAATGTATGCATTTGTAAAAGTTAGGTTGACTGTAAAGGCTACTGATTTGCTACAATTCAGGATATATTTTATTTATATATACATACATACATTTACACACACACACAGACACCCCTTAGTAGAGAGCATTAGACATTAAAAACTTCCCTAAAGAGGGCTGCCTTCAGTTGTCTTTTAAAAGTAAAATAGTTGTTTATTGCCTTGACATCTGCTGGGAGGGTGTTCCACAGGGCGGGCGCCACTAGCAAGAAGGCCCTCTGCCTGGTTCCCTGTGACATTACTTCTCACAATGAGGGAACCACCAGAAGGCCCTCGGCGCTGGATCTCAGTGTCCGGGCTGAACGATGGGGGTGGAGTGCTATCTGAAATGCTGTGGTAATATAACCTTGGAAAAATGTATTGGTATTAGGGAGGTACGAACATGCCTGTCTGTTCCAGCGTTCATTCACACTGGTATCTTTTGTTCCACTGCAATTTAATTTGCACAAGCATATTAAATATATGCTTATCTCTGGCATCAGGAGATATTTACAAATCAACTCCCTTCCCTATATGCTCCTTTTCAAATTTAGTTAATTTCCAGAGGCTACGATTGCGACATGTCTGCTAGTTTGATTTCAGAGTTTTATATAAACTTGTATAAACCCTGTTGATATTTTGCTCTTTGTGTCCTGGATTGTATAAATTATTCTTACCATTTAACCACATATAACTCCTTTTTATTTCATTATTCAGAAAATGGTTATGTGTGCGTCTTCTGAAACAAGACTGTAGCTAATTTTCATTTTAAAAGAACAATAATGAATCATACATTCTGTTGGGTTGTGAAATTAGCACAACAGGAAGTAGATTAAGACTGCAATCCCAACCCCACTTTAATATTTTTTTTCACTTTCAATTTTACAAACAATAACCAAAAACAACAAACAGAATACAAACAGAATATCCCCTTTGACTCCCCCTTTTTATTATTTTCCCTCTACATCTCCTTGATAACTCCAATTATTATAAATCCTTAATCCATAATTCAAATTTTTACTACAAGTTTTCTGCCAGTCCTACTAATGAATGTAGTTGTTTACAATAATTTTTCAAATGCATTATATACTTTCCCCCTTCTTTATTAAAGTTTGATTCTTCCTGGTTCCTGATTCTTCCTGTGAGTTCTGCCATTTCAGCATAGTTCATATCTTCTTACCATTTCTGGGCTAGCAAATTGTCTTCCTTGGGAGAAAGACAATTATACATTAAAGAATATGTAAATAACATCCATAATTTGTGTATCTTATCACATATAACGTTGCATGTGTTTTAAAAACTCCAAACTTTTTGTTGGAGAGAACCAAGGTGAAAATAATTCATAACAATAATCTTGTGTCGTGGTGGGAGTTGAAAGGGCAGCTGAAAGCAAATCCTATTGATAGTTCATTTTTCAATGGATTCCTCCAGCATCCCTGATTTGCACTGTAGGTTCACAACACCTGCACTCTGCTACCACTTATAATTAAAAAGTGAATGCATGATAACTTGAAGAAATATTTAATCATTATAAAGGTACCTTGTAGACAATGCTAAAAAGTCAGTGCAAATAAGAGTTTGGCCTCAGTTATACAAGGGTTGGGCAGAAGTGGTTTCTAGGCTAATTCCTGGCATGTCAGTGATTGCTTGGATTCATATGAAGAATGTGAACTCGGTCAAGAGTGCTGGGCTAAGTCAACCTTGATCTAATTCTGCAGATTATTTCTTGTGGTCTTAAGCAAAAGTGCATTCTCAGGCTCACTCAACAAATATTAGTCATGCTTCAGCTGTGAGATCTTGAGTATACACCTTGTACTTTTAAACATTTTAAAACTTTGGTGAACCGTTGTATTTCTAGTAAAAACTTGAAGTCAGTCCTCTTGCAAGTTAAATAATAATAGACTTGTTACAACTATGGGGGAGGGGAGTAAGCCAATCCTCTTTGAATTTCATTTTGAACTTGTTATGTTTCATTTCCTAGGGGATAGTTATTGGTACTGGAGAAAACTCTGAGTTTGGGGAGGTTTTCAAAATGATGCAAGCAGAAGAAGTAAGTAGTATAGTATTACAAATGAACAACTTAAATCCTGGTTCTTACAAAGTTAGATCATTTTACAGTGTTCACTGTAAGCTGAACAACATGAAGGTAGCATCAAAACCAGAATTGAAAAAAAAATAACCTTTCATCATTACACACAGATGCCTTAAGTATAGGAGTGTGATTAAGTCAATTGTAGAAATGCACCCAAAAATTCTACTGAATTTGAAGGGACTACTAATCTGAGTTTAGATTTCCTTTTAGATTTGCTAGAATAACACTTTTCTATGTTTTCTGTTCTCATTTGCAAGATATCTTGGTGCTCACTGCAATATTCTCTGCAAATAGAGTTAATAAAATTATCCCAAAAGTTTGGGCATTCACAATGGGCTGAAATGCCTGCATTTTGTGAACAAATGCAGCCTTTGAAATCTTCCCCCCTCCCAATGTAATTTAACTTTTGTGAAAAGCCAAATATTCAGGGCAGATGTGAAATGGCTTTTGTGTAGGAAGTCTTGTTGACGATGACAGAATTATTGAGTCTTTCTTCCTTTCACATCTGATTAGTATTTCAGAAAGTATGGAGGATAGAAGAGAAAGAATTGGTACCTGTGGGGTACCACTATAAGTGCATTGCCACTGGCTGAGCTATGCTGAGCTGAGTGCAGTGTATTTTTTTTATAGCAATTTTATTCTGACTTTTCATTTCAGCTTTAATTTTAAAGGCAGCTTTCAAATAAAGTAATAGAAAACTGTCCTGCAATGCAAAAACACAATACAAAGCTAACAAAAGTATAAAATCAGATAGTCCTAGACAAATCTGTTCAACTAAATAAATGTGTTTTAATGTTCTTCTTACCTAGGCTCCAAAGACACCTTTGCAGAGGAGCATGGATCTCTTAGGAAAACAACTGTCCTTGTATTCCTTTGGTATAATTGGTAAGAGAACAACTGTTTTTGTACAGCTCTCTCACCTTGCGCTATTCTAACTGATTAGGGAGATCTTTTAATGTTCAATTTGCTTTTATTCTAGGCATAATTATGCTGGTTGGCTGGTTGCAAGGAAAGCATATCCTTGATATGTTTACCATCGGTGTGAGGTGAGATTCTTAAGTATTCTCTCTAATAATACTGAAAAAGTGAATGTCTCAGACTGTCCTCGCAAAAGTTTACTTGCTTTATGCAAATTAGAGAATCTGCCGTTTGAATCTTACTTTCCTGTGGACGCTTCCCAAATTGGGCTCTTCATTAATAGATATTAACGTATCTTCCAAAATGCATGTTAATGTTTCAGAGAGAAAACTTTCAGATTCATCTGTTTACACGGCAAAGAACTGAGATAAGGAAGTGATAACAAAGCTAGGCAAATAGTTATATTCCAGTTAACCTTGTCCCTATTCACACAAGTGGATCTTGCTAATCAAAAATAACTCTCTCTCTCTCTCTCTCTCTCTCTCTAAAGAAAAAGGTCATTCCCATCTGCTTTAAAAGCAGCAGCTGCTCCACTTCTAGTAGAGCCATATGCACACTGTAGAAATTTGCTTGAATTCCACTGACCCTAGTGAGGCCTTCACAGCGATGTTGCATTTAACTTCTGTTAATTGGACTGTATATCTTAGGTTTTCTTTACTTGCCTTGAAAACACTTTTTCCTCACTGTATCCTTTTGGGACACCATCTCTCTTGGGAACTGGCTGGTTCTAGGCCATTAGTCCAGGGCATGGTTAAGGAGCCTTTCCCTTCCTTAGTTTATGAGGAACCTTGTTTTCTGCTTCCCTCCCTCTCCCTTTTCCCTCGTTTTTTCCAGTTTGTAAGCCTGTGGGTAGGGACATGGCTTGTTGTAATGGACTGCATGTAAGCTGCTCTGGAAGCCTTTTTGGACAACGAGTGGAGGGTACGAATGCTCTTAACAACACACATTTGCTATGAGCCTGACAGTGCTCTCTTGCCTTTCATTTCTCTTAAGAAATGCTCCATGCTGTAGTAGAATCTATCCTGCTATCGCTGACTTATTATATGACTGTTCTTAGCAAACATATATACCACTTTTCAGTAGACTTCAAAGCACCTTATACTGAATCAGAATGCTGGTCTATATAGCCCACCACTGACTATTCCAACTGGCAGCTGATCTCAGGATCTTGCCCAGCTCTTCTGCCTATGATCTTTTTAACTGGAGATGAACTTGGACCTCACACAATGTATGCTAAGGCCTTTCCCCATCTTTATACTGGGATGTGGGCAGCTTCATAGGATACCAACTCATGATATGTGATAATTCTACTTTGTTTTTATTTCTAGCTTGACATAGGTTTACTAATATCTAGGGCTGAAATATTCGGGACAATCTCTTTTAAAATATTCTTTTGCACACTGATTGCTGCCTTTTTACAGTTGGTTCTTTCCAGTAGCTGAGACACAAGTTTTTTGTTTTTTCTTTGAAACAAAGGCTGGTATTGCCTTTGAAAGCCATCACGAACTATTTTTTTCGCTCTATAAGACTCACTTTTTCCCTCCTAAAAAGTAAGGGGAAATGTGTGTGCATCTTATGGAGCGAATGCAGGCTGTGCAGCGATCCCTCTTGTTGCTCTGGCTTCTGAGATTCAGAATATTTTTTTTCTTGTTTTCCTCCTCCAAAAACTAGGTGGATCTTATGGTCTGGTGCGTCTTATAGAGCGAAAAATACGGTACATCGGCAACACCAATGTCATGTAGTCAGGCATGATGTCACAAGGTCAAATCAGAGTGAGGACAATGCTGCTTTCACTCACTCTGGATGGGCAAATGTTTTTGCTTTGTTTTGCAGGCCATTAAAAACAAAGAAACTTAGGATTGTAGACTTCTTCATGATATGAGCCAACTCCCTCATTTTCACTCAGCCCTATAAAGAACACATATTCTGGCCTGGTTTGAACACAATGTTAAACCATATTTTAATATAAATGATAGTGTTAATATGCACAAATTATTTGCTCTTCCTCTGTTCCTGCCTGTACTTCATTGGGGGAGAAAACAAGGCAGAGTATGGCTTTGTTGCGATGTGTGAATCTGGACCTATAGTTTGTTTCTCTCCATGTGTGAAAGTGGCTTCTGTGTTTTAACATGTGCATACAGTTGTGAAAGGAATCACTTAACATGTCCTCTTTAAATTATAGCTTGGCTGTAGCTGCAATCCCTGAAGGGCTGCCTATTGTTGTGACAGTAACGTTGGCTCTTGGTGTGATGAGAATGGTCAAGAAACGGGCCATTGTCAAGAAACTACCAATTGTTGAAACTCTAGGTAAGAATGGCAGTGTGCAGAATTACTCGAGAGTATCTGATGGTCATAATGACAGTATGAATGAATAATTAACATTAGGGTATGTAATCTAGAAATAATATATGCTGAAGCTGATCTTGCAGAGGGCATTTAAGAAAATCTCTGGGACAATCTAGATTTGTATCGAAGGTTGCAGTAAAAATGGGACTTGCAAAGAAAGAGGAAAGGGAGTCAGGAATGTTTGGCTGGAGAGAGGTGGGTGGCTTGGTGCTACTTTCCCTTAGCCCAGGGATAGGGAATCTGTGACCTTCTGGATGTGTTTGGACTCTTGACTCCCATCAGCCTCAGCCAGCAGAGCCAATAGTCAAGGAAGATGGGAACTCATCTGCCTCTGGAGGGCCACAAGTTCTCCATCCTTAACCTAGTCAAAGACTCTTCCTCTTTCTCGATATTTTGTGAAGAGGCTCTTTCCCCATGTTCTGTCATTCCTCCGGCCCCCTAACCCTCCCCAAATATGTCATAACTTCCATGTGATTACTGCATTCATGTTTTCCCCCAGGCTGCTGCAATGTTGTTTGTTCAGATAAGACTGGGACGCTGACAAAGAATGAAATGACTGTTACTCATATCTTTACGGCAGATGGATTACATGCTGAGGTAGGTAGCAAGCAGACCATAGAATTGTAGAGTGGGAAGTCCAACCCTCTGCAACGCAGGAATCTCAACACACGGTTCCCCATGCAGTCTGAAACCATACTGGACCCTGCTTAGCTTTGCACATGTGCTGGCAGTTTCACTGCTGTTGTTGGCGTATGGCATGTGCCAAAGGCGTGTAGCTCCCCAAGCGTGTAGGTTCGTGGCAGTGCAGTTCTGTGCTGGAAGAAATTCAGTCAGGCTCCAAGTCTTCAGTCTGTTCAGTACTTTACTGACATTGAGGCAGTTTCACTATATACAGGCTTCCACTAGATCCCTAGTAGAAGGCGCAAGCTTCAAATGCAAAGCAAGTACAACTCGCAGCATACATACAGCACAGAGATCAGCATCAATCTGGCAGAGCTTCCTTGCAGCAAAAACAAAGAGGCAATGTAGAGACCCCTCTTAATATACCCAAGAATGACCACACCCATGGCCAGTTGCCAGATCACAGGGACCTACTTGGCTGGTTGCCAGGTCACAGGGACCTACTTGGCTGGTTGCCAGGTCAGTGACTTTCAAACACTAATCATAAGACCTGTAGGTGCAAGATAAGGGAAGCAATTAAACTAAGGAACCTCAACTGCTGTACCACAGGGATAAAATTAAGCTGTATTTGTCTTTGTTGTATTTAATAAACATAAGCATGGATGGGCAGGTTTTATTTTTTAATTTTATGAGAAATGCATTGGTCCTGAGAACTCCATTTCTGGAGGACTGGTGTGAACCCAGCAGCTGCCTCACACTTATCTCTGAGCTGCATTTGTGCCTACTACTATCATTTAAGAGGAGAAATGCTAGAGGATAGAGAAGATGATTGTACCTTTAAATACAGAGGAGATTGTGGAAATGTTGACTTTAACTAAAGTGTCCACTCAGTTGCATAAAATAAACGTGCAAGAGAGTCTTGGGAGGAATATTAACTATACTACTTCTTGAAATGAATAACTCTGGCTTCTTTTCAATGTAATTTTTTTCCTCATGTAAGAAATGTCACATGCCAATGTATGAGCTCTAGTTTTACTGTGGTTCCCTGGCTCAGCAGTCGGCTATCTCCTCAGCATTGCCTTCTGATTACAGATACTGCAAACCCTATAAACCTATTCTAAGAAACAAATTTTTAAAATGCATAAGGGAATGCATAAGGATTAATGTTTCAAAGCTCATATCCTCTTTTCATAATATCTCTGCTTCAAAGGTCATAAAGAAAAATAATATTAGCAAACGTTTGCTTCCTTGTAAAATTCATATCGTCTAATTTTTGCCAGGTTACTGGAGTGGGTTATAACAGGTTTGGAGAAGTCACGGTTGAAGGTGATGTTGTTCATGGATTTAACAAACCATCTGTTAGCAGAATTGTTGAGGTAAGTTCTTGCACAGAAAGTGTACTCTTTTTTTGAAATTAGGGATACTTGTGTGTTACATTAACTTCCTTTTTCATTTCTTTAGGCTGGGTGTGTGTGCAATGATGCTGTAATTCGAAACAACACCTTAATGGGAAGACCAACAGAAGGGGCCTTAATTGCACTGGCTATGAAGGTAGGTGGTGTGTTGATGTATATTGTTTTGAAGTATTGAGGTTTTTAAGGGCAACAGAGCTAGTACAGTGGTACCTTGGAAGTCGAAATGCAGGAACTGAAGGAAGCTCCTGCAGCCAATCGGAAGCCGCAGAAGTTGCGTCGGACGTTTGGGTTCCAAAGGACGTTTGAAAACCGGAACAATCACTTCCGGTTTTCGATCGTTCGGGAACCAAAACATTCGACTCCCAAGGTGTTTGAAAACCAAGGTACGACTGTACTGATAATAGAAATGCCAGATTTTCTGTACTCCAAAGGAGTATGTGTGTTCTGCTGTGGCAAAGCCACCAGGGTCTTAGGTACCTTAGGCTAACAAATTTATTGTTGCAGTTCATTGGCCAGAGTCCACCATGCAGAGATAGTGATAGGTGTGTCACTGTACTATGCAGTAAAGAATCCAAGCAGCAGAACGTGATCTAATTGGTGTGGCCCACTCTAGGCATCGCTAGGCATAGCAATATTATTAATGCTAATAACTCCTAAAGAGAAAAAACTATGTTCTGTAAACCACCCTGAGACCTCAGTAAATAATAATAATAATAATAATAATAATAATAATAATAATACAGCAGTTCCAAATTTGCTAAAGAATTCTAACCATTTTATGTTGAATCTTGAAGATGCACCCATGGAGCTCCAAGAACATAAGGTGGTTTGATTAGTTAAAACCTTTATAAGTTATTGCAAATAAAGCAATTTTGAAGTCGCGTGGTTATTATTTAATAGTTAATTCAGAAGTGTTCAGCTTTTGAAATTGTTCCAAAGCTAACATGGGTTCTTGAATACTTAGTTAATAAGATACTTATGTGTTAACTGTTGTGTAACTTAGGCACTGGCTATTCTACTGGTACGGCTTTGTTGAATGTATGGGCAGTCTTGGAAAACATAGTGGGGAAGAATGGAAGAATTAGACTGGGAAGCTAATCTGGTATGTTGAATTGGATCTAAAGGTAGAGTGGGAGGTGGAGTTCAGAGTGTTCAATCAGCGAAGTGGAAGAAACAAACCATTAGACGGGGCAAAAAAACACCCATCATTCATTCACAGTGTGGATTTACTTCTGATCCATTTTTCAGTAGCATTTCAGTGGTGCTCTAATGAATTGTCAAGACTTGGTGTGTGTAAGGATCGCAGCCTTATTTGGGACTTAGTTTCATTAAGTTTAGTGACTCTTCAAAACATGCTCGCGTTGAACTGGGCTGTTTGGAGGCTATTCTCATCTTGCAAAATCTCATAGTTCCTGTTTAGAAGGCACATAATGTTTTAATCAGCGGTAGCTTGCCCAGCAAATCAGAGCTATAATGCTAGGTTTCTCGCAATGGTGGCACTCTGGCATAGCAGGTGGTGTGGGGAACTCAGGACTGTGTGGGCATATCCAGTGCTCCTGCTAGTGTGCCCACACAGCTCTAACCTCGTTACCATGTCCCTTTTTCTTCCTGGCTTCCATGAAGATAGTGCTACTGCTCTGCCCTGCTGGGCAAACTGCTTCCAGTTTTAATTCATAGTGCTGTTCAAATCCTGATTCTATGTCGTCATTATTGCTGGTTCCATTTGTATCCTGTTTATGCCCCAAGAAACAAAGACTGGAAATCTTACATGCAGTTATTGGGTGTGCCTGGAGTTCCTGGAGTTGCTGAACTTTAGGAAGAACTACATTGGATAACTTCACAGTGCTCTTTAGGCTTTGCTAGAATGTATATTGCTTACCACTATGTTACAAGAGAGTATTCAGAGTGCATTGGTTCTGTTCTAAGTGGATTGACTCTTGCGTGCCACTGGTAGAGCATCTAGGGGTATTTGTCAAAACAAGTGAAATAGTGATCATCACAATAAACTTATTCGAAAACTTGCTGAGAAAATAATATGAAGGGGAAATCTTAAAACTAGAGGAAATCGTAAACTCATTCAAAAGCAAGCTCAGCTGAAACAAATGGGAGTTTAATTCCACATAAATATGGAAAGAAAAATGTGTGGGTTATACATCACCATAAGGAGATCCAAGAATGAAATGGATTAGAACCACATGTAGATCTAGAAGGACTCTGTTTCATAAGTCAGCCTTTGCCAACCTGGTGCCCTTGAAATGTTTTGGACTACAACGCCTATCAGCTCCAGCCAGGCTGCTTTAATTCAATACCTTGCAGTGAAGCAGTATTTTCAGAGCAACCTGTACCTGCTGGCCATATCCAGCAGCAAACAAGCTGAGGGGCACATGTGAGACACTAAAACAAAATACAATTGATTGTTGCTGCTCTGGCTACAAATGCAGTGGAATGAATTGGCAGTGTCCTTTGTTCTCGTAGATGGGCTTAGATGGAATCCAGCAGGACTACATTAGAAAAGCAGAATATCCCTTCAGCTCTGAGCAGAAATGGATGGCTGTTAAGTGTGTACATAGAACGCAACAGGTATGTCCTTTTCTGAGATGTGTTTCAACAGGCTCCAATATCCCACTATATCATACCATTTTAAATATGCAGCAACAGTTCTGCTTATGCAAAGTTTACATTCTCATCTTAACCGAATGGGAATTGTAAGCTTACTTTAAAAAGAACTTAACTGAAACAAATGGCACTGTGATGTCATGTCTGGCAACAACGTGTGCTTGGCCCAGCAGAGCTCTGCTTAAAGACAGAGTTATTTTCAGAAGGTCTTTGTTTCAAAAATTCTGCTGGCCCGCCTTTTCTTTAGAAGCAAGAAAGTGTTGTTTGTTAGTTTGTTTGTATGCTTGCTTGCTTGCAAAAAATGATATGCTTCTTGATTGTAGGTGGGGTTGGGGGGGAACCTTCTAAGTGCTTTGCAAAACCTCTAGGTGGTTTATTGAAAATGAGAAGAAATAGAGAGGGACATATTTCTTACAACTCTTAAACTATATCAGCCCATATTCTCAGGGTGTTCGAACCCAGTTCTTTTAAGTTAGATGCCGGAATAGCATTTTTGCAGACATGGTAAAGGTATGCACCATTATATAGTCACAGAACAGTCATGGAAATAAAATATTGCCTTGTGTTTCAGTAAGTGGAATACAGTATGTGGTATGTAGGCTTGCGTTCAGTAGACTAATGAGTTTTAAGTTGTTTATAAATTATTATCAGCACACTGAAAGAGCTTTGAAGTTATATAATGACAGCGTTGCGACAGGGGACAGAGCAGCAGGTGCTAACATGTTTTATCTTTTAGGACAAACCAGAGATTTGCTTCATGAAAGGTGCTTATGAGGAAGTGGTTCGATACTGTACGACATACAATAGCAAAGGGCATAGTTTACCTCTCAGCCAACAACAAAGAGATCTTTATCAGCAGGAGAAAGCATCCATGGGCTCTGCCGGACTCAGAGGTAATAGCATATTTCACTATTGTCTCCACTACAGAGGAAAGCATTTTGAAATCTTAATTGCTTGCTGTTCTCAACGTGAGAAACTCTAGAACAAAGCTGTGAATAATCCTTATGCGTCATTTGCTTCCATTTTTATGCATTGTGTTGCTTTCAGATTGCATGGACAGTAGTATTTAAACTTCCATATTTAAAATGAGAATGTGTAACTTCTTAGCTTTGCAAATTACGGTTCCTAAAATATCAGAAGGAATGCCTATACTATTCGTTGGACTTCTGATGTAGCTTTATACATCCCCCTTCAAGGAAACTTGTCTTAAAACCTAAAAGCTAATGAGTTGTATCAAAATCTTGGAGCAGACCCATTGTAATGAATGATTGGACACAACTAAATTAATGATTACAGCGGATCTGCAGTGGGCATGATTTCGTTGGATCATAGAATTGTAGAGTTGGAAGGGATCCTGAGGGTCATCTAGTCCAACCCCTGGAATGCAGGAATCTCAACTAAAGCATCCGTAACAGTTAGAAGCAGAATAAGGCTCCAGACCTGTACACAGTTACCTGAGAGCAAATCTCATTGAAATAACTGGGGTTTACTTCTGAGTAGACATGCTAAGATTTGTCTTCATTTATCCCAACCCAAAAGTTAGGTATGACTTAAGTCCCGTAAGCAAAGGGAACTAAGTGCTGTTAACTTGATATTAATCCAGCCTACTAGATATGGAGGGCAAAAGACAAGTCACATACAGTGGTGCCCCGCAAGACGAATGCCTCGCAAGACGGAAAACTCGCTAGACAAAAGAGTTTTCCGTTTTGGAGGTGCTTCGCAAAACGAATTTCCTATGGGCTTGCTTTGCAAGACGAAAATGTATTGCGAGTTCCTGCTGGTTTTTTCCCCTTCCCCCTCCTTTTTCTAAGCCGCTAAGCCGCTTATCAGCTGATCCGATCAGCAGATAAGCCGCTAAAAGCCGCTAATAGCGCTAATCCGCTAATATGTCAGTGGGCTTGCTTCGCAAGACGAAAAAACCGCTAGACGAAGAGAATCACCGAACGGATTCTTTTCGTCTTGCAAGGCACCACTGTACTGTGAGACGAAGAGAGAAACCATGTCTGTTTTTGCTGGTTATGCAATCTCCCAATTGACTGCATTCTATGCAAGTGAAATCTGTTTTGGGAAGTCACGTACAAAAGCATCCATGAAGGTTACAGTGTTGCTAGGGGGGGGGGGAAATGCTCTTATTCTAGAAACTGGAGAGGTCTAGCTGTATCATTCTGATCTTCTAAGTAGGTGTCATATCTCAAGGTATAAACTACTTTCTCCCCCCCTGTTTCTTTGAAAGTTCTGGCCTTAGCTGCTGGCCCTGAGCTTGGACAGTTGTCATTTCTGGGTCTGGTTGGAATGATTGATCCTCCAAGAACGGGCGTAAAAGAAGCCGTCACTGCACTTATCACTTCTGGAGTCATGATAAAAATGATTACTGGAGATTCACAGGAGACTGCAATTGCCATCGGTATGAATGTGTGTTTCCCCCCCTTTATTTCCGTCAGTTGAGTTACTCATTGCCTTGTCGATGAATGTATAACAATGTGGCTTCTTTAGACTCTGAAATCAGGGCTAGGATCCAAAGGGCCATGTGACCAGCTCACTAGCCCAAGATAAGTTATTCAGGCTTGCTTTAACAAACAGCACACACAGAGAGTGCATGGCAAGCTACGTTTGTAACTGAGAGCAGTTTCAAAAACTATCTGATATACCTTAGGAATCAGCTATTCAAACTTTAGCCAAAAATTCCATTGTGCTAGTGCAAACCTTTTTCATGCTGCTAGCCAGATTTTGGGATCCTGATCAATATGGTATTCTTGAAAAGTTTTTACTCACAAGTTTAAAAAACAACCAAGTAGTGGGTTGGGGTTTTTTTATTGCTTCCACACCCTTCTGGATTGTAGCTATTGAAATGATTATTTGAACTATTTTTATATTTGCCAGTTGCACATGTGATCAGTTTATGTTACTATTATGATATGTCATTTGTGAATATTTTTCTAAAAGAAAGCTTCACTTTCTGCTCACAGAGGAAGGCACCCTGTGATGGGAGGCAGGGCTCAAATAAGTTTTAGAGCTGCCTGTTTTGTGTCTTAGAGGCTATTTAGGAAAGATGAGACAGTTGGTTGATGTGATCACTCCCACGCGTCCGCTCTGGTGTTGTGGATTCCAACAGGTGCCCTGGTATTCTGGAGAATCATAGGCTATAGTCTTCTCCAGTTTCATGTGACACACCTTCTCTGAGGCGGGCCAAATGCGTTATCACACATAATTGGACAAACCATTTGGCAGCATGGGCAGTGATGAAATTGCACTTTGTAACCTGCACTGCAGGGACGCGGGTGGCGCTATGGGTTAAACCACAGAGCCTAGGAGTTGCCGATCAGAAGGTCGGTGGTTCGAATCCCTGTGACTGGATGAGCTCCTGTTGCTCGATCCCTGCTCCTGCCAACCTAGCAGTTCGAAAGCATGTCAAAGTGCAAGTAGAAAAATAGGTACCGCTCCGGCGGGAAGGTAAACGGCGTTTCCATGCGCTGCTCTGGTTCTCCTGAAGCAGCTTAGTCATGCTGGCCACATGACCCGGAAGCTGTACGCTGGCTCCCTCGGCCAATAAAGTGAGATGAGTGCCGCAACCCCAGAGTCGGCCATGACTGGACCTATTGGTCAGGGGTCCCTTTACCTTTACCTTTATCCAACACTGCATCCTCTCTAGCTGCTAGCTAGCAATCTTCGCAAACTTGCTGTGACCAGCTAGCTGCACATTTTTAGGAGAAAGTCACTCTTCTTTGGAGAGACCTTGATTCCGCAATTGTTGCAGTTACTTTGTTGCGTTTCCAGAGCATATGGTCATTCATATGTAGTATAACTAACTGTATTTGCTTCAGGGCTGCAGAAAAGCATTTAGGATTGTAAAACTCCCTGAACATTTTCTGTCACGTACCACTTGTCTCTGTGTGGGTGTGTGACACATGCAATAGTCCAGTCTGCATTGTTGTAGCTTTGCTATCAGGAATAAATAATAAAATAATCAGTGAGAACATAGAAATTTAAATTGTATATATTCATTTGGTCCTTCTCCACTAGATTCTTTAACTGTAACATCTGGTAACTTTGTTTTGTTTTGTTTCCTAGCTAATCGCTTAGGATTGTATTCCAAAAACTCTCAGTCAGTCTCAGGTGAAGAAATAGACACACTGGATATACAACAACTTTCACAAATAGCACCCAAGGTTAGTTTTAAATGGACCCAAAGTGGTCTGGGTAGATGGAACTCTTGAGTTAGTGTGCTAGTGTGTTTTAGTTACTGAATTACTCTAAGAAGCATGTAAGGGTACTTTGAGCAGGCATTAGTAATGTCTTATATATCAAAGTTGTGTATTTTTGTGAACAGATTATCTAATTTGGAATATCACAATCTTCCTCTGGTGGCCATAGGGGAAAATCTGAGGTTTTTCCTGATATCCTTTGAAATCTTTGTCAGAAAGTGTAAGAGTGTGCCTTTCTTTTTGGCTAAGGCACAGGCGGATTAAGCAGCTTGAACAAATTGGTGTGTTCTAATTTAAGTTTGAGTCTTAGTACTGCAACGCGAGTTCTTGTTCAAGTAGCAGGAAAACTGACACTTGGCAAGTGTGTGGCAGTGTGAATAGCATCCTGTGCTGGCTTTACAATTTTGGGTCTTTTGGTAAGGACCCACCACCCAGAAGAGGTGAGGTGTGCAAACAAAGCATGTTTTTGTCTCACCTTAAGGCAAAGAAGGCCACATGCAGCTGAGGCTGCCTCCTTGTTGCCACCACCACTGTCCTCCCTACAGGGAACCAAAAGGGGTTGCATCCAGTTGTCCTTGCTGTTACCGCTGCTAGAAGACTTGTTTGCCCTCCATAAACTGGTGAGGGGCGCAGCAGGCCTTGCTGCCATCTCCACCATTCAGCCACTGCCCAGTGCCCAAGTACTTCCCTCCTGGCTAGGTGTATGGGCGACAAAGAGAGAGCGAATATAAAGCTGATGGGCAAGGAAGGGAGAAGAGAAGAAGTAGTAGAATAAGAGACAGTGAGAGAGGGGAAAAACCTCTAGGGCAGCCTTTCTCAACCTGTGGGTCCCCAGATGTTGTTGCACTACAACTCCCATCACCCCTAGCAAGGCCAGAGCTCAGGGATGATGGGAGTTGTAGTCCAACAACATCTGGGGACCCACAGGTTGAAAACCGCTGCAGTCTAGGCTGAGCTCTTATGGAGCTGCAACCTGAACTGTTCTCAGCACTAGGAAGGAAAAGTCTGAGGAATGGGATGGAGCCTCCCATAGCAGAGAAGGAGCCTAAAGACTCTGTGAGAGGGAGGAGCTATCCCGAGAGGAAAGAACTGCTCTTGGTGGGGCACTGAGAACAGACGTTCACAGCAAGCAAACGTCTGTGGGTTTTTTCATGGAATCTGAGTGTGGTGACAAATGGCCAGTCTTGCCACTGGAGCTCCAGCCCAGACAGCTCCAATGGCTAGCAGGGAAGGAAATGGGGAATTGACAAGCAGTGGTGGAGCTTCATGCTCTGGCACTGGGGGGTGGAGAGCAGGCGGGTGCAGGGCTGGCGCGCCACCCGCAGGGGCATGACGTGCGTCCTGGGGGTGTGACACGCCTCCTGCGGGGGCGTGGCACCCAGCACGGGTGGGGGTGCAGCCACGATGGCACCCCTCCGGGATTGCACTGCCGGGGGCGGTGTGCTCCCCCCGTACTCCTCTTCCTCCGCCAGTGTTGACAAGCTAAATCCTGATGGTGGGGTTAGGAGGGAAAGAGGAAAAGTATTGGGAGTAGAAAAATCCCCCTTCCCTGTGTCCATTTTCTGCTTAGCTGCCTTGTTGCTGTCATGGCTATGCAGTGTTGAGTGGAGGAGAATAGGCTGGCTTATAGTTAAGAAGCACAATCTTGCACTTGTAAAGACTTAATTTCCCCTTCTATTTCTTAGGTAGCAGTGTTCTACAGAGCCAGTCCCAGGCATAAGCTGAAGATTGTCAAGGTATGTGTGTGTTTCTAAAACTGACAGACATGTAGTTTAAATGGTACAGAGATGTTGAACTGTAGTGATCTAGTATCCAGATGGGATCATTTGGGGCTCATCAAGAGGAATCTCTCACAAATATATTTAGTGGAAAAGACGCAAGGGGGGCAAGCTAAAATTCGGAACGATTCTTTGCAGTTGACTCCTACAGGACCTTGGTTTAAGTCCGTATGAAGTACTTACACTGTTGATTTGCTGTTTTTAAAGGTAAATAGAGAAGTAGAACTAGGAAGAAGGTTGTTTTGACTGCACAAGAAGAAAATGGCATAGAACCAGTGATTGCTTGTGTTTGAGTGATTTTAGGGATGTCTGCAATTGGTTTGGTAAAGCCTTTATAGACTTAACTCATGAGAGGGAGCTCACCTACCAGTCTTCACTTTCAACTGAAGATTGCACACAAAAAGTTTTAAGACTGTGTTCGTTGTAAAATCTCAGATTTTATATCTTGTGATGATAGATTGGATTAATTTTGTTTTCTCAGTCACTACAAAATAATGGTGCAGTAGTTGCTATGACAGGAGATGGGGTGAATGATGCTGTAGCACTGAAAGCTGCTGATATTGGCGTAGCAATGGGGCAGACGGGCACAGATGTCTGTAAAGAAGCAGCTGATATGATCTTGGTGGACGATGATTTTCAGACAATAATGTAAGTTTGTTTTACGTTCCCTTTCTGCGTACTATGTAGCAATTGCGTTATCTGGATGGGTGTCATTTTGTCTAGCATATACAAGTGCCATCTCGTTGAACTTTTTTTTAAAAAAAGCCACTTAGGTGAAATTTAAAAGACAAGTGGTTTTATTCTAGTGGATTTTCTATAAAATTTTAAATGGGAAAATTTTCTCAGGCAAATGAGGATAAATGATCACTCTAAATTTAGCATGTTTATTTTACTTGTGTTTAGTGAACAAAGCTAAAAACTTTGAAACTGCCTGATACTGTTTTGCAGTGGGAAGCCATTTATTGTTACTGTTAGATTGCAAGAAATAAGAGTTGCGTTTTCAGGATGCTATCCAAATAATGTGCCCTTGCAGAATGTGTTTTTTTTCCTCCTAAGCACTTTTTTCTTTTTATATTTCAGGTCTGCAATTGAAGAGGGTAAAGGAATTTATAATAACATTAAAAATTTTGTTAGATTTCAACTCAGCACGTAAGTTTTGCAGCACAATATCAGAAGCTTCCTGTTATGAATTCTGCTTGATTGAGATTAATTGCACAGAAGTTTGCATGACCAAAACTGACATAAATTCAGCTCGGTGATTTGTAAATGGCACACTGTTTGCTATATTGCCATAATGGATTGCTGACCATAATTCTAACAGCACTAATAAATTCAGCATCCATTCTGGCACAGTTAGTTCGAAATTGGGGTATAATTGCTTGAAAATAGGACTCTAAGCAAGTAACTGCATAGTAGAAGCTTAACCTTAGCAACAGTTCCCTTTACTTGAAATTATCAGAGCCATGTGGTTGTCCTTTGTTGCTAAATGAGAACAGATCTAAAAATAGTTCCTGCAACTTGTAAGTCCAAGAGTTCATGATGGTTTGGCCTCCCTGATAAGGTACGCATTTTCCAACCACTGCAACAGATGGTCTATACAAGAAGGGGTTTTGATTTATCAGTCGTTCGGCATTTTAAAATGTAAGGCACTCCTAAATTATTTTTTTATTTCTATAACAAAAGTACACTTTGTGTCTGGCACACAGTATACAGCCTCTAGTGAGGAGGCTTAATGAAATGAGACAATTTTCCTTTTGGCTTGTATTGCTGTCTTGGGCTAAATATTTTCTAACGTCTGCTTGATGTTTAGCATCCCAAAAACTTGCATGATCTATTTAAAACAATTGGATTGTTACTGTGTATGAAGTTTTACTTGCTACTCATATGTATTGTGGGTCTTACTGATGCTTGAAATGTTTAATAACAAATTTCCAAATAATTTTAAAAAACCACTCCCTCCCCCCCAAAAATTGTGATGCTGACAGCTGTGTAAAATAACTTTTTTCAACAGGAGTATAGCTGCATTGACATTAATCTCATTGGCCACATTAATGAACTTTCCTAATCCTCTCAATGCCATGCAGATCTTGTGGATCAACATTATCATGGATGGGCCTCCAGCTCAAAGGTAACACTTTTCCTTTGAGAGTTTTTGAGAAGTTGCTGAATGGTGTAACTCTCTAGAATTGTGAATGGTATACCGTATTTTTCGCTCTATAGGACGCACTTTTCCCCCTTCAAAATGAAGGGGAAATGTGTGTGCGTCCTATGGAGCGAAGGTGCCATAGCCCCGCGACCCTCTCCGGGCTGGAGAGGTGACGCGCGGCTATGGCAGGAACCTCTACAGCCCCGTGTCACCTCTCCAGCCGGGAGAGCGCACGCGGGGCTAAAGAAGCACCCCGCAACCCTCTCCTGGCTGGAGAGGTGACGCGCAGCTATGGCAGGAGCCTCTCTGCTGCGCCTTTCCGCTGCTCCCTGACCTGCTCTTTGGGGCTGGTGGTGGGCTTCCCCCCGCCAGCCCCAAAGAGCAGGTCGAAAGGAGCCTGGAGAGCGAGAGGGGTCAGTGCACACCGACCCCTCTCGCTCTCCAGGCTTCCAAGGTAGACGCCTGAACGCACCTTAAACCGCACCTTGTTTTAGAGCGGGAAAACAAGAGGGGGAAAGTTCTCCCCCTCTCTGTGCAGCGCCTCCTGCCGCTTCACTGAAGGGGCGCTGGGCAGAGAGGGGGAGAATTTTTTTTTCTTGTTCTGCCCCCTCTAAAACAAAGTGTGTCCCATTGTCCTGTGTGTCCTATGGTGCGAAAAATACGGTAACTCCTAGAAATGTTAGTAGAATCTTGCACAGAGCTTTTCCTCTGTGTGGACTTGTGTATCAAATTATATTGTAAAAAAATTTTCTTTCTGGAAAAAAAAGTATATTAAATTGGAATAATTTGTTTAAGTAATTATTTTCCGTGCAAAAACTCTGGGCAATTTCCCAAATGGGGGTTTATGTCTGATGGAATGTTTGTTGGTGCCTTGTTAAGGATTTAAAATTAATGTGTTACTTTTCGGTTTTGTTGTTAGAATGGTGCCCAGAGGTTGTTGCATTTGTGTTTGCATTCAAAAGCTTTTTATATTACAAGTAGTCAGCAGTAGACTCGTAGGGTAACTACTCAGGAAAATTTACATTTTTAAGCAATATTGGTATGAGAAAGATCATAATGTTAAGTTTTGCAGTTGAATAAGGCACTTAGCAGGTTTGATCCATGCAGTTAGTTGAATTTAGGTTGTATACTGTGAACTAAGTGTGAATTACTTGGTCTGGATCCATCCAAACATGATCGAGTACTAATCATAGTTAATTATATCATAATAATTAAGCAGTAATGTTTGGGTTGCCCTGGCACATATGAACCTTTATTGAAGAGTATGCCTGAGTCACTGTCTACATTAATTTGATTTTATGATGCCTCAATCAATCTAAACTTTCAAAAAGTTATTTGTGTTCTTATTTCTAGCCTTGGAGTTGAGCCTGTGGATAAAGATGTTATTCGAAAGCCTCCAAGAAATGTCAAGGATAGCATTTTGACCAGAAATCTGATTGTTAAAATACTAGTTTCATCTATAATTATTGTATGTGGAACATTATTTGTCTTCTGGCGAGAGGTATGACAAAGATGCTTTTTTAAAAAATGTGTATTTATTATCTGCTTGCAGTGCTTCATATATGCCAGTAGTTGCAAATATAAAAGTACATAGACCGTGCAAAGGAACCATGCAAGTAAGTCCATGAACCCAGTGTTACTGAGGTGCATGGCCACCTGCTTTTCAAATGGAGAAGCATTTCAAAACCAGTGTTAGAAAACGGCATAGCGTTAAAGAAAAACTGTAAAATGCCAATGTTTATATACTTCCACTGATCTTAAACTTAGGTTTGGCAATTAAATAGTGCGGAGGTTTTAAAGGTCGTGTGCAATAGAGATCAATCAGTCTGGTTGTGTTTTTTAAAAAATATATGCAGATATGGTATGAGGAAGATAGGAAATAATTATAGTTCTAGGCAGCAGTCGTACACACAGCTGAGGAATAATTTAAAATTCTACATGCCAGTATCAAATTCTTAGGCGCCTAGATCAGACAATAGCGATACTTCCACACTTGGCTAGAGGACTGATGCTTCGTAGTATTATGTTGGGTGGAATTTAAAATGTTTTATTGTAAAGTGGCAGAGAACTGCATATATTAATTCTCTCTCTCTCTCTGTCTCTCTCTCTGCAGCTGCGAGACAATGGCATAACTCCTCGAGATACAACAATGACGTTTACGTGCTTTGTATTTTTTGATATGTTCAATGCTTTGAGTTCCAGATCTCAGGTATGTGACTGCCTGTGTTTAAAGATATGGTATTTTGAAAAAGTGAAAGCAACCTCTGCACATTATCAAAATTTCACAGATGCAAGTAGCTCAAAGCCATAACTTAATTCAAGCTACCAAAATGCAAATACTGTAGATGAGTATATAATCACCCTATCATTTGAGTTAAGATGGATAATCTCAAATAACTAGAATACACAAGAATAAAATCATAGGTGTTATGTTTCTATTTGCAGACTAAATCTGTGTTTGAGATTGGACTCTGCAGCAACAAAATGTTCTGTTACGCAGTGCTTGGATCGATCATGGGGCAGCTACTAGTAATCTACTTCCCTCCTCTTCAGAAAGTTTTTCAAACTGAGAGTCTAAGCATACTAGGTGAGAGTTTTTTTCTTGTTCAGCTGAGTTTGGCTTTCAAACCAACAAATCTAGACAAGTACATTATTTCCTTGATTTGTTTTGTAAGGCATTAACAAATAGGGCTTAGACTTAAAACATTAATATAGTTAAACGAGTTGGGGGAACACTTTGGAGTGGATACAAGGTGGCAGAAATTCCGTTTTTAAGAGCGACTTCAGCATTGTCCTCCTCGACAGCTATAGTGGTACCTCTGGATGCAAAAGGGATCCGTTCTGGAGCCCCATTCGTATCCTGAAGCAAATGCAACCCACATGTGCATGTGTGCGGGTCGTGATTCGCCGCTTACACGCATGCACGTGACGTCATTTTGAGCGTCTGTGCATGCGCGAGCGGCAAAACCCAGAAGTGACGCGCTCCGTTACTTCTGGGTCACTGCAGAGCATAACCTGAAAAAGCTCAACCTGAAGCACATTTAACCCGAGGTATGACTGTATCTTTCACATAATGGCAACACTGAAACATTGCTCTTGCTTTCGAGCCTGTATATGACCAAGGTGAGGGTGAAAACAGAAATGAGGGCTTATGGCATGTAGCTTTGATTCAGTTTAAAGGGATGAACCCCCACTTTTCTGTCTAGCTCGGAGCTGGTGTGGTGCTCATCTTAACTTTGCACTAAGATTTAAAGGGCTCAGTGCAATGACAGGGAAGATCCCTGACAGCTGCCAAACTAGAGAAGAAGGCTGCAACTGGCCAGTTTGGCCCCAACACTCCCCTCCTGAGAGAAGGCTAGTACAAGCCTGGTCTTTTGGTGGTCACCATCCATCACCAAACAACCCTTTGCTCTTTCCCCCAGCTCTGAAAGGCACAACTGAAGATCAGAGACCATGGCTGTAAATTTATATACACAGTTAACTTGGGAGTAAGCCCCATAGAAGGGACGCGGGTGGCGCTGTGGTCTAAACCACAGAGCCTAGGGCTTGCCGATCAGAAGGTCGGCAGTTTGAATCCCCACGACGGGATGAGCTTCCTTTGTTCAGTCGCAGCTCCTGCCCACCTAGCGGTTTGAAAGCACGTCAAGTGCAAGTAGATAAATAGGTACCACTCTGGTGGGAAGGTAAACGGCGTTTCCGTGTGCTGTCTGGTTCGCCAGAAGCAGCTTAGTCATGCTGGCCACATGACCCGGAAGCTGTATGCCGGCTCCCTCGGCCAGTAAAGCAAGATGAGCGCTGCAACCCCAGAGTCATCCGCGACTGGACCTAATGGTCAGGGGTACCTTTACCTTTAAGCCCCATAGAATGTAGTGGGACCTGCTTCTGTTAGCATACATGGGATTATAGTGAAAGGGCAGGAGCGTGGAATCTGACATTTTGGCATGGCTAGCAAGGCCAGCAAGAATTTGTTCTGTTTATGACCATAAAATATCTGGCAAGTTAGTCCAAAGGACAAACAGCTTGACTCCAAGTTTTTTCATAGCTAAACCGTTGATTATAGCTTTGTATTTCTGGCTAGCTGAAAAACAGTTACTCAGTTAATTAATTTTAATTTAGTTTTGATTTGTTATAAATTTGATAAGGAATAAAAATTGGCAAGAAAAGCTGTTACTCAATACCTGCATTCTTCTGCTGTTTTTTAAAGGAAAAAAACTTTTTCTTTTTTGGTTTAGACTTGCTGTTTCTTCTGGGACTCACCTCATCAGTGTGTATAGTAGCAGAGATTATAAAGAAGGTTGAAAGGAGCAGGGAGAAGCCCCAGAAACATGGTGGTTCTTCGTCTTTGCCGTCTTTTCTTGATGTATGATGCACATTGCATTCTTTCCGTTTGCAAAACTAGAAACTGCTGTCGTATGTAGGAGGAAGTTATCACGAGAAGATACAAGGGCTTTTGACAAGTCCCTCCTTTTCCCTGATGGATGAACACTGGCAATTTTTAAAGACTGGTGAATTCTAAATCTTCCAGCCAGGGGAGTAATAAACAATTATGCAACTTTGGTAATATTTTTTCCTCAAAGACAAAACTTTACTTTTCAGATTGTATGGAACTTTGTAAGTGTGTGAGAGGCTACTTTAAAAATAAAAAAGTCAAAAGTCTTGCCCACCTTTTGCTCTTAAGAGATATACATGTATAGAAATGTGTATTAGATATAAAGATTTTAGTTTTTATTTAAAGAAACCCTTTACTTTTATGACGGTGGTGGGACTTAACTATGAAATATTCAAGGCATTCCATCTGGTCTAGAGTGAGATACAAGAGTGCCATATTTTCAGATTCTGTATTTATTTACATTATCCTGCAATGTGTACCTTGTGCTTTTATTTTTTAGGTATGTTCTTTGCACAGGATGTGACCACTGTCGGATCACTGTCTTTTCTTCCTTTTTGTGATTGAAAAGCCTATAATTGCAATTTTGAAGTAAATGTCTGCTTTTCTTAAAATACGTGTGAATGTGTAACTTGGTATTTTAAATGAAGCTGGGTCACAAACTGAAAAATGATTTCTGAATTTTTTCGCTTCCACAGTGAGCTAGATCTTTTACTTGGCCAAATTTAACAACTTCCTGTTCTGCTGAACTAGGAACTCCTTGGATCAGTGAGGTTCCACAAATATTGGCTGTAAGTCCAAATATAGGCTCTGTATGTCCTGTCCTGCTTCAGCATTCCTGAGCCCAGATGAACTACATCCTAACATCAAGTTCAAGTCCATAAGTAGCTGAGCCTTTGATTTCTTTCCTCCCTTTAATAAGCAAGATGAGAACGTCTGTATTTCTGAGATGCACTTAGTTGATCTACTGTGTTCCCCATTTTAATGCATTTCATCCCTTTTTATTTTATTTCCCCATGGTTTCTTTATACTTTTTTTGTAATGCATTCAGTGTAATTTGATGCAAATGGAAAAAAAAACTTTATTTAAAAAGCTCGAATTCATCAATATTGGTATGCAACAAATCTTCACTGTTTTGTATGAAGGGTGGATCTGAATCACTTGTGAACTATGGTCAGGGTCTATGGTGTTTTGTGCTCAAACCAGGACTTTCTTGGCTTCCCAATCCCATCACAAACCCCCTGAGGGCCACCCTGAGCCGATTCAATAACAGCATGATAGGTTGGAGGGGGGGGGGGAATCACCAAACCTCATCACATGTGTTTGCATACCGTCTTTCCCCGAAAGTAAGACATCCCCCGAAAATAAGACCTACTTCCAGTTTTGCCTCTCGCTGTAATATAAGGCATCCTCCAAAAATTAAGACCTCCCCGATAACTTTGGTTTCCAGCCTGCTGCAAGTATTATGGGCTACTATTCCCTTCCACCACCCCCACTGATGACATTTTTGCAAGAAGATTTTGGCAGGTCACTTCCAAGGCCTTACTGACATGCTGTGTGCTTTTTGTTAATGATGAACTTTAGTGCACACAGCAGGTTGAATATATGTGTCCTTCAGTTCATACTTTCTGAGTGGTAGGATTAAAACATGGTTTCGTTTGTTTTAATGACTGCCTGTGCAAACTTAGACATTACGTTCTATTCAAATTGAACTCACAAGGATGTTGGGACTATCCACTATGTTTCATGAGACGTAATTAGTGTTGTCCTAGTATTCGAGGGAACAAATAAGAAGAGTGGGTTCTTATCCATAGCTTCTCTCTGTTTTTTAAAAAAATCTATTGGGGAAGGGGAATGAATCTCTCTTAAGAAATATCCCCTTGGAAATGCAGCCATATCTGCTGAAACTTGTCTAGCATAATTCTGATTTTGTCCTCGGACATTTGCCAGGTGTTAGGAAACTTTTATCAGGTATATTGTGAAATATTTGTAACACACTGGTAGAAGTGCCAAGAAAAGACCAGTCTGTGAAAAAACAAAACTGCAGATATTGTCCACATCAACGTATATAAAAAAATAATGGGGGGGGGGGAGAGGGAAAACAGGGAGTCAAAACATGAGTCTTGGAACTGCATGTAAAAACTATTGAGTGAGCAATGTCTATTTGTCAGCTTTCAGGGATTTGTCATTGGCCATAGAGGGGGAAGGGTAGAGTGAGGATTTGCATGTGCACAAAATGCACTGTAAAACCCCTAGTCACTCAGACTACTCACTGCAATAGTACTACTCAAAGGTAAGAAGACATTTCCTCCTGTAACTAAGACCAACCTTAACTGGCCAGCAAATCAAGCATAATAGCACCATAGGATTCCTGTCATTGTTTCTTGAAGATTCATTTTGAGAGAGGACTTCTGAAGTTTTCAATGTAAAGGACACACCGCCTCTTTCTAGTAAACTGGGCTTTCAGTTCTCCACCATTAATGCTTCAAATCTGTTGTTAATACTGCATGAAGGCAAAGTTTCCAACATGGCGCTTTCTCTTTTATCCAGCCCTTGATCAGTGGTTTGATTGTTCTTTTTCCTGCGCGATTTGGGTTTCTTCTTTTTCTGGAAGAAGTCTGGCGGTGCTATATCTTTCACTGTATGTATCATGTTGCTATAAAGCTGGTGCATTTTTGGAGATGCGCTGAGCAGGTTCTCTGGTGAGGAGGATGATTTAAGCTCATGATACAGTCTGTGCACCAGGGTCCCATTGTAGAGCCTGTCAAAAGACGGGAGGGAAAGTAGTTAGCATCTAGCGCAGCTTGGTGCTGTTGGTACAAGTTATTTTATGGTTTGAGAACTCAAGATGTGAAGGGTATCCTTTACGACATAAAAATGTATTTTAAGACTTTGTATTTGAAGCAGGTACTTAAAAGCACCCAGCCTCCTTTCTCTCCTAGTTTGATAATATTTTTAGAGGTCTTAAGAATCGCCTCGTATCATGGGGATGAAAAAAGCATAGAGGGAGTTTGGGGGCTGGTGGGGGAAAGTAGAGGAGAAAATTCAGTCGCATCTGCCACAGGACAACTTTCTTAAAGTGAGATGGCTGTAGGGACAAGGAGGAAGTCTGGCTGCGCAGAACAAATAGAGAATCTGGATGGAGGAGGCCAATCGTATAAAGAGCAGGCTTTTGGAGAGAGAAATCAGAAATTGCTGAACTAGGAAGGATGGAGGAAAGTCTATGATAAAGGATTTGATCTTGGCAAACCAAGAGCTGGTTTGATGAGGCAACTAGAACTGGCCTGGCTCCTTCCTGCCCAAAGTGGAAATACAGAGAGGGTGAGGTGGAGTGGCCATAATCAACATAGAATCGTGGAGTTGGAAGGGACCCTGGGGATCATCTAGTCCAACCCCCTGCAATGCAAAACATACAATTGTCCCATATAGGAATCAAACCTGCAACCTTGGTGGTGTCAGCAGCACACCGTTCACCACCTTGCTCACCTTATGCCTTGTCCAGTAAACTACCTTGAGAGAGTGCTTAGACTTGGGACTCAGCTACACAGCTGCAAATAAAACGTTTTAAATGTGTTGTAAAGTGCAATATAGAAATGTGACACTAGATGGCGATGGTGTGCTATGGCAAATTCAATGCATTTTTCGAAACGTTTTTTTAAAAAAGCGTTTTCTATGTGTGTGTAGATTCCACCTTGGTGTGTGGGTCTTGGGAGAGGCTAGGGAAGCCTTTCCCAACCCGGTACCCTCCAGATATTTTGAATTACAGTCCCCATCAGTCCCTGCCAACACAGCCGTCTAAAACAGGGCACCAAGTTGATGAAGCCTGGGCAAGGAATTCTGTTACTGTACCTCTTAGGCATTTGGGTAACAGATTCCTTAGCCAAGCTTACCAACATGGCCTTTAGTCTGGTGTTGGAGCCCCATCTCTCAGTCCTGGGAAATTTTAACATTCACTCCGAGGCTGCTTTGTTGGTGTAGCTCAGGACTGTAGAATCATGGGGCTCTTTTATGCATTTCTGCTCCTATATGTCAGGGTGGCTAACCTCTGGCCTTTTGGATTTTGCTGGACTAAAATCACCACCATTCCTGGCTTGGAAAAAAAGAAGTGGGAAAAGAGCAGCTGATTCAATTGGACTTGCAGCCTTGGGAACTCTTACCGTGTAAGATCTGGCTCAAGGAGAGGACTACAAAGGAGTTGGTTGAGATACAGTCCCATCTGAAGGCAGCACTGCCACTGGCAGAAAATGTGGGCAGCGTCTAATTCCATTGCTTCTTTCTGAGATGTGTCTTTTTTCCATTTCAAGAACTGTTCGTACACAATTTTATCGATCTCAATTGGTGGGCACTTGGGATCTGGACACGAATTGGGGGGGGGGAAGAGAAAATTCAGAATGTTTTGAGACATTTAAGCACAAATCCACGCATTGCTATTTGAAATATTTGAAACATAACCATCTCTGCCAAATAGTAGCCACGGCCTACTTGATAGCACCTTAAGCCTATTAAAATGTTAAGAGAAAGTGGGGTATAGATGTTGAAGGGCTGGACCTAGACCAAAGTGACCAGCATTGAAATCCCCACTCTGCCAGAAAGTCCACTGGGTGACCTTGGGACAGACACTGTCTTGCAGTCTAACCTACCTCACAGGGTTGTTGTGAGGAGGAAATGGAGGGGAAAGGGACCACGTTATAGCGCCTGGAGGTGCTTGGACCAGATCAGCGAGGCTGAGAGCTGGGGTGGGGTGTCTTGTTGTCTGAGCTGCCCAGGCTTGCGCCCTGGGGAGGGGGTCAAATTGGTGCTGCTAAAGCAATGGTCTGATTTCACCCCTGGAGGCGCACTCCATGGTCTCTTGAGACCAGTGGCGTAGCGTGGGTTGTCAGTACCCGGGGCAAGGCAAGTAATTTGTGCCCCATAACCCGTGGATTTGCGCCCCCTAACCTGTGGATTTGTGCCCCATAACCCTAACCCCCAGATGTTGCGCCTGGTGCGGCCGGCCCCCCCTGCACCCCCCACGCTACGCCACTGCTCGAGACAGATGGATGCCAGCCACAACCACCTTATACTGAGTTAGACCACTGGTCCATTTAGTTCAGCATTGTCTCCAGGGTTTCAGATTGCATCCTCTCGCAGCCCAACCTAGAGATGTCAGGGATTGAACCTGGACTCTCCTGCATGCAGAGCAGATCCCCTGGCCTTTCATGTAAAAGCCCCAGTGTGCAAATTAAGAAAACCGTCATTGGCAATGCCAGGACGAAAAAGAGGACTAAAGCTGAACCTACCTGGACTATGTATCGCTTTATCAAGTTCCCCAGCTACGACTCCAAGTAGTAAGGCTTTCGTGTGCTGTAACTTCGCTTTGGGTTCTGAATACTGCGTCCAGTAACAAGTCACGGCCAGAGGAAGCCGCAGGTGACAAGGAACTGGCTCCAGGATGCTGGCTGTCACTCCCAATGTCTCCAACAGAAGGATCAGGCGGTCTGCTAAGGGAACCTGTACATAAAGAAATGGCCAAGCCTTCGTGAAATTCCAACTGGATGTGAATCAGTTTGCAACTGGTGTGGGTCCAATTGGAACCACAGGGAGATCTCTGGATACCAGGCTGGCAATGGACATCTCCATCTGGCTGGCCCTTTCAGCTTTCTTAAGCAACTAAGGCAGAGGTTTTCAACCTTTTTGAGCCCACAGCTCTCTTGACCAACTGCATTCTTTCTGCAGCACCCCTGTGGGGGTCAGGAGCCCAGTTGTGTCACCCCTTGCCTGCAGAGCTGGCAGCCCCTCACCCCTTTTCGAACACCCTCCCTTGTGGAGTGTTCCCTCAGACTCATCTCATCTCTCCCCTCTCCTTGGGAGTCCTCTGGGCAGCCGCAGCTGCCCCCTGGTCTCTGAGCTGCCCCCTGAAGAGAGATGCCTCCTCACATTGCCCCACAGGGGCCTGGGAAGCACCACCAGGCAAGCCCCAGAGGCACCATTCGCCTGGGGAGCTTGTAGCCAGGGCTGCTGCAACAAACAGCTGTGCAAGCCTTTGGGAGGCAGAGATGTAAGAGGACCTAAGAGGAAGGGAGAGAAGGAAAGAGGGGCAGAGGCCAGTGTTGCCCACGGCACCCCTGACCATCAGGGGCCACGGCACACTGGTTGAAAACCACTGAGCTAGGCTAAAGAGCTTATTTATTGCATTGAAATCCCACCTTTTTCTCCAAGGAGTACATGGTTCACCCCTCCTCAGTTAATCCCTGCAACGACCCTATCAGGTAGGTTAAGAGGGTGTGACTGGCCTGAGAGGTCACCCAGGGAACTTCACGACTGAATGGTGATTTGAACCCTCATCTCCCAGGTCCTAGTCCGACACTCTTAAACACTACACCACTCTGGTTTCCTAGAGTAATTCTGCTATGGGACAGCTCTATAAATTACCGTACTTTTCACTCTATAGGACGCACTTTTCCCCCTCCAAAAATTAAGGGGAAATGTGTGCGCGTCCTATGGAGCGAATACAGGCTCCTTGGCTTCAGCGATAGCAACGCGAAGCCTCCGAAGCGCAGAGGGAGCGCTCCCTCCGCGCTCCGGAGGCTTTGCGTTGCTTTCGCTGAAGCCTGGAGAGCGAGAGGTGTCAGTGCGCACCGACCCCCCCCTCGCTCTCCAGGCTTCAGGGATAGCCGCCTGAAGCCTTCGGAGCGCAGCGCGAGTTCCTGCTACGTTCTGGAGGCTTCAGGTTCCTTTCACTGAAGCCAGGAGAGTCTTGCTCTCCCGGCAGGGAGAGGCTGCACATGGCTATGGCACGCGGGCTTCTTTAGCCCCGCGCAGCCTCTCCCTGCTGGAGGGGTTGCATGTGGCTATGGCATGGATCCCGCTCGCTGGATTGGCTTGTGCCATAGCCACGCGCAACCCCTCCAGCAGGGAGAGGCTGCACACAGCCTGTACGCTACTCTTTGGGGCTGAGGGGGAAATAAGATTTTTTTTTCTTGATTTCCCCCTCTAAAAACTAGGTGCGCCCTATGGTCCGGTGTGCCCTATGGAGCAAAAAATACAGTAACTAGGTAAATAAATATGGGGAAAGCTAAATGTCCCTTAGAGAAGGATCTGAATTATTTTTCTTGAAGCTTGAATTTGTTTTATTCTGGATCATTTTATTTGATGTTTTAATGTGTTGTCAACTGCGGCGAGATCTTTTCATTAAAATATGAAGTGGTAAAGAAATGAAATTAATAATAATAAGAAGTATATTTATTTATTTATTTTTAAAAAATGGTGCCTAGACATTCTGTGATGGTGACTGGAACCGAGGTATAAGATGCCATTTGGTGCTTCGCTTATCTGTCTGAGTTTCTAACACCGCTTAGGCTCCTGCTAACCATTAGGAATCTTATGCAGAGCTTTTGACAATTCAGCAAGCATTGCCCATGTATTTTCACATGTACCCAGCTATAAAGGCTGGAAAGCTTTCTTTTTAAATAAAAAATTGAAAGCTGATAGCCTCAAGAAGTTGGATTCTGTGCCCAACATCACATTATTTCCTTCCCCTCCCTACAGAACCGCAGTATTCAAACACTACTGATACGTTTGCTTTATGTCTGCCATTTTGAGCCATTTACCTCGCTTAACGTATTCAGAGAGTACTGGTCGCTACAAAAATGTCCGGACAACGCTGCCGCTTGGACGAACGATTTCTTGAGTGCTCTTTGTATTCTGTCAAATTCATGGAAAACGCGAGTGGGTGCTTTTCCCGAGGAGGTACTGACCGAACGCAGCGAACCGCCCAGAAGTAATCCATAGATGATTTGTCGAATTGGTAGAGATATGGCATTAGCACTAGGCCGTTGCATATTCTCTACCTGAACGTGGAGAATTGTTCGTTTTAATATCAGGGCATCACTGACGAATGGTGCTATAAGGCCTTTTGCTAACGCAGTAAGAATCCACGGAGGCAACTCCAATTTCTTGGCTTCCTCCGATTCATAAACTTCATTCTGGAAAAAATCTTTGAGATTGACACTGGATGGTTCGTATTCCTCCATAAAAGTACAGAGAAGCTGCCTTGTTTCCTCTTTGTCGTGCTTGTTAACATATTTCAGTACATTTTCTATAGCCTCAGCAGGATCAGCAAAGCGAGACAGCCAGTTCAGCAAGCCTTGAATGCGGACGTGCTTTCGACATTTCTGCCTGGAGCTTCCGACGGGAAGGCGTACCTTGCTAAAGAACATTTCTATAGCCGGCAGGTTAATATGGTCGTTGCCATTCATCACCGCAAAGAGAGGCAGGAGGGTTTTGTTCATATTGCTGAAATGGCCACAAAACCTCTCTAACGAGAAGCGCCGTGCTGGGATGTAGCAGTCTTGCGAGTCTTTGCAGGAGGCCAGGCTTCTCCACTGAAAGTAATTCAGAGGACAATAGCCGGCTTTCAGGTCGAAAATGCAAAAGTCGCTATCTAAAGTTAACACCGGGCAATTCAAGTGATTGGCTAATGACACAATGTCCCTGTCCGCTTCCGAAAAAGACTGGACGAAAGGCACTCGCAAGCTGGTCAAGATCTGCTTGAAGACTTCTCTAATGAGCAAAGGCAGTAGACTGCCGCCACCGCTGCCACAGGAGAGACAATAGGCTGACAGGATCCTCTCCCGAGCTCTTTCCTTGATGGTTGCAAGCTTTTTGTCAGACGCATCGCACCCTCCATCTAGCACGACGTACGGCCGGATGTTGCACAGAGTCAGCGTTTCAAAAAACTTGCGGGCGACATCTGCAAACGAATCGTAATCCCCTCCGCGCCGCATGTCCAGGTTGGAATCAAAGTAAAGGCGATGGTACAGGTTATTTCCGTCAATTACTATACTGGTGTCCCTCAACTGCAGGTCAACAAAGAACTCTCTATGTTCCCCTACGTAGCTCATTAATCCGTGGATGCCCATGCTGCCGGGCTGAAACGCCCCTGCTGAAACAAAAGAAGAAATTAGCCCTGCAGATGCAATGCAGTGCAATTCAAGGGGAAACAAGTAAAAAATCAAAACCTACTGTCGGGATTGTAACTGGCACCCTTTTCACCTGGATGATTAATTGGCAACCAATGACCCATCTGAACCTGATTTGGAGCCAGTGCAAATACAGTAGTACCTGAGGTTACATACGCTTCAGGTTACAGACTCCGCTAACCCAGAAATAGTGCTTCAGGTTAAGAACTTTGCTCAGGATAAGAACAGAAATCGTGCTCCGGCAGTTTGGGAGCAGCAGGAGGCCCCATTAGCTAAAGTGGTGCTTCAGGTTAAGAACAGTTTCAGGTTAAGAACGGACCTCCAGAACGAATTAAGTACTTAACCTGAGGTACCCCTGTAGATTAATTTGATGAACTTTCAAAATGTATCCATTTTACTTTTGAACCCATTCTTAACTAGGGTTGGGCGATATCGGGTGTTCAGCATCGTGATACATCCACCAGCTAAACGTCGCGCTATACTGATATATCACAATGTCTGAAATAAGGATGGAGCTATGTAGAGGCACTGGCTGGCTTCACGGTTTTCCCCGCATTGTGATTTTTGCATAGCGCATGCGCGCACACACACATCATGATTCACAATATATTGCTAGGTCAAAAATTACGAAACAGATACCATATGGACTTCAAACCGGTTTTGGAAGATGTATCGATATATTGCCCAGCCCTATTCTTAACCCATATAGCCCGTATAGTTAAAGCTATGGTTTTCCCAGTAGTGATGTATGGAAGTGAGAGCTGGACCATAAAGAAGGTTGATCGCCAAAGAATTGATGCTTTTGAATTATGGTGCTGGAGGAGACTCTTGAGAGTCCCATGGACTGCAAGAAGATCAAACCTCTCCATTCTTAAGGAAATTAGCCCTGAGTGCTCACTGGAAGGACAGATCCTGAAGCTGAGGCTCCAATACTTTGGCCACCTCATGAGAAGACTCCTTGGAAAAGACCCTGAAGTTGGGAAAGATGGATGGCAGAGGGAGAAGGGGATGACAGAGGTTGAGATGGTTGGACAGTGTTCTCGAAGCTACCGGCATGAGTTTGACCAAACTGCGGGAGACAGTGGAAGACAGGAGTGCCTGGCGTGCTCTGGTCCATGGGGTCACAAAGAGGTGGACACAACTAAACATCTAAACAACAACAAAAGTTGGACGATACCCAAAGGATCATCTAGTCCAACTCCTGTAATGCCAGCATCCTGCCCACAGCTGTCCCTGGGTGGGGTCGAACCCCCAGCCATCCTGTGCATGGGCGTAGCCAGGATTTTTGTTGGGGGGGGGCAGAACTTCAGTTTGCCATTTATTTTTATTTTAGCCCCCTTGGCTACGTCCATGTTCCTGTGTGTTTAAATACATGGACAGGCAGAAACTGGCTTATCTGAAATTGCAGAGAGCTGCATCTGTTGAATTTCCGTCTGCTGGGCAGCTTTGAAAGCGGGTGGGGGAACCTAGTTCCAGCAGCAGTAGCAGCAGCGACTTCTCTTCTTACCCACTTCCATAAAAACAGAGTTGGAAGGGATCCCGAGGGCTCTTTCTCGCGCAGCCCCTTGCAAAGCACGAAGCCGTCTCTCATCCAATTTGAAACCACACCGGACCCTGCTTAGCTTTAGCAAACGTGCCAGCAGTCCCGCGACGGAGGCGGGACAGCTCGACCTTACCTGCGTTGCGGGGGCGCTCCCAACAAACTCTCTCCCCCACCCCCAAGATATGAGGCCTGTGGAAGCGTCCGAGCCAGGGGGGGAAAGAGGGCGGGGCAAAGCAGCCCCGTTTCCCCGCCCAGGGAAAGCAGCGCGCCTTCGTCACGCGCTGCGCCGTCTCCTAGCGACGCGAGCCAAACACTCGCGCGGCGGGAGGTTTGTGAAGCCGACCGTACCAAGGAGCCAGGTGTGCGGAGGGGTGGGGTGGGAGGTACGCACCCACAGCGACTTTTATAGGGGGGGTCTCCCCTTTCCCCCCACCACCCCCGCAATTAATATTGGGCTCGCCTCTTCCGCTGAGTGAATGGACAAGGTAAACGAACGGCGCTTCCCCAGCCCCTCATTCCGCCTCACATTCCGGACGTCGCTCGATTTAAAGTATATATAATTAATATTTTTTTTTGGGGGGGGGGGAGAAAGGAGCCTCTCTCAAGATGGAGGGGAGCCGTTCAGGTAGGCCTGGCCGAGGCGCTCCGCCGCCCTGAGGAGCCGCTGGCGGCCAGCGCCGACGGCCCCACAGGATTGTGTGAGGGAGAAGTCGAGGCTTGTCCCTCGGTTGAGTTCCCGCCTAGGCCCTGCTCGCCGCCTCAGGTGATTCCGGCGGGTTGTTTTTTTTTTAGGAATTAGACCGTAACTCCTCCGGCCGCTCGAAAAGTTGCCTCAGGTGTTTTGCGTTTCAGTTCCGACAGGCCCGGCGTTATCCCTTTTTCCCCTTATTATTTTACTTTATTTATCGATTTTATATACTGCCCTATACAGGTGTGTGTGTGTGGGGGGGGGTGTCTCAGGGCGGTTCACAGAATAAAACCAAGGTATAAAACCACAAAATACATGATGAAAAACAAAACAACAACACTATAAGCTCCCCCCCCCATACACATTTTAAAAGGGGGAAAAAAATCCTTCCAGTAGCACCTTAGAGACCAACTAAGGTTGTTCTTCAGATACCAACATGGCTACCTACCTGTAACTATAACATTTTAAAAGGGTATAGGTCACAGGATGTAAATAAGATCAATCTCCTCTCTCATGAGTCTTGCCTTTAATTTCAAGTTGTATACCTCGAGGCAGGGCCTTTTCTGATTTTTATACACACACACCATATTTTTCCATGTATAAGACTGGTTTCCCCCCTAAAAAATTATGTCAAAAATTAGGGGGTGTCTTATACACAGATAGTGCCGAGGGTGGACTGGTGATTGGTTGTTGCCCCCAAAACAGGGGGTGTCTTATAGATGGGGGCATCTTATAGACAGGAAAATATATTTACAGTCGACTAAAGATTGTAAGCACTATATTGCTGATCAGTGCTATTTTTTCTCCAGAAAAAAAGGTGCAAGAACTAAGGTTGCCATATTTCAAAAAGTAAAGAACCAGGACACCCCAAAAGTTGCTGAACCCTGAAAGTGGCTGAGCTTTTTTTTTTTAGACAAACCAAAGTTTCTTTAGTAAAAGCTACAAGAATTTTTGAGGGTTTTGTTTGTTTGTTTGTTTGTTTTGCATGATTTAACCCCCGTTGCCAGTTTTCCAGGACATTTGCCCAGTGTCTGGAAAATAATCCAGGCTGCTGTTTTCGGAGGTGAATTCCAGAACATGTCCTGGAAAATCAGGGCGTATGGCAGCCCTACATGAACGCCTCCCCTGTTCTCTTATAATAGCAATGGCACCCAACTGAGAAGGGCCGAAACTGAGTTCCAGCTGAAAAAAAGCCCTGCTGATAACTGTGGGCCTGGTTATTATGGCTCCTTACTGTATGTTACAATCTGTATCTAGGTGGCTTTTGAATGATTAGAATCATAGAGTTGGAAGGGGTCCCAAGGGTCATCTAGTCCAACCCCCGAAATGCAGGACTCTTGCTCAACGTGGGGAGCAAACCGCCAATCCTGAGATTAAGTGTCTCATGCTCTCCCGACTGAACTATCCCAGGTGCCTATGCAGGCCAATGGCTAGAGCAAGTGAGAATCTTCTGGCATGAAGCTGACATGGCTGCAATATCAACCAATGTTTATTACGTCAAACAGCCAGCATATTTAAACCACAATTTCTGCCTAATTCTCTACATAAACAATAAAAATTATCGATCTGGGAGTTTAACAATCAATATGCTAATTAAGTGTACTTAAAATACACATCCAGAGGAATAAAACACAACAAAAGTTTAAAGGAGTAAGAGATTTAGCTAAGAACTGTAGCAGTTTATGACAATTTACATGGCTGCAATAAAGTGCACAGACACACATAGATCAGCCTGTACCTATGTGATTATAAAACTAATGTAGTGTTTGCATAGGATCATCCAAGCACTTCACATACCTTATAGCAGGGTAAGTGTGATCCTCTAAAGCAGGTATCTTCAGGCAGCCCTGTTTTGGAAAGCTTTTAATGTTTTATTTTTTAAAAATGTTTTATTGAAAGCTGCCCAGAGTGGCTGGGGCAACCCAATTACATGGGTGGGGTATTATTATTATTATTATTATTATTATTATTATTATTATTATTTCAGACCCAGGACCCACTTTTAGCCCAAACATGCATTTGAAGACCAATTTCTTAATCTTTTACCATATATTTGCATGGTGGCAGTGCTCCTAGAATCATAGAATCATAGAGTTGGAAGAGACCACAAGGGCCATCGAGTCCAACCCCCTGCCAAGCAGGAAACACCATCAGAGCACTCCTGACATTCCTGACTCCTGTTGTGACCCATCTTGGATCAGGACCAGAGGGTCCTGACCCACCAGTTGAAGACCAGGGCTATATAGGAAGGAGCTCCTCCTGCTGCATTACAACAGTCATGTAGCGTAGTTTGGTAGAATTACAAATGCTATACATGTCTGCTCAGAAGTAACCCCAACCAAATTTAATGAAACTTACTCCAAATTGTGTATAAGGTTGCAGCCACAGTTAACATAAAACTTTATGTCTTTACATTGAAAAGTGTGTAAAATGGGGGAGTTAAAAACTTCACCAGTGCTTTGTAGACTTTATTATGGCCTCTTTGGCTTATTGAGGCAAATGAAGAATTGTAGAAGCAGGAGATTTCGTAGCTGGCAGTCTCAGCAAAATACTTATACCATTGTTGTTATCCTCTTTTCTTGAAGGAGGGCTTGGAATTAGAAAGATGCTCATATTCTGTCTCATTTGAGTGTTTTCTTTTTGAAGCCAAGATCACCATTTATTTGTTCTATTGTGAACATCACTTTCAGTAATTAGAAGTTTGGCTGTATTTCATTAGGAAATCACACTGCCAAGTACAAGTCCTTGGCACAGGATGTGTCAGTATCTCAGCAGCTGGGTGTCAGAACAGTTTCACACACATGATGTTATTGTTACAAATTACAGATTCATATACCTCATTGAAGCTTGTGAACATTCTGAAGCTATAAAATGAAACTTGCTTGTTTAACAAACAACACAATTTAACAAACCATTTCTGCAGTAGTTGAAAAGCAACAACATAGCTCCACCAAAATGGCTAGGATCTTCTAGTGGATATCAGCCCTCAGAGTGATGATAAACAAAAGTGGGAATGCAATCCTATACACATTATGCTGAGGAGCCTTTATATGTAGAATTTCTGTCATGAAAATATTTACAGTACAGTGGTACCTCGGGGTAAGTACTTAATTCGTTCTGGAGGTCCGTTCTTAACCTGAAACTGTTCTTAACCTGAAGCACCACTTTAGCTAATGGGGCCTCCTGCTGCGCGGGTGGAGCATGATTTCTGTTCTCATCCTGAAGCAAAGTTCTTAACCTGAAGCACTATTTCTGGGTTAGTGGATTCTGTAACCTGAAGCGTATGTAACCTGAAGTGTATGTATCTTGAGGTACCACTGTATTTGTTAAATGTGCAATCCAACTCAAGATGAAAGAAAATTAAAAACAAATCTGTTAACAGTGGGATTTATGCAGGATTAGGTGAGCAGACGATTGCAATCAGAGGGAAAACCAGTCTGTCCTACATAGATGTTACTAACACAGATCTATATAGATACAAAAAGCTGGTAGACGTAAATATATTTACTAGCACTTAGGTTTTTCCACTTATGTCATTGATGTGTGTCTCAATAGACAAGGAACTGAAATAAAATAGAGTGAGATATTGGTGAGTAGGATAGCAACTGGGTCATAGCGAGGGGTGATTAAAAAAAACAAAAACACAAGAGAGGCTTGGCAAGCAGGAAATGGTAATCTGTACATACTGCAGCACCTTAAAAATTATTGAAATGTGACTAGTAGAAGAAGGGCAAGGAAGTGAAGCAGTGGAAGATGAATGAAATGGAACTAAGATTAAGTGGAAGAGTTTATACATAAGTGGGCTAGACACAAGACAGCTTGGCGTACTGGATTTCATACTTGCTACAAACATCGAAGAATAATTTCAGTAGAGTGGATTGGCAATGCTGTAAGAGCTGCAAAATACTATCCAGCCAACTGCAAGAACAAATTTGAAATGCAAAATGCAGTTATTCCTTTTTAAAAAATATTACCATGCATTGTTTAATAACCACAGGGATCATCACTTTTCCCATCTTCCCTTCGTTGTCCAAGTTTAAAGGATTAGATCACAATTAATGCAGGTGAAAGTCAGCTAGCTGTATCACTGCTGAAATTTTCTTTTGGAACACTCACAACACTTGCTTGCATCTACTATGTGATTAAATTCTCTGCTCTGATTTCAGGAGGCACCTGTGATTCTCTGTACCCACTGAGAGAATTGCTTTTGGGGCAATGTAGAATCCTAGAATCGTACAGTTGGAAGGGACTCCAAGGGTCATCTAGTCCAACCCCCGCAGTGCAGAAATATCAGCCTGTAGGCAGGACACGATGCTTGTGGGACTCATAGGCATCCCAGCTGGCATCACTGCCATTTCATTATGTCCCAACCCATCATTGATATGTTTTGCTTTTGTGGCAGCAGCGAAGATTGTGAGGCATAGCACCTAAGAGAGAATTGTCCCTCTTAGGTCTACTGCTGAGATAATATAATGGAGAGGAGCTAGTCTAAGTCTCTGAAATATTCTGATGTAGAAATGAATTTATGAGGTACCATTGATACAGTATCAGCTTAAAGAAACTCTCCTCATATATTGACAGAAAAGTACTTAAACGAATTATAATCTACATCTTAGGTTTTCCCCACCTTGCAGGTGTCACTTGTGAATATTGCTTCAGTGACAGAGGACCGTTTAATTCTGCAGACTCATAAATACTGGCCTAGCACTCCTGTATGGAGCAATGTTGAGATTCCAAGAAGTTACTAAGCATGGTACTCCTCTTATGCCCATTTCTACTTGCTCAAAGACCTTGATTGCAGGAAGATACACTATTCAACAGAAACTTGGGCGTGGAAGCTTTGGAACTGTCTACTTGGTTTCTGACAAAAAAGCAAAAGAAGAAGAAGAACAATTGTAAGTGTTACATACGGTGAAATAACTTGTGTGTAGTTTTTTTTTAATCCTCTTACATATATCTGATTTGTTTACATCTTTAATTATTGTCTTCAAAGATAAATGAATGGATTAATGTTTGTCTGCATGGAGTGTTCAGCCTGTTTCCCCTAATGTTAAGCAGATGGAGATCTAAAATTGATTTAAAGCATAGGCCCTTCAGTTTGTTTTAGTTTCTTCCCCTACTTTCTCCTACTTTACTCAGTTCTTTTTCATTACTTCTGTTTTTTGTAGTTTTCAGAACTGAACCAAGCTGATTGTCCCAAAGCTAATTCATATGTATTTTGCAAATTCAGCTTTGTGTATCTGCTAGTCAGCTCCTAGCTGGTATTGTAATGCAGTTCTCTAATTGACAGGCAACAGCTACTGCAGCCTGTGAGGGAAAGGAGAAAACTCCTGTGACCTTAGCTTGGTACAATCAATGGGTTCTGAGCTGGTGGTGACTGACTTTAAAAGGGGTCACAGTGGATAGTTTGGTGAAAATGACCTTGTGTGCAACAGCTGTAAATAGAGCAAGTTTTAATGTATGGATCATTAGGAAAGGGGATTGAAAAGAAGGCTGTCAGTATTAAAATGGGTTCATATGAAACTGCGGTGTGACCACACTTGGAATACTGTGCATCTTTCTGGTTGGTACATCCCAAAAAGGTAGCATCAAAGGAGGTGCAGGAGAGGGCAAACAAAATTATCAGGGGGCTTCACCTATAAAGAAAGACCAGACAGTTGTGGTTTTTTAGTTTAGACAAAATGTGAGAAAGGGGGCAGGGCATGATAGTGTTGTATAAAACCATGCATGGTATGGAAAAGGGAGATAGAGAGTTTTTTCCCCTTCTCATAATACTAAATACTTAAAACTCGGGGTTAACCAATGAAACAGAATGGCAAGAGATGCAGGAATTCGACAAAATGAAGTTCTTCATGCAGCACGGAGTTAAGCTATGGAATTTCACTACTGCAACTTTTAGTGATGGTCACCATTTTAGATGGTTTTAAAATGAGGTTAGGCATATTCATGGAAGAGAAGTTATCAGTTTCTATCAATGTTGGTCCTACAGTCATATCAGGAGCAGCATGTAGAAAGAATGGCCAGTTTTGTCCTCATGTGCTCCTTGTGAGACCCAAGGTACATCTGATTGGCCATTTGAGAAACAGGATGCTAGACAAGATGCTCCTAGTGCAGTATGTTTAATCCAGCATCCTGTTGGTCTGACCTAGCAAAGCTTTTTCTTTTCTTTTGGCTCGTTTTACTGGCAGTAGCAGCCATATGCTGCACAATTAGAGTCAGATGAATTCGTTAATTTCAGAGATAATATATTATTCAGAAAAGGTGAAGCTGAGTATGCCCCCATTACTCTTCTTTTCATGTAGATTTAAATCCCTTAATCTATGACAATAATTCTTCATGTCCTTGAGCAAAGTACTTTTGGTTACCTTTTCACATATAGAACTTTGCAATTTAGTGATGTACCAGTTGGGGGAGCCAGTGTATAACTCATGCCACTATAAAGCACTCACTTCTCCCTGAGGATTTACAGTTGCTTTCACCAAAACTGAAAGTTAACCTCAGCTGCACGTTTTGGAAAAGAGAAGTTTATTTATAAATACAGCAGAAGGTATCACAATTTTCTGCATGGATGTGACATGCGTTTGAATATTTCTGCATCGATTTTTAATTATCTATTTTTAAAGGAGAGAACTTTTGTCTACCAAAATTAGTTTCAAGGAATGAGCTAAGAATTGTGGATCTTTAAGCATTCTGCTGCTTAAATGTCAAATTCTTACCACTGAGCAAAACTATTCTGGCTCAGAATTTTTTTTGCACAGTTCTGTTTCCAGCAGTATTTCTGCTGCAAAAGCCTTCCTCTTCTGTGATGCAAGTGCAGAGGTCAATAATGAGCTTCCAGGGTGTTATGCTGCCTTTCCTACTGGTCTTATTAAACCTCTCAGCAAGCCAAGAACTGCCTTTTTGTCTAATGTCTTGAACACATGCTTTGTTACTCAGTTTTGAAAAGAACACAATTTACTGTTACTACAATAGCTGTGACTTTTCAATACCTATTTTGTCATGTCCAGGTTGCTTCTAGGGTAGGTGCCTCATTACCCCAACTTTATTTATTTGAATTCGTATTGTTTAGTCATTACAACATGTGCACCCCACCAGCAACTAGTTAAAATTTATGAAGTACCTTAGGCTGTAGTCCTGCACCCACTTATCCAGGAGTAAGCACTGTTGAAACCAATGGAGCTTACTTCTGAGTAGACAGCAAAGTTGAATCTGTTGAGAACTTGCATTTTACCAGCAGAATAAGCTCATGTATACAAAAGGTATACATGGGATAATATGTCTGTCTGTACATCTTGGTGAGTGCCACAAACATTTCCCCCTTGTCATAATGAAGTTTATTCAGCTTCCCTGAATGGTTACATTTAGCATCATGCAGCAGATCTCAAAATAAAGCTGGAATTTGCAAAATCCCAAACGAACTTGAGGCCTGTTTGTGGTTTTCCAATGCTTTAGAGATAATTTATTAGAGCTGCACTGATTTAATGCTCTTTCCAAGATAACTATAGATATCTGGCACAGACTAGTTTGAGAATTACTGGTAACTGGAGGGTAAGAAGTTGGATAGCGGTTTGGCTATGCAGTCTCTATTCTTTTTTGTTGACAGCTCTGCTGGCGATCCTGCTTTTTTGTTCCCTTTCTGTGTTTGCTCTGCTACATTGCCTCCTGTTGCTGAGCTAGCACCCACTTTTGCTACTGGGCAGCACACAGTGCTACTCACTGGCTGATGGTCAAATCAGACAGAACAACTAAAAGACTTATTCGTTGCGTTTCTATCCCACCTTTTCCTTCAGGGAGCTCAAGGTGGTGTACATAGCTCCCTCCATCTTTAATCCCCACAGTTGGCTCGTGTTCTGACCCTGTATGGACTTCCACAGAAACAGCCAATGAATATTGTGTGGGAAGGGTGCAGTGAGCCGCTCTGTGGGATGCAGTACATTCACATGATTGTTTCTTCTTCCCATTTAATGATTCCGGGCCATTGGCCAGGAGTCCCTGCCTGAAGTTCATTAGGAAGACCTGAAATCTGCTGCCCAACCGTTATAGGCTGTTCATGCGGTACCTAACACTCAAAACCTGTTTTAAAACTGTTAGCTAAATATTGATTTCTAGCCTCTCTGGCGCTTTATTTTTGAGATTTGTGGAGCAAATCACATTGGCACTTTGCAAACACTGTGTATGGCTCCAGGCCCATGCTTTTCTTACATTTCATTTTAATTTTGGCTCATGTTGTTGTCCCTGTGCTAACATGTCACTCAGTTCCTAGATCAACAGAAAGTTCTGTTCTCTATGAATGCTGAATTTGTACAACTTCACTCCATACACATCTATAAACCATTAGACTCTTCAATACATTATCTTCCTATAAGAATGATATATAAAACAATGTTTTGAAGCAGAATTGTGAATTTGGTGGGTTTTGCTTCTGTGGTAAGAAATCGGATAAAATTAACAAGATGTCTAGAACTGTTTTTGGGTGGCAACATGTAGTGTTACAGAAAATTATTTAAATAGGTGTGCATTTTGCTGTTTTGCATAATTTATTTGGCTTTTCCTAGCCAGGCAGGATAAATTAAGAACTACTGCCAGAGCAATGCTGCTTTACAAACCTGCCTACTTGAAGCCCTGCTCTCAAACCTTTTGTTTCCCCAGACTGCTGTGTTTTCAAACTAGAAGATCTAGCAACTTACATTTTTGTTGTTTAAAACATTTAAAGCAGAGATGCTGAGGACCTGAATTCTATGCCACATGCAGAATGCTTGGTGGGTGCAGCCATAAACATTAAACCATACACAGGGAGAGCCATGAATACAGGAACCTAGGGGAGCAGCTCTTGTTGTGAGGCTACAATGTGGAGGAGATCAATACATGCCACCCTGAGCTTCTTGGAGGAGATGGGATGTAGGTAAGAAGTCAGGACATAGCTACACCTAGAACAAAACACAATCTCCCTATCGAACTGTGATTCTTTGAGGGGTATTGGGATACCAAACAGCTCCCTCTGCAAACTACAATTCCCACATTTTTTGTGGTGGAAACATAACCGTTAAACTGTTGCAAAACTGTTGTATGTTTGCAGTGTAACTACGTGTTTTGTCTTTGCTACATTCATAGTTTTTTGGGAGGGGTGTGCTAACCCCCCCCCTTATTTGTAGGGTTTCATTGCAACTGAACAAAATATTTTGAAGTCACTCAGTCACCATCACCACACAAATTAGATAATGCAGGAAGTTTGTGTACTGTTTACAAGAGAAAACCTTGTAACTTATTCTTAATGTCTTATAGCTCCTGGGTAGGAATGAAAACAACTTATTCATTAGAGAGGATCAAGGCATATAGCACCAATACAAGACAAAAAATAGTGCTGCTTGTAATATGTTATGATCCCGTAGTTTGCATCCTCCCTTTCTAATTATTTTTCAGTGCGCCCCATATTGTAATTGCATGTCACAAACATACCCAACTAAGTCAACATAAGGGTGGCGCTGTGGTCTAAACCACAGAGCCTAGGGCAGGGGTCTGCAACCCGCGGCTCCGGAGCCGCATGTGGCTCTTTTACATCTTTGCTGCGGCTCCGGGGCGGATACTAGCGAGGGGAGGAGGCGCATTGTGCGCCCCGACACTCCTCACTGTGGCGGGCGCTGTACTGGCTGTGACGTCGCATGGGGCGGTGCGTGCGTTAGTCACGCACCGTCCTGACGTCACCTTCCCGCCCGCTGTCATAACGTGGCTCCGGAGATATATTTGTTTTAAATGTCGCAATGGTTTTGCGGCTCCCAGTTGTTGTTTTTTCTTCGGAAATGGGTCCAAGTGGCTCTTTTTGTCTTAAAGGTTGCAGACCCCTGGCCTAGGGCTTGCCGATCGGAAGGTCAGCAGTTCGAATCCCTACGACGGGGTGAGCTTCCGTTGTTCGGTCCTAGCTCCTGGCCACCTAGCAGTTCGAAAGCACATCAAAGTGCAAGTAGATAAATAGGTACTGCTCTGGTGGGAAGGTAAACAACATTTCCGTGCGCTGCTCTGGTTTGCCAGAAGCGGCTTAGTCATGCTGGCCACATGACCTGGAAGCTGTCTGTGGACAAATGCCCGCTCCCTCAGCCTATAGAGTGAGATGAACGCATAATCCCAGAGTCGTTTGTGACTGGACCCAACAGTCAGGGGTACCTTTACCTTTACTTTTAAGTCAACATAACAGTATTGGGAAAGAAAGAAAAAATAGAGCGCACTGCGAGGAGAGGGAAAGGATGTTTGCAATCAGAAACAGCCAATTCTGTTCTTCCAGGGTAGACCACTTGTTTGGAAAAATAAATGATTAATTACCCTTTAACTCACATTAAATGCCAGTATAGCCTTTTCAGATGTCTTGCTGGGACTCCCTCCTCTCCCTATGGTATGTTACCACTTTGCATAGAGCAAGCAAAGAAAAACCCTCTCCATTAAATGTGCTGACAGGCCATTGTTACCTTATTAAACCAGACACTGGCTTTCCATACAAATGTCTCTCATCACAATTGCCTGTAACTCCTGGGAGTTTCCTTTCCTTCAACTCCCTTTTAAAGGCCACTTCCCCAATTAATATATATCTCCTTTTCTTTTTAAAAAACTTCTAATGCTTAAGTACCCAAGTCCTATTGAAGTGTGGCCACTGGAAGACGTTGTAGTCTTCTCTGGGTAACGAAAGTCCCCATCCGTTTCATAAAAAGGAGGCTGTTCTAAAGGCATGCACGACCAAGCAGCAGAAGTACACAGCGGGCAGTTGGGACTTGGACGCCATAAATATGCAAGAGGTGTTAATATGTCCCCTCGGTGGAAGTCGCATGCTGAGAAGCGCCAAGCACCCAGCACCGTTCCTGCATGTGGTAATGGTGGGGTGTCACCACCACTTCTGCCCCTGACTTGCATTATCCCATTAATCCCGACTCATGCTAGGATTCCTTGGAAACGGCGCACTTAGCTGAATAATTTATGGCATGTCTCTCAATTATTTATGCCTTCTTATTACAACTGAAATGAAATCTAAAGGTGGAAGGAACTCTGTAACTTATGAATATCTAAGAGACAATCAGCAGATTGCTGTGTAGTTAAATCCCTGCGTTTGCAGGGCCTGTTTGTTTCTCTGAAGGTATTCCAAAGAGAACATTCCGCTGAAGCTGAATCGATTAATACAATAACAAATGGCTCCCTGCTGGTTGCGCTGCATTTGTTCATCTAATCATGCTGCTTGCCTTTTCTTCGACGGCATTGAGTTCTGAAAATAAAATTATATATAATGTAGAAAGAGACGGAGGGAGAGAGAGGAGGCGGAAGAATAGAGGGAGAGAAAGCTCTTTTCAGGTCATAGGGTGTTTATTTGTTTGAACAAATATGCTCTTGCTATAACCTTTTAGATAGGAATTTCTTTAGTTTCAGCACATATGAATTTCTTTATACAGTGTCATTGTCTTTCTGGAATAGGCTCTTTTTTTTTTTTTTTTTTGGAGGGGGCGGGAGTTTAATTTACCATAGCTGACATCCATCATGCCCAGGGATAATAAACATGACCCCTGCAGGATTCATAGACTTTGTTTCTGAGGTGACAAAGTGAATTAGCCACCTCCCTCTTACCTGATAAAGGCAGAGCAACCGTGTCTCCTTGTGAACTCCAGTTACATTATCAGAGAAAATGTGGAGTGCACCTTCACATCAAGGCCTCTCCGAGTGAGGTGAGAAAACCACTCTGTACAGACCTTACCACCTTGCATGTGTGCGAATTAGATGTTCATTCTTATGTCAAGTGAAAGAGACAGGGTGGGGTTGGAGAATGCTCATCAGTTATCAAGGGAGCAAAGTCTGACCATGTGGACTCTGGTTTAAGCCCATGAGAAGTTTCAGGGGACCCAAATGATAGGGTTGCTTCATTGGTCTTCTAACAGTGTAAATCAGCTGGATGAGCAAGGAATCACACACTGTCTGTTAAAAAAAATACCGTAAATCTCTCAAGTGAAGGCATAAAGTTATCAGATAATTTAAAAAATGGATGGTGAGCAGATGCTGCATTCCCTTTTGGGCAAATCTCTAGAGGTCACATGCCAGTTGTGGGTGGGGACAGAGGCAAAAGTAGGCAGAGCAATGGATGTACATATTTTGTGCAGCAGGTTGTTTTCTATACTGATCCCCCTCTCTAGCATCCATCTAGGTAAGCAAGAAGTATATATTAGAGTTTATGAACACATTCCAGCTAGGCAAAAAGACTCGAAGAAGTTGCAAAGGCCTGTGGGTGAGGAGGGGGTGTAAATTGGGGAGAGTCTGAAGGGCCAGTCTGAAGGCCTAGAGGATTGAATCTGGCCCCTGGGCTGGAGGTTCCCTGCCCTGGATTTAGAACCTCATCCCTGTGCTATGATTAGAATCCAAAAGTTCTTGCTCTGTCTGTGATCCTTTGGCGAAGCAAAGCTACATAAGGAAAATGCATTTCATAGTGTACAATGTGGATTTACCCCCAAAAACAACAACACTTGAGTGCTCTGAAAAACTGCTCTTAGAAGAAATGTTGACACACCCACACCCGCCCCACATCCTGACTGCTTGCTTACTTCTGATTAATTTGTTGGGTTTTGTTTTCCTAGAAATTTGGATAGGCATCCAAATGAGCTAAGTGTCGTCTCAGTCTCTGATTTCCTTTTGCTGATATGTCACAAACTCATTCATTTCCCAGAGCAAGGAGAATTTGTCAGTTAACCTGTTGCTGTGACAATTAATGTCATTGTTCCTCATCTGAAAGAAGTTTCAAAGCTCCATTTCACTGTTTTTATTCCTCTACACCACTGGTCATATCCACTAAACCTATTGAATGTTTGTGCCAATAACCTGTTAGGTGACTGTACAGTCAAAAGTTCAGCAAAGTGATTAAACTTCCCACAGTAGACAAAGTGTAGCAGAGGTTGTTTTATTTAGTAAACGCAAAATACACTATACAGTTGCTTTGAGAAGGCTTCTCTCTCTGAGCCCAGAGAGAGCTTTCAAAGTCCTTGCTTGAAGTTCTCAGCAAGTCCAAAGTTTCCAAAGTCCTGCAACTTTAGCCTTCTGTTTGTTCTTCACAAGTCTTTCCAGTTCTGTCTCCAACAATCCTTCTCCATAATTATTCACACTTCTCCACCACAGAAAGCTGTAATTGGAGCATCTGATATAGGCCAGCACTTCTTGCCAGTCTGCACAGCAACATAAATAATCAATCAATGAGACAGTCACAAGTACTCTGCAGCTGCAGCCTGGAAAAATAACCCTTTTGGAGAGTTATCACTTATTGAAAATTAACTCATTCCTTGGCAAGCCCCTCCCTTCATTCATAATACTACATCCATAATAACTTCTGATCAGAACTTGTCTTCATAGAAACGGTATTACTTACACTTTAGATGATTCTGGATCCTTATAGTTGCAGGATCACAGTGGCGAGGTCAGGGCGAGAGAGGTAAGGGACCAACTGCTTAGCTTGGCGGAGATGAAAAAATGCCGCCTTTTTATAGCTTTAACCTGTGCCTCCATAGAAAGGGAGGCGTCAAAGATTACACCCAGAAGGCGCTGGCACTAGTTGCGCCCCCACAAGGGATGGGAGTTGGCCCCCCAACCCCATATCGTCTCGACCCAGCCAAAGGACCTCTATCTTTGAAGGATTTAACTTCAGTCAGCTCCCACGTAGCCATCCAGCCACAGCTTCCAAACATCTGAACAGTGTGTCTGAGGCCAAGTCAGGGTGGCCGTCCATCAACAGATAAAGCTGGGTGTCATCAGCATACTGATGACAACCCAAACCAAAATTCCGGACGAGCTGGGCGAGGGGGCACATATAGATGTTAAAAAGCATCAGGGAGAGAATTGCGACCTGCGGTACTCCACACACCAAGGAGTAGCATGATGACACCCCCCCCCCCGTGCCACCCTCTATCCCTGACCAGAGAGGAACGAGCGCAGCCATTGAAGGGCTGCACCCCGAATCCCCACATTGGGGACATAGTAGATCTATGTTGGAGGCCAGCTATGGTTACAACTTATCAGGTTTGCCCAAAACTGTGGTTTGCAAACCCGTTTCAAATAACGTTTTTGCCCTAATCATAGTTGACTCTAACCATTGTTATCTCCAGTACAGACATTTCATTAACTACAGAGGGTATCATTTGCATAGAGAAGGGTTCCTGTGTCTATGCAGCACCTTCCCAGTCTACAAGCCATTCCTGATCTCTACAAAGCTATATTTCATGAAACACAGTCTTCCAAAATACCTTGTAAACACATTGTTTAGCCCTTGACCCTGAAACCCCCAGAGAAAACTTTGTTTTCCATTGAAATTAGCAGTGACTGGCATGTGTGACATTTAAGCTTGAAAAGCGAGGCAAGCTCACAGTGGCGGTAATGATTCTGGGTCCACAGACAAGCCAGAGGAATAAGGAATGGCTTGAAAACAACTTTATCAGAGTCTCTAAGACAAATCTGCAACAAACTTGTGCAGCAACTTCTAGGCCTTTGGAACAGCCTGGATCATGTGACCTTAGGACAAGTCACCAAATTACCAACTTCTTAATACTAAAAGACTTCTCTCATTTATAGGCTCTGTTATCACATCTTCCCCTTAAATATTAGACAATAACAATAAATAAATAAATAAATGACAATTTTGAAACATATGGATTGAAATTACTGATTAAAATGCACTATCCACAGAAAATGAGTTATCTTTGCCAGTTAATTACTCTTTGCTAATTCATACTTATTTACAAGTTCTAGAATTTTTATCTTCCTAGTAGAATGCTTCAGTGTTCATCATGGGTCACTATGGGCCCTGCTGTCAAATTCTTCTTGATAGCATCATCTGATAGAAGCTGGAATCAGTACTTTCGGATACATTTGAGGGATATCCTGGAATGGCTTATATGTTACAATGGTTATGGGACAATAAATTGACCCTAGCTGCGGTGCCAGATTACCAGATTGGCCTCTGGGCCTCATGCCTTTTAGGGGTCAACGGATCAAAATAATACTGATTTGATCTTGAAAGAAAATTACAATCAAGTTTTCTTAGTTGAATGTTATTCCAATAGAGTATATGCACAAGGGCAGTGGGGGGAAAACGAGATTTTGACTGCCATGGGGCCTCCACGGAGTTTAATCCAGCACTGCCTGCCTGCCTGTATTCCATAAGACTCTGGATATGGCTGTTCTACAACTGTCCCATTCTGGTCTCAAGTACAGTGGTACCTTGGTTCTTGAACTTAATCCGTTCCAGGAGTCTGTTTGACTCCCAAAACCATTCAAAAACCAAGGCACAGCTTCCAATTGGCTACAGGAGCTTCCTGCAGCCAATCGGAAGCCATGGAAGCCATGTCGGACTTTCAGCTTCCAAAAAACATTTGCAAACCAGAACACTCACTTTTGGGTTTGTGGCATTCGGGAGCCAATTTGTTCAACAGCTAAGCCATTCAGGAACCAAGATACCACTGTATAAGAACAATTCCTCATGCATACCGTGTCCCCTGATTTAAATTCTGGAACATCACAGGCTGCCTTGTCAAATGATTTTTATTTTTATTTTGTTTCAGTTTTTGGATTCTCTTCATCATCTTGATATGACTGTTGTCGTTAAACTGTAGTAAATAATCAGTTATGGGCAAATAAACTAACATGGTTTCCCATCAGAGTTGCTCAGAGGACCTAAAGAGATAGGTGAGAGCTATTCTGATGGCTTCTATAAACCAAGTGAGTGTCATTCTAGCGGCTTCCATTGTCATCAACTGATCAAAATGGAGTCAGGTTCAGATCCCTGAATCCAAAGCGACAGAGATGGGCACCGTGAGGTGTGAAGTTCAGTTAACATGACTGATCCCGAAGAAGCTGGCAGAGAGTTTTCTCTACTTTGTGAATCTTTTTCCTGAAACAAAACATTACTTTGATGAGACAGCCTGTGACCTTCCAGCATTTAAGCCAGAAAACAGGAGAGCGATTCCAAGAGATTCATAGAGCTTAAAGCCAGTATTATCTGTCTGTCAGACTAGCTCTACAAACAAATCCTGGTATTCCTTGGTAAGTGGCCAGTACTCATACACAGCAATATTTCACAGGCTGCTAGACCTAGGATGGATGTCACATTCTTGGGTACAATAAGGAACAAATGCCACATTTTCGTTTTCTCACCTTCAGCATCCCCGGCTATTATAAATGGCCTCTCCCGCATCATGTAAAAATAAAATAAAATAAATGGATAATTTGATCTTACCAGGTTTCTCTTCCTATGGTTATTCAACATACCCATGTTTATCAGAATTCAGAATTGCTTTCACTGACTCCACTGTGCATCCAGAAAACTACTTCCAATATAATTCAGCTGATTCCTCACTCTGCACTTCTGGGTCCACAGGCAAACGAGAGGCATGAGGAACGGCTTGAAACTACTTTATTCTTTGGAGCTTCTGTGACAAAGCATGTGCAGCAATTTATATTCCTTTGGAAGTGTTTGGATCATGTGACCTTAGGGCAATCCCTCAAATTGCCAGTTTCTTAAAACTAAAGGAATATCTATAAATTAAAAACCCTGTCATCATTGCAGTGGCTCATGGATAAAGCAGCTCTGAACTGTAGGTGGCAGTGATGTAACATCGAGAGTGCCTTCCAAGAATTGCTATACACATTCTGTGTTCAGCAATGCTCCTAATAATTATTTTCCGAGTCTGCAGGAATTTTTATTTTAATTAAACTATAAATATTTAAGTTTCGGTTTAAGGGGAGGAAAGAGCTTTAAAAAGGTAATCAAAGTATTTATAATTTTCCTCGGAGAAAAGTACAAATGGGCTTAAGAGAGAGGCGTTAGCAGGAAGACTTTTTTATCTTTATTACTCATGCTTGTTCAAATAGTTCAGTGTCCATTCTTTCCTCTATCTGTAGATTAAGCACTTTATTTTCAAGATAATTTCCCTGTACTAACAGGAAAGCTTCCTACTTGAAAAACTTAATGGGGAAAAATATATAAAGTAAAATTGAATTTCTTTTGTACGTGGATTTATCAGCTTCAGTAGCTTAGAGGGAATAACAAGCAAAATATTTTTTTTTTTATAAAATTTTTATTGGTTTTGCAACATTTTTAAGAAAAACAAACAAACATTAAAAATGACAAACATACACGTATAGTTTCAAACATATTTTCATAAACCTCTTTTCTTGGACTTCCCCATACCCCCCCTCTCTGCATCCCAATGTCCGTAGTTCAACTAGCAACTCCCAATTGTTACTTTCCAATCTCAATCATCTTAGTCCTCTTTTATAGTCTAACCTTATATCCCTGTACCCCTTTGTCTCTGAAAACCACGACATTTTAGCATTCATTAAGTTTATAGTAGTCCTTAAGGTAGCTTTTAAATTTTCTCCATTCTTCTTCCACCGTCTCTTTTCGTTGGTCACGGATTCTGCCTGTCATCTCGGCCAGTGTCATATAGTCCATCACTTTCATCTGCCATTCTTCCAAAGTGGGTAAATCTTGTGTCTTCCAATACTTTGCGATGAGTATTCTTGCTGCTGTTGTGGCATACATGAAAAAAGCTCTATCTTTCTTTGTCACCAGTTGGCCGACAATGCCCAAGAGAAAGGCCTCTGGTTTTTTAGGAAAGGTACATTTAAGTACCTTTTTCATTTCATTATAGATCGTTTCCCAGAAGGCCTTAATCTTCGGGCATGTCCACCAAAGGTGATAAAAGGTACCAATAACAAGCAAAATATTAACAATATATCTGAAATGAACCCTTATTTCCCATATTAGAGCTTCCTTTTCCACAGGAAAATGCTCGAACTCAAGCTTGGGTGAACCTCAGAAGGGACTGAGGTTCTACTTTTATGCCTCACACCCCATAATATGCATATAGTATGCGTAAGAGGCATTCACAATTGAGCATAGAAATCATAATAGAGAAAGAGGTTCTCACTTAATGTGTGGGCTATGTAGGGCCATAGCATTTACCGTATTTTCCCCTCTATAACACGCAGATTTTTTCTCCTAAAAAGGAAGGGGAAATGTCTGTGCGTGTTATTGAGCGAATGTGTGGTCCCTGGAGCCGAAAAATCAGGCAAAAATCAAATCGCGCTTCACGGAGAAGGGAAACCTGAAAAGAGGAAGTGGCTGCTTTCCTGCATTCTGCCTCAGGGTCTTACTGCCCACCCTCCTCTGTTTCGTTGCTGTGTTTGCTGAAACGGAACAAAGAGCAGGGAAAGCCCCTCCCCTCCAGGCAAGCAGAGGGGAAAGCAGAGTTCCTCTCTGTGCTCCGGTGCTGCTGGGGGAGAGGGAGAGAGAGGGGGGGAGGGAGAGAGAGAGAGAGATGGCTGGCTTGGGCGGGGAGAAACTTTTGCCTTTCTTTCCTCCCTCTCGTTAAATCCCTCTCCTGCATTCTTAGCCAGCTGCTTCTCTGCACATCCCTCTCATGTCCCTTCTTTGTTTTTCCTTCGCTCCCCACTTAAAATGCGGTTACAAAGCATAGATCCATATGGATTCTCAGGATCTTTGCATTGGGTCACCCCAAATTCACCATCAGATCACATAGCATGTCCATGGCTACAGCCTGCACCAAAAAAATCACGCACCCACTGTTGCCTGGGGCTGCAATGGTGCAAAAATGTGGTTACAAAGCATGGATCCACAGGGATTCTCAGGATCTTTACATTGGGTCACCCCAAATTCACCATCAGATCACATAGCATGTCCATGGCTACAGCCTGCACCAGAAAAATCACGCACCCACTGTTGCCTGGGGCTGCAATGGTGCAAAAACGTGGTTACAAAGCATGGATCCACAGGAATTCTCAGGATTTTTGCATTGGGTCACCCCAAATTCACCATCAGATCACATGTCTGTGGCCACAGCATGAAGCACAAAAATGATACATCCACTGTTTCATTCAGAATGTTTTCCCCCTTGTTTTCCTCCTCTAAAAACGATGTGCGTGTTATGGTCAGGTACGTGTTATAGAGCGAAAAATACGGTAATTCCTTTATTTTGTACTGGTGTTTGTTTGTGGCTGGACCAAGGTTGGCTTTTCCTTAAAATTAAGTATATGTTTTGCACTGTGGTGGTTTATGCCTATTATTATCAGTTAGCAAAAGTGGTACAGCTTGTTTACAAGGAATTCATGGTGAAAAGCAGGAATAAAACTTTCCTTGACAGAAAAAATGCTGTGGATATATTGCCGTCCATCACCCTCTCAACAAATGTCCAAGAACAGCTGCAGCAGCTTCTCAGCATGGAATGTCAATCTGTAAACACCCAATTTATAGACTGTAAAGTGGCTTTCTGCACATAATGGTGTCATATGTATAATAGTATTTTGCAGAGGGAAGTAAACAACTTACAATCAGTGTTAAAGTGACAGATTTATGACTAGACTGTTGAGTTTCTTGCTAATAAAAATAAATTATCAACACCCTCCCAAGTGCAAACAAGTAGAGAAAATGATGTTTTCCCATGTGGAATTATCTTGCATTTGTCAAAAATATCTGAGGCTTTTAATGCCACATCTAATGAATTAAAATATTGTTAGGTAAGATTACTATTTACAGAATTTATTTAGGAAACTTTCCTGCTTGCTTTATCAGAATTCATGTAGGTTTTCTCAACTTTATAGAACACACAGCTCACTTTGATCTAGTGAAATGGTTGCTAGATTTAAGTAATATGAACTCGAGGTGTATATCATTATCTATCTATCTATATCTCTATCTATCTATCTATCTATCTATCTATCTATCTATCTAAATAAAATCCCCTCTAGTCCCAGTTGCTCATGGTAGATCAGGAATAAAATCTCCTGTCCTGACTCTCCCCCTCAGGCTCAGAACCCAAACCAAAACCATGGCTGGAGATTCTGAAAGTTTTAGTAATTCAGTAAAGCCTTCCAACATGGGTCTACATGTTACAGCTAGGTAAAGTATGGCAGTGTCAAATGATAAATGTCTAGGCTTGGCTAAAATGTTGATCAAACCGCCTGTGCTCTCCTTTTGAAGAGCAGGGTGAGCACAGCTACTTGCATGATTGACATCACGAGCCTCAGGGGGTGCCTTCTTGCCTCCTCCCCAAAGCCTAGTAAGAGCTTCATTTGGGAAGGAGGTGTGAGGGAAGGAGCTGTGCAAGGCCAAAATTTGACTCCCATCCCCCCAGCCCTCGCAGTGGCTTCCCAAAGCTGGGTAAGGGAGGCACTGGGCTTTGGGAAGGAGGTGAGAGGGCTCTGACAGGGTCCTAGAGTCCTCCCAACTTCTTCCCAAAGCCTAGTTTGTGCTTGCCCAGATGTGGGAAGGAAACGGGAGGGCTCTAGGACCCTGTCAGAACCCTCTCACCTCCTTCCCAAAGCCCAGTGCCTCCCTTACCCAGCTTTGGGAAGCCACTGCAAGGGCTGGGGGGTTGGGAGTCAAATTTTGGCCTTGCACAGGGCACCATATTACCAAGGTCCACTGCCATCCAAGCCTTTGCTTAGAACTGAGCAGGTGCAAGCGCCTCTAGTGAGCCAGCTTTTTTGCAAGTCCCAGTAAGCTATAGTTAGCTTTACCATCATGTGTGAACTAGGCCAGTGTGGCCTACTAAATGAGATGCTGGAGTCAAACCTGATTGACCTGAGTTTGAATCTCTGCTGAGCTAAGGAGTTACTGACTGTTGTTGAATATGTCAGTGTCTCTCAGTCCTTCATTTATGCAGTCGAAATAATATGGACTTACCTTGGAAGTTTGTTACATTGCTGAACAAGGATTATACATGGTACATTGAAAGTGCAAGTATTGAAAACCAACAGATACCTTGCAAAAGCCATGAGCTTTTATAAGCAAGAGCCATTCATCAGGTAGATGGTTCAAACTGGATTCCATAATGTACATTTTTGGACAGTGTTCTCGAAGCTACAAACATGAGTCTGACCAAACTGCGGTAGACAGTGGAAGACAGGAGTGCCTGGCGTGTTCTGGTCCATGGGGTCACGAAGAGTCGGGCACGACTAAACGACTAAACAACAACAATGTACATTTTTAATAATCAAGATAGCAAGGGCACAAACATAGCCTGCAGAATTGGGAAATGGCGGTAGGAATATGTGTTGAAAGTCTCTTGTAAAAGTTGGTGATATGTTGAATGACAGTCCCCACTGATTAGATGGTTTTTTAAATTGTGCCATATTACAATTTTTGTTCATGGGAGTTATCTTCTGGGACACCCCCTTGGAAATGATGATGGTATAGATAGGAGTTTTTGTTTGCAAATATGTGCTCTTCCAGATGGCTCTGGTTTTGAGGACTTGAAGACTTCATGTCGAAGGCAGAGAGGTTCACAATTTGTTTTGTGTGTCCAATAGGGGGTTTAGATCCATTGCTTGAAATTTAGGAAGTTAATTATTTAATAAGTATCTAGTAACATCTGCCCATCATTACGAATGATTGTGCCACTTATTATGCAGGACCATGCTATTCCAAGTGGCTGCTTTTCTACTGCTTGTGGCAGCCTAACATAGTCACAATCCTGTTATGTGCTCCTCTAGCTGCGAAACAGAAAGCACAAAAATTTCACTAGAAGAAGAAAGCTAAAGTACCAGCTACCACACGACCCGTGTATGGGAGGCATCAGTCCATATAGGGTGATGGCAAATGTTCTGTATAATAATGCCCAAGTACCCTCTTTGGAAGAGACCAGAAAGCGTCTGTAGTCCAGTGGGTAGGAGACGTGAAAGGTGACAAGAAGAGCTTGAATCCCACTGCAATATCAAGGCGTTCACACAATGTTTAGAACAGCAGTTCCTAGACTCCTTCCCCACCCCGCAAACCACTTGAAAATTGCTAGCGGTCTTGGTGGATCACTTAAATATTTTTTTGCCTGTTGTAGGAGTTGTAATGTGCTGGACCAGGTGCTGTGTGGTTTTTAATTGTATTGTTATTGCTGCTTTTATTTCTTGCATTTCATTCCATAGAATCCCAATTGTAATACTGTACAATAAAATGCAGCGTAAGAAATAAAAGGAGCAATAAAAATACAAAAAAATAACAATCTATGTAAATATTTAATGTAGACATGCCATGGGCCACCTGAATGAAGGTCGCAGACCCCTGGTGGTCCATAGACCACAGTTTGGGAAGCCCTGTTTTAGAACACTGTACTATACAACATATATGCATGTGTCTGTGTGAAAAGAACAAGCTTTTGGAAAGGGAAACTCAAGGACATTGTAGAATGCACACTACAACTGCAAGATCACAGGAGACAACACTTTATTTAGGTGATAAAGGAGATGGAAAGAGCAATGCAATATAAACGTGGGCTCTGCAAGGAAAACCCTAGCTTTGAGCTGAGGATGGTGTTGCTGTTGGTAACAGTCATTTTGGATGGGGGGGGGCAGGGAGGAAGCTAGAACTTAGCTTGTCCACAGCACACATCTACACCCTAATTACATAGGTGCAGTTGCAGGCAGAAGAGGGACAAATGCGGTGACTGTTAGTCTCCCAGGGACTAGCTTGGAGCACGTATTTTTTCCTTCATCCAGTCCTATGGGTAGTAGAGACCTGGACTTCCAGCTAAAGAGGCCAGTACTGAGTACATCTCTTTGTGGAGATGTACGAGAGTAAAACTGTAACTTGGGATAGCACTGCTTGTGGGCTTTGCATAGGCATCCAGTTAGCAGCAGTGAGAACAGGATGCTGGACTACATGTGACTTTGGCCTCATCCAGCAGGACTCTTCTTATGTTCTTATGAATAGCGCAGGCTTAACCTGCAAGTTTGATCCTGGCTAGGGGCTCCCAAGAAAAAGTGCTGAGGTGACACACCTGAGACACAGCAGTGGGAGAGCTAATCAGAGATGGTCTGCCTTAGCCAGATAAATGTCTAGCTACTGCTGTCGACTACCCTTGTGGTGTGCATGGCACTGGGGCACTGGCAGTGAAGATGGCAGGTAGCCTCTTCTCTCCCTGAGAGATGCCTGGTTAGCTGTGGAGAGACAAGAGAAACATAGAAATAGTGGTGAATAATGGGCAGCAGCTGCAACAAATACTACACACAATTAGGTGCTTGTCAAATGAGTGATTGAGAGAAAGGATGCTCTTTATGAATGTTTTGCCTGTTCACATGTCCAACTCTTTGCTCTCATAATAGGTGCATGGACCTGATAGTCCCTCATTTGTCTACATTTGAGAGGTTTGCCAGTTTGGGAAGACAATGCTAACATGAAGGCAATACTCGTCCAAAGTTAGGAATAGCACTGCAGTACCGTCTAAGCTTTGTTCTCTTGTCATGTCCGTTGGCTCTGATCCGCTTGGAAGGATGAGTCACAAGTGTTTGGCAGCACTATCAATAGACAAGAGTAGGGTGTTTGATGTTGACTTCCTCAAAAGGGACTGACAGTGGGTCTACATAGCCTTTGCAAGTCTATGGTGGAAGCATGCATTTTATTTGGGAGTTTGGGCCCTCCTGAATGTTAACTGCATAGTACGCTGTAGCACAGCTTCCCTTCTTATAGGATGCACTGCTACAACCTGTTGAGTAAAAGCAAGTTCCTGAAACAGTTCACTTGTATTCCAGGGAGAAGGGAAGACTTGCTATGGGTGTTGGAGTGAACACATTAGGGGGGTTCTGTTGGGTGGGATGGAGAAGATGTGACAATCATACTTTCAGAATGGTCTACCCTTTCCCTTGTTTACCTATCTGTGGGCATCTTGCCCTTGCAGCCTCAGTAGCAGCAAGGGGAGAGGGCTGTTGGTGGAGTCCTCAAATAGTCCACATACCTTGTTATAGGGCAGATCATACCTAGAGGGGATTCTGGATGTAAACTTGTAGAGTGAATAAGAAGGCTGAGTTACTGAGCATATCTCCAGCAGAGGGTTCCTGTCTTTTAAGATATGCTAATGACCACAAATGGCTTGACCTGCAATAGTTGCAACTGGCTGTCAGAGAATTTAACTTAGGCTGTGCTGTTGGACAGTTTACTGAGTTTAAAATCAAAAGTGAAGAAGGTATTTGCATGTCCAGAGTAATCATGCACCACGGTATGCATACCTAACAAGAGTCAATAAATCAAGGTCAGCAAATGCAAACTAGAGCACTCTTGCCTTGGCTGTCCTTTTCCCAGGTAAAATGAGGATAACTGAAATCAAGATGTTATAAGGGATACAAAAAAACAACAGTAAGGCCGAGCTCCTTAAGAACAGCCCTTGTTTTATTTTGTTCTCCTAGCTATTGGGATTGTTGTGCTTTTTCACAAAGAGTTGCATGGTCTTTCCCCATGCTAGTCTGCTCAGTCACTGAGATCTTCACCTGAGACTTTATTCTGGTTGCTCCTGCTTTTTGAGGTAGAGCAAATAGTGAGCCTTTTTGGTGGTGGCACCGTACCTTTTAGAATGTCCTCCCCAGGGAGGCTCACCTGGTGCCTTTCTTGACAGGCCTTGCAGACACTCCATACTTTTAAAGCCACAACCTGTTTTAGGTTGTTAGAAAAACATTATTAAGTTGTGGCATTTTTGCTTTAAATCTTATCTGCCCTGGCGTACTTGGATGCTGAAGGTGTAGCTTATAAATTTAACACACGTTTTCCCATCAGCAAAGTTCCTGCTTGTGTTTTCGTATGCCTGGCATCTATAGTCATGGGAGCACTGCAATACAGCCCCATGTCACACATCTATATAAGTAAACTACAGTATGTTCTTTTGCTGCAGCGATCTATATACTCTAGTCTAGGTGCTGTGCTGCTTGTTGGAATCTTATGCTCAAACAAGTGCATGAAGGTGAAGGTTCAGTGAGTCAGTGGGTGTGTTGTTACCCGCACTGCCTCTCACTGACCTGATGTTACACTGGCATCAGAGGGGCAGGAACGCCAGACCCTTGAGTGAACATAGGATGCCAGCTCCTCCCTGCCCTGCCCAAACTCCAAACATTCCTCTCCTCTTCATAGTGCTGCCAATCTAGTGGGGTGGTTTTTTTTTGTTTTTTTTTTTTGCAAATGGTGGTTTATGACTAGTGCAGTGGTACTGCAATGTGTCTTTGAATTCACTGCACCAGCTTACTGTTTTTTGCTGGCCAAGGGGATTTATCTTATCCGGCCCAACAGGGATAGGAGTTTTCTGCCTGTGTAATGTGATGAAACCATACCATGCATTCATCAAGGTTGCTTAATCAAGACAAAAATATTTGATTCCTACCCACCTCTCCCACATTAATCCCTCACAAATCTGTTTTCTTTTGAATGAAAAACTAGTCTTTCCCATAATAACCAGAATTCATCATTTATGTCACTGCTCCCTCCCACCCCCGTTAACGCATCAGTCTTCTTTTAAATTTATAGCATATGCCCTCAGACATCCTCTGATGATTAATCTCCTTACCCAAGCAAGGCCAATTGCAATCCATTTTTAAATGGACTTTCTGTTCCTACATATTGATTGGCAATCATGTAGCAAATTTACATTTGACTTGGCAGTTAATTTATTATTTCCGCAACATTCTACACTCTGAATAATAGAAAACACTGCCAAATAATGTGTCAGCATTGCTTGCTCCCGCAATATTAGCATAAGTCCTTGTCCGCTAATCTACCTTTGCAAAAGGAGGAAAACAGCAGACTTCTGGAAATCTTTAAAATTGGAGCTCTGCTCAGGTGGTCCCACTTAAGAGCCTCTATACCAGAATTTATGATTTTTTGTATCTCACAAGAGCATAAAATGAGAAGAAGAGCCCTGGAAAATCAAACAAAAAGCTAATCTAGTCCCCTTTCCCACAGTAGCCAAACAGATACAGCACATGAAAGCTGTACCCATCCCCTGCTGTTGTTCCCCAGTAGCTGGCATTCAGTGTAGTTTTGCGCGTTTCTGATCCTGAAAGTAGCATATAGCCATTACAACTCATAGCCACAGATAGCCATCATGAATTTGTCAAATCCCCCTTTAAAGCCACCTAAGTTAGTAGCCTTCATCATATCTTATAGAATCATAAAATTGTAGAGTTGGAAGGGACCCCAAGGGTCTTCTGGTCCAACCTCCTGCAATGCGGGAATCTCAGCCAAAGCATCCATGACAGGTGGCCACCCAACCTCTGCTTAAAAACCTCCAAGGAAGGAGAGTCTCTAAATAAATTTCTGCAGCACTGAAGTACTTCCTTTCATCTGTCCCGAATCTCCAGTTTCACTAGATGTCATGAACCCAAGTTTTATTTTGACTAGAGTGGGAGAAAAACCTCTATTTACGTTTCTCCATGTCATTTGAAAGTTGAAACGTTTTATAATCCTCCACAGTATAAACTCTGCACCCTTCTCACATAGGGAAGATGCTTCAGTTCCCTGATAATCTTTGTTGGATTATTTCTCCATCAATTTATTTACTGGATCCGCCACTGCTTCGGTGCCCCTGGTTCCCACAGCCGAGATTTCTAGGTGGTTCAGCCTCGGCTAGATTTTGCTCATCCATCTTGTCTGAAAAGCATCCACTATGTACTTCAACACAGCTGACTTTCCTGGGGTACTTGTACTTTTCTGGAGAGTTACCTGTGCTTTCAATTATGGGTCACAGTGCCTAACCAGGACTGCACGGTAAGGCATCCCAGGTTGTATCAATGACTTGTGCAGGGTCTACTGCTCTGAGCTTTAGGTTTGATGCCACACAAATAGGATCCATAGCAATCATAGAAAAATCCAAGATTAAAAAAAAGATGGCTTTACAGTAGATATGGTTCTCAGCACATTTCCTAAAAAATAATAATTCAAAAGTTAGAATACAGTGGTGCCTCGCAAGACGAAATTAATTCGTTCCGCAAGTCTCTTCGTCTTGCGGTTTTTTCGTCTTGCGATGCACGGTTTCCCATAGGAATGCATTGAAAATCAAATAATGCGTTCCTAGGGAAACCGCCTTCAGACCAGGTCCGGGGACAGTCTGTCCCCGGACCTCTTCTGAAGGCTGGGGGGGGGACAAGGGCTTTTCTTCCCACCCCCAGCATTTTAAAAAACCCTGGGACAGCGGAGGACTTCTCCGCTGTCCGGGGCGATCTTAAAATGCTGGCGGGCGGCATTTTAAAATCGCCCCGGACAGCGGAGGACTTCTCCGCTGTCCGGGGCGATTTAAAAGCCCCTGGGAAGGCAGGCAGGGGGGACAAAGACTTTCGCCCCCTGCCCGCCTTCAGAAGGTGTCCCCGCCCCCCCTCCCCACTTCGGAACAGCTTTCCGAAGTGGGGCGGCTGGGGCAGGTGTCCCCGCCCCCCCTCCCCACTTCGGAACAGCTTTCCGAAGTGGGGCGGCTGGGGCAGGTGTCCCCGCCCCCCCTCCCCACTTCGGAATAGCTTTCCGAAGTGGGGCGGCTGGGGCAGGTGTCCCCGCCCCCCCCTCCCCACTTCGGAACAGCTTTCCGAAGTAGGGCGGCTGGGGCAGGTGTCCCGCCCCCCCGCCCCACTTCGGAACAGCTTTCTGAAGTGGGGCGGCTGGGGCAGGTGTCCCCGCCCCCCCTCCCCACTTCGGAACAGCTTTCCGAAGTGGGGCGGCTGGGGCAGGTGTCCCCGCCCCCCCTCCCCACTTCGGAACAGCTTTCCGAAGTGGGGCGGCTGGGGCAGGTGTCCCGCCCCCCCGCCCCACTTCGGAACAGCTTTCCGAAGTGGGGCGGCTGGGGCAGGTGTCCCCGCCCCACTTCGGAACAGCTGTCCGAAGTGGGGCGGCTGGGGCAGGTGTCCCCGCCCCACTTCGGAACAGCTTTCCGAAGTGGGGCGGCTGGGGCAGGTGACCCCGCCCCCCCTCCCCACTTCGGAACAGCTTTCCGAAGTGGGGCGGCTGGGGCAGGTGTCCCCGCCCCCCCGCCCCACTTCGGAACAGCTTTCCGAAGTGGGGCGGCTGGGGCAGGTGTCCCCGCCCCCCCGCCCCACTTCGGAACAGCTTTCCGAAGTGGGGCGGCTGGGGCAGGTGTCCCCGCCCCCCCTTCGGAACAGCATTTTAAAACCTCCCCGGGACACGGGGAGATTTTAAAATGCTGGGGGTCGGCAGCGCTTCGCTCCCGACCCCCAGCATTTTAAAACCTCCCCGGGACATGGGGAGATTTTAAAATGCTGGGGGTCGGCAGCGAACGCTTCGCTCCCGCCCGCCAGCATTTTAAGATCGCCCGGGGCAGGCGGGGGGGAAGGCAGGCGGGGGGGGAGCAAAGACTTTTGCCCCCCGCCGGCCTTCAGAAGAGGTCCTCTTCTGAAGGCCGGCTGTGGGCAAAAGTCTTTGCTCCCGACCGCCAGCATTTCCCTATGGGCTTTCGTCTTGCGATGCAAGCCCATAGGGAAATTCGTCTTGCGAAGCGCCTCCAAAACAGAAAACCCTTTCGTCTTGCGGGTTTTCCGTCTTGCGAGGCATTCGTCTTGCGGGGTACCACTGTACAGCTTTGTCCACTGCCATAATATCACAGAATGATTACTCCAATCCTCAATCCCACTTCACTGTCAATCCCACATCACATCAGGTTGACTAGACATTTTCTAGGAAGCTCTTTATTGAAGAAAGGGCTTAATATTTCTTGATAAGAATGGCTTGGGATCATTATTCTACAACAGCTCACCTAAGTTTGCTAAGGGGTGTAATAGAAAAGATTCCCCAAGCAGTGTTTGCCAAGACACATTAAACATTTCTTTTGATAAAGCATTTCCTCCTATTGTGTTTGGAAACTTACCTGCTTTATGTTTTGCACCCTTGCTGTAAACTGGGGTTGAATGTTAGCTTGCTTGCAGGATGGTTAAAAGGTTGGCTATACAATCATCTGTTGCATGTGACAGTGAGAGTTTAAAGCCCTTCATTTTTTTTGCAACACATCGTAGGTAGCAGCAGTGCTCACTGTTTTATTAAATAATACCCTTGTGTCTTTAAAAGAACTGTGTGTTCTACATTCATTTAAATAAAGCTTTCAAATGAACCAAGGCAGGAGTCCTGGGTGAGTCTGTGGATGGAAGACCCTCTAAGGAATCTCACTGGCAGAGTTTGCTGCAGATAGAACTTGGCAATGACTGTCTCTCCCTGGGATATTAGCATACGCTCCGCGCAGTCTTCTGAGCTTTGAGGCAGGGGCAGATGTAGTGTACTGCTTATATAGGCCAGATGCCATTTATCTTAAGGGAGCATTCTCTTGGAGCATTCTCGGCTTCCTTTTTGCCCTTCCTTTCCTATTAGTTTGATCTCTGATTTTTATTGCGCTAACTGCCCATCACTTCTGGCTGCAGAGATGAGTTTGACAGTGATCGACAGCATTCTGTCCTTTTGTATTTCCACTGTTTCAGACAATTCCAGATCTCAAAGCAGAGCTGCATTACAAGGTTTGTTTTTTATTTAGTCAAGCAAATAATAAATCAGTAGCATAACACCCCAAGAAAAAGAGAAAGGGTGTGTAGAGTGCTTAGCCATGGCTGTAGAATGCCTCTCACCCTCTGCAATGTAGGAAAACTGTGCTGGTCCCTAGACCTCCTTTACTGAAGTAGGAACAATCCTCACTTACTCAATAGAGTACACAGAGGGGACAAATCCACACTGCAGCAGCATAGTGTAGGCTGTGGGTGCCTGGGGCAGGGCAAGTGTTGCCACCATGCAAGGAAGCTGCCTCTGCAGTTTGTTCATGCGCTGGAGCTCAGCAGAGGCACAGTGGTGCTGCTGCCGCCTTTCCTCCTTTCTTGCCCCTGGGTCTGGCGCTGGGCCGTCATGCGAGGAACCCAGTTTCACCAAATGTATTTACATGTACTCAAGTCGAATCTGCTCATGCCCCCACACTAGTTGTTGTTGCTTCATGGTTTTAGTCATGCTCATATTTGAAAAGCTATCGAAGGGTGTGTGCATACACACTACACACAGTCTTTTCTGAGAAGCAGTTTGCTTCTTACTCGAAAATGCATTGAACATAGTATGTACCAGCGTTTGTTGCTACCAAGTGCCCCAAAGTCCTAGTAGTTCAGCAAAACGTTGGAAGATGTTTCAGAGGTGCTGAAGCTCTTTTTTAAAAGATCTATGCCAAGCCAAGATCTCTGCAAACTCAAGCCCAATTAAAGCCTGGCTGGCTGGCTTGGATTTCAGGTCTGGTATCTATACTTTACAGTGTACCGTATGCTTTGATCGGTCTTCTCCCTTGGCCAAAAATGGTTTTTGGACCTTAGCAGAATAATTACATCCTTCACTATGAGGGATGGCACATGCTGTTTTGCTGCTTGAGGCGAAACGAGAAGTGCCACACTGCCCTGCGGCTGCCGCCAGTGCCACCATCCCTGCCACTCGCATGAGCCACTCTGCCACCTCTGTCAGTGGCAGAGAAGCGGTGCTGACTTAGGGGTGAGATTCCCATTGTGCTTCATAAGATCTAACACGATTTCTCATACTTGAAAGCTGTTCTGTCCTTCCTATTCATATTATCTGATGTTTTTTCTTGCTGCCGATATTTTGCAGTTATAGTTACAAATTGTATTTTACTTCTGGGCTGAATGTGTGCTTTCATTACTGCTGGCTTTATTAACGGATGGAGGACTTTGGTTATAATACGTTTTTCTTTTCTTGTGATTATTAAAAGTCAGCCTGTGAATGTTTTAAATAAATAAATGAAACCACTAATATTTAACTTCATATGAAAAACAGAGTTGAACTAGGTGCACTTTCAATTGCAGAATTTACACAGAAGTAGACCTTGTTGGGATACTGCCAGGGAGATAAAGTCCATCATGGCCCCAAGCCGTGTGCCGGACGTCCGTCGATCTCCCGTAATCACGCAGATTCAGCAATTAGCGACACGAGTTTCCTGGAAATACCTTGCCACATTCCAGGGCTCATGCACACTCTATCAGCAGATAAAGCACAGCTAAAAGTTGCACTGCAGAAGAGCATTATTTACAAGCTTTATTCAGTGTTGATCAGAACAAAGAGAGACATGACTGTTCTGCGTCAGAGTCTCCGACAGACTGAGAAACGAAAGCAATAGCAAAACATAAACATCCTGTGAACAGGAAATACGCAGGCTGTGACACAAACATCCTGCTCCCTTTTAAGGTGGAACGGAAATATCCTAACATACCTATGGTGCAATTCTTCTAATTTGTCACCTACGAATGTGGTAGTGAACAGCGTCTGCAGTTTTTAGCCACTTAACATTTACAGTTTTATTTCTGTAAACTAAAGCACCTCAGGAGGAAACAAAAGCACCTGGGGGGGAAATCCCAAGAAAAGGAACTGATTTTTACAAACTGGGCGGGTTTTTTTACCTTTTCTTTGCTTTGGGCAACTGTCACACCTGCACCATTTATTTAAAGCACTCTTATGTCACTTTAACAGATAGGGAGAATCCTGGGAACTGTAATTTGTTAAGGATGCTGGGAATTTTAGCTCGATGAGGTCAGCATCCTTAACAGACTACAGTTCCCAGGAATCTTCAGGGAAAGTGGTGTCAATTAAAGTAGTATAGGAGTGTTTTAAATGTATAGTGCAGATGTGACCAATGTTTACCAACTGAAGCAGTAAAAAAAAAATTCCACGCAGTTTTGAAGCAATATGCCACACATGGCTTTATTTGGGGACACTCCACGATGCACTGAATTAGAAAAAAGACCCTCAACAACTGTCTTATGTCTTAGTTTCTGATTAGTGTAAACAGTAAAAATGTTCTGTGTGGTTTTACAGGCAAAAAATGGTCCAGGGAACCAGATTAAAAAGTGTTCTCCTGAGACAATACAAGTATTTGGGACATTCTACTGCTTCAAGACACAACAGAAGTAAGCTACCCCATAAAACTATCTATGCCATCTGTCTCAGATTGCATGTATAAGTAACTACAATTCTGATACCATAACAATGCTTTTTCCAGTTGATGATAGTACAGGCTGTCAGTTTGGTATTGAAGTACCAGAAAACTGTGGGCTAATTTATAAGTGTACAGACTCTTGATTTGCTATCCTGTGATAGAATTTTAATAAGATAAATATTTGTCATGTTGTTTGACAGGTGATGGCAGCATCCAAATCACTTGAGTGAATTAGGTGACAAGTTGTCCTGGTGCGTCAAGTTTTCATTGCTGTCTTTTGGTGCATAAAGATCTTGTATTAAGTGATATTTAAAGAAGACTCATTCTGTTTGACAGTTTAGTGACATGATCTGTGAGCAGGAATAAGAAATGTCATGGTGTCAAGTCAAAGATGAGAAGATTGCTGTAGATATTACCTATTTTAACAGTGCTGAGCAAGTCTGCAACGATGTAGACAAGCGAATTCCATGTTTTATTATAAGATTTCCAGAAGGGTTTTAGGCAAGTTGTATGCATAAAAAGAAAGAAAATGTATGCTCTGTTACTGGGTAACTGATGTGTGATGTTTGTAGGGAAATACCTTACAGGGATTTATGATAATTCATTTTTTAAAACCAAATAATTTGTGCTTTCTTTATTATTATTTCTATTGCTGTGATTATATAACTGAGCGGCATTTAAAATATGAAATGATCTCATACAACTTGAGCTGAAATTTACCTTTTGCTTGATTTAAAATATTGAAAATATATTGCTTTACTCTTCTAAAACCCTAGTACAGTATAATATTTCATACATAAACTCATCAGACTATGATATAAAGCAGCATTATCCTTTATGTTATGATTATTTGCCTGGTTAAAATACATAGGGAAATTGTAGTTTGCAGTTCTTTTGCTAAACTTCTACTTAGCAGAAATTTTGGTTGGCTCTTTATCTGCCCTTTCATTAAATAACTAACAAACCATTAATAATGTTTGCACAGGAAAAATATATATTTATTTCTGAGTTGGGTTCTTAAAAAAAATCATGTGTGCTTTATTCAAGAGAAACATAGTAAATGTTTCTGATTATCTGTTACAGAACTCACATTAAACTGTGCATTTGCAAAAACAATGAGCACTTTTCAACAAAACATTTACTAGCTTGGCAACCTTTTCTATTTTGAAGATACATTTTGTTTCCGCTTTTAGCAAATTGCTATTCTGGAAGCCTTAAGTAAATAAATAAGCAGCTCTTCATCCTCTTGGTTTACTTCTTTTCTTTTCTTTTTGATGTAACGAAGCAAAATAATTTGTCATTTCCTTAATACTCTCCAAACTAATTCCCAGAACCTGTTAATAAACGTACATCTCTTCCCCACCCTCCAAGCATGCAGTATGTCTACTATCTTCCCACATCTCAAGCATTTGTTACCTACCCTGGGATATATATGTTTCAGTCTTTTTGGAGTAAAGTATCATCTGAACAAAATTTTTAAAAAGCTTTCCTGAAGATTAAGGCGTATAATTCCTGAAAGGCGTATAATTCCTGCCATATGCATCTCTACAGTGGTACCTCGGGTTACATACGCTTCAGGTTACAGATTCCGCTAACCCAGAAATAGTGCTTCAGGTTAAGAACTTTGCTTCAGGATGAGAACAGAAATCGTGCTCCGGCGGCGCAGCAGCAGCAGCAGGAGGCCCCATTAGCTATAGTGGTGTTTCAGGTTAAGAACAGTTTCAGGTTAAGAACGGACCTCCGGAACAAATTAAGTACTTAATCCGAGGTACCACTGTACTTCTTTCCACAAATTCTTCTAAGTCCATATTTTCATCTGCCTTGATAAGAATTCTGCTGCACAGTTAATCTCCTTAGCATATTACAGGTTCTCTCCAGTAAGCATTTATTCTCACTGCTCAGAATTAGCAACTTAAACTTTGATTGAGTCCTTAAAAATCCGCTTTTTCTTGTTAATGAATTTATTTCATGTATGGAGAATAATAACAATTGCTGGTTTTACTGCCATAATGGGGGGGTGGGGGATCATATAATTTTCACAATCCTTCACAAAACTCAGTGTAGACAATTTTAAGTTGGATGAGCCAATGATCTGACTCATCATAAGGCAGCTTCCTGTGTTTCTGAAGTCAGAAACTGACAAAAGTGATAAAACTGATAGGACCTTCAAACCATAAACTTTAAATTAAACGCACAAGACCCCAGAAAGGGCTTGATAGTACATTGCCTGTTCAGACAGGTATTCTATTGTTTAAGAAATTATTGCAATTCAAAGCATGGAAAAAATGTATTGTAGAGAATCTGACAGCAAGGGTATCCTCTATAAAAAGCACATGAACGAAAAATAGCAATCCCAGAGAAAAGGGCTAGTGTGAAAGCAATCCACATTATGTTTTCCTTCTCTTTTTCTATCAACAGGAAAGTTTTGAAAGAGATCTCCGTGGGAGACATCAAGCCTAATGAAACAGTTGAGGCAAATCTAGAAGCGCAGTTGCTGTCCAGGCTAGACCACCCAGCCATTGTCAAATTTTATACCAGCTTTGTAGAAGGAGAGAGTTTTTGCATCATCACTGAATACTGTGAGGTGGGACTTCATTTACTTCTGCTGAATGTATATTCCTAAAAAGTGGATGGGGAAATGTGTGCAATATTGCATAGAAATCATTAGGTGGTGGGTTGTTACATGTTGTAGCTTTCATGATGGTCTTCTGCACACCAGGATAGTGCCATCTCTATCATGGATATGCTGGTGACCTGCCAAAACCCACAGGTTAGGAAGCAAGGGTTCACAAGACAATCATTATTGGCTTGGCATAAGAACCTTGGCAACTTCATAATAATTAGCACCACAAATCTTGTGGTTATTTAGTTTAGTTTGGTTTGGTTTTTTGGCCTTGGACTTAAAAGGAAAGCTTTCATGATAATATTTTGATTTGCGTAGAACATCTGTGTTATTAAAACTATTACAGAAACATGTACTAACCACAGCTTCAGCCCTGAAGCATTTTTCATCAAACTGGAGGGATCTTAGCTCTGTTCAGGTTGATAGCAGTTCCCACCCATTAATTTCAATGTAGTTGCAATTTAATGTTTCTGATTGTAAATTTGCTCCTGCATTTCAGGGTCGAGACCTCGACTTTAACATTCAGCAGTACAAAGAAGCTGGCAAAGTATTTCCTGAAAGCCAGATAGTAGAATGGTTTATACAGTTGTTACTTGGAGTCAACTACATGCATGAAAGGTACAGTCATTTGCTTTGAAATGGTTATAAACGAGCACATTTTGCACCTCTTGCTTGCTAATATTAAAGTGAAAATTAAAATTTGCTGACTAGCCTTTACTTACCTTTGATATAAAATTCTCTTTTGCCGCCTGGAATAGGACTATTAATGTGTGATGGATGGGAGTATATTTTTCAAGTTTTGACTTTTAAGTTCCACGCAGAGTAGTACCGTTCCCAGAATTCTCAGCACCATCATCATTCTTGCAAAACAGGGCAAGAAAATATTTAAATCCCCATGGGTTACTTTAAAAGATACTTTTGATCATATGAACCACTAAATTTTCTAAAAATGATTGTTTAATTCTTTAGTGACCGAAGCAATGAATTTTTAAACACCTTTTGATGGTTTCAAGGTGACCACTATTTAATAGTACTATCCCGGTCACATGCTGCCAACTCAACAATTTTATTTTTCCATATTCATTTTTTTATTGCATCATCCATTTTTAATTGCGAGCATCTTTAATAATTAATATGTACATTTCAGGTCTTGGATTTCTTGGTGCACACTGTTATCAGAGAAAGCATAGAAATGCTATTATATGTGCAACTCAAGGTGCTAGCATTGACTATGAGCCCTAAATTGCAGCCATTCAGTGAGCCAAATAAAAAGAGGGTATACTGCTGAAGAGCAGATGGGCAATTTTAAAATCTGAATTATTCACTCATACACACACACACACACACACACACACAGAGAGAGAGAGAGAGAGAGAGAGAGAGAGAAGTTGCCAGAGCAACAAAGATTCAGGAGTATCATGTTCTTCTGGGGTTTAGGATCTGCCGTGAAAGTAGTAAATATCACAGCCTCTTACAGTGTCCATTGTTCCTGTGTCTCCTCTGGGCCCTGATTATTCTTTCTGACAGCGCTCCATGCTAAATCAGAAGTTGGAACCCTATCACACACACACACAACTTTTCAGACTTGTGTTCCGTCTGCTTGTCTCCACTACATGTTGTGATATAGCAAACTCCAATCTCTATTAACTAGGGCTCACAAAGCTATTGCATTTGTGGGTTGTCCTGTTAATTTCAGTGGAAACAGATCTGTAATGGCAAAGGGCTGCATTTTTATCTGCTGCTCCATTGTGATTAATCCCTGTATGAAATTGGTAGATTATGGTGATTGGCAGCAAAGAAGATATACTGCGCATGTTAAATGTGTATATAGATCTTTTCATTCACAGTTTCACAGGAGCAGTCTTTCTTCTCAAAGTATGATTAAAATGTAGTTTCTGGTTGATTTTGTATGGAATATGCCTGGGATTTATTACCCCTGCTATGCAAAAATCTCCAAATGAATCCGAACTTCAATGTCTAAAATCCCTGGTAGAGGACAAGGATCCTGAGATCATGTTAAGGGTAGCCAAATTCTGTGCGATTGCCATACAACTTAGGGAACAAGCTGTGCTATCATGATGATTAAGGCTTTAAATGATAATTTTAGGTTATATTTTGGTGACTTAAGTTTTAATTGATATATTTTTTAACTGTTGCTATATCTGTATTGTCCCTGTTATACTTAATTGCAAATTCAAATGTATCCCTATCGTGTTTTATGACTTCCTTGATATTGTATGTGGGCTGGAACTGGTCTGTGACCGAAATAATAAATTCATTCATTCATTCATTCATTCATTCATGTTAGACACACTTTCTTGTAGGGGTTTCTGGTGGCCAATATTTTGAAGTGAATTTGACATGCTGCTCAGTCCTATACATGTTTGCTTGGAAGTATGTCCAGCGATAGTAAATGTGTTCAGTGTCATTTGCACTTCAAAGTTAGGTGATTAGGAGCAAAGAGTACATTTCGCAATAGTCTAAAAGACTGTAAGATGTGCTATTAACTTTTTCATCCTACTAAAATAGTTTCATTTCTCTTCATATTCAGGCGAATACTTCACAGAGATTTGAAAGCGAAGAATATTTTTTTGAAAAACAACCTTCTTAAAATTGGTAAGATGTTTTTCAATGTGATTTTATTATTGCGTAACATTTCCACTTGCACAGTGCCATGGAGTGATGCTGCACTGGGGGTGCTCCAGGACATTGCAGGAAACTTAAACAGAGACTCCAAGCTGTCCTAGCACTCAGTAGAGCACCAGCAAAAATGGGCCCAGGGCAGATGCCAGATGGGACCCCAGCCAGTAGCCAAGGTTTTTGGGTGCAGGGAGCGCAGAACCTGCTCCTGTTTTCCAAAGCATTTCTCCTGGCCAAGTATACCTGGTATGAGAGCTTCACTGATGAGAAAAGCATCTTGGGACAGGGAGCGGGTTTCCCCCTCCTTAGCTATGCCTCTCTTTCAATTTTAAAAATGGTACTTTTCTGTTGCAACCCATATTTTTTAAAATGATAAATATATGACATAATGATGCCTATGCTATTCAGAAGTTTCTGAAAGCTTATCTTTGTCTGGTTATTCTGTACAATGCCTGGGTGTAACAGAGCATTGCATATGAATGCTAATGCAGATGTTGGATGTAGTTACGCATTGAGAGATCAGTGGAGGGGTGCAGCCTTATTGCTCCTCATACAGGCCAGTGAAACCTCTGCCCCATTAAATAAGTTTCATGTGGTTTGTCTGTGTGCCATGGAAATGATTTCTGGCTGCATGAAATTTTGTACTGTATAGTTGGATCCAGTGTACATTCCACAGTTACTTCTCATAGGTTCAATTCGCATATAACGCTAAGCCAAAATATGGCTTAGCGCAAATTTGCAGGCTCCTGGAAATGTGATCACAGCTCTTTTGCTCCTCTTCCTGTCCTCCTCCTGCTGGGTTGCTGTGAGTTAAGCCATGGTTTGGCTTAGCATGTTGTCCAAACCCAGGCTTGTGGGTTATCTCACTCCAGACAAACCATGAATGTTAAACCATAGAATAAACCTTGGTTATAGCTCATGGTTTAGAGCACGCTTCCTCAAACGCGGCCCTCCAGATGATTTGAGACTACAGTTCCCATCATCCTTGACTACTGGTCCTACTAGCTAGGATTCATGGGAGTTGTAGGCCAAAAAATCTGGAGGGCCGAGTTTGAGGAAGCCTAGTTTAGAGTGAAACAAACTGCAAGATCAGGTTTGGTCAGCATGGTAAAACAGACCGTGGCTTAGCTCACAGCAGCGCAGCAGCAGCGGGACCGGAAGAAGAGCAAAGCAGCCATGATCTCTCTGGGAACTTGCACATTTGTGCATCTGCACTAAGCTATGGTTTGTGTGAACTGGGTTGCACTGTGCATGTGTAGTGCTTGTAACTATTCAGGTGCATGTAATCATGTGACAACCATCAACAGCAAATGTGAATACATATTTTTTTACAATTTGCTTATACATATTTCTTTATTCCTAAAGTGCATAGTGCCAACTATGCTAGCATAACAGAAAAATTAACCCTAGATAATCACTGCCTCTCAGCAGCCAAAATCATCCAAATTGGCACTTCTCTGAATTTTGCAATGCAGTTCTCTAGCCAAGTAATGTGTACGGAAAGGAATATGCTAGGATAAAGTGGCATAAAGCATATATTACTGAAAATAATATACAATATTGCATTATATTAGGGAAATTGCTTTGGAAAATGTACTATATTTAGAAAAAAAATGCACTAAAATGCTGATTGATTTTTATGAGGACTTCATTGTAAAAATAAATAAATTGCAAACTGATGTGGAAGTGTGTAGGACTGAACTTAAGGCTGGTAACATGAGAGATAGAGAGAAACCAAAAGTGAGAAGATTTGCCCATGCCTATGAACTCTCTGAGCTGCACATTTAATTAAAATAGATATAAAATATCACAGGCTAGAATATGTCATTTAGCTTTGTCCCCCCCTTTTTTTTCCTTCAAGTAACTATATTTCAAAATATTTTTCAAGGGGACTTTGGTGTTTCTCGTCTCTTGATGGGATCCTGTGATTTAGCAACTACTTTTACTGGGACGCCTTTCTACATGAGTCCCGAGGCCCTGCAACACCAGGGTTACGACACAAAATCAGATATCTGGTAAGCAGGCAGCGTTCTGTTTCACGTGAATCTTTCATTTAATCGTAACAATCATGCTGGAGACAGCACTGGCTTCTAGGTCACTTAGGTTGTGTGCTTATCTCTCCTTTCTCTGAAGAAACAAAATTATTTGAATAAATATGCTTCCATGTTGCTGAAATGTATCTATTGCAAAAATAAATGTATTCAAGGACATATCTGCTTATCCTTTGAGTGCGGATGTGTTGCGGGCTGACAATGCCTCCTGGCACCCTCACCCAACAGGGGCCCTGGTGCCAAGGACTGCCCAGCTGATGAGGGCAGCTTCAAGTTCATCTCACCGGCTGGCATTTTGGATTCAAGCCTGCCTTCAAATTGGCCTGGGGGCAGGCCTGACAGGGCAGGTAGGCTTCCTTTAGGTCCACTCCTAGGGGATTTAAAGCAGCCCTGCCATAGCCCCAGCACCTGGTTTTTCATCGGAGCCTCACTTCCTGGGGGTTTGATAATTATTATTATTTCCCAACAGTTTTTTTTAAACTTCCTGCAAAAATTAAAAAAAAATCAGCCTCATGATATTTCATATGTACTTACGTGTTCTCTCCTTCCCTCATCCCTTCACTTGGTAGGCTTCAGAGCTTATATCCTGTAAAATCAGTTTCCCGCAGTTGGTTTCACATACCCTTTTAGTTTTATTTTTATATTCATTCTTATTATTATTCTTATTTTAAGAAAACATTTTTTAAAACAGGGGCAAAAACTGGGAGGTACCCAAATGGCTCCGTCTTCAGCCTGCTTTGCCTACACATTTGCAAACAGTCTCTCCACCCGCACACCCAAGATTAATCCTGTGGGGAAGTGCAACTTGAATATGGTCATGGCAAGGCGACACTTAATTTATGACCTTCTGTTTTTTTATATCACTTACATTATACTTTATGAACCCTGTGGAAATGGAAGAACAGGCTTTTCACTGAGATAAAAGTGTGTTTCATTTTCAATAGAAAGGGGCTCATAGTTTTGTATGACCAGGATTAAAGTGCAGCAACATTGCAAGCAGTCACCAGACGCTGAATTTAGAATTTTCTTGTCCTTGAATTGCTGTCATTTTATTTACTTTCCTTTCAGGTCCCTAGGATGCATTTTGTACGAGATGTGCTGTTTGGATCATGCATTTACTGGTCACAATTTTTTGTCCATTGTTTTAAAAATTGTGGAAGGTGAAGCACCATCTCTGCCAGCAATCTATCCAAGGGAACTTAATACCTTGCTGCACAGGTGGGTTTTTTGTTTTTGTTTCAAACTGGTTTCACCCACAGCGGTTTTATAGTTTGCATGAGAATAGATTTCATTTCGTATCATTAATATTTCAGCATGCTAAGCAAGGATCCTTCACAGAGGCCATCTGCTGCAGAGATTTTAAGGATTCCATACGTTCGTGATCAATTACAGGTATTTGAAATGAAATGACAGTAGACTTAATAGTTGAAATTGTCACCCACATTGAAAAGAATGAGCCCTATAAAGGACCAAATAAACAGTCATAAGCCTACTTCCACAGACCTACCACTGAAATATGGGACTTAAATCCAAGTCATTCTGTATAAGATACTGAACAGAGCATTGTGTGTTCAAATGGGGAAGGATATATATTTCATTTCATGTTGTTAGAGTCAGCATAACAGGTGGTGGTGCCCACTATTACTCAGAGTAGACTCACTATTTGACAGTGGAGCAGTCTCCCGGAGGAGGTTGTGGACTCTCCTTCCTTGGAGGATTTTATGCAGAGGTTGGATGGCCATCTGCCATGGATGCTTTAACTGAGATTCCTGCATTGCAGGGGCTGGACTAGACGACTCTCAGGGTCATTTCCAACTCTACAATTCTATGATTCTATTACTTTGATAGGAACTGCATTCAACTTACTTAGTCTGGGTATAACCCAATATTTTTTTCCTGCTAGTGCAGGCACTTCAAAAACCAAAGGAGCCAAAATGGGGTGCTTTCCATTTGCCCTTTATCTTTGTCTTGTAGCACCCAGAAGGAAAGGGGACAGGATGATTTGTAACCACGTTTAATTTTGGTACACTGTACCTCTGATGTGACTTTCGCTTCTATTCTCACAGTTAGACTGAGGTGGAATCTACACACATATATAAAACGCTGGGGAAACACTTTTTTAAAAACATGTTGAATTTGCCATAGCTCACCATTGCCATCTAGATTCGCATTTGCATATTGCACTTTACAACACTTAAAACGTTTTATTTGCTGAGTCCTGAGACTCCATAAATGGATGCCTAAATTGGTCAATTTGGCTGAAGCAGCCTGATAAAATGGAACACACTGCGCGGGTTTTGTAAAAGTCGCAAAAAGGCTACTTCACGGTAATAAAAATAAATGGTTGCAATTACGGCTGCTTTGTTGTCTCTTGTAGAACATGAAGTGTAAATTCACAAATATGACTCTGAAGGACCCAGCGCTTAATTCTCAGGAAGAAGCTGCTCATATCATTAACGTTGTGTGAGTATGGAATTATTTGGGGGGAACGACAGGAGTAACTAACATGGTGCCCTCCAGAGCTTGTGGACCACAACTCCCAGGCAATGCTGACTGGCAATGCTGATGGGGGTTGTAATCTGAAGGGTAGTAGTGTATTGGCTATGTAAGAGGAGCAAAAAATAGATGAGTTATTCAATCTTGTATTCACTTACACCTACCTAGGAACAATCCTCTCTGAACTCAGTGCGACTTACTTCTGGGTAGATTTGGATACGGTTGTGATGTCAGTTGCTAACAGTGTACTGGTTATTTGGAGAAAAGAATTGTGCACATTTTTTTAGGTAACCATTTGTATTCCAAGTGCCCAAACATTATGAAAATGTAAACTTGTTACTAATTTAAAAGGGTTGTCTACTTTTGCCTTGCAGTAAACTGGGCTATAGATTAGACTGAAAAATGAAATAGATTCAACACAAATTCAACATGTGTCTGTGTATACACACACACACACACCCTTTCCCCATCAAAGTTCTTCTCAAAATCCTGCAGGCATTAACAGCACCATTTATTGTGCTGGTGTGTAAGATGCTGATTTCCAATTACTGTACAAAGGATAATTGTGTGTATTATTTTCAGCCAATGTAAATAGCATACTCTGCTTTACATAATTCGTGTATTAAGCTGATTTAATAGGAACAATAGCAGAACACAATGGTATAATGATGAATAGAAATTTCAAAGCTGGTAATTAAATTCTTACCCCTTTTGGTTTCTATTGGATCTACTTCCCTTCTTTCCCTGTGGTTACTGCTGCTCTATTACATTAATCAACTGCTGTTACATTCACTGCTGGGGAAATTACTTTCTTTGCTGTTCTCTTGTCTGCCATAATCAATGTTTATTATACTTAGATAGGGCATTTCTGTATGTTTCTTTGAGATGGGTAAAGTCAACAAAGAGGGAAAACATTGTTCAGCTTAGAAATCTTGATTTTTATATCTCACTAAACTGCAAGGAGATCTATGTCATCTTAACATAGTGTCAGTTTACTTTCTAATACAGGCAGAAGGGCTTCAGATAATGATTGCAGGGTCCAGGTCGGCTCATATGGGAAGGCAGTCCTTGAGGTATTGCGGTCCTGAGCTGTATAAGCTTTGAATTGGACACAGGAACTAATTGGCAGCCAGTGCGTTCGGGCCAGGATTGGTATAACATGCTTAAACCATCTTGCCCCAATGAGCAACCTGGCTGCTGAATTCTACACCAGCTGAAGTTTCTGAACTGCCTTCAGATATAGCCCCACATCTAATGTGTTGCACTAATCTAACCTACAACTTACCATAGCATAGACCACAGAAGTTGGGTTATGCCTGGACAACTATGGGCACAACTGGGCCCCAAGCCAAGTTGATGGAAGACAATCTGTGCTACCAAGGCTTTCCCCTTGTACTCAGAAGGGTTGGTACATAATTTGTGAGATTCAGCAGAGATGGAGTGCTCTCAGACAGGATGCAATCGGAAGCTTTTGTAGAACTAGGACCTTTTAGAAGGGCTGGCTTTTTACCATAAAGGGTTTTAATTAAAATAGATTATATCTATCTGCTCCAGTTTCAGCTCATTCTCATTAAGGAGGGCTGTTTACTAATGCCCTTATTGTACGTTTGAAAATAATTAATGAACTACTGCAGTATGAGCTTCACAGTCATTGGCAAGCTAGAACCCTTATTTATGGTACACTGGATAATGAGGTCAGCCGAGACAGTGATCACTAATACGCCTTTCCATTTTTGATTCTATTATTAAAACACAAGGAGTATTCCTTTGTTCTTTTTCAAGGAAATAATGAATATTACTCATGTCCAATGAAGTGAGTTCAAAGGTCTAGGTTTACATAATTTAATTATAAAATGAGTGTAGTATTGAAATTAATGCAGTTAGAGCTTTCTCATGCTAATGTTCTGTGCATCTTAATTGCATTTTTCCAACTGTTGAGAGCGCAGTAAAATGTAAATAACTGAAACCTATCATTGACAGAATAGAGTAGAAACAAATCTATGCACAAAAGTAATATGGCACCATTCAGAATTTTATTTTATTTTTATTTATATTGAAATGAGATTTTAATGGAGATATATATAATATCTTATGACAGTGGTTGGATCCAGATAAAGTTAGGGAGCATCCCAATTCCTTGTGGGTACCAGAAGAGCTTAGTAGAGGAGTGCAGTAACTGATTAATTCAAAATTCTTCAACTTGTATTGGCTGCAGTGGAATGTTGGAATAACCCACTGTTGGTAGCTGCACCAGTTTAGGATTCAGCAGGTCCTCGGCCAGCCCAGCTTCACCCCACAACCTCTCCCTGACCCTGTGTTAGTTTGGTCAGTTTTTGTTCCTGGAATGGGGGAAAGAATTGTCATCTTGTTTTTTTCATTATGCATCAAAATGTCTTGGGGCTGGTCCTGTTTTTGGCTTTTCGGGCCCAGGACTACTCATTTGAATTTTTGAAAGCAAATGTCCACACACATTTGTTTCAGTTCTAACCCTTCTCTCTACAGGCAGAAAAAAGTACATCTACAAACTCTGAGGGCCCTCTCGGAAGTGCAGAAAATGACACCGCGTGAACGAATGAGACTGCGAAAGCTGAGCATTGCTGACGAGACTGCGCAGAAGCTGAAGTAAGAAACACAGCGTTATGTTAGCATCCAAAAGGAGATCCTTCAGTGTCTCCATTTGTTTGGGAAGCATTTAGTTTGTTTCCAGAAAGGTTCTGTGGTCTGCTATCTACAATCTTCATGTCAGCCTCCTAAATGCCCTCCCCCCAAAATTGGAGATTTGGACATTCCTTGATGTACAGGAAGAGATGCAACTGCTTTATCCAACACTAGTTACACACCACCCCAAACACTGAGTGTTGTGAGATTCCAGGGGTCCAGGCACTTACCTAGGTAGGGTCTGTGGGTCATTTGGAAATGAGGCACAGCAGAGATTGTGGTATCTTTATGATATATGGTTTAGATGGGGAAGGAGTTTAGAGCAGGCATAGGCAAACTCCGGCCCTCCAGATGTTTGGGACTACAATTCTCATAATCCTGTTAGCTAGGGATGATGGGAATTGTAGTCCCAAACATTTTGGAGGTCCAGAGTTTGCCTATGCCTGCTTTAGAGCAAGAGGGCCTTCTGTTTCTGCTATATACAGTAGATGCAGGAGTCCTGGATCCCAAACAGCAAAAAGCCATGCTTTCTGCCCCTTTTACAGCCTGTCAGTCCACATGGTGCTCTGACCCCGCTTTCTATGTAGCTTGCGAACTACAAACTTACCGTATTTTTCGCTCTATAGGACGCATTTTTCACCTTCAAAAATGAAGGGGAAATGTGTGTGCGTCCTATGGAGCGAAGATGCCATAGCCCCGCGACCCTCTCCCAGCTGGAGAGGTGACGCGCGGCTATGGCAGGAGCCTCTACAGCCCCGTGTCACCTCTCCAGCTGGGAGAGCGCGCGCGGGGCTAAAGAAGCACCCCGCGACCCTCTCCCGACTGGAGAGGTGACGCGCAGCTATGGCAGGAGCCTCTATAGCCGCGCGTCACCTCTCCAGCCGGGAGGGCACTCGCGGGGGGCTGCTTTAGCCCCGCGTGCGCTCTCCTGGCTGGAGAGGTGACGCGCGGCTATGGCAGGAGCCCCTACATCCCCGTGTCACCTCTCCAGCCGGGAGAGCGCGCGCAGGGCTAAAGAAGCACCCCGCGACCCTCTCCCTGCTGGAGAGGTGACGCGCAGCTATGGCAGGAGCCTCTATAGCCGTGCGTCACCTTTCCAGCCGGGAGGGCACTCGCGGGGCTAAAGAAGCCATAGCCCTGCAACCCTCTCCTGGCTGGAGAGGTGACGCGCGGCTATGGCAGGAGCCTCTCCACTGCGCCTTTCCGCTGCTCCCTGACCTACTCTTTGGGGCTGGTGGTGGGCTTCCCCCCGCCAGCCCCAAAGAGCAGGTCGAAAGGAACCTGAAGCCTGGAGAGCGAGAGGGGTCAGTGCACACCGACCCCTCTCGCTCTCCAGGCTTCCAAGGTAGCCGCCTGAACGCACCTTAAACGGCACCTTGTTTTAGAGCGGGAAAACAAGAGGGGGAAAGTTCTCCCCCTCTCTGCGCAGCGCCTCCTGCTGCTTCGCTGAAGGGGTGCTGGGCAGAGAGGGGGAGAATTTTTTTTCCCTGTTCTCCCCCCTCTAAAACAAAGTGCGTCCTATAGTCCGGTGCATCCTATGGTGCGAAAAATACAGTACCTTCCTGCTCTCATACATCATGCCAAACTGAAATCCTAAACCTTTTTCAAACCCTTTTGTCTCTGCCCACTAACACACAGCTGGAGGAGGGGGCTCCACTCCCCTTGCTGTGTGGCATTGAATTTTGTGATCTATTTTCATGCTCCTCCAATGTCCCCGCACTCAGCTAGCTGTATCAGTTGGCCAGGCTTGTTAATATTATCTGAATCCAGCAGTGTTTGGCACAGTTTAATCAAACCTTGATTAATTCTAACTTTTACTAAATCCAGGAGTTATGGGGTGGATCTGGCACCCAAGAATTTAGGGGAACCTTGCTACCCCCTCCCAAAACTATAACAACTATTTCTGGAGGAGAAACAGAATACAGAGTGAAGCACTCTCCAAACTTGTCATTCCCCCCCTTTATCTCTCTCTTAAGGTATCAGTGGTTCTTCTGATCACTCTGACATACTGCCCACAGTTGCTAGAGGGCCATTTGCTTGCCCCCAGAACAATTTTGTCCTCACTGTTTTTCGACAGTTGTTGCTTTGTTGTGACTCATAGCTGTCAACGTTTCCCCTTTTTTAAGGGAAATACCCTTATTCCTAATAGGATTCCTCGCAAGAAAAGTGAAAAGTTGACAGCTATGTTGTGACTTCATTCTCTGTGCCTGTCATTAAAAAGATTTCTCATGTATTTGGAAGTGACACAGATACATATACCTAAATATCATACCCTCCAACATTTCTCCAATGAAAATAGGGTTTTCCTGAGGAAAAGCAGGACATTCCAGGATCAAATCAGAAACCAGGACGGCTTCTGTAAATCCAGGACTGTCCCTGGAAAATAGAGACACTTGGAGGGTCCGAAATATATCAGGGTGCTGGGTCTGCCATGGTATGAAAATATAATGAATAGAATTACTGCTCACTTTACTACTCTCTTTTATTTACCGTATTTTTCGCTCCATAGGCCGCACTGGACTATAGGGCACACCTAGTTTTTAGGGGGGGAAATAAAGAAACAATTTTTTATATCCCCCCAGCCCCAAAGAGCAAAGAAGCCAAGACAGCGAGTGGGATCCATCCCGCTGGCTGTCTTGGCTTCCTCTTTAGCCGCGCGCAACCTCTCCAGCTGGGAGAGGCTGCGCGCGGCTTTGGCAGAAGCCAAGACCACGAGCAGGATGGATCCCGCTCGCTGTCTTGGCGTGCTGTCTTGGTGCCCGAGCTTTCCCCGATCCCAGCCCCCCAAACAGGTCCAGGAGCAGCGGCAAGGTTGTGCGCAGCCTTGCCGCCTCTCCTGGAGCTTGCAGGGCTGGGGGCGCACTCCGAAGGCTTGCGGATAGCTGCCTGGAGAGCGAGAGGGGTCGGTGCGCACCGACCCCTCTCACTCTCCAGGCTTCAGCGAAAGCAACGCGAAGCCTCCGGAGCGCGGAGGGAGCGCTCCCTCTGCGCTTCAGAGGCTTCGCGTTGCTATCGCTGAAGCCAAGGATCCTGCATTCACTCCATAGGACGCACACACATTTCCCCTTCATTTTTGGAGGGGAAAAAGTGCGTCCTATAGAGTGAAAAATACAGTACAGTGGTGCCACGCAAGACGAAATTAATTCGTTCCGCAATTTTTGCTGTCTAGCGAATTTTTCTTCTTGCGAAGCACGGTTTAAACGGTTTAACAAAGTCGCAAGACGTTTTCGTCTTGCGAAGCAAGCCCATAGGGGAATTCGTCTTGCGAGGCAAATCGCGAATGAAAAAACCTTTCGTCTAGCGAGTTTTTTGTCTTGCGAGGCATTTGTCTTGCGGGGCACCACTGTATATTAGTGTTCCTTTAGAGCAGTCTTCCCTAACATGGGGTCCTCAGTTGCTGTTGGACTTATTTCCATTGTTCTCATCCATCATGGCCAGTGATGAGGAATAATGGGAGTTGTAGTCTAGCAGCATCTGAGGATCAAGGTGGAGGAAGGCTGCCTTAGAGCTAGATCTACTTTGGGTTTGATCCTAAGAACCGCTTGCAGAAGGAAGTCAGTGGAAGGTGACTTTCCTGTCTTGTCACCCCTTAAAGTTACAAGATGTCTGCCCAGTTTGAGAAGCTTCTTCCCTCTGCAAGTATGAAGCATTAATATTCATTTCTCATACCAGTTGTAATCCTTTTGCTTGAAGGAATCACGCTGAAAGAAGTCGCTAGAAAGTTCTTAGCTCAGTTACCATTTGTGATGTAGAATTACCGGTATTGTCATTCTTTTCAGGCAGTTGGCTGAAGAAAAATATCAAGAGAATCTCAAGAGAATGCAGGAGCTTAGATCCCGTAACTTCCACCATGTGAATATAGATGTGCTTCATGTAAGTTTCTAGCCTTAGCTTCTACAGTGTTTTCTCCCCCTGTCTTCTCTACTTATCCTTAGCTCTCTGTGACTAGGGCTTTTTTCAGCTGGAACTCACCAGAATTCAGTTCTAGGAGCTCTCAGGTAGGTGCCATTGCCATTCTAAGAAAACAAGGGATGTGGTCATGGCGAGTTCTGGCATCTCTTTTTCTAGAAAAATAGCAATGTATTTGACTCACAAAAAGTCAATAGAGGCTGGATATTGAAATAAGATTCCAATTAATGTAGCCCCCATACTTAAAACTATCCCAAACTGGTGAAAATGTGCAACTTCAATTGATAGTGCTGCAAAATATATATACAGAAAGCTGGCACTAACCCCAGCCTGCTGCCGGTACCCTGTTCATACACATGCATATAATAATAATAATTACCAAAAAAATTCTTATGGGAATTCCAGCTGTTACTCCATTCAGAATATGTTTCATTGTGACCACTTATGATTTACTGTCTCATTTCAAATAAGGAACCTGATGAACAGACAGCAGAGCATCTGATTAAATCTCAGCCAGTCACTACGTTGAACTATCTGTCCATAGGATGTGAGGATCAAAGTGACAGTGATACAACAGGCAGACTCTGTATGTCTGATCCTGTGGAGCGCGGTAAGAGATTGATATTATATGCTGTGTTAATTCCTCATCTAGTTAAAGCTAGATGAGACATAAGATGTTTCGGTCAGGGGCGGGGAGTCTGTTCAGTCTTTTAAAAGGTTGGGAAATAAAAACTTGATGTTAAAGTGATCACAAACTACGCATTTTCTCTGTACAATGATATATGTTACCTTTGCATCCTCCATTTAAGAGAGTCCATAAGAGATCAATATGACAGAAATTGCAACTGTTCAGAGGAGACAGCCTAGGAAAATTGACCAGTGCGTTAAGTATCTAATGCTTATATTGCCAGAACTTCTTTGGTTTGGGCCAAACTGTAAAGCATAGGAGAAGTTTTGCATGGCTTCATCAAGGTTGTGGCATATTCCTAGTTAAACAGTATACCAGTAAACCAGAAGAAAGTTGCATGATAATGTTTATGAATCAGTCACAATTTACATTAACTACAGTGGTGCCCCGCAAGACGAACGCCTCGCAAGACGGAAAACCCGCTAGACGAAAGGGTTTTCCATTTTGGAGGCGCTTCGCAAAACGAATTTCCCTATGGGCTTCCTTCGCAAGACGAAAGCCCATAGGGAAATCTCCGGGACAGCGGGGAAGCGCAGCGCGTCTTCCCCACTGTCCTCGGACCTCCTCCGAAGGCTGGCGGTGGGGCGGAGAGACCTCGTCCCGCCGCCAGCCTTCGGAAGGCTGCTCCGAAGGCTGGCGGTGGAGCGGAGAGACCTCCTCCCGCTGCCAGGCTTCGGAAGGATGCTCCGAAGCCTGGCGGTGGGGCGGAGAGACCTTCTCCCGCTGCCAGGCTTCGGAAGGATCCTCCGAAGGCTGGCGGTGGGGCGGAGAGACCTCCTCCCGCCGCCAGCCTTCGGAAGGCTGCTCCGAAGCCTGGCGGTGGGGCGGAGAGACCTCCTCCCGCCGCCAGCCTTCGGAAGGATCCTCCGAAGGCTGGCGGTGGGGTGGAGAGACCTTCTCCCCGCGCCAGCCTTCGCATGGCTGTCCTGAAGACTTGCGGTGGGAGGAGGGTTTTCCTTCCCACCGCCAACATTCAGAATGCTGTTCTGAATGTTGGCGGTGGGGAGGAAAAACCCTCCTCCCACCGCAAGACCCGGGAACAGAGGAGAAGCGCTGCGCCCTTTCCCCTCTGTTCCCGTACCTGTCCTGAAGGCTTGCGGTGGGGAGAAAAGCCCTTCTCCCCACTGCCAGCCTGGCAAGCGGTTTCCATAGGAACGCATTAATTGATTTTCAATGCATTCCTATGGGGAACGGTGCTTCGCAAGACGAAAAACTCGCAAGAAGGAAAAACTTGTGGAACGAATTAATTTCGTCTTGCGAGGCACCACTGTATATTAAAGCACTTAACTTGAACAACATTCCATCATTTAAGGAGATGCATGCTTGAGCATCCTCTCTCTTTATAAAAGTCTACTTATGTGTGTGACAGGGTCACTTCAGACTGTAGTTCTCTTACCTGGAAAAGTTTTCCATGCAGGTAAATTTTAAGATTTGAAGCAAGCTTCAGTATCAGCCCGTGGGGTTCCTAAATAAAATGTAACACATTTTTGTATTATTACAGCAGAATTGTAAGGATTAGGTTGGCTGGTTTAAATTCATATAGTTTTATTCATTTCTCTTGATTACATGCTCTTTGTACTGAGGATTTCATTGTTTATTTTAGTCTGTGTAGAGATGATTAACTGTGATTTTAATATTGGGTTCATCTAATAGCTTTATAATGCTATTGATATTTTACTTTAAGCCACCTAAAATCTGCAAGATATAACTGAACAACAAACAAAATAAATCCCTTTATTTTGAAGCTGCATTTCTTGATCCGTGTGACAGGTATTAGCCTTCAGCTCCTGCAGAAGCTGGGCATCTGTGTTCCAAAAGCAGCTGTTTCCCAGTAAGAGAAAATGAATAGCTAAAATACCTACCTGTCAAGGCTGAGAAGCTGTTGGATTCAGGGCTGTGCTTTTATAACCATGCTCTGTATTTTTATTTTTACTGTTGGCACAATGCGCAGCAATGTACTCTGCAGCCACGATGGGTATTTTCTCAAAAGATCTGATATTTTAATTGAATTTCCATGAGCTGTTGATTCAGTAAATAACTGCGTGGTGTAAACACCCCCAGGATGTTAACATGGTTGGTACTACTTAGATTAAGTCAAAAGAAAATGCTTCATTAAATGACAGTTTCTTAACTGAAGAAATGGATAAGAAGTCTGCCATTAACAGCAGCAGAGACCACTAACTCAAAATTCAGATGTGCTACCTCTTCCGTTTCTTAATTTGATCTCTGAATTTTTCTTCTCCGCCTCATTGTTTTTTGCTTTTGTTCCAAGATACATTTTTATGTGCATTTTTATACATTTTTTGAACTGAGAACTGTGTCACAAAATTGGGAAAGGTGTGTTCTGATCTGAGTATGAGTCTGGGAAGTGTGAATCAGGTTGGGTCACTTGAACATGTGAGCCATACCAAATTCTGGAGCATCCCTAGGAAGGATATTGGCTTCTGCCACCAGCCAGAGGAACAGAGGCTGCTTTAATTTTGGATTTTAATTTGTTGTAAATCATCATGGACCTCATTTAATCAAAATGTAAGATATAAATCTCACATAAATGCGCACACAATTAATAAGATAATGTAAATAGTTCTGGGATGGGAAGAGGTACATGATACTTGATCTCAGTAGTGCTGATTGTGGGCCATGCAGATCAGTATGAAACTTAAAGGGTACTTGCACATTTTGCTTCAAACGTTTTTTGTAGGAGGACTAGAGACTTACTGTTGTTGTTTTTTTGAAATAAAAGCTCCATGAAAGCCTTTTGTGGGTGTTGGGTTGCCGACCCCTATTACAGCATATTAAAAACAAGCATGGCTTAAAATGTTAATCAGGTAGCTTTTTTCTAGAGCAGATAGAAACTACCATTGCTCATTTGCGTGGAATATAATATATTCATTGGACTGTACCTGCCTAGCAATGCATCAGGAATACATAGTGTATTCTCTATCTGTGGGCATCTCTCTACCCTACACATACACAGAGAGAGAGTGACTTTTTAGTGCATACACGTACAGCTTAATATTGACTAGTAGGACTTTAAAATCTGCTGGATTCACTATCTTTAAAGAGAAGGCAAATACATGTGACACTTTAAGCCAAGCATCGCCAGCCAACTTGTTCTTTTACAGAGAGAAAATCTGTGTGGGAGGAAGTTGCATTCTAGAAACTATGTCCAGGCAGGAGAGAGAGAAAGATGAAAATCAGAAAACAAAAGAGATGGATATGGAATGGAAATTGTGACTGTTTAGAACATAAGAGAAGGAGTATATAAGAGCGGAATCAGAGCAGCAGGGCAAATTGGTCGCTCATAAGGCGGTGACCATTTCACGCAAGGTTCCCTTCTTGGCCCCCTGTGTGCATTGGTGGGGCATGCAAAGTGTGCCCTGCCCAGTTATACCCCGTCTTGCTCTGCTCCGCCCCCGTTCTGCCATCATCCAGGTCCAAAAGGACCTGCACGTCAACTATCGTGCATCAATTGGACAAGCCTAAAATGTTCACCACCTGTATCTATTCTATCAAGTTATAATATATAGGACTAATAGGCTTCTTTCCCCTCATCTCCCGGTGTATTTGAAAGTTTAGCCGCATGGTCTAGAGACATCAACACAGAGGTCTTAAAACTCCCTGCGAGGGTTTTCATTTATCATTGTGATCAGTGCTTGAAAGATACAGAATTAATGGGCAGTTCAGAGTGGTGTGTTACTCACATTTGTCACATTGCGTTCAGGCTTCAACCCAGTATCCGGTATCCTTGTTCCTCCCCAGGTCCATCACCCCAAGCTGAGCTGGGTAGTTAATCAACAAATACATGACTTCTAAGTGCTTGTTCTTAAGTTTACAATTATAATGCTGATCTTTAACTTTTCCCTTGAAAATGTGCATCTGTCAAACAAGGAGATTTAAATAAAAGGAGATTTAAAACAAAGCAATTTGTGAGTTTTGCTAAAGGAATAAAATGTATATTTGAACTGAACTAATCTCCCTTCATCCACATTGTTATCACTTGGGCCTAAAAACCAGTTTCCTGGGTGTTTATTGATGGCTCTCTAATCTCATTGCCTAACCCTCACGTTAATCCACACCCCTGTCATTTGCATTTAGCCATCTATAGCATCCTGTCTTGTTCCCTAGCACCCTCCTATACAAGGCATATCTACACCTATCTGCATATTATAGCCACAATTTTTTTGTGAATGAACACTATATATTCATTCAGATTGGCATTTGTTGGGTCTGACTAATTTCCCCCAAATAGGCACAGCAATACTGATACTAATCGTGTCCATTGCAAGAGCAGTACAATCATCTCCAGTAAATCCCCAGAATGCTACTTCCATGAACACATGTGTAAAATACAGATCTCTTCAGGTTATCCATAGATTGTCCTTGAGTGAAGTCTACTCATCACCCTGGGTTTCATAGAACCCTTCTAGTATGGTTCAAAATTAGAAAGAATTTTTTTTTTTTAATAATGGAATGCCACTGGCTTCTGCTTCTCATAAAGTGTCCTGACTAATCCTAGAGAAAAACAGCAAGCATGGCTGAGAAGCAAGGAGATCCAGCTAAGCTGAAGGAGAGGTCTTGCTCCTCCAGGCACCAGTTGCGTAGCAGCAGCCTTGAAAAGAGAGGCATGGGACAAAATACTTGACTGTGAAACCATCTTCCCAGCAAAAAGACTGCAGTGGTGGTGCAGTCTCCTAGGCAGAGGACCGAACAAAGTAGAGACTGAGAGGGCCCAGTTACAAGAAAGAGACTTTCTGGCAAGTGTTAGCCCTAACATAAAGGGTGATATTATTAAGGACAGGGCTGAATGGGAGGAAAATTAAATGTTAATTAACTCAAGGGTAGATTTGCTTTATCTGAGATACTGGTGTAGAATAAACTGAATGGATGATGCTAATTTTTAATGTATTGGTGTATTATACTGAAGATATGAATTTTAATTATGATGGATTTTATGGATACCGTAAATTCACATTATATTCTATTAAAGAGATAAGGCTGTCTATATGGAGAAGATGAGAGATTTTATTTTTTTTGCAAAGGCCTTTGGTTATGTGCAATAAAGTTCATTCACAATATTAATATATGCTCATGGAAAATCTGAATGTTTAAAAAATGAAGAAGCAGGTTTATATTAGCTGTGGATGGTTTCATTCCTTACTGCACCACCCAGAATAATTATGGAGATTTATTCTTTTCACATAAGAGTGGAGAGAACTGCTGAACAATCTGAGGCTCCTGAGACTGAAACTGAGGCAAAGCATGACTGCAGAATCCAGCTGCTCAGCTATCTATTGCTAAGCAAGACTGCTTTGCGACTGCCAGCTCACCTTGACATGCTGTCATTTCTTTCCGTTTTTCTCCGGTAGCTTTGTGCAGAAAGGCAGCATCCTGGCTCAGCAAAGAGTTCGGAACTCACTTCAAAAGAAAGCAAAATGAGCTTTTAGTTCTCTGGAAGCATCCTTCGCAGGCATGAGAGAGCAGGAAGTTAGTTATGACAAAGCATAGCTGGTTTTCTTTCAGCTCAGGAAAGGACCCATTTTGGGGGCGAAGAAAACCTTGAGGTGTCTAGAAATGTCTGAAATAAGGCCCTTAGCTGTTCACTGTGAGGTAACTGTTTGAAACTGGCTGGCCTGAACGCGTTTTGCTGCCTGAGGTGGGGCAGCTAATAATAATAGTAATAGTAATAGTAATAATAATAGTAATAATAATAATAATAATAATAATAATAATAATAATAATAATAATAAAAAATTATACCCCTCCCATCTGGCTGAGTTTCCCCAGCCGCTCTGGGCGGCTTCCAATCAAGTGTTAAAAACAATACAGCATTAAATATTAAAAACTTCCCTAAACAGGGCTGCCTTTTAAAGAGAAGATAGCTGCTTATTTCCTTCACATCTGAAGGGAGGGCGTTCCACAGGGCGGGCGCCACTACCGAGAAGGCCCTCTGTCTGGTTCCCTGTAACCTCAATTCTCGCAATGAGGGAACCGCCAGAAGGCTCTCGGTGCTGGACCTCAGTGTCCGGGCTGAACGATGGGGGTGGAGACACTCCTTCAGGTATCCTGGGCCGAGGCTGTTTAGGGCTTTAAAGGTCAGCACCAACACTTTGAATTGTGCTCGGAAACGTACTGGGAGCCAGTGCAGATCTCTCAGGACCAGTGTTATGTGGTCAGTCACCAGTCTAGCTGCCGCATTCTGGATTAATTGCAGTTTCTGGGTCACCTTCAAAGGTAGCCCCACGTAAAGCGCATTGCAGTAGTCCAAGCGGGAGATAACTAGAGCATGCACCACTCTGGCAAGACAGTCTGCAGGCAGGTAGGGTCTTAGCCTGCGTACCAGGTGGAGCTGGTAGACAGCCACCCTGGACACAGAACTAACCTGCACCTCCATGGACAGCTGTGAGTCCAAAATGACTCCCAGGCTGCGCACCTGGTCCTTCAGGAGCACAGCTACCCCATTCAGGACCAGGGAGTCCCCCACACCCGCCCGCCCCCTGTCCCCCAAAAACAGTAATGTCTTGTCAGGATTCAACCTTAATCTGTTAGCCACCATCCATCCTCCAACCGCCTCCAGGCACTCATAGCATCCATTCACAATAGTGCCAAGAGGCCAGTAAACTTATTTTGGAACCTAAGGCAGAAAATCCCACAAGTGCCTCTCGCCTTCCCTGTCAGTAAAAACATCTGCCTTTTATGGATTGTTTTAATGCTGCTTTTAGAATGTTTCCAAATTTTATGGTTTTAATTTGCTTTTCTTGTATGTTGAACACTACCCAGAGAATGTTAGTTATTGGGCAGCTAATAAAATGCAGTAAATAAACAAAATAATTGCTACCCTTTCTACGTGTAGGATCCTACATTAGTGTGGCAGTTCCTGCGGTTTTTTTCTCCTTTCCCCCCCTTTTTCTAAGCCGCTTATCAGCTGATCCGATCAGCAGATAAGCCGCTAATAGCGCTAATCCGCTAATCCGTCAATGGGCTTGCTTCGCAAGACAAAAAACCGCTAGACGAAGAGAATCACAGAACGGATTCTTTTCGTCTTGCGAGGCACCACTGTACAAGGACATCTAGAACAAATGCAGCCTGCCGCCCAGTACTTATAGTTCCTCTTTCATAAAAGTAACGTAGTGGAGGCTATATTTCTTTTGACATTGAATCTGTATCTTTAGGAGGATGAAACTAAAATTATTGGGGAGAGGGGTTAGTAGATATGGAGGGGACTAAATTAGCATTGCACTTGATTATGTGCTGCTCTGCTGGTAGTAATAACTTAAAATGAAATAATCTGCTAGGTTGACGTTCTGGACTAATCAGACAGTATCTAATCACTTCAGTTTTTCAACACAATGACTCAGTGGGGGGAAATGGATTTTGCGATGAAAATATAAAACTATGTACCCTTACGTTTTGCGCAATGGGCTGGTTTATATTCATATCAATTTCACAGCTGAAAAGACATTGTAAACGAGAGGGGCAATTAAAAATATATTTATGAGCTGTGCATGCAAATACAGATAGTCCATGTATAATCTTTATTTACCAGATTCTGCTGGAGGGCAGGAGGGCATTCCTGATAGGGATGGTGCCTCTTTCTGCAAGAATCAGGCCATGTCCTCTGAAGTCTTTAGCCTTCTTTCCAGGGGGAGAAGTCTTCCCTCTTTCCAGACCGACCCTGCCTGCTGTTGGTGACAGCTGGGTCTTTCTTCTCTGGAAAAAAAAGCAACAAAACTCATCTGTAGCATTTCCAGTGTGTGTTCTGTGTCACTTTGTGAGATTGGTGATCTTTTTCCTTTCCAGTTTGGTCACACTGGGCCTCAGAGGTGCCACAGCTATAATGTAGAATGGAAGGCAAGTTGATGGTGGGAGGCCTGCCAAATTTTGGCGTCACACAGGGTGCCGATGAAATTTGAGACCTCACAATGACTTGCTCTAAGGGGGAGGCATGTCCTATATCCATGGTCTGACGGGCCCAGATATCCTGATCCCGCTGTCTCGCCCATCTCTCATGTGGTCAGTGAAGGGATGAGTCGCCTATTTTCTGGGGTTTATACTAGAGGAAATCCCACAAGTTCATGTGCTGGACTAAGGTGTTTATTCCCATTGGATAAGGTCTTTTGGCAGAACGGTCTTCTGCCAAAAGATCACACACGGGAAAGTACAAAGTCAGCAGGGGCAGACTGGGTGCCAAAAATCCCCATGGGGGCAAGTGTGTGGCGGACCAAAGTCAGGATTTACTCATGCTTGCAGATATTTACATAAATGCAATGTTCAAACTATAGTGGGAACAGAGGGGGCACAACTCATAAATCTTTTGTGGTTAGTCACATTACCTGCAAATATTAGAAGGCTGCAGGGCACCCATGATTCTAAAATTGAGGTGAGTTGGGGATTCGCCTTGTGGATTTCATTAAGGCCCACCTTCCCCCTCACCATTTCAGCACTGCATAAATATACTTGCTTCCTTTCACAAGCTTTTAGGAATTCTGCCAGGTTCTTTGCCAGATCATTGTTTTTCATTTCATCTCATTTCTTTTCAACTTTTAAAGAAGTTTCATCTCTCCCCTTTGTCAGTCACTGAGCTTTAGTACCTTAAACTCTCAGCCTACTTTTCTCTTCTGTTATTGCTTTATACTCTACCGGTTACAACATTCAAAATTCATTTCCTTAATAAATACATTGCAATATGTTGCATCTGACAAGCCTCTGAGTTTATTATAAGACCAAAATAGCCAAGCACATTACAATAATTGCATATATCATTTCCATATTTCCAATGCTAATTTTGTATGACTTTCACTGTGGATTTCAGTCAAAAAAGTTTCAGCTCAGCTGGGGCATTTTGCTAGGTATTTAAAAGGTTATGGGTACAGACCCACAGAAAACTTATTTAAATAATTTTGCATATTGTTAATTAGATAATTATATGCAAATTTTGCCCAGCAGGGGAAAACCCTGGTTCTTGCTGTCAGGGATTTCCTGGGTTCATTACACTGTATATAGATGGGACTCTCTACCCTACCTACAATTCGTTGCTAAAAGCTTTTGCTTATCTACATGTTAAAGCCAAAATAAGTGTTCTCCAGCATTCAGCATTCTGCCCCCCCATCACACACACATTCTCCTTCTCCATCCCATCCAGTTCATGTCATATACACCTAAACACCTTGTCAATTACAGTGGTGCCCCGCAAGACGAATGCCTCGCAAGACGGAAAACTCGCTAGACGAAAGAGTTTTCCGTTTTGGAGGTGCTTCGCAAAACGAATCTCCTATGGGCTTGCTTCGTAAGACGAAAATGTCTTGCGAGTTCCTGCAGGTTTTTTTTCCTCCCCCCCCCCCCCTTTTCTAAGCCGCTTATCCGATAAGCCGCTAAAAGCCGCTAATAGCGCTAATCTGCTAATCCGTCAATGGGCTTGCTTCGCAAGACGAAAAAAACGCTAGACAAAGAGACTCACAGAACGGATTCTTTTCGTCTTGCGAGGCACCACTGTACAGTATAGTGCTGTCCACACTTGATACCCAGCAACCACAAATCAGCATAAATCACACTTTAACTGATTCTCACCCAAATCGTCCCCAAACAGATTCTTTGCTTAATGCACACCTCACCTCCACACGGACCCAAATCAACCTTCAATAAGGTTACTTCGAATTATCTATCCAGTCAAAATTATATAACCTGAACCCTGCTGTTTGAAAGTCCAGGTTTACTATAAATGTCGCACAGAGGTCAGAAGTGAGTTTATAGAAATATAAACAGTTATACAATCACCTGGAAGGAAGCCGCAGCAGGAACACAGTAGGTCTGTGTAGGGCAAGCGTGGGATTGTGCTGTTATCAACTTTTATTCCTGTAGATCAGCCAGTAATTCAGGTGAAGCTCCAGTGTTGCTGAAATAGGGGGAAAGGCAGTTTCTCATAATTCCAAGGATGAGAAACTATGAAATGAAATTGTTTAATATACACTTATTGACCTGCAATACTCTATTGAGAGATGCTTGTTCGACTAATACGGTCAGTCTGTGAAGAATGGAATGCAAAAGCTTGGGTATAACAAAAACATTGTTTTCAGAAGCTCTTATTGTAATTTTTTCTAAAACATTTGCTGATTGACTGTGCTTAACTTCTGACACTGTTGATTGGTGAAACCGATATTCATATTTATTTAAAGTAGAGCAGTCAAGCCCCATGGCCCTCTTCATTTATTTTCATGATAGTGCTTTTGAAAAATCATTCCCATGAAAGCAGGTGCAGGAAAAACATTCCAGCACAGTTGATCTCTGTGTAAATGATTCAGTTTCTTACTTCCTTTCCCATTGAGATAGCTAGTCATAAAATGGCACTACCGGTATTCCAAGACCAGCTCTGTCTACCATTCTTGGGAGAAGTTGCAAACATAGGACAGAAGACAGACAAAGGTTTTGAAGATAGTTGGAAGTCTGAAAGAGGTGCTGTTTCCCATGATATACACACCTGGTTCCTTGCCTCCCCTCTTGCCACTGGAGACAAGGGTTTCCCATTTCTAAACTGCTTGTAAAACCAGTTCGCTAGAAGCAACAGTGGAATGAGGGAACACATCATGAGCTACTACCTTAAACTGTCTGAAAAAGCTATCATCTCTCTAGTTTTCCCCAGTATAATGCATTTGGTATGTTGCTGTTTTCACCAATGTACGCATTTTTATGCATAATCTCTCCTAATAAATGCAGTTTCATACACATTATTTGTTTGGAGAACTATGCAAGATTTGGAGCAGTGGGAATTTCAAAGGATGAATGTGTTTCAGTTCATGCATTTTCAGGAAGTGTTCATTAGGTAGGGCAGAGCTTTCCAAACTGTGTGTTGCGACACATTAGTGTGTCGACTGCAGTTTGTAGGTATGTTGTGTGAATGCTCCTCCCAGGGCAGGAAAGACGCTAGTTTAACTTCCGGTTTACTAGTAAAACTGAGTTACTGCGTCACGAAATGAGGCATGTCTAAAAAGTGTGTCACCAACATGAAAAGTTTGAAAAGCTCTGAGGTAGGGTTTGCCTTGAAATATGAACTGATTGAATCCCCCCCCCCCGATAGTAATAATACTTCACCTTGTCTTCTAAATTCCCAGAGTTTCCATTTGCGGTTCCAAGTGAAGATCAAGATGCTGCTCAGCTATTTGTCATCTAATCTGCCTATTTCATTTTCTTGCTCCTGTCCAGGGGCACTGAGTTTTGCCTGACACTGGGAGGGCTCATCATGTCTGTGTGGGGTCACATATGTGATGTCACACGTGTTGAGAGGAGGCTGTGAGGCTCCTCAAGATTGGGGAGGGGGCTCAGCCCCATCCTCACATACTTTGGGGGCGGGCGAGGTGTCCTCAGCTACATAGGTTTAGTGTCTATGACCCTGTCCCTGACTTGCCTTTCCTCTAATTACCTCTCCTTTTGGTGGGCTGCATTCTGAAGTTTGGATTATGCCTCCAGCTGCCGTGATGGTGCCATCATTGGGAATTGCTGAGTTTTTCTCCCATTGGTATTGAAGGTCGCCAGGTTTGGTTAGGTCAATATTTAGAAGAACATCACATTCATTAGTGATGCCTAATGTATGCCATCTGTAAAGAATTCAGAAAGACATCATTCAGTTTAAAAGTCAACATGCAGACAGCATTTCACATTCTTTGTGCCAGATTTTGAAAACTGCCCCACTGCTTCGGTCGGAGGGGTTGCAGAACTCATAATGAGCATGAACATGGTGTGCATTGAATGAATTCCATTCTCTAATTTGAACTCATTCACTGTACAATTCAGCAAATGCTGTCTAGATTCTGTTTATCCAGGTACAACACTCCTATTCATGGCGACTCTTCCAGGAACTCTTAACTGAAAGAAGACAAATGTCTTCTCATTAGTGTAATTATTAGCGGGTAGCCTTTGCACAGTCCATTCAAAACATCTCATGTAACATTTCCTTGCTAATATTGCAGAGTAGCATCATTTTTAAGACTAGAAACTCAGTATATTCAATTTGAAAGGAAGGATTGTTGCTCATTTATACGGATTCCCTTCTGAATAAATGCATTTGGAAGCAGACATAAGGAAATAACCGAGACTCTGTTAACTGCATTATCATATGTTATTATAAATATACTAACGGTGCATTCCTAGCCACAATTTCATTATTTATCAATTTATTTGATTTCTGGGAAATGGTCTTAAGACATCTGAAATCATAAAGTAGAAGGAGGAATATATGAAAGCTTAGGATTTAGAAAGCCTACGCTTATGTACGGGTGGCGCTGTGGTCCAAACCACAAGCCTAGGGCTTGCTGATCAGATCGGCGGTTCGGATCCCTGCGACGGGGTGAGCTCCCGTTGCTCGGTCCCTGCTCCTGCCAATCTAGCAGTTCAAAAGCACGTCAAAGTGCAAGTAGATAAATAGGTACTTCTCCGGCCTGAAGGTAAGCGGCATTTCCATGCGCGCCTCTGCTTTTGGTGTTCTGCTGCACCAGAAGCAGCTTAGTCATGCTGGCCACATGACCCAGAAGCTGTCTGCAGACAAACGGCCAGTAACTCCCTCAGCCAGTAAAGCCAGTAAAACTACAGAGTCATTCGCGACTGGACATATCGGTCAGGGGTCCCTTTACCTTTACGTTTATGTTCAAGTTGGTTTTTAAGGGTATGCATGCACAGCTTTTGCTAGGTAGCTGCTGGATCCTGTGCTTCTTAGAGGGCAACTTCTCAAGTAACCAGCGGCGTAGCGTGGGGGGTGCAGGGGGGCCCGGCCGCACCGGGTGCAACATCTGGGGGTTAGGGTTAGGGGGCGCAAATCCACGGGTTAGGGGGCGCAAATTACTTGCCTTGCCCCGGGTGCTGACAACCCACGCTACGCCACTGCAAGTAACTGTTGCGCCATGCATAAAATAACGTTTACACAGGTGATCGCCAAGTGCCCTTTGCCATCATTGCTCTCTTTCGAATGTTCTCTTTCCTTCTCCCTTAAGCACTTCTGAAGATAAAAAACTTATATATCTAGTCTTTTGCTCTATTTCTTATGTGCCTCTCTTATTGTTTTAGGAAAAGCAGCACTCATAACTTGTTTACTTCTGCTTTGGAAAGCTATAGTAGATAAGGAAATTAATAATACTTCCCCAGGGTGACACTACTTGATCACATTTTCTTAGCTTTACGTAGAGACTTTAATCATAAATCTTTGTGTTACTGAAACAAATAATGGAATGAACACAATAGGGATAATTGTGCACACTGTGGCATAATTTATTCTTTATTGGCAATTAGTTTTCTTATAATTTGTTGATTTTGCCAATTCACCGACACAGCTGAATGTTTGATCCCAAGAATAAGTGGCAGACTGCTGCATAAATGGCATGGGCATGGCCTCATTACTTCATTGGTAGCTGGAACAACTCATAAACCTTGATTTTTATGTGATTTAAAGATATGTCCAGAGATAGTAACAATTACATTTTGAATATTGAAATTGCTGAAGTTTGTAATTATCTGATTTGTTAATACATTTGTCCTGGTCATAATGCTCAGCTATACAGTATTCTGAATCAAGAGTAATTTCTCCCAGAAGTTCTTATTTGGCTTGGAATCTGAAATATGCCCTGTCACTATTCAGCAGACAGAGTGCCCTAAGACAGCTGTTTGGGCACATATTCAGGATTTATTCATGTCAATCTCTTACTGTTGCTAGACTACTCATTGATTGCTATGAAACTACACAAACAATGAAGTCAACTGTCATGTAATGTTAACCTCATTCATGCTTAAACGCAAGTAAACTTAAATTACTGTGAACTGTGTAACTACATTACTTGACAAAGCACCCTTTTGTCTGATGAACGTCTTCATTATTTCGTTCTTAGGTTTTTGTGAAATTATATGCTCCCATCACCCAGCTCTAAAGTCCTTTCTTGTCCAAAGGGGTGTTTCTTTTGGGTTTGAATTTCAAGTTGTGCACTACCACGCTTGAGAGGTGCAAGACAGGTGAAAACATACCATAATTCACAGAGATGAATGCAATTATATGCATGTTACGGCACCATCAGCACATGTCAGGGCCGGTTCAGCTGCAAGTCCGCACAGAGACTCAGTAAAGTTGACCCTTTATTCAAGGAAACAGAATACAAACAGAGAACCTGTAAATGCAAAAAAAAATAAAAAAAAAATTGCAAGAAAAATATTGTTCTTCCCTTTTCTGTCCATTATTAACTTGCTAACTTGTAGCAAAACTCTGTCCTCATGTGGTCACCTTATTCCATTGTGCTTTGTTTCTTTAAAATAAATGAACTGAGGCTGCAATCCTGAACACACACTGACTAGGGAGTAAGGCCCAGCAGGTCTTACTTCTGAGTAAGCATGCTTACGATTGCAATGTCACTCAGTGCCGCATAAATGCAGGCGAAATTTAGAATGCTGCATTAATGCACTAATTAATGAGCTCCGGGGACGGAGCAAATTAAAACTATTTTTCAACGACTGTTTAACTCACGAAGGGGAAACTGCAGTAGATATAAAAGATGATGCTACCTAGGAAAGGCAGCTGGAAACTTGGCAAGCCCACATTTAGAGGTTTCATTTTTCATTGCTTTTTCTGCAGAGTTTCAATTCTTGCAGAATGAATCAGCCTATAAAGTGTTAGGCAGAAACCTCAATATTCATTATGTGCTACGTACATTTCCTCTTGTTTCTTCACGAGAACAACACTTTTATCATTAAGTTAATGTTAGGAGGACTCTTTGAGCTTCCCCCATTGCAGTTCCAGTCAGGAGTGCTTCTAGATTTGAATGGGCTGTCCAAGCAAAGGGCCAGTAACTTCAGAATTCTTCTGCAGATTTACCACTGTGAGCCTCCCCCCCCCGCCCCTACCCCATTTACAACCTCCCACAATATGGAAACACGATGTTGTTCTAGGACAACGTGGGGAATTTAAAGGGTGGGTGTCATTTAACCACCTAGTAGCACTGGAGGAGGGACGTGGATGGCCCTGTGGGCTAAACTACAGAGCCTAGGATTTGCCGATCAGAAGGTTGGCAGTTCGAATCCCCGTGACAGGGTGAGCTCCCGTTGCTCAGTCCCTGCTCCTGCCAACCTAGCAGTTCGAAAGCACATCAAAGTGCAAGTAGATAAATAGGTACCACTCTGGCAGGAAGGTAAACGGCGTTTCCATGCGCTGCTCTGGTTTGCCAGAAGTGGCTTAGTCGTGCTGGCCACATGACCCGGAAGCTGTACGCCGGCTCCCTCGGCCAATAAAGCGAGATGAGCGCCACAACCCCAGAGTCGGCCACGACTGGACCTAATGGTCAGGGGTCCCTTTACCTTTACCAAGCACTGGAGGAACAGGGGTGCGGGGGGAGCGCATCGCCCCCGGCAGCACGATCCCGGTGGGGTGCCATCGCAGCTGCTCCCCCCGTGCTGGGCGCCACGCCCCTGAGGAGATTTCACCCCTCCCATATCCAAGAATCTGCTGATTTTCTCTGCTGATTCTCCAGAGAGGAGGGGGCGGTTTCTGCTCTCTACTTATTCCACTCCAGCCTAACATCAAAGTGTCAGTCAGTGTGTCGGAGAGAGAGAGACTGAGTGTTAGAGATCGTGTGTATAGATAAGGTTGCTGCTAAGAGCGGCTGCAGACACTCAGTGCAGTTCAGCATTTATGTTTAGACCTCACTTAGCTCTGTATATAGTTGTGTATTATAGTTCTAGTTAGAATAAAGAAGATATTCTACAGAGCTGCTCTCCGAGTCATTTATGCTCTGCTGTACTCTGCTGTGCGACGACTGTCTTCTTGTGGAAGGTGAATCCGGTGCTCACAACTCTAAGCTGTGAGTCCACAGCACTTTGACCTGTTCCTGTGTAGAAGGTGGTCTCTGGAAGTGCTACCCAGCTCGCCTAGCCCAGTCGGGGCTGGAGTGGATGAGTCCAGTTGGTGACACTGGCTCAAGGGCGATGCAGGCAGCGTGCCACGCCCCCAGATGTGTGCCAGCCATGCCCCCACCTGCTTTCCACCCCCGCCGGAGCTTGACGCTCTGCCACTGCCTAGTAGCCACCTGCTGCTAAATCAAAACTAAGCTACGGAATGTGGCGGGGGAGAGAGAAGGTGGACCCAATTCAGTGAAAGCAAGAACACTCCTGGGCCCTTAGCAGTTGCCTGAGTATGCTGAGTGCATGATTCCCCAAAAATGCATTGTTTGCTGTAATAAAATATTGCAACTTTCTCTTACCACTCATTTCCCCTGAATAAGGGATCCTTGCTGTGATCTTGCTATGTGCAGGTGGATCACCCAGCTAAGCTGAGCAGCTGCAATGCAACACTCTGCGGTGTATGCCATGTCTGATTGCAGACAGAAGTCAGAAACATATCTAAAAGAAAAAGACAGATCTTCAGGCATCACAGGGCACAGAACACGCTTTGCTGTGTAAAGTCTTGCTGCAAGGAAATAATTTCAGGATGATTGCATGGCGACCACTTGAAAGTTTCATTTTTAGCAAGGGGTTTTATTTATGTCACTGGACATGTGCGATGTAAAAACTCATATTCCTCCTCAACAGGAGGGTGAGCTGACTGTAACATATCTCACCACGCTGATCACCAGGGTTCATTTGGCTGATAGAGTTGGCTAGGCATATGTCATCATCCTCATCACTCCATGTACATCCATCTCGAAGTTGCATGCTCTGTGGAAGAGGATGGCCATCTCATATAGAGTTCCAGGGTATTTGACAGCTGCTAGAACAGGGGTTGGCAAGGTTTACCTTGCCTGGGCTGGTTCACTCCAGCGCAGTTCCCTTTGTGGGCCGGATTGCGAGTGAGCGAGCGTGCAAGCGATTTCCGGCGTCTGCGCAGACGTGAATTCCGGCGCCGCAGAAGCGAGTCACCATGCCAGTTTAGCGCACTGCCTAGTGGGTGGTGCAGTTCAGGGGCAGCTTGTGGGCTGGTTAAATGACGGCCATGGGCCGCTTGTGGCCCATGGGCCTTAGGTTGCAGACCCCTGTGCTAGAACCTTCATGCAAGTTCATATATTCCTCCTTCTACATTATAAATTTCTCACTAGAGAGTTTGACTCATCCGTATGTGCTTTTTTAAGTGATAATTTAAATAATTTGATAATGATTTTTAAGTTCATTTATTGTTTCTATTTTGTTACAGAGATCCCAGAAGATCCAGTCATTGCAGAAGAGTATTATAATGATGCATTTGATTCATGCTCAGAAACAAGTGAGGAGGAGGAGGAGGAGGAGACGGAGGAGGAGGAAGAGATAGAAGTCGAAGAGATGGTCACATCACACACTGTGTGTCAAACAAACCGGCAGGTATACACTTGCTTTGCAGTTGCCCGTTGAACATAGACTGTTAAGACGGCACTAAGTAAACTTGCAGTGGTACCTTGGTTTAAGAACAGCTTATTTCATGAACAACTCGGATTCAAGAACACTGCAAACCTGGAAGTAGGTGTTTTGGTTTGTGAACTTTGCCTTGGAAGCAGAACATGTTCCGCTTCCTGTTGAGTGTGTTCCATTTGTAAATTGAGTCCCCTGCTGCTATAGGAAAGCATGCGTTGGTTTAAGAATGCTTTGGTTTAAGAACGGACTTCTGGAACAGATTAAGTTCGTAAACCAAGGTACCACTGTTTTGAAAACTCCCCAATGTAGGCTGCAACATACATATGGTTCCTCACTTTTATTACTGCAACTTGTATTCCCTCCCCCTTCCTAATCCAAACTTTTCCTTTGATTTCCAAGTAGAATGTAAAGGTATTATATAATCACAAGTGGCAGTTAATTGTGTTTTGAACAGGATTGGCTGCGATTCAGTATTTCCAAAGGCATCCAATATAAAATTGAATTTTGAACAATACAGAGTTAAATACGGGACTGGCAGTCAGACTGGGACAGAGTGACATTTTGTCAAGCCTTCACGGTTCACATTTTGTCGTGTCTTTGTGGTTCACATTTCTGTGACAAGAAAAATTAGGGGAGAAATGGATGTGGTTTTATTGACACCTCTGCCAGAATTTGATTCTACTGTTTGTGCCTGTTAGTTTTCCACCCAGTGCAGCACACACATAAATTTCTCTGTCATTAATGGATGAAGCAACTATACAATCAGGCGAGAGCTATACAACCCTGGCACATTCGCATCTAGCACCTTATCAATAAAACAAGACAGTCTCATCACCTTTCCCTTATGTCAGCGTATTTGATCTTTTCCTTCTTCTAAATCTCCATTCTTCAACATCAAACGAACCCTTGTTTTCAGCTTTGTAAACTGAAAACATTGCAGCCTGGGCCAAAAATGATCACCGGTGATGAGACAGGCTAGATGCTACTATGGGGGGGGTGTTAAAGTTTTCTCTCCATACAATCACAATTTAGAAGTGGCTGCTTACCCAGAATTGGGTGAAAGGGTGGTGAATTAGAAGTCTCTGGTCTTCCCTGAAATCGCTTACCTTTCTTTCATTCCCTTCAGCTTCTGGTTCTTCCTTTGGAAACTGAATCTGTTCAAATCTGTCTCTGTGATGGTGGCCCCTGGCCATCACAGTATGTTAAGCACTGGTTTCTCCTTGAACTGAATAGACAATGTTAATAGCAGCAGGGCAGAGCAAGGCTTATGGGTGAACATAGAAATAATGTTGGTGCAGAAAGACCATATTAACTAGAGCAGCCAAACAATGCTTATCCAACCCCTGAGCAGAATGAATATCCGCTGTGCATATCTAGGAGGCATAGTTCTTCTGTACCAATGGACTGGGACTCAAAACAAATTTGTTGACATAGACCATATTCACCTTCTCTCACAGGACTGGCAAAAGACTTAAAACAGTGGTGTACAGTGATTTCTGATGATTGCAACGTTTGCCTCTTAGCGTTTCTCTCTCTCTCTAACAAATACTGCTCATATGGTGATGTTCCCAAGCCCAAGGTCTCTTTGTTTTCCTTCCGACTACAGGATAGTGATGTTGAAGCAATGGTCAGATACATGGAGAACATCCTAAACACCAGCTGTCTAGGTAAGATGATGTGCCCTCAATTTAGGAACAGTTTGATAACAATACTGAACACTGAATTGATTTTTCTTTCTCTCCACGACACTCAGAAGACCCATAAAAACAAATGGTGCTTCTTCTGTCAACCTTTACAGACCACACATAAATGTCTTTCCTTTGAAAGAAAAGCTCATTTCCAATAACATCAGCTCCAAAACTAGCATTGGAATCTTTTTAAGTCTGCAAGCTTAACAGAAAGAAGACTGATCACAAGGAATATTTGATTTCAGACTAGTATTATTGTGAATTTCTTTTATTTATTTCATTATTATTTTTGCTTTTCTATATTTAGTATGTGGTGCACAACAACAAAGTTAAAAATGTGACATTAGAAACCATAAGTAACCATTAAAAAAAGAATAATTGGATTCATGGGTAGGAAAAACTTGATTAAAATAAAATTTTACCATTTATCTTTCATCACATTAAGGTCATACTCAATTGATTCCAATGGATATTAGCATATGTTGCCTTGAAAGAAAAAAACATTAAAGTCAATTCATTTGGAATTAATTTGAGATTGGATACGATCCATCACACTCTTTTAATATATCACATTTCCCCATAGACAAGTTTGTAACAAGTGTAGATTTAAATGTGCACGACTTAACTCCTAAATTCCTGCCTATGTTGTTTAGCTGTGTGTTTAGTCACTGTATATTTTTACTTAATATATATATATTATTTTACTGTATACATATTACTTAATGTATTTACTTAATAAATTGACTGCAGTCCATGAAAACTTATGCCATAATAATTGTGTTAATTTTTTAACTCAAGATTAGCAAAACTCGTCGTTGCTTTTGCTGCAAGAAACTGGCATATCTATCCCTCTGCATGGTTCAGTTCCTCTAGATATGCTGGCAATTGCCTATATTCCATTAGGGACTATTGCTGTGATGTTGATGGCCTTATTAACACATGCTCCATTTTATCCTCATAGATAGGTTTATGGAGTATGAACCAATGCCAGATAAGGGCTCCTTTTAATACTGAGTAGAACCTACTTCTACATGCAATGATGAAACAAGGCTATAGGAAACCTGTGGCATCAGATGATCTGCAGTAGGTTTCAAAGGAGCATGTAAACAAACCAACATGCCTGTTGGTCCTGTTCCCAGTCTCCACTTGTGTATCCAAAGCTGTGAACACAGCCTTCACTTGTACAACTTGTATGCACAGAGGCATTGTCTAGAACTTTGGTTGAATGTATAAAGGTTGGGGATGGAACCAACATGGACATTAATCCCACTCTTCCATGCCAATGCAGTCATATCACTAGACAGGATGCCTAAATTAGCTACAAAAAGCTATTTCCTCACTGAAAGTACATGAGTAGGGTTGCCGTATTTCGAAAAGTAAAAACCAGGACCCCCCCCCCCAAAAGCTGTTGAGCTTTTCCTTTTTTTACAAAAAAACACAATTTTTCAATTGACTTGCCTGAGATCCAGGACAAATCGCCACCTTTCAGAAATTCTCCCCGGATGTCATGAGGCCACCAACTTGCAGAAGCACCTCAGGCCTGGGGCTTAGATGTGACTTCTGGGAAACAGAAACATGCCACATTCGGTTCTATGATGAAAGAGAAATGGGATATACATGTAAGGGCAGGAGGAAATCATGAGTCTAGTTTAGTAGCATTGGCCCTTGAGTGGGCTTTTCTAGCTGCAACATGCTATCCACCCAGTGCTATTTTTCTAGAAAAAGAGGTGCTGGAACCATGAATGCCTCCCTTGTTCTCTTATAACAGCAGTGGCACCCACCTGAGAGGTGCTGGAACTCAGTTCCAACTGAGAAAAAGCCCTAATACCTCCTCAGATGGTACTTAAGTTTCTTGTTGTTTAGTTGTGTCCGACTCTTCATGACCCCATGGACCAGAGCATGCCAGGCACTCCTGTCTTCCACTGCCTCCTGCAGTTTGGTCAAACTCATGTTACTAGCTTTGAGAACACTGTCCAACCATCTTGTCCTCTGCCGTCCCCTTCTCCTTGTGCCCTCCATCTTTCCCAACATCAGGGTCTTTTCCAGGGAGTCTTCTCTTCTCATGAGGTGGCCAAAGTATTGGAGCCTCAGCTTCACGATCTGTCCTTCCAGTGAGCACTCAGGGCTGATTTCCTTCAGAATGGAGAGATTTGATCTTCTTGCAGTCCATGGGACTCTCAAGAGTCTCCTCCAGCACCATAATTCAAAAGCATCAATTCTTTGGTGATCAGCCTTCTTTACGGTCTAGCCCTCACTTCCATACATCACTACTGGGAAAACCTTTGACTATACGGACCTTTGTTGGCAAGGTGATGTCTCTGCTTTTTAAGATGCTGTTTAGGTTTGTCATTGCTTTTCTCCCAAGAAGCAGGTGTCTTTTAATTTCGTGACTGCTGTCACCATCTGCAGTGATCATGGAGCCCAAGAAAGTAAAATCTCTCACTGCCTCCATTTCTTCCCCTTCTATTTGCCAGGAGGCCATGATCTTACTTAAGTTTCTAAGCGAACTCAAATCCACATCTGCCCAGGCTTAGGAGTTAAACCGAGCATGTTCTTTTCTGATCCAGCTGATGTGTACACATTTGCATTGCACATTTGGAGGGTGGAATTTTGTGTGTGCAATTGGGAGTTTTGTAAATGCAAAGGCTCCAGAGCTATCAGGAATAGGAAGTAGGCAAGAGGGAGATATTAAACAAGTAGATAAACAAACTAAGTAAATTGAGTGAGAAGCCACCTTGGAAATTAAGGGGTGTATAAACCAATACTTTAATAATTAAGTATGCTGGTTTAATTTGCTTTTTATTTTTATGAAAATCCCAATTTCTTTTATTTTCATTTGGTTTTGCGGGGTTTTTTTGGATAATGAAAAAGAAATGTGTCCATTTCCAATTTGCCACTAATTTGCATACAGTCCCATGGGAATTAAATCAGTCAGATACAAAATGAAAAAGCTGCAAAAGGTGCTTGTAGCCATTTAACACCAACTGAGTATATTGTCCACTTCATTATATAACTTAATTAAATAAGAGATTATAGCTTTAGGCCTGCAATGTAGACAATGCATCATCAGGAGCCAAGAAAAGATGTGATACCAACAGAAGAAACTGGAGTGGTTTTTTGGTAGCCATGTGTTAAATATTTGTTCCAGTGTATCTCCCTGAACACTGGATCATAGTCTAGTTAGAACAGGGGTAGCTATTGTCATGTCCAGGAGTGACCCAAGACATTTTGGCACCTAAAGCAAACCACAAAATGGCATCCCTCTCCCTGCCAGGGAAGAAGGGCTGGGTGAATATCTAAATCAGGAACAAAGCAGGGAGGGAAGAAAGATCTACATCAGGCACTGCTGCCCCCTGTAGATCCTGCTGCCTGAGGCAGTTCCTTCGCCTTGCCCTATGGGTAGACCGGCCCTGGTGGTGTGATCCAGATGTTGTTGGCCAACAGTCTGGGATTATTGGAGTATACTCAACGCCTGGAGCACATCACGTTATTTAACCGTGGGTTGGAGTGTCAGACTAGGACAAGAGTGAGCCAGGTTCAAATTCTTGGTTAGCTATGAAGCTCTCTGGGTGACTGGGCCAGTCACTCTCTCACAGCCTGATCTACCACACAGGGTTGTTAGGAGGAAAAAATGGAGGGGAGGGAAGAGCTCATTGGAGAATAGGCAGGATATAAATAAACAATACCAATGTAACATCCGGGGATCTCTTGTTTTCTGTTAACTGAACAATGTGTTTGTGACATAGTGGGGATTGCCAAGACCAATCAATGCTCCTTCCTGGAGATCTGTATCCTTTCTCTAAAATACTTTAAAGCTTTTACATTACGATCTTTCTACATAGTTAAAAAGCCTATCTTGCTTTAGATATCATATTATTGGTCAGACAGCATCTCTCTCTCAAAATACCATTTCCAGAACTTCTGGACTTTTGTACGTAAAAGTTAAAGCATTCTAGTTGCCAGTGAGAATCACAGCCTCCGATTAAAGCGCAAACATAGTCCTTTTTTGGCTACAAATTTTTGATATGCCAGCAACCTGTACACATGGTGAGCCATCACACATATTAAATATGTAGTTATTTTCTGACACGACAGTTTGTGACATTGGACTGGTGCTTAAGTTTAGCATTTTCTAGTGATTTTCTAGTGTTAAATCCCCATCCTCGCCCTCCCGCACTTCATTTATGATTTATCCGTGTATTAGCTGATAAGAACAGCCTTCAAACAAAAGGAACATTGCATTTGGTGTGTGGGAGGCTTAAATGGTGTGCTTGCGCTGTTTTGTGTCATGTGCGTAAAGCAGTTGGTGGAATTTAAAAAGATCAATGTTCAGTTCATTAACATTAATGAATGCTAATGTTCATTAAACATTTATGGATTGCAAGTTGCAAAACGATGCAATGTAGCTATAATGAATGGCCCAATGTGACTGTTTTTGTATCTTCTACAGTGCTCAAGTTATGTAACAATGGGATGTAATGCTTTGTGTAGAAGCTTATCTTGTCCCCGCTAATTTTACTATACAAACGTTTTCAAAAGTGATCTTGCAAGCAGAGCGCAGAGGCAATGCACAATGAAGGTGATCCATTTTATAGTCACATAATGTCTCCACGAGAGTATAAATTTACATGAATTGGAAAGAGTTTTGCAGTATTAAGCAAGAACTATTTTTGGCCTTCATTTTGCTGATGAAACATCTCGAGCTGATCAAAAACGTTTTGTTGTCCCCAGCGTTCTTTGAGAACAAATCTGTGCTACCCAAAGTGTACTTCTGAAGAAATGTTGCTGTTGAATCAGCTTTTGAATCTATGCAGGAAAGAGCTCACAGATTTAGCTGCCAGCAGTTACTATAAAAGCAGTATTAACACACCAGCAATACAGCAGCCTCATGTGGTTAGAAAGTTGTAACACTTGGGTCGATGTCCGGGGCTAGGTTCAGTGTCTAGGGGATATTCTTCTTTTATTGAGTTCTGGCTCCTGCCTCCGCCCAGGAAACCTGGGACTCCAGTTTGGATGTCTAAACAGCAGTCATTCAACAACACACACTCCTAGGATGTATGTTCCAGCAAAAAGGCTGCAACAGCAACTGGGGTGCATTGCAATAAGGAATTCCAACCAGCAGAAAACAGACGTGAAGCTCCTCTAGCTCCAAGCCAATAGGAAGCACTAAGCCAGGTCCAAGATACTTGGGTAGCCCTATGCTTCCCCTCCTGGTATGTTTTCATCAAATAGTGACTCAGAAAGTAAAGGTAAAGGGACCCCTGACCATTAGGTCCAGTCGTGGCCGACTCTGGGGTTGCGACGCTCATCTTGCTTTATTGGTCGAGGGAGCCAGCGTATAGCTTCCGGGTCATATGACCAGCATGGCTAAGTCACTTCTGGCGAACCAAAGCAGTGCATGGAAACGCCGTTTACCTTCCCATCGGAGTGGTACCTATTTATATACTTGCACTTTGACGTGCTTTCGAACTGCTAGGTTGGCAGGAGCTGGGACTGAGCAACGGGAGCTCACCCCGTCACTGGGATTTGAACCACCGACCTTCTGATCGGCAAGTCCTAAGCTCTGTGGTTTAACCCACAGCGCCACCCACGTCCCTGATTCAGAAAGTAAAGTCTAGCGATTCCATGTTTTGAGCAATCAGTAGGAGAGTGTTAAAGGTAAGGGGACCCCTGACCATTAGGTCCAGCCACGGACGACTCTGGGGCTGCAGCACTTTACTGGCCAAGGGAGCCGGCGTACAGCTTCCGGGTCATGTGGCCAGCATGACTAAGCCGCTTCTGGCGAAACCAGAGCAGTGCACGGAAACTCCATTTACCTTCCCGCCAAACAACGGGAGCTCACCCCGTCACGGGGATTCGAAGTTCAAACTTCCTTCCCCTTCACTAAGAGAAAAGTGAATCCAGTCTCTCCCTGTTGTCCAGAGGTCACTTCTACTTAAGGGCAAACCAGCAGCCAGCAGCACTCTTGCCAAGGCTATAGTTAACTGTCAAGATGGCAAAAGTGGCCCAGGCACCCTTCTGTTTGTTAATATATTCCAACAGTTACAGCAAAACATGTGCAACTCTGTCCAACATGCAAAAGGATGTGGCATGCTAGGCTCAGGTGCTATGTTTTCTCTGCACTTTCTGCTTCCGCTGTGTGGTGGAGTGTATTCTTTTCTCTACATCTTGACAATAGGCGAGCACATGTGTGACAGTCTCTATTTCTGATGCATATGCTTTATAAAATAATGCTACAATATGACAAAAAGGGGGCAGGGGTTAAGGAAGAGCTGCAGAAACTAATCACGGTGCTTGTAGAAATCCGTTCCAAGACTTCACTCGCAACCCATCTCTGTAAAGCTCCATAACAATGAATGAGCTGGTTTCTAACTTTATAAACTGAGCTAAATTATTTGTGCAAGATACATACGTTACTGGAGAGGGCAATAATGTTGCAATCAGGAACAGGTTTTGTTGATCCAATAGCCAGCACGAAGGCAAAAACCTAATAAAAAAAATGGGTTATTTAGTCCAACTTTCCAGAAAAGCTGAGAAGGATGCCTTTAATAACATCTCACGTTAAAGGAATCTGAAGTATTATAGGGATAAAAATCCAATGCTAGAATAAGAGTGTGCAGACTACGCAGATCACAGCGACACATCCTGCAAATATATATTCTTTATATTTTGCCATTAAGTTAAGACATCATGTCCATGGTGGACTAAAACATCATCATCATGTAGCTTAAGACTGATTTTGATCCGTATTTGGACTCTTAAGCATATACACATATGTCTTTAAAGGTAGTCTGTGATGAGAAGATGAAATTTAACCTTTTAACTGGTCAAAGGTATTTGTTTACTTGTAGCATAGCTGCTTTTCCCACACTCCTCATGCACCAGTGGAACTTCACCAATCTTTGTAGTTTCTAGAAAAATCCTCTGACTGCTACTTCTCCAGCTGTGCTTTCAATATTTGATGAAATTTGAAAAACTGAAAAACAATAATAATAAAAACCCAAATTTGCTTCTTTGTGCAGTTTCTCCTGTCGTTATAAGAGTTCCCCCCACAAAAACGTATTTTACAAGACAGATCTGGCATGCGCTATCATACTGAAACCGTCGCTGTCCCTGCTGAGCCAAGTTGCCTTAATGTGTATTTAATAAGCTAATTCGTCTTTAATCAAGGCAGCGCTTCCCTGTGACAAAGGTGAATTGCTCGCCTTTTCTTGATTGTCCTTGAATAGTGCTATGGATCTGTAGTGATGCTGAGGGGAGCAAGGTGAATGAGGTTCTCCATCTCTGCATTGATCTGTAGGCACTGGGACTGTCACCAGAGCGACTCCGCTGGGACCCGAACGATCTGGAGTGCTGAGCGGCACCACGGCTGCAACCAAGCTGAGGAGCATGAGGGAGTAAGTTGCCTTTTTAGAGATGCTAGCTTTTGCATGCATATAACAAAAAAAACAACTTTGATTCCAGAATATTAAGATTACAACCACGTATTACTTGAGGATGTTTTCTTTCTTATTGTCTGTCATTTCTTTTGAAGTGAGACATCATCTTGCCGGTCTCTGCCTGTCTCTAAACTGGTAATTTTATCCTTTTGTGTTATTATCTCGGTGCAGATCTGATCAATCAGCTTTACATAGCCATGTCCAAACACTGCTTTTAAGGTTGCCTTCTCTCTTTTGACCGCGTGCAATCCTCCTTCTTTTGTATATAATTTTTATTTAATTTTCTGTTTTGTAATTTAAAACACTCATTTTACATCCTTAAAATATCAATGACTTCCCTTCTTCTCTTTCCATGGTTCATTTAAATATTACAGATCCCTGCATATTTTACAAACCTATACCATTCAGTATTCCATTATTGCATCCATCAAAACTTATTTACACTGTTGAATTTATCTTAACGCTGCCAGTGTTTTCAGCTGTACACAATTATTTCCCATATATTCAATAAACGTTTTCCAATCTTCTCTAAACGTATGTTCTTCTTATTCTCTTAATCTGTATGTTATGTCTGCAAGTTGTGCATATTCTGTCAACTTAAGCTGTCATTCTTCTTTGGTTGGGACCTTGCTCATTTTCCATTTTTCGGCAAACAAAACATGGCCCACAGTAGTAGCATACATAAATAACCTTTTTTGACACCTGGGAATTTCAGTCTGAATTATACCCAACAGAAAGGACTCTGGGTTTTTTGGGGGAAAGTACTTTTAAACATTTTTTTCAATTCATTATGGATCATTTCCAAATACTTTTAACCTTTTACGAGTCCACCACATATGAAAAAACGTTCCCTCCACCTCTTTGCATCTCCAGCACTTATCCAATTCAGTCTTATATATCTTAGCAATACCAGCTAAGTTAAATACCAGCTATTCTATACACGTCTATTCAGAAGTATGCTCCATTGAGTTCAATTAACATTTCCCCCAAGTAAGTGGGAATAGAACCAGGGCTTTTCCCCCCCAGCCAGAACTCACCAAATCTGGTTCCAGAACCTCTCAGGTGGGCACCAATTGCTATTAAAAGAGAACAAGGTGAGTTTTCTAGAAAAGCGTTTTCTCTTTTTCTAGAAAAGGGCACTGAATAGGATTGCAGCTAGGCAGAGCAGTCCTGTTGGGGAGAAGCAGAGTGATGGATCTCTTGCAGAAGCGGAGTGCTATGGAGTCAATCCCAAGCTACCAGTGTCCCACCCCAAACTTCCTGCTTGCTACTGCTGGTGAGAGTAGTTTTTGCCCACAGCTGGGGCATCTGCCACAGCAGAGCCTCCCCACCAATGGGACTGCTCTCGGCCAGGCACCTACGCAGATCCTAATCCCTCTCCCCCAGCCGTCAACATCGTGGGGGAGAGTAGGGTTGTGTTCAACATAACACTCACTCTCTCTCTAAATCTGTGAGCCACATTTAAAAGCCTTTCAGAACCATTGGCCTAAGGCCGCTCCACTTTCCTGTGGGGCGGTGTTGCGGGCAGGCCACACGCTCTCCCCGTGCACAGCAGGGGCGTGGCAGTGCCCCTGCGTGATAGGGGAGTCCCGGCCACATCATGCCCCCCAGCTGACCAATCCAGTTGGCCGGGGGCGTGGCTTACCATACCTAAGCAGCCGCGCCACCAGGGGATTTCCCTCTTGGTTTCTGCTTCCCCTACTGGTGGTTAACCCTTACTGGACTACCTGCATGGGGGGGCAGGAGTCAGATATACAGTGGTACATCAGGTTACATACGCTTCAGGTTACATACGCTTCAGGTTACAGACTCCGCTAACCCAGAAATAGTACCTCGGGTTAACAACTTTGCTTCAGGATGAAAACAGAAATCGTGCTCCGGCAGTGCAGCAGCAGCAGGAGGCCCCGTTAGCTAAAGTGGTGCTTCAGGTTAAGAACAGCTTCAGGTTAAGAACGGACCTCCGGAACGAATTAAGTATGTAACCAGAGGTACCACTGTAGTCAATTCAATTCCAATGCCTAAGCCAATACCACTCACATTCTGTAACCAATAAAGTTGTGGTCTTAATTAGCACATTAACCTAAAATACTGGTGTCCATGTGTTTTATTATTCAACAAATGGGGGAGGGCTTGGGGCCTTGACACGCAATAGCCATTGGGAGGCAATATGAGCTGAGTCCTCTAAACTACTGTTGGCTGCCTCCTGGCTGATTAATGGGAGCTGAACTTTATTCTTGGGACTTATCTGTGGCTTCGTGATTTGGGCCCTTGTGTGTGCCTGACTACAGAATAACAAAGCATGCATAATCGGCTTAGGCATTTATACCACTCTCTTTCAGTGATGGAATCAAAAGAAAGGGAGGAAAATGACTCTAAATACATGGCATCTCGTGTTCTTTTTGCAAAGAAATCTAAGAATACATGCAATAAGCTCAGAGTTTAATGGCAGTGAACTGTATAGTGCAGTTTAAATATTCAAGAACATGTAGATGGGTACAATGGAAAAGCTTTCATGGACCAAAATGTAAGTAAATTAAAATTTTGCAGCACAGCAGTGACTGCTTCTCGTTCAGTTCCCAGTGTCTTCCACTCAGCAGCGCACCAGGATCAGGCACAAGGCATCATCATTACCTGCTGAGTCTAAGTAAAATTGTCTTTCAGAAGCTGCAAAAGAAAGGCATTTTGTGATATTTTTGTTCGTCCACCATGAATGGCCATGTTTCTTATTGCTTGAGATCCAGAAGGATTATGTATTTAAGACCCTTAGGCCAATGGCGTTGGCATCAAATGCCCATGTCTCTTAAAAATTCAGAAAGAAAGGTCATGTTGAAGTAATTGATTGAGCACGGCATGATCTTTAAGATTAGCTGACAGCTAGCTAAGAAAAAGTCTACCTTTCCGTAGCAAAGCGGTACATAGTCCATGTGAGTGCTTAGAATAATGTTGAGACTTTCTAAATAGCTTCAATGTGCTCCTGTTGAGCCCAAAGGTTGTTTTACTATTGATTTCAGTGAAAACCCCCCTAACCAGTTCTTGGGCATAAAATCTTTCCAATAACCACATTCAAATAAATCACTTTTATGTATGTTCTCTTTCTATCAGCAAATTTCATAGTGTAACTTATGTCTGTTTGCCCTCTTCGGGCAAGCAGCTTTGTGGGCAGGCATGGTGTCTTCCTGCAAACTGGCCTATTACTGGCCAGATCATAATCCTTCCACAAAATTGGCCAACGGCAGCAGGAATCCAGGGGGCGTTACCTGGGCGCGGTGCCAACTGACCAGTAGTGGTGCTTGAGTGCCCAGAGGGGGGCTAGGGGCATAGCACTCCTCCAACAGGGACTGCTTGGGGGATGCCCCAATTTGACGTAGGTCACAGGATGTCCTCCCACCCTACTGCTGCTGGCTTCACCCTTAGAAATCACTTACCTCAATGCCTATGGCCAAACCTTTCACATCTGTAATTTGATTCCAAAACTCAATACAGTGGTACCTCTGGTTGCGAACGGGATCCGTTCCAGAGGCCCGTTCGCAACATGAAAATAACGCAACTACATCAGGAACAAGCGGGGTTGGGTGGAATAGAGACCTGCCATTAGGAACTGGGGGGGGGGTGTCAAATCAACTTTACTCCATGGCTGAAGTGGGAATCACAGCAGAACAATCCACAGTTTATTTCAACACACTAATTCATGTTTCTTCTGATGGCACAGAAAAACGGTCATCATTGCTGTCTATCAAACATATAAGCGTCTTTTCAACCTCAGGCTATTATTCTGGTGTTCTGCATTATTATTCCACTGTAATATGTAATTGATTTGACAGCAAATCTTTTTATCCTTGGCAGAAAATTATACTTCTAAACATATATTTTTCAGGAATGGGGTTTGGAGTGTGTGTGTGTAAGCTTCAGAAGAGGGAGCAGTCTTCTTTGCCTTCCCCTTGTTCTGTTCTTAAAAATTAGCTAGGCATTTATGTTGCAGGTGTCAGAAAAGAGCAAATGCCTTATACACACTATATACAAGGGGTGCCTCGCCTTTGGGGGGCTGTGGGGCACACAATCCACGATCAGCCAGTGGAGGGGTGGTATTATTGTTATTATTAATAATAAAGTTTATATACCACCCTTCCTCAGAGGATCAACAGCACTGGCAGCTTCTCATAGCACTACCCTGAGCTGAGAGGACCAATTTGTGCCATGAGGCTGGAAGTGCAGCCATCTTTGTCCACGTTGCCTCTGATTCTCAACATAGTGTTGTTGCAGGGTAATGCCCACAAATATTTTGGGAGACGTAGCATGGCAGTGGCTCCAGCCACGTGACACAATTTTCCTCTCAGAACCTGGCCCCGATTTTTTTGAAAATTAAATTACAGTACAACCTCTACTTACGATCATAATCTGTTCTGGAGGCCCATCCAATGGGTGAAACCGGACGCTAGTAGAGGCGCCGTTGTGTTTGCCATGGCCGCAACTTGCAACGTCTGTGAGAAGAGACGGATGTAAGTCGAGGTTCCACTGTAATAGGGCTTATGTAAGCATGGTGGAACCCACTAGGGTTCTTGGGCCTTCTAGCCTGAGGGTGCCAAGTACTGGTACTAGATTTGGTCACTGAAGTGTTATCTTTTTGCTTTCTGTACACTGAATTGAGGTGGGGGTCTCGCTCTCTTTGGCTAAAACCCTCTGTCCTATTAGGACAGCACAAGTATAATTTTCATTAATGAAGCATGCATATACAGTAGTACCTTGGTTTTCGAAATTAATCCATTCCTGAAGTCCGTTCTTCAACCAAATCCGTTTTTAAACTGAGGCGCGCTTTCCCTAATGAGGCCTCCCACTGCCAGTGCCCTTCCACCGTTCAGTTTCCGTTTGTCGACTGAGGTAAAGTTCACTACTTCCGATTTTGCAGAGTTCGTAAACTGTATCGCTTGTAAGCAGGGCTGTTCTTAAACCGAGATACCATTGTATTAGATTTTAAAAGAGAGGAGATTCTATTTTCAGAAGACAAATGCCATTTCCACTTTGTGGCGAACTACAGTCTTCCTCTCTTTTGGTAAGCGTCTAAAGGATGATTTATGAAGCATGGCTGTGCTATCTACTTACTCCATGAAAATTGTTCAGTGCCTTTTTATATAATCCAGAGGCTGTAAATATGCATGTAGAAGCTGGTGTTGTGATAAAAGTATCTTACTGAATCAGATGTCAATATTTTCTCCGTATATGTTGTGTGTGTGTTGTGATGCATGCATTAGTATTCCACACACACACACACCCCATTTTGTTAAAGTGCTATAGAAAGTTGCCAGATACAATATGTGTCCAATTATAGTAAATGATGGACTTCTATACGTTATTTATAATCCAGCTCACTTGCTGGCGTTCGTTTTCTGTTGACAGGTCAGCCATTCAGAAACTGGGAACAGAAACCTTTGAAAAAGTTTATGAATTCCTGCAACGAGCAAGAAAGCAGAATGCAAGTGAAAATGAAATCAGAGAACACCTGGAAAAAATGGTGTCTCGGGCAAGTGACTGTTTTGAAGTAGATCAACTCCTCTATTTTGAAGACCAGCTGAAGGCTTCTGAAGATGCCTCCGTGTGACATAGAAGAATGGTTTTACTTGGATCATCAGAAATCAATAAATGGAGCACTGTTCAGATGGAAGCAGGCATCATGCCATAGGGTGAGGGCAGTGAGTAGCATGGAGACACTGACAGGAATTAATGTATGCCATTTTGCTATCTTCTTAATTGAGACAAATAGTACTCTTACCATCTCCAGGTAAAATCAGGAGATCTTTGATTGATTCCTACAGCAGTATTGACACTTAGAGCTCAATAATCATTGCCTCAAAAATTGCTGGATTACGGTTTCCGATCACATGCGTGCATACTTGAGTACTCCATTGGGAGAAATGGGGGTGTTCAAAACCTGCATTTCAGCCACGTTTCAAAATGATATGCAAGGAAATGCATGAGATGTGAGGTGCAGGGATAATATGGGATGAAGGGAAAAGAAAACACTTCACTTTGATTTACTTCTACCATGCAAAGAAGGAACTTTGTAAGAAATTTTTAAAATCAATGTCGGGGCTGAAGCAGATGGTCTCCAGCAAACGTTTTCAGTGTGACAAAGGTGGGAAAGGTTTCTAAAATCCCCCCAAAAGTTTGCCTCTTTTTGCACCAGTTTTCTGCTGTTTGCTTCTTCAGTCGACTGCAGCATTTTTGTCTGTTTCAAAATTAGATCTTCTTCCTTACAATCAGTTGGTACTACAAAGGGAATATAATGAAGTATGGCTGACGCAGCCTGATGCCAGCTTCTTCTGCCTACGTACCAGATGTTGGGAAGAGGGATGGTGAAGGTTGCCTGAATGTGTGCCAGGGCTGAATTCCACCTTCTCCCCGCAACACCTCCGTGACGAAACAAACCCTACAAAAGATGTAAAGAAAAAAGGGGGCGGGGTTAAAATATTTGCAGAACACGCATTGCGGGTGTGCTTTTGCCCTCATAAATGAATTGCTTTGTAAAATATTAACCTGTAAATATCATGCTTTTTTTCTGTTCATATCAGTGATCTGTGACCATGCTTTATCTAAAAGTCCTAACGCCAGCCTTTCTCTTCCCATTTTGCAAACGGCACCCTTGCAAATTAAATAAATAAAAATAAAATTCCATGGTGTTTCTGTTTATGCCACAGCTGTTTCCATCTGGCCTCTTAAAATTCCCTACTTTATTTGCAAGCACAGAAATCAGGAGGACCATTTCACCCAATTCCTCTGGGCAAGAAGAAATTTTCTAACAGTTTCTCTGGGGCTCAGCATTAACAGTGATAGTAGCACAGCTCCCATACCCCCCCCCCCCAAAAATGGTGTGTGTGTGTGTGTGTGTGTGTGTGTGCTGCAAATACAAAGGTCAGGAGCAGCAGCAACTGCACTGGCAGCCTGCCCACCACACTGCCCCACACCTAGTGCCTTCCCTGAGCATTGGAAGGAAATGATTGCTGCCACCCAAAAAAACGTGAATAACGAAGGAAACCATGCAAAGTGATAGGATTTTGTCTCGGCTCCACTTTATGCAAATTTTGCAATTTTTCACTTTGCTTTGCGGTCAGCACCCTCTTAAGGTTTCCTGTGCTTTGGGGGCCAAGTGATACAGCCTCATCTGCTGAGTTGGCTGTTACCAGTTCATCGTAGGTTCTGAGCATCGCAAAGACCGTATTAGAGGATGGTTTAATATCACACTATTAAGAGTCCCCAACCCCTGGGGCTTTGGCAATATAAACCTGCAAAGAACAACCGTTGGGTGAACAAGACTCCCTGGAGCAATTGGCCTCAAAAATCCATTAACTGTAACCTTTACATGTTGAGGCTACCCACTCTGCAGATAAACTCAAAAGTTTTTTTATGTACTTTTTTTTATGAAAGAGACCGAGCAAGCAAGATCCAAGCAACTTTGGCAAATTTTATTTCATGTGTATGTTTCCAAGACACCCAAAGCTCGCAGCATCTGATCCCTTCATAATCTATTGCTCTGATTTACAACCCACATACACTGCCGCAGGCAAGCAAGCAGTGTTCTGGACATGCCAATTCCCCAGTTGCTTCAACAGCAGATCATCTCCCTGGGCAGCAGGGGCTGCTAAGGTGCCCTGTTAAGTATAGTGTTTTAATTCACTGAAATTGCAAATGCTTGCATCCATTACAGTGGTATCTTGGTTCTCAAACTTAATCTGTTCTGGAAGTCCGTTCCAAAACCAAGGCGCGCTTTCCCATAGAAAGTAACGCAAAATGGATTACTCCATTCCAGACTTTTAAAAACAACTCCTAAAACAGCAATTTAACATGAATTTTACTATCTAACAAGACCACTGATCCATAAAATGAAAGCCATAAACAATGTATCAATCAATCAGTAGATGAACTGGGTTCCACACAGGCACAAAAACAAAAAAGAGCCGCTAAAACAAAAACGCAAAATAAATGGCAAAAACAGACAGACCTCAGTGTAACACTCAAAACGGAAGGGTGGCACTCAAAACAGAAGCGTAACACTCAAATCAGAAGCATAACACTCAAAGTGGAGCATGTTTGACTTCTGAAAAAGTTTGCAAAACTGCCACACTTCTGGGTTTGCAGTGTTTGGGTTCCAAGTTGTTTGAGTACCAAGGCATTTTTAGAACCAAGGTACCACTGTATTGTATGTTTAAATTTGATTGGTTGGTAACTGAATTCTAGAGAGTTCTGTAGTAGATCTCATGTGATTGGCTCACATTGGCCACATGGGAGGTATCTAGTGAAGGAGAGACCCCATTTTATGTGAAGCAAGAATTTTAAATGTGAAGAATTTAAATGTGAAGCATTTTAGAATCCACTGTGAACACTGCTAAGTTGAATAGAGTGTCGGAGTGTTGCTTCTCTGCTTGGAAGAAAGAAAGCAAAGCTGCTGGAGAAGGTAAAAGTGGAAATCTCTTGTAGGAGCTGCAAGGTATGGCCTAACTGAGACACAGAAGGCTGAGCACCAAGCTCTGGAAAGAGTGAAAACTTCTGGTTTGCCTGATATGCCAATGAGCACATTGTTGTTGTTTAGTTGTTTAGTTGTGTCCGACTCATCGTGACCCCATGGACCAGAGCACACCAGGCACTCCTGTCTTCCACCGCCTCCCGCAGTTTGGTCAGGCTCATGTTTGTAGCTTCAAGAACACTGTCCAACCATCTCGTCCTCTGCCGTCCCCTTCTCCTTGTGCCCTCCATCTTTCCCAACATCAGGGTCTTTTCCAGGGAGTCTTCTCATGAGGTGGCCAAATTATTGGAGCCTCAGCTTCAGGATCTGTCCTTCCAGTGAGCACTCAGGGCTGATTTCCTTCAGAATGGATAGGTTGGATCTTCTTACAGTCCATGGGACTCTCAAGAGTCTCCTCCAGCACCAGAATTCAAAAGCATCAATTCTTCGGCCTTCTTTATGGTCCAGCTCTCACTTCCATATGTAATGAGCACATTAGCACCCAATTATTTGCAAGAGCTGGGACACTTGGCTATGGAGCAAAGGGGCCGTGTAAATCAGGGCAGCAGATTGTGAGGAATCATGTGCAGTGAGTGAAATAGAAATCCTCGAAGGTTTGCCTGTCATGGGGCTCTTCCAGACAAGCTCTTTGCTGAGCATTCATCCTGATATGCTTATGTGAAGGTTGTACTATATCCAGGTCCTTACTGAGCATTCATTCCAATCTGTTTGTGGGGAGGTGATACAGCAATGAGCTGTATTCATCCGGATTTGCTTGTGCAGTGTTTATGCATCTTCCCACTAATCATTCGGTTATCCCACACTTTCAAGCATATTTCCCCATTACTTTCCCCAATTGCAAAAAAAAAAAAGTCAGCTACTATCGTAATTGCAAGAATGCCACCCAACTGCAATGCCAGTGCCTGCATTTTCAACTGGAACACATGCCAAATTGCATTTGTGGGGGGAAAACCAAGGACGACACTGTCTAATGTTCTGCAAAACCAATTTTCAGCTGATATTAAACCTTCACTTGTGACCGGATCTGAGTGCATTTCCCTTCACTTTCCTCTCACCTCTTAGCCTTCTACAGATTTAATGCTGCCTTTCTCCTGCTCTTTTCTGCGTTTGATTCCCAAGTTTATTTTGTTATAGTTTTTTTTAAGTGTGTGTTAAAACAATCGGCAAAATAAATAGGGATCCAGTTGTGGAGTGAAGTATTTATTCCACCTCCTTCACTGACGCTCATCATATCAGAGCAACCTGACTCTGCCCGTTGAGAATACTGTAGCCTTCCCTGCTCACAGGCAGAGAATGCTGGAGGGAGATGCAATTGTACACACAAAGCAAGACAAACCACAGGCTGCCTTTCATCTCCTGTCTTGAACCCAGAGTTCCCAAGAGCAGGGTGCTGCTCATTTCAGGCTCTCACAGGAGGAAGTGGATAGAGACATGTTTTGCTCATTCCTCTTGCTCCCTGCCGCGGGTGGCGCTGTGGGTTAAACCACAGAGCCTAGGACTTGCCGATCAGAAGGTCGGTGGTTCAAATCCCCGCGACGGGGTGAGCTCTGGTTGCTCGGTCCCTGTTCCTGCCAACCTAGCAGTTCGAAAGCACATCAAAGTTCAAGTAGATAAATAGGTACCACTCCAGGGGAAGGTAAACGGTGTTTCCGTGTGCTGCTCTGGTTCGCCAGAAGCGGCTTAGTCATGCTGGCCACATGACCCGGAAGCTGTATGCGGGTCCCTTGGCCAATAAAGCGAGATGAGTGCCGCAACCCCAGAGTCGGTCACGACTGAACCTAATGGTCAGGGGTCCCTTTACCTTTACCTTGCTCCCTGCAGCTGCTTGTGGCAGTGGCATAGAGTGGGTTACCAGTGCCCAGGGCGGTGGGGGAGCGGACACAGAGGGTAAAGGGAGCCCACGGTGCCAGCCCATCCCTCACCCCCAATGCCATTGGAGCAGCCAATCTGCAGTGGTCTGACAGGTTGCACGTGTCACTGCAAATTCCACTCCCTTGCCTACCTGCACTGGGGCTCCTGGTTGTGTCCCCCTCAAAATTGTGCACCCGGGGCAACTGCCTCCGTGCTCCCCCACACTTATGCCCCTGACTTCTGGCATGGCAGGCTGCAGAGGGAATATGAAAATGCACCATCTTTCTTCTAGTACAGGGGTGTCTAAACTGTGGCTCTCCAGATGTTGGGCACCAACTCTCATCAGGTCCAGCTGTTATGGACTGTAGTCACTGATGATGGGAGGTGTATTCTAGTAACATCCAGAGTACCAAAGATTTGCCACCCCTACTGTAGGGGGAAGACTCTGCTGATTCTCAATCCCTTTTGCAAACTAACTATTCTACTCTGGACCCACCCCATAGCAAATCCCTGTTTATCTCTCCTTTTAATGGCTACTTTTTCCTGCTTCGCCTCCTCCCAAACTGAAGGGGAAATGAGGACAGAAGGAAAAATGGACAGGACAGAAAAGCCAGGCCTCCTTTCCTCATGTGTGAGATTCAGAGTCCTTCTGACTTTCTCTCTGTAGAGATGGTCTGCTTTGCTTGTTGCTCACACATTGTGAGCACAATGTGGATCTGAACTCAAAGGGAGACGAAGGTCAAGAAAGTTCTGCAGGGAGCCAAGGATAATCCATGGAATTACTGATTTTATTTACTTTGTTTAAGAATTCATATCCTGCCCTTCAGACGAATTCCCAGCGTGGCTTACAAATACTGAATCAAAAGTACAATGTGAAAAAGCGTTTTAAAGCACCAGAGGCTAAAAACAGCCAGGTCCAAAATCTAAAATGAGCATCACAAGAGATAAGGACCTCACAAGCATATTTTCCTGATCCTTTTATTCTACACCAAAGGCTTGGGAAAGGAAGTGGTCTTTGTCTGCCAACAAGGGCAAATCTCCTGATGACTCCTTCATTCCACAACTCAGGTGCCATTAGCAAAAAGGCCCTGCCCCCTGCGTTTTATGTGATTGAATTTCCTTTCTGATAGTATGTATTTAGTTATGAAAGTTTTGTAGGTTGAGGCTGCCCTTTAAGAGCAGGGTTTCTTAAATTAATTAAAATTGAAGGACACATTACATGGAAAAAGAGAGGCGAATTTTGAGTGGACAATGGACAATGGGGCATCTTTGATAGTCCAATTAATACTGCCTCATGGCTAAGGATGAGTGGATTTGGCAATTTCAGTTTCTAATTTCACAATCTTAAGTTTAGTTCACTTTTGCGAATTTCCACAGCAAAAAGCTCCTCATGAAAATTCAACAGCATTTTAGCGTGAATTTATTCTAGCATACATATTTTTGAATCCTTAATCTTTGCCAAGCAATTTCCCTTGATGTGGTGCATCTCTTTCTCTCATAATAATAGAACCAGGGTTTAGCCAGTAAAACTGAATGGTGGGGGATTCAGAACAGACAAAAGGGAGGAACACAGTTCATAGTTACACTATAGAATTTGCTACCACAGCCTATAATGATGGCCACAAGCTTGGGTGTCTTAATAGGGTGTTATTCCTGGAAGCTAAGATTATCAATGGTTGCTCGTCCTAACTTCTATATTACCTCCCTTATCTCCATGGGTGTAGCCAGGATTTATGGGGGGCAGGCTTTATGTTGGGTGTGCAGAACCTCAGTTAAATATTCAGTTAAATACATTTATTGATTTACTTGATTTGGGGGGCAGCTGCCCCCCTCTTGGCTATGCCCATGAGTATCTCAGACTGGTTGTTGAGGAATATGAGTGGAATAGTGCTAATCTGCTTGTGTCCTGTTCGTTGGCTTCCGATGGGCATTCGGTTGGCCACCATGGGAGAAGGACGTTGGACTAGGTAGGCCTTTGGTCTGATCCATTTCCAAGCTTCAAGAAAATGAACCTCAGGGTAGACCCTCATGACATACATAGAAGAGAGAGAATTAAAGTCCAGCAGTGCTGTCTTTCTTGACCCAAATGCATAACCTTCTATTCGACAATAATCACCTAAGTATTGAGGGTATTTTTCTTGATAGATTCATTCACCAATTTTACCACTTTGCTGTAAGATTTTCAGTACAAATGAGAAAGCGGTCGTTTGTGTGTGAACTAATGGAGATTTACGGAGCAACATTTCTGCCTATTTCCCACGGACCAAACTAAATACGAGAGAGATGTTACTAACAGGGTGCTTGCACAGTCGTGTATTTCACTGGCCCTTTTGCCCATAAACAGGTCGATATGGGAAAGAGAACATGCAGAGATTGCTGCTATTCTACTAACATATTTATAGAAGGGAATGGAAGTTGAGAAATTGCTCAAATCCATCATTGGACCAGTTGCAGCTTTATGAGATGCAGAAAGGTAATATTTTTGAGCCTCTTCTCTTGGAACTGCGGCTTCTGAAAGCCACCTGTTCTAATCGGCAGTGACATTTGGCATGCTGGGAAATGGAGTATTTAAGGCTAGGAAAGGTCATCACCATATTTCTTTCGGTAAAAGGCACTCTGTTCAAATCCAGCTATAGGGGCGTTCACACAATATTCTTGCGCTTGTGCCCAAGCTGGGCACTGACATTATTGCAGTTTTGGCACCAGATGAAGACTTATTTCCATTTTGCCAGACTTTCCCCTCCCTGTGAGAAGTGAAGCTACAGGGAAGCAGCCTTCTTGATAGCGTCACCTGCCGTGTGGAACACCCTTCCACCTGATGAGGAGATGAGTATATAATCTTTAGAAGACATCTGAAAGCTGCCCTGTATAGGGAAGCTTTGTAAGGTATAATGTTTTCATATACAGTGGTACCTCTGGTTGCGAACAGGATCCGTTCCGGAGGCCCGTTTGCAACATGAGCAGAACACAACTCGCATCGGCGTGTCTGTGCATGCGCGGTATTCAATTTGCTGCTTCTGCGCATGCGCGTGACATCATTTTGCGAGTCTGCTCAAGCGTGAGCGGCGAAACCTGGAAGTAACCCTTTCCGGTACTTCTGGGTCGCCGCAGGACGCAACCTGGAAAACGTATCATGAAGCAAACATAATACGAGGTATGACTATATGTTGAAAGCTGCCCAGAGTGGCTGGGGCAACCCAGTCAGATAGGCGGGGTACAAACAAACAAACAAACAAACAAACAAAATTTCAAGTGCCTTTTAAAAACAGCTTTAATGATGCTTGCACTTCGTTTTATATGATTTTGGTATCCATTTCAGGTTTTAAATGTTTCTTATAACTGGTTTTAGTTTTTAACAGTAAAGGTAAAGGTAAAGGGACCCCTGACCATTAGGTCCAGTTGTGACCCACTCTGGGGTTGCAGCGCTCATCTCACTTTATTGGCCGAGGGAGCCAGCGTACAGCTTCCGGGTCATGTGGCCAGCATGACTAAGCCGCTTCTGGCGAACCAGAGCAGCACGCAGAAACGCCGTTTACCTTACCGCTGGAGTGGTACCTATTTATCTACTTGAACTTTGACGTGCTTTCGAACTGCTAAATGGGCTGGAGCAGGGACCGAGCAACAAGAGCTCACCCCGTCACAGGATTCGAACCGCTGACCTTCTGATCAGCAAGTCCTAGGCTCTGTGGTTTAACCCACAGCGCCACCCGCGTCCCTTTTTAACGGTAGTTTTGTAATTAACTGTTAGCCATCCTGGAAACCCTTTTGGCTTGACAAATAGGATAAAAATGCACTAAATCAGAAGTGTGGAACCTCAAGGCTGCAGCCCTCACTGGCTCTCCTTTGCACCCAAAGTTGTTTTTGCAGGGCTGGAAAGTGTCCTTCAACTCTGCTAACACCACTTGGCTGTCTGCAAGAACGTTACAGAGGGAGGCGTGAGTTTGTGCAGAAGCTAGCTGCTTGTGTCTTGGGCCCCATCTGCCACTGGCATGTATGCGGCCCTTGGAAGCTCACCCATGTAGAACTACCCTGGTACATCTTATGTGGGGAGCCTGTATCCGTATCAATATCCACAAGAGAACGGGCTTTTTCCTGTGGTGCCTCCCCGATTGTGGACTGCTCTCCCCAGAGAGACTCGCCTGGCACCATCACTGCATGTCTTTGGGCACTAGGCAAAAGCATTCCTCTTTACCCAGGCCAATGGCTATTAAATAATCCGTGGTCTGTAAGCGTGTGGGGGAGATGACTGTTATTATGGTGATTATTTTACTAGTAGGCTGTCTGTCATTATGTTTTCTTTATTATGTTTTTATCGTTGATGTTCTGTAATGTGTTTTTACTGTTGTACATTGCCTTGGGATCTTCTGATAAAGGGCAGTATATAATTTGAATTAATAATAATTAATCTCTTTCCCTTTGCTCCTGGGATGCAGAGGATACACATCTGAATCGCTTCTGTTCCTATTGATTGTATCTATTATTAGAGTAGACCCACTGAAATTAATAGACAAGGGGCTAACTTAGATCCATTCATTTCAACGAATCTGCTTTGAGTATACTTGGATATAACCCGTGTCTTTAACAGCAGCCTGGCATACATATATTTAATACCTGATGTTAAACGAAGGATGGGGAAACCTTTGCCTGCTACATTTCTGTGTGCCAGAAACTGTGGTTAAAAGCAGAGGCACAGAAATACTGTAAAATTAATGAATGTTAAAATGATGTTGGACTGAAAATAAGTGGTTTTGGTATTAAGGCTAATAAGAATATGTAAATATAGATAGCTATTTGGATGAAAATATATAGTTATAATAGGTTAAGAATATAGAGTAAAGATAAATGAAAGAGGGTAAGGATTTGCTGAAAGGACTTTGTAAATGGGAATACAAAAAGGGGAGGTGTGGGGAGGTCAAGGAAATAAGCAAATGAACTTAAAGATATTGAAAAATTGATTATTTCTTTTTTAAGATATCTTTCTTTCTTTTTTCTCTTCTTTTTTATTTTTTCAACTACCTGTTTTTTTCTATTTTGTATCACACTGTTTTTCTTTTTCTTCGTTTTTCTTTCTTTTTTCTTTTTAGGTCTCTTTTTTGGTAACTTTCTTGTTAGCTTTCGTTTTTTCTTTTCTTTTTTGTATGTGTAATTGTTGGTTTAATTATTTTTAATTTTTTAAAAAAACTTATGTTTAGTGTAAAATCTCAATAAATGTTTTATAAAAAAATAATAAATAAATAAAAGCAGAGGCACAGGGACAATTTTAATATTAATTTTAAAGAAGACTCTGACAGCCCTGGCAGTGAGACCAAGTATGACATCAATGCTGAATACATTGCAGATTGAATTTCCCACTGGAGCCCATTTACTTCAGTTCTATGGGGATTTAATTCTTCCATAAAAGCTCTTGGCTCTCCCTGCCTCACTGTCATGGTATTTATTGCTTCCATTTTTTTCTCCGAAGTTGAACTTTTAAAGTAGATCATCACCATCAGTGCCGCACTTAGACTTGTCTTAAGCCCCAGTCAGCAATAAACTGAATTAATTTTTGTTCTCTTGCTCCACACGGCACACAAATACTCCTCCATCCAAAAAAGAGAGGCACACACAAACAAGGTGTTTGAGACTCTCCCACGGGAGGTTGTTGGTTATTGTCTCTTGTACCTAGAGGCAGCCTTTATTACCTGATATTGCTTTTTCCAACCTGTGTAGCAACTTATGTTGCTGCTGCTGTTTTTCTTTTTCTTTTAAAGAGCAGGTGAGAACTTTATTTGTGAACTTGTGGTGTAAGATCAATTGCCCATGCACTTCCTTCAGTAATCTGGAGAGTGGTTAATCTGTTCTGGAAAGAGATTTATGATCTCTCCTCTCCCCTTTAATTAACCCCTCCCCCAATGCAAGCATTATATACCACTAAAGCATTCACTATCAATGACCAAAGTCTCAGACCATCCAAGTATCCCTATTTTCCAGGGACACTCCCAGATTTACAGAAGCCATCCTGGTTTCTGATTTCATTCCAGAATGTCCTGTTCTTTCCTTAAAGGTAAAGGGACCCCTGATGTGTACAGCTTCCGGGTCATGTGGCCAGCATGACTAAGCCGCTTCTGGCAAACCAGAGCATCGCATGGAAACGCCGTTTACCTTCCCACCGGAGCGGTACCTATTTATCTACTTGCACTTTGAACTGCTTTCAAACTGCTGGGTTGGCAGGAGCAGGGACCGAGCAACAGGAGCTCACCCCGTCGCAGGGATTCGAACCGCCGACCTTCTGATTGGCAAGCCCTAGACTCTGTGGTTTAAACCACAGCTCCACCTGCGTTTTTTCCTTAGGACGTCCCTATTTTCATTGCAGAAATGATGAAGGATATGGAGGGCGTCCCTATCTTCATCGGAGAAATGTTGAAGTGTATGGCAGCTATGTGACACCCCCCCCCCCCAGCCAAGGAGATAAGTAACTATAAAACCTTTAGAAGACATCTGAAGGCAGCCCTGTATAGGGATTTTTTTTTAAAAAAAATATGTTTTATTATGTTTTTATTATCTGTTGGAAGCTGCCCAGGATTGCTAGGGCAACCCAGTCAGATGGGTAGGGTAATAGTAAAATTATTATTATTCATTGGAGAAATGTTGGGTGTATGATGTCTGCTAGAGATAAGTGTTGTTGTATGTGGACTGTGGGCTGGGATAATGTCTCAAAGGTGCAATCCCAATCCCATTACGTGATTCAGGCATAGTAACAGGACACAAGACAGTGACTAGGGATGTGCCAAAAGTGGGAGGCATGGAAAAGGTGGACCTGTGTGTTTGTTTAATACAGGTGCGAGTCAGATTTTCAGCGTGATGGCCACATGTCATTCTGGACAACTTTCAGAGGGTCACATGACAGCGATGGGTAGGGACCGAGGAAAAAGATGGCAGAGCAATGGATGTAAATTTTACCTTCGTACAGTATGCTCATTTCTGTTCATTTATTTAATCTGTATGCCACCCTAACCCAATAATCCTCCCTCCCACAACACATTTAAAAGGGCATTAGATGTCTATCAGCCAAAGGTCTGGTTAAAGAGGAATGTTTTTGCCTGACACCTAAAGGTAAAGGTAAAGGTACCCCTGCCCGTATGGGCCAGCCGTGTCCAACTCTAGGGTTGTGCGCCCATCTCACTTAAGAGGCCGGGGGCCAGCGCCGTCCGAAGACACTTCCGGGTCACGTGGCTAGCGTGATGAAGCTGCAGCTGGCGAGCCGGCACCAGCACAGCACACGGAAACGCCGTTTACCTTCCCACTATAAAGCGGTACCTATTTATCTACTTGCACTTAATTGTGCTTTCGAACTGATAGGTGGGCAGGAGCTGGGACCGAACGACGGGAGCTCACCCCGCCGGGGGATTCGAACCGCCAACCATACGATCGGCAAGTCCTAGGCACTGAGGTTTTACCCACAGCGCCACCCGCGTCCTACACCTAAAGGTAAAAAGGTAAAGGACCCCTGACAGTTCCCTCACTGCAGAGAAGGCCTGTTCTCATGTTGCCACCCTCTGGACCTCTTGTGGAGGAGACACACAAAGAAGGGCCTCAGGGTAGGTTCATATGGACTACACAGTTTCTACACAGAAATGCAGACTTTGCTTAGTTTAATTGTTTTTGGGATGTCAACCAGTCCCGCCCCATCTCTCTTTGGAAGAAAAAAATGGTGTCTGTACTCACCATGAAGTCTGTACGCCACACTCGGGGTGGGGGGGTGGGGGGAGAAGGTGCCAGTACTGCATACTCTTGTGTATCCCCAGAAAAACAGCACTGGCGTCACTTGACTTGGGGGAATCTGAAAGGCGGGAACAGCAAATTCATGTACAGTGGTACCTCTGGATGCAAACGGGATCCGTTCCGGAGCCCCGTTCGCATCCTGAAGTGGACACAACCCGTGTCTGCGCGTGCGTGGGTCACAATTCGCCGCTTCCGTGCATGCGTGTGATGTCATTTTGAGTGTCTGCGCATGCGCAAGCAGCGAAACTCGGAAGTAATGCGCTCCGTTACTTCTGGGTCACCGTGGAGCGCAACCAGAAAATGCTCAACCTGAAGCATATATAACCTGAGGTATGACTGTATTACATTTGTAAGTCCATTATTCTTCCAGGGAGCTCAAGACAGTACACATTTTTCTTATCCCTGCTCTGTTTAATTCTGAAAGGGACGACGACGAATGAGGAGGAGGCGGAGCTGGCACCACAGCATTAAGCTGCTACACACGCCCCCCGGAGGCACCTGGTTGGCCACCTCCAGTGGGCGTGGGCGCCAGCCAGGTAGGAGGGGAGGGGGCTAATGCCCCCTACCAGGGGCGGAGCTCGGTCTCCCGCCCACAACCACTCCCCTCTCTTCCAGGGAGGAGAGTCTTTGCAGCAGGCTATGCTGAGAGATGGTTTGTTGCAATCTAAAACATTTGGAGGGCACCATGTTGGGGACGTGGGTGGCACTGTGGGTTAAACCACAGAGCCTAGGGCTTGCCAATCAGAAGGTCGGCGGTTCGCATCCCCGCGACAGGGTGAGCTCCCGTTGCTCGGTCCCAACTCCTGCCAACCTAGCAGTTCAAAAGCACGTCAAAGTGCAAGCAGATAAATAGGTACCACTCCAGTGGGAAGGTAAACGGCGCTTCCGTGTGCTGCTCTGGTTTGCCAGAAGCGGCTTAGTCATGCTGGCCACATGACCCGGAAGCTGTACACCGTCTCCCTCGGCCAGTAAAGCGAGATGAGCACCGCAACCCCAGAGTTGGTCACGACTGTACCTAATGGTCAGGGGTCCCTTTACCTTTACCTTTATGTTGGCAAACTATGCCATAACGGCGAGTATTCCCACCAGGAAGACTAAACTGTTCCTGCCTGCCTTCCCCATTTCTTTCTGTTCCTCCTCTGCCGGGCATAGCTAGCCCAAAGCTTGTGAATGAGCTCCCTGGCGGCAAATGGCGGCAGAGGTGGCTCTCCAGAATTAAGGGGAGATGAGGGCTCTCACTTAGGAGCAGCAGGAACAGCCAGCTTTCTGGGACTCAGTGAGTCTACGCATCAAAGTTCCGAATTAAAATGCAAGCCACACTTCGCTGCTTGCGTTCAAGCTACTTCGTTATGAGAGACGTTTGCCGAGAGAAGAAGAAAACGTGCAGCAAGAAGGAGATCTGCCTCATGTCTGCTTAATGAGTGCATAAACACTGTGCCGTTATTGAATTTTAATTGACTCCTTTGTAGCGTTGTGCTATTAAAAAAAGTAGAAAACTACACATAATGAGCTATTATACTTGGCACGACAAAGGGGGGGAAAGGTACTTAAGAGACGCTCAGTTCTTTAGAGAAAAATAACGGCAACTACAATTGGAGGTGTGAGTTGGGAAGGAAGCTCACTGCAGTCTAAATGCAATAGTTCTTTCTTCCAGGGAGCAATGTCATGGCGCCTGGATGCACACACAAAAATTGCATAGGCACCTGAAGAGATGGGGAGCTTTCATGGGATGGCGATGTCTTAAAACAGGTTTGCTCCCCAAGTAGAAAAACCCAATGAATTCAGTGGGGCTTGCTCTCTGCATACCCTCCAACACTTCTCCAACATGAAAATAAGGGCATCCCATTCCATGACATTTTTATTATTTATACCCCACACATCTTACTGGGTTGCCCTAGGTACTCTGGGCAGCTTCCAACAGATATAAAAACATAATTAAACATTAACAAAACTTCCCTATACAGTGGTACCGCTGGTTAAGAACTTAATTCGTTCTGGAGGTCTGTTCTTAACCTGAAATTGTTCTTAACCTGAGGTACCACTTTAGCTAATGGGGCCTCCCGCTGCCGTGTGATTTCGGTTCTCATCCTGAGGTAAAGTTCTTAACCCAAGGTACTACTTCCGGGTTGGTGGAGCCTGTAACCTGAAGCGTTTGTAACCCGAGGTACCACTGTACAGGATTGCCTACAGATGGCTCGGGGGTAAGATAACTGCCATACCCTCCAACGTTTCTCCAATGAAAATAGGGACATCCTAAGTAAAAATGGGACTTTCCAGGATCAAATCAGAAATTGGGATGGCTTCTCTAAATGAGGGATGTCCCTGGAAAATAGGGACACTTGGAGGGTCTGTCCCTGGTAAGTGTGCTTAAGGTGGAAGCCTTACTTTCTAAAGTTACTTAGCATGAAACAAGGAAGCAGTCACAGGGAATGAAATCCTAGTCCCACATTTCATTGCTAGCATCAGCTGAGGGAGTTCAGCAAGGACACAAAGCACTTTTACTGCTTTGGCAAACGAAAACAGAGTTAGGTACAATCTACATTGGCAGATTGTAGCCAGTCCATCTCAAGAATGCAATCCTGGACATGTCTACCCAGAAGCAAGCCCCACAAATTTCAGTGGGGCTTATATCCAGGTAAGAGATTGTGGGATTGCAGCCTAAATGGTACCCCAAGTAGTGTCAGCAACTTAGACCACAATCCAGCTAAAGCGAGGCACTTTTAAATTCTGTTGATTCCAGTGAGAGAAACCAGCTCAATTCTTCCACCAAAATGGCGACTTTAAAAGCGCATAACTGGGTTGTAGCCTTGTAAACTCTGTACTTTTCGTAGGTCTGTAGAATAATAAAGCATATTCAGTCATGGTGTGAGTTTTCTATTGTCAAAACCCACAGAGATTTAGGACATGTTTGTGTGTTAGTTGTTTATTGTGGGCCATTCCGTGTGTGTGTGTGTGTGTGTGTGTGTGTGTGTGTGTGTGTGTGTGTGTCTATATTTTCTTCTCCTTGTAAACTTGCTAACCTTTGTGGCGAGAGGATTGTCGCAGATCAACTTAATAAAACCAAAGCTTTCAGTCAACAAAATCACAGCCCCCCTACTTCCACCTCAATCCTGAGAGCACGATCTCTTTCCACATAAGAGAACACCTGTCCTGCTTCCAGAGGGCTGCTCTTTCATTTTTTCGCCCACCATCATAACTGGAATTTAAAATGCTCAGCCATTCGCAAGTGCTAGCTAATTTGAATTTAAATCGGTCTGCATCTGTGGCTAGCCAGGCCTGCCGCGAAACTATCCAATTAAAACCAGAAAACTCGGGCCCTCAAAGTGACTGTAAAAGTGCAGCAAAATCCATTGCTACTGCCCAGACTAGGGAAAAGAGATAATAATTTTAAACGTCGTTAGGACCTCTCCAACGCAGCCGGCCTTGTAAAAGGTTTTGATCAAGGCAGTGCCAAGGGGGAAGGACTCAGAAAGTGCCGCTGTACCTTTTCTCATCCTTCATCGTTTCTTGTTTTACCTTATTTTTTGTCTGCAAAGAATTCCTTCCTCCCCCCAAAAACACGGCAAAACGGTTTGCCTTGGAAAGAGTCGAATCCATCTATTAGTGCCTAGTCAAGGAGCCCGGAGGAGAAATGTCAGGGCAAAGTAGGTCAGATATTAAATCACCCCCAAACCAGCTCTGTCAAGGGCTGGGAAGGGAGCCAGCTTATTGAATGAACAGTTTTGGGAGGGAAGGAGGGGGACACACAGAGCAGGAGCACGTAGGAGGGAAATCAAGGTTACTTCCATCTTCAATAATGTCTCTGCCCACCTGCAGTCAGAAGACGACGTTTGCCTGGAGTATATAGCTGACATTTTGCAGCAATGAAATGGAAGGTCCAAAAGGCAAACGGTATATGAAGGCGGGTTTTTTTAACAAGGAAGCTCACCTACAAGATGTGAGGTAAGTGCTTTCAAACTCCCCAGAGTAATCATTAGAGGCTTCTTCAGACTTGGCTTCAAGTTTTGGATACACAGAAAGACTTGGGGGAAATTTGCCTGCTTTCAGCAAGGGTATGTGTCTGTGAAGACTGGTTTGCACTGGTGCTGTAAACTGGAAGCCGTGGCCCGCTCAGCATTTAAAGTAAAGACACGTTTGCAAGCACTTTGCATTGTGTGGTAAATACCTCACAGATGTTACTTGGAGTAACAACACCAAGTAACATGGTCCGCAGGTGCTCAGAACACGCCAGAACTTTCTGGTCTTGCCCCACATAGGCTGCCTCTGTGGTTTCTCTCACGATACTCCCATACCATCCAACATTTCTCCAATGAAAATAGGGATGTCTTATTCCACAATAACAATTTTATTATTTATACCCTGCCCTTCTGACTGGGTGGCTTCAAACATTATATATATATAACATTTTTAAGAAACACTTCCCTCTACAGGGCTGCCGTCAGATGTCTTCTAAAAGCTGTAGAGTTAATTATCTCCTTGGTTCAGGGGTCACAATAACTCCATACCCTCGCAACGTTTCTCTGATAAAACTAGGGACATCTTAAGGAAAAGCGGTACATTCCAGGATCAAATTGGAAACTGGGACAGCTTCTGTAAATCCGGGACTGTCCCTGGAAAATAGAAACACTTGGAAGGTGTGTACTCCTTCCTTAGTCTGGCCTAATGTAGGGCAAAATGAGAATACTGCTTTCTCTAGCACAGCCTTGGCCAATCTGGTGCCCTCCAGATGTTTTGGGCTACTGCAATTCACATCAGCTCATAGATAGATAGATAGATAGATAGATAGATAGATAGATAGATAGATAGATAGAATCTATCAAGTACAATCTACCTATCTTTCTATCTAAGTGTTTCTATCCATCGTAATAAACCATGACGGTTAAGGCATTCTCCTGGTCATCTCAGCAGTTTGGTTATGAAGACGGCACCTTTGACCCAGGAACTAGAAGGGATTTTTTTTTTTTTAAGTAAGAAGAAGAAGAATAGAAAAGTTTGGATTTGATATCCTGCCTTTCACTCCCCTTAAGGACTTTCAGAGTGGCTAACAATCTGTGAGGTGAGTGAGGCTGAGAGACTTCAGAGAAGTGTGACTAGCCCAAGGTCACCCAGCAGCTGCAAGTGGAGGAGCGGGGAAGCAAACCCGGTTCCCCAGATTACGGGTCCACCGCTCTTAACCACTACACCACACTGGCTCCCAAGGGAAGCTTGGGGAAGAGGAGAAGGAATGAGGGGTAACAGGGGAAAGGGAAAGAAGGGCTGTAGTGCTACCACCCCAAAAGGAGGGGATGGGGGAAAGTGTGGGCATCAGCCAAACCACAGTAAGGGCCCCCTGATGTCTGGTGCCAACCCTGACAGACACAAAATTATTTGCATCCTCCTCACTAAAGAGTGGGATGCAGGTGGCACTGTGGGTTAAACCACAGAGCCTAGAAGTTGCCGATCAGAAGGTCGGCGGTTCGAATCCCCGTGACGGGGTGAGCTCCCGTTGCTCAGTCCCTGCGCCTGCCAACCTAGCAATCCGAAAACACGTCAAAGTGCAAGTAGATAAATAGGTACCGCTCTGGCAGGAAGGTAAATGGTGTTTCCATGCACTGCTCTGGTTTGCCAGAAGCGGCTTAGTCCTGCTGGCCACATGACGCAGAAGCTGTACGCCAGCTCCCTCGGCCAATAAAGCAAGATGAGCGCCGCAACCCCAGAGTCGGCCACGACTGGACCTAATGGTCAGAGGTCCCTTTACCTTTACCTTACACTAAAGAGTGCGCCCTCCCTGCTCTAAAGATCCAAATATCTGAAAAGTCTCTTTAAGCCTTATAACCGAACCGATACCACTTCCTTCCCTGGCTGAAAACACCGCTTCCCTGTCTGTTCCAAGAGGCAGCTGAAGCAAGAATCCTTATAGTTCCTGCGTCAGCACAGCAGATTCTCCGGAGGGGTGGCAGTGCTGCCTTTACAATATTGCACCTGTGTAAATCCCACTCAGGAGAAGAGTTGGGTGGGGTTTGCAAATGAGCAGTTTGCAGAGCTGAGCCAAACAATTTTCAGGAGACATTTTTCTATTAAAAGGAAACAGAAGTCCGCACTGCAGAATCTCTATTGTGTTTTTTGTGTGTGAGGCGGCCTCGACTTCTGTGTCCTAGAACAATGCTAGGTTTGGTGCATTGTGGAGGGTGCAAAGGGTGCAAATTCAGGGTGCCAGCACAGTGTAACGAACATCAGCCCACACCAAATAATATTATCAAACCTTTGAGGCAATCAGAAGGAAGTTGCTGCGCTACTGCATAGGGACGTTTTTACGTTTGATGTTTGGTTGTGTCTTTCATATTTTGGTGGAAGCAGCCTAGAGTGGCTGGGGCAACCCATTCAGATGGGAGGCATATAAATAATAATAATAATAATTACTATTATTATTGCTACTGCCACCACTGATGGTGAGCCCTAACCCTGAAGCACCGTTAGGCAAATTTCTCCTGCCGCTGGAGAATTTGGGCAAAATGGTTTCCCCTACTTTGTCTGCCCAGCAACAGGATGGCGAATGTTGAGGGTTCGTTTATGCACGACTCTTGATATCCCAAATAGGGAGGTGGCAGGTACCCAGCGGTCTGCTTCTCCTCTGTGAAACAGCAGCCGTTATCCCCCTCCTCAAGTCCTTCTGCTACCGCAATATTGTTGAGACTCCCTTGGGAAATTTGAAATGTTATTTTTGTTTAATCCTACTCTCTTCTTTTCCTGCTGTACGCTACTTCTGTTTATCTCCTCTCCATCTGCTCCTCATCAGAAATAGTAGGTGCAGCACGATGCCAATATTAAAAAAATACAGGCAATTAGCCAGCCCTGCCACCCACTCGCACACCTCTAATTATAGTCTGGGAGCAGAAGGAGCCCCACAAGTTGAGCTCTGAATCTATTTTATTAATGAGGTAAAGATATTATGCTATCAAGCATCCTGGAACGAAGAAGTGTATGGTCAGATACATGGCAGAAGAAAACAGAGTTCCTCTTCACTCTTGGGTCTTGTCCCGGCCTACCACTGAAATGCAGCCCCACAGACCTTTCCACTGAGGTTTTCGGGTTAGAAAGATCTTCCTTGTCCCTGACAATTTAAGATTTGGGGTATGTGCATATGTGTCTCATTTTAGGCCTCCGTGACTTGACCAGCGATTAACTGATTATCATGGAGCTCCAGTTCAGACCCTCCATGTGTCCCCTGTTTTCCATGGACAATCTCGGATTTACAGAAGCCACCCCAGCTTCTGATTCGATACTGGACTGCCCTGCTTTTCCTTAGGACGTCCCTATTTCCATTTGGGAAATTTTGGAGGGTATGGAATAGGCTGTCCCCAGGGCTTTTATTCAGCCGGAACATTCCAGAACTCAGTTCTGGCACCTCTCAGGTGGGCGCCATTGCCATTCTAAGAGAATGAGGGAGGTGTTCACACTGAGCTCCAGCAGCTCTTTTTCTACACATACAAGCACTGGACATTGCTTTTTTCTTCTGACAGAGGGCCTTCTCAGTAGTGGCGCCCGCCCTGTGGAACACCCTCCTTTCAGATGTGAAAGGAAATAAGTAGCTATCTTCTCTTTAAAAGACATCTGAAGGCAGCCCTGTTTAGGGAATTTTTAAATATTTAATGCTGTATTGTTTTTAACACTTGATTTGAAGCCGCCCAGAGTGGCTGGGGAAACTCAGCCAGATGGGCGGGGTATAAATTATTATTATTATTATTATTATTATTATTATTATTATTATTATTCGGAGAAATGTTGGAGAGTATGAATAGGATGTCCCCCTATTATTATTATTTGTTTTCACATATTACATTACAGTACAGATGTAACGAAGCCAAAACCATTCCAAGTGATCTATTTTCATTGTTCTCAGAGATTTCTCTGCATTAAATACTTTACTGGCACTCTATCTGTGCATCTCCACTCTACTTTAAACTCTGCTTGTGGGCCATAGCAACCCAGGGAGCTGCCTTGTACCTAGTTAGGACATTGGCCCCTCTAGGCTCAACACTATCTATGCTGCCTGGGAGCAGCTCTGTAAGGTTTCAGACAGGGACCTTTTCCAGCTGTTCCCAGAGATGCTAAGGGTTGAAATCAGGACCTTATGCATGCAAAGAACAGGACAAGGTCAGTGAGGATCAGGGAGGACAAAAACCTCCCGTGGAGCAGAAGGGAAAACACTCGCTTGACCCTAGCTCAGCTCCCTTGAGTCCTTAGGAGCTCTCCATACCAAATAGCTGCTTTGGGGTGGAAAAAATATGCGCATTAATCATGCTGTAGCTAGTTTGTCTTATTGAGGGATCCAGTATGGAAAGAGCCTATTTGTGTGATTTTTGATGAAGAGGCTAGAGGCTTCAAAAGCTAGGGTAATAAATAATCAAGGTGCTACTGTGCAGTGTGTCCTGACAATTCACAGAGTTCAACAGGAGAGAGTTGAGGGCAGGTTCAGGGATTAACCAATGAGTAGTGATGGTGGAGGGATGCGGGTGGCACTGTGGGTTAAACCACAGGGCCTAGGACTTGCCGATCAGAAGGTCAGCGGTTCGAATCCCTGTGACAGGGTGAGCTCCCATTGCTCGGTCGCAACTCCTGCCAACCTAGCAGTTTGAAAGCACTTCAAAGTGCAAGTAGATAAATAGGTGTTTCCGTGCGCTGCTCTGGTTCGCCAGAAGCGGCTTCGTCATGCTGACCACATGACCCAGAAGCTGTATGCCGGCTCCCTCGGCCAATAAAGCGAGATGAGCGCCGCAACTCCAGAGTCGGTCACGACTGGACCTAATGGTCAGGGGTCTCTTTACCTTTACCTTTTTAGTGATGATGGAAAAGGACCTGCCCGTTAGGTATCAATGGCAGAAGTAGCTATATAAAGGTTAAGCTTCTTGAGGGGAATGGAGGTCTCTTAACAACCCTCAGCACCCTTGACAAGCTACACTTCCCATAACTATTCAGGGGAAACTGAGTGTCTAAGGTGGTATGGTAGTGCTTTAAATGTATAGCATGGATGGGACCTTATCTTCCCTTTTGCATTTTGGCAAAATGTTGTGTGTAAAATGGAACATGATGAGAAGCAAAAGGCATGCCTGAATAAAAATATGAATATTTTTTTAATCCCATCTCATCTTTAGAGCTGATTAAAAGTACTTCAAAGCATTATTAACAGCTATTATTCCAGTATGGAAGAGTTGTGCTGCTAACTAATAAAGTTGTCCCTTTTGTTAATGAGACAATTGCGTCTTTGCTGAGGGCTTTCTCTGTAAAAAGAACCACGCGCCTTTCCTAGGCTCTGCAGAGACTTCAATTGGCTTAATTCCCAGAAACCGAATGCCTAGGGCTCATGCTATTGTAAAGATGACACCTTTCTATGCAGTGATTGTGCTCTGCTTTTCCTGAACGATTCAGGCTTCTGTAATAATAATTTCACCCTCAGCAGCAGAGAGTACAAGGGTGCTTCTCGTAAAACAATCTGTGACCAAAGGTGCAGAGTTTAATTACACGTCCCAGTGTTTAGGGGAAGTGGCAAAAATGGCTGGCCCCGAGACTGGTAAAACTGCAGGATTTTGAGGTACAGTTTATTTTACTGGATTGTACACTTGAGACTACAATCCAGTAAAATAAACTGTACTTCTTCAAAATCCTGCAGCTTTACCAGTCTCAGGGCCTGATGCGGGTGACGCTGTGGGTTAAACCACAGAGCCTAGGACTTGCTGATCAGAAGGTTGGCGGTTCGAATCCCCGTGACGGGGTGAGCTCCCGTTGTTCGGTCCCTGCTCCTGCCCACCTAGCAGTTCAAAAGCACGTCAAAGTGCACATAGATAAATAGGTACCGCTCTGGCGGGAAGGTAAATGGCGTTTCCGTGCGTTGCTCTGGTTCGCCAGAAGCGGCTTAGTCATGCTGGCCACATGATCCGGAAGCTGTATGCTGGCTCCCTCGGCCAATAAAGCGAGATGAGCGCCGCAACCCCAGAGTTGGTCACGACTGGACCTAATGGTCAGGGGTCCCTTTACCTTTTACCCTTGAGACTGTGTGTGTGTGTGTGTGTCTCAGATTTTTTTAATGTCAAACCCCTTGTTAACACAAAGGAAAAAAATGGGGGGAGTTCTCCCTTTGCCTACACATAGAACATTAGCGCCCACACACCCCTTTCCCCAGTGCTCTGCTCTACTATATTCCAGGAATAATTAAAAATGATATTTTTGGATATATTTATTATAATCCATAACTGAGAACAGAATGGCATAACTGTAAACTAAGGGGTTACAGCAAACTGGGCCACCCGTACTTGGAAAGCTTGGAAATCAGGGATCCTAGAGGGACACAGTGGTGGTCAGCATGGTCTCACGAAGACAATGGAAGGATCATACTGGCCAGCTCAGTTGCATCCCATTGTTCCTGCTGACAGGTAGGCTGCCTGGGTGTAATTTACCTGGCCTTTGTGTAAACCTTCAACACACGGACGAATACATTAAATTAGCATTTATATAGTTGGGCTTTGCATCTACAGATTACCGCAAGGAGTTTCGCAAACATCGGCCTGAACCTCCGCTGAAGAGATGTGTCCATGACAAGGTGAGCAAATAGATTATAGCAGCTGAGCTGCTTGAACAGAGTATCAGCTGGGCGATAAGGGATGTAACTGCTTGCTGTGAGCAGCCCATTAGAGGGGGGGAGAGAGAACTGTCCTTCCTGCTTGGTCGCTTTACGAGTTCAAGTTCAGACGAAGCAGCGACGAGGAAAACCTCTGAGGAGCATCCTTTCACCCCAACATGAGAAGAAGCATTTAAAGCAGCCTTGGCTCATCTAATCTCCTCCAGGTTTTCTGGACTATACGTCTCATACTCCCCAGCCAGTGTGGACTAGCTGCGTGAAATGCAGTTCAAAACATCTTTAGGGAACCAGTTTGGTGAAGACTGAAGAATCATTATGGGAACTAGGAATGTCTCTAGAAGCCAGGGGTTGCCAACTATCTGGGGCCTGTGGGAACATGTAGGATTTTGGGAAACGGCCATAGACACCAGTCTGTTAGTATTTTTCATTCTCCATTGCTGTTGGATCTCGTTCTCCACACTGTTTACATTCCATACTTCTGGAAGTGTGAGAATGGAAGCTTAGAGGCTGAACCTCCGTCCTATGTACTTTTGTTTTTAGGACAAAAGTTTGTGTGAGCTGCTCCTCGTCCTGCTGTTATTTTCTTTATTGTGATTTGCTTTAATCCGGTTTGATTTGATGTACAGCAATAAAATAGCGATGCTACATACTTCCGCAGCCAAGCTTTAGTTTACCCTGCTGTTCGTGTGCTCATATGAGCAGATATGACTCGCTGAGACACAGGACTGTTGCCAAACTCTTCATGAGAGTCCTGTTAACGGAGGGAGAGGCTCCGATACAGTCACACTCCATAGCCAGTGTGAGAGGCAGTGTGGTTAGAGGGTCAGACTAGAGGCTGAGAGACCAGGGTTCAAATCCCCGCTTAGCCACAAAGCTCACTGGTGACCTTGGGCCATTCACTGCCTCTCAGCCTAAACTACCTCATAGGGTTGTTGGGATTAATTGAGGAGGGGGATAACCCATGTATGGTTCGTGGAGCTACTTAGAGAAGGTGCACTATAAATGCAACAAACGAACTCCCCCGTGTTAGAAAGCACCCAATTGCCACCTAGTTCAATAGCCACTCTCCTCCCCACACAACCCACAGATGTAAAAATGTGTTTTAGCTGTGTTCCCCCCCCCAAGTCTAATATTCTTTTTTTGGTGGGGAGGGTAGCTTCCTGGAGCGTGCAACTGAGAAGGGAAGGTTAATCTTTTCCAATATTAATTGCTACTGGGGGGGGGGGACAATTGGTAGGGATGGCAACTGGGAAGCAAATGGTTAACTCCCCCCAGGTGTGAGTCCCCCCAATGAAAACACCCCTCTCCTTTGACCAGTAGAAAGTTCCATCCTCACCAGGCCAGGCTTAATTGCTGTGGGGTTTGGCAACTTCGGGGGGGGGGAGTCAGGGTTTGGGAGGAGAGGGTTAGGCTTCTCCATCAAACCTGTGGCCCTGTAAAAAATCACCCCTCCCCCACTGCAATTAGGTTTGAAAAAGGCCTTCTATAGGCTACAAACGAAGGCCACGTTTTAGTAGGGGGAGGGGAGGAGATGCTGTGACCAGATATGGGGTACCCAGGATCCTCCTGGGGCGCCAGCAAAGGCCTTTGTAGGCACATGAGGTCCTGTGGGCACCATGCTGGCAACCTCCGCTATGAACCTTCAAGGCAGCTTGAATGCTACAGCACCACCAATGACATGCACAGGCGAAGATGGTCCAAATGGACCAAATCCTTAGATGCCATTCTCTGCTTTCCACCCCCTAAAGCAGGGGCCATCAAACTTTTTCAGCAGGGAGTTCAGACCTTGTGGGAGGCCGGACTATATGGGGGGGGGGGAGAAAATAAACGAATTCCTATGCCCCACAAATAACCCAGAGATGCATTTTCAATAAAAAGACACATTCTACTCATGTAAAAACACACTGATTCCCGAACCGTCTGCAGGCCAGATTGAGAAGGTGATTGGGCCAGATCCGGCTCCTGGGCCTTAGTTTGCCTACCATGTCCTAAAGGCTCAGCAAGTTCACGTAGTGAAGAGTAGGGCTTGCAAGCACTGGGAGCTGGGGATTCATTTGCTATCGTCCGGATTTTCAGATGAGAGAACTATTTCTGCTGCTGAAACAATTTTCACCTCCAATTATGCCTTATTTTCTAAGGGAACCTATTTGGCACAAATCTTTCTTTCAAGGGTAGCTTAAGAGCTGTGTACTAATTATGAGGAACATCGCGGAAAATTGCAGTAGGAATCTTTTTTTCCACCAGAAAAAACATGCACACACACACGGCTAGCCCTACCATTTCCCTGGGTGATGCTGCTTATCTCAGGGAGCAGAAATTGGGGTACCATAAACAGTGGGGGAATGTCAATTATTTAGTTTTTCTACAACTGGTTGACTGCTAGTAGCCGTAACGGCTATGTACCACCACCAGTATTAGAGGCAGTATGTTTCTAAATACCAGTTGCTTTGATCACAAGTGGAAGAGTACTGTTTGGGTTCATGCCTTGCTTGTGAGCTTCCCACAGACGTCTGGTTAGCCACTGTGAGAACAGAATGCTGAACTAGATGGGACTTTGGTCTGATCCAGCAGACCTTTTCTTATGCTACGTGTTTATGCTCAAACAATTAAAACTCTTATCGGGAAGAAAAGATATACAATTTCATTTCTCCCTCAATACTAAAATTGTAAGGATGCCGTCATGCTGTAGTTCATGTGGTCACCAGTAGGTGGCCAGGCAAACTGCTGCAGGACGACATAAAAACAGGCACACAGCCCAGAGAGGCAAGTGAGCAAGCAGGCAGCTCAGGTAAGTGGTGCAGGTGGTGAGTAGCCCAGGCAAGCTGCAGAGGAACAGCCGGAACAGGCCAGGGCAAATCCCAAATAGCTATCCTACTGTGCTGTCGCTAGCCTCCTCACACCGATACCACTATTTTGGCCTCAACAGCATCACAGCACAAATCATGAACACAAATCATCCCAGTGAATGGAGAATAAAAAGGATGTATTGAGAGGTCCATAGTCCCTGGAGCGGTTGAATGCTGGAGAGAACAAATGGAAGAAAGCCTATTACATAACCAAATACTGCATGCATCTGGAAAAGGGGGACTTGGCTTAATCAATTATTCTGACATGAGGATCAGAGACACAGTGGGGGGAGAATACCCATTGACAATAGAGCTGGCCAATTACCAATACTCCAGGTAGGTAGCTAACACATTTGCTCCAGCATTTGCATTATCAACAGCAGCAAATTGATACTGTAGAGCAGAAAGCTCAGACCTCCAGAATATGTCACTGCCATATTAGCTCCTGTGGTCCCCCCTGGCCCAAGAACTGCCCCAAGACTTCATGCATTGTGCTAATATTTTAACCTACTGTACCCATTTGGATGATGTACGGGCTATAGCTACAACATTTTGTGCTTTGTGTCATGACAATCTTGCAGCCACAGAGATGAGAAGAGTCGTTCCATGGTCTGGAGAGGATTACTTCCTGGTTCAGGCAACAACACGGGTGGCGCTGTGGTCTAAACCACTGAGCCTCTTGGGCTTGCCAATCGGTAGGTCAGCGGTTTGAATCCCTGCAACTGAGTGAGCTCCTATTGCTCTGTCCCAGCTCCTGCCAACCTAGCAGTTCGAAAGCACACCAGCGCAAGCAGATAAATAGGTACCACTGTGGCAGGAAGGTAAACGGCATTTCCGTGCGCTCTGGCTTCCGTCACGGTGTTCCATTGCGCCAGAAGTGGTTTAGTCCTGCTGGTCACATGACCTGGAAAGCTATCTGTGGGCAAACGCTGGCTCCCTTGGCCTGAAAGCGAGAGGAGCGCCGCAACCCCACAGTCGCCTTTGACTGGACTTAACCATCCAGGTGTCCTTTACCCTTTTACTTCCTGGTTCACATGGAGATGCCGTATTCAACGGAGCCCAGTGACGGAAGCAAGTAGCTGTATTGAGGCAGCACCGGGGGTTGAAATTTTGCACCCTTAACAGTTTTGCACCTGGGACAACCATCCCTGTGCCCCCCCCCCAATGCTGTGCCACTGCTGTGGCTTAGCTCAGGGGTAGAGCATTTCCCTTGCATACTCCAGAGTGCAGATTCAGTTCCTAGCATCTCCTGGAAGGACTTGGAGATACTGCCATCTGGGATCTTGGTGGGCCACTGCCAGTCAGTAAGGCACACCATCCCTTCTTTTACTGGGCCATTTCACCCACATTTGTTAGTACTAAAAGCTGAAGGAGCAATCACCACCTTTTATAGAAGGACCCCAAGTGGCTGAACACCAACTATATGGTTTTGTCATGCTTTGAGGCGACAACAAGAACAGAACAACATAAAGAACCTAAAAGCTTCTACCCACAAAAATCTTTTCTGCACCTGAGGCTTGACAGCTTTACTTGTTTGTCCAGGTGGACATTAATTACACTTAAGCAGTTGCATTGTTGATTTCACCGAGGCCATCTAGAAGGTGATACAACAGGCAAAACAGGGCATTAAGAAAGCCTGACTTGCGTTTATATCACTGGAGTATCAATATGGCAGAGAAGAGAAATGCCACAAAAGACTAAAGAAGGAAAAGAGAGCAAATGTGATTTTTTTTTTTTTACACTGGCTATAGCATGAGACTCTTAGGCTGAATCTATGCATATATAAAAACACTGTGAAAATGCTTTAATATATATATATATATATGGAATTTGCCATTAGCTCACCAGCACCATCTAGTGTCACATTTGTATAATGCACTTAAAACGCTATATTTGCAGCTGTATAGCTGAGTCCCTAATCTCAGGGTTATGGGTCTGAGCCCCCAGCTGGGGGCAAAAAGATTCCTGTATTGCAGGGGGTTGGACTGGATGACCCTTGTGGTCCCTTCCAGCTCTATGATTCTATGAAACACACGAATAAAGGTGGGAAGAATGCGTGCAGTCCTCGTTGTACTATGATCTACCGAGTCATTTTGGCGGCATAGTGCAAAAAATTTTAGGCTTGGTTCGGGGAAACCTGGGCTCAAGTCCATGCTGACCCATGAAACTCATCCCCACCCCCACAAAAGACCTACCTCGAAGGGTTGTTGTGAGAATTCAGAAATGGGCAGAGCCCATCAATGGCACCCTGGACCCATTGGGGGAAATGGCAGGATATAAATGGCTGCAACTTCTGGCAGCAATTTCCCCACAGCGCCTTTGGCTGCTATCCAACAGAGTTATGCATGCTTCACTGGTAGAGAGTGTAAATAATGGCTTTGATCATTCTAATTCTACAGCGGGACAATTTACGGGGTAATCCTATACATGCCGACTCAGAACTAAGTCCCACTCAGATAAGTGTGTAAGACTGCAGCTTAACAAGTTCTTCTGCTGCCCTGATTAAACCCATTGTGTTCTTTCTCTTATTTATTTTCAAGAAACAGGGAAATGCTGTGATCCAAGGTGATTGTCACTTATTTCAAAGTACAGGGTTTGCTAACTAAGAAGAGAGGGGAAAGCAGACAGGGCAGCCTTAAGCAACTGACACTTTGAAGCCAACAAACATCTACTAAGCCTCTTTTTCTTCCTTTGTTATATATGAGCACTGCTACCCCATAAATCCTAAATCTAGTCCAATACCAGTTATATTCCTCTACTCCATACCAACTCAGAAGTATATCCCAGTCTTTTCAATGGGGCCTGCTCCCTTCGATGTGCTTGGGATTCTTATCTAAGTAGCAGTAGAGTAGTAGCATAGATTACTATAGATCTTCCTCCCATCTAAGGCCAGTCTTTAGCACAGACTACAAAACAGACTGGACTTCAAAAATGCAGAAAGAAAAAAGAAAAGACAACCGTATCATGATTCATAACAGTTAGAAGGGACCCTTAGGATCATTTGGTCCTGGGGTCAGCAAACTTTTTCTGCAGGGGGCCAGTCCACTGTCCCTCAGACCTTGTGGGGGGCCAGACTATATTTTGAAGGGAAAAAATGAACGAATTCCTGTGCCCCACAAATACCCCAGAAATGCATTTTAAATAAAAGCACACATTCTACTCATGTTAAAAACATGCTGATTCCAGGAATGTCCGCGGGCTAGATTTAGAAGGCGATTAGGCCGGATCCGGCCCCCGGGCCTTAGTTTGCCTACCCATGATTTAGTCCAACCCAAATATTCAGCTATCCCAATACAGGGATTGAACCTGAAAACTTGGCATCATCAGCACCATGCCCTAATCAGCTGAGCAGAACCAAGGTGAAATTTACTCTCCTTGTGCCGCCCACTTTCCCCTCTGGCCCTGCCCACCACTGCATTGTGGCCCTCAGAAGACTGGCCAGAGGGAAAAGCGGCCCTTGGCTTCCCCACCCCTGATCCAAGGGCTGCTTGGGCTGCATGGAAGGAAATTAAACTGTCATTCAAGCACTCAGCTTATCAGGGTGTGGTGTTTGAAGGTTACATCTGTAATCAATAAAGTTGTGGCCTGTTTTAGCCCATTAACCTAAATAATCGCATCTCTGTGTTATTAATCAATAGGGAACTGTGGGGCACAGGACCTGGGCATGCAACAGAAAGCATTTTCTGATCACTGCTTACTACCTTATATCCAAGACCCAAGATAACTGTTAGCTCTCTCTTTCTCCTCTTGGCAGCAGTCAGGAGTCGTCCCAAACTGCTGGGACAATGAGACATTGGACCCTCTCTCTCTCCTCCTATCAGAGCCAACACCAGGGCTCAGCATTGTGAAGCTGGGGGGAGAGAAGCATCTATTTTCCTCCTGAAAGTTCTTGGAAGAGCAAAGCTAAAAACATGCAACAAGGAACTGAATGCAATGGGGCATGCTTAGGTAGCAAGGCACAGATTTAGCTTTGCATGGACAGGTGGCGTCCCCCCAACCCCAGGCGATCCCCTGAGCGGAATAATGACTCAAGACAACATGCTATGGGATTAAAATTGGCCACAACGTTATTAAGTTTCAGATGTAGGGAGACCTTGGCTCAGGGATTGGGTGTTTATCCATCCCAGTCCCCAGCCGGGGATCTGGGAGACTTCAGGATTATCCAGAATGTGTGGGGATTGGGCTGGCTCTGGAGAACATATGTTGAAGCAGAGAGCCCGCCCCCTGTTTCACCGCCATTGGAAGGGAGAGCAATGACAACCTAATGGTGTATGACCAATGCCTCCCTTCAAGACCCCTTTAACGGGGAACCCTGGTATCCCTGGTATCACCGCTGCAAGGGGGGCGTGGGTCACCACTTCACACACACCCCATTTAGAAAGATAGACTAAAGGATTCCACCCAAGACCTGAAACCGCCAAAGTTGTAACTTTTTGCTATGGGAAAGGCAAAACCTGCCAGTGCAGGAAAATTCCTTTCTGGCCCTTCAACAGTGACCCTGACGTAGCAGCACCTGCGTACTTGTGGAGAAAAGGTTAACCTGCAAAAGAAGACTTAACTGAGGGAGGGAAAGGTGGGAGAAGCTCTGGAGCTGACTGCTGCTTCGCAGGTAAGATTCACCTTCTGTTGTGTGGGCAGGGTGGTCCCTCCCCTTACCTGACCAATCCCCTGGCAACGCCTCCCCAGACGGGATTGGGCGATTGGCTGAGGTAGGGAGAGACCTCCAGGTAGCCAGCCTGGGGAGGATGAAACCAGACCAAACTACCAGGAGTCGCACTGGGATTGGGGGGCTGTGCGCGACCACACAAAAGGCACCCCCATTTGATGTGGGAGCAGTCATTTCCTCTACACAAAAGGTGGGGTCCTGAGATCCCACCAGGCCTGGGTACTCAGTGCCATGAAAACAAGGCCCAGGCCACCCACAGCATACGAAAACAGCCCTCTCCGTCCTGCTGTGCCATATAAAAAAAACCCCCATATATATTGCATCTCACCGTGGTGTGGGGTCATGCAAGGCATTTGTCGAAGGGGGTATCGGCTATGTGTGTTCACCCTGCCTCCAGCTTCAGCCTATAAACACAACAGGCAGCCTTTCACCCTTCATCTTATTGCTTGATCTGTTCTCCAAATTGAAAATTGTTAGGTGACAGGATTGGAGCAAAGTGCGGCTTAGTAATGTACTTGGAGGAGAGTGGTGGAAATAACTGTTTGCCCTTGAAGAAACACTTTAGGAACGGGTTTTATACAGACCTAGGCAGCCAACAGCAAACAGAGGATAAATGATGGCTGGTGGAAAGGAGTTGGGAAGGAAGGGGCTGCTTGAGTAAAGTCACAGAAAATTAAATATGACTTATGAAAATGTTTGCTTTGAGTGAGATGAATGGGGAGATTCAACGGAACAATAATTTAGCGAATAGCTTGCCTGCTTCACAGGCATAGATGAAACGTATCTGTTTTCTCCAGTTCACTTGGTATGATAAATTCACATTGGCCATGAGAGATGGTGTTAATTCCACTTGAGACTTTTCTCTCCCAAATACATAATTTGTTAGTTGTGTTATCTTGCCCAAGGTAACCCAAAGCAACGTACCACCAAACATACACACACAAAGAGAAAGTTTCTGGGCCAGGTTTACTGGGTTACTTTCTTTGGGGGGGAGGGATGGAACTGAAGACTGAAATGGTATTATGTACCAGTGGAGGCACGGAGTCTGTCAAAACTGGACTTTCGACCTGGATTCGGGAAGCCTGCGCTCCTGTCCATGGATCTGGTCAGTCTGAAAGGGATACTGACTGGGCCTTTGATGCCTTTTGCAAAGGCAGTTTTAGGGCAGCACAACCAGTTCCCAGCACTGGCCATCAAGAGGAGAGGGCGCCCAGTAATCACTTGACAGGGTCTAGAGCCCCCCATCCCAAAGCCAAATATGTGAGCCAGTCAAGCAACACACGCAATAGAATGAGAAAGTCTTCAGGTGGCTTTGAAATGCTATTAGGGAGTAAGCCAGCTGTTGGGTGACCACATCATCAAATAAGAGGAAATGTGCAGTGCCAAAGGGCAAACGAGGATCAGGAATTGCATTGCATTCGCACATACTTCTTTATACAGTGGTACCTCGGGTGCTCCTGCCCACCTAGCAGTTTGAAAGCACGTCAAAGTGCAAGTAGATAAATACGTACCTCTCCGGCGGGAAGGTAAACGGCGTTTCCGTGCGCTGCTCTGGTTCGCTAGAAGCGGCTTAGTCATGCTGGCCACATGACCCAGAAGCTGTACGCCGGCTCCCTTGGCCAGAAAAGCGAGATGAGCGCCCCAACCCCAGAGTCGGCCATGACTGGACCTAATGGTCAGGGGTCCCTTTACCTTTACCTCAGGTTACAGGCGCTTCAGGTTACAGACTCTGCTAACTCAGAAATAGTACCTCGGGTTAAGAACTTTGCTTCAGGATGAGAACAGAAATCACGCAGCAGCGGTGGCAGCAGGAGGCCCCATTAGCTAAAGTGGTACCTCAGGTTAAGAACAGTTTCAGGTTAAGAATGAACCTCCAGAACGAATTAAGTTCTTAACCTGAGGTACCACTGTATGCACAGAAGCAAATCTAGAAAGAATCACCATTGTTTGAATATAGTTATGCAGCATGTCTCAGCCGAGTGGGGACGACTGTGACCAGGTGACCTGTCTGCCTCCTCAGTCTGCAGCACAGACATTTAACAACCCTGGCTTCTCCCATCTTACGGTGCTTTTATCTTTGTTCCAGGTAGGCCTTCAAATACCGGACTTCTTCAAAGAGAGGACTGCCCTCTGCAAAAATATTTCCTTTGAGGTTGTTCTTAGAGAGAGAAGCTGAACGGATGTACATGAAAGTACTCCTCAATATTATTATCTAGAGTATTGAAAGGAAATAAATCCTGCATCCCTAGTTATAAGCCAACCACTAGAGGAAGCCATGAGTACATGAACCAGGCAGGTGCAATTCAGCTTGCTTCTTCATTCTGCTGTGAGTTTTTTGATTTAGAGATTATGAATGTCCTATTGACTTCACCGAGCTCATTAGGGCTTAATCACAGGCAAGTGGGTATAGCCGTGTACTTTCAGTTGACTTTCATGCATGACGTCATATATAAAAGACATGGAGTCGTAAGAAAATGTCCAACTTCTTGTGAGAATTACAATAGTTGTTATATGCTATTCTAGTTTCAGTAGTGCCAGGCAACACAAAATTTCTATTTTGCATTACACTTTGCATTGAAACTTTTCTTTAAAAAAGTGTTGCATGTGTTTTTATTTAACCATTTATTTTATTTAGACCATTTCTACACTGATATATATATATATTAGTAAAGAAATTATTGGTAATATAGAAAATATCTATGATTCTATCTATATTAGATAGATCTAGAAAAGGTCTATAGCAAGACCTTTTGCTAACAAGATGTGGGAAAGAACTGAAAAAAAATGTGGAAAAGCTGATATTTTGAGAACCACAATTAAGCCCAGGTGCATTTAGTGTTCCCTCCTGTATTATGAACATATTGGCAAAGAGCAGAATCTTGAAGAACAAGTGGTCCAATCCCCCTTTTAAAAACCCTTCACATTTCAGATGTGATTGCAGAAAGCCTGGAGAAAGCTATCATCATTACCTTGATTACGCCCCCTACACACACTCAAGAATGTCACTGATTTCCCCCCCCCCCTTCCCCTCCTCCCCACTTTTCTGATTTGGTAATAGGGCTGCATTATAACCTACAATTTACTTCCATCCCAGATAGATTTACTCCCCACCCCCGCCCGGATCAGTTTGCCCAACATTTTGATCTCTCTGATCCAAGGTGCGTAAAGGACGCCGTGTCAAAATTTGTCTTTGCAAAAAGGAAACGGCAGAGGCTTTAAGTCAACAGAAACAGAGGACTGCTCTGAAAGAAGACGAGTTCCGATGCAACACCGAGATATTAAAATTGGAAAAATCTGACAATAGAGTTGACAGTGCTGTTCAGAGAAGAGATAGCCGCTGTGGTGTTGTTGTTTTTTAATGGCTATAGCTGTATCTGTTTGTATATACTGCCATTGCTGAGCATGGCACTTTGCAAGGGGAATCTGCAACAAAATGTTGCAGTGCAGAATGCTTCTTTTCAGTTTTCCAGCCAGCCATTCCTACTCTCCTCTGCAATATTCCCTGCCTGTTTCTCCATCTGCCCCACTTCTAATTATCAGTCCTTAGACACTGAGCACACTCCTGGGGAAGTTTTAGGGCCCCCCCCCTCAAGCATTTGACCAAAAGAGGTGGTGGAGTCTCCTTCCTTGTAGGTTTATAAGCAGAGGTTGGATAGTTCTCTGTCATGTAAGATCTAGTTGAGATTCCCGCATTGCAGGGGGTTGGACTAGATGTCCCTTGGGTCCCTTCAATTCTATGATTCTGTGATTCCTTAAACCTGCCAATACCTCTCTCCTACGTAAGGGTGGCACCAAGCTACAGTTAAAGCACAAGGCTTCCCTATAAGAATTGGGGAAACGATAGTTGACCCTTCACTCTAGGGCAGGCATGGCCAAACTTGACCCTCCAGTTGTTTTGGGACTACAACTCTCATCATCCCTAGCTAACAGGACCAGTGGTCAGGGATGATAGGAATTTTAGTCCCAAAACAGCTGGAGGGCCAAGTTTGGCCATGCCTGCTCTAGACACAGCGACTGTAACATATCTTCTACAAATTCTACCACACAAGGTTGCCTTGCTCATGATTCACACACAGGAGGAGGAGGAGGAAAAAACAATGTCCATTATATAAGAGATGGTAACACAACCATCAGGAAAATCTGAAACAGTGATGTTATTTTTGCAAATCGCCGTACCTGGCAGAGATCATACAAATTTAGCAAAATGCAATCCACAACACACTGCGTTTGAAGTAAGTGTAATGTAATGAAATCATCAGCAGGTACAGAATAGCGAACATGACGGCTGGGACCACCTTAGAGCTGATATTGATAAGCCACTCTGAGAGTCTTTTTGCCTAAACTGTGGGGCATACATCCTGCAAATAATTACCTAAAATATGCTCCTTAATCAGAGGTTTCTTTTTATTAAGGTAGGAAGCAATGTTGCTGACCAGTATTTTCAACTGCTATTAGATCTTGTCCAAAGTCATAAAAAATTAATAAAAACCACTCAGATATATATGTGTTTATTTTTCTGGCTTGGCAACTTGCTTGAGGTTACAGGTCGAACTCTGTAAAATAAACGAAGTGCTGAAACATTTGATCAAAGTAAAGCAGGGACAACCGTTGGCAATTTAGTAGTCACGACAGGGATACAACACGAAATTTGCACCACCAGTAGTGTAAGGAACCAAAGTGGTCTATCATCAAAGAAATGATCTGAACATTTTCTGATTGGAGAAAATGAATGAAAAGCAACAGTCTCCAGGTGTACCAATCTGGATATGAAATGGAATAATTAGCTACTGCAGCCTGCAGGAAACTGATGCTTAGCGATACATTATGTCCTCCTTTTCTGTAGAGAATTTAGCTGTAAAAGCTCTGTTCTTCTGGGGTGTTGATTTCAGTTATAGGCAATCATTTCCCTTTTATCGTAGCAATGGCTGATGTTCCCCCTGCCCCCACCGAGGAAAGACTGGCGGGGGATCAAAATACTTTCCTGATTTGTGCTTAAAAGCGTGCGCTAGCTAACTCCCACACATCTTGCCAGCATGGTTTGGCTATTTGTTTTCTACGACCACCATGCTATTAAGTGATCCTAAAAATAGGCAGGTTTTTTTTGAAAGGTCAAATGGCTGAAAACAAAAGTACAGAGGCAGCTTTCAACAGGTGTGACTTCCACTTATCTGAAAGGTGGTGGCAACGATTGGGGAGCAGTGCAGTTTGCATTTAAAAGTGAACCTACGTCGATTTGCACTTTCAGAAACAAGATGCAAATCAAAACATAGCCATCGTTTGAAATTTGCAATTCTCTGAATTTTGCAATGCCGAGAAAAGTGGAAAATGTACACCTTAGGATATAGCGAGCACAGAAACGCACATGTTTGTGAAAATAGTGTGCAAAATGCAGTATGTTAGGCAAAGTGCAATACAATGGTACCTCGGGTTAAGAGCTTAATTTGTTCTGGAGGTCCGTTCTTAACCTGAAACTGTTCTTAACCTGAAGCACCACTTTAGCTAATGGGGCCTCCTGCTGCTGCCGTGCTGCCGGAGCACGATTTCTATTCTCACCCTCAAGCAAAGTTCTTAACCCGAGGTACTATTTCTGGGTTAGTGGAGTCTAACCTGAAGCGTCTGTAACCTGAAGCGTCTATAACCCGAGGTGCCACTGTATTATGTACAAAATGTGTATACTGGGGGAAATTAGCACTAATATGCAGAATTGTCATGAGGCAGAAGCTGCAGCAGGTGATGGGAGAAGGGAGACCAAGATGCAGAGAGGAATCAGGATGGTGAAGAGTCATGGATGTCTCCCCCTCCTATGACCAGCTCCCCTTCCCGTTTATCTCCCAGAACCAGAAGAGGTGTGAAAAGGGCAGAGGAGAGGTTGCCTTCATGCAGGAGCAGTATCTAATTGCTTGGGGAAAGTCCTGGAGAAGAGGGAACAGTGGGAGCTTTCCATCTTGGCAACTGATCCATGGGGATGAGCTGCTGTGCTCTTTAGGCCCAACACTCCACCAAGTCTGTGCAGATCGTGTTCTTGCTAATAAATAGTTTGCTCCAACTTGAATGCTGTGATTTACTATTGGCTTGCTCTTGACAATTAGTGAGAAAAGGCCCTATGTGCATGGATATTTGCATCAGATATGCAGATGACACAACTTTGATGGCAGAAAGTGAGGAGGAATTAAAGAACCTCTTAATGAGGGTGAAAGACCCTGATGCTGGGAAAGATGGAGGGCACAAGGAGAAGGGGACGACAGAGGACGAGATGGTTGGATAGTGTTCTTGAAGCTACCAGCATGAGTTTGTCCAAACTGCGGGAGGCAGTGGAAGACAGGAGTGCCTGGCGTGCTCTGGTCCATGGGGTCACAAAGAGTTGGACACGACTAAACGACTAAACAACAAGCTCCTATTTGCATGGGACCCCTTTCTCACTGCTGCCAAAGATGTGGTCAAATAAGCATGTAGACACCTGGTGGAATCCCACTTGCTCCCCTGCCCTTGAATGTGTGAGAGAGGTGGACTGAATGGAGAATATTTATAATGGGATGTTTGTTTATAGTTTATGTATGCAGTGACGGCAGCGAGAATGCTTCTAGCCCAGAGATGGAAAGAAAGAGAAGTGTTGACCAGAGAGGAGTGGCAGACCAAGCTGATGAGAATACGCAGAAATGGCAAGACTGACGGGAAAGATCAGAAACCAGGAAGACCAAGTTTTTTTAAAAAAAGATTGGAATAACTTCTTAATATACTTAAAAGACCACTGTAGACAATTAAAATCATTGGCAGGGATACCATGACATTTGTAATGTGAAATGAACTTTGGTCACTATGATTATATTAATAGATGGTTAACGGTAAAAGATGAAGGAAAAAAGAAAAGGACAAAATCTTTAGAAAAAGAATCCATGGAGGGAGTGGGGAGGGGGTTCGAAATAACCTTTTTATTCCTGTGCTTTGGAATGGTCATAGTTATTGTGTATAAATTTATGTAAAACCAATATTATTTTTTTAAAATATATTATGAGACATTTATTTGTAACAAATATTTATCATGGGATTCTTCACAATGTCATTGTGGAGAGACATCGGATTTCAGCAGTGATTTCTGCATCGCCTGGAGAAAATAGCCTGAGCCGCTTAATTTTTCGCAGCATTTTTCTTTATAAAATCAGAAACGGGTTACTCGTGGCCTTGGCTGTGCTAGCTGGCTCTGAAGGCAGTAGGGAGTTCAGCAACAGCTTGAGGACCACAGGTTCCCTGCCCCTCAGTAAAAGTGTTAAATCAGGGGCTATTCTAATAATCCCCTTCACAAAGATAAATCCAGATAAATGGCTGTCCTCTGCAACGTTTGGTCCATTCTCATAAAGTATTGATATCTGAAGCACTTCTTGCCTCGGTACAATCAGAGGCAGAAAAGTTCACTGCCTATGTATGGGTGCATTCATATGTATGAACTTCTGCCTGTTCTTTGTATCTCTCAGTCCTTCATCACATGAAAAAGAATATGCAGAGATGCGCTGTGGATCAGCTTACAAGGAAGAGGAAGGCAGAGTGGGTGATTATTTTTCTGAATCTTATTACAATGCCCTTTGAATAGCACAGAGTACTTCCAGCTGGGCTCCCCTGAAGAATGATATGCTAAAAAAGAGGGCTTGTTTGAAATTCAGGTGTCCGGAAGAGAATTTTTGCGTGCGCGTCGGTATTTTGATTAAGAGGCTGCCGCGAATTGCAGAGAGTCCTGGCAAATGCAATTACTTAGACGCTGACTGGGCCCCATCCTATCTGCGCCCATCCATCAAGGGACAGGGTCCCTCCATCAGCGCAGAGGCCGGATAGGGCAGAAACTAGAAAAAAAATTATGCCATCTTACAATTCCAGCTGTGTCACAATCCTAAAAAATTGTGCTAGTGCTAATTTATTTGGCAGCTATATTCTTGCCAACTTGTTCATTCCCCTGCCCAGTAATCTATACCTTCCTTTTTTGGTCTATCATCTAGCCACCATGTTGCCATCAGTTGCCTTCATTCTCTCAGTGATCAGTGATGGTGTTAGTCAGGCCATGAAGGGAGGACAGCAAGGGTTGGGGGACCCTTTCCCAGCTCAGGAACTGTATTCCCTTTGTGGTCAATCTGAGGGCCACGTGTACACCTTCCAATATTCCTCAGATGAAAACGGGGACATTCTATTCTACATCAGCCGCGGTGGGTGAGGGCGGAGCTTTTTGGCACGTTAATATTTTCATTAAGGGATGTGGGTGACACTGTGGGTTAAACCATAGAGCCTAGGACTTGCCAATCAAAAGGTCGGCGGTTTGAATCCCTGCAATGGGGTGAGCTCCTGTTGCTCGGTCCCTGCTCCTGCCAACCTAGCAGTTCGAAAGCACGTCAAAGTCCACGTAGATAAATAGGTACCACTCCGGCGGGAAGGTAAACGGCATTTCCGTGCGCTGCTCTGGTTCTCCAGAAGCGGCTTAGTCATGCTGGCCACATGACCCGGAAGCTGTACGCCAGCTCCCTCAGCCAATAAAGTGAGATGAGTGCCGCAACCCCAGAGTCGGTCAAGACTGGACCTAATTGTCAGGGGTCCCTTTACCTTTATTTTCATTAAAGTTTTCCATGAGACAGACAACTTTTCCCCAAAACCAAGCTAGCTCCCTGGACCCCTCAAACTCCAGCCCCCCCCAAGCCTGGCTTCACCCCACCAGCTACATCCTCCCCACTCAGGGCCTGATCCTGTCCAGAGTGTCTTCCAGCCGCCACCTTCTCTTCAGGCCTGACCAGGCTCACTTTCTCCTCTTTGTTTTTATTCATCACGGCTGGAAGGATGGGCGGCTTGGTATTCACCAGGCCGGAGAGTCGCAGCCACCCACGGTGGGGATGGTGGTCCCCATTGCCTCATTCCCCCTTTGTGCTCCTGCTATTCCATTGGCCAGCCTGCCCAGCTCCCTCCCCTTAGACCCAGCTCATGTCAGGGAGGGAGCCGGGCACCTTTCCCGACTCCCAGGAGCAGAGGTGGCAGCGGCAAAGGCCTCAGTTGGCATCTCTTTTCCTCCTGCTTTGCCCAATGTCAAGCCATTTTCCAGTTAGCATACCTCAACAAAGGTGTGAATTCGGGACTCTGTGTGACAAAGTGAGATGCCCTAATGGTACAGTGGTACCTCAGGTTACATACGCTTCAAGTTACAGACCCTGCTAACCCAGAAATCTTACCTCGGGTTAAGAACTTTGCTTCAGGATGAGAACAGAAATTGCGAGGCAGCAGCGGGAGGCCCCATTAGCTAAAGTGGTACCTCAGGTTAAGAACAGTTTCAGGTTAAGGACGGACCTCCAGAACGAATTAAGTTCTTAACCCGAGGTACCACTGTATTGGCATTTTCAGGGCAGCTGGAGATGATGCACATGTCAGTGGTGGGTGGGGCAATGGATGTGACTCCTTTCTTTGCCCAGCTGTGAGAAAGCCAGAGGTTTCTATGTTCACATCTCTCCATGTTCACATTATAGTTTAAAGGGCACATTCCACCTTGGTCAGTGTGGGGTGTGGCCTCCAAAGAGTGCCAAGGGTCAGACAGAGAGATCTGGAAGTCTGCATTTGGCCCCGAGGTTCCCCACCCATGAAAGAGAAGATCTGAGGACCAAAGGATGGGGAAGCCCTCTTGTAGAGAAATGGGCATGTTTGGAATATGGTATTGCAGAAAGGCTAATGGTGAAGGCCAATTGTTACACTAGCCATTTCACTGTGTCTGGAAATGCTAAACATTGCTTGATCCAATCCCTTACTAATGGGCAAGTCTTTCCCCAGCGTGGCAATAAAGTGATTGCAACAACAACAGCTTAATTTCTGTGGTTCAGACTCCTTTAAAGTACAGGAAAATGGCAGAAGTGAAAGTGAAAGTGAAAACAAAATAGACTGTAGCAAAAGAGTTTCCAGGATAGGAGTCAGGGGGGTGTACGGAAAATGGCTTGGGTACTAGATGTCAGCAAGATCAGGAAGCTTTCAGTCACAAGCAAGTATACAGGTCAAAAGTTCACATTAGGTTTCAGTGAATTCCCAGCAATATTCAAGTGAAATATCAAACACGGTGAATGTTCACGCTTGCTGCTAATGTTGATATCCACGCCGTCCCAAGTCTCACTTGTAAACCTGGCGCTGCTGACAAAACATATCACACGTCTCAAGGCTGATCAGATTGGCTGAAAATAGAGGGGATTGTTTTGGCGTGGCGAAGGAGGGGTGGAGAAGGAAAGAGAGATGATCTTGACAGAATTGTCTTTGGGGATCTTCCTGGTGGCTTAATTGGGTGCTGGAGGAAGATTCACTGAAGTAGTTCTGTGCTTATTGCCTGCCCTGCCCTGCCTAACACTGAAATTGCTGTGTGAATGTCGCCCAATTGCTGTCTTGCGAATCTCACAGCCATTTGTTATAGAGCCCTGAAACCAGGGAGAGCTGACAGACACACTTTGGGTTCTCCACACGTTAAGAGCGATGAGTCCAAGCAAGGAAAAAAGTCCTGGGCCAGCAGCTGAAAACAAGGCAGGAGTGATCAACTCATAATGCTTTTTCTTATTGTAACTGTAGCAGGTGGGGACTAGATCAAAAAGGCATCTAGAACATAATGCATTTCATCAGCACATTTTTATATAAAAAAATAAGGTCTGTTCATAGTAAAAAGGTAAAGGGACCCCTGACCATTAGGTCCAGTCGTGACCGACTCTGGGGTTGCGGCGCTCATCTCGCTTTATTGGCTGAGGGAGCCAGCGTACAGCTTCCGGGTCATGTGGCCAGCATGAATAAGCCACTTCTGGTGAACCAGAACAGCACACCAAAATGCCGTTTACCTTCCCGCCAGAACGGTACCTATTTATCTACTTGCACTTTGACACGCTTTCGAACTGCTAGGTTGGCAGGAGCAGGGACTGAGCAACGGGAGCTCACCCCATCACGGGGATTCAAACCGCTGACCTTCTTATCGGCAAGTCCTAGGTTCTGTGGTTTAACCCACAGCGCCACCTGTGTTCATAGTACAACAGCACATTTTTGCTGCCTCGTGGACCAGCATCTCCACCGGCTACATGAATCGCATTGGACGGCACTCGGTTGATTGTTTATAGCTGGGTTTTGTCCTCTTTCACCCATGAGGCTCATTTAACTCCCCCTGAAGTCAGAATCTTCCTTCCCAGACCACCCAGAGCGCAACGCCAAGTCTATGTTGGTGTAAATGCTAGAATAAACCTGCCCCTACGGATTTAAAATCAAAGCTGTGAGTCATTTGTGTGGAACAAACAGAAGCAGACAGGTGTGAATCCCAACTGCAAGGGGATGGGGGGGTCGTACACTGCGGCTGGGGGGGGGGGGCTGGGAGGACAGTGGTACTCATCTTTCAGGAGCTGAGCAGAAAGCAGCTCGCAGACACAACTTAAAGCCCTTGTGACAGGCAGAATGGTGAACGCAGAAGAGCCAAGCAGGACGGGGAAATAACAAAACATTTTAGCTGCTCAGGCAACCCAAGAAAGAAAAAGAGGATTGGGGGGGGTGTTTGAGAATGACTCTAACTTTCACAGTTTCGAGACAAAGACAACTGTGACTTCATGGAGGAGTGGGAACTTTTTACAAACTATCCAAAAAGATAGTATTTAAATAAATAAATGTGATTTAAAACAGTAAGAAAAGTGAATAAGTTAGTTTTATTATGTGAGATTTGTTATAATTGTGGAAAATTTAATAATTTTTTTTAAAAAGACAACAAAATGAAGTGGACTCCTTGGCAGGTTTTGAATAAGCACACACAAATTTATTGGTTGATAACATAATAGATATGTAAGGATATGTACAATTTTATAATATGCAGAGAAAATATGTGAGGAGAAATCAGGGAGAGGAGCTGAGGGAAGTCCTTGGGGGGAGGGAGGAAAAGGGGGGGAATAATGTATGTGATTATATGGTTTGATAATTTGTTATGTGGAAATTGAGCAATAAAAATATTTTTTTAAAAAAAGAGAGAATGAGACCAACTTTTAGGTCCTGTATCAAAGAAATCACTCTTGGAGAATGCACAAAGGAATAGCTAGTGTCAAAATTGTACTTAAAATTTGCAGGGGCCATGTTGTAAATAAGAGACAGGCCTGCAGAGGGGCGAGGGAAGCAAGCATGCAGCCAGAGATTTGTTTGCTCCATCAAAACATCCTTCTCCCCCCCCCCCACTCCCAACTAGTGATTCAATTAATTCCATTTACATGGCACTTGTCAAAGAAGTAGTGCTGACGCAATGGACAAGGACAACGGCATACAAGAGACAATAAAAGTCCGTCTTATACTTAAGATTTCCATCTTGGCCCAGTATACCTAAAGGAGCGTCTCCACCCCCATCATACTGCCCGGACGCTGAGGTCCAGCACCGAGGGCCTTCTGGCGGTTCCCTCCCTGCAAGAAGCAAAGCTACAGGGAACCAGGCAGAGGGCCTTCTCGGTAGTGGCGCCCGCCCTGTGGAACGCCCTCCCATCAGATGTCAAAGAGATAAACAATTACCTGACATTTAGAAGACATCTGTTCAGGGAAGTTTTTAGTGTGTGACATTTTAATGTATTTTTAATCTTTGTTGGGAGCTGCCCAGAGTGGCTGGGGAAACCCAGCCAGATGGGCAGGGTGCAAATAAATTATATTATTATTATTATTATCATCCGCAAAAATCTCCTCATAGCATACAATGACAAGGTTGAACACCAAAAACTGTAGCGATCGAAGGCAGGTGACCATTTCCTTATCTAAGTGATCTCCCCATTTCCAGAAGTGACAACAAGAAAATAAAAGCTAGAGAGTGTCCTCCAAAGAACTGCTGGGTTTTCATTCAGTTCCACCGTTTAGCCTCACCAATAGAAAATGCCATTGCTGAGACGATGGTTAGATTTCTTTTTGAACCGCCACTGTCTTCTGACGAAGATCCGCAGAGTCTTTGCAGCTTGTGTAACAGACCTCAGCAACTCAGCATTTTGGCTAATCTACTTTATTTACATATAAACACACACACGGAGCACTGCAACATGGCTCCCTCTCTCTCTCTAGCATCAGACAGCAAAGAGAAAAAACAAAGGACAATAGTCCCACTTCACAAAACACAGTAACACAAACATCCTGTCTCCGTCACTCCCCACTCTGTGGAGTCAAAACATACACCGTCATGTGACAGACAAAAATTACATGACTGCAATCACAGAGCAGGAATTCTAACAGGATTAAGTGCTTTTTAATAATCCACACTTTTTTGACACAACACGGGTGAAACTGAGGGCATATTAACCTCTTTAAAAAGGTAAAGGGACCCCTGACCATTAGGTCCAGTCGTGGCTGACTCGGGGGTTGCGGCGCTCATCTCGCTTTATTGGCCAAGGGAGCCGGCGTACAGCTTCCAGGTCATGTGGCCAGCATGACTAAGCCACTTCTGGCAAACCAGAGCAGTGCACTGAAACGCCATTTACCTTCCCGCTAGAGCGGTACCTATTTATCTACTTGCACTTTGACATGCTTCTGAACTGCTAGGTTGGCAGGAGCAGGGACCAAGCAATGGGAGCTCACCCCGTTGTGGGGATTCGAACTGCCGACCTTCTGATTGGCAAGTCCTAGGCTCTGTGGTTTAACCCACAGCGCCACCCACGTCCCACTATTAACCTCTTTATATCAAACTAATTTCCTCTGTGGGGCAAATGCAGTGGTTTAGGAATTAGGGGGGAGGAAAACAATTCTTTGGGCTAGTTGAAGCAGATTCCCCCCAGCTGCCTAACCAAGTAAACAGCCTGATAGTAAGGGGCCTGAAGCCGCCTCCCCATGTATGAAATGCCCTCCAACAACAGGGCCACCAGCAACCGCATTATCCCAATAAAGAGGCTCCAAGAATATCAGTTTTCCCCGTTTGCAATTTTTGGATAAGTCTGACAGGCTGTGGTTCTTCAGAAGTGAAATGTTTCGCAGTGAGTTGCTCCACCTTTTGGGTCAAAATGGCAATATGCGATTTCTAAAACATGTGCATAGATTGCCTGTAATTTTACATTAATACTGGATATGAATTTGACACTACAAGCAGATCTCCCTCAACCTAGTCAGCCACAAACCCAAAGAAATCCCGACACGAAAACAAAGCAGGGGTGACAGGGAAAGTGCATGCTATTGTACAGTGAGGGCCAGCTCTGTCATTAGGTACAGTGAGACAGTCGCCTCAGCTGTCGTTCAGACACGGATTTATTATTTACAGTTTTATGGGCGAATCAGAAGACAATTGGTATCCGAAAAGATTATGAGCAAGTTACGGCAGCAAGAAACCAGTTTTATTTTTATGTTTAAAACTATTCATCCAGGGGGACTTAACTCTGAATTAGACCTCAATTGTTTTATTTGATTATCTGTATCTTTGCTGTTACTTTGTCCTGTGTCTCCCTGTTATTAGTATCACCTGGGGTTGGCTATATATATTTTTCAAAAAATGTTGTTAGTAACAGTGACTACATAATCGTATGAGCACTGTTCCAGAGTATTTTTCATTATATCTATTCGAGAAAAGATTGGGTATGTAACTTTTTAATGTTACAGTTTATCATTTCTACGCAATTTGAAGTTGTTGTTATGCATGTGCAGGTCATTGTTGGAATATTTTATTTTCAGTTAATGAAGAAATTACATCTCTTTCTACTTACAAGTGTTGAACCAATTGGCTGATGAAGAATTCAACGAAACAGTAGTTGTTATCCAGAAACACCGTTCAGCAGAGTTCAGAGTTGGACATCAGAACTGGACATTTGCTGAATATACAAAGCTTCACAGCTTGCTCTCCGCCGGGTAAAGTCTGGCACCGTGATTCATTTAAGGACTTTCAGAGACTTCAGTTTTGTTAGTTTTGATGTTTTGAATTATTCCATGAAGTTGTTCACATTACAGATAGGTAGCCGTGTTGGTCTGCCATAGTCAAAACAAAAAAATTCCTTCCAGTAGCACCTTAAAGACCAACTAAGTTAGTTCTTGGTATGAGCTTTCGTGTGCAAGCACACTTCTTCAGATACACTGAAACAGAAGTTGCCAGATCCTTCTATATAGTGAGAATATATAGAAGGATCTGGCAACTTCTGTTTCAGTGTATCTGAAGAAGTGTGCTTGCACACGAAAGCTCATACCAAGAACTAACTTAGTTGGTCTTTAAGGTGCTACTGGAAGGAATTTTTTTGTTGTTCACATTGTTATTGTTGCTGGCCATCGTGTTGCTTTCGATATTGCTGACTCATATTTTGCAACACAGGGGTTGGTTGGCTTACTCATTAGGTAGAGTGAGGTAGTCGCTTCAGGTGGTAGCTGCTGGGAAAAGGCTGTAGTAGCCTCACATATTGTTCTTGGGAGCCTGGCCATTCTCCTCTGTTGGAGGTGAGAGTTCGATGCGCCATAGCCCTGCCACATACCCCCATTAAGCGATCCTGCTATCCTGGAGGACATTCTCCTATTGCCAGCATCAAAATAAGATTCATTTGTGGAGGTGCCATCTTGCCTTTTGCCTCAGGCATCAAAACACCTCGAATTGGCCCTGCGTATTATTCTCCCTGCTGGCAAGTCATCTAAACACACTGAAAACCATCATCTTTGGGAGAGGCTATGGAAATCTGATCTGAAATTTACGGCATGTTCTTCATTGAAATAAAACTATATGAAAACGGTGTATTGGTGGCACTTAACTCCAGTAAAACCAGCAAAAATGTATAGAACAAGTACCAATATATGCTGGAAATGCAAAGAAAAAGAGGGTACCTTTTATCATATGTGGTGGAATTGTAATTTTAAAAATTCTGGGAAATGATATATAATGAAATGGGAAAAAATGTTTAAATTAACCTTTCTTTAAAAACTAGAAGCTTTTTTTACTAGGAATAATAGGTAATAAGATCCCAAAAGATCAGATGAAATTGTTTATGCTACAACGGCCACTCAGTTGCTGCTAGCCCAGAGATAGAAGGAGGAGACAACGCCGACCAAAGAATAATGGCAGATAAAGCTGATGGACTATGCCAAAATGGCAAAATTAACTGGGAAGTTCAGGATGACAAGAAACTTAAAGGGGAAATGTTTATAATGTATATACAAAATCATTGCAAACAGGTCAAAACATCAGCGGGATTTTAAATACACTTGTAAGGTAATAGAAACTACAGATAATTTAGGAAGATGAAAATTTTGGAGAAGTATTGATATGCAGAGGAAAACAGAATTAAGAGGACCCATGGATGGGATGGGGGGGGGAGTCAAGAAATTCAGAGTACTCTCGATACGTGAATGTGTATGACATTTTGATGTAGCTTTATTCCTTCATTTTGTTTTTCTTTGTTTTTGAAAATCAAGTAAAAAAGTTATATATATAAAAAGAAAACCATCTTTGGAAGTCAAGCCTAGTCCAATTCCTTTCAGACCCCTAGCATCCCACAAGAACCTCAAATAATGGGTGAAATCAGTATTCTTCGTCAGCCATTTTTGCAACTGCACAGTGGATACATAGATTGCCCCTACTGACCTGAGGGCTTGTGTGCACGACCTTTCTAAATTTATTAATAATATACCTCAGCACATTTCCCGCTTTACAGCTTGTGGACATTTTCACTGCTGCATAAGCTTGCTGAAATGTCAAGTGCACGAACCTTGCGCTGCATTTTATATATAATTCACTGTTTTGCAGTTAATTCCTAAAAGCTAGCGGGAATCATGATTAATGAAAGCCAGGAGGACGGAGGAAGGTTTGAATCATGGTTACGAGGCTAGGTTTTAACTGGTTTTCCTTTCATATTCAGAGATATTGCGCCAGTTAAATCAAACAGAAAGTATATCCCTTTTCAGGTAGTTTTACTGCACACATAATAGACTGAGAGGAAGTACTGTGATGGCAGCCTCCAAATCTTTGATATACTTATATTTGTTGTGGTCTTAAAAGGCCACATCCACAGAAGTGTATGTATGTTTGGGAGCCCTGCACTCCCAGACGCAGAGTCATTATAGGGCTGTAGAATATGTTCATTTTTTCCTCAATCACTCTGACTCCACGTTTTCACTGTAGAAAGCCTAGGCTGTTTCAGATTTTACTCATTTCCATTTATTTTGTTCTGAGGCAACAATTTGGCGGCGTTTCCCCCTCAATAAACACCTTTTAAGATGTTTTGTGCTGCTGTGTTTGGCAGCCGCCATTTTGATTTTTCCCTCAGAATGGCTAGACACAGTGTTGTTCCTGGGCATTTGGGAAGACAATGGCAGTTCTCAATGGTGGCGGCCATTTTGTTCCCCTAAAATGTCCTGGAACGATCCAGCTTCTAAGCATTCTGTGGAATACAAAATGGTGGCTGCTAGGACCAAATAACAATGCTTGCTCCTCTTGCTGCTGGCTTAGCTCTTGACACAAAGCAAGTCCTCCCTCTTTTTGAATGCAATGAATGGGCATAAATGAGAGTTGCATGGGAGTCCCAAGAAGACTTGGCCCCATTCCTCTTGCGCTTTTGCTGTTAGCCAAATGAACAACTGAACCAGATCAAACCCATTTGGTTCAATTACCCATTTGTACCAAAACAAATGTGCACCCCTAAGTTAACTGAAGACACGAGCAAATCATTTGAAAGAGGCTTATGTCATGATTAACTTTACAGAAACTAGGTCATAATCTTATTCTTTGTTTCTGTAATGGTTCACTTCAAAAGCAACAATTTTAGGCACATGCTTTATTCAATGAACCTTTTAAAGTAGAGATCTTTCCCAGGCAGCATCTGTATGGGAATTATTTTTAATAATAAAATAAAAACAATTATTTATATCCTGCCCTCCCCAGCCGAAGCTGGGCTCAGAGCAGCTAACAACATTAAAATATGTATTTAATGCTTTGTCACTTCTTGTTTGCTGCCATGGGCTTCTCTCTGAGAGGAAGGGTGGGATACATATTTATTTTTAATAAAAATAATTTAATAAAAAACTTTCACATTTCTAAGCGTGCAAGGGTAGATTGACATGATTCTTTCTCTATGTCTGCCTTCTAGTTAACATTAAAATGCTAACAAACAGGTAAATGACCACAGGAAAATAATTTTTAAAATGGTCCAAATTTCTTCAGTCTGGCCTGTGCGGCAGAGCCCAGTGGAGTGAGGCCAGCCAACCAGTAGGGTCTCAGAAGGGTAACCAGCATTTACAAAAATGACAACCGCATAAAAATACAGGAAATACAAGATAAACTAGGGGACACTCCAATACCCTGGGCTAACCCACAACCAACTACAAGCCTTACTAAACCACTCAGCAACCAAAACAGCAGCCACCAAGCCACTGACTAGCTTTGAGAAACTCCTAACAGAGACACAATATAGGGATGGCCTCTACAATATATAAAATACAACTCCAAGACACTACAGACCACCTTACCACAATTAAAAGCCAATGGGAGCAGGACATAGGACATGAACTAAACCACACCCAATGGTCATTCCTCTCAACAACTTTGATGAAGCTTCACCAAAAAAAAGCTCAACTACTCTGGTCAATCCAATGGGTAGATCACAGCCAGTTTATTTATAGTGGGAGTAGATTGCTATCTCTTGGAAGTTGGATGTGCCTGGCCTACACTATAGTCTAAACCACCATTCAAATTGAGAACTCACCCTGAAACATATACAGATAGTAGTTAACACCACAGAAGCTAGCAGACACAGCCAGAAACTTCATCTAAATGCTGGAAAGGCTGCACTGCAATAGGCACATAGCTCCCAATCCTCCCGGATATCAGTGCTGAAGGAAATTTCCAAAATAACAAAACAGGTAATAGAAGCAACTCAAGAACTCGCCCTATTAAATATCTTCCAGGAGAGCAACACACACAAACACTATAAGGAACTCATAAGTCACTTACTCTGAAACAGCCTGGGAACTCTTAACCTCTTACAATATCAATAAAAATAGATACACAAAGGACCTATCCGTGCGATGCTGACACAAACCTCCCTAAACTAAGAACAGGCAATGGAAGAAAAGACTATCCCTACCCTGACCCAACTGCAAGATGTCTATGACAAAAAGGTCTCTCACCAAACGTAAACTGTGAAAAAGTCTACAAACTGAAAGTGGAGACAACAGATGTACCGTTCCCGGTTTATCCGTTTGCTTTGTAACACAAAACCCCCCAATAAAATCTTTTTTTTAAATAAAGGGTACTTGCCTGGAGGCAGAGTCAGTAAGCAAAGTCAGGTCCAGTCCTAAGGTCAGGCCTATAGCAGCTCACGTGGTCAGAAAGTCCAGGGGTCAAGGTATCCAATGACCCAAGAGGAGGAAAAAGCAGCAAGGCTAGACCAGGAACCACATTGTTTCCATCAACTGACTGAGGGTGGAAGCCTTGCTTAAGAAAGGTGGAGCCAGCTGGTTCTCATCAGCACCTCCACCTCGGAGTCCTTGATGGCTGATCAGCAGCAGGTGGAGTCACTCTGCTTTCTGCCTTCAGGCTGCTGTTCAGCAGGTGAAGCTGACTCCTAGCCCAACCTATCCTAGTCCTTCATTCTGTAATGGAGGTTGTGTTGATTGGCTTTGAATTGGTGCCTGAGGCAAGTAATGAATACTGCATATGCATCAGGTTGGAGTTTCACTGTATATAGACTTATGCCACCAACACTGGCCTCTCCCCATTATCATATTAAAAACAGACCAGCCAGGCAGACCAGCTTCAGGGTTTTGGAATTGCTAGGATAAGATCATTGCTGCCATTACACAGTTAAGGCCCTGTCACTGTACATCTCTGCTCATTCTGTACATCTCTGCTCCTGTCTTTCCTAAGAAGCCCACATGAAATGGGAGCACCCCAATTCTTTTGCACCCAAAAAATGATGGGAAAGCAGAATCTCTCAAAAGCTGAGAGGCAGCAAGAAATAAATTGCTTGCCGGGAGTCACGGAGTGCTTGACTGCCAGGATTAGCAATGTTTGCTAGAATTACATGAATTAGCCAAGGGCGATGGAAGGGCCTTCCTCAATCCAATATAAACACGCCCATAATCTAGACTCGAAGGCAAATGCAAAAGGTTCACTCCAAGATGACATGAAGCAAAAACACACCAGGGAGACAAACATCAGTCCATGGACACTTCCCTGTCTCTTTTTGGGGCAAGAAATTAAAAACCTGGAGATCTGGCTGCCAATTACTACAAAGGAATAAAGGAGGGCTATTTAGGCTTCCTGGTGCAGCCTTTTTATTATTAAGCCGTTATCAGCTCTGAAAATTTTGCCTGTCTACAATGGAACTGTCAACAGCAAATACTTGTTCTCAGCTCTGGAAGGGAAGCACAGTATGTGAAGTCAAGAGACTGGCAGGCATTGGAGACATCTAAAGACAACCCGACAAAGGTTTAGGATGAGAGCTAGCAGACTTGATCCGGACTACATCTAAGAGAAGACGACAGAATAGCTGCAACGTTTATGCCTTTGAATACTAGTTGCTAGAAATGCTGTTACCCTCACATCCAACTTGCAGGCTTCCCACAGCATCTTGTCGGCCACTGTGAGGACAGAATATAGAGAGGACATTGGCCTGATCCAGTAGGCTTGTCTCATGTTCTTATGTTCCTAATACTGGCCCACTTTGCCACATCTTGTTACACCACGGTATAAATTAAGCTCTACTTTAATATGCACCAGCACTAAGTTTTCCATGGTACATCTCCATTTTTTTCTGTTGCCGTGCCACAAATAAGCCAGAATTCAGATTGTCCTGTTGTCTGAACCAGTTCCTTTTTTTGTAGGAAGCAAAGACCAACCAATCACTAGCACTTGCCATTGGTTTGGGGGAAAATGAACCATGTGCCTGGGTTTGGGTCACGTGAGACTTTTCATCTGCGGTGTGGCAGATGAGGGGTACTACCCTGACGCTCATTCGCATTAAGCCATAGTTTTTTAAACCTATGGTTCAGTGTGCCATGTGAACCAGGCCAGGCTCAAAGATGACTGAGCGTAGTTGGGAATGAAATACAGCAGTTGGTGGCAGTGAAAATCTCAGTGTAAGCCCCAGTATTGACTTACTTTTCTGCTGCTCTTGACTTCTGTATGGCAACATGTGATCCAGTACAGAATACTGCTTGCTTGATCAAAGCTTTTGGCACCCCAGATCTCTATATTGCTCAACATTTATCACTTTTATACATTACAGAAGCAACTCCAAGGACATTTTTATACTTTCCGAAACCAAGGAATGGAAACAGCAGAGAGGCAAAACATAGTACAGCAGACAAAATATAGTAAATTACAGGGAGATTACATGGAGCTGCCAGAAAACAAGAAAACACACCTCTTGGCATTGAGCAAGGATATACTATGGAGGTAGTCAACATGGTGCCCTCCAGACTACAACTCCCATCATCCTGAACCATTGGTCATGCTTGCAGGAGTTGATGGGAGTTCTAGTTCAATCCTTGCTGGGAAGCAACTCGGTTATATCAGAGTTCTACTTTTTCAAGTCATCATCCTATTCTGCCTTACATCATTGCAGGCCAGTAGATAATGCTTTTAAACAATTATCACCCTTATGACTCTATGTTGTATCTGCTAATAATAAGAAAGATGTGGAAGTCAACATATTCAAAGTTAACTGGGAGGCAGGCGGCTTGCTGTTATGGGACATGGCTGCGAAATCTCGTTAATTAACACTAATATTCCAAAATAACAATGACATCAAACAATATGGGGGGTTCTTCATTTTAGATTAATAGATTAGGAATATACTTTCAAAACATAATTTGTATTTAATATGTGGGATTTAAAATGTTTTTTTAAAAAAATTAAAATCTCATCATGCTTATAAACAAGCAATTATTTTTTAAAATAAGATAGAGGCCCTCATGTGAAATAATTAGTTACTAACTTGCATTAAAAACGTGCACTTTGATAGGAAATGATAACGGTGGTTGATATGGTATTGTGTCTCAGTGAAAAGGCACAGCACAACTCCAAATCAAAGTAGACAGCTTGGACATTTATTAATGTGACAGATTTGGGAGTTAGAGATGAGCACTGATGGAGAACAATTGCTTTCTCTCGTATGAGTGCAATCTTCAGGTAATTGAGGGTAGCCAGGATTGCCATCTGAAGCACTTAAGAGTGAACTGCAAACAGGCAAACTTGACAACTTTTTTTTTTTTAACTCTTCCCCTGCTCCTGTTGCTAGGGGACATCAGAAGACGGGAATTGCTCAAAAGATTGTGTTAAGTTCCTGAAAACACAGAGCACCATATATACTTCAGTCTGAACTGGGAGAAATTAGAAAGAAATTCTTTATCCCTCTTATTCATTGCACCCTTGTTGTTGAATATGCGAAGATCCCTGGCTTTGTTTATGTAGATGTATGTGAACAGCAGACACTGGATCTGCCTTCTCTGTGGGTTTCCCTTCAGCAACTCTCGACAGCCGATGCCAATACTGATGCGCCATTAAAAAAAGCGACTCGTCTTGCTGGCTGTCAGATCTGCTGTAGTAGGGACAGCCAAGGAAGCCACCACTGGGAGTGTGGGGCTTTCTACGATGTAGGTGACAAGGTCTCTTGAAGCACGCATAGCCTGTGTGTCTCCAAACTGCTCATGCACAGGGCAGAATGAACTTAAAAAGTGGTATTTTTCATATTAAGCAATTAACAACAGCCAATTTTCTGCTTAAGAAAGGAAAAAAACCAGACACACGTATCTGTTTCATAACATGATAGAGGTAAATATTACACTAAATATAAACACACACATGTATTATCAGTATGGAAGGTTTTGAGTTATTTTTTGAAAGTGTCAATCAGCCATGTCACTGTTTCTTTGCTTATCATCCTTTGGCATCTGTTGCGATGAAGAAAACTCTTAACAAAAATTGTTGTCCAGAGTCATGTGGGCAGGTTGGTGCCAGATGATACCTTTTCGGGGGAAGATTTTCCTGCTTTGCGTCTTCGGACCGACATTTTTGATGGGAAGCCTGCCTGCACCTCAGGATGTCAATAGTTAAGTGAATGTTATGGAGGGCTCAGTGAACTGAAAAATGTCCTCATCAAACAACTCATCAGACAGCTGCTCTTCGCCATCAGCGAAATAAGTTGGGAATGGTAAATTCTTGCTGTCATCTTTGTAAGCTGGTAGAGCCGAATCCTTGACCTAAAACACAACAAGCGCAAGAGGATGAAAAGTGGGCAAAAATTCACTTAGGATTCAAAACACAAAGCTATTGCTCAGAGCACCAGTTGGACTAACTAGATAAGGAAAGTGTAATGTGAGATGAGAACTTGGGAGGAAAGAAGTTTGTCATTAGACATAATGTGACAGAGAGGACAAGAAAAGAAAGATCAGAGAGGTAGTTGTAGAGATGTGAAAGCCTGGGGGGAAAACCTTGGAGTCAGGGCAAAAACATTTTTTTATCATTTTTCCTCCTAATAGAAAAAAATTTTTTTTGAGAGCATAGAAGAAAAAAAGCCTCCTATGAAACATTTCATCTTTTATACAGAGCTAATTATTTAGATTGCTTTAAGACAACCTATAGCATTAAAGAATGACACTCAAATGATCTGCGGTCATCTGCAAATGTGGCCACTTCACTGCTCTTCATGGATGATTCACGAGCAGGTTAAAGAACATTGATCCTTATACGGATGACCAGAGAACTCCCACGTCTCAGTTTCCCCCACTGTGAGAAGTGTCCATCTATTACTATACTCTGCTTCCTGTTCTATAACTAGATATCAACCCATAAGACGAGCTCATCTCATGGTTATTAATGTTCTCCAGAGGCATGAGCACATACAACAGAGTCTCTCTCTTGCTGTCCTTTAAGAGACAATTGGGGGAAACACTGATGAGTGGGTGCCTTGTAGGGTCTTTTATTTGTTGTGTGTCACCGGGGGGGGGGGGGGATGAGCCTGGTTATCCTTTGGATAAATGAATCTGGGGAGGGGCTCAGCTTTCCCACAATGTGTTTAATCGTGAAATGGTCAGCCTGGCTGCAAGCACAAATGTTACCAATTCCTTTGATTTAATATCTGCGTTAATGTCAACCAAAATAGATAATAAAGTATTGACAAAATGTGTGTATGTATGCCAACACCATCAGTATTTCCAGGTAGACACGCACAAAGATACTTGTTTTGCCATGCTCCTTGTTCTTTCTAAATTAAAGCTTTATCTTTAAAAAAATTAAAAAATAAAATAACAAACTAAAAAAGATCACACAGCAGGTATGTGTTTAGAAATGGGGCATAGGTATTCAACTGTTTAAAATGGGTTTTGGGTCACGGTTTTGCAAAACAGTAAATTAATGCCTTGTAGAAGCCTAGGGAAATGTACATACAAGACACTGTGCTAGTGACAGCAGAGGTCTCAAGTCTGAACAGCTACAGCTCAGCAGAACATAATCCGCAAAAATTGCTTGAGCATGTAGCAAGCTTAATGCTTAGAAGTAGGGTGAAGTCACAGACCACTTTGCAGTTTAGCAGAGCTCCAGGCTGAATCAGTACTTTGCATGAACAGTAACAAGATGCAAGACACTTACGTAGCAAAAAAAGGTACCTTTTCCCAAAGTGAGCAAGACTGGAATCTTTTTGCCTCAGTAAAAATGTTAGATATCAAAGGGCTAGGGACACTGAATGCTGCAAGACTTCTCTGCTCTCAACTGCTCCTAGGCTAAGGGTCATGGAGGAAAAAGCACCCTGCAAGAGTGAAGAAACTGTCCCACGTGAGTTTGTGTAGCCACCATTCCCCAATCCTATGGTTTACATTAATTTCCTTGTTTTAATTAGAAAACGTGCTTTAGATTTTTTTTTTTTGGGGGGGGAATATGCCCCAATTACATTCTGAGCATAGTCAAAATTATATGCACCACAATTTCCCATCAAATTAGGTTACAACAGCCAGAGGCAGCACAGTCTGCAATGAAGTCCAGCATTTCCATAGCATATATCCTACATGATGAGCTCAGGTGAAGCTCCTAGTAGGAAAGATAGACGAAAAAACTCAGCCTTTGGCATGAGTGATCATGATGAAAATTGAACATAACAAACTGTAGGACAGGAGCAAAATGGCACACTATTACTCTTAATATTTTTATTCTGCTTAATCTGGCAATCGCCCCCAGAGCACGATTTCTGTTCTCATCCTGAAGCAAAGTTCTTAACCTGAGGTACTATTTCTGGGTTAGCGGAGTTTGCAACCTGAAGTGTATGTAACCCGAGGTACCACTGTAATATCATACAGCCACATTTACTTTAAGGAATCAGCACCCAGCACCATATTATTCAATGCTGTGAAATTTGATTTCAGAAGAAAATCAAATTTCTATTTTTTTTTCTAGCTCGTACCACAGTACCAAATTAAAAATGATAATGTAAAAAGAGAAAGAGAGAGAGAGAGAGAGAGAGAGAGAGAGAGAGAGAGAGAGCGCTATCCTGCTTGTTAACAGGCTGCTTTGCAAAGGTCTTACCTGACCAACCACTGAAACATCACTTTGTATTCTTCTGTGACAGCTTTCAATGCTTGCCAGTATCCATTCACAATGTAAGGAGCTTTTTTTTGCAATTTAAAAAGAGTTCTTTGCCCAACCTGACACCTTCCAGATGTTCTGGACTACAACATCCATCACCTCTAGCCAGAATGGCCACTTGTCGGGAATGATGGGAACTGGAGTCCAAAACATCTGGAAGGCACCAGCTTGGGAAACAAAGCACAACACATTGATGCACATGGCACAAGGTGGAAGAAACAATAAAATCAAGGCTGACCATAGCAGTCATTGAATTCACTGTGTTGGCACATTATCCAACAGTTCAGAGCCAAACTTACCTTTACTAAACAGTTTTTATGACCTGGAACACAACCGTGTACATAAATGATATTGTGCTTCACACTGATCCGCCACACCTGAAAGATTAAAATGACCAAATTGAAACCAAAACATTCTGTGGAGGTTTTAAAAATTACTTGCTGTTCTAACTGCAGTGCTTTTCTGCAGACTTTCATATCTTGTGGGGAAAAGAAAATACAGCTCCAGATCCTCTTTACATAGCAACAGAACAGCACCATCAGCATTTCCAGACAAACTGTGCCTCACTTGTCAAGCAGGCCGGGCTGCACTGAGTACTGAAGAGGCACTTTGGTACTTTGACTTGCGCCTCGACAGTGGCAGGGTCACCACCTCCGGCGATTTCAAGTCCCCTTTCCCCAGCTCCATCAGTGGCCAGTGCAGGTCAGGGAAGTCCTCTTTCTCCCCCTGCCCTGAAGCAATGCTGTTGTCAGCAGGCAAGCAAGAGGGAGAGTGGGAGGAAAGGCCCTTATTCCACCTCCATGCTAACAGCAGTGGTCGTCTCCTCATGCCTTTGTGGGTTTGCCTCTTTGATACTTAAGAAGAAAACGTGATGTTTGCTATTACGTAAGGGTGATTATGCGCTAGGAAGGTACTTTATCAAAGGGGCAAATAAAGGACACGCACCTCACCTTTATTGCACATTCATAAGCCTCACCTTTAGTCCCACCGTTGTTCTGAAGACGTTTCCCATCCGCCCTGGCATTTTCTTTCCCTTGAAAACCCTTGCAACCTTCTGTCTCAAAAATACGAAATACAAATTAGGCATCGACCATGGAAGTGCTTTTATATGGCATGTGAACAAGAGTAAAATAAGATAAAATAAGATTCAAAACCAAAGCAGGTATTGTGTTAACAACATGCCATAAGTACTAGTTAAAAAACACATCTTGACACCTATGCACATTTACTTCTAAGTTTTATGGACTTGTGTCACGCTCACTATGTAGGATCCCAATAAACTGTTCAACGTAGAGAGCTCATTGTTTAATGAAATGTCTACATTCACTAGAAGAAACTTTTTCTAAACACTTGTCTTTTTGTAATGACAAAGTCATAGTAACTCAGTTAGGGAAGTTTTTAATGTGTGACATTTTGATGTATTTTTAATCTTTGTTGGAAGCCGCCCAGAGTGGCTGGGGAAACCCAGCCAGATGGGCGGGGTACAAATAATAAATTATTATAATATTTTTATTAAAAATACTTACGCTATTGGAAATGGCTCCAGGTCGCCTGTGTGTTTTAGTCTGGCCATGGGAAGCAGGCTGACCTTTAAAACCCCATCTTCTCATGACTCCTTGGAAGCCTTTGCCAAGTCTAAAGCAGAGAAGGCCAAGTCAAATCAGTTTTGAAATAACCCACTTGGAAAAGGTAATTTCCCCAATATATGGATTGCCGTTTCAGTACAAGGCACTTATAGAATGCTGTTCAAAAATGCCTCTGTATGGCAGATAGAAAGGCGCATGCGTCCTTTGCAGACTTCCCTGGGAGTAAGTCACCCTTGCAAAGAAGCCCCCTCTCGCCACAAAGATACAAGATTGCAGGCAGATGGCAGAGGACGGATGGGAAGCTGCAATTCTATGCTGCGTGTGGAGGAGGGAACTTCTTTCTCCATCAGTCCACTTGGTTTCAATGCTTCATGCAGAGAAGGAACAGAGCTCTTCCTCTCTCCTCAGCCAGCTCACTCTCCCACCTGCATTTAACTCCCGGCCACCTATGACAACCAGACTAGTGCTTAAATACAAAGTTGATGTAAGCCACATAGAACAAGACTTGCTTGCAATGTTAAAGCATGGAATCTACTTCAGGAGGATCCCGCATGCAAGTCCCAGTAGGCCAGATCACCTTTTGCAGCCTCCCAGTGAAGTAGAAGCAGAACCACCATAGAACAGCGTCCACGGTCCTATAAATCAGCTTGAAAGGGTATCTTAGTGGATGATACTGAAAGCCACTGAAGGGTCTCAGCAGAATCAAAGGGTCCACACACTGCTATTGTGCAGCAGATGTCAACCAGTGATCAACAAATGAAACTCATCTCTCCAAAATCTAAGGCAGGCCTCGATCAAGCCTTTGCCAGCATGACCAATGATCAGGGATGATAAGGAGTTGAAGGCATCACGTTGACTACCCCTGGCCTGGAAACTTGAATTTTCTACAATGGAGTTAAGATCAGAACAGACGCAGGATGGTTTTGGAAAGGAGTATTTTGCAAAAGAAAAATGTGATAGTGGGCCATTGAGGATTCCAAACCTTCCAACTGAAAAACTCTTTAACTACCCAGACTAAGCAATATACTAGGTTGGATGCAGACTAAGTTAGAGTTCAGTCCCACATGTCTCAGTGGGGCAGGTTAGATATAAGTAACTTAAATTCAACTTTTACAGTAGTAGTAAAATGTAACAAACAATCTCAATTGATTTAATCTTAATCCAACCCATTGTTTAGAGTATGTACTCCTTTCTCCCAAGATGGGTGCAATTAATAAAATTATGTTGCCAAAACGACATTTTTTTGAGTATAAATCAATTTGCTTTAGAGGTATAGGAAATACTCAAATACAGAAAAAAGGCAAAGTTGCCTATAAAACATGGTAATTTCTTTAGTTGTCAGCATAATTACCTATCATTACAGAAATATCTTATGTACATATTTCAACAGCATTTGTTTTAAGCAAAGTAGAACAGCACAAACATGTTTATTTAACCTGTAATTTTCAGACTGCTGCTCAATGGTCTATTAAGACAGAAGGTATGCAGCTGCATTTGGGCCTTAGAATTAAAAAATGATCACTTCTGCAAGTTAGCAGAAAGCAGTTTTCAATAGGTTATACCATATAAGGCATTGTCTTTCAAGAGCTTCTTGTATGGAAAACGTTAAGGACTTTCAACACAATCATATGCAGGTTTATTCAGAAGTAAATTCCAGTTCTTGTTCTTAATTTAATTTATTACTTATTCACTTTAAGGTCCCAGGGAGCGTGATAACAATTTAACATATAACATTAAAATAGTTTGTTTTGTTTTTGTTTTTTAAAAAATACAATTACAAAAATTATTGAGAGTCCTGAAAATAGACATTGCAGCATTCAACAAAAACTATAATGAAATTGCCAGAGGAAGAAGGTAGTCGAGTTTTGAAATGTTTGATTTACTGTTAAACTACTACTGAAATGTATATAAATGAAAATAATAAATAAAATTATTATTTTTTAAAGAGGAATGTTTCCTTGCAAGAGATTCATGAACTGAAGGAAGCAAACTTCAAAGAAGACAGCTCTGTCAACTTTAATCAACTGGCATAATCCCTGGTGTCGTAAGACCAAGTGTCCACTTAAACATTTCATCTGGATGGTCTGTTTTTATTTCATTCTTGCTTTTAAAAGAAATACCATGAATTATCCTCACAGCCAAAAATAGTCCTTTCCAAGGGATAAAAATCGAAAAGCAATTTCATCACAACCATTTGTGTGTGTGTGTGTGTGCGCGCGCGCAGCCACACTCAGGGAGCAGTTTTTCTTTTTCTGCCTGATTCAGGCACAAGCTCCAAGTATACGACAAAAGAAAAATTCCAGTGGCTTTGGAAAACATTTCCCTCGTTTTATTTTATTTCTCTGGCTTATTAATACCTTTTGTTTTAATATTTTATTGTAAATCACTTTGTGCATTTGCCTTCAAAGTCTAATACAGTGGTACCTCGGGTTACATACGCTTCAGGTTACAGACTCCGCTAACCCAGAAATAGTGCTTCAGGTTAAGAACTTTGCTTCAGGTCGAGAACAGAAATCGTGCTCCAGCGGTGCGGCAGAAGGAGGCCCCATTAGCTAAAGTGGTGCTTCAGGTTAGGAATAGTTTCAGGTTAAGAACAGACCTCTCGAATGAATTAAATACTTAACCCGAGGTACCACTGCAACTATCTAAAATAAAGTGGTTCAAAACATCCTAGTGCATAAATAGCAACAGGAGGAAACTTACGTTTTTGCAGTGACATCCACATATTGTCCAGGACGGAAGTGAGCAGCATACAGGGGAGTCCCTGGTGGGGAAGGAAGGTAATCAAGTAAACCTATTATCATTATTCTTATTTGTTTGTACAAAGTCCAAGGCATATCAGGCATTTCTGGAGTGCTGCGATGGGCCCTGAGTGATCCATGGCATGCAATGGTGAAGGTTGTAGTTTTTAGCAATTCCCTTTGTTCCTGCAGGGGGAGGCATCAAAAATAGCCTCCCTCCATGTTCCCCTGATTGGAACACCTTCCACAAAACAAAACAAAAATATATTTATCTCTAAGAAAGCTTTTAAAAAAGGTAGCAGCCGTTTCAGATAACATGACTTTCTGTGTGGGAAATGTATGGTTATAATATTGGACTTTTTACATACATAGGATTTGCTCCATTTTACCATAGGACTTCAAAACCTTGTCAGTTCTGCACAATGGCTCTGATCTACCAAGAGAAAATATTGTGCAAAATTATATTCCGCGGTTCTTCATTCTGCATAGATTACCTGGCTTAATAAGGGCATTCTCAGACACTCTAAACGTTGAAATCTTCTCCTTTGGCGGGATGCCAACAGTTCTGCACAACTCCATCATAGCTCTCCCTTTCTGTAAGAAACGCAACCAGTAACAACGAGAGAAATATTAAGAAATTAGATTGAAAATCCTCGAACACTTCAAACAATTTAAAATATATGCTAATTGTGTGGTTTTAAGGACTTGCTTCTTGATAAAATTTAGAGAGTCTTTGTCTCATAATAGTATCACAATGTGTGATCCTATATACAACTGCTCAAAATCTTTAGTTTTAAAGAAGTGTTTGTTATTATTTATTATTAAAATAAAATTATTATTCATTTTATTACAATGCATAATCAAGCATAGGAAAAAAAATCATAGAAAGAAACTGGAGCTCAGGATGGCAGATATGTTCTCCAGCTTTCTGCCCCATTTTATCCTCACAAAAACTGTGAATTAGGTTAGGAGGAGACACACTGGTTGGCCCAAGGTCAGCCAATGAGCTTTAAGGCTGTGGGGATTTCAAACCAGGTTTCCCTTGTCTAAATCCACCTTTTATTAACTACACAAGACAAAATGTGGCCTTGCTTAGTGATACAGGAATGCCTCTGTGAAAGCCTTGGGCTTGTGTGCTACCCACTCCCCCCCCCAGCGCAGCCACAAGGAGTTTGGAAAGCTTTTGCTTCCTTTTTCAACTAAACACAACTTAGTATTCTGTCTGATCCCAGACAGGCTGTGCTTATTCTAAACTATGCCCTGGTAAAACACAGCAACTTCAAAACCTAGTTTATGCAGCTAGCTATAGTTGAGATTAACTATAATTTAGGGTATTAAAACTGTGGATAGAAACCAAATTTTGAAAAGTGTGCGATTAATAATAACCTAATACCACAAATTTTTACATGAAGAATAATATTTTAAAATTTGCCGAAGCGTGAAGGTTCAATAAAGCATGGACAACCGAAGAGCCAGAATGAAAATGGTGAAAGAACAAAGTCTTGCAAGTTTTTAATTTTAATTCACCATACTAGAGTCTATAATCTTTAGCACAAGGATACTTCATTATTAACCAAACACATAGGAAGCATAGTTTATAAGTGGTTTATAGTGGATTAATTCTGAAATTGCCCTTGAGTCTCTCTCTCTCTCTCTCTCTCAACCTATCAACTAAACAGAAGTAAAATGAATGAAAACCGAAAATGCAAGAAGCCGTATTGCAGAGTGTTGTGCTTTAAATGGATTCCCCTAGAAAGCAATTTACATGACTGACAGGAGCGACACACTTGGATAATCACCATCTGTCAGGTGGTCAGTGTTGTAGAAGTTATCTGCAGTTTTCCTTTTCCCCAATGAAAGTGCCTTCCTGAACTTTCAGAGGAGTTCAAATGACAATTTTAAGGTTATACAGCTGCAGCATCTTGCCCCACCTGAAAACGCCCCCTGCTTATCATTTTGTGTGCAAACTGCATAAAATTGATAAACCTTTATAATACTGTTTTATAGACGAAGGTTAAAATACTTCTTAGTGTCACCTTCCTGAGATTCTCTCACACACAAATGACTACTATAAAAATAATTAAAATCCGGTCCTAAGAACACGTCATTACAGTAAGCTCCACGATGGTCACTGGAACTTATTTTCAAGCAATGCATTTAGGATAGGAGTGTTGAGTTTCTACAATAAAACATAGCTAATTTCTTAGTCAATCCTTTGCAAACTATTATATTTAGATAGCAAATGTATTTGTCATTGGTGCAACAACTTTAAAACATGTAAAAAATTATCCTACAACACATATATACATTAAAAGAATTTATAACCAGTATCTATGGATGCTCTTTTAGAGCAGCAAATAAGGGGAAAGGTGTGAATGAAGATAAAATAAAGTCTTAGTAGAATTAAAATAAATACAGTGGTACCTCTGGTCACGAACGGGATCCGTTCCAGAGGCCCGGCCACATCCCGAAAACTTCATAACCAGAGGTGCCCTTCTGCGCATGCGCTCGGCACAATTGAGCGCTTCCGCGCATGTGCGCACGGCGAAACCCAGAAGTATACACTTCTGGGGTTGCCGCATTAGCAACCTGAGGATTATGTTACCCGAAGGTCCACTGTAATAATAATTAAAGAAATGAAAAGACAGCCACTAGAGGCAAAAGCTTTTTAGGTTGTCTCCACGTATCTGATTCCAGCTTTCTATAACATCTAACACAAGAAAGAACATTTCATCAAGACATTTGACAGGATCAGGTAATCCTTTCAATTTCTGGAATTATTTTATTGACTATATTAAGTGTACTTAAAAATGACAGGATGCTTTAACTTATGTGTGCAGTTCACAAACATGTAAGATTTACCCAATGAGCTAGGGCATGAAACATCTATGTCCCAGTTATACTATAAACTTAGATGCACTTAGCTTTTGTAAATTTAAAGGCATAGTTTATCTCTAGACCTTGCAACAAGCAGCTGGATGCTGTAGGCATCAAAGGCATCTCCCTGCAGGAATATATCTCCTGCATATTCAGTCATTTCCAGAAGCTGTTACAGGACAGCAGTTTAGAATCTTCTGCCCACAATAAATTATTGATCTTTCAGGGTAGATACAGTGAAATGCCAATATCTGCAAGAGGCAGAGTTTTGATTCTGCATTGTAGAGCATGCTGAATGGGGATGATAGATCACAAATTATACATTGTGAGACTGGGTATGGCTGGCTGTTGCTGTTTCCTCTGAGTACCAATTAATCAAATATACTACAGTATACACATACTCTATGATTCCACACATATTATTTGAAAATTAATAACTCAATTCCAAGTTGAGGCCTTGTGAGGCTTTAACCCATCTCATAATCTCTCTCTCTCTCTCTCTCTCTCTCTCTCACACACACACACACCCACCCACCAACCATTGTTGTTGAAACTTTTTACATCAATAATAAGATGGAAATTAACTTTCTATAAAACAAAAGCATTTACCGCATTTTTCGCTCTATAACACGCACCCGACCATAACACACACGTAGTTTTTAGAGGAGGAAAACAAGAAAAAAAATATTCTAAACGAAACAGTGGATGTATGATTTTTGTGGTTCATGCTGTGGCCACAGACATGTGATCTGATGGTGAATTGGGGGTGACCCAGTGCAAAAATCCTGAGGATCCATGTGGATCCGTGCTTTGTAACCACGTTTTAAGTGGGGAGGGAAGGAAAAGCACTCAAGGGACAAGGAGCATGCGTGGGGTGGGTGGAGAAAGATGCTGCTAATAATGAAGAAGAGGGGTATAAGGGGAGAAGGCTCCTCTCCTCTCCCGCTTTGCTCCTTTAAAGCAAGCAGGCTCTGCTTTTCTCCCTCCTCCCCGCTCATCCCCGGCTTAGCGAGCTGAAAAACTTTGCTGCTATTTAGCGAGCTTAGTGGGGAGGAGAGAGGGACAGAGAGCCTGCTTGCTTTAAAGGAACCAACCGGACAGGAGCCGCTTACACTCGTGTAAGCGGCTCCTCTCCTCTCCCGCTTTGCTCCTTTAAAGAAGCAGGCTCTCTGTCCCTCTCTCCTCCCCACTCAGCGACTCTTCTCCCGCTTTGCTGTTTCAAAGCGAGCCACGGAGGTGGGGAGGAAGGGGAACCATGGATCCTCTGCTCACGACTGCAGCAGATCCCCCCCCCCGCCACCCGTAGGCATTCCCTCCATAACACGCACAGACATTTCCCCTTACTTTCTAGGAGGGAAAAAGCGAGTGTTATGGTGCAAAAAAAAATACGGTAATTCTGTTTCCAAATTGGAGCAAGTTTACACCTGAAGAGCTGAAGGTTTATTTCCACATATGCCCAATTTCAAAGGAATCAATGAACACTAAAGAGATCTATAAAACCTAGATATTGATTAAACTAGAGATTCAAATTTGTAAATGAGAACAGTTGCTAAAAATGAGGCAAAAAAAAGCTTAATAACAATTAACAGAAAATATGGTAGATTTACTCATTGATAGAGCACTTTCTTATATCCCACACAACATTTTCTCTGGACATCCCATGAGATCCATCTGCTATAACAGCGAACTAAATAATAACAGCAATCATCATCATCATCATCATCCCAGTGGATGCAAGCGATGTTATCCTTAAAATGCTTTGCAAACAAGTCATAGCAAGCTACCGCTGGTTCAGTCACCTACTTTGGGCCAGAGTGTAAAAGACCCCACACTACCTGGAAAAGCTTTGCCGGATGCCACCAAAAAGACACAACGGGGGAAGAAAAGTATGCCTTCTTAGCTACTAGGTACTACCTGTGCCATGTGCCCCTTACCTGGCCTGTTCCACCTGCCAAACCACATCCTCCTACTCTGAACCACAGTGATTGGGAGCCTCCTTGCTCTCCCAGCTCCTCCCCTCCCTCAATAAAAACAAACAACAACAATAACTAAAACCCCACACAAATTAAAAACGGTGGAAACAATGAATGGTTCCATGCATGGTCTGTGTCTCACTACAGATGCTCTAGACTGGCACATATCTGCTGGAATAGTTATTTATGTCCATCGTGTATGTTTTGGTATAAAGGGTGACTTGGATTTTTCCCCCCACAGGAAGGTAGCATGCTTGCTTTCTTAAAACAGGAAATAAAAATTATTAAAAGGAGGCTGAACAGGGTGGGGGAGAATTATTCCCCCTCCATCTTTGGCAGTTTCCCCCCCTCCTCTCAAGCTAATAATAATAATGATGATGATGATGATGCCTCCCTAGAAACCAAAGCCTTCTGTCTCAATTAGCCCTGTGTTTCTGTCCAAGGATAAATGGGAAAGAAGCTGCGTAGGAGCTAAAAAGCCAAGGCCTGCACATGCACATGCATGTGGGAAGAAAAGGAAGCAGAGAATTAGAGAATACATAGTACACCTAAATGAAGGGGGAAATGTTGCAATCAGGAGGGGAGAGGCCAGAAGAAGGACATGCTGTGCCTCCTTTTCCCCCTTTCCAACTGCGTGTTTAAGCAGCACCCAGCAGGACTGAATCCTCCACTCGCCTCAGCAATGCGGGTATTCCTTTAGGTACTCAGGCCTGAAGACATTAAGGGATTTACAGGTCAGCACCAACACTTTTAATTGTGCCCGGAAATTGAAATCTTTTAGGAACAGTGTTATATGGTCCTAGCAGCCACTCACAGCCATCAGTCTGGCAGCTGCATCCTGGATTAGTTGTAGTTTCCTTCAAAGGCAGTCCCACATTAAGCACGTTGCAGTAGTCCAAGCGGGAGATAACCAGAGCATGTACCACTCTGGCAAGACAGGGCACAGGCTGGGAAGGTCTCAGCTGGTATAGCAGATGGAGCTGGTAGACAACCTTGACATAGAATTGACCTGTGCCTCCATGGACAGCTGAGAGTCCATAATGACTCCCAGGCTGCGCACCTGGTCCTTCAGGGGCACAGTTATCCCATTCAGGACCAGGGAATCCTCCTCCCCATGTCCCCCATGCAAAAATCCTCTGCCTTCAGAGAATGGTAAAGAGTAGGGATAAATCACATTTTCAAGAAATGGCAGCAAACAGTGATGCATGCGAGCATTTTTTTTTAAAATAAAAAAGGCAGACTTTTAACTATAGAGGCACACCACACACCAAAATGCACTCTATAGAAGAAGTTGATGAAAACTCTATCACAAAAAGCAACACAGTAGACTTACATAAAACTGTGAAACATTTCTTCCTCCAACAAGCAGAAAGGGATCTTTTCCGCCCATTTCTTCCTTCGGTATATGCTTTAATACATGGCAGTCTCTAACCTTCAAGGAAAAAGAGCCAACACAGAATGGTAAAAGTAATCTCAAAACCCGTATACATATTTTGTTGAATAATAACATCCTCATCACCATTTGTTTATTAGAGTCAACAGACCAGGAATGTATCCAAACTACACCAAAATCTTACAAATATATAAAGTGTAACATCATTATATAAATCATCTAATAGGGATTTGCTAATTCAACCTCAGGTAAGCACTTGGAAATAACCCTTCCAGCTTCAAGTGCTCAATTTCCTGCTTATACAAACAACAATGAATAAGTAGTCAGATGCTGTACACAGTGCAGTACTGCAACCTTTAACCTTTATAAAGGGGAATTGAAAGTCAGCGTTTATTTTTAGAATTTATACCCAACCTTTTGCCATGAATGGCCTCAAGGTAGCTAGGAACATAGTAAAATATAATTTTAAAACCAACAACAAGATAAAGATACAGCACAGCCAGCAGTTTAGAAGAATAAACATGAATAAGGACACCTTTCTATAATGTCCAGTTCCGGAGAACTGCATTAACTGCTGATGTGCACTTGTATCTGCAGGTAATCTCAGGTTATTGTTCATGGGGTGAGGGGGGCAGGAGGCAACCAGGTCTGTTTCTTAAGCCGTATTTTGTGTCTGGCTCCACCTCAATACTTATTTTGCATCCAGCTCTGATTATTGGACTTCAGAGTTCTAGCAAAACCAAACAAGAGACAAAACAGATTTCACAAGCCTGCAAGGGGCACCGGGGAGGAGTGGGCAAGGAAGTTCCATTGTGCTGCTACAACTAATGGAGCTGTTTAGTTAGGATAGTGCCCAGATCTTAAATATGCAATCTAGAAGACAGGCTGCATGTTATTTTCTTCAACCTATCATGGGTTTTTAGAGACTAATATTTGCCTTACCTGAAGTAATGTGACAGGCACTCTTTCACCTTTCTTGGTCCACAATGGCATCATCCCCAACTTTACTGCAATAAGTCCAACTCTTTTGGAACCTGTGTTTAAAAGTGAAAGCAGTCCCTTTAACTGTTTAGCCAATGGCAGCCAGGTGCTCCATACAGGTGAGCACATGGAATTTCCTCAAATGTGTGTAGTGGCTGGTGAAAGAGGGACAGAGAACTCTGCTTCCATATTGACTACAAAGAAAGAAGCTTCTAGCTGGAAACTCCTCCCCCCATTTGCTTACCAGCCTGCTTTTTACTCATAAGAGGGGTCCATCATAGGAGTAAAAAGCAAACAAATATTTATTTTTGCATACAGCTATGTATTTTTGGCAGATTAGTACCAAACCCGAGTGAATGAAAGGGACTATGGTTGCAACTTAATATTAAATGACCTTTTGTGAGTGTTTCCTAATTGCGGTCCACAGACCACCAGTGGTCTACAAGCTTCATTCAGGTGATTCATGGCATGCCTGTGAAAAATGATGGGAGCGTCAGCCACAAAGGGCAAGAGCAGTGGCTGAGCCATCATTCTTAGAACCTGGCATTCTGCCCAGAAGGCAGATGGGATGGACTGGAAGTGGCAGGGCAGGGTGCTTATGGGAATCTAAGTGTGGACAACACCTGAAAAACAAAGGGTTCAATCAAATCCACTGGAGACCCAATGCCTGAGTACAGAGGGATCCCTTTGTGGCATGACAGAGCCCTTTCCCCTGTGTTATGCACATGCAAGTATTCACACAGGCACCACAACAGGGAACAAAAGGATTGTGCATGTATTCCATATTCCTAGCCAGTATAGATTCATTTAGTCAAGGACTACAGATTTGGAACATGTGGTCCTTGGGGATGAAAAAAGAAAAGGCTAGCTGGAATAATAATAATAATAATAATAATAATAATAATAATAATAATAATAATAATAATTTTATTTAGACCCGTCCCATCTGGTTGGGTTTCCCTGGCCACTCTGAGAGGCTTACAGCACATATAAAAACATATCAAATCATGAAACATTAAAAACTTCCTGATACAGGGCTGCCCAGTGATAATAATAATTGATAGGAACTTCCCAATTCTCATAATGGCCTGGCATGCTAAATGTTTACACACATGCACTGGGTGCAAGGGAAAATAACTCTTAGGTCCTACATGTGCTGCTTCCTTAATGGACTAGAATCCAGCTCGCTGATTTTAAAAGCATTTGTGTTTTAAGGAATCCAAATACAGGCTCAAGTACTGGACATAGGTTTGCTTTTGCTTCCCAACCTGTCATATACAAACCTGGCTCCCATGGATGCAAAGGCCAGGGTTCATCTTTTAGTGGACAGAGTTTACTGGCTGTTTGAGCTTTGAATTCTTCCGCTGTATACTTCTTAAGGAACTCGAAATTCTCTTTTGAAAGGTGCTCATCCCACCATGTGGAATTGTCAGTAATATGCCTAGCTGTGACACACCACAGACCACTATCAAACAGAAGATAAAAATGGTTTAGAAAACGAGATATGCACAATTGCCTTTCCCAATTCTCAGTTCTGATACCCAGTTATCTTCAAGGTATTGCCAAGCATAAATAAAGGTAGGCAAAAATAATAATCCCAGACTGGCAAACACCTGCAGCACATGCCCCAAAAGGAAGGACAGGAAGAGAAGGGATCTGATGACTACTATAACAGTTTAAAAGATTCGAACTAAAGAGTTGATTATCAATGTTGAAGGCTCTGGTTGAGATGCCAAACACAGAATGCATGTTGAGAGGTCTTGGCAAATAATCATGCTCTCCAGAACATTACACTAACATGTTTCACAAGCATATTAAAGGACAGCAGGATGGGAGTTAACTAGAACTTTTCCATGCCTTACAAGCGCTTTTATGTTAAAACTTTCCAAAGCATGTGGGCTGCGACCCAACTGACATTGCAGAAATGGAAGAATGAAGTGCATTACCCTAACTGTTGTAGGCTGATAATGAAATTGTAAGAAAGGTAGAAAGAATTGCTGATGAGAACATATTTAGTAAATTGGCAAATGGCAAAGCAGAAGACTTACAAAAATATTCAAGGTTCCTTGGAGAGTATTATGCAGCCAATATAATAAGCTAAATCTATGGTGCAATTTCAAGGAGAAACCCTGCTTTATTAAGGTGGACAGACAGGTTCACTTTACCTAAGGCAGCAGGTTATACTGTAATAGTTGAAGAAGCCTCTTATGTGAAGTGTCCAACTCTACCCCACTCACCTATAGTTGCCAGAACAATACCTTTTCATTGGCTAACAGAGAAAATGGTCCCAGGCTTAGGGCCATACAAGCAAACCAATGTAGTTGCAAAACACCAACTGATACAATAGCATACATCTTAAGAGTTCCCTTCACACATCACAATTTAACCAAGGAAGGGAATAAAACACGGGTTTCAAAATAAGTACCGTATTTCTCACTCCATAGGGCGCACCGGACCATAGGGCGCACCTAGTTTTTAGGGGGGGAAATAAAGGGAAAAAAATTATTCCCCCCCCAGCCCCAAAGAGCAACAAAGCCAAGACAGCCAGCGGGATCCATCCCGGGAGAGGCTGCGCACGGCTTCGTTTCTAGCCGCGGGGCCGGGGAAGCCTGAGCTTCCGACCCCAGAACAGGTCTGGGAGCGGAGGCAAGGTTGTGCAGCCTTGCCGCCACTCCCGGAGCTTGCGGGCTGGGGGAGCGCTCTGAAGGTTTGTGGATAGCTGCGTGAAGCCCAGGGAGCGCAGTGGGAGTTGGCACTGCGCTCCCCGGGCTTCAGGCTGCAATCCGCAAGCCTTCGGAGCCCGGCGGGAACTCAGCGAAAGCCTGCATTCGCTCCATAGGACGCACACACATTTCCCCTTCATTTTTGGAGGGGAAAAAGTGCGTCCTATAGAGCGAAAAATACGGTATATGCTAGGCCTGGGTGATATATTGATATATACAGGACCAGTATGTGGGGGCAGACCGCAATGACAGCTTCACTCAGCGGTATATCACTGGTGAAACCGTCACCACTCTTGAGTCCCTCTGCCTCCAGTGCCCAGTGTCCTGAGGAAGAAACAAACTAGCTGAGAGCTGAAAGCAGAGGGACTCAAGTAGCGGTGGTTTCACCTGTGATATACCAATGTTGAAACCACCATCACACTCTGCCCTGGCAGAGGGAGAATCAAGATGAATTGGTGAGGTCCCGATACAGCCTTTTCCTTCCTTCGCTTCTTTAAACTGCTTGGGCTGAGGAGCATGCTGCTGCCCTTGCCTCAGCCAAGTAGTTTTATGGAGCCCCTGACCCGATACTGGCTTGCACAAGCCAGCGGCAGGATGGGGGCTCCATTAAAGTGCTCCCCCTCCCCAACCGAGAGAGCCCCAAGCCCGCTGTTGCTTGCATGTGAGTAGGATCTGGCTGCTCTCAGCTGTGAAGCAGGAAGCCCCCGCTTCCCAGCTGAGAGATCCCTGCCCTCCCGCCCCCACCTGCACTGCTTGTGACAGGGGACTTGGGGCTGGCTCCGCTGGGGGCAGGAGCATTTCTGCCCCCCGGCTGAGCAGCAGGCTGGAGCCAGCTATATTGGCCACAGCCTGCGAGGTGCTGGGGTGAAAGCATCTCAGCTTCCACAATGAGAGCTGTGGCAGTTTCACACAGCATCTCGCCAGTTGGGGCCAACACAGTTTTTTTTCAACATCACAGTATATCGCCAAAGCGCAATGTTTGGCTGGCGCTACACCGCGATGCAAAAACTCAGCATCGCCCAACTCTAATACTGTATATGTTGTCATAAGAGACTTGTTTACGTGTCAGGCTCCTGAAAATCGGTCTGGTTCCCTGCTAGTAATAATAATCAAAATATTATTATTTGTACTATGCCCACCTGCTTGGGTCACCCCAGCCACCCAGGGCAGTTTCCAAAAAATATAAAAACACAGTGGGACATCAACTACTGAAAACCTCCCTATACAGAGCTGCTTTCAGACGTCTAAAAGTTGTATAGCTATTTATCTCCTTGATATCTGATGGGAGGGCCTTCCACAGGGTGGTCACCACTACTGAGAAGGCCCTCTGCCTGGTTCCCTGTAACCTCACTTCTCACAGTACAGTGACATAAATCCTTATTCATATACTGTACAGCTTTTCTCCCTTTCTCCCTCGCCCCAGTAAAACAAAGCAACCACAAAGGCACAGAGCATGGGGCAAGAGAAGAATATTAACCCTACAGCATAGACATACGGTGGTTGTGGTATGAAACCACCGTTTGATGCCCTGTCCACAACTTAGAAAAGTAGAGCACCACAAATTACTACAGGTGCACACCCTTTCTCTCCCCCTCTCAACATGTTGGGGAGAAAAAACCCAATATGCACTTTCGGAAAGTGAGTTTCAAGCAGTCTTTCGAAACTCCCATTGTCCTAGGCGCATTTTGCGACAGGGCATTTCATTAGTGCAAGCAGTTTCTGAACTCCTGCACCTAAGATTTCAGATTAAAACTGCAGAGTGGAAGGAAAGGGGGAGCTTTTTTCTGCCTCCTCACTTCCAGCTCCTCTCTGAAGACTGGAGAAGAGACTCTCTTGGGAATATTAGGGGGGTGGGAAGGGGAAGGACTGGACCATGTGAAAAAAAGGAACACAATATTTTAGCTGCAGTTCGTTCATTTTCAGCTTTGTTATATATAAAAAAGGCGCGCCTAGACAGTCGACCATAACCCAGGTTCCAGGTGCCCTTTAGCTCCCAGCTTTCCTATCTCAAGTTTCCAACACTGGTTCCAAAAAGCTTCAACGAAACTCTCCACATTTCCCCCTTGCTGCGTTTTACAGGCAGAAACCCAACAGGTAAAGCTTGGGTTCCACCCCCTTCAACCCCTGAGTCGTGCGGAGAGGGGAGCCCGCCTTCCCCTGTGGAACTTCTGCCTGAGGGAACGGGAGCCCCTTATTTGGGGTCACGGGGTGGGTGCCTGTGAGGGGGAAACCAGCGCCCGGCGACGGTTGAGAGCAGGGGCGCGCGCACGAACCCCGCCCCCCCCCCACGTACCCGCTCCGAATCCCCGCTCCCGAAGCCAGCAGCCGCGAGCCCAACCGACACAGCAGCCCCACGCGCGACATCACGCCCGCCGCGTTCCTCGACGGGGAGTCCGGCGGAAACCCCCCCCCCACCTTTCCGCCCGACACGCTCTAGAAACTTAAGTTCCGGCTACACTTGGTTCCTACCAGCCCCGCGCCGGCGCAGAAGGAAGCGGAGCTTTTTTCTAACCTCGAGGCACAGGCAGGCTAAGAAGGGGCGTTGCCTTTTCCCCAAACGAACACCCCGCCTACGTCATGATATATATATTTACATAAACCATAGACAAAACTTCGCCGGAGGGAAGCGGCTGCTTTTGACTTTGGCGGGAAACGGGGAGGAGGCGGCGGGTGCCGCGCCACCTGCCGGCGGGATGCCGCCGTTGCAGGGGCAAATGGCCGCAGATTTATCCCGGGATTCCCATCCGGGCATAAGAGGAGTCTCTCCTCTGATTTGAGTCATCCTTTTTTAATTAAACGAAAAAGCCTCCAATTCTAAAAGCAGTTCTCCTTGTCCCCCACCCCTAAGGATGCTGCTGTTTGGAGGCTGTTGCTGTGCCTCTGCTCCAACAAGTGAGCAACCCAAACTGGAATTCAGGCGGGGATGAACCTAAAGCAGAGGAGCAACAAACCCCTTCACCCCTAGAAAATATTCACTTATATATTCATGAGTATGGATATCCTGTTTTGTAGCCTCAATAGGCTCTCAAAGTGTTCTTACAGCAGATTCCCACAATGTACCATCAGGAACAGAAATAACATGGTGTCCGTCTGATGCCAGGAATTTACAGACACCATCTCCATTGTTGTTGTTTACTGGTGTCGTCCTCTGGCCGCTACCTCATAAACCAACAGTGCCCACTGCGGACCTAAGAATTTCACCCAGGCAAAGAAGCTTGACCAAATATGCCCCATACACCTTTTAAGTCATGAATAACTAGAATAGGTTGGTGTGGGCAGGTGGGCTTGTAAAGATCTCCAAATTCCAGAGAATAGGAACTGTTGTAAAGGTAAAGGGACCCCTGACCATTAGGTCCAGTCGTGACCGACTCTGGGGTTGCGGCGCTCATCTTGCTTTATTGGCCGAGGGAGCTGGTGTACAGCTTCTGGGTCATGTGGCCAGCATGACTAAGCCACTTCTGGCGAACCAGAGCAGCGCACGGAAACACCGTTTACCTTCCCACCGGAGCAGTACCTATTTATCTACTTGAACTTTGATGTGCTTTTGAACTGCTAGGTTGGCAGGAGCAGGGACCGAGCAACGGGAGCTCACTCTGTCGCGTGGATTCGAACCGCCGACCTTCTGATTCGCAAGTCCTATGCTCTGTGGTTTAACCCACAGTGCCACCCATGTCCCAGGAACTGCTATGGACTTATCTAAAAAGCTTGCTCAATGGCCATATGAATGTCCAGTTTGCCAGAGATTTCAATCCATGGAAGAGAAGCCACAATGGATGCCTCGTCTTCTCAAAACGAAATTGTTCTCAATTAGGAGACAACTGTTCTTCTAGTTTGAAGGTATATGCTGCTCTTCTTTTCCTTCAGGAAAGGGCCACATCTCCAGGACAGAGAATCCCAAACCTCCTAGGTTGAATCTCAGCCCATGTAGGGATGGGAAAGACCTTCTGGCTGAAACCCAGAAGAGCTGTTGATGGACCAAGTAGAGATAATACTGAGCACAATGGTCCAGTGTTGTGACTTGGTATACGGCAGCTTCCCATGTAAGACTAAGGTCTTTCTTTGTGATGCTGAAGTGCAGGGGAAGTTGTATGGTGTAGCAATCAGCAATCAGATTGCGACAAGAGATTTTAACATAAAAGGCAGCCGTGTAAGTGAATGTAAGTAATGTATGAGATGAAGCGAGACAGTGTGTTCAAAGCTTAATGGACTGTGGCACGCAGGGTTTTAAAGTCAGATTTGAAATTCATTGTACTAGATGGAATGACTCAATTCAGTAAGATATTAAAGGTTTGGGTGAGGGTAAGAATGGTAAAATATGCAGATATAAGCCACAAGGGGAGGGAGGGGGAATCTCCTATCACATCTTTTGCTAGATTTCACTTAAGACTGCTCTGCCATTAGGCTGCTCAGGACAGGTCTCTCAATACATTTTGAAGCAAATCTACAGCCCTTGGCACAAATGTACCATTGTAATGTTGAAATCCTAACACACACACACAACCCCGAACTCCCTCTTCTGTCACTCAAAAGCTCAGTTATGCAGACACTTTCAAATCCAATTCAGAATAAATTTTCAGGGTTGCCTTAATTCAGGTCTCTTCTAGACACCCTGTTTATTCAGCACTCATCCTGATTTCCTGGCTAAAAGCTTACACGGAGATTGCACTTAATCTGTATTGACCATTTGTACTGACTTGTTTGCAGGGAGGTTATATGACAACGAGCATTTATCCTGCATTCATCCTGATTTACTTTTGATACGTTTATTCTACATGCTCCCATTAATCATTTGTTCTATGCTTTTCGGTTCATTTCTCCATCACCTTCCCAAACTGCTTCTTTTTAAAAGTGGATTTTCGCACTGGAGTGACATAGCTCTTTGATTTGCTCTAATTGTGCAAACCTAAATTTCCTGATATGCGCTTGAATTACAGGGTATGCTCCTGTAAAATACGCACGGTCTGCAGGTGCCCTCATGCCTCAAGATCCGGAATATAGGTAATGAACTGAAGCAGTGAACAGAGGAACAGCGGGTGACTCAGCCTCCTGACAGCTGGGTTGCTGCTGCTTACTGAAATAGACGGGAGGGTGTGCTGCAGAGGTCAGTGTGGTGTAAATGGACCAGCAGCACAGGGGAGTTGAATTGCTCTGCTGGTGTGTTTGTGCCATGCCCACCTTGCCCCATTTCATCTTCTTCCTGGTAAGCAGCAGCAACTCAGCTGTCAGGAAGTCGGGTGAACATCCTCTCCCCACCATTCTGCCCACTACTCAACATGCCACCACCAGCTCCAAGAACAGGTTTGAGGAGAGGTGTTCATTTTTTTCCTGCTGTCCAGAAAGAAAAGGCATTTGGGTGTATATCTGTCACTTATTACAGACCCCCCCCCCCAGTGTCCCTGTTTCCCAGGGACAGTCCCAGATTTACAGAAGCCATCTCTGTTTCTGATTTGATCCCATAACATCCCGCTTTTCCTTAGGACGTTCCTATTTTCATCTGAGAAATGTTGGAGGGTATGGATTAGGACATCCCTCTTTTCATCTGAGACATGTTCAAAGGTAAGGAATAGGAATATGGAATTTGATTGATGTTGGAGGGTATGTTATTACTTAATTTTGTTTCTGCACCGTAAAGTATCTTAGCAGTGAGTGCCTCTCTTTCACTTTGGGGAACAGACAATGGCTTTCTAGTTTGATTCCAGCCCGGTGCAAACTTGCACACATCTCTTCAGGCATTTGTGCAGCTTCCTCCAGTGCCCTTAGTCTTGCTTTTAAGAAAGAACCTTGAAGATCTCCCTACTCTGATGGGAGGGCCTTCTTGGTAGTGGCGCCCACCCTGTGGAACGCTCTCCCCTCAGATGTCAAGGAAACAACTATCTGACTTTTAGGAGACATTTGAAGGCAGCCCTGTTTAGGGAAGTTTTTAATGTCTGATGTTTTATTGCTTTATCATCATCATCATCATCATCATCATCATTGATTCTGTTGGAAGCCGCCCAAATGGGTGGGGTATAAATAATAAATTATTATTATAGTAAATCAGTCAAGAGCTAATTCCTTTTCTGCTGGAAAAGAAGTATTAAATTAGCAATAGAGTGTAAAAAAATAAAACACATCCCCATTTTGTCAGTGCTTCTACTTCAGAAAGTATGTAAGAGTGGCAAATAATGAAATTACTTACTATAATCTTAGTTTGCTTCTTCCCAGCCCGCCTCATCCCTCCCTCCTCTTTGCCTCATTGCTTAAAAGTATTTTAAAAGTATTTTAAGTCTTTTGTGTCCAGAGTGCAAAGACAATATACTTTTGACATATCACATAGCATCTTATTCATGAGATTAAATTCTGATCTGCAACCAGGGGGAAAGAAAGAACGAACCATGGGGGCAAGGATTGATGTGGAAAGGACTCCTGTGTCACGGCACACAGGCAGAACCTGCCATTATGAAACTTCAGCCCCAGAGAGTTTGTTCCAAACATGATGAGTGTGGCATATTGTGCTGAAAACTGCTGACATGTGCCATCAAAAACGAAAGTCCACGGCCTTAGGTGGAATTTGGGATGCTCAGCCTTGTGTTCACGCGTTCTTACCAGCTCATCTAGTAGGTAACTTCTTGTCCTAAATGCCAACTCAAATGCAGCCTCCTTTCACGCAACTTGATTATATTTTAGAAAAACCTTGGCTAGGCAGATAACCTTTCATGTTCTTCTTACAATTAATGAAAACACTTTTGTGGTATAAAAAGGCAAGACTATTGTGGAACTGGGCAGAAGTCTGCTTGTTGCTCCTCAGCTGATGGAGAAGCTACAAATGGCACACAGAAATCTCCACTGTTTTTAAAGAGACTAAACTATATTTTCTCTGGAAGCTGGTAGAGAGAAGTGAGGACTAAGTGTTGGGAGCCTGAAAGCCGCTGCATTTGGGAGAGTCGATGTGATTGAGGAAATTATTTTTCAGCAATAATGCAGGTGGCCTGCACGTCACCTAGAATCAATGGACTCAGACCTCGAGTGGCAGTCGAATTAAGAGTGGCTTAAATTAGAGGCAGAATAACATACTGACAGTACTCAGAACACCTTGCCGGAGACCTGGAGTAATTGCTTTCTTCCCTTCCTTACTCCACCCTGCAAGCCATCGTTGCCCAACATGCGTGAGTCACACCCTGTCCTGGAGATGACACAGGGTAGCAAGCCTGTTGTTAAATAACGTGTGTGCATCAGACAAAGATGGACAGGGTTTAATCCTGATTGGTTTTGCAATCTGAGATCAGGGGGCTTAAAAGGGGAGGATGGGGAGACTTGCAAAGTACAAGGGGTTTTGGCAGCTGGGTCAAGTTTGGGAACAAAAAAAAGTTGCCCATTCCTGAGCTAAATAATAAGGGGGGAAACCACCCTTCTAAAATTTGGTTGGGCACAACTTTCTTTGCAACAAGTTGGAAATTATTTAGTTGCCCTGAGGAGGAATGCAGAGGGTAAACACATAAATGGAATTCTGGGAGATTTAAAAATCATTTTTTGAATAAATAATCTCCTTACACCGTTTTGTGCATTTTCCCTCCACCTGCTGAGATAGCTCAGCTGGTAAACCATGAGGCTCTTAATCCGACTCTACTCTGGTCTTTTCTGACTCTACAATTCTATGGTTCAAATACTCCTAGTTTTGGGCCTTCAGAAACACAGGCAGCCTGTGTAATAATCAGCCTTTCAGTGATCTGCTGTGTTAAAGCCATGCAGTTTAGGTTCCATAGTGTCTACACAAACCTGGCCATTGTGCATGAATGTAAAGAAACAAACAAAATGTTAATGTTACAAACATGATCAGATGTGTCCGAAACATAGTCCACCAAAATCCTGTAACAGCTAGCCATGACTATTTTTAAACATGACATGGCATGTAAGCCTACTGGCCAGTTAAGACGTATTGCAGCTGCTACAGTTTCCTGCTGTTACAGAAATTACAGTGGTGCCCCGCAAGACGAATGCCTCGCAAGACGAAAAACTTGCTAGACGAAAGGGTTTTGCGTTTTTTGAGCTGCTTCGCAAGATGAATTTCCCTATGGGCTTGCTTCGCAAGACGAAACGTCTTGCGAGTTCTTGCGAGTTTGTTTCCTTTTTCTTAAAGCCGCTAAGCCGTTAATAGCCGCTAATAGCCGCTAAGCCGCTAATAGCCGTGCTTCATAAGACGAAAAAACCGCAAGACGAAGAGACTCACGGAACGGATTAATTTCGTCTTGCGAGGCACCACTGTATGTGCATATCTGGGACTTTCTACACAGTCCCCAAACTTTCAAAATATTGGCTATTTTTGAGCACATCTTTTACAAGCTGTTCTCATGTTTGTTACAGACATCTTAGACTCATGCTTGGAAGTAAATCTCCTAGAATGTTCTGGTGTGATTTTTTAAAATTTATTGTTATTATTTGAAGAATGGAAGAGTCGATGAGAATTTTTCAGCAGGCAGCTTTGTGGCAAGAAATAAATAAACACAACAACTGCAAAACTGTGTTGTTTTTATTTTGGAACATGCAAAATACAGTCCATGCATCTGCCATTTTGAAAAAAAAACCAAAACCTTTTCATTTCATAGCAGATAAACCCAAAGACGTTTTGGCTATCAACTTCCAATAAATGTTTCAAAATGCTTTACAGTGTAAAGATAATAAGAAATTTAGCAAAATTTCAACAAACCTGTATAAAAAACAGATACAGATAACTTTTTTTTTCATTTCAAGGCGACATGCTGTAATGTAAAGAGTTATAATTTTGTTTTTGTTTTTGTTTTCATAAAAAGTCTTCAACAATACAATTGCTTTAACCTTTACCGGCAAGCCTTTAGGCTACACATGCAAAAAAAATTATTTGAGTTAAAAATCACCAAAACGTGCTATTTTCATTTAAGTACAGTAACTGTAAGTAGTAGCATATCTGAACTCTGTAAAAGTGTCCAGGGAAGGTCATGGAGCTACTGTCCTGGAAGACTCATACTCTGACATACATTTTGGTTTAATCGCTTTCCCATTGTAATAGTCCACCACTTGGTTTGGAACTTCAGCCAAAACACTTTTTGCTAACGCAGCTGGAGATGCCTGCAGGAAATGGCAGAAAATAACAGTTGTTAACACACTTCTACCTAAAACGTGGCCGTTCCACACACATAACCCCATAACCAACAGGGTTGTGATCAGCACAACTATGCTGGCCTTTAAGATGCAGGTTATTCCACTTCAATCTAGCCAAACACCTGTGAGTATATGATTAATGCTGCAAATACAAGGCTTTAACAAGGCTGCCCAGTTTCCCCCCCCCCCCTATGCATATGGGGCTATCTTGTCTACAACAACATCAAGGCCTCTGATGTAGGTAAGGCTATGTTGTCATTTGCTTTGTCTAATCACACTAAGATGGGGTAAAGCACACAAGTCATTTGGCATCCATCTGGTCAGCTGTTTGTGGAGACTGAGGAACTTTGGGTATTATTGCCCCAATCATCACTATGGCATGCAAAGGCCTTATAGTTCTATTGAAGTCTTTGGGGCCTTTGAGCATTAAATGATTTCCCACCATGCTTCTATTTTGCAGTACACTCCACCTGCTTATATTTTTGATTAACGTGCAAAAGGAACTGCATTTCTGCTAGCAGGAGAAACATCAAATACTTCCTGTAGTCTACCCTTATCTGTTATTGTTCTGTTACCTATATGCATGCATTTGGTAACATTTCTGAAATATATAGCATTCGGTTTAATGTATTTGCTGTGGTTTATTGTTCTAGAAGGCTACATGCCTATGGAGTGTTCAGTATTTATGCTTTAAGTTAGTCTTAGCTGCTGCTTTGGTTTCTGTAACAATTTCTATGCGTTATCCAAATTCCGAGTCATTAAGTTTGCATTGTCACAGTAAGCTTTTTCTTATATTAAAAAATGTTTGCCTTTTAGTTTACTGTCAATTTTGGGGGTCGTCTAATACGCCCAGTCGCCTAATACGCCGAAATCTACGGTAGATCCTGGATTTTTGCATAAACTCTGGAAGTCCTGCTAATAGTATAAACACATATGATGGAAAACACACATAAAATTCATAGTATGCTGAATAAACAAGATTAACACATGTACAAGCCTAGGTGGGCCTACTCAGAAGTAAGCCCCCACTGAGTTCATTGGGACACACTCCCAGGTGAGTGGGTGTAAGGTTGCCGCCCCTCTATTTACTTATTTTTAAAGTATTCAAATTTAAAGTTGAAAATACAATACAAAATGAAACAACTGTGCACAATGAACGTTAGATCTGCGATTTTATTTCATTCATACATATGCAAACGCACACTTCGGTTCGAAAGAAATGCAGAAATAAATCCTGCTTGAACCTTCTTTTGAGTCGATGGGATTAACAGTATAGCCTAGAAATCTAGCAGTCTTTAAAAGGTGAATTCTTCATGGCGACAATGGTTACTTTCTTTCTGGGATGAGAGTTGCTCAATGCCAACGTGGCAAACTTCAGAGCTGTGTGACAGAGGACCCTGCCTGCCAGGGCAGCGCTATCTGGCAATACCTTTTCTACGGCTGAATCCCCAGCTACAACCTAGCAAGACGATAATGGCATTTATCTTCTCAAGCTGGAGCTTAATGAGGGGCACGACTCCTCTCACTCGCTCACTGTCTCGCTCCTGTGCAGTTCTGTAGGATGATGGGAGCCTTGAAGGAGCTTTCAAGCATCTGTCTTGTTCTGCTAGATTAAAAGCTCATTGTAATGGCCATCCTTGACCTATTTGGAGCAGCTAATTTCTGTGCACAGATACTGAGGTGGAGACTCGTAGATGTCCACTTCACAAACCACTGAACGGCTCTCCTGCCTTCAGATACTAAAAAGGTAAAGGTAAAGGGACCCCTGACTGTTAGGTCCAGTCGTGGCCGACTCTGGGGTTGCTCATCTTGCTTTACTAGCCGAGGGAGCCGGCGTACAGCTTCCGGGTCATGTGGCCAGCATGACTAAGCCGCTTCTGGCGAACCAGAGCAATGCACGGAAATGCTGTTTGCCTTCCCGCCGGAGCAGTACCTATTTATCTACTTGCACTTTGACGTGCTTTTGAATTGCTAGGTTGGCAGGAGCAGGGACCGAGCAACGGGAGCTCACCCCGTTGCGGGGATTCGAACCGCCGACCTTCTGGTCGGCAAGCCCTAGGCTCTGTGGTTTAACCCATAGCGCCACCCGCGTCCCTTTGCCTTCAGATACTGCTTGACTATAAAACTCCATTCATCCATGACTGTTGGCTGGGACTGATGGGAAATGAAATGCAACAATATCTGAAAGGCACCAGGGGTCAGGAATGTAGGTTCACTCTTACGATTAGGATGCTGTTTTCGTACATCACTGAATCTTAGCCTAAAATCACTTGATCACACCACACTTAAGTAATTCAGTTAGCAGGAATATTGCAGTTTTAGTCCAATCAGATTGGCACTTGCAATTTCAGCCATTCAGCTGGGGATAATTTAAACTCTGTCCAAGTAAGGCGAAACTGGTTTTGCCCGGAAGCATATTTTCAATAAACTGAAAACAGATATAGTAGTACCAATTCATAAATCAGTCTCATTTCAATTCTTTTTACCAAGGAAAACTGTATTTAGTGACAGGAGCCGGACAGTAATATATGAGAATTTCCAAGATATAGCTTGTTAAAGCTGTTGTTTCATAGGTGGCCTAGTAGGGTTGTTAATGTCTAATATACTTGTCTAATAAATACGAACTTTAAACTGAAACTTGACAAAGAAAACTACTGCAGATGTAGGTGTGGGCGAACTGGTTTCTAATAACACGTTTAGTTCTCTGCCTTTCCACATCAGCTTTTTTTTAAAAAAAAAGTCTGCATAAAAATTCATTAGTATTTTAGTGCACAATTCTCTTAATAACAAATATTTTGTATACAATTTTGTCCAACACACACATTTTTTTTGCAAGCAATGATCACCAATATTATGCATATTTCCACGTTATTTCCATTTATATATGTGGCTTCATGTACACTTTACCCTAGTATATGCTTTTTTGTATATATTACTTGGCTAGAGAACTCAGCAATCAATGGTGAGTGGGACTGTTAATTATTAAATCTTAGAAATGGCTTGATACCTCAGAACATCCTCCAGGTTTTGTCCCTTTAAAAAACATCCAAGGCAGAAAGGAAACCAGGTTTTCCTAGCTCAAAACCTGCCGTAGTCAGGATATCTGAGCACTTCTGATTGGTACATCAGAGCTATTTTCCTGCATCGCTAGCACCACAATCCTTGTCTACTCAGAAGTAAGTACCATTGAGTTAAGTGGGACTTATTCCTAAGTCCACTGATCTTGATGGTGTCTACTTAGTTCCAATTCAATATGCATAGGATTGCACTGTTGGTAGAAAGTTGGAAATATATGCACTTGTTTTATGGGCTTGTGACAGTTTCACAAGTAAGTAGAGACAATGGAGTGCACCTCCAGGGGCGGAGTCAAACTGCTGGAGAATCACAGCTCCTGCTGTGGCTGCAGAGACAGGTAACATGCAACTGCTGCCTCCTGTGTTGTTTTTGCTGTGTTGGCAGCACCTATGTGACCTCTCTGGGCAGTGTGTATGGAGGTTCTGGGCGGCCCAGATGATAAGACCTCACTCTCAGCCTCGCTGATGTGGTCCAAAGGAAAACAGAGCAATACATTTGGCTCCAGTTTGGCTGCAGGAGTTACTGGAAGGAGGTGTACAAGATGCCATCTAACCGTCTTAGGGACTCTACTCTGGATTTGTGTAGGGTTTACTCCTTAGCCTCTCGAAGATGGGCAGACAGAGCCTTGCAATTAGTTCCCATATTATTAGACTCTCTGCCCCAAATTTGACTACTGGCTCCGCTCACAAACACCCATATGATTATTTTCTAAAAGACATTGGGGGATACCTCCCAATGGAGGATTGTAAAATCATGACCTTCCAAATCTAATAAATCTGTATTTTTAAATTTTATCCATTCCCAAATCCAACAAATACATGAGGCTTCATAATATAATTTCAGGTCAGGCAGTGTTCTAAAAGACATTGGGGGATACTTCCCAATGGAGGATTCCTCTCCTCGCCCCAAGCAAATACTAGCATAGGAAGAGGGATTTTCCTCGACTGCAGCAGAGAAAGAAAGGATTAGATTCCCTCTCTACACCTGTTCTAATACTATTAATTATCAGTCTTCCCACCACCAACTGACACAATTTGCATTTTTAAAAACCTGACTGTTTGATCCTTAGTTGGGAAAACAGGGGTTGGGGCTCATCAATTTTACAGTCCCTGTACTAAGAAATAACATATTCCAAAAGAGAACACAGCGGAAAGTAATCTTACATGTTTGAAGTTTCTGAATGGCACAAACTGAACAATGTCGCGAAGAACAGGCTCTCCCTTGGGCGATCTCAGGATCCCATCGTCCCCATCCAGCATCTGCATGTCACTGAAATCAGCATTTCCTACTCCAACTATAATGACCGACATGGGGAGATGGGAGGCATGGACAATGGCTTCGCGTGTATCGGCCATGTCTGTGATGACGCCATCCGTCAGAATCAGCAAGATGAAATATTGCTATAGAAGGGTTGAAAAAGAAAGTCAGTATTCCAATCCATTTCCAGCAACTATTTGGCTTCCTAAATCGATGATGCAGAGATTCCCTGGCACTTCTCCCTGGGAATTATGTGTTTTTTTTATTATGCTATGAATAAGTGGGGGAAGAGATCAAATTTTTAAAATAAGTTAAACTGTACATAAACTATGCTTTCACCTACTGGGGATGGGTGAATCTCTCAATTTCTGTTTCTCTTTTTTTCTTATTTTTCTGGTTTTAATTTGAATTTTGCACACTTTCCTATCAGTATGTGATTTTTTTTCTTTAAGTCCTTGTGAAAATTCACCAGCATTTTAATCTGCAGTTTTGCCAAAGATACATGTTTTTGCAAGCAATTTATCCTACTGCAATGCATTCTGTATGCTATTTTTATTTAAATATGCCTTTTATGTACACAAGCATATGCTGCATAGAATTTGAATAGTAATGGGGGATTTGCAACAAGGCAAGATGCCAGGGGTATGAATAGTTGTGACTGATTTTCCCTGATGGACTGATGGTCACCTGGATGACCAATCTAGTTGCTAAACAAGGCGGTATGAACTATTGTAAAGGTGGTAGAAATTACAGGCCATAGCCCTGTTCCATCTAAAGGTAGTCATAACTAACTTTCACTGAAAGCAAAAGGAATGATGTAAATGGAAAAGGTTTCAGTGGGGATTGTGGCCTCCAGGTTATCACTCCTTTGTGGAAGGGGCTGAAGCACATACCAAAAAGTTGGATTGTGCAACTGAAGAGGATGTTAAACTGCTATGCATAGCTGTCAACCGTCCCTTATTTGGCGGGAAAGTCCCTTATCCCAGCGCCGTGTCCCGCTGCTGTCCCTTATTGATGATGTCCCTTAAATTTCCCGGGTTTCAAAGGAAGCAGCTCCTCTCCCTCCCTCCCTGCCGGCCAGAGAGGAGGGAGGCTCCAACTGTGTTGGCTTGGCTGCGTTGCTCACCCAATAAGGAGTCTAAGAACGACTGGGGGGGGGTGGAGCTAGCATGCCTTGTGCGGATCAAATTGGCCGTGTTGCCTGGGGACTCGCTTTTGCTCAGCGCTTCCCAGTGGAGAGGTGACGGTGGTTTTCCTTGCTGCATCCCCTTTGCCGGGTTGCTGCGCTGTGGGAACCACTGAGGCTTTGTTTGGCTGCTGGCTGGGCTTTCTGCCTTTGGCTCGGAGGGGCCAAAGTTGAACATACCTGTGCCCAGAAAATCCCTTATTTTGGTTGCTGATCCCTTATTTTTGAGGCTGCTGGTCCCTTATTTTCAAATCAGTAAGTTGACAGCTATGCTGCTATGTTATCCTAGTTGTTGTTTTTTTAATGGGCTTTTTGCAGTTAGGAAAGTGACATGGAAATGCCCTGGAAAGTGTAGGATGAAGGAAAGTTCGGCAGGAAGATATGCCAACAGCCCCCAAGAAAATCAGAATGAATGCAGTACAAACGCTCATTGTTGTTGCACGGTCTCTTAAACAAATCAGAACAAATGATCAGTAAAAAAGGACAGACATATTCCAACATATTTGTGCAAGCAAATTGGGATGAATGCTGAACAAACAGGTTGTCCATCCTTTAGCTGGAGCTCTGTAGACCAAATGAACGGAACTGGACCATAGATGCATTACAGGCTGCAGAGGTTGTATGAACACAGCTATCTATCTGATTCTATGAAAATACATGTATATTTATTAAGACTATTGTGCCTCATATAATGAAAAGGCACTGTTTCTGCCTTACATACACAAGGCAACATGATGACCAAGTACAACAATGCAAGCCGTTTTCATCAGATAAGAAACTGTTATTGTTTCAATAATTCATTTGCAGTTTATGAAGCATTTCCGTATCCTGCTGCTGTGCTGAAGAAGAATTCTACAAAACAGTGGGTATATCCGGAATCACTGTTCACTACGTCTGTTTGCGGACCACTTCGGCAGCGTTGGACGTTATAAAACAAAGCTTTATGGCTTGTTTTCATCAGATAAGAATCGGACACATTGCTTCTTTCAGAGACTTGCATAGTCTACAAAGACTTTCAGAGACTTATAAGACTTATGTTTATTTGGTTTCCATGTTTTCAAGAGAATCCATCAAGAGTGCACATCTAGTGACTTTCAGAGATTTATAAGATTTCTGTTTATTTGATTTCTCATTTTGTTCAATGTTCCGTATAGACTATATAAAGAGTTTATACAGTGGTGCCTCGCAAGACGAAATTAATTCGTTCCGCAATTCTCTTCGTCTTGCGGTTTTTTCGTCTTGCGATGCACGGTTTCCCATAGGAATGCATTGAAAATCAATTAATGCGTTCCTAGGGAAACCACCTTCAGACCAGGTCCGGGGACAGTCTGTCCCCCGACCTCTTCTGAAGGCTGGGGGGGGGACAGGGGCTTTTCTTTACACTGCCAGCCTTCAGAAGGCTGTTCTGAGGGCTGGCGGTGGGAGGGGAGGCCCTTCTTCCCACCTCCCGCCCCGCAAGCTCCGGGCGGCCGTGCTTCGGGTGACAGGCTGCCGCCCCGAGCCTCGCGCGCCCGGCGGGACCTCCTGCCGGGTGCGCGGGGCTTGCAGGCATTCGCCCGAAGCAAGGGGAGCTCTCCGAAGGGCTCCCCATGCTTCGGGTGACAGGCTGCCGCCCCGAGCCTCGCGCGCCCGGCGGGACCTCCTGCCGGGTGCGCGGGGCTTGCAGGCATTCGCCCGAAGCAAGGGGAGCTCTCCGAAGGGCTCCCCATGCTTCGGGTGACAGGCTGCCGCCCCGAGCCTCGCGCGCCCGGCGGGACCTCCTGCCGGGTGCGCGAGGCTTGCAGGCATTCGCCCGAAGCAAGGGGAGCTCTCCGAAGGGCTCCCCATGCTTCGGGTGACAGGCTGCCGCCCCGAGCCTCGCGCGCCCGGCGGGACCTCCTGCCGGGTGCGCGAGGCTTGCAGGCATTCGCCCGAAGCAAGGGGAGCTCTCCGAAGGGCTCCCCATGCTTCGGGTGACAGGCTGCCGCCCCGAGCCTCGCGCGCCCGGCGGGACCTCCTGCCGGGTGCGCGAGGCTTGCAGGCATTCGCTTGGCCCTTGGCCCCCCCGCTGGACTTCAAAAGAGCTTCGGGAAGTCCAGCGGGGGGCCAAGGGATTCCCTCACCGCCGCCCGCATTTAGAAGCGCTCGGGGAAAGCAGCGCACTTCGCAGCTTTCCCCGAGCGCTTCTAAATGCGGGCGGCGGTGAGGGAATCCCTTGGCCCCCCGCTGGACTTCAAAAGAGCTTCGGGAAGTCCAGCGGGGGGCCAAGGGATTCCCTCACCGCCGCCCGCATTTAGAAGCGCTCGGGGAAAGCAGCGCACTTCGCAGCTTTCCACGAGCACTTCTAAATGCAGGCGGCGGTGAGGGAATCCCTTGGCCCCCCGCTGGACTTCAAAAGAGCTTCGGGAAGTCCAGCGGGGGGCCAAGGGGTTCCCTCACCGCCGCCCGCATTTAGAAGCGCTCGGGGAAAGCAGCGCACTTCGCAGCTTTCCCCGAGCGCTTCTAAATGCGGGCGGCGGTGAGGGAATCCCTTGGCCCCCCGCTGGACTTCAAAAGAGCTTCGGGAAGTCCGGCGGGGGGCCAAGGGATTCCCTCCCAGCCGCCCGCATTTAAAAGCACTCCGGGGAAAGAAGCGAAGTGCGCTGCTTTCCCCGAGCGCTTCTAAATGCGCTGCGCTTCCCCGCTGTCCCAGAGATTTCCCTATGGGCTTTCGTCTTGCGAAGCAAGCCCATAGGGAAATTCGTTTTGCGAAGCGCCTCCAAAACGGAAAACCCTTTCGTCTAGCGGGTTTTCCGTCTTGCGAGGCGTTCGTCTTGCGGGGTACCACTGTATTGATATTGCATTGTTGTACTTGGTCATCGTGTTGCCTTGGATATTACTGATAATTGTTTGCAACACAGGGGTTTAATTGTTTGGTTACTAACATACACAAGAGCACACTATTCCATACTCACTGAATTAAGTGGAAATGGCTTCCCTCTTCCCCCATCCCCATCACTTCTTGGTTCCAGACCAAGTGCCCCAACTAAAATGAACCCTCCAAACGTGCACTGAAAAAGTAGGGGAAACTCATCCCTTTACCATCCCTAGGATAGCAAGTACACACGGGTTGTCAGAGTGTGTTCATGGTCAATTAATCTGTTATGCATTATTGAGGATGCAGTTGACACCCAAGGTCTAGTTTAGCTTTCCAGTCTGCTATGATTCTCACCGATGCCTCCTTACTGTTGCTTTCTTCTGAGGCTGATTTAGCCACCTTCTGAATGATGGGAGCAATGTTTGTAGGCCCATAGAGCTGGAGCTTAGGCAGGCAGTTCTGATACGCTTCGACCACTCCTTGGATCCCTTACATTAAAAAGGGGGAAAGAACAGCAGATAACGTCATGACCAATCATTGAGCAAAATATATTTGGGGCAATGATTCCGTAGAGAGAGCCCTTGTTTCTTCCTCCCCACAAAAAGTTTATTTTGAGTGATTCACGTCATTCCGCTTCCACTATCCTGCCAATTTATTCTGCGCAGCTGTGGCTCTGAAAGGTTTGCTCAAAGCCTATCTCTCTCTCCCCTGCTGACCTGACCTCTTTCAGATGTTATGTCATATATAATTCATGAGCCAGCTTTTCTCCTCGCCAGCAGCATTTAAACGGTGCATTTTGCAGATATTAACCACCCTGAATGATATTAAAACACTTTGCAGCATGCATTAGTTTTCTATACCATAGAGGTCTTAAGATCTGGACACCAGAGGATGTCCACACCTTCAGCTCTGTAGATTTGAATGATTAGATGATAATAACTTTCTCTCTTGCTGCTTATAGCCAAATGTTTACTTGCAGTGAACCAGAGTGCAACAGACTGTGCCTTTTCTAAAGATCCATATTTCTTATATCTGGATTCCAGAAAAAAACATATCTGGAATCCTATTAAAATATTTATCCACCATTTGCGTAATTAATTTAAAATGTTCATATCCAACCTGGCTAGCATGGCAAGGTGACTCGTATTTAAAACGCCGCCCATGTTTTATACCAAGTCAGACCACTGGCCTATTTAGTTCAGTATTTTCTACTGTGAACCAGGGCTAGGGGAGACCTGGGGTACCCCAAAAGTCATGGGGATCCAGTTATCATCATCCCTGACCACTGACCATGCTAGCTGGGATTGATGGGAATCTGGAGGACTACAGACCCCCACCCTAAGACTACACTGCCTTGGTAGTGGGTCTCTGGGTTTTCAGACACTGGTTGTTCCCCAGATGTCAGGGACCATGCTGAGGTGGAATGGTGAGAGCCACCCCCTCCTCCTGATCCTGAATCTTCCCAGGAGCAGGAGGACAGGATAGATTTAGAACAGTGGTCTGCAGAGGGGCACAGTTCAGAAGGCAGAAGCTGGGAAGCACTGGATGGGGAACAGCTAGGAGAAGAAACACTAGAAGGGAGAAAGTTAACAGATTCACAGTCTCTGGATAGTATTCATGCCCCCTTCTCCAAAGTTATGGAGAGCTCAGAAAGTGTTAGAACAGAAAACACAGAGGCTACAAACTCAGATTACAAGACGTAGGAGTGACATAGATTAATAGGGATGGAGGGGGGAGTGACCCTTAATTAGGAGCACCGCCATCCTGGGTAGATGCTTTCTTTTGTCCCTCACTGTGTTTATTAAAGAAACTAACTGGTAAGAATTTCCTTTTGTTTGATCTGCTCATTTATGGCCAAGGGGGAGCAAGCCGATTCCCTGAAGCCTGACTCCAGCTATACATGAAGGTGCCAGGCCTTCAATCTGCAGCCTTTTCTACATGTGGCACTGCCTCATTTCATCTGTTTAAATTGAGTTTTAGACCACAAGCTATTTCCCCTTAGCTAACTGGTTCAGAGGTTCCCCAACTTCTTTGGACCAGTGGGCATATTTGTAAACCAGAGACGTTGTTGTGGGGCACCATACATTGCACCCAAGCATACACTGCAACCTATAATGCTAGCTCCAATTAAATGCTTCTTTCCAGGATAATTTCACTGAGGTGGAAGGGACCCTGTGGAAGGCCAAGGAAAGTGCATTCGCCATATGGCCATTCCCTGCACTAGCTGATCAAAAGGAAGATTAAATCATAGTGGAAAGAGGGGATTTCCATTTCATTTCATTTCACTTTTAATTTGCATACCACCTTTATATATTACTATACACAAGGCGGTTTACAAGCTGAAGAAACATCAGAATATACAACAAAGATCACAGGCCATCGAACAATCTGATCCCATACAAAAAAAAAGTCAAAATAAAAACCTAACTTTAAAATTAACAACTTATATCAAATAAAGCAATATTCAATAATCCAGTATAATATACTGGGACATGTAAAATGAAATACCAGCAAATGATAATTACACAGAAATTCACTCTTAGCAATTACAACAAATAATTACTAACCTATAATCAATAAAAAGAACAGCAAGTCCGAATGCATAAAATACCAGAATGCATACAAGACCATGTAAAAGGATCAAATAGAGGAACAAGACACACAACTTATATAATTATTAGTATTTTTTTTAAAAAAAAACATTAACCCCTCCCACTCTTTCACTAGAAGGAATCTAACAACTATAACTGTGTCTCCGTGACTCACATAGCATGTCCTATTATTTCTCAGAAGATAATGTAAACAATTAACAGGCACAAAAATGACACGGTCTATAGCCAAATATATGTTACATCAGACACATCAGTCTCTTTGCCGTAACAAAATGATTACCTGCACATTCTGGGTTGTCTTCATTAAAGTTGATTGCAAAATCATGAGAGACCTATGGGCAACCCCCCAAAAAAATTAAATAACATTTTAGTTCAGAAAAGTGACTCAGGTTTTTCCTGCAGCAGATGGAGAATTCACACAGGCTGTCCCTATATAGACAGTCACTGAAAATTGTTTAAAGGAACCTTTTATTTTTCATTTGAGTGTATTTAATTATCACACTGCCTCATACTTGTGGAATTTGTGTCATACATCTAGATTGCATGACTTGCTTTGATTGGAAAAGACAGCCAAATTAATGGTGGTCATTATTATTATGTTCATTACTTTCCCAGTTTCAGACAAGCTAATTCCATTGTGCATGTGTGAACATATGTGGAAGTAATTAAACTTTGGCTTAAAAGTGTATGTGACCAAACTTAACATTTCTTTAAATGCTTGTGGGCATAATTTTCACTCATACTACTAAGCACTTAATTGTACTATTTCAAGTGTATATCTTCCCAACAACGTATCAAGAGAAAAATGAATCAAATTTAATGTTCAAATATCATTCCCCCCCCCCCCCCCGCTTTTGCAAATCTATGCCTGTTTGAATTTCTAGCATCTTATTTGTCTTATACTTCATTCACTTCAAGTAATGTTAGGAAAAGCACAACCATGTATTTCCCCTGTAATTGCAAACAAAGCATGTCAGTGAGCGTGTTGGATGACTTTGCCATTACGTTTAGAAAGAGCCGCAAAGAGCATAATTCATCCTGCGCTGTGTTATTCCATTAAGGTTGTAAGTCAAAACAATATTATTGGCAGCTATAAACAGAATATCCAGTCACCCAGTCCAGTTCAGACATCACATTAAAGCAGGTGTCATACTAAAGCATTTTAGCATGATGAGATGAAGTAGAAGCAAGCCTTGGGCATGTGTGCTCTCCTCTTCTCCTCTGATGTGAAGTGAGGGGGTAAGAAACATTCCCTTCTGATTTTAACCGCAGCTTAGCTTGTCATCCAATGGTTAATAGTAACCATGGTTTGTTGGTTTGTTAAAACCAGCCTCATAACCCGCAATCCATATTTCCAATGCTCTACTCAACCACAATTTATCAGATTTGGCCAACATGACAAGCAGTTATTCTAAGCTGAAGATTTCCCCCTTGCAACCACACTGGAGGGATAAATTGGAGTGCACAAGCTCAAACCTTACTGCAGCTCATTGACATTGGGCTAAACTATGGCTTGGCCTGATGTCCAAAATGGGCCAATATACTGTATGTCCCCAGTAAGGACACTTCCATAAGCACTTTTCTAGCCTAGTAACTTCAGCTGTCTAATCATACTAAAAATGGATATTCATATTTCTTTATTTTCTATTGTTCTAGTTTATGCAATACCCCCCCACACCCTTTCACACAATGACCACCTTTGGGCTGGTTCTCAGACGCCATTCTTGAATCATAAACCATATTGCTTCGGTTCAAATGCATTCGCACCGCAAAGAAGAAGAAAGATTCCTCTGAGCAATTACATTAATCCTACCCCTTTGAAGCATTTGACACCCAGTCTCGATGCCAAATGTATTTTCTAAAAATAAGATTTGTCACAACAGGAGGGGGAACCGAGTGGCATGGGAACCCTGAAATATGGTAATATTCTGTGAAGAGCCAGAGGCCTTCAAATTATCTTCATTGGCAGAACGTTTAGGACTCACAATTATGCACACAGCAATATAGCATGCACAGAGAGCTTCAGAGCTGCAAGAATCTTGGGGAACTCTAAAACTGCTTGGTGATCTCCCCCAGAGCCTTCAAAATCCTTTCTCAACTTGTATGTCTTTTCTCCAGCAATCTACCCACCAAGAGAATGAGGAAGATTCACCTGTACACCTACTTTATAGTCCGGAGGTATCCTGGCTCCAAAACCGTAGACTGGGAACATTTTGTCGCTGAAATCAAAAGGAAAACAAGGATGCGCTGTTATACTAAGCCCTTTTCATTTATTCACAAGAATATCTCGGTGCAAAAAGAAGGCTTGAAATAAGAACATTAGAAAAGGCCTGCTGCCTCAGGTCAAAGGCTCATCATCCTGGCACACTCCTCCATTGTCTCCTGAGACAGATGGATGCCAACTCTAGTGTGTAAATGCTACCCTTAAAGGTAAAGGTACCCCTGACCATTAGGTCCAATCGTGACCAACTCTGGGGTTGCGGTGCTCATCTCGCTTTATTGGCCGAGGGAGCCGGTGTACAGCTTCCGGGTCATGTGGCCAGCATGACTAAGCCACTTCTGACGAACCAGAGCAGCGCACGGTAACGCCGTTTACTTTCCTGCCAGAGCGGTACCTATTTATCTATTTGCACTTTGACATGCTCTCGAATTGCTAGGTTGACAGGAGCAGGGACCAAGCAACGGGAGCTCACCCCGTCACGGGGATTCAAACCCCCGACCTTCTGATCGGCAAGTCCTAGGCTCTGTGGTTTAACCCACAGCGCCACCCACATCCCATGCTACCCTATCAATACCCACCCAATAGAATACAGTGGCTCCTTCTCATTGTGTTTTCTGCATGGATCACAACAAACGCAGTGCGTTGTTGCCTTGTCCTGCACCATATTAGCAATCAGTCTCAGAAATACGGGTTAGCATATTTTACATGGTGGTGATAGTCCCATCCCCCTTCAACAAGGGCTGTCAAAAGCAAAGTAGGTGATGCAACTTTAATTTTATGTTAATTGCCTGCTGATTGCCTATGCTGATTAAACGGTGGTAGAAGTAGGGAAGCCCTGTTTAATAATTAGGAATTGATATGCAAAAATATTCAGGAGACTAAGAAATCAGAACAACAACAACAAAGATTAAAAGGACTGAAAACTCTGCTCTACCAAAGAGGAATCAGAATTGGATTTAGAAACACCCTCCTCCTTTTCTTTATCTAAAGGGCAAGAGGAATCAGTTAGAATAGTTCAGGATACTGTTCTGCCCACAATTACATGCACATCTCTGTGTGCAGAACTGTGTATGCTACTGTAACCTTGGTATAATACCATGGGCCACAATATCTCACTCTACTCACTAATCCTATGATTGAAAACAAACAATAAAGGTGGTATTCAACTAAGGTTTACTCAGAGTAGAGCTGCTGAAATCAGTGACCCCAACCTAGCCATGTTCTACTCTGAGTAAAAACTAGTTGTGTAGTAAACTACATATCCAGAAGTTTCTGGTACCCTTTGATATGCGTAAAGGTTCTGAAGCCTTTACACCACCATATAGGTTTCATAATAATTTGCATTTTAAGACGGCAAATGGCCCTGCTCTTTTGTTAAATCTAGTAAAAGTTGCTCATCTTCTGTATCCTAGGTAAAGGTAAAGGGACCCCTGACCATTAGGTCCAGTTGTGGCCGACTCTGGGGTTGCGGTGCTCATCTAGCTTTACTGGCCGTGGGAGCTTCCGGGGCATGTGGCCAGCATGACAAAGCCGTTTCTGGCGAACCAGAGCAGCGCACGGAAACGCCGTTTACCTTCCTGCCAGAGCGGTACATATTTATCTACTTGCACTTTGATGTGCTTTTGAACTGCTAGGTTGGCAGGAGCAGGGACTGAGCAACGGGAGCTCACCCCGTCGTGGGGATTCGAACCGCCAACCTTCTGATCAGCAAGTCCTAGGCTCTGTGGTTTAACCCACAGTGCCACCCGCATCCCTTCTGTATCCTATTACCTACTAATTTCCTTTAACTCAGGTGTAGGGGACCTTTGGCCCCCCAGATGTTGCTGAACTACAACTTCCCCCATCCCCAGTAATTATAACTCCCAAATGGTAAACAAAGTCCCTTAACTCCTGTTTACCTTCCAGCATATTTGTGTGGATACTAACATTGCGTTTCAAGAAACTTCTTCTAAAATGCATAGTAGATTTCAAGTGCAAAGGCTTATGTTCATTATTACATAACCAAATACACTGGTGGGCCTTGGAAAACTACAGTAAGATAGTAGAATCGGTGTGTGTGTGTGTTTTTACAAGATCACATGATAAATGTTTAAAAAACAGATTAAAATATATGCACCTACTTTAATGACTGCCAGTTTTACATTCCACACCCCACCCCTACAAATTAATCCCGAGGTGCCTTGGGGAAGTGGAATCTGCTGACTATGAAAAAATGTGTGTCTATAATTGAGCTTTTAAGTGCACGGGGATGCAAAATGCAAGTGCGCTACCTACAAGAGGAATAATTAATGAACATGGGGAATACGCATGCCCTGAAGCTAACTTCTGAAAGGCATCTATGAGTGAATTAACCAGCCAAGCTAAATCTAAATACTAAACCCATAAATTTCACTGATCAACATTAAAAGAAGCTGCTCCGGCAAAACTCACGCCCGCTCCCCACAACTCCACGAAACGAGTTCTCAGATGTGTAGGCTAAGCACAAAGATGCAGTAAGCATCTATTTTTAAGACAACCATCAAAGCTTAGGAGTAAATGAGGGAGGGACAAAGACAGGGAGGTGCCTTATACTGCTCCGCGATTGGGCCATATAGCTCAGTATTCGTTATATTGCCCAGGCTAGCCAATGGGGTAGACAATTGTTATTGTGGTATCATGGGGCAGCCAATTGTTTTAGACCAGGAGCGGCCAACTCCCAAGAGACTGCGATCTATTCACAGAGTTGAAGACTGGAAGTGATCAAAGTTCAGGTCAAAGTTGTTGAGGAAGGAGGTAAAATGTTGAGGGTTTTTTTAGGGGAGCCACAGTTGTTCAGCTTCTTTGGGGAGAGCCAATGACCTAGCAGATCACGTCCAGTGATCTACCAGTAGATCACGGTCTACCTGTTGGATATGCCTGATTAGGGAAGCTTTTAATGTTTAATAGGTTATTGTATTTTAATATTCTGTTGGAAACCCAGCCAGATGGACGGGGTATGTATGTATGTATGTATGTATGTATGTATGTATAAATAAATAGACAGACAGACTAATACTTGAACTAGGATAATAGGAGAGAGGGTCTCTTAAGTGGTAGTCCCCCATTTGTGGAATGCTCTTCCTAGTGAGGTGCACCTGGATCCATCATTGTTAAATTTCAGGAGAAATCTGAAAACAGTTCTGTTTGCAGCTGAATAACACTGTTCCTAGAAACCCCGATATAACTGGATGCAAAGTTGTTAATGCTGTTTGTAGGATGTTTTAACTGCAACTGCTTATAGGTGTTTTTAACTGTAATTCTTTTTAGAATGTTTTGACTGTTTTAGAATATTTCTGCTTTGCATTCATTTTAACTTGTAGGTGTTTGCCACTCTGCGCTCCTTTGAGAGGAAAGCTGGGTAGAAACTGAATCCATCCATCTATCCACAGAATAGGTTAAAACACAAATAGCTACTTAGGATAATGTGTTGCAATAGGACATACAGCATGATGCTTTAACCAAATTCAAGCTGATAGTGTATCATATTTAGGGCCACATGTTAAAATGGCACTTTCATTTAAACGTTATTTAAACATAAAGCTTCATGCACACGTTTGCTAAGCTGGGAACACTGATTAAGCCTGCAGTCCTATTTATATACCTGGGAGTAGGTTTCATTGAATTCAGTAGAACTTCTGAGTAGACCCACCTAGGACATTGTGGCATTCTTTCATTGCACCCACTTTGTAGATACAGTGAAACCTCGGTTCCTGAATGCCTCCGTTTTGAGATTTTTCGGCTCCCAAATGCCGAAAACCTGGAAATAACTGCTCCAGTTTTCAAATGATTTTCGGAAGCCAAACGGAGGTTGTCGAATGTTTTGGAAGTCGAATGGTCCCTTCAGGAACGGATTACGTTCAACAACAGTGGTTTGACTGTACAGTGGTACCTCAGGTTACATACGCTTCAGGTTACATACTTCGCTAACCCAGAAATATTACCTCGGGTTAAGAACTTTGCTTCAGGATAAGAACAGAAATTGTGCTCCAGCGGTGCGGCGGCAGCAGGAGGCCCCATTAGCTAAAGTGGTGCTTTAGGTTAAGAACAGTTTCAGGTTAAGAACGGACCTCCGGAACGAATTAAGTGCTTAACCTGAGGTACCACTGTATAACAAATCAATGTTACTGCCACTATTTTTCTTATTCGAAACTTAGTTTACAATCTGAAGGGCTTGCTGGTAGTAGCTTAAAAGGAAAGACTAAATTGCGAGTCAACTTCCAAGGAAGGTGCAATGGTCACAGGGGAGATGCAAAGTCACGAAGGCACGGGAAACTTCATTTCTTCTTTGCACTCCCCACCCACAGCCAGAAGCATTGCTTGTTTCATGAATTCTAAACTCGAGAACTTTCCTATTGACTGGAAATGCAATTCCTGGGATTATAAGGAGAATTGATGCCATGTGACTGTGGGGAAAGGATGGAGGAAGGAGGCAGTCAATAGTAATCATTTCTTATCCCTGCTCTTTGCTGGCACTCATATAATCGGTCGTTCTCCGGGGATTTCATTCCAATTTGCAGAAGTTCCATTTATGCTCCTCTAGCAGAGTTCCACTCAACTCTTTCACTTGCCTTTGAAAAAAGGTTTCATTACCATGCAAATAGCAATCCTTTGAAGCTGCCTAATTACTGCACCCTGTCGTGTAATACATGGAATACAACAGTAAACTCCTCGAGAATGATCTAGAAGGCATTATTAGCATCAGGGCTGACAAGGCACTCCCTGTCAACTTGACAGCCGACATTTCAGACTGGTAAATAGGTTCTGGGTACCACATACCACAAGGTCCTGTGTGAGTGCCTGGAGGTGGTTGGAGGATGGATGGCGGCTAACAGATTGATGTTGAATCCTGACAAGACTGAAGTACTGTTTTGGGGGGACGGGGTGGGCAGGTGTGGGGGACTCCCTGGTCCTGAATGGGGTAACTGTGCCCCTGAAGGACCAGGTGTGTAGCCTGGGAGTCATTCTGGACTCACAGCTGTCCATGGAGACGCAGGTCAATTCTGTGTCCAGGGCAGCTGTTTATCAGCTCTGTCTGGTACGCAGGCTTAGACACTACCTGCCTGCGGACTGTCTTGCCAGAGTGGTGCATGATCTAGTTATCTCCCGCTTGGACTACTGCAATGTGCTCTATGTGGGGCTACCTTTGCAGGTGACCCGGAAACTGCAATTAATCCAGAATGCAGCAGCTAGACTGGTGACTGGGAGTGGCCGCAGGAACCACATAACACTGGTCCTGAGAGATCTGCATTGGCTCCCAGTACGTTTCCAAGCACAATTCAAAGTGTTAGTGCTGACCTTTAAAGCCCTAAACAGCCTCGGTCCTGTATACCTGAAGGAGCATTTCCACCCCATTGTTCAGCCCGGACACTGAGGTCCAGCACTGAGGGCCTTCTGGTGGTTCCCTCATTGCGAGAAGTGAGGTTACAGGGAACCAGACAGAGGGCCTTCTTGGTAGTGGCACCACCCCTGTGGAATGCCCTCCCTTCAGATGCGAAGGAAATAATCAGCCATCTTCTTTTTAAAAGACATCTGAAGGCAGCCCTGTTTAGGGAAATTTTTAATATTTAATGCTGTATTGTTTTTAACACTTGATTGGAAGCCGCCCAGAGTGGCTGGGGGAACTCAGCCAGATGGGAGGGGTATAAATAAATAAATAAATAAATAAATAAATAAATAAATAAAAACAACAACAATAATAATAATTACATATGACCAGGGGCAGCCGATCCTGTTGCGTTGCCTGAGGTGAAATGGGAAGGTGAGGCCCTGCGACTCTGCTCCCCCCTTGCCACCCCCACGAAGCCTCAGTTAATGGGGTGACATGGAGGAACCTTCCGAGTTCTGGTGAGTTCTCCTGAGATTTCACTGGGTTCTCGTGAGATTTTGCCAGATTCTGGAAGCCACTTTTCTTTGCTTCTCCAGCAGTGCCGGAGGCAGCCATGTTGCACCCCTTGGGTTCTGCTGCCCAAGGCAGCTGCCTCAGTCTGCATCATGGAGGGCCGGCCATGTAAACGACAAGTCACCTCTACATGTTTCAAGACCACTTGGAAAATAACATTTTTTTCACACCGAAGAGGTAAGCAGATAGAAGCTCTGATACTCAACCAAGGATCCAAATGATCAGTGGGATTTCTCTGTATAGTGGTACCTCAGGTTACATAAGCTTCAGGTTACAGACGCTTCAGGTTACAGACTCCGCTAACCCAGAAATAGTACCTCAGGTTAAGAACTTTGTTTCAGGATGAGAACACAAATCGTGCGGCGGCAGCGGGAGGCCCCATTAGCTAAAGTGGTGCTTCAGGTTAAGAACCGTTTCAGGTTAAGAACGGACCTCCAGTACAAATTAAGTTCTTAACCCGAGGTACCACTGTACATTTTTCTTGCCATTCTGTGGAATCTATATGTTTTGCATAAATGACTCAGGGTGCCTTCAGAGTGTCACTGTTTTGCCGGAGAGATTTAAGCACATACCATAACTTATCGAGTTTGTGGAGTTAAAGTGGGTTCAAGAACTGTCGCCGTACTGCAACAAATCTGCTTTTAAAAAAAGAATCAGACTTTTTGTGTTTTGGAATGTGAAGGGGAATGAATGCATGATTAACAGGAAGCTGTATAAACACCCTGCAGACTCAGGGTTGCACTAAAGCTTGCAGCACTTAACCACCAGCTTTGACATATTATTTGAACGCTGTGCTGTAGAAACGACTCTGAAAGAAATGTGGTTATCTTTTCACCTGTCATAGTCTTGGCAGATCTCCCCAACAGCTACCAGTGCCTTCAAGTATTCGTTCGGCTGATAGGGGTGGATATAGTGGAGTGAACAGCTGTTCCGGGGATCGCCGTTTGAGGCTGTAAAATCTATAGCTACCTGGAAAAGAATGGAGGGGGAAACAAGATATACTGTATAGCTTCTCTGCCATGTGCTTCCGTCTTCCTTTTCACGCTTCCCTAAATCTGCCTCTGACTGTAGACCCAGGACAGGTTACAAATCACAAAAAGCAAAACCAGCATCAATAAAACTCACACAGCATACCAAAAAAGCAGCAACATTTAAAAGCAACATTTTTTTAATTTTTACTATATATTTTTGTAGCCCGTCTTTCCACTAGACATGCGCAAGGCACTGGGGGGCGGGGAGGAGTGGGCAGGAGGAAATAAATTCACAATGAAACATAAAAACAGCAAACGGCAACAAAACAGCAATACAGATCCAGAATTGACATCAGCCAAAATATAGTAGAGAATATGACTTAGGATTTCCAAAAGGTCCAAGGCCTATTGAAAGAAGATCTTAAGAACCGTACTGTATTCAGCATGAATAGACATCATGTTCAATTCACTCTCAGAGGAGTTATCTGAGGTAGATCACTTTCCTCTGAATAAACAGAGAACTGAGATTGTAAGGTGGCGACTTCCTTTCCCCTCTAAGGCACTACTTGGCTTGTTTCCCTGAGGAATGCGGTGTAGTAAATGTTTTGGGACTACAACTCCCATCATCCCTAGCTAAAAGGACCAGTGGTCAGGGATGATGGGAGTTGTAGTCCCAAAACATCTGGCAGGCCTAGTTTGCCTATGCCTGATCAAGGGTATAGATGGGTAGGGATTGGGCTTTGGGAACATCACTATTCAAGGACACTCATCCCAATTTCACCCCACTCCCACACCAACTTTCTACAAAGGGTAGCTAAGGAAAGATAGGGGGCCAAGGGTTGAACATGGATGGGTCAGGATAGGCAGTCCAATTACACAAACTGAAGCAGAGCTGGAGACCATACTGCCCTCCCCAGCCAAGCACACAGACACACAATGGAGATATCCTAACAGAGCAAATGCAGGAGGACAAAATAATCACATATACTCCAGGTGAAGCCTTCTAGAACAGCAGCTACGGGAGCTCATCATCAATGATCAGAGGGGAAGGCACCTCTAACCCCCCGGGAAATTTAGTGCTGCCAAAAATGCTTCTCCATCTTTCCAACTAATTTCCAAAGCAAACTGCAAATGCCGGCAAATCTCAGCATGCTTAAAGTAAATCACATTATTTGTTTCAAGAAACACACCGTCTCTTCCAATTATATTACAATGTTCATTTGTTTAATTATAAGCTCAAAGCATGCAGAGCTTAATTTAATCCCCCACACTCAGGTGCTTTCAGGTTCACACATCTGTCTAACATAAAATCGCTGCAAAATTAAAATGTTCTACATTGGGGGTATGTGTGTGTCTATCTGTGTGTGTCTATCTATATATACATATATCTCCACACACACACACACACACACACACACACACACACACACACTCCAAGCAGTGTCATATGCCTACATTCATTTCATTCTCGCTGCTCAAACTTTATTATGATTACTATAAAACTAATAATTGGTATTTCACTTTCCATACCCAAATAATTTCATAAGCTAATTAACCGCTCCTCATTTCTTTTACCAGATGGGAGAGAGCTTGAAGGTGAGCCAGGAGGCAGAATTAAAATTTGAGCTTTGAACAAATTTTGATACACCATGCCCTCGTTTCTGAGAGACGAGAGTCATCTGGCAGTAAAAAAAAACAAAAAAAAAGGTAAAAATAAAGCTTTACTTAACCTTTTATAGAGCCCACGGTTTCTCTTTTTGGAAATGTCTTAGTGTTTTTCTAGATCACTGAAAATGGGATTGTGTCATCGTGGAGTCTCCTCAGTGAACCAGGACAAACATGCAAGACAAACGGGATGATCGTATGAACTGAAATAATAAAAATGTAATGGAAGTTTAAAAGGAGGGGGGGGGGTTAGTCACACAAAGAGTGAAGAAGTTTCTACCTGAAGACAAAAAAAATACCAGCTGGAAAGTATAGAGGAAGGAGAGTTGGTGGTTGTCAGCCAAGTCTCACAAGGCAAAGATGTCATAGGTAAAGGGACCCCTGACCATTAGGTCCAGTCGTGACCAACTCTGGGGTTGTGGCGCTCATCTTCCTTTATTGCCCGAGGGAGTCGGCGTACAGCTTCCTGGTAATGTGGCCAGCATGACTAAGCTGCTTCTGGTGAACCAGAGCAGTGCACGGAAACACCGTTTACCTTCCCGCTGGAGCCGTACCTATTTATCTACTTGCACTTTGACGTGCTTTCGAACTGCTAGGTAGGCAGGAGCAGGGACTGAGCAATGGGAGCTCACCCTGTTGCGGGGATTCGAACCGCCAACCTTCTGATCAGCAAGTCCTAGGCTCTGTGGTTTAACCCACAGCGCCACCCGCGTCCCCTAAAAATGTCATAAGCAAGGCCTTATCTGAAGATTGTAGTGTATGGAGGTATGGATATACAGTGGTACCTCGGGTTACAGACACTTCAGGTTATAGACTCCGCTAACCCAGAAATAGTACTTCGGGTTAAGAACTTTGCTTCAGGATGAGAACAGAAATTGTGCTCCGGTGGCGCGGCGGCAGTGGGAGGCCCCATTAGCTAAAGTGGTGCTTCAGGTTAAGAACAGTTTCAGGTTAAGAACGGAGCTCCGGAACGAATTAAGTACTTAACCTGAGGTACCACTGTGTGTGTGTGTGTGTGTGTGTGTATACAACCCCCCCTTAAAACGGGTCACCCACCTTTTGCAGCCAGGAGGTAGTGCACTTTGAATTTTGAGAGAGTGCTGGAGGTGCCAGTCACAAAACCATAACATAACACTTAATGCCTGCCATGGGGGCAGGAGGAGGAGACGTGGAAGCCCTTGACTCTTGCACCTGTTCTTATCTCTCCAATCCCGTAGCTTCTCCTGCCTCTGACTCTCCTCTCCTGGAAGTTACAGGCTCCCGTCAGATCACTGATCCCTTCTTCCCAGTCAGTCAGTCAGTCAGTCTGTCAGTCTCTAGCCCCACTTCTTCTGCTGCCCACTCATCAGTATCCAGCCACCACTCCTCTGTGCCCAGCAGATGGGCACAAAGGTCATCTCTCAGTTTCTCAATTTCCCAGTCTTAAGTTCAGTTCCCCATGTCTCTACATCAGTTTGCTTTCTTAAAAAAAGTAAAAAGGGGTCCTCGTGAAAATTTATCAGCATTTTTGTTTGAATTTCTCCTTACACATTTTTGCATGTGATTTTTCCTGATAGAAACAGCTATCCCCCCTACTAAAATGCATCTTTGAATGTTACTGTTGTAAATATATGCATTTGCAGGCACACTTTATACCCTGGGTATTTGCATTTTTGTATACCTTTCATGGGTGGAAAACTGTATTGCAAAATTTGGAGAAGTACGAGTCTGTTTTGCTTCAAATGTTTTTTCGGAAAGTGCAAATTAGGTACGTTCCCCATTAAACGTGAAATTAATCTCCCTTGTGAAAAAGGGCTTCTGCTTGCACAAACTGAGTCAAGTCAATTTTTTGCAGCTCCTCCCCTGCCTACTGCAGCGCTCCATGTCATATCTCATTCTACTGTAGAGCGTCTCCCAATCCCCGGGAGCCGGATGGGGTGGATAGGTGAAAATCAGGTACCCCAACATTTGTGAGTGGATGCACTTTAAAGTAAGGAAGAGCCAACAGTGGACACAACCCACAAAGTGTTATCCGGTCTGGGCACATCACGTTAGGTTTATGGGCAACTGATTCCCTCCCTTGAATTGAATCAGAATTGAATCATATTTCCATTGTACTCAAAAGAGCTACATGGAAACTCCAGCTATGTGAGCTATGAGATTACCGTATTTTTCGCACCATAGGACGCACCAGACAATAGGACGCACTTTGTTTTAGAGGGGGGAGAACAAGAAAAAAAAATTCTCCCCCTCTCTGCCCAGCACCCCTTCAGCAAAGCGGCAGGAGGCGCTGCGCAGAGAGGGGGAGAACTTTCCTCCTCTTGTTTTCCCACTCTAAAACAAGGTGCCGTTTAAGGTGCGTTCAGGCGGCTACCTTGGAAGCCTGGAGAGCAAGAGGGGTCGGTGTGCACTGACCCCTCTCGCTCTCCAGGCTTCAGGTTCCTTTCGACCTGCTCTTTGGGGCTGGCGGGGGGAAGCCCACCACCAGCCCCAAAGAGCAGGTCAGGGAGCAGCAGAAAGGCGCAGCGGAGAGGCTCCTGCCATAGCCGCGCGTCACCTCTCCAGCCGGGAGAGGGTCGCGGGGCTATGGCTTCTTTAGCCCCATGCGCACTCTCCCGGCTGCAGAGGTGACGCACGGCTATAGAGGCTCCTGCCATAGCCACACGTCACCTCTCCAGCCAGGAGAGGATTGCGGGGGGCTGCTTTAGCCCCGCACGCGCTCTCCCGGCTGGAGAGGTGACACGGGGCTGTAGAGGTTCCTGCCATAACCGCGCATCACCTCTCCAGCCGGGAGAGGGTCGCGGGGCTATGGCGTCTTCGCTCCATAGGACGCACACACATTTCCCCTTCATTTTTGAAGGGGAAAAAGTGTGTCCTATAGAGCGGAAAATACAGTATTTCTCTTTGGCGTCTAATGCAATGCCACCCAATTGCCCTGGTCAGCACAGATCCAGATTCAAAGAACATTTGTTAACATTTTTGCATAGAGGCCTCCTGCCCTCAAAGGGATGGCTTGATCATGATGTCTTTTAAAATGATACCGAAAGGACCACACATTTGCTTTTATTTATCAGAGAGGTTCTTTCCAGCCAAAAATGATGTGCTTACAAAGGATGTGCAGAGCATCTTCAGAGCACCCAGCATGATGCCACAAAAGCTCTCATTAGCTCTTCAAATTAGCAGGTACATCATACCATGGCTTTTTGTTCGCAAACCCATGCTTAGCGTCTTGGCTCCCTCCCCTATCAAACAGCCTTTCAGATCACAGCTGCAGCTCATTGTCTGCACCCAACTTGAACTCAATGGAAACATAATTAAATTGAAAACAAAAAGAGAGTGGGCTGACTTAGGAGTAACTCCAGAACTCTGCACCTGTGGTTCGGAGAAAAACTGTCAGTAAAAAAAAGCAGGTCCTTAATGCCGTTAAGGCTCCCATCAAATTATGGGGCCTATTTTCTTCTGTGGATATTGCAATAATTGTGTGTGCACGCACACATTTTAAAAACAACTGGAATCATGCTAATAATTTTTAAGCAACAAGACTTTTGCACAAAGAATGAACCCTGTTCATCCAAAGTTGGGATGACTAAGTTCATTTTGGCAAAAGTGTTTTACGGGGCAATCCTATGCCTATCTCCCCAGATGTAAATCCCATTGAGTTCAATGTGCCTTACGCCCAGGCAGGGATGGGGAAGAAATTTGATTCCGCTTGCATTTTAAGGTGATCTTACCAGATTTGCACTTTAGCCATGCAGTTCTCCAAGCAATGTGTACTAAAAAGCACCTATTTGGATAAGTGAGCCTCTAAATGCATACATTAGTGAAAACAACATACAGAAATGCATGGTCAAAACTGAGTACAAAAATACATTTATTAGGAGAAGTACACATGGAAATGAAGAAGAATTTTTATTAACATTCTTTAAAATCACCAATTGCTGCAGAAATGTGGAGAACTGAATTTAAGAATGGAAAAATGTACAACTGAAAGAACCAAAAATTGAAAGATGCGTTCATCCCTACTCCCAGCTTGATCCATAGGTTTCACTGGAACCTACAGCCCAATCCTAAACAGAAATAAATCACACTAAGTTCAGTAACTGTAACACACTAAGTTCACTAACTCCCAAGTAACTGTACACAGGATTTCAGGTTTAGTTGTGACAAATGTTACCTGGATTTGAGCCACCAGGTTTCCAAACGTTTGTCTGCCCCTCGTTTTACTGGGCTTATGTTTTGGGGTGTCTGAGGTAATCTGATTTATCATATCCATTTCCCAGCTACTGTCATCAACGTAGTTTCTGGCAAGCAGAGAAGAATCTGAAGAATCATGCAAACAACTGTCCTGATTACTGGTGGAAGTGGAAAGGCCTTGATAATGCCATGGAAATGCCTGTTTAGCGCAGGGAATGACCGAGCGGGTGGCAGGGTCTGCAAGGTTCGTGGGCCCGATTAACGAGCCTGGTGGGCCGTATCCGGCCTGCAGGCCTTAGTTTGATGACCTCTGGATTAGGCATTGGAATTGACCCAACTACCGTATTTTTCGCCCCATAAGACGCACCGGCCCATAAGACGCACCTAGTTTTTTGGGGGGAAATAAAGGGGGGGAAAAATTATTCCCCACCAGGTGTGCTGCGCTAATCCCGAAGCTTGGGGCGTGCGGAGCTCAGCACGCCCCAAGCTTCTGGGTGCCGGCAAGCAGTCCGCTAGCCGTGGGAGATCCGTGCAGCTCTCCCATGGCTAGCGGAGCGCTGCACTAATCCCGAAGCTTGGGGTGTGCGGAGCTCAGCGCGCCCCAAACATCTGGGTGCAGGCAAGCTCTCCGCTAGCCCTGGGAGAGCTGGGTCTCCCACAGCTAGCGGATAGCTTCCTGAAGCCTGGAGAGCGAGAGGGGTCGGTGCGTACCGACCCCCCTCGCTCTCCAGGCTTCAGCGAAAGCCTGCATTCGCCCCATAAGACGCACACACATTTCCCCTTCATTTTTGGAGGGGAAAAAGTGCGTCTTATAGGGCGAAAAATACGGTATATCTGACTCCTGCCTGCCAAGCAGGAAATCCAGTAAGGGTCAACCACAGGTAGGGAAGGCCCCGTCAATGCAAACCAACTCGAGTTCCCCTGGGTTCCCGACAGGGTCGTGGCATGGCCCTAGCCCCGCCCCGGACTTCGGACAAGATCCACACTCCCAGATTCCTTTAACGGAATACCCTTAAGCTTGGAGGGGCAGGTGATGGCCACACCTCCCCTCCCCCCATCACATGATCAACCAATGCCTAACCGCCAAACCTTACAAAGTGGTGACGATTGCTATGAGGTAGGCGAAAACCAGATGGCCCTTGCCAATTTGCCAAGTGGGAAAATTCCTACCAGGCCCCTCAACGGCGACCAACCAAGGTCCATAGCAAGGCCAATATCAAAACCTGAGAATTACGGAGGGTGGGCAGGAGATTGAGGAAGCGAGTCGAGAGGAAGCTCTCCTGCTCGCGCCTCAGTTTAAATGGGGCCCAGCCACGCCTCCCCAGCCAGCGGATTGGCTGGCCAGATGACTGTGTCCCCCTAACCTGGAGGGGAGTGGGTGGCCATGTGGTCCACCGCAACTCCTCCCTGCTGTGAAGCGGAGTGGATTTGCTGCAGGAGCATGGAGAGTGAAAACATGAAGAAGACCTCATTGCTGCTTGATAAATTTGAGAGACCACACCATACATTTAAAGCACACAACTTCCCCCAAAGAATCCTGGGAACTCTAGTTTGTTAAGGGTGCAGGTCATTGTAGTTCACAGAGTTCTTTGAGGAAGCCACACGCTTCAAATGTACTTTAAATGTGTGGTGTGCATGAAGTCCGCCTCAGAGTTTCTGTGACTTGGCAATTATGAGAAATATCTGCATACCGGCCCAAGAGCGTGGTTTTCAACAAAACTAGAATAGTAAAGCGGGAATGCAAAGAATAAACATTTAGATGTACATGAATGTGTAATGATAAATACATAAAGAGGGACATAACTGCAGAACAGGGTTGTTCTCGAATCTGACTTCAGTGAATATAACACTTGCTGTCAATGCAATTGTTAGCTGCTTGTAGGCAAAGTAATTCTGACACGCTGTCAGGTTTTAGCTGAACAAAAATAAGAATCATGCAAGCACCAGCATTTAAAACGTGCCATATGAACAAAAGTAGATAAAACACAAATAAAAGGCTTTTTACACATTTAAAAGCAATATTCACTATTTAAAATACACATAACACTATATCATCTCCAGAGCAGTCATAAAACACTATGCGCGTTAATGCAGTGCACCTAGAATAAATGCACACTTTGATTATGGTAAGGTGTTAATTTAAAACTTGAAATCTTTTTGTCTAATGTTTATTGAGGCTGCAATTCTGTATGTGTTTACTTGGGAGTGAGACCCATTAAAAATAATGGGACTTGCTTCTGAATATCCATGTATAGATTATGCTGCCACTCTCCCATGTGAACACAGCAAAAATGTACAAGACATGATGTATGGGGGGAAAACGGTACCTGGTTGTCTAATTTTGTCCTGTGTGTGGAAAAAACCAAATATTTAGTACTGTGAAAGCTATCCATCTGCTGTCCATTTAAAAACCACTTACTGTAAACTGTATTTGGCAGCCACCCATGATGTAGTCTAAGAATGAATGCATCTTGTGAATCTGGAAGAGAAGAGAGCCAGAAATTCAGATTTAAACGGCACATTCCTAAATACTTCTTCATGTATTAAATGGGAAGGTACTTCTGTGAAGAAGGCATTTATTTAGAGGGTGGGGTGGGGCTTATTTTAGGCCAGATCCTTATTAATCCTCAACTCTGTGGGCCAACTCTGAGAACCTGACATTATTACGGGCCCTGGGACCTTAGGGTAAAGGGCTGGAAATAAATATATAAGCAACCCCCCCATGCTACATGTGGTAAGCAGCTATATGCGTTTTGATTGCACACAGGGAACAGAATGGGTTTCTGAGGATCAGCAGCAACTACATTCCTGAACAACAACTGTCATCCCAGTGAAAACACTGATCCACCTTGACTCCGCAACATCTGTTATGCTACCTCTGGGAGTCCCTCGCTATAATTAATTTCTGAGACATGTTTCAGTGTACTTTTTTACTTTAGTTTAACATAGCAATGCCTACAAAATGCCTACAGTGAATTCAATTCCCTTTCATCAATTGGGCTCTTAACCTAGCTAAACACACACACACACACACACACACACACACACACACACACACACCCCACCCTTCCAATTCTAAATACTGTGACTCTGTTCAAATGACAGCACCTTGCAGAGATTGAGAATGACAATGCCAGAGTTCTTGTAATTCTTCTTCTTTACTTTGTACTTGGGGTTTATGCACTCCCACTGTACCTGTGAAGACACAAACCGGGAGCATGAAAGCCGTTTCATGTAAGAATCTGAATAATTTATTCAAGTTGCATAATGCGCGCTCTGCCGATGAAAACAGAAATCACATGAAACAGTCCAAAGCTAAAGACATTTCTAAACATCAGCCAATCAGGAGGGAATTATCCCTTATCCGAGACCTTCTGCAAAGTAAAACACCTGCATATCAATTATTATTTTTTTACAAGTGCCATTGCAAACACTGATTTGGGATGCACCTCTGCAAGCTACTCAAACATTAGGCTAACTCTGATGCCTTGTTGGAGCAGATTGGAGGTCCATCATGTATAGGGATGAGGAACCCACAGATTCCCCAAGCCCTGCTGTAGACCAAATGGAAAGGCAAAGCCTGTGTAAATGCTTCATAAGACAACCCATTGCCACCAGCTGTACTTTGAAGTGCGAGCCAGGTTTGTATAAATTTCTAAATATATAAAATGCATCCACAAAAATACAGCTATGGCTATTTAAGATGTCATGCACTGCCTCAATGAAAGTGCTTTAGTCCCCTAACCAGTCAAGCCAGAATGCTTATTTTATCAATGTAGTCCTATTTAAGTCAATGCAAATTTGTTTTTCAGTCTAGCACATATATATGGACAAAACATACATCTCCTTGATGTTATCATGCTTCAGTGTTTATAATCCATTAGTGGGTCTCATTTGATTCCATAAACTATTAAACTGTGTTATGCTGTTTAAAAAACTCAACCACTTACCCCAGGGTAAAGCCATTAGTGCTGGAGTCACAAATTGCTTAAAGGGACAATTTGCACTTAGCTGGCTTTACTCCCATTGAAGTTAAAGAATTAAACACATTTTCTGCAAACACAGGCATTATAAGGGATTGGAAGACACCGGCTATGGGTATGTTGAAACAAACAAACAAAAATCCTTCCAGTAGCACCTTAGAGACCAACTAAGTTTGTTATTGGTATGAGCTTTCGTGTGCATGCACACTTCTTCAGATATGGGTATGTTGTCGGACTACAACTCCTATAATCATTGGATGTGTTGCGTCGTGCTGATGGGAGTTGGGCATCCAACAACATCCGGTGAGGCACAGGTTCTCCAGACCTGCGCATAACCCAAAGGGAATGGCGGGGCCAGTGAAAATGTGTCAATAAGACAACCCCTTGGGCCTTGGCCATCAATTTTACTCTGCTATGCCAACCAATCTTGTGGTCTCACTGCCCACATGGGAGATTCCACTCTGCACACTGAGCTGCAGATGGGACATGTTGCCCCTCTCTTTTCATGTGTCCACAACTTTGGACCAAATATGATGCTGTTCTAAAAGGAGTCATCACCTCATCCGCAGGACACAATAACTAGTATGTAATATATAAGCAGTGCTGCTGCAAATAAATATTGCACATCTTTTCCTTTTCTTCTGCTGGTGCTCTTTGGATTTTCATCTTTTGGTCATCTCAGGTCATGAGCCACTCAGGCTGCTGTTCTTAGTGTATAAGGTAAAGGTAAAGGGACCCCTGACCATCAGGTCCAGTCGTGGCCGACTCTGGGGTTGCGGCGCTCATCTTGCTATATTGGCCAAGGGAGCCAGCGTACAGCTTCTGGGTCATGTGGCCAGCATGAATAAGCCGCTTCTGGCAAACCAGAGCAGCGCACGGAAACGCCGTTTACCTTCCCGCCAGAGCGGTACCTATTTATCTACTTGCAGTTTGACGTGCTTTCGAACTGCTAGGTTGGCAAGAGCAGGGACCGAGCAATGGGAGCTCACCCCGTTGTGGGGATTCGAACAGTGACCTTCTGATCGGCAAGTCCTAGGCTCTTTGGTTTAACCCACAGCGCCACCCAAGTCCCCCACTCAGGCTGCTGTTTTGAGTGTATAGCACCCAGCTAAACTGTCAGGAGGCTAAACTGCCGGGAGGCAGTGGAAGACAGAAGTGCCTGGCATGCTCTGGTCCATCGGGTCACGAAGAGTCGGACACAAGTAAACGACTAAAGAACAACAACAAAGGTTAAAACATGCTCTTTTTTAAACACTGCTGTCTTTGATCCTGCAGATGGAACTGATAACTAAACAAATTTAACAAGAGGGACATTTCCATACTCTGCCTGGCCCAGATAGCTGAATGTGGCCCAGCTTCCCCAGGAATTAAAATTATTCATCTTGTGAATTAATTCTCTTTTCCAGTCGAGGTAACAGACAGGACCACATGTTTCTGGGAATTTTTCCAACATCTTCATTTATTTTTTATTGCTTTCTGATCTCTGGAGTACCTGCTCAAGTTCAGCCCCTCCTTTCAGATCTGATATACTGTATCTTAATTGATGGTTTACCAAAACGCTGGTGGGAAGCAAATTTGACAGGGTTGTACTAGTCTAATAGTTCATATCTGCCCAGATGTTGGACCTTAGGGTGAAGGGTGAGGATAACAACAACAACAAGTAGTCCTGTGTGCTATGTGGACACCCATTTGCACATTTGCTTATGTTAATTTATACAAACAGATGCAAATTTAGAAGTAATTACTAACATCAGATTTAATTTTTACAGTTTAAATAGAAATACTGCACATCTCACCATAGTAGGAAAGATTATGATCAGGTCTGATTGGTTGCTGGCCGGGTGCTAACTGATGATGCGAAACTTCTTTTTTACATATTTTATTTATAATTTTCAGTTTTATACATTTCAATAATTTTACAATCATTTTAACATTTCGAAACTTCCTTCCCCCCCTTCCTGCGGTTCCTCAAATTTATTTTTAATATTTTTTGCATGTCCAAATTAACTTAATTTGCTCATTTATTCATCTACTTTAAATATATATACTCTTACAAAACTGCAGGTTATTACAATAATCCTGCCAATGTTCTTATCTGTTTACAGTTTGTAAATATTCCACAAACCATTCCCATTCTTTTATAAAATGTTTGTTGTTTGGATTTCTTATTATTCCGGTAAGTTTCGCTATTTCTGCATATTCCATAAGTTTTTGTATCCATTCCTCATTTGCTGGGACTTCTTTCCATTTCTGGGCAAGTAACATTCTTGCCACTGTAGTCGCATACATGAATAAATTTCTGTACAGTTTGGGTAGTTCTGGGAAACTTCTAAGCCCCTCCTGCTCTCCCTTCTTATGGTTTCATCTCTTTAAACTGGACTAGGACTGGAGTGGACAGACCTTCAAACAGAGGACTGTAAATTAAGACATATGGGAACCCCAGTGCTTTAGTCACCTTTTGTCACCTTTTGTACAAGGCATGGGAGATGAGGGCGGTACCACCTTGTCCTTTGCCTCAGGCAGCAAAATGTCTTCAGCCAGTGCTGTGTACGAAATTAGACTCCCAGGATTTGTCAAGCCCTTTTTCCAAGCACCACTGCGCCCATTTTACAAACACAAGTGAGATTCCTTGCACTCAGGTGAACTGAGAGAGAGTTCTTCAGTAATAAAGCAGACAAATTTTGGAGTCGGAAGCCCTGCCAGATCAATCTCACGATGCCAGCTAATGAGCCATTTTGTTATTAAACATGAGATTGTTCACATTTTATTTTTATTTTTTTTGGAAATGAGAATTTTATGTACAAAAGTGACATAACATTTGGATGCCCTGTGGAAATAATTTAGAAGACATGTTTAAATGTTTAGAATATTTCTGGATTTTTACAGTATTTTAACTACAATGAATTGAAAGTCCAAGAGGCCTTATTTTGTATGCGCCACATAACAAAAAAAAACAACAACAACCTCTAAGAAATGCAAGGCTATTGTATTGTTATATTGCCTGCCTCAGAAATCTAGAAGTGTTGGCCTCAGATACATGAATTTTTCAGATACATGAAAACTAGTTTTTCCTCCATAATTAAAATAGGTGTCATGTAGGAAGTATTATCCTGTTTAGGCTGAAATCCAGCACATACTTACCTGGTAGCTAGTCCCACAGAACTCAATGGTTCATACACAGGATTTCACTGTTAATATAGAAAATACATCTAGTTTTGACACTTCAAATCAGGCTTCCTCAACCTCAGCCCTCCAGATGTTTTGAGACTACAATTCCCATCATCCCTGTCCACTGGTCCTGCTAGCTAGGGATCATGGGAGTTGTAGGCCAAAAACATCTGGAGGGCCGAGGTTGAGGAAGCCTGCCTCAAATGTTCCTTTCCAACTTGTTTTTGAACTTCCAGAGATTAGACACTGTTCGTACGACTAGACTTTAACATACTAATAATTATAAACTATCATAGTTAAATAATATCCTCACCTTCTGGAAATTTCCATGGAGATTGCAAATGTTAGAGGTTTTCTCAAAAACCATTTACTTGTTGTTTTTTCCCTGTCGCAGAAACAGATTTTCACTTATATAATATTCCCATTGCTAACTGTCCAGGTGCACCTTCTTTTTAAAGGCTATTTTTAAACCCCTCTGGCTCCCTTGAGCTGAGCAGAGGAATTTCCTTGGCACCTTCGATTGCCTTTATCAAAACTTATAATCCAATTACATGCACGATGTATTGACATGTGTGCCATAGGGTTTTGTGTGGGTGGGTGGAACTGAAGGAAGTCGCCAAACAGAAAGGTGTAGAAGTTCAGTTTTCTTAATAAAATATGACCGAAAGAACAAATGATTCCAGCGTTACACACTCATCAGAAATTATTGTCGTTTCTCATTTTCAACAACAAAACAATGCAATGAGAGCCTACTTAATAAGGCCCATGACCCATCTAGTCTAGCAGTGCCTCTCCCAGGGGCTTATGGGAAACTTGCAAGCAGGACATGAGCACAACAGCATTCTCACACCTGTGACTCCTAGCAGCTGGTATTCAGAGGCACACTGCTCAGCATGGAGGTGGAACATAGTCTTCATGGCTAGTAGTCATTGACAACCTTGTCCTCCATGAACAGTCTAGCAGCAGCTAGACTGGTGACTGGGAGTGGCCTCCGGGACCACAAAACACCGGTCCTGAGAGATCTGCATTGGCTCTCAGTACGTTTCCGAGCACAATTCAAAGTGCTGGTCTGACTTTTCAAGCCCTAAACGGCCTCGGTCCTGTATACCTGAAGGAGCATCTCCAGCCCCATCATTCATACCGGACACTGAGATCCAGCGCCGAGGGCCTTCTGGCTGTTTCCTCATTGCAGGAAGTGAGGTTACAGGCAGAGGGCCTTCTCGGTAGTGGCGCCTGCCCTGTGGAACGCCCTCCCTTCAGATGTGAAGGAAATAAGCAGCTATCTTATCTTTAAAAGACATCTGAAGGCAACCCTGTTTAGGGAAGTTTTTAATATTTAATGCTGTATTGTTTTTAACACTCGATTGGGAGCCGCCCAGAGTGGCTGGGGGAACTCAGCCAGATGGGCGGGGTATAAATAAATATATCATCACCAACATTAATATTATTATTATTATTATTATTATTATTATTATTATTATTATTATTAACTTGTCTAAACCTCTTTTAAAGCCACCCAAGTTGGTGCCGTTACTGCCCTCTGTGGGATCCAGTTCCAGAGTTAAGTAGGGTTTCTACACCCTACTTAATAAAAAGTGTTACTTACTTCCTGTCCTGTTTTTCTAGAGAAACAGGTGCCAGAACTCAGCATGAAAGCCTCCCCTGTTCTCTTATAATGACAACGGTGTCCACCTGAGAGGGGCCAGAACTGAGTTCCAGAAAGTTCCAGCTGAAAGAAAAGTGCTGCTTTCTTCTTATTGTATTGTTCTTCTGTTGCAGGCACCCCCAAACTCAGCCATCCAGCTGTTTTGGGACTACAACTCCCATCATCCCTGACCACTGGTCCTGTTCGCTAGGGATGGTGGGAGTTGTAGTCCCAAAAATGGCTGGAGGGCCAGGTTTGGGGATGCCTGTTCTATTGCATAGAGCAGGTATTATGAATGAAAGCTTCAAAGAAGCAACCAGCTGTTGGAAGATGCAAGTCTTGGAAAGCTGGCTAAGCTGTTGAGCTCAGAAGATTCTTTTGGCTAACTATAATATTCAGGGGGAGTGTGGCAACAGAGAAACCTATGGGGGTGCATGAAATGTAGTGATGTGAGTAAACTAAAGAGCAGCAAGGAAACACATCTGCTCAGAAGCTCCCTTCAGTGTGGTTAATTCAGGCCAGTGTTTCTCAACCTTGGGTCCCCAGATGTTGTTGGACTACAACTCCCACCATCCCTGAGCTCTGGCTTCCTAGCTAGGGATGATGGGAGTTGTGGTTCAACAACATCTGGGGACCCAGGGTTGAGAAAGGCTGATTTAGGCAGTAGAGAATGAGTAGAAATATTAGCTCACCTGGCCTTTATGAGTAGTCTTCAGCCAGTTTGGTCCTGGAACCAACCTTCAAGCCAAGCATGCATTTGGGGACCATTCCTGAACATGGTTATGATATACTATCTGCCTGGTGTGTTGTGCTGCTAATGCAGCCCACCTTAGGTCATGGCATGACTCAATGGTGAGTCTCAACTCAACTTAGTGGCCTAAAGATTCAGAATGAGGATTAGACCCCTCCAAAATGTTTTCCTTCTAGGGGAGTAGGGGGAAAACCAGAATGAGTGGGATGGAGGGGAGAAGCACTCCCTTCATCCATGAAGCATCAGTGTCACCACTGCAGAGAAACAAAAGAATGTGCACTGGCACGCTGGATCAGAAGTCTTAATATCCTTCCCACAAGCAAACTGACAGCTTTCTAGATCTAAAGGTTGCTAATAAGTTGACCTGATAAAGTGGGAGGTCATCTACCCAGGGAGGAATAAGAAGTTTTCTCAGAAATTCCAATTAAAGTCTAGCTCAGCTCTGGCTCCCACTGAAACCACCGGTGACATTTTAACACAGCGCAGATGCAGGAGGCAAAAAAGCAATCTGTAAGGCGGAGGTGGTGAGAACAACTGTATTATTTTCTATAGAAGAATCAGTCTGAAATAAACAACATATGACTACTTGTTAAGATGTCTACTAGGTCTGAAATGTGATGACAGGTGGGTATGGATAAAGCCTGAGGAGGAAGAATGAGAACTGGGAAGAATGAGACACGGTCACCAGCCTCAGCTAGCCCCCCAACCCAACTGAACAATCAGTCCAGGGGGGGAAATTCCTGTCAGCTTCCTCCTCTTTAGCCTCAGTGTTGTTCCTTGAAACTCAGCAGGGAGGATGGGAGCAAACCTAGAATAATTCAGCTTTGTTTGTCGTTGGTTCTGACTCCTGTTGGCCTCTCTTGCCTTCCGCCCTATTAGTCTCAATGGCCACCAGCCACCACTGGATAAAGCGCTTATCCACACAAGTGTTCTGCATGAGCCCTGTCACATATTTGCCATATAGCTGGCTCTTTCATGTAAAGGTTTGGTGTTAAATTGGCTCCTTGCATCTAGTCCCGGGGCACGTTGAGTATCAGATTTGCTCTGGACCCCATATAAGTTCTCAGCCACCCTGGGGGGAGACAGGCCTTGCTGCCTTAGTGTTATTTCCAGCCCTACTACAAACAAAATGGTTATATGGTTTTGTAAGAAGACTAGTCCTCCTGTAAACAATTAGCTCATTTCGCAGTCTAATAAAATAGAAGTCTAGAGTTTTTAGTGTGCATTCTAATCACTTTTTGTCCACATTGTTGTTGTTTAGTCATTTAGTCGTATCCGACTCTTCGTGACCCCATGGACCAGAGCACGCCAGGCACCCCTGTCTTCCACTGCCTCCCGCAGTTTGGTCAAACTCATGCTGGTAGGCTTGAGAACACTATCCAACCATCTCGTCCTCTGTCGTCCCCTTCTCCTTGTGCCCTCAATCTTTCCCAGCATCAGTGTCTTCTCATGAGGTGGCCAAAGTATTGGATCTGTCCTTCCAGTGAGCACTCAGGGCTGATTTCCTTAAGAATGGATAGGTTTGATCTTCTTGCGGTCCATGGGACTCTCAAGAGTCTCCTCCAGCACCATAATTCAAAAGCATCAATTCTTCGGCGATCAGCCTTCTTTATGGTCCAGCTCTCACTTCCATACATCACTACTGAGAAAACCATAGCTTTAACTATATGGACCTTTGTTGGCAAGGTGATGTCCCTGCTTTTTAAGATGCTGTCTAGGTTTGTCATTGCTTTTCTCCCAAGAAGCAGGCGTCTTTTAATATCGTGGCTGCTCTCACCATCTGCAGTGATCATGGAGCCCAAGAAATTAAAATCTCTCACTGCCTCCATTTCTTCCCCTTTTGTCCACATTACTTTTATGAAATTGTCCTAAGCACCTAAGGTGCTTTCAGACTGTCACCATTTTCTGCTGGGAATCAATAATATAGTAGCAAATTTAGGCAGTACAATTAAAGCTTATTTCAGACTTTATGCAATCAGAAAAAGTGATGAGGAAATGCACAGAAGAGTGTGAGTAGCACTTGTTTGACACAGTGTCATACAACATTCCTGCAAGCAAATCAGATTGAATGCTCAATAAACAGCTAATATAATCTAACGTCCCTGCAAGCTTTGTGCAAACAAATCAGACAACCAACCATCTGGAATTCACCCTAGTGAAAAGCTGGCTTGAATGCTCATATCACTGCAGTACAAGGGACTGCATGTTTGGCAAGGCACCCCACGCATTAAACTCTGATGGCTATGGATTGAAAAGGTGAATCTTTTAATTCTGCTGTTGCTTTTCAGTGGCACACATTCACCTGAGCCTACCTGTCTCCCTTCCAGGGCTCCTCGCATCTCCTTGAATGTTGAACTGAATTCTCCAATGAAGTCATGCTTGCCATTGGAATCCCAGTCCCAAACTATGCACTGAAAGAAAAAAAGAGAGAGAGAGAAATAATTCTTCCCCTTCCTTTAAAAAGATTTCTGGAGCGGATTTTATCCAAAACAATCCATAGACCCAGTTTGTGTGACATGGTAAGCCAAACAATAGATTCGTAATACCTATGTGAATAATAATAATAATAATAATAATAATAATAATAATAATAATAATTTATTATTTGTACTCTGCCCACCTGGCTGGGTTTCCCCAGCCACTCTGCGCGGCTTCCACAAAGACCAAAAATACACCAAGATGTCACACATTAAAAACTTCCCTGAACAGGGCTGCCTTAAGATGTCTTCTGAATGTCAGGAACAGAAATTGTGCATGTGAATAACAGCAGTATTTGTTATTGTATTTTTTCCCCCGTTCACAAACATTGCTGTAAATAATTATGCTACGTTCTGATTGCTCTTTGGGCTAGCCCCACATTTAAAAACAGGGTCTCTAAAAAGATAATGTCTGTCTTAGGCTGCATCCCGTTTCCTTCATTTTTGAAGTGATTATGCAATACTTGAAAACCGAACAGTTTTTTAAAAGTATTTAGGGCCTCCCCCACATACATCCGAGGTCCTAAGCTGTGCATAAAACTGTACTGTGTGCATAAATCTGGCACTGTCTCTGTGTTATGTTGTTTCTGCCTGACATTTTGGAGTTTTTTTCCCTAACAAATGCTGCCACTTCCCACTCCTTCCCCCCCCCCCTTGGGAGAGTAGCAGGTTGGGAGGGGAGATCCAAGCAGATGGGTTGATTTGGATAGAAAAATTGGCAAGGATTTCCTCCAGTTAAATGCAAAGATAAATATAAATACAAGCAACTGTGATATATTAATTAATTCCTATGCACAGTACCTTTTGGCTGCTGAAGACCAAAATTTTAATATATGGTGGGGTACAGAGTACATCTGTGATCTAAGAAGAACTCCTTTGGGGGGGCAGGGGAGCTCCTGAGCAAGATATTCTGGTGCCTTTTCAGACTCAAGAGGAAGTGGGAAAAGAACACGACTGAAGTAGTCTGTCATTTTTCACCACATAAGTCTGCAGCTTCTGCTTTGACCTTTATATCCCAAAGGGACGGAATACGCTTGAATCAGGTGCAGGAACTACATCTCTCTCTTGAAAACCGACAAGCTTGCTGACAAGTCTGACAGAGATAGGAGTGATGTGCCCCTCTGTGCCCAGGTTTGTATGTTTAGAGGTATACAGTTAAAAAGAGAGATTGCTGTGAAATTTGGCCCCCCCTCCCCCATTTGATAAGGTTTCATTTTCACATTGCCAGTGCTAACAGGGAAAAGAACACACCTGGACAAGAAAATTGTGGGCAAGGAGAAACGATTTAACCTCTTTTCTGCTTGTTGTTCTCCAATTGGATATAAAGTCCCTATATCTAGCGCTACTTGGGGGGGGGGCGGGGCGGAAACCTCAGCTGGTTTGGATTAAAAACAACTGAAGGGGAAAATAATGGTATTGAGTCTTAAGGTGCCTCACTCGCCCCATACATTTAAAGATCTATTATATCACTGATTATATCATTTGGGTGGGGTTTTTACCTTTACATACAAGGCAGAGAAGGGTTTCTTCTTCTTTCTTTTATCAAAACAAAAAAATAAATAAAAATTAAAGGCTTTTCTGTCATTTCAACCGGCGGCTCAGCTGCATTTCTGGGGCAGAAGGCTGATTGGAATGACACTACACTGTGATGTAACATCATCCCCAAAGGCTCTCTTGAGGAATCTCCCTACGACTGCTGCTACATAATGATGAACTGTGGCTCCCAGGAGTTTTCTGTATCTGGAATGTGGCCCAGCTGCTGAGACCAGTCATACTGTTGCCTGAATTGGCAAGGTTGCCCCCCCTTTCTTTTGGTAAAGCAAAGAGAAAAAAAATCCTTCATACGCCTCTCATTTAAAAAGAAGATCACCCCCAGAAAAATCTGTTCCCAGCCCCCAGAGTTCTCAAAATACTCTGTCCACTTCCATGGGTGGTCAAATGGTTTGTCTCTAATAGACAATACTGACAACAGTTATATAACAGTTATATATTGTATTTTGCTTTGGTGAAATGCGGCGTATTTTCCATTGTGGTACTGGCCAGATGTTGTTGGACTTCAACTCCCATCATCCCTGACCTTTGGCCATGCTGGGCAGGGCTGATGAGAGTTGGAGTCCAACAGCAGCTGGAAGCTACCATGTTGGTTACCCCTCCTCTATTTCCATACTTGTTTGATTTTGCCTCTTTGAAAGGATGCAGAATTAAACCTGTTCTCCTTGGAGGAAGAGAGGGGAGTTTAAAGGTAAAGGTAAAGGGACCCCTGACCATTAGGTCCAGTCATGACCGACTCTGGGGTTGCGGCGTTCATCTCGCTTTATTGGCAGAGGGAGCTGGCGTACAGCTTCCAGGTCACGTGGCCAGCACCACAAAGCCACTTCTGGCGAACCAGAGCAGCGCATGGAAACGCCATTTACCTTCCCGCCGGAGCGGTACCTATTTATCTACTTGCACTTTGACGTGCTTTCGAACTGCTAGGTTGGCAGGAGCAGGGACTGAGCAACGGGAGCTCACCCCATCGCGGGGATTCGAACCGCCAACCTTCTGATCAGTAAGTCCTAGGCTCTGTGGTTTAACTCACAGTGCTACCCGCTAAAGACACAAACTCAGTTAGTTTTAATTTCCCCAGGGATCTTCATTCATAGATAGATAGATAGATAGATGATAGATAGATAAATGATAGATGAGAGATAGATAGATAGATAGATAGATAGATAGATAGATAGATAGATAGATGATAGATAGATAGATAGATGATAGATAGATAGATGATAGATATACATACATACATACATACATACATACATACATGTATTACACACTCACTCACAATCAAGATTGTGATATCAAGATGATATGCTGCTGGCATGGGAGCCATTCTCCCATGGTAGTCCTTCTCTTGTTAGTGCCATCAGGATAATTGCGAGCAGCCCTGGGACATGAGCGATGAGCCTCATATTCTCTCCGACAACAATATCAACCCTTAAAACACCACCCAAAGCTGGTTTGTGATGCAGTAGCCCCCATGCCACCAGGATAATGTAAGAGGAGCTTGCTCCATGATGTTGAAAGAGTAGCTAAGGGTGCAATTCTGTGCACATCTGTTTGGGCACAGGTTCCACTGAAGTATATGGGCTTTACATCCCTGCAGGATCCTTGTCGCTTCAGGAGACAGACTGGTGGGCAGGCAGCCCACCGGTCAAACTTGGCCTTTGGAGGGAGGCAGGGGCAGTTAACCAGCTGGTCTGTTGCTCAGATCCAGTTCCCCCACCCCTGTTCTAAGGAAACCAGTGTGCTGGCACCACTGACCTCTCTTGCTGCTTGAAGACTGGGCTGCATGTAACATTGCTACCTGCACTGACTAACAGCAGATCTCCAGGGTTTCAGAAAAGAGCGTTTCCCAGCCCTACCTGAAGACGCCAGGAACTGATGCTGGGACCTTTTGCATAGCTCCAAAGCTATGACTCTTCCCTGCTACTTTTATGGAGCATCAATCTTGTCTTTTTTCACATGTGTTTAAGGCAGCAGAGCCAATCTCACCTGGAGGAGACGATAAATCAAGTGGTTTACTGCTCTGTTAACTTCCAGAAAAACTGCTTGCCAGCTGAGTCTCTGTTTACAGACCCAGGGTCTGCTAGGGCACTATTTGCACACCATACAACTGTCCTCTGCTCTTTATTGAAGCAGGTTGTGAGGGATGCCAGGTTGCATAGCCTCTAATCACATGTCCTTTATTCCTTCAATAAAATGCTGTGTAGGGCTGCTGTTAAAGAGTGAAAAAACCAATTTCACCATCCCTCTCCCACATAGGTGCCAACTCCCTGGGGACCTGGGTGCCCGAGCATGAGAGGGCTGGGCACCCACAAATTTCAGTGCCAGAGCCATGCACACTGTATGGCACACATGGCCCCAGGCACCCATTGTCGCGGGACCAAGTTGGCAATCCTGCCCCTCATGTCCCCCAGCAGTCAGGATTCTGTGGCCACTGAGCATGCTCATTCCTCACTTATCCTTTAGCTGCTGCCCCTTCCATATTTTTTGTACTTTTGCAAATCTTATAATTGGGACACATGTGATACTGAACTAAACCACTGAACTTCTTGAGCTTGCCAATCAGAAGGTTGGCAGTTCGAATCCCCATGATGGGGTGAGCTCCTGTTGCTCTGTCCCAGCTCCTGCCAACCTAGCAGTTCGAAAGCACACCAGTGCAAGTAGATAAATAGGTACCGCTGTGGCGGGACGGTAAACAGCGTTTCCGTGCGCTCTGGTTTCCATAACGGTGTTCCATTGCGCCAGAAGCGGTTTAGCCGGCTCCCTTGGCCTGAAAGCGAGATGAGCGCCGCAACCCCATAGTCACCTTTGACTGGACTTAACTGCCAGGGGTCCTTACCTTTTTACCTTTTTATGATTTCCCCAAGCCAGGCAAAACCTCCCTTATGTATTTGTGGTGCTGTTTTGCTTTTAAATACATAAGCAATGGTACATTTTGGGTTTGGCTACAGGAGCCGCAGGACTCATAGCCTAAATAACATAAACAGAGAACAAATAAAAGCTACCATAGGCAATGTTCAGCCTCTCCTGTTCTTCCCCCTCCCCTAAAAAACAAACATTCACAATTGCCAGTTGCTGATTAAAGAAAAAGAACAAAGAAACCTGATTGCACTAATGATCCATTCATTATCTGAAGTTCGTTATAATGCCAGAAAGTTGTTAAGCAGAAGGCGAAGGCGAAGAAGAAAGGACTGTTTTGGATTATTTGAGGTTTGAATTTTAATTGGAGATCATTAAAAGTCAAATTGCATCTAACAAGGTCAAGGTTAACGTAGATCAAGCTGGTTGTTTATTTCATTCCTGTGGGCTTCTAACTTTAGCTTTAGGGAAGCAACCTAGTTCTTAGTACCACTGAGCTCTTGGACAAAAGAAGCCATTATTCTCTCAGTGTTGTTTGCACAGCTATAATCAGGGTGAGGGTAAGGGTGCTTGTTAGCTGGCCTATTATAATTGCCTATTATGCAAGAGATTTGCAACTGGCTATAAACATTCATTGCCACCCCAGGTCAGTATACTACATACAGTGGGCTGCTAAACAAAACAGCAACTGATGTGAATTCATGTACCATTTTACAGAACCAAATACGCTGTTAGGGATAAGCAAATCTGTAGGTTTCCTGTAAGTGTGTCACTTTTCCAATCTAAAGTTCACTTCCCAACATTTCCACATCCATTTGCAAATTCCTTTCTTGAAAAGTCCATCAGTATTTTAGTGCTGATTTCTCATTTTTGTATGCGATTTTGCCTAATATATTCTTTCCTAATATTATTTGTTTATTTATCAAAAAATTATACAAGGCTTGATTGTAAAGAAAACTTCAAAGTAGTTTACAAAAAGATAGAACCATAAAACCAGGATTTTTTTATTTTTTTAAAAAAAGAACACCAAAACATACAAGGAGTTAAAATACTAAGACACTATTTCTAGGTTTGTCTAAACAAGAATGTTTTTGGCAGGTGCCGAAAAGAATGCAGAGCTTGATCTTAATAGGCAGGGAATTATTTCCCAAAGTGTTGGTGATGCCACACTGAACGACTGAGTTCTTACAAATGCATTTTGTAGTACCTGCAGTAGTGGCAATTCCACCGACTGAAGCAGAAATAAAATGCATTTTTGTATGTTATTTTCACATATAGACACACTGGTGTACTGTACATGCATTTTTGTACCGATTGTCTGGCAAAATGCATTGCAAAATTAGAAGAATTTCAAAGGACAGCTGTGTTTTGGTTTGTGTATTGTTTTATATTCAAGTTAGATAGATAAAGGACGTTCAGTACACATTAAAAGCTGAATCTACCAAATCTGTGCACAACTGTCCTTCAAAATTTGCACTTATCTGAATTTTGCGACACAGTTTTCCAATCCCTGTTTACAAAATAGCATAGGTCAAGGGAAGTGTGTGCATACATGAAGGTGTTAATGAAAATAACATATAAAAATGAATTATGTTAGAGGAAATAGTTTGCAAAAATGTGTAGTCAAAACTGCATATAAAAATGAGTTTGTTAGGAGAAATTTGCACAATACGGGCGAATTGGCATGAGGGTTTACTCCCTACCCCAGAATACTCATTCACTTTTGATCAGCTGTCTCTGTCTTCTTTGAAGGTTGGTAGGAGAAATGGAAAGGCTGGACCTCTTACAGTATACAATTAAGAAGTAGGCCTTTTGGACAGTGAAATGCCCTCCATCTTTAAAGGTAAAGGTAAAGGGACCCCTGACCAGTCGCGGACGACTCTGGGGTTGCGGCGCTCATCTCGCTTTATTGGCCGAGGGAGCCGGCGTACAGCTTCCGGGTCATGTGGCCAGCATGACTAAGCCGCTTCTGGCAAACCAGAGCAGCGCACGGAAACGCCGTTTACCTTCCCGCCGGAGCGGTACTTATTTATCTACTTGCACTTTGACGTGCTTTCGAACTGCTAGGTTGGCAGGAGCAGGGACCGAGCAACGGGAGCTCACCCCGTCGCAGGGATTCGAAGCGCCGACCTTCTGATCGGCAAGTCCTAGGCTCTGTGGTTTAACCCACAGCGCCACCCGCGCCCCATCTTTACAGAGGTTCAAACAGCATCTGCACTGTTCTGAATACTTTGTACTCCTCAGAATGAGATGCTTCCATGCCCATCCAACTGTGGCTGAAGCCATCCTGCCACATTACCAACACTTAGTCAACCTCTGAGTCAACTGCTTCATTCTTAGTGATTTGTGGGTTGGAGGCTGGGAGGGGAGAAGTGGGAAACATGCTGTTGCAACTGCTACAAGAGCTGAAGTCTGGGACACTGCACACCATCAACATTGCCCGAAACAATGCATTATACTTGAAATGGGGAACTGTCTCTAAAGTTTTGTTACCAACACTTTTCTAGACCTCCCTGCTCCTAATGCAAACCAACAACAAAAGTTCTATGAATGGTAGCATCACACACACACACACACACACACACACGGTGTGTAATACCTGAATAGACAGAAGACAAGAGCCTTTTAAAGAATGGGGAATACCGGCAACATTTTTTTTCAATGGCCTGCTGGTGCCAAATAAAACACAGCATAGATCTAATTACACCAAGTGAGAATCTGGTCCTGTGAATCAATGTTTTGTTGTATAGCTTCCTGCAATATAAGCCACTGTTTCTACAACACAACAAAAGCAACATATGTATGATTGCCACTTTTGCGAACACTGTTTTCAGATTCTCTCTCACGCAACTGGTAAGGCTGCCAAAATGTCTCGGCAAGTTTTTTGTTTTGTTTTTTAACAATAATTATTCTCTTTTTAATTTCTTTGTTTGTTCTCGTCTCTCCAGCAAAGGCTACCTCCTGTATATATATGATAACTCAGATACCACATCCCCCTTGAATGTTTTCTATCTCTATTTTTCATGCACTAGCCACCTGGTGACCCAGACACCAACCCCAAAGAGGGGACTTGTCTCATCCTTGGTCTAGAGTAGTGATGCAGACATAAACATGGAGGTGGAGATCATGAAAGGATCAGAAGCTTCATCTAGGAATGAACTGATAAAGGATTCCATTGCAGGGAAAGGCCTCTGCCACATGGAAAACCATGTACCAGCAACAGAGTTCACCTGATTTTGATTTATTAGATTTCTAACCTGCTTTTCATTCATGTGAATTGCAAAGCGGCTTACAAACAATAAACAACACTAACCATAATAGGTAAAGGTAAAGGGACCCCTGACCATCAGGTCCAGTCATGACCAACTCTGGGGTTGTGGCGCTCATCTCGCTCTATTGGTCGAGGGAGCCAGCGTACAGCTTCTGGGTCATGTGGCCAGCGTGACTAAGCCGCTTCTGGCGAACCAGAGCAGCGCACGGAAACGCCATTTACCTTCCCGTCGGAGCGGTACCTATTTATCTACTTGCACTTTGATGTGCTTTCAAATTGCTAGGTTTGCAGGAGCAGGGACCGAGCAATGGGAGCTCACCCCGTTGCGGGGATTCGAACCACCGACCTTCTGATTGGCAAGTCCTAGGCTCTGTGGTTTAACCCACGGCGCCACCCGTGTCCCATGTACTAATCATAATTAAACATCACAAATACAACATACATCATATAGTTGCTGGCATCCCTCTGTCTTGAGAAACAAGGGAGTGCACCTCCAGCGGTGAAGTCAAACTGCTGCATTAGCAGCACTGAAATGACCTCCCCAGGATGCAAGCCTGGGAAGTGAGAATCTGTACTTAATATTTTTATAAGCCCTCCTTGCCCCCAAGAATCAGATACAGTAAGACATTGATAAAATGGTTCAAGATGGAAAACAATCACAAATGACGGTACAACACTTCTGAAGCAGCTGCAGGTCCTTTGTTCTGCAGCCAAAATGGCAAGTAATATTTAAAGTATGAATCTCATGTCAGTCCCCAAAGTGATGTCAAGTCATGCACATATTTACACGCTCCTCCAAATTTCTAGCGATTGCTTGCAGAAAACAACAAGGTTTAGTATTGTCAGGGAACTGCCATCAACTCAGAGACAAGAGATGGAAGGGCAGTTGTCTTATAGGGAGCCTCTGAAAATCTTGTGAAGCAGTTCCTCCTCCGGCAAGGAGGAAAGCCCCTCCTCCACTGCAGAAGAGGTGAAGGGACCAGGGGATGCTAGGAAGAGCCTCAACACCGAGCCTGAGCAAACCGGAGAGGCGGGAAGTACACTCCTGCCAACGCCCATTCTGTGCAGTAAGCTTTGGCGCAGGGAGGGAAGGAAAAGGCTGGGGGTGACGCGATTTTTATGCTGGGGGAGGTACAAAGACCGACCACTCCCAGATTCTGCTAGCGACTGAGCCAGACATGAACTTAGGATGCTCTTCACTGTAAATAGTTTGCACCAAGAATAAAGCCTGGAAAAAACAGGTCGGAGTCTTGCCTGTTTACTCTCGAGCAACCACACCAGCTGTGCTGGTCCCGGGGGGAGGTTACCGTGCAGCGTGGTCTGAGTCTGGTCCTAGGTTGAGGGTATGGAGGCTGTCCGTCAAGGGTGAAACGGGGTCCAAGGCAAGGAGCCGGGCGTGGTCAGGAACTCTGGAAGAGCAGGACAGGGTGCTGGCAGGAACAGGTTACCAACGATGTTGCTCCCGCAACCTGGGACTGGGCTGACTGGCCTTTATCTCCTCTGAGGCAAAGGCGGTCCTGGCCCACAGGTGACTCGTCCCTCCTGGCCTGGAGGCGAGCACTCCTCCTGCAAAAACTTAGTTCCCTCCGCCTCTCTGCCTGAGCCTCTGCAGCTCCGGAGAGGCTGGAGGGTTACTGGACCCAGAGGCAACCTCACCTTCCCCTGACAGGGCTGGGAGAGGAGCAGCTGCAGGCAATGGGTCCTCGATCACCTCCGGAGCCAGAGCGGATTCAGCTGGTGTCTGCTCCTGAGGTGAGGGCCCTTCAGGTTCAGGTGAGGGCCCTTCAGGTTCAAGCCTCTGCCCCGGCTCAGCTGGCCCTGGAGGCGGGGACTCCTGTGCAGGCTGGGATTCCTCAGGTTCAGCCTCTGAATCGGATTCCCAGGCCATCACACCAGCATCTGACAAGTATATTCAGGCGGTGCGATAGGACAGTGCGTCTGGCAGCTAGCCCAAAGGTTGGAGGTTTGAGCCCATCCAGGGACGGCTGTGGACAGGATTCCTGCATTGTAGGGGGTTGGACTAGATGACCCTCAGGGTCCCTTCCAACTGTACAATTCTATGATTCTATGTATTTGGGGGCGCACCTGCTGTTTCTGATGAGGGGGCCCCCAAGCCCTGCCTTGATGGCACCAGCAAGCAGACCATGCTGGTTCCCAACTATTCTCTGTTCCGCCTTGGTTCCCAGACTTCCCAGAAGCAGAGCTGTTCCTATCATTTAATTGGCACATAATCTTTTTTTCTAAAAGGTCTGAGCAGCCAGAGATTTTAATTTAACTCTTCCTGGCAACTTCCCCCAGATATTAACTGTCAGAGCAGATAACAGAAATTTGGCGGAGAAGGTGATTTCGACAGAGGGGTTGATAAGAGACTTGTGGAAGATAAATGGTAATAGTGAACAGAACCAAGGGATGGGGAGGTTAATAGAATGCTGGGAGGGAAACCAGCTCAGAGGTCTGAGACAGAACAGGATCACAGTGGCCTAGTCAGAAATGGATTTCAAAGAGGCAGAAAATGGATTGGTTTACAATTAACACATCAAGCACACATCTAAAGAAAACGTGGCGGGTTTAGTCATGTTGAGTATTAGGCACAAGCCGTTGTTCATGAGCTTTATTTCTACCGTTGGGTACTGGAGGTATGATGATGTACAAGGCAGTCATCAATCCAATTTGCTATCAGGCCCATTGTTAGTGGACTGCATGGTTTGCAGCCAGGCCTGGTGTTAATGGAAGAGCTGGTGTTAGGTGGAGGACACAGGTGGCGCTGTGGTCTAAACCACTGAGCCTCTTGGGCTTGCTGATCAGAAGGTTGGCGGTTCGAATCCCCATGATGGGGTGAGCTCCTGTTGCTCTGTCCCAGCTTCTGCCAACCTAGCAGTTCGAAAGCACACCAGTGCAAGTAGATAAATAGGTACCGCTGTGGTGGGAAGGGAAACGGCATTTCCGTGCGCTCTGGTTTCTGTTGTGCCACAAGTGGTTTAGTCATGCTGGCCACATGACCCAGAAAGCTGTCTGTGGACAAACGCCAGCTCCCTCGGCTTGAAAGCAAGATGAGCACTGTAACCCCATAGTTGCCTTTGACTGGACTTAACCAAGATGGAGCCCTTTACCTTTTAGTGGAAGAGTATCTGCCTCACATACAAAAGGTCCCAGGTTCAATCCCTGAGATCTCCAGGTGGGGCTGACAAGGATTCCTGTCTGAAACCCTGTAGAGCTTCTGCCAGCCAGTATAGAGAATGTTTCGCTAGATAAACCAATGACTTGGTATAGGGCAGCTTCCTAGGCTCCTATGACCTGCCTGAGCACAAATCCCAGCTAGGAGGGCCACTACTTATTGGAACCACTCCAGTTCCTCTCTCTGTCCCCCACAAGAGAAGCTGATTTGGCCATACCTCATTCCTTCCTCCTGCCCCACATTTCCTGAGAAGCCCCAAGAGCACATCCTGATTTCCATGACAACGAGGCCAGTGCTCCACACTGCATTAGCACTAGTAAAAGCAAAAGAGCAGGAAAGGACCAGGACTGAGAAGTACTGTGCGCTAAGAAATCAAGTTTGGCCGGAGTCCGGTTTCAATTTCCATCCAAGGGACTGTATTACGAAGAACAGAAGACAAAAAAGAGTTAACTACATACCGTATTTTTCGCTCTATAACACGCACCCGACCATAGCACGCACATAGTTTTTAAAGGAGGAAAATCCGTAGGCATGCCACCCGTAGGCATTCCCTCCATAACACGCACAGACATTTCCCCTTACTTTCTAGGAGGAAAAAAGTGAGTGTTATGTTGCAAAAAATACGGTACATTCTCCGGTGGTGTGTGTGTGTGGAATTCATATAGAAATTCCCAAAGAACATTTATTAAAGCATTGCTATAACGTTTATTTCACTGGCCATCCTGGCCCTCATCTGCCTGAACTAGTGCTTGACCCCAACCAGTCTCTGACACATATATTGCTTCTGTTCCTTCTGATGCTCACAAGCCTGTACCTGAACCAGACCCCAGATGCAGCCCAACATAGACTAAGCCAAGGCCTGATAATGTGAGCTGAAGGCCACCGGATGTAGACTTTTCCTCCATGGCTGTTACACAGAGATACACTTATGAGGGTACGTTTTACCATATGTGGTAGACTTGTAAAAGGGTAAAAGAGTATTGGGATATGATATATAATGAATTGAAAAAAATGTTTAAAAGTATATTTAAAACAACAACAACCCTCAGTCTCTTTTTTGTTGGGGATAATTCAGAGGGAAATTCCCAGGTGTCTACCACGGCCCATGTTTTGTTAGCTCAAAAATGGAAAGCAAGTGAGGTCCTAACCAAAAAAGAATAGCAACTTAAACTGATGGAATACGCGCAGCTTGCAGACTTAACTTATGGAATAAGAGAACAAGAAGAAGGCATGTTTAAAGAAGACTGGAAAATGTTTAATGAATATATAGGTGAAAATTGTGTTTATTTAAAAACAGTGGTAGCATTAAGATAAACTGAACAGTGTAAATAAGTTTTGATGGATGTAACAATGGAATATAGAATGGTTTAGTTCATGTAAAATATGCAGGGATGTATGGTATGCAAAATGAAGCACGGAAGGAGAAGAATGGAAGTCATTAATTTAAGGTTGTTTAAATGAATACTTTGAAATGTAATTTAGAAAATTCAATAAAAAATATTTTAAAGATGGAAAAAAGAAAGATACACTTATGATCCTTTCTCTGCTAATTCAGCACACACGTATTTTGAACCAAGAAAATAAGTGTACCAGATTATAAAACATCATATGACAAGCCACCATATGGTGAATTTCAAAAATAGTAATTTGATATTGCCTGGCTGAAAATTATAGCAAAATGGAAGACAGTCATCCTCTCCATGATCCTACTGTGAAATCTCACCTAGTCTCCCTTTTTCTCTGTAGAAGACCTGGTTATTCAGGTGGATTAAAAAGCCTTTTTAAAAACATGGCAAATCGAGAATGCTTAATGGCAGTAATGTTTAAATGGACAATTTTGTATGTCTTGAGGCCCTTCATTGCTCTTTTGTTAATTCAGCCCGCAGAAAATATTAAGTCCTGCTGGGATTTGAAGTGATAGATTTGACTGCCTGGGATATCTCTGTAAAAATGTTAAAACCATTATGTTGATATGATTGCTTATCAGAATAATGCTGTTCAGCTACTGATAATGTGTCAGACTGTAGTCTGCAGAATGGGGCAAAATATTGTTTATGTCTAGAATGTGCTAAACTGGTATCTCCAAAAATTTTGGGGTGGATCTTCCAACAGTCCCAGTCAGAAAAGGAAAAGTTTCTTTGGGTGATACTTCATGGTAGACAAACCATGGGATTTGAGGGAAAGGGGCATGATATAGTACCCAGGGGCGCCGACTTATAAAAAATATTGGGGGAGCCCGCGAAAGCTCATGAATAATAAATAAGCTCATGAATATGCAGATAAAGTGGCGTCGCCTCCTCGTGAGCGAATAGGGGAGAGCGTGCTGCGCCTATTAATCAGCTCCTAAGGAAATTGGGTGGAGCTTTTGCTCGGGAGGGAGGGCAGGAAGCATGCAGCCCGACCCTGTGCATTTTGGGCTGGGGGAGGGGCGGCGGTGGCGCTCTGCTGGAGGGGCGCCCGAGATTATTGGGGGGCGGAGCCCACCCAAACGAATTTTTGAGGGGGCTCGGGCCCCCTCAGGCCCCATGGAGTCGGCGCCTATGATAGTACCACTGTTTTATAAAGGCCTGCTTGGAATGAACTGGTTTAAACACATTTTAAAGGGGGGGGGAGAGAGAGAGAGAGGCGGAGATGGCCTAAATAGAGAAAATGTAGCACCAGGGCTTTCAATCACCTCTGTCTAAATTTTACAATTTAATTACAGCAGGAGGAAATAGGTCATCCAATTTAGATATTTAACTGCTAGTCTTGAATACCTTACCAGGTACCTAGGTTGCCCAAATAGGACCAATTACTCTCATAATAATTGCAGGTCTGAAATTAAAGGCTTGGTTAAAGAAGGCTCCCGAGGCCAACATTTTGCACCTGGAATATGCACTCTTCTGAGTTTCTACAATGGTAGCAAGCAACGCGATGTACTAAAGTAATACATGTTGTTAACATCCCTTAACTGACACATAAACTAACACTGGGAGTATCAATGAACCAGAAGACTAAATACGATTCCACTGAAATGTCTCTAAGCAATAAAAGGTATTCATTTAACTTGCCAGTAGAAGATGCAATTGGGAACCATCTCCTGTAAACCCTGCCTTTTCTCCTCCTGATCCTTCCTACCCCATCCTCTGCCACCATCTTATTTTCCTGCACCCCATTCTTTTTCTTACATCCTGCTCACCCTTCCTCTTGAACTTCTTGGATACTTTTTGGGAGAAGAAAAGCTCCCAGATGTTTACTCAGATCATGTGCGATCTTCCTTCCTGCCTCTAAAATGGGGGCATTGAAGGAGGAGAGTTAAGTTCTTACAATTGCTTGGGAGAAGAGGGGACAGACTTTGGGGCAACCAGAAGCTTTCTCATCATGGCAGCAGATCAGGGCATCTCCATTTAGATGGCTGTTTGGGACACAGGTGGTGCTGTGGGTTAAACCACAGAGCCTAGGACTTGCCGATCAGAAGGTCGGCGGTTGCTCGGTCCCTGCTCCTGCCAACCTAGCAGTTCGAAAGCGCATCACAGTGCAAGTAGATAAATAGGTACCGCTTCAGTGGGAAGGTAAACGGCGTTTCCGTGCGCTGCTCTGGTTCACCAGAAGCGGCTTAGTCATGCTGGCCACATGACCCAGAAGCTGTACGCCGGCTCCCTCGGCCAATAAAGCGAGATGAGCGCCACAACCCCAGAGTCGGTCACGACTGGACCTAATGTTCAGGGGTCCCTTTACCTTTTACCTTTGCATGGGCATCTTGGCTGCTCCGCCCCCCGGCGATAAATATTTTAAGACCGATGGCACTGCTATCCATTGTGAGAAGGAAGAAGAAGACACGGCACAATACAAAATGAGAATATTTCAAAACGTTTGCCATAAACCTAAATTACAGTGCGAGTTACACACTAGTGGCTCTCCTACAAGAAAGATTATACAGCAAGCCACCTGGCAAATTAAAGCCAGGTCCCCCCCCCCCCTGGACAAGAGATTAACCTTAGCTGAGAATGGTAATGATGTCAACATCTCATCAGGATTCCAACTCCGTTTTTAGAAACAGGAGGGTTGTTCTTGATTTTTCTGCTCCCTTCATTAACTTTGTATATGATATGACTCTATTAAGACAGAAAGCTCTTAATACTTGTGGGAAAGCCATACAACTGAGGGGTAAACTAACTAGACAGTACAAGACACATGCCATTTCTTATTTTTTTAAAAAAATGAACAAGCAAGTGTGCAGGGAGGGGTTTAAATCCTTCCTCCTAGTGCCAAGATCCTAGTGAAAATTCTCCCCCTCGCCCACCCACAGCTAATTAAGGAAGGGAAGCTGCCATTGGTGCTATTTCTTTTAAAATACAGTATACATGAAATGCAATTGTGTCTTTCTAGTATTATATGGTTCGATCCAGTTATATAGCTGGACCCAATATTGGGTCCAACAGTCAAGAAGGCAGTTACTGCATGTGCTGTTGAGGAAAATGAGGGGCAGATGGGGCTCGTTCACCTGGGAAGGTAGCCCATCTAGGAGAAGGAAAACTCTGATTATAAACCTCTGCTACCAGACAGCTATACTCATCCACAGGAAAGGCCTTGGGAGTAAACTCTGAGGAACAATCCAGAACCGATGCCTTGCATCTTGGGGAGAAGAAAGGGCTAAGGAATAAACCTTCCCCAAATCTGGAGTGCAGTGCCTAAGACAGTTGGATGATGCCTTGTACATCTCCTTCTAGCAACTCCTGTAGCCAAGCTAGTGCCAAATGTATTTGGTCCACACCAGCAAGATCAAGGTTGGGGGGTCTTGTCATCAGGGCAGACCAGGACCTCCATACAACACTGCCAAGGCCTGCACCCCAGAAAGGTCAATTCACATGGGAGGCAGCAGTTATGAGTTAGCAGTCTCTGCAGCCGCAGCAGGCGCTGTGATTCTCCAGCGGTTTGACTTCAGCCTCCAGAGGCGCACTCCATTGTCTCTTGAGACAGAATGGGTGCCAGCAACAACAATATAGTTTGACCCTTAGAGCCAGATTTCTTGGATATATTATAGACCATGTTTGAGTAACAGAATGTGAGATTTTGGAAAAGTTAAGTGTCCAGCGGATGTTTTTGGAGAGGGAACAAAGTTGGCTTCCTGTGCACAATCAAGTCCCAGCAGGCTGTAGATCCCACATGGTTCTGTGTAGCTTGTTAGTTCTCTGCTAGTTCTGAAGCTACCTGGTTTGCACTTCTCAAACTAATGTGCAGGTCGGAATGCAGTTACCATTCATTTTGGGCTTATCAGAGTATTGCAATGTAGATTTCAGCTCCAAAAAATAAATAAATACAAATCTTGTATAAAATCCACATATTAGGATAAAACACATCTAGAAATGCACACTTTTAGAGAAAACAAGATTAGAAATTCATGTTTGTGGATTCTGATTGTATTTTCTCGCCAAAATTAAATTCATACGTAAATATGGAGCTTTTTTTGGTATAGATTCTTTTAAAAATCACAGATTAATGCAAAAATGGGATGGAACGGACTTATGACTGAGTGCACACAAAATTGAAACAGGTCAGAAATAGACCAACCTATCCATTCCTAGTTCTGAGTTATCTCTTCTCACTCACACCAGGGATTCAATGAGTCAGTTTGGAGTATACAGCCATTATTGCCAATGTAATATTATGATCATTTGTCTTTAAAGATGCCAGTTTTCCAATACTCTTCAGGCCTGGGTAATTTAAGAGAATCTAGGCTCTGAACCAAACTGTCACCCCTACACAAGTTCAAATTGAGAGAAAACGGAATACAGGCTTTTCAGCTTTGTTTTTTAAGTGAGAGACAGAAAAGGCAGATTTGCACACACACAAAAATGCTTTTTAGCAGAAACTAATTGTCAGAGGCTGCCTCAGGTCTCAGCTCACAGAAGACCAACGCCAAGCTCTTCTTATATACAAGGATGTTTATTGCCCTTCATTATTGGTTCCACAACCGAGGCGTGCAGCCCCGAGTCTCTAACGTCAGACATTTGAAGTCCCCTCTGACTCGGTCCCGCCTCTACACCGACTTAAGAGGCTTGTGCTAGACCACCTCTTCCTGTCTTTCCTTTTCCGCAGGGTCTTTCTGCCCCCCTGGGTTCCTGCCCTCCTGCTCTCTCCTGAAGCGGATTCCTCAGATGCCTGTTCCCCCCTCCTTCGTGCTTTGGGGCCAGGCTCCTCCTCCGGGCTCTCTCCATTTCCGCGCGCCTCCACATTTGAACTTGGCGCGCGCTCACTACCCCTGACCTTCCTTTTGACACTTACACTACTCCCTGTACTACTCTCCGCCTCTTCCGGCAGGACGTTCTCCCCCGAACTCCTTCCCCTGTCTCTTTCCTGCTCCGCTCCGTGTGTCACACTGGGAACCCCCCTCTCTTCCCTTCGTTCCTGCTGGGAAGCCGGCCCCGATCTCCCACTCCCGCTCGGGGTTTCCCTGCTGCTTCCCTGCTCCTGGCAGGTCCCCCCTGTGACCCCCCTTGTCCTGACTCGGGGCGCCCCCTCCTGAGAATCCTCCGATTCACTTGAGAGACTCATGGAAGATCTCAAGTCATTGTCATCCTCTTCCTCACTGTCCTGGGATTCTTCCTCGTCGCTCTCCGTCTCCTCCCTCACCTGTGCCTCTGTCTCTGAACCCCTGACACTAATTTTATCATTTCTGTTTAAAGACGGTATCACTGATATCTAAACCAGGAAATGGCAATGAGCACAAAGACTTTAGGCACCAGCAAGACACAATCTTTTGGCTTTCAGGACATCAAAAGAAGGGATATGAATAATGTCATATCAAGGAGCTTCCGTAGATCACAAGCTCTGTTAATTTCAAAGTAATAAATGCATTCAGCTCTCTGATATTGATCTTTCATTACTAATAATGATGGATGTGAACTATTGGTGGGCATTCTTTTTCCACCCTCAGAATAAGCAAAGAACAGAAACTGTCCTGCAAATGAACAGTGGAGTAGACGTTCTAAAGTCTTAGCTTAAACTTGTACTCCTTGTGGCGAAAGTTCCTGCAAAAAATAAATAAATCCAAACACACCGAAAATGCTTTGTATGTAAAACATGGTCAATAAGAGGCAGACTCAAGGATAAACACAAAACAAGGGATAATTAAAACATTCAGTATAACAAACAAAATTTAAAAACCACCAATAAAAACAAAATGATCATCATATCAGGGCATCACTATAGCTATCCCTGTATGAAATTCTAATGGACCCATCTCACATGCTTAAATAAATATACCTGGATACTTACAGCTACAGTGGTAGCTCGGGTTACATACGCTTCAGGTTACAGACTCCGCTAACCCAGAAACAGTGCCTCGGGTTAAGAACTTTGCCTCATGATGAGAACAGAAATCGCGCTCCGGCGGCGCAGCAGCAGCGGGAGGCCCCATTAGCTAAAGCGATGCTTCAGGTTAAGAACAGTTTCAGGTTAAGAACGGACCTTTGGAACGAATTAAGTACTTAACCCGAGGTACCACTGTACTTGGGAAGCTCCCCCCACCCCTCTCCAAATAATATGTTTCCCCAAGAACTCTCCCTTTCTTCTGCAAATAATAGCCCAGGCAATCTGATTAGGGGTTAGCTTGTGATTTGAAGAGGGGCCACAGGGTGGTGTCTGCTCACTCCATGACCTGGAAGGCATACTTGTGACATGGGGAGCCTCCTGTATCTGAAGTGGTTAATATTTCCATGTATAGAACCATATCTGTTTTATAAAAGCACCTTCTTAATTTTTTTTTTTAAAGTAGCTCATAAAATAGAAATCACTATGTAAAAAGGTAAAGGGACCCCTGACCATTAGGTCCAGTCGTGGCCGACTCTGGGGTTGCGGCGCTCATCTCGCTTTATTGGCCGAGGGAGCCAGTGTACAGCTTCTGGGTCATGTGGCCAGCATGACAAAGCTGCTTCTGGCGAACCAGAGCAGCGCACAGAAACGCCGTTTATCTTCCCACCGGAGTGGTACCTATTTATCTACTTGCACTTTGACATGCTTTCGAACTGCTAGGTTGGCAGGAGCAAGGACCGAGCAACGGGAGCTCACCCCATTGCGGGGATTTGAACCGCCAACCTTCTGATCGGCAAGTCCTAGGCTCTGTGGTTTAACCCACAGCGCCACCCGCGTCCCTAAATCACTATGTATACCTTCCTAACCCCCTGACTCCAACTATGCTATCGTGCTCCTTTATTTCCCGGGGTGGGGTGGGGAGTGAGAATCAGTTTCTTTCTCCTTTGTCCAACCAGGATCAGGTGCAGAAACAACCTCTGGAACCCCCACTGTCTCTGAAAAGCCTCAGAGCCTCAGGGGCTCGAGACGTCCAGCATCATTCGTTTGTTTACTTGCTGCATCTTCTGCCCAGGTCTGCAGACTCATCAGCGTGTCAAGAGGCTGTAAGTGCTCTGTTTCCGAAAACACAGTGGGGCTGTGGCAGTGATCTGGAGAAAAAGCACCTGTCAGGCTGAAATAACATGCTCGCCTGCCAGAAGCCAGCCAAGCAGAGAGAGCGAGGCTCGGAACGCCCTCATCCCATTATGGGCAGGAGCTATTCATTGCCACCCTTCACCCTCAGCCTGCCAGGTCTCTAAAACAGAAGAGTCCTTGGAGACCCAAAGAGTGGTGCCGTTATTTTATTTCCCTGATAGCACATCTCCCAAGAAATCCAAGTTATTAGACCAGCTAATAGACGCCACTTACACTGTCTTTTGAACTTCAAAGTGTCTCTGAGGCAGATTAATTGACACAAATCTATACTAGTAATTAAACCGACGAGTCCTTTGCAATATATATGAGGAATTATAGTAACCATTGCCCATGACATAGGGGACATGAGCCAGTTCGGATCACGAGTTCAGCTGCAACTTTTGCAGTGGGGAGAGGGTTGTCCCCTCCCCTACTTGTGGAGGCTTAGAACCATACATTCCCAAATCATTTGCGGAGCCTTTATGAGAGCAGAAAAGACTGTAGACATTATGGCAGAACAGCCAACAGGAGTATGAATTTCTCCAGATATGCACAATGTTGCTTGCAATTTTGCGAAATATACACATTTCTGAAAGCGACCCCCCCCCCATTATCATGCATTTTCATATGTTATTTCCACAAATGTGCCATTTATATACACACACTTTACACTAGTATCCACACTTTTGTACACGTTGTTTGGCTGGGGAACGGCACTGCCAAATTTGGAGAAGTGTGAATTTCAACAAAAGGCTGTGTTTCAGTTCACACCTTGCTTCGAAAAGTGCGAATTAGGTTAGGTTTGCCTCCCCCACCTCTAGTTGCAGGGCCCTGCAGCCCCTTTCAGCTGACTTTTCCACTACAGGCGAGAAAAAACTGAAGAGAGCTCAGGTTTCCTTTAGGTAAGGGTTGGCTAATGGCCAGTTCAAGGGGCTCATCCAACATCCGAAGCAAATAATTTCTGTTGCCCTCCAAGATCCTACAGGTGATTGTAAAAAGAAAAGGAAATGGGAGTGGTGGGAGGCACCAGCTGGGGAACCCCCAGAGGAAGAAGGTTCAGAGCCAGGGGATTGGTGGTGGGACAATGGTGAGTGGTCAGAGGGGGAAGAGGGGGAAGACTGGGAGGAGGAGGTGTCAGAAGCTGAAGAAGCAACAGGGTTTAGTGAGCAGGAAGAGGCTGTGGCAGAGAGCAGTCCAGACTCTGAGGCAGGAGAGGAGGGTGGCCAGCAGACAGAGATGAAGCAGGCTGCTGAAGAATCCAGGGAATGTCCAGCCCCGCTTCCCCCTGGTCTCCCAGAACATACAGAGAAATGAAGAGAGACGAGATGAAGGAGCCTCAGGTGGCTGGGGAGGATCCAAGGGAAGAGAAGCCTTAGAGAGCAGTGGAAGGCAGGGGCCTTCAATCCTCACAACTGCCTCACTGTGGCGAGACCTAATGGGAAGAGTTGCTGCGATCGCTAGGTCTGAGTTGTTTTGGTTTCTTTGAATAAAGAGTTCACTGACACCAGGTGTTTTATTGCTGAACCGGCTCTGGCTCCTGACAAGTGGGCACAGGGCAGAAGGGTGAAAATTGACCCTTCCCTGTTGATCAGCTTGATTGATGAGAAAAAGAGAGGGCAATAGCTCTCTCCCTCAACTGATCTGCATAGATTTCGTGTGCACATGCAGTGTGTGTCTGTGTGTTGCTGTCTAGACCTGCCTTCAACGAGGAACGGACACAGTGCCTCCACCCCAAAACCCCACCCCACCTCACTGATACTTTCTTGTCTCTGGGGGAAGAAGAACACCTGCAGTTCCAGAATCAGATTCCAGAGCTGAGCCCAAACTCACATTAAAACTCCAGGGTGGTTTTAGACCAAGCTATTTTCTCTTTGTATTAATTCACTTGACCTGAAGATAACCCTTTTCGTGTGAAAGGAGGGCATAGGGGGAACAACGCAGCCCGATTGCTCTAATATTGTTCGGATTTTAGATAGATCAGTTTTTGAGCAGCATGCCTGCAAAGCTGATTGACACACGTAGGCCCCTTATTTTTGCTTTCTGAAATATTTCAATTTTGTTGGCTTAAGTGGTGTTACACTGAGAGACCTTTTACAATATTATGCACAATCATTAAGGAAATGTACTGCTGTGTGGGTTTCAATTCAAACTGCCAAAGCATAAATAATTCTGCAAGATGATGTACTTCAAGTCAAAGGAGTGTGTGTGTGTGTGTGTGTGTGTGTGTGTTCAGTGGCAGTCTTTAATTTCGAAGTTTTTAAAGAAAATGTTTTTTTTAATAGGAAAAAAAACTTGTTCCACACTTGATAAGAGACCACCAACCTTCAGCCTGCGATCCTGATCTCCGCTGCAGAGTGAATTTACAGACACCTTAAATGACTTCCAGGCTGGATTTAAGTTATTCATCACCACCTATGAATGAGAAGGAAAGGACTATAAACATATTTCAAAACCAAAATGCTAAACACCAATAATTATCACTTGCAAATGAAGTTCTATTATCACAATTTTAAAAAAAAAAACTGAGCAAAAGAAACAGTATCTTTAGGCATTATTCATTTTTTGTATACTTTTTGTGGCTATATGCTAGGCAATCAAGTCAACATAATATTGAGCATGCTTCTTGTTATCTTCTATTTGATAATTTATTTTGTCTTTTGACGCCTTTCCAAAGTCCATTAAAATCAGTGGGAGTCAGTTAAAAAACAAACAAACCCAAAGGATTGTACATCACAAAATGAGAAAACAGAACACAAAATGGGAAAACAAGATAAGGATTGAAAAGTCTGAAACAACAATCTGAACAGAGAAAATAAATTTGCTTTATGGGCAAATTTACTAGCTGTGGGGGGGGGGGATTCACACTCCCCTAACTACTGATCATGCTCTCCAATTAAACACTGGAATTTCCCCCATCTTCTATCCCTGTTATATGATCTAAGCCAGCCAACATTGTTGGAGCACTGTGAAATGGAATCAAGGAGTGACAGCAGCAACAAAGCTGCTTTGCTAACATATGGGCAAACACATACAGGGTTAGTCCTTTAAAAGAGGCCCCATGGATACAGACTACACATGTTCCACGGGGCCTCTTTTAAAAGACTCACCCTGTATATGAACAGAGAGAGGAGAATTACCTGTTGCCAAAGGAGTTGAAAGCCTATCTATGGCAGTGGTACATGTTTCAGGTAAGGGCCTGCAAGCCTAGATAAGCTTTCCCCTTGGAGCAGCTCAAGAAGGCCAACGCTTGCTAAATAGCATGGTATGTGACGAGTGAAGAATGTCTATCTCATTTGGAGGAAATAGGGAAGTAACAAATGTCCCTCAGATTGACATTTCTGGCTCTGGGAATCTGAATGTGACTGGTGATGCACAGAATAATGGCTACTGGTAGCTATATATCTGTTTGGACTTAAACAGCCACCTCTCACCTTGACTACTGAATCACTTCTGTGAGGGAACCTTTTGGCTGCTATGAGCGCCCTTCATCAAATGCTTAAAAAATATATATTTCAGAGTACTGTTGGCAACAACATAGCTCACTATTGTGGAAACACTAGAATAAAGATGGATTAAGAAACAAGGGGAGAGAAAGCACCCACCATCCATCACTTTAAACGTACAATTTGAGGAGCCTCAATGGAAGTCTTGAATAACCTTCCCCAAATGATCACGTGAGCAGGGAAATGGAAAGAGGTGGGCCGCTAATCATTTGTGACGTGACTGGTACTATCCAATACATGGCTGCGACCCTGACATAGCTACATTCCCCCCAGCAACTGCACCATTTTGTGCATTACTATTGCTTGCTTACTTCTCCTGAGGCCAGGCACATGCTTAATGTGCTACTGAAGCGCAGGACTGCTGACGTGACAGAGCAGAATGGCAAAACTGCCTCTTCTTCCACAGAGCAATGCCCAAGAGGTTCATACGACTTTTTATTTCCCCCTCCCATCCACCTTTGTTTAGATCACTTCTTTGAAGTGTAGTCCCCTTTCCGAGTGGAATGAGGTGCCAAAACACATCCTCCCAATTAATGGGGTACTGCTTTCTTCCCAGACCAGAGCAAAGTGTTTCCTTTTGTTCCTGTTGAGCAAGGCTACTTCTCTTCAACTACATGGGGACAGGATATTCTGCGGGTCTTGCTGGATCCATGCTACCACTAGTCATGAGTGGTTGGTGTATGAGGCAGTGCCACAGAGGAGCACACACACACACCCAACATTGGCATCACTGTCACTTAGTGAGACTAGTCCCTGCATAATCCTTGTAAGCAGCAGCTGTGCCATTGTCCGAAGGGCAGCCCCAGCACACAAGACACTGGTAAAGCACTAAAAGTCTAGCACATGGGTAGGCAACCTAAGGCCCGGGGCCCGGATCCGGCCCAATCGCCTTCTAAATCCGGCCCGCGGACTGTCCGGGAATCAGCATGTTTTTACATGTGTAGAATGTGTCCCTTTATTTAAAATGCATCTCTGGGTTATTTGTGTGGCCTGCCTGGTGTTTTTTACATGAATAGAATCTGTGCTTTTATTTAAAATGCATCTCTGGGTTATTGGTGGAATTTGTTCATATATATTTTTTTCCAAAATATAGTACGGCCCCCCACAAGGTCTGAGGGACAGTGGACTGGCCCCCTGCTGAAAAAGTTTGCTGACCCCTGGTCTAGTAGTTTATATTATTTCAAAAGACCCTAAATCTCCCCCACAACAACAAAATTATAAGCCTACCAAGGGAGGGGGGGCCACAATAATGCAAAACAAAGTAAAAGAGGGTTGCTTTTGAACGTCCTATAAAGTTCAATGTAAGTAAAAACAAAAAGAGCCCTCTTTTCCTTGCCACAGACAGCTGTGCCCAGCTGATTTCAAAACGGGCTCATTTCTCACCTCAGTCCTGTGGACGAGCTGCTGAGTGGCATCATCATTCATCCGGAAAATTTCCAGAAATGGATCGGATTTGCTGAAGAAATCCTGAAATCGAAACATATAGATCGTTATTCTTCCAGGCTTATTTGATTTTATCCACACAATCTCTCTGCTCCCCCTCCTGAAGGAAAATGAAAGTTCATTCCATTGGAGAGTGACATTACCAAAATATATCACCAAAAGAAGAGGAAGAGTTGCATAAAATTTGCATATGCTTGTTTATGCGCACACCTGTATGATTAGAAATAATTCCTATAATTTAAATAGAAGCACATTGCATCTCACCATAGTGGGGAAACTTCCAGGCCCCTGCTCTCCCTTGGTCTGGTATGTTATCTTGAATGCAGCCTTCAACTAGGTTGCTTTTCAAACATAGGATGCCTTCAAATACAGGACTATCCTCTGACAGACCTTGGAACAGAGGACACAACTCTTTCCAGTAGAAAACATGACCACACTGTGGCCAAATCTGTACCATGCATTTAGAAGCCCCATGATACAACTTTAACTGTCATGGCTTCCCCCAAAGGATAATGGGAACTGTACTTTGCTAAGAGTGCTGAGAGTTGTTAGGAAAGAACTGTAGCAGAGCTATAGTTTGAGGAGTGCTTTATCAATTCTTCTTCCTAGGGAACTCTTTGGGAATTGAAGCTCTGTGAGGGGAAGAGAGGTCTCCTAGTAATTCTCAGCACCACCAACCCCGGGATTCATGACTGTTAAAGTGGTAAAATAGTGCTTTTAATGTATGGTGTGGATGTGACCTGTTTCTCTTTAATTTACTCAGAGGAGTAAATAGGCCTGCTCTCTTCCGGGTGGCCCTGATTTTGACTTACGGTGGATAGCAATCCAATAGGACAAAGGCCTCTATCAGAAAGGGTTCTAGATGTGCCTCTCTAGGAGGTGAGAGTCAAGTCACTAGGATGGTAGTGTGGCAATATGTCCTACTTTGCGATCAACCCTTTATTTGAAGGCTGCATCCAGTTATTTTTCAGTTGCTAAATCTTCCTTGAGAGCCAGTGTGGTGTAGTGGTTAAGAGCGATAGACTCGTAATCTGGTGAACTGGGTTCACGTCTCTGCTCCTCCACATGCAGCTGCTGGGTGACCTTGGGCTAGTCACACTTCTCTGAAGTCTCTCAGCCCCACTCACCTCACAGAGTGTTTGTTGTGGGGGAGGAAGGGAAAAGGAGATTGTTGGCCGCTTTGAGACTCCTTCGGGTAGTGATAAAGCTGGATATCAAATCCAAACTCTTCTTCTTCTTCCTCACATATAGCCAGAATCCTGCTTCTGAACAGAGTAACCTCCCACCTTGCTGTTTTTCAGTTCCAGAAAGCATCATAGAACGTTCAGTCATACAAATACCAGATTTGTGAAATTCTTCTGCTTCCAAAGGCGAGGATTCATGTGAATTTGACACCTGCACAATGGCACATCCATATGGAATGCCCACACCAAAGGCAACATTATGTGTGTGGGGAAGAGGAGAACACCTGCTCCTTCAACCATAGGGTGGCTCTCAATCTGTCCCTTCTTGTCAGGTTTCCCGTGACTATAAATTGCAGCAAGATTTGTAGCACTATTTTCAGGTTCGTTGAGACTCGATATTGTTTAACTCTGGCCTTTTAGTCCAAAAGAATTGCCTGCTTGTATATTGATTTCCACTATGAAGGCTGCTTCACCCATAGGGCTGGATTCAGACTCAAGTCATTGTTAGAGTAGACCCATTGAAATCTATGGAACTTTATGACTAAATCTGGATTCAACCCATATGGCGGGCTCTGCCAACCTAGTACACCCCAGACACTTTGGAGTACATCTCCCAGGATTGCTGGGTGGGGCCAATGAGAGTTGCAGAAGATGGATTTAGGGAAACATGACTGGTTCCGCCCCCCCCAGATGCTGAGCCAAGGGGGTACCTTCCCGCCTCCTTCCCAAAGCCTAGTAAGCCCTTGCTTTGAGAAGGAAGTGTGAGGGCTCTGGCAGGGTCCTAGAGTTCCCCACCTCCTTCCCAAAGCCTAGTTAGCTTTTGGCAGCTTTAGGAAGGAGACAGAAGGGCTCTAGGACTCTTCCAGAGCCCTTACACCTCCTTCTCAAAGCCCAGCGCCTTGCTTACCCAGCTTTGGGAAGGCAGCTTTGGGCTCGGTGGGGGGCATCAAGTTTTGGCCTTGCACGGTAGCAGACTTTGGGCTCTCAAATTTCAATGGCACCTTGTGCAATGCTACAATTTGTGAATAGTATGCTGCCACCATAGAAACAAATTAACTTAAGATCACAGGAAGCTGCCTTATCCTGAATCAGACTATTTGGTCCATCTATCCCAGCATGGTCCCAGTATTTTCCAGTCCTAACGAGAGATTTTGAGGATGGAACCTGGGACTTTCTGCATACAAGACACATGCTCTGCTACTGAGCTGAGTCCTTCCACTTCAGCTGCAAGGAAGTCCAGTTACATTTTCTGTAGAACGTATTTATGAATTTGATCCCAAACTAATTAAAGCTCATTCTCCTTTCCCCCTCCCTCCCCTTAAAAGGCAAGACTCTAGTGTAGTGGGAAAACAAAATATGTTTAGCCTGGTGGGGAATGTTGATATACGATATGATAAGCCGATGTACTGGACCAAAATTTAAATAACAGAAAATAAGAGGGCTCACCCTGGGCAATTTGAATTACACACTCATCTTTAATAATTAGACTCTGCCAAGGGAGAGGAGAGGAAACTAGGATACATTGTTTCATAAAAGCTCTTTAAATGCATAATGCAAACACTAATTATTTATAAAGTAATGTTATAAACACAGCTTCTGATACTATTATTGCCTGGTAACAATCCAGAATAACTCTTGCTTAAGGAAATATTTTTCTGCTTGCTCTGATTCAGCAGATCTCCATTCAGAGTTAATGATATTTCCAAAATGTTTATTAAGATGGTAAAATGGGCCTAATAGCATGTTCAATTTCATTTTGTTGTGCCACAGCAGGAGACCTCTTTATAGAAATAAAAGGTTTAACAGCATTGTAGTTTCACAATATTTTTATAACTCTGTCAATAACAACATACGTATGTGTATATGGCAAACATATACAATTCTCTGGGAAGATAGGCATGCAAATATTTTATCATAGGTTTATCGTGGATTTTAATTTGGCATTGAAAGTATTGTTTGATGTCCATTCAAGCGAGCTTGAGAGAAAAGTGTTTACTCTGTCGTACTGCATAAAGGCAGAATTAGGTACTAGGTACAAAATAACTGCAAAGTACACAGTATGGTGTAGTGGTTAGAGTGTTGGACTAGAACCTGGGAGAAAATGGTTCAAATCCTTGCTCCACCATGAAACTCACTGGGTGACCCTGGGCCTGCCTTTTTCTCTCAGCCTAACCTACCTCACAAGGCTGCTGTAAGGATAAAATAGGGAAGAACAGAACAATGTAAGCCTTAAGCTCAAAGGAGCAAAGATGGGATAGAAGTTTCATTAAATTACATTAAATTAAAACATGTAGTCCTTATTCCTATGTAGTTTATTGTGTACAGCTACAAACCACCGTGGAAAACTACTTATTTATCTGTTGCCACTTTTGCTGCCATCCTGCTAATTTTGACATACAGTCAACTCACAACTTGTGCACCTTTAACTTGTACGATCGCAGCTTTACACGTTTGGCGGCGGGCCACTCAAAACTGCACAAATTAAGCACACTCAAGGTGGAGAGATTTAAAGCTCTTTCTCCGTCAGATTTTCCCTGCACGGAAAGAGCTCTTAAGTTCTCAGAGTTGCTTGCTCGGGGCTGAGAGGCTTTTGCGAGACCTTGCGTGGCTGTCCAAGATAATAATAATAATAATAATAATAATAATAATAATAATAATAATAATAATTTATTTATACCCTGCCCATCTGGCTGGGCTTTCCCAGCCACTCTGGGCGGCTTCCAAAAGAATATTAAAATACTATAATACATCAAACATTAAAAGCTTCCCTAAACAGGGCTGCCTTCAGATGTCTTCTAAAAGCCTGGTAGTTGTTGTTCTCTTTGACATCTGGTGGGAGGGCATTCCACAGGGCGGGTGCCACTACCGAGAAGGCCCTCTGCCTGGTTCCCTGTAACTTGGCTTCTCACAGTGAGGGAACTGCCAGAAGGCCCTCAGTGCTGGACCTCAGTGTCCGGGTAGAACGATGAGGGTGGAGACGCTCCTTCAGGTATACTGGACCGAGGCCGTTTAGGGCCTGAAAGGTCAGCACCAACACTTTGAATTGTGCTCGGAAACGTACTGGAAGCCAATGTAGGTCTTTCAAGACTGGTGTTATATAGTCTCGGCGGCCGCTCCCAGTCACCACCACAAGATCTTGCAAGAGCCTCCCTAAACTTGCGCGAGACCTTCCTCGGCAAGGCTTTTATGTTCTCCACCTTGTGGCAGGCTCTCTCTGCACAGCAGCTTCAGAAAGTTGCAGGTGGTCATACCAGTGTTGGCGCTAGGCTTGTTCCGACAATAGACAATTTTGACTTTACACGCAATCTCCAGAATGTAATTCCCGCACAAGTTGTGAGTCAACTGTATTTCCATCCAGGGAGATGGACACATAGAGGGCCACCTCTAGGTTTGAGGGGACTCCTGGCAAATTCCATCCTGGCGAATCCGATTGACACCAGCAGGGCTTACTGGCAGTGGGTAGCAGAAGCACCAGGATCAACGACGAACAACTTTGAGTTCCCTGCCATTTAAAATTGCTCATACTGCTCTGACATAGTGCCACCCAGGGCATCATGGTAAATTTAAAATGGTGGGTGGCTTCTCAGGCCAATCACTACCATCAGGTAAACCTGCAGCTGAAGGATCAGGCAGGTGGGAGGGCCAAAATGGGCATCAGCATGAGGGGAGAGACTCCATCAGGCAAGGCCTCCTTCCACCTGCCTTGCTCTACCCTCTGCTTCTCAATGTGTATTGTATTGTATTGTATTGTATTGTATTGTATTGTATTGTATTGTATTGTATTGTATTATGTACTGTGGCTTGCCGTTGTTTTATTGCTTATAGTTTAGATATTATTGTAACTGTTGAGTGGATTTCTGTTTAACTTTTATATGTCTATATTATTACTTTATACTATTCTAATGATTGTTGAATGATACGTTTTTGATGGAGGTTGCCTATTTTAAAGTTATGTTTTATTATCACATTTTTGTATTGCATTAGATTGTTATAAGATGTACACTTTTTTGTTTCTTCAGCCTTGAGTATTGTAAGACAGAAAGGCGGTATACAAATTAAAAATGATGAAAATGGTGATGATGGCACACAGTCGGGGCATTTGAACCGCAGCAGCTGCTTGGGATGATGAGCGCCTATGTTTGCTCTTTGCAGGCATGCTCCACGCTTTGGAGCTCAGTGACCCAGGCCCGTCCCCCAGCCACCTTTTCTTTTGCTCCAGAGGATTCCCCACAAAAACACTCTCTTTAAAACTCAATGGGAACAAGTAACCTATGAAAAACATGAACTGACATTTGCTCCGATTGAACGCCAAAGAGCAGCGTTTCGCGGGGGAAACTCCAGGATGAAAACAACAACAACACACAGACATACCTGGACACAGAGTTTTTATGTAAGTGTGGACCTGTGCATGGAAAGGGTGAGGCAAAAGGGAAGTGTGGATAAGCCCTCTCTCAAGCTCTTTGTTCTGACACAAAGGTACACAAGGCTTTTCTTTTCTCTCTCTTTCTCTTGCTCATCCCTTCTTTTGGGGTGCAGAACAGCACCCCAAAAGGAAGCTGCAATTACTGGGTAGAGTGAGGAGAACCCCCACCACCTTATTTCTCCTAGAGCTTTCTCTTCCCCTAAAAGAAACCCATTTTCAGTCAGATATCTACAATGCCAACCAAGGCCTATGAAGACAGGTAAGCCTATGTTACTCAAGATTAATCTGCCCTGATCCTGAATTATCACGTAATAGTCTTATTTTAACAAAGAATCCTTTTACATAGCCATAATAATCATGAGGGTGCATCACTCTGGGGATTTAAATTTACATTTAAATGCTTGTAAAAAATCTTCCCTGTGTGAAACAAGTGAGAGCTGCAGCAAGATAAGGCAGCGTGAAGCATTCTGTGACATTCTCTCTTGTACAGCGGTACCTCGGGTTACAAACACCTCGGGTTACAAACGCTTCGGGTTACAAACTCCACTAACCCAGAAGTAGTACCTCAGGTTATGAAATTTGCCCCAGGATGAGAACGGAAATTGCGCGCCGGCAGCAGGAGGCCCCACTAGCAAAAGCGCGCCTCAGGTTAAGAACGGTTTCGGGTTAAGAAAGGACCTCCAGAATGAATTACGTTCATAACCTGAGGTACCACTGTATCTGGCTTTCCATTTCACCCCCACCCACCTGCAACATACAGCAACCACTGAGTGAACTCAGTTCTCATTGGGATGTGCGTTTGGGTTTCCACCTTGGTGCACAAAGGTTCCTAAAGATTGTATCTCCTGCAAATTATGGGGCTCCCCCAATCCTGCTGCTATCTACCCCTTGTGAGATAGTAGTGCTGTTTTGGCTGCGAAAGCAATGGCATTCACGGCTTGAACATCAGAATTAGAGAGATGTCTGTTCTAGCCTATCCATTTTCCTAAATGCAGTGAAGGTTCTTCTCCAGGGTGGTAAGCAGGTAAGCATTCACAAACGTTCTCCACTGATACAATCTTGAGAGAGCTGTACCGCATGATTATGCAGAATGGGTGGATTGGCTTTTATTCAACTGATGGAGAGAGTTCATCTGCCGAACACATTAGCACAGTCTTCTAAAAAAACACCACCACTGGTGCATATTCTCCTCTGTTTTGATGTTCCTTGTAAGGCTGTGGAACTCCTGTCTCTCTGCTTTTGATACATACTTGGGATCAAATCTTCTGAATGACCTTAACAGCTATAATGTTAACTCTGCCTGCAAGGCCATTGTTTTCGCCAGATTATAGAGTACACTTTTGGAAACAAAGGAAAATCAGCTATGGGTGCACCTGCTCTTTTGTAATTTGGGGGGTGCTTTTCAAAAAAATATATTTTTGGCATGACCAACAGAACACAAACTACAGCTAACAAGCCTGCTATAATCTTGTGCTGTGTGGCTTCGCATGCGTGTGTGTGTGAAAACGCTTAAATTTAGCCTCTCAAACTCCCTGCCAAGGAGTTAAATATAATGGGCAGGTTTTCAAAGGAGATTGAGAACTAGTAGTTCTCTCCCCAATGAAGCACGATTCACCTTTCAGAGGAGAGGCAAAACCAAAGTTCCTGGATGGTTAGAATGATTAAAGATCCCTAACTTAAGGATGCTATTAACCTTTGCACTTTAGTCAAATTACAAAATCATTACACTCTGCCCACCTAAATATTTCTGGCAGTTTTAATTAGATTTGCTACTACTAATCATATGCAGTCTTTGCAGGCTAATGCTGTTCATAGTCATAATCTCCCCCAGGTGAACAGACCTTCTTCCACCGCTCCCCGCATGGTTTTACTTTCCTGATTGCCTGCAATCTTTGACTGCAAGGAACAGTGTTTAAGCATTTACAGCTGAACCTCAAGATAATATAGTTCCACTGACTTAAAATGAATGGTCTCAGTACAATAAGCAGGTGCACAGAGGCAGGAGCAGTTCATAGGTTGAAGGATACGAGCCTCAGCAATGGAGTCAACCCTGTGCACAGACCTCCAGGCTGGTACCAGGATTGAGAGGGTACTCCATTCTTAAGGAAATCAGCCCTGAGTGCTCACTGGAAGGACAGATCCTGAAGCTGAGGCTCCAATACTTTGGCCACCTCATGAGAAGAGAAGACTCCCTGGAAAAGACCCCGATGTTGGGAAAGATGGAGGGCACAAGGAGAAGGGGGCGACAGAGGACGAGATGGTTGGACAGTGTTCTTGAGGCCACAAACATGAGTCTGACCAAACTGCGGGAGGCAGTGGAAGACTGGAGTGCCTGGTGTGCTCTGGTCCATGGGGTCACAAAGAGTCAGACACGACTAAACGACAACAACAACATGGCAGTCACCCTCCATATCTCACTAGTGGTGGCAGTGGCAGACATTTAAATGTCTCAGAGTATTCACAATGCAGCATCACTCCTCAGCATTATGGGATTTGTTTTAAAAAGTGGTTCCCAAATCTACCACTCAGTGTGGGGGTGGGGGAGGCCCTGCAGCCGGCACCCCAACAGCTGCTCTTCATCCAAAATGGGAAGAGGGGACCTGCTACTCGCCAGGTGCAGCTGGACTAGATCCCCCATCATTTCTGACCATGCTGCCTGAGACTGATGGGTCTTGTTGTCTAACAATATCTGGAGGGCCACAGGTCATTACTGCCCCTGCCCCCCAGCTGCTATATGAGAACTCATAATTATAGAGGGGATACTTCCCATTAAGTTAAATGAGGAATTCTCAGTTATTGTGCTTGTATGATCTATTAGCGTAACTGGAGCGAAAAGAGTGATCTGTGTAGGTCAAACCCAGCTGCCAACAATCTTAGCTGCACACAAGCATGACCAAGGAACAACCAAGGTGGTGTTGGTAGAAGCAGGGTTATTTTCAAAGGTTGTGGTCATTGGGATTGTTCAACTACCAAACCAGTGGTCCCATCAAATGTTCCCCTTGCCTTTTCCCCACATGCATGAATGGCTACAGTCCACTCCTATGTGCACCTGGAAACATTGCTGTCTTTCACCCCCTCTGATCCCTGGTGGCTCACTCCACACTTATTGGAAACTATTGTGTGTGTGCGCATGTTAAGAGCATTGTGTCCTGCCTCCCCCTACGATCTCTGCAACGCCTCCACCACTCATAACAATGAGAATTTTGCTAGCGCTGTGCAGACATTACAGTACAGAAAAATGGAGAATAAAGTTTTTCCATAGAATAAGGACTGTTTGGTTAAATGAGCAAAAAAGTTGTGCCAAACACACACAAAGGGAATTAAATTCCCTGTTGCCTGATATGCGCAGCTAGGAAAACCTTCCAGAAAAACAACAGCCCAGACTCAAAACTATTCCACGGAGTCCCTAAATTTATAATTTAAGGCATCAATCTGCAATGTTATGTCTTTGATGGCTTGTAAAAAAAAGCCAACTGATGTGATTGGCGGCATTTTAAATACATGAGGTCTCAGCATAATTGAATTGTCTTGGTCTTAATTACATTCCATTGGGATTCTCTTTTTTTAATCTAATTACTATGCAACTTGAAGAAAGCCTTATTATGAGCATTGATTTGAAATCTCTGATATGTTTAATAACATCAGCATTCCAAAAATAGCTGCAGCAGGGGATGTCTGAGTAAAACTCATTTGTCTGCATTCTTATGCTGTCTTTCGGTCAGGTTAACATCAAACTGCTGGCTTACCTTGTCATCCAATTTCCGTGCACTGAAGGAAAGCTCAACATAGTCATCGTTACCAGATAATTCTTCAGCAATCACCTAGGTGAAAAATCACAGATACGTTTAAATGGAGGAGGGGTGGGGGTGGAATTAAATTTGGAACAGTGCCATTTCCTAATGTGCCTTCATGAAGATTTTACTTATGTAGTAAGCCCTGTGATGCTGCAGAAATGTGACAAATGTGACAAGGAAGCTCGCCTGATGCCTTTGTTAAATATCTTTAGGCGCCAGGAAAAAAAGTCCAGCTTCTCCCAGGCCTTTGGTTAATTAAGCCATCTATGTCCTCTTAAGCTGTGTGTGAGGAGTGGTGGTTTTTGCTTTTGTTACCATGCATTTTTGTGATTTTATATTGTAAACTGCCCTGTGATTCGCGGATGAGGGGCGGTACAGAAATTTTAAAAATGAATGAAATGAGGCACAAATGCCAATATAATTTAAAGCCGGGATATCCCATTTCTGGGCACCATTAATTCAGCCCTGGGGACCCACTCCACTGTCTCTCAAGACAGACAGATGCCAACCAAACAAGGGCACCACTGCTCACCAGACAATGAGCTGAGAGGATGGGGCAAAAGTCTATTTTGTCCATTCTGACAGAATCACGCTGAATAATAAATCTGTTATCCTAGCAATAAGGGCTTCGTGGTGTGGAGAATACAGACTTACACATAACTAAGCAATATCATTACAAGCACTATCCCGAGAGGGAGACAATGTTAAAGTGTGATCCCACTCTCTCTCACACTCATGTACACAACTTGAAACTTTTTTAAAATAAAAATGTTTCAGTGAAATTGAGACTGATCCCCCTCACCACTGTGTATAAGGTAAAGGTAAAGGGACCCCTGACCATTAGGTCCAGTCGTGACCGACTCTGGGGTTGCACCGCTCATCTCACTTTATTGGCCGAGGGAGCTGGTGTACAGCTTCTGGGTCATGTGGCCAATATGACTAAGTCGCTTCTGGCGAACCAGAGCAGTGCACGGAAACGCTGTTTACCTTCCCGCCAGAGCGGTACCTATTTATCTACTTGCACTTTGACGTGCTTTTGAACTGCTAGGTTGGCAGGAGCAGGGACCGAGCAACAGGAGCTCACCCCGTCGTGGGGATTCGAACCGCCGACCTTCTGATCAGCAAGTCCTAGGCTCTGTGGTTTAACCCACAGCGCCACCCGCGTCCCTCCCATGTGTATAAAGGTAAAGGTACCCCTGCCCGTACGGACCAGTCGTGTCCAACTCTAGGGTTGTGCGCTCATCTCACTTAAGAGGCCGGGAGCCAGCGCTGTCCGAAGACACTTCCGGGTCACGTGGCCAGTGTGACTAAGCTGCTCTGGCGAGCCAGCACCAGCACAGCACACAGAAATGCCGTTTACCTTCCTGCTATAAAGCGGTACCTATTTATCTACTTGCACTTAAGGGTGCTTTCGAACTGCTAGGTGGGCAGGAGCTGGGACCGAACGACAGGAGCTCACCCCGCCACGGGGATTCGGACCGCCGACCATACGATTGGCAAGTCCTAGGCACTGAGGTTTTACCCACAGCGCCACCCACGTCCCTATCCCCCTGTGTATAGCTGCATATAAAAAAAAATGTGTTGTGTTGTAGAGCTGGGCGATAATCAGCTTTTCAACACTGTGATGTATCACCAGCCAAACTTCGCAATACATTGCAATGTTGAAAAGCAGAGGAAGGAACAAGCTGCATTGGGCCTCAGCAGGAGCAATGGTGATTTCACCCTGATGCCTTGCAGGACCAGGGCTGATGGAGCTCGTTCCTCCACATGCCAGGCAGTGGCTGGAGTCTGTCCACTGACAGCACCCAGCACGCTGAGGGAGAAACGAGCTGCACTGGCTCCGGTGCCTCATTTCCCCCTTGGTTTGAGGGCCAGAGCACGATGGGGCCTTCACCCATGATATGCCACTGAGTGAAGTTGCCATGGCACTCTGGCCCTCAAACCGGTCCTGGGCGATGTACTGATACATCACCCAGGCCTAGTGTAGAGAAAGGGGATCCGGAGAAATTTTTCTTCCTTTCTCATAATACTACGGAAGATTCAGTGTAGACAAACTGAGTCAATTTTCCACACACTGCAGAGGTAAACTATGGTATCTGCTCCCACAAGAAGGAGTGGTACCTACTGTGACATTAACATATGAGAGTGCTGGAGGTGAAATAGTTAAACAACTTACCCAATCAGAACCCAAGGGGGTGGAGTCAGAGGGACTATAAAACCAGCTCTGGGAGGGGCGAAGAGGGGAGTTCGTTGGGAGTTGGGTGGTTGGTTGGAGTGGGAGTGAACTGGGATAGAGTCTGTGGGTAGGTTGAGTTAGTGTAGCGAAATAAGCTGAGTCAGGAACAGTTAGGAGCTAGGAAGACAAGCAAATATCTGAGAGGTGGTTTAGTGAGTGAGAGCAGGTGGCAGAAGTTATAGGTCTGGATAGGCAGCCCATGATTGTAATTGACCGATACCGTTTATGAAACCACACGCTTGTTAAACTGCAATAAACAAACAGAAGTTTATGTTCCAATTTAACCCTGACTGGACTCAGTATTGTACCAGGTAGGGCCTGGGTGGTGGCAGCGAGAAATAAAGTGGTGGCACGGGGCTCAATAGACGGTGAAACGTCTGGGGACCCTGTGTGATCGCCACACCTATCAAATTGGATGGCTTTTAAAAGGATTAGACAAATTCATGGAGGGCTAGGCTGTCAGGTATCACTAGCCACACTGGCAACTTCTACTCCCATTTCCATATTTGCTGAAATTCTCTCACACCCCCAAGTGTTTCTGTTTACTTATTTGTTTTAGACAAGTCAGTGAACATTTGACTGCTCCTTATAATCTAGACAAAATTACTCTTCCAGGCTCACTGACCGGATGATTCACGCTGATCTCATTTGTTTGATGGGTTTCAGGTCCATGAGAGACATTTAACTAGGTTACAAATACTGTCAATATAAATTTTAAACCCCATTAAAATTTCCCTGAGTTTTTAAAATTGCATTTTGTGGCCACATGCCCATATTATAATGCTGATTAGATAATTCCTCAAATAATGGGAAACTAAAGAAAATACCTTGGGTTATATCTGGACTTGGGTTGCAGCGTTACCTATGTATACACAGAAGTCCTATTGAATTCTAGGGTCTTAGAGTTAGGATTGAAATCTAAGTTGTTTATACTTTGTTCCTATTGAAATTGGTGCGGATTAAGTTCTTATTGATCTGTCCCACTGATTTCACTGAGACTTAGTGCAATTAAATTTCTGTTGCAACACACTAAAACTGCTAACCCTTTGCAAGCTGGTACATGAAGATTGCATTAAAAAGTGCTCATCCATGAGTCTGTTTTTTCCCTGTTTCCCTGTTTTCATTCTGTGATTTTTTTTTTAAAAACCCTGCCATAAAACTGTATTTAATTTTTGCATTTGTATTTAAATACATTTTTAAACAATCTGGGTTATAGTCAATGTGAGGAATATTGCATCTTTTTTATTTATAAAAATCATCCTGAGGCAAAAGAAAAGCTTATTCAGATGGACCTACCGTTATGGAAGATTTTCCTGCCGTGTTGCCATGTTTCAATAAAGATTTTGAGAGTTTTCTCTGTGAAACAATCTGTAGGAAATGATAAGAGAGGGTGTTAGAAAATGTATCTAGGTTTGTGATGTAATTTTCCTCTAAGAAATGTATGTACATGTCTCACCAAATAATTCACTAAAACAGAGATAAAGTAATTCCACAGCGCAGGAGATCGCAATCTGGTTTTAAAGATGAAGGATTAGTGAACGATCTCAAAATAGTTCTTGCACAGAAACTTAGAAGAAACCTAGAATCAAGGTTGCAATTCTGAACACACTTGTTAGGGAAGAAGCTTCAACTAGTACAGTGGAACTTACTTCTGGGCAAAAAAATCCAACATGCATATAGGATTGTTGCCACCTCTGTGACAAATGGGTTTTTCAGTTGTGGCCCCATTTGCGGACTGTGTTTACCAGAGAAGCAATGACTAGCACCTTCCTTCATAGACAGTTTTTTTTTACTTGTCAGGCTAAGACATTTGAATTAACTCAGGCTTTGGGTGCTGAAGTTAGCCACTACTATTTTGCTCATCTTTTTGTGGGGTGGGGTAGGACATACAATTTTTACTGAATGGTTGGATGAACATTTGGGGAATTTTATATTGCATGCTGTTTTTAATTTGGTTTTCTTTGTTTGCATTCCCTGGTAAGTCATTCTGAGGCTTTTTTTTAACAAAGCAGCAAGCTGAGGTAAACCATCATCATTTCCCATGTTCCTGCAGTGCCTTGGTGGGCACATACTTAACTTGTGTCTCTTAGGGGGGAAAGCAGGTATAGATATCATCATCACCATCATCGTAAAAACAATAACTTTTCAAGTGAAATGGATATCATTTCTAGAAGCTGAAGAAAAGGTGAGCAACCACTTACAGTGGTACCTCGGGTTACATACGTTTCAGGTTACATACGCTTCAGGTTACAGCCTCCGCTAACCCAGAAATAGTGCTTCAGGTTAAGAACTTTGCTTCAGGATGAGAACAGAAATCGTGCTCCGGCGTTGCGGCAGCAGCAGGAGGCCCCATTAGCTAAAGCGGTGCTTCAGGTTAAGAACTGTTTCAGGTTAAGAACGGACCTCCGTAACGAATTAAGTACTTAACCCGAGGTACCACTGTATTTACAACCTCAGAACTTTTTTTTGTCTGAGAGTGTGGGCTCATGGTGAGAGGGCAAAAGACTTTCTGAAACTGCTCCTGTTTTTGTTCTAAATGGCTTTTCTTTGTTATCTATGTCATTTTAAATTGTGATTGATATTAATGATGTATTCTTAGTTTTAGATTTTGTTATTCATGTGGAAATTGCTTTCCATTTGATTGTGTACATTTTGATGTGTTTTATTTATAGTGTATGACTTTTGTGATGTTGGTAATTATGTAAATCTTGTTATGTTGTAAGCCGCCTTGAGCATTGTTTTAACTGTGGAAAGGCGGCATCCAAATAAAATGATGATGATGATGATGATGCTCTCTACTCACCTTTTCAGCCATCACCTCCACCTGTTTCATAGTCTGGGCAATCCCAGTGATAATCATCCTGGTGGTCCCCATTTTCCCCTCACAGGGCATGGCCCTCACTCTGATTTGTCAACTCATGGCATCACCATGAAGCCAAATGAGAGCGAGGGCAATGCCTCAGAACATCCCAAGCTGAACAGCACAAATGAACCCTTGCATCTGGAACTAGGGAGAACGGCTTGCAGCTGACAGACATGACCTGGCACCAACACCTCTTGTTTGGGAAACCAATCAGTGGGAGATAATACATTTTGGTCATGCATCTACCTGAAGCTACTTCTGCCTTAAGCCACAGCCTCTGAAGCATCAAATAAAGCAGATATTGCTGCTTTTTGGATTCAGTGTCTGCCCGCATGGCTGGAAGATTGAGGTACCCTGTCAATCTGCAAGCTGTTACAATTATCTGTCATATGCCCACTTAACTTCCTGGGGGGGGGGGACATGATTGGCACCTATTTTCTTCTCTGGCAACTGTGCAATAAATCAAAATGTGCCACAGCTTCAATGGTGGAAGGAAGAACACTATGAAAAAGGAGGGCTGAAAAGCAAAGCATCATTTATGAGAAGCAAATATCAAATGCAAGACCAACTAAAATGTTTGGGCTAGCTTTAAAAAAAAAGAGCTCTGTCTCTTGCATCTGAGTACCCATTTTGTCTGAGCTACATTTTCGTGCTTCTTTTTTAAAAAATAGACAAATGGTATGCAAAATGTTTTGCAAAAATATTATGTGCATAATGCATGTAACAGTCAAGCCCCAACGTGATACCAAGTTTCTGCAGCATCATTTTAATGTGTAAGTATTTTTATACAGTGATATGCTCTGTTGTATGTTTCTGCATACTTTCAAAAACCCGGAGCATATATGCAAGCAATAATACACATAACAGTGTATATAATATGTGAGAATGGGTCATATTGTTAATTGAAGTGGTAAAAAATAATAATACTTCTTGTTGAAATCAAGGAACAAGACGTGAATTAGAAAAGCATTGTGTGGGTTGGCTTGACATTGACATTTTCAGAAAATACTGTCCCTGCTAATGATTCCCCACCTCCACCTTCACAACAACTTTGTGAGGGGGTTGTGCTGAGAGATGATAATAATAATAATAATAATAATAATAATAATAATAATAATAATACCTTTATTGTCAATGTACAACCTGTGTATAATGAAATTAACCGAGCCTCCCTCCCCCCGACACAAACACTCAATCTCATTGCACTCTGTGTGCTTGTCGCACAACACACCAACCCCAAAAGTCAGTTGCACTATATTATTTTCTGTTCAGCAGCCTAACAGCCCATGGATAGAAACTGTTTTATCCCACCTTTGTCGCCAGTATTAAGTAGTGGGTTGACAAAGCAGACCACACAGAGATTCCTCCAAGTAGTTCTTTATAAGTAAGCTGGAACTGAACTGAACTGAACAGCTCAGCCGGCCTGCTTTTATGGGCAGCCGGCTGTCAACATTGTAACAACAACCCAGGGTTTCCTGCCTAATTTAACTGATGTGGACCTGAGTGAAAACTATATACATAATATCCCTGGTGGCCAGGGTGAGCACTTCAATACATAACAAGCCTGTTGGTACGACTGGTTATAATTCTGTATCTCCTGCCTGAGGGTAGAAGATTAACCCTGGCTCATTCAGCTTCTTGGTTAATGGGGGGTGGGGTGGGGTGTCAGCAGTGATTTCACTATCCAATTCTATGACCGACGTTCTGCTTAACAGTATCATATAACCTCCCACCTCTCATTGAGAGCCATAGTTCATTGCAGAGAGAGTGTTGCCCTGGAGAGTAAGGTAAAGGGAGCCCTGACCATTAGGTCCAGTCGTGACCGACTCTGGGGTTGCGGCGCTCATCCCACTTTATTGGCCGAGGGAGCCGGCGTATAGCGTACATGTGGCCAGCATGACTAAGCTGCTTCTGGCGAACCAGAGCAGCGCACGGAAACGCCGTTTACCTTCCCGCCAGAGCAGTACCTATTTATCTACTTGAGTTTGACTGCTAGGTGGGCAGGAGCTCACCCCATCGCAGGGATTCGAACCGCCAACCTTCTGATCAGCAAGTCCTAGGCTCTGTGGTTTAACCCACAGCACCACCTGCGTCCCTTGCCCTGGAGAGAGAGAGGTTCAAAAACCCACCCAGCTGTGAAGCTCACTTTAGGACTTCTGGTAGGTTGAGAGATTGTGACTGGCCCTAACTTACTTTGCAGGATTGATGTAAGGACAAAATTTGGCGGAGGCCATGTTCATCACTCTGAGCTCCTTTGAGGAAGGAGCAAGATAGAACGCAGTCCATAAACAGGTACAAGATGGGATTCATTGCAAACCTTCCAGTAAGAAACCCTGAGAGATTTCTAATGAAGTGTCAAACACTGAGATCTTTGCTCATGCAGTAGCTACATTTTCTTAAATAGCGTGGTTGGAATTATTTTGATGCTTCTGTCACTCACTCGCTCATTTAAAGGAGTGCAGTTCTCCAAGAGTAATTTTGCCACAGCAAATATTTATCACACAGAAATGCGGCTTTTTTGTTCTCCCAGCCACAAGCTGTCAAACAAACGAATAGTAAAATGGATCAATTTGGCAGTTAAATGCCTTCATCATTGCCTTCGACAGTAATGAAAAATTAGGCAATGCAGGGCATCAATTATATAATTGAGAGGAAATCAATTTTTACTGGCATTAAACTGCCCTTTGAATATGCATGCCTCTTAACTAGTCACCTTTTGGAAACTGCCATCAATTATAAATCATGTTTATTGCTTATTTATAGGCATAAAAATCCCCTACCAAGAAAGATCATAAAGACTGCTGGCTTCTAAGCAAGCAAGTTGCAACGAAGCAGAAAACAGATATTAGAAGCAGCTGAAATATCAAAAATGCAAACAAACAAATATCAGTAGTTCAGGGGTCACGTTTCAAGGAAGATCTCTGATATGACTAAATGAGCACCCTTTGACTGTCTTAAGTTTGACCTCTTTTGTCTGCATTTTGCAGGCGAAAACTGGCTTTCAGTGGGTAAAAATTAATCTGTCAGACTTATAATACAGTTCTCAGTCTGTACTTTGCTGATCTTCATTAAGATAATGGAAAACTTCCCAGGCTCAATGTCAGATGCTAATGGTGCACTTGGGCCCACCCCTGAAAGGGGGTCCAGACTTTGATTTATTTTTATTTTTATTTTTAAGTAAGCCTATGTCCTCCTGAGAAGGAAGGTAAATTGATGCAAAATGTGCAGGCAGCTTTCTAACTAATTTCTGTGAGATGAACCAGCCTGGCTGGTCCCACAATTCAGTGCTTTTAGCCAAGCAGTGAAGACAAAGTAGTGATTGATAAGTGAGATATTTGGACAACCAGTGACAGGAATTAGTAGGTAAAGGGACCCCTAACCATTAGGTCCAGTCGTGACTGACTCTGGGGTTGCGGCACTCATCTCGCTTTATTGGCCGAGGGAGCCGCCGTACAGCTTCTGGGTCATGTGGCCAGCATGACTAAGCCGCTTCTGGCAAACCAGAGCAGTGCACGGAAACGCCGTTTACCTTCCTGCTGGAGCGGTACCTATTTATCTACTCGCACTTTGACGTGCTTTTGAACTTCTAGGTTGGCAGGAGCAGGGACCGAGCAACGGGAGCTCACCCCGTCACGGGGATTCGAACCGACAACCTTCTGATCGGCAAGTCCTGGGCTCTGTGGTTTAACCCACAGCACCACCTGGGTCCAAAAGAGCTGCAGTTTCTCCCTCCCCTTTAGTGCACCTTATTATTATTATTATTATTACTATTATTATTATTATTACTATTATTATTATTTTAATGAGGGTGAAAGAGGAGAGCGCAAAATATGGTCTGAAGCTCAACATCAAAAAAACGAAGATCATGGCCACTGGGTCTATCACCTCCTGGTAAATAGAAGGGGAAGAAATGGAGGCGGTGAGAGATTTTACTTTCTTGGGCTCCATGATCACTGCAGATGGGGACAGCAGCCACGAAATTAAAAGACGCCTGCTTCTTGGGAGAAAAGCAATGACAAACTTAGACAGCATCTTAAAAAGCAGAGGCATCACCTTGCCAACAAAGGTCTGTATGTTAAAGCACTGGGTTAAGGTGATGGAGGGGTGGACTCTGGTGCAGTTTCCAAAATAGCTGCCTTTTGCAGGGATGGGGTGCGTGTGGAAGCTACTGTACACAGACTGTAACCAGACCGTTGTGAGGAGATGCCTTTGTGTTAAAACAGAATTATAATAACAGCAACGATAAAAAGCCATCAAATTCAAACCTTCATTTCATTCAGTTCCCACATGGAGAAAGCACAACGAACGAGTTTTGCCTGTAGTTATAGATTTACCCAGAAAGCAATAAGCAGGAAAGCCTTGGTTCCTACCTGTCCAAGAGTACATTCCATGCCACCAAGGAAGTCTGCATCCTTAAGCCCATTGTGGTTGCTGCTGATGTCATGGACTTCAAATCGCAGCCGTTGAACCTCTTCAAAATAGAAGTCCACTGTGAAAAGCTTTGAGAAGATGGGATTTATGCAAGTTCGGATCACTTCCGTCCTGTCGACCTGTCAATCAAAAGACAGTTTACATGAGTGGGTTTTGTTTTTTCAACTGGAGGAAAAATGACATGTAAAAATCTCTTCCACCAAGTGGAAGAAGGGGTGTAAATGATGTATGTTTAGCACAACTACTGCTGAAAAACACTTTATTTAAAACAAAAGACTATCAGGACATGAGCCATTTTTTATGGCCTAGGACCCTCGTACCTACAGGACTGCCGCTCCTGGTATGTCCCACGGAGGACCTTACGGTCTTCAAACAAAAACATCTTGGAGGTCCCGGGCCACAGAGAGGTTAGGCTGGCCTCAACTAGAGCCAGGGCTTTTTCGGCTGTGGCTCCGATCTGGTGGAACGCTCTGTCACAAGAGACTAGGGCCCTGCGGGACTTGACATCTTTCCGCAGGGCCTGCAAGACAGAGCTGTTCCACCAGGCCTTTGGCCAGGGCACAACCTGACCCCCTCCTTTGGCAATCCTCACAGAGCCCAATGGTTGCCATTAATCTGATTTGAACTGATTTTATAATGAAATGATTGTAGAAATGATTGTATCATTTTACTGTTGTTAGCTGCTCTGAGCCCAGCTTCGCATGGGGAGGGCGGGATATAAATAAAATTTTGTTGTTGTTGTTGTTGTTGTTGTTTTGGGCCTTGCTAAAATAGGTTTGGTGAAGTTTTAAACCAGCCTTCACCAATGTTGTGCCCTCAAAAGGTTTCGTACTACAACTCCCATCAACTGTAATCCAAAGTATCTGGGAGGTGCAAGGTTGCTGAAGCCTAGCTTAAAGGTTCATACTTTTCAGAAAAACAAATAAAGTCATTGGGGTGTTCACATGCTACATTCAGTGAGTGTACAGTCTGTGTACCTGCATACCCAACAGTTCAGCTGTACACATGTTCAGTTATTCACATGTAATGTTCAGCAGGTGCACAGTCTGTGCACCTGTGCACACAATAGTTGAGTTCTACACAACTATGAACAAGCACACCCTCTTTCACACAAGCACTTGCACGTGTACAGACAGCTTGTCCCTGTGTCCAGCGTAATGTGTGAACACACCTATTAGTGGAAATAAAACAGCATGCAGATGGGTAGAATTTCTTCATCAATAGACAGCAAAGGAGATGAGCTTAGGCAAAATTTTATCATCTGAACATTTGGGATACATAAAAGATGCAGGATTGATCGCTGATTTGCACATGCAAATCAGATGTTTCATTCCTTGCCAACCTGCAGATGACCATGTGAACAGTGAAAGGCTTTATGATGTAAATTCAGCAAAAAGTAAGTCACAATAAGCAATTCTCATAGAAAGTGATGGCACACGACTCAGTTGAAACAAAACAAGACCCAACAATTTGCAAATGGGCCCAAGGTGGGACTTGGGATGGGAACATGGGATGGCTGCCAAAAATGGCAGCCTCATTTTCAGTTCTTTATCTTCTCCCCTGTAGTAATGGGAGCATGTGACATGATGTTGCAAGTAGGACTTTCTCCTGCCTCCCACCGCATTACACATCATCATCTGCTTCTAGGAGGGAAAAGCAAATTACTCTAGATGCCAGAACAAAGAGGGAAGTAGTCAGGGAAGCTCAGGAGAGAGAGTCCTTCTCTGCCCCCATACATCCCAGCTGCCTCAGGGCATCTGTCTCCCAGCTCCACCCAGTATGACGGCCGAGACCCTGCCTGCCTGCGCATTGTCTCGCCAGAGTGGTACATGCTCTGCTTATCTCCTGCTTCGACTACTGCAATGCTCTTCTGTGTGGGGCCACCTTTGAAGGTGACTCGGAAATGACAACGAATCCAGAATGAGGCAGCCAGAATGGTGACTGGGAGCAACCGCTGAGACCATATAACATCTACGTTGGCTCCCAGTATGTGTCAAACAGATGGATAACTACATGCCTTTTGGAGGATATATGAAGGCAGCCCTGTACAGGGAAGTTTCTAGTGGTTGAGGTTTTGTTGTGTTTTTAATATTTTGTTGGGAGATGCCAAAAGGGGGTCACCCAGTCAGATGGGTGGCATATAAATAATAAAATTATTATTATTCTGAGAAGACTAAAGCTGAATTTCTTTGAACTGGAACTTAACTTATATTATAATTTTTATTGTTAATGTCTGCAATGTCGCTTGTATTGTCTGTTTTATTATTCAATCAAATAAAACAAAACGATATAACATACCATAGTTAAGCAAGCCATGGTTTATAAGCCAACAACAACAAAAAAGAAAAAAAGAAGGACATTCTTGTTGAGTGTTCCTGGTGTCACGTTTCTGTTCCTCATCAACGTCTCATTCCACCCTTAGTCGTGACCTGCTGGATTCTGCCTACTGTGCTTGAGGAAGGAAGATCAGAGAGCTCTCACTCTGTGAATCACGTCTGCAAATGCTGTGAAGGTGGAATCAAATCATAACAGCTCTCCATGGTCTGAGGCCTTTCAAGAAAGCACCACTCAAACCCAACGACAGTAGCTTTTCACAAGCTTTAGATTTTGACCGAAGAATTGATTGAAGGTCAAAGAAGAAATATGGTCTTAGCAGACTTTAGGCTTTCATGACCGACAGCATAACCCTACATTTGTCTACTCAGAAGTAAGTTGCACTATATTCAAGCCATCTCATTTCCTAGCAAGTGTCCACTGCCATATAAAAACCTATAGAACTTGTGACCAGGATACAGCATATCATCTACCCAGTAGGCCACTGCCATCATTGGAAGATGCCCTGTTATCTTGTATTATTATGGAAACGGTCCTTCTCTGTAGTGTCACCAAGACCCTGGAATAGCATTGCTCATGCCATTTTGAATGTGGCATGTTTCAGACACCTCTTAGAAGTGTATTTCTTTGCTCTCTGATCATCAATTATTTCCAGATTGTGCTACTCAGTAATGAGAGCCAGTATTTTACTATGTTTTGAAACTATGTATCTCTTAGATGACATGCACATTCCTGAAATGTTCCATTTTGTTTTGTTTTGAGAATCTGTTTGAACCATTTTTAATCTTAAAAAATATTTTAATATAGACATTTATAAAAAATATAAACATAAACATAAATATATATTTTAGCTTTGCAGATTTGTGATTGTATACTCTCTTGTATGCCTCTTGGAGATTATTTCTGCGAAGCAAGACACACATATTTGAAAGAAATTATGTGCATTAAAAATCATTAAATGGCCATTCCTAAATATTGATTAAATCTGAGAAGCCTAAGAGAGAAAACATTGAATGTGGCTGTGGAGAGCAGTGTTATTTTTAGGACTAATGGAAATTAACAAGATGAAACTTTCCAGGCAGCAATAACTTATATGAGATTCCAACAGAAGCACAAAGCAATTTACACTTCACTTGGTAGCTCATGAGTAAGTTTGGCTTTTTATTATTAACTCTGCTTTCACACCACTTCATCTCCATTCCACAAATGGTCAGAAAGGTCACCATGCTTCAGAGCTATTGCTTTCACATTGACTGACGTTTGAGAATAGTGATGAGTAGCTCACGGGACGTGGGTGGCGCTGTGGGTTAAACCACAGAGCCCAGGACTTGCCGATCAGAAGGTTGGCGGTTTGAATCCCCATGACGGGGTGAGCTCCCGTTGCTCGGTCCCTGCTCCTGCCAACCTAGCAGTTCAAAGGCACTTCAAAGTGCAAGTAGATAAATAGGTACCGCTCCAGCGGGAAGGTAAACGGTGTATCTGTGCGCTGCTCTGGTTCACCAGAAATGGCTTAGTCATGCTGGCCACATGACCCAGAAGCTGTATGCCAGCTCCCTCGGCCAATAAAGCGAGATGAACGCCGCAACCCCAGGGTCGGTCATGACTGGACCTAATGGTCAGGGGTCCCTTTACCTTTACCTTAGCTCATGTGAAGCTCTTTTTTTCAGCATAGTGTTGGAATGTCCCAGGATTCGTGCACTAACCTAATTGTTTCAAATCCCTGCTTTGCTCCAGGGGTGAGTTATTTAGGCTGCAATCCTAGACCTCTGCCTTGTAAATAAGCCCACATGACTTTTCATGCGTGACAAACTACACCTGCTGAAATGGTGGTGAGCTTGGCATGGTGCAAGCACAGCAGCGGAGTCAATCTGGCACTCCCATTGCTGTGTTTGCCCAGCGCCAGCTTCTGCCACCTTGCCCTCCTCCTCTCAGTAAGCACAGCAACACAGCAGATGGGAGACCAGTTGCCCTGAAGCGCTCTCCATGCAGCCACCCATCCCCAATGACTAGCCACTGGATGCCCTTTCATGACACCCCAATTCAGCTGCCTCTCTCTGCTTAATAGTAGAGCTGGCCCTGTGTTATTGTTAAAATTTCTGTATCACCCTTCATCCAAAGATCACAGCAGAAAATGAGAATACAGTGGTACCTCGGGTTATGTACTTAATTCATTCCGGAGGTCCGTTCTTAACCTGAAGCTGTTCTTAACCTGAAGCACCACTTTAGCTAATGGGGCCTCCTGCTGCCGCCGCGCCACCGGAGCACGATTTCTGTTCTCATCCTGAAGCAAAGTTCTTAACCTGAAGCACTATTTCTGGGTTAGCAGAGTCTGTAACCTGAAGCGTATGTGACCCGAGGTACCACTGTACAAAAAACAAAATAAAAACAAAACAAAAACAAACCACCACCACCCACACTTAAATTTGGGATATTATCATCTATTTTATTCTCAAGTTACCATATCACTACTTTGCTTCATATATATTTGTTCTTATAGAACAAGATACTACTACATTTAAGAAATAGCCCTGCATAATTTCTAGAGCTTTCTCTTAAACCCCCCCTCTGCAGTCCGATCATTTTTCTTCTGCTGAGAAGGCCTTTACATTCTCTGAGCTACTGCTTTAACTAATCATTAGGTACTTGATATTCTCGAGTGAGGTGCCTTTCAAGTGCATTCAAATGCACTTCTTCAGAGAGGTCCAGAATTTTGAGGCTGATCCAGCTGCTGTAAGAAGTGTGACTCTCCATTAAAATATGAAATGAACAGAAGACTTTTTTTTAGGTCATTCAGTTTGACTGGGAAGAAAATACATGAAGTAGAATAAATGAGCTATTTGAATTCTATGCTTCACTTTCCCCATAATTCAGTTCCTGTACTTCTCTTCTTTTAGTTTTGATGATATGCCAATACCCTGCCCACACTAGTTCTGTCTGTCTATTTATTTATCTATCTGCATACACACACACACACACACACACACACACACACACACACGTACGTGTATTATGAAAAGTTGTTCATTATACATTTCAAAATCTCTTAAGATAGCATAGCTAAATTTTGCATTCCTGACATCAAGGAGTAGGTTTCTACCGACGTTTGGACACATTTGGACACCATTTTGAATCAAGATGACAGGCTGAACCTTTCATAATTGTACTGATTTGAACCACTGATTTCAAGACTGCACTAGTTTTTCAGTTTACCAGCACACCCATGAAGAAGACTCATGACTCAACTTACTACAGTGGTACCTCAGGTTAAGTACTTAATTCATTCCGGAGGTCCGTACTTAACCTGAAACTGTTCTTAACCTGAAGCACCACTTTAGCTAATGGGGCCTCCTGCTGTTGCCACGCCGTCGGAGCACAATTTCTGTTCTCAGCCTGAAGCAAAGTTCTTAACTGGAGGTAATATTTCTGGGTTAGCGGAGTCTGTAACCTGAAGCGTATGTAACCTGAAGTGTATGTAACCTGAGGTACCACTGTATTATTATTATTATTATTATTATTATTATTATTATTAGTTTGACCAAACTGTGGGGAGCAGTGGAAGACAGGAGTGCCTGGTGTGCTCTGGTCCATGGGGTCACCAAGAGTCAGACATGACTAAACAACAACAAAAAATATTATTATTATTAGAATTTATATACCACCCTATACCTGGAGGTCTCAGGGCAGTTCACAGGACAAAATCAAAATATAAAACCACAAAATATATAATCAAAATAAAAACAAATAAACTTACATGGTTTAAATGGTTATATTTGTTACATATAACAATTTAGAAGATCTGCCACAAATCAAATAAATCTAATCATAGGAGTCCAGGCAGGTGAGGTTGTCATAAAAAGGGATTAAATCCCTTTCCATTGGACATGTTAACAGCTGCAGCATGTGGCCATACAGAAAAGGACTCTTCATCTTTGCTGTGTGAACTTGGGTTATGTGGATCTGACAGGCGCACCCTGGCGCCACTCTCCAGCATTCGCCAAGGTGCGCATACCAAGTCTAAAGGGCACCCCCAAGGACCACCTTCTACACACCAGGGAAAATGGCAAAGATGTTATTTTATTAGAGTGGGAAACCAAAGATGAAGAGGTTAAATCAAAATAAAAAAATTCCTTCCAGTAGCACCTTAAAGACCAACTAAGTTAGTTCTTGGTATGAGCTTTCGTGTGCATGCACACTTCTTCAGATACACTGAAACAGAAGTTGCCAGACCCTTCTATATAGTGAGAAGGTGGGGAGGGGTATTACTCAGAAGGGTGGTGGGAATGGGAGATTGGCAGATAGCTGAGATGAGCCTGTTGACGACTCTTAAGGACTGCAATAGGTCTTATAGGAAAAGGCAAGGGGTGAGAAGGTGAGAAATGGCTTAGTCATGTATAAGGCCTAAGCCCTCCCCACCTTCTCACTATATAGAAGGGTCTGGCAACTTCTGTTTCAGTGTATCTGAAGAAGTGTGCATGCACACGAAAGCTCATACCAAGAACTAACTTAGTTGGTCTTTAAGGTGCTACTGGAATGAATTTTTTTATTTTGACTATGGCAGACCAACGAGGTTAAATCAGTTATGATTAAATGGGCTCAGGATGTGGGACACAACATTCAACTGGAAAGTTGGGGAAAATTGTGGAATATTGACATAAAATTCACAGATTGCATACTATTAAGAGAGAATTACATGAAAATGATGTATAGATGGTATATCACACCTTTTAGCTTCAGCCAAATTTTTGCCTTCAGAGAAACAAAAATGAAGATGAACCGTCTTTGGACTCTTGCATTCTCACCATATTTACATATTACGAGCAAACGCTGCAAGATTTACATTCTTTCAAGCCTCCTTACTTTGGATGTTCCTTGGTCCCAATGGTCCCAATGAAACCAACATCGGTGCAATTTAGAACTTAACTGCTTATAATTATATTAACATTGTAATAATTATTGTTATAACATAAACACTGCTGAATGAAGGGGTTGTTCACCTTACTGAGGATCCAGAAAGTGATCTGTTCAGAATGCAGAATGAGACTCTTCAATTACTTTTTTTTATTTTAAAGGTGTTTGTGATTGGAAATGCCTTTTAAGGTAGACAAACAATGCCTTTTAAGGTAGACAAACAACAGTCAATATTAAGCAGGCGTGGCATAGTTAAATAGTATTTTTTTTTTTTGAAGCTATGTTTACTCACAGCAATCAAGACTGCTAAATTCTGAGAAGTCACATTCTGAAGAATGATTTCAGCTTCATTCACTTAAGAAATTTTAACACTTAACAATCAAGTTGAAGGAAATAAGTGATTTTTTAAAAACAAAAAAAAAATCCAAACAGTAACTTGTAAACAGGTTTGTCTATCAGAAAATAGAAGAGAACAAACAATGGATATATTTAAAAAATAAATAAATGATGCCCTCACATCATAACTGCTGATGCCTGGAAATAAATAACTTTAATTTTCTTTGTCTATAGTGATGCTGTTACTATGAAGATCATTATCTGATCTTCTTACATCGGTGTGTTAACCTCATTACATCGTTCCTGTAATTTGCCACTTAATGAATTGCCTATAAATAGCAATCCAATAAGGCATTTGATGCTGCTAAAGATCTCCTAATGTATACGCTTGGGTAAGCAAAGCATGATTAATACTCATGCTCAGAGATGGGTTTATGAATCATATCAATTGATACAGATCCAGTGCAGCTGTCAGTTTAAGAAATCTGTCTGCTAATGACATGCTCTTAATGAAAGATTTATTAATTCACTTTCAATGGTATAATGCAAATGGCAAATCAATTATATTACTGAGGCATTAAAAAGATAGGGGACCCAACAGGGTTCCCTTTGAGTCTCTCTGCCGTAAGTGAAAGTTTTGAGATGAAGCTTGCACTTCTGCATGTTAATAATAATAATAATAATAATAATTTATTGCGGCCATAGGCCCATACAGATAAAAACAAGACATAAATAACAGCTTGTGCACGTGGGAAAAAACAGCCGCTAAAACACTACTATAACAATAAAATACTATAAGATGGAATGGCATACTACGCCTTAATTAGCTTGTGGTGCTCCTTGGCAACGCTTTTGGGTAAGGACAGTGACCAGGAACCTAGCCACTTTCAGGGTCGTATGGGTATCCTTATCCTGCAAGATTTGGGCAAGGTGGAATTTTGGTGGGGTACCCTCTAGTTTCTTACTTCTGCATGTTGAGATCCCATTGGATCAGATTCCATACCCAGTTACACATTTTGTTCTGTATTTGAAATCTACTTGGAGTCAAGAGTGGATTTCATGCTCTTTATTCAGCTCATAGTGGTGAGGAGGAATGGAAGTTCCCCCACAATATCTGCTTTATATACATTATTTACACAATGGGCTGCATGTGATTGGCTAATTCTGGGATTCTCCGGTAGGCCAATCAGGTTGTGGATTCACTTCCACCTGGAGCTGGATTGGGTGGCTCCTGCGGACCAATCATACTGCTGCATTGTTCTAGGACCAATCAGACTGCTACATTCTGAATCCTATTGTTCTAGGACCAATCAGACTGCCACATTTTGGATCCTATTCAACTCAGTACATAACAGTATTTTAGCCGCTATCCTTAGCATCTGCAACACTGCTCCTATTGTTAGAGTTACCATGGATCTCTACATTGTTAACGGAACATAAGAAGGGTGATCAGGCCAAAGACTCTTCCCAGTTTTACATCCAGCAGATACTGGTAGGAGGCCCACAAGCAGGAGATGACTGTAGACATAATATTTGGTATTCAGAGACATAGGTCTATACATAGCCATCCTAGCTATTTGCTTCTCCTTGCTTTGCCCCATAGGAGAACTGTGATGTTAGCCGTTCTTGCCTGCTACCACCAGTCCAATTAGAAACATGAGTGGGTTGAACACTGCTTACAAGCCCTCAATCTGTTCCCCACTCCAAGGCCATGCCATCTGGCCCCCAATGCCTGGCACATTTATCACTCCCATCTCTCCTTTGCTCTCCTCTCCATATGCATACAGTTCAGTTCAATCACAAGTAGACAACAAGGTGCCCCCCACATGTTGTTGGACTACAATTCCCAGCATCCACAACTATTGGCCATGCTGGCTAGGGCTGATGGGAGTTGAAGTCCCAACAACATCCTGAAAGGACTACATTGGCTACCTCTTAGTTAGGTACACATGAATTGCCAAGTGGCAATCAAAGAGGGTTTTGGTTTGGCGGCCAGTTTTCTTCTCATAGTATTATAAATTACGCCATGCATTCCATAAAGTAGACCTTAAGTGTTCATAATAATAAAATTATTGGCCACATTTTCTTCATTCCCCACAATATCAAGTTTGGCACCTTAAATAGTGTTTAATCACTTAGCCTTAGTTGTTCGGGGCACAAGGAGAGTGGGGTTCAATTTAAATGAAACTTAAGAAAAGTCAAGTATTCCACTCCACTTGGCTGAAATGACAGTCAGAACTGGGCTGCCCAGATCCATTTGGCACCTTTGAAATTGCTCAACTCAACACAATCTAGTGATATTTTCAAATACAGAAGGGTTTATACTTGAAGAGAAAACTTCTTAATAGCTTAGGTCAAACACTCAGCCTTTAATATCTTGGGAACTGGCAGCTGCCTCGAGAGAGCCAATCCATCAAAGGAGGAGCAGCAAATAGCCAAAAACATAGATGAGAGTGTGCAGGAAAGCATCCCATATTTTTAGAACCTATCGCTTGGCTTTTTAAAACTTATTTTTCAGGGGCAATATCAAACAATATTTTCAATAAGTGTCGGCTGGATAGAAAATGATTTGTTAAGGATAACTTTATTGGCCAAAGCCCCTCTAACATTACTTTGTAACTGGTCTTAAGAATTATGGGTTGTATCCAATGCTAGTCCTAGAGTATGCTAGTCCAGAGTATGGCTCATTCATTTCAATAGGTCTACTCTAAGTATAATGTAGCTGGATACAACCCATTGATGGGATCAGGGACCCTTTTGCTTGCAAACTCTGAAGGGCACCAGGTTGAGGGAGGCTGGTGTAGATGAAGCAGTGACCTGTCTCCATATTACAGCAGTTGAAACAATTTCAGGTACATGTTCAGTGAGAAATAAATAATAATAATAATAATAATAATAATAATAATAATAATAATAATAATTTATTTATACCCTGCCCATCTGGCTGAGTTTCCCCAGCCACTCTGGGCGGCTCCCAATCAAGTATTAAAAATAATACAGCGTTAAATATTAAAAACTTCCCTGAACAGGGCTGCCTTCAAATGTATTTTAAAGATAGGATAGCTATTTATTTCCTTCACATCTGAAGGGAGGGTGTTCCACAGGGTGGGCGCCACTACCAAGAAGGCCCTCTGTCTGGTTCCCTGTAACCTTACTTCTCGCAATGAGGGAACCGCCAGAAGACCCTCGGCGCTGGATCTCAGTGTCCGGGCTGAATGATGGGGGTGGAGACGCTCCTTCAGGTATACAGGACCGAGGCCGTTTAGGGCTTTAGAGGTCAGCACCAACACTTTGAATTGTGCTCGGAAACGTACTGGGAGCCAATGCAGATCTCTCAGAACCGGTGTTATGAGGTCCTGGCGGCCACTCCCAGTCACCAGTCTAGCTGCCGCATTCTGGATTAATTGCAGTTTCCGGGTCACCTTCAAAGGTAGCCCCACGTAAAGCGCATTGCAGTAGTCTAAGCGGGAGATAACTAGAGCATGCACCACTCTGGCAAGACAGTCTGTGGGCAGGTAGGGTCTTAGCCTGCGTACCAGGTGGAGCTGGTAGACAGCCGCCCTGGACACAGAATTAACCTGCGCCTCCATGGACAGCTGTGAGTCCAAAATGTCTCCCAGGCTGCGCACCTGGTCCTTCAATAGCCCTTTCTTAAAAAATAAAGGCATATCTCAGCTATGAACTAGATATGCACCTAACCATTCTTTAAATCATATGTTTGCATAACATTTGACGTACACTGAACATGTACATAACTGAAGCAGCCCTTAATCTGGGCCTTCTGTGCAGTGGCATGGAAAGCTTATGAGAACTGTTGAGTGCTGGAAAACGAACAGGGAGATGAAAGTGCTCCCTTTAAGCTTTCAAGCTAAGATTCAGAGTACGACCCAGAACTGGATATAATGCAAAAAGAAGAGGAGTGAACAGAACATCTTTTCTAACGCCAAAAAGCCTCTGCTGGTTGTTGTTTTTTTTACTCTCCGACCCCACTGTACATTTAAAAAAAGAAAAAGAATCTAGTCATACAAAAAAAAGTACAATGAATCAAAATCATCTTGATCATTGAGGACTCCTGAATAGAAGAGGATAATGCAAAGGGAGAAAGGTCTTTATTTTAAAATAGCAGTGCAGTTTGCATTAATTCGGTCCGTTTGAACTCAATCTGTTTGAATCTCTTCTATTCAAATTCTGCACGGAGGACGTGGACATGAACACAAAAAAAGCTGTGGCCTGCAGCATCCTCAGGCAGTATTGGTCAATGATCAAGGGTCCCGTCAGGACTGGGATTGTCTCCTGCAGCAATCCTGTTGAATATCATCCTTCCTTTCTATTCCCAGGAAGGGAGATGAAAGTTTATCTCCCAGTGCAAACAGCACTTTCAGGATTGCAGCAAGGCATTAAAAAGCCCCCTCCCCATGCACTCAGGCCCCTCATCCCTGCAATTTTAAATTGTTTTAACTAATCCAAAGCATGTTAATTGCATCCACCTAATGCAGGAGTCTAGTGATGTATGGAAGTGAGAGCTGGACCATAAAGAAGGCTGATTGCCAAAGAATTGATGCTTTTGAATTAGGGTGCTGGAGGAGACTCTTGAGAGTCCCATGGACTGCAAGAAGATCAAACCTCTCCATTCTGAAGGAAATCTGCCCTGAGTGCTCACTGGAAGGACAGATCCTGAAGCCAAGGCTCCAATACTTTGGCCACCTCATGAGAAGAGAAGACGCCCTGGAAAAGACCCTGATGTTGGGAAAGATGGAGGGCACAAGGAGAAGGGGACGACAGAGGACGAGATGGTTGGATAGTGTTCTCGAAGCTACCAGCATGAGTTTGACCAAACTGCGGAAGGCAGTGGAAGACAGGAGGGCCTGGCGTGCTCTGGTCCATGGGGTCACGAAGAGTTGGACATGACTAAACGACTAAACAACAACAACAACAATGAAGGAGTCAACAACACAGTGCCTGCAGGCACTCATGCACTTTCCCTGGTGCCCACAGGGTCGTCTCCTCTTGCTGAAATTAGCTCCAAATAATCCTTCTATCACAGCCAACAGAACAGGTTGTGGCATGTGCTTGGTGGCAGGGGTGCTCATGACAGTTCCTCCAGTTTGCAAATGTGCCCACCTGTTATGTACTAAGCTTGGATCCTAGAACAATAGGCAAGTAGTATCCTAGAATGCAACAACTGATTGGCTTGCAGGAGAAGACCAGTCAGGCTCTAGGAGGAAGTTAATCAGCCTACTAGGCTGGTAGGATCGTAGAATGCAACAACTGATTGGCCTGCAGGCTCCAGGAGGGAAGCAGAATCAGCCAGTCAGACGGGACTCATTGTGTAAATAATGTATATAAAAGCCTGAGGTTTGGGGGGCAATTAAATCACTGTTTCACAAGCTGCAATAAAGAGCATGAAATCACTACAGCAGTCCGAGTATATTTCACCACCGGACCCAAAGGTTTGACAGCCCCTGATAACGAATGTAGCATGTGGTTTAGGATGGCCTGAGTTTTACAACTAATAAAACTTCTGCAGCTTACTTGGATGTTGTGGATTACACCATTGGCTATGGATCTTCATATAACTGACCCCAAACACCCACTTAAAATGAGGATGGGGACCATCCAATGGAGCATGAAAAGCTTGGCCATTATTTTGCTAACCCTCTCCCCCTACAGAATCATAGAATTGTAGAGCTGCAAGAGACCCAAAGGGCCATCTAGTCCAACTTTTTCAGCAGGGGGCTAGTCCAATGTCCCTCAATCCTTGTGGTGGGCCGGACTATATTTTGAAAAAAATATATGAACGAATTCCTATGCCCCACCAATAACCCAGAGATGCATTTTAAATAAAAGGACACGTTCTACTCATGTAAAAACACACTGATTCCCGGACCATCTGCAGGCTGGATTGAGAAGGCAACTGGGCCACATCCGGCCCCCAGGCCTTAGTTTGCCTACCCATGGGTTAGAGCTGGGGTCAGCAAACTTACCACGCCTTGGGCCGGTGTCTCCAGCGCCAATCGTGCGGCAGGCCGGAGGGCGGGGGAGTGCGTGCCCATGCATGTGTGCGCACACTATTTCCGGCGCACTTCTGGGTCGGAGGAGCACCGGAAATAGCTTGTGTGCATGTGCACAGGCCTCCGCCCTGGATGTGCACTGGAAATAACGCTTGCGCATGTGCAAATAACGCTTGCACATGCGCACAAGCTATTTCCGGTGCTCCTCCGGAAGTGGGCAGCAGTGCAACGCCGGTAAGAGCAGGTGGCAGCAGTGGGCGGCGGGGGTCACTGCGGGCCAGATAAACGAGTCCCTCAGGCCTTATCCAGCCTGCAGGCCTTAGTTTGGGGACCCCTGATCTAGTCCAAACCCCTGCAAAGCAAGAATCTCAGCTAAAGAATCCATGACAGATAGCCATCCAACTTCTATTGAGCCCACCTCCTACAGAGGTAGTCCATTCCACTGTCCAACAGCACTTACCCTCAGAAAAGTTCTTCCTAAAGTCCTATTTCTATCCATTCATATAATTAACTCCCCAGCAGCCTTTTCTCCTGAGACTTTTAACAGGGAGAGAGGCATCACCGCCCTGGCACCTTGATCCCGCTGACAATATCATTTGGCACCATCTGGGGTCATTTACTGCTGGCTGCGAGAAATGGCATTATTTTACACCGTGACATTACCTGAAATAAGAAGACAAGACTAATGCACTGGCCTGACTGGAAAAGAACAAAGGTGTTTGGAAGAATGACACAAGTGGGCAGAACCTTTCCTGATCAAATCTGTGCAGCGCATTGTTCAGTTCAGGGTCTTTTTGCCAGTCATCCTGAATAAAATAAAAAAAACACCCCAGGAAATGACAGAATAATTAACACAGACAAAACTGTGCTATCTGCTTTCAAACTCAGAGAAGCCTAACACGAAAGATCGCATCAGCGACATCAAATTTCTAATGCAGCGGGGGGAAATGCAATAAATGTGCAACCCCCCCCAAAAAAAACCCCCACATTTGGACTTCAAACAATCTTTTTCATTCCCTGCAAATCCAATCCCTTTACACTTGTTATTAATAAGAGAGAACCACGGTTTCTAACAGCTTCTTTCTATTATTTCTTCATAGGATAGTCTCTCCCTCTCATCAGTCCGAATCAGATAATGCTGCTGAGGAGATTAGGGAGACGTTATCCACACGAAAGTGAAAAACAAGGATGAGCAAAAATAAAAGTAATGAAACTGTTAAATCTGTTTGTTACTTTTGACCTAACGCTTTTGAGAGCAGGCATTGAGAAAGGTACGCTATCAGGTGTTTGGAACAATCTCAGAAAGATGTCGCAATTTAGTGGGCAAACAAGGACAACTGAATAATAGCAGCCTTAATATCAGATAGGCTTAAGGCAGGCTTCCTCAAACTTGGTCCTCCTGATGTTTTGAGACTATGATTCCCATCATCCCTGACCACTGGCCCTGCTAGCTAGGGATCATGGGAGTTGTAGGCCAAAAACATCTGGAGGGCCAAGTTTGAGGAAGCCTGCCTTAAGGTCTCCAACTAGACTTACAGGTGTCTGCAGTGGTGCTAAGAATAATTCCCTGGTCCCCAGAAGGAGGCAGCCTACTCTATTTAAGGAGCAGGGTCATGTTGCAGTGACTGATCTCCATTTTCCTTGTTTTCCTTTGAAATTCATTTTGAACAACTAGAACTCCACATTATTAGCTTTGCAAGAGCTTTTATTAACCACTCCTTGTAATTATCAGTCAACCAACCAACCAACCAACCAATCAATCACCTTCCACACAGGCCTCAAGGCAATGCACAAAATACAAGCAGTTGAAAACAAGACAGAAAATAAAATCAGATGAATATGAAAACAATATAAAGTAGACACCAATGGCAGAGACTTATTCATCCATCTGGAAAAGTTTGTTAGAACAGAAATGTCTTCAATTGTTTCTGGAAAGTGCAGGCATTTTGGCACCAAAGGCAGAAAGTTCCAACAACTGCATTTCCCTAGGAGTAAAAATACAATAAAAAGAGGTTCGCTAGCAATTTACTGCCCTTTCATGACAACAATCAAAACCTGCTGCCTGAGGCAGTCACTCCAGTCTGCCTAATGATAGGGCCAGCGCTTTGTGCTGCCCACTCACCTGCACTATTGTCGTCCATGCAACAGCACCTGGCTTTGGATGACAGTGCGACAAAAGGTGACCTTTTATTTCTATTTGTGAAAAATAGCAGCGGTATTCATTCTTCCTATTATTTTACCCCCTTCTACATGTCTCTCCATAATGCCATCCTAATTGGTCCACCTGTGGATATCAATCAAGCGCTTTTCTAACTCAGTCGAAGTCCATTACACTTGATTAAGAGAATGAGCCCCATCTAGTATGAAGACAAATGTTGACATTTATTACACCATCCCGTATCCACGGTTAAGGCATATTATGTTCTCAGCGCCTTTCCATTACTATTCAAATGGATTTTTAAAATGCTCTCTAATAGCCATATTGCAGAAAGTGCTGCACAATCATCTGGATGCCTTCAGCCACATAATCCATGGCAGGCGAAAGTTTAATGCACCCTCTGGCATGTGGGCTGTTTATCTACATTTCAAAATCAATTTAGGGAAGGAGAAGCTTGCTTCTAATCCACTTTGGGATTGGGATCAAAGTCATTTAGGCCTTTCCCATCAAAAGGCATTTTAGAAAGATTAACACCCAAAACGGTGCTTCCGTTGGCTTCAAACCATAGTTTTTTGGGAAAAAAAATCTTTTTTCTTCTTCTTCAAGAAAACAGTGCCAAGAAACCATTTATGACATTTTAGGTTCTACGACACCGAAAAAGCTAAACTGTCAGAGTGCCAGGAGGGTGATGATCCTACACCAGGGGTAGACAATGTGTTGCTCTCCAGATTTGAACCAAACAATCCTTCAAGTTGAGGGTGTCCTCAAATAGAGGTTATGGCCACCCTGTGTCTTCTCCACACAGTGCTTCAGTATTTTCGAAGGGATTACTGCTTCTATTCCAGTTAAAACATATAGAACCATTAGTTGAGAGAGAGCAACCAATGTAGCTGCATTGTTTTATACTTTATAATATGACCATATAGTCATATTATAGGTCCGTATAGTTAAAGCTATGGTTTTCCTAGTAGTGATGTATGGAAGTGAGAGCTGGACCATAAAGAAGGCTGATCACCGAAGAATTGATGCTTTTGAATTATGGTGCTGGAGGAGACTCTTGAGAGTCCCATGGACTGCAAGAAAATCAAACCTATCCATTCTTAAGGAAATCAGCCCTGAGTGCTCACTGGAAGGACAGATCCTGAAGCTGAGGCTCCAATACTTTGGCCACCTCATGAGAAGAGAAGACTCCCTGGAAAAGACCCTGATGTTGGGAAAGATCGAGGGCACAAGGAGAAGGGGACAAGAGAAGGCCAAAATGGTTGGACAGTGTTCTCGAAGCTACCAACATAAGTTTGACCAAACTGCGGGAGGCAGTGGAAGACAGGAATGCCTGGCGTGCTCTGATCCATGGGGTCACGAAGACTTGGACACGACTAAACGACTAAACAACAACAAAATATGACCATGGGACATCCAGGAAGTATAAAACAATGCAAGTACGTAAGAATATGTATCATTCCCAAAATACAATATTGATTGTCCTCGAATCTTCCGGTCAAACTTGGCAACTTCTTCCTTGGAGAACCACTGGGTCAGGTAAATGTGAACTGGGTCTTCTGAGCGCAGAAAAAAATGTAGACCCTTGACAATGTGGTGGATGCCTAACTAAATGACTCAAGAGATGCCAACAACCACACTAAGTATGCGATGCTACATAACATTTATTCTGGATGTGATGAGCCTTACTAGTTCACGGAAACAGAGGTCTTTTGACATGTGCTCTGGGGATCAGAGTATCTCTCCCACTCATACAAACTCTTCAGTAGCCTGAAAGCTCTCCTCATAACAGCTAACTGTATTCCTTCTGCTCTGCATCTGTCATTGGTAGCCTTAACTTTGACACCTCTATTTACAACTTCACACTTCAACACACACAAAATCACATCACGTTCCTCAGCCTGTGACATGCTATATTAGTCATTCCTTCTCCTCCTCCAACTAATTCCTACTTTATGTAGCCAAGAACCACAAAGACCGAGGGACACTTTGCATTAACAAGCTACCTGCCTCCTGGCTCAGAAGGCTCTGGGATAAGTACAACAGGGAGATACATTGCTTCTGAGCAATTTCCGCAAAACTGATATGTGTGATGCCGGGTGTAGGAGATGAGCAAACTTATGTACACAGGTGACAGTTTGCAAAAAGCAGCTGGCAGATCAGAGCTGGATAAATTATCATGCTACGGGTGGTATTCAACTAAGCTTTACTCAAAGTTAGACTGACTGAATTAATGGACCTAACTTAGTCATGTTCATTAATTTCAGTGGGTATTCTGAGTAAAACCAAACATCACTCTGTGTAAGGAAGGGTGAGCCTAGGAACACTTTATCAGGGTCCCTGTTATGGTGAAGTAAAATCAACCATGTATTTTACACCGATAAGAAAATTATATAAAAATAATAATTTACAGCTCAGAGCAGCATTTTTCAACCAGGGTCTCTTAAGCAGCTTCCTGGAGAGGCCCACTGAAATGTTGAGCTTCCTACCAAACACCAATAATAAATTAAGTAGCTAGCAATTCTCTGCCTCGGTCCAGTATACCTGAAGGAGCGTCTCCACCCCCATCATTCAGCCCAGACACTGAGGTCCAGCTCTGAGGGCCTTCTGGCAGTTTCCTCCTTGCAAGAAGTGAGGTTACAGGGAACCAGGCAGAGGGCCTTCTCGGTAATGGCGCCCACCCTGTGGAACGCCCTCCCATCAGATGTCAAAGAAATAAACAACTCTTTGACTTTTAGAAGACATCTGAAAGCAGCCTTGTTTAGGGAGGTTTTTAATGTTTTATCGTATTTTTAATATTCTTTTGGGAGCCGCCCAGAGTGGCCTGGGAAACCCAGCCTGATGGGTGGAGCAATAATAATAATAATAATAATAATAATAATAATAATAATAATAATTTTAAGATACTCCAAAGCAGCTGCTTGAGGAGGCCATCACACTCTGCCTAAGGGACTGAGTGAACCCCGGGTGGCTGCCAAAATATAATATAATATAATATAATATAATATAATATAATATAATATAATATAATATAATATAATAGGTTGAAACATTGCTAGAGAGATTAACTTGTTTTAAAACGGGATGAACTGCATGAAAAGCAGGCCTATCAGTCACTCCAGGCTCAGAGTCAACATTCCTCTGAATTCCAGTTGTGTATGTGTGACAAATAGGGTCTTGTGTCTGTTGCCTTCATGCCCTGATGTGCTCTCCCCAGAAAAATCTGGCTGCCCACTGTTGGAAACAGATTGCTGGACTAGATGCTAGACATGGGTGACAAAAATCTTTCATAATGACACATCCCCTATCTTTGATTTCACACTTCCTGTTGATGCTGTCATAAATTATGGTTCCTGTTTCCTCAGTGTTTTTTCTCTGCTTAGGATTCCTAGTCAGACATGTGGTGCATGCAGTCACTTCCCCCCTCCCTCCCTCCCCAATTCACTGAAGGTATTTTTGGCACTTTAAAGGTAATGCCTCATGTGAATATTCAGGGATGAGTGCATAGACACCATACATTTAAAGCACATTCCCCCACCCCCTAAGCCAAGGCTGTTGGAAAGGGTGCTGGAAATTCTAGCTCAGGGGTGGGTAAACTATAGTTCCCAGGTGTGTGTGGGTGTGTGGGTGGTGTACATCAAACATATGGTGCATACACAATCTTGGTGTGATAAAAAATGAAAAAGGTGAAAATACCTCAGGCAGACCGACCTTAGGCAAAATATTTGGACCACTGACTCCAAACCTCACTACATTTCTTAGTGGAGGTATGCTCCTGCTATGCTATCATCGCTATGAGGGGCTGGGGTGTTGTTTGGGATTATTATTATTTTTGTCAAGGTTGATGCCGCTGGTATTTTGTATCTTTATTTTAGATCTTGTGATTTATGTGGGAATTGTTCAGCTTGGCTGTGTATTTTTTCAATTTGCCCCCCCCCCCCAACGCTGTAAGCCACCTTGAGCATGGTTCGAAGTGTGGAAAGATGGCATACAAATGAAATTATGCAGGCAGGTAGGTAGGTCATTTTCCAGTCAGACAGATTCCATCCATTATCTCTCCATCTTATCTCACTTCTGGGCTGGGGGAAGAAGTTCTCCAAGTGACAGGAAGGCACAGCGAGGGAGAAAGACAAAGTGGGGGGGGCGTTCATTTGCCTCTCCCTCCTCTGCTCTGTTCATATTCACATAGCTACCTTTTGGAAACTGCATGTCCCGTTTTCCCTTTTGCCAGGTGTGGCCTGCATGGTAGCATGAGGCAAACAGAGCCATTCTCCCAATAGCACCATCAGCGCTGCTTACCTGGAAGGTGTGGCGCTAGGGCACCATTAATGCTGGAGCCGTGTGAGTTCACCAGCACAGTCAGTGTGGGCTGCTTACCTCAGCCACACTCACACCATACATTTAAATCGGGCTTCCTCAACCTCGGCCCTCCAGATGTTTTGAGACTACAATTCCCAGCATCCCTGACCACTGGTCCTGCTAGCTAGGGATCATGAGAGTTGCAGGCCAAAAACATCTGGAGGGCCGAGGTTGAGGAAGCCTGATTTAAAGCATCACCATATCTATTAAAACAGTCATGGTTTCCCCCAAATGAATCTGAGAGCTGAAGTTTGGTCAAGGTGCTGAGAGTTGTTAAAGGTAAAGGGACTCCTGACCATTAGGTCCAGTCGTGACCGACTCTGGGATTGCGGCGCTCATCTCGCTTTATTGGCCGAGGGAGCCGGCGTACAGCTTCCAGGTCATGTGGCCAGCATGACTAAGCCGCTTCTGGCGAACCAGAGCAGCACACGGAAACGCCGTTTACCTTCCCACCAGAGCGGTACCTATTTATCTACTTGCACTTTGACGTGCTTTCGAACTGCTAGGTTGGCAGGAGCTGGCACTGAGCAATGGGAGCTCACCCCATCGCGGGGATTCGAACCGCCGACCTTCTGATTGACAAGTCCTAGGCTCTGTGGTCCTCTCATGGAGCCACAACTCCCAGAATTCCCTGTGAAGAGGGACTGATTGTTAAACTACTCTGGGAATTGTAGCTCTGTGAGAGGAATTGGGATCTTCTAACAACTCTCAGCACCTGTAACAAACTACAGCTCCCAGGATTTTTTGGGTGAAGTCATGACTGTTTAAAGTGGTATCATACTGCTTTAGAGGTATGGTTTGAACGTGGCCCAAGTTAAGCAGCCTTACAGTGATAGCATCTGCAGACTTTTGCCATACCAAACTTGACCCTTAGAAATGTGCCAGACCCAGAAAGTCTGTAACTTCAAAATCTGTTAGAAACTTCCCAAATAATCATTATTAATTGCTGTTAAAATAAAATCTGTTTAGTGAATTTTGCACTAGGAGCATTTTCCCATGTGGCTCTGTCATGAGAAAAAAAGTTGCGTATAAATAATTTCTCTGCTCCCAGCACCTGCCATCCACACTGGGATGCAACCAGAACAATACATTTCCCCTGTAGGGAGGAAATTGATTTAGCCTCATTTGATGCTCTCTAGGAAGAAATCCTAGAGGTGTGAGCATCCTAGGGTGTTTCTGTTTACTATACAAAAAGCCCGATCCTTGAGGGAAAAAGGGCCCCTGAATCGTGGCAAGAGGCATATATTTCACTCATACCAAAGTCAGAGACTGAAAAGACCCAACTTAAGAACTACCGCCCAATATCACTCCTCAATGTGGATTACAAAATTTTTGCAGACATTTTGGCAAAAAGATTTAAAAGAGTATTGATGGAGAAGATTCATAAGGACCAAGCAGGTTTTCTCCCCAAAAGACACCTGGCAGACAATGTAAGGAATGTAATAGACATTCTGGAAAAGCTAGAGGTGAATATAAACACTAAAGCAGTACTGATTTTTGTGGATGCGGAGAAGGCCTTTGACAACATTTCTTGGAGTTTTATGAGAAAGAATCTTCATGGGATGGGGGTAGGCCAGGGTTTTGAGAATGGTATGGCTGCAATATATTCTGAACAAAAAGCTAAACTGATTGGTATGGTATGGCTGCAATATATTCTGAACAAAAAGCTAAACTGATTGTAAATAATGTTATGACGGAGGAACTTAAGATAGAAAAAGGAACACGACAGGGGTGCCCGATTTCCCCATTACTTTTTATTTCAGTTCTGGAGGTGTTGCTGAACATGATAAGAAATGACCAGCAGGTTAAAGGTGTGCAGGTCGGAACTAAACATTACAAGTTAAGAGCGTTCGCAGATGACCTGGTATTGACTTTGCAAGAGCCAAACACTAGTACAAAAAAGGTTTTAGAAATAATACAACAGTTTGGCCAGGTAGCTGGATTTAAGTTGAACAAGCAAAAAACTAAAGTTTTAGGGAAAAATTTAACAGATATGGAAAAGGAGAAATTTCAAGAGGAAACAGGTTTGACTGTGGTAAAGAAGGTGAAATACCTAGGGGTTTATTTAACACCTAAAAATCAGAATTTGTACAAGGACAATTATGAAAAATGTTGGTCAGAAATTAAAAAAGATCTAGAAATATGGTCAAATTTGAAACTGTCAATGCTAGGCCGAATCGCTGTGATTAAAATGAATGTATTGCCTAGAATGCTTTTTCTGTTTCAGACCTTGCAGATTCTCGACAAGATGGAATGTTTCAAGAGGTGGCAGAAAGATATTTCGAAATTTGTCTGGCAGGGCAAAAAGCCCAGAATTAAATTTAAAATACTAACAGATGCTAAAGAAAGAGGGGGTTTTGCCCTGCCGGACTTAAAATTGTATTACGAGGCAGCAGCTTTCTGCTGGCTGAAAGAATGGATGCTCCTCGAGAATACTGATATCTTGGATCTGGAAGGTTTTAACAATGCTTTTGGTTGGCATGCATATCTTTGGTATGATAAAGTAAACAGCGCTTTTAAAAATCACATTGTTAGGAAAGCATTGATTAATGTTTGGATAAGATACAAAGATCTATTGGAAAATAAAACCCCTAGATGGGTGTCGCCAGTGGAGGCCAAAGCAGTGAAGAGACTCAATACGGAGGCCGGATGGCCGAAGTATTGGGAAATCTTAGAACAGGATGGAGACAAGTTCAGACTACAAAGTCAGGAGAAATTGAAGCATAAAGTTGGAAACTGGTTTCAATATCGTCAAATAATGGAATTTTTTAAACAGGACAGGAAAATTGGTTTCCAGGTGGAAAAATCAAAATTAGAAACTGAACTGTTAGAACCCAATACTAAGATTTTATCTAGAATGTATAACTTGCTGTTGAAATGGAACACACAGGATGAAATAGTAAAATCTGCTATGATTAAGTGGGCTCAGGATGTTGGACATAACATCATGTCAGCTGACTGGGAATGGTTATGGAACACCGGTATCAAATTTACGGCATGTAACGCCTTAAAGGAAAACATTATGAAAATGGTATACAGGTGGTACATGACCCCAGTCAAGCTGGCAAAAATCTATCATTTGCCTGATAATAAATGTTGGAAGTGTAAAGAGACTGAAGGTACCTTTTATCACCTTTGGTGGACTTGCCCGAAGATTAAGGCCTTCTGGGAAATGATCTATAATGAAATGAAAAAGGTACTTAAATGTACCTTTCCCAAAAAGCCAGAGGCCTTTCTTTTGGGCATTGTCGGCCAATTGGTGACAAAGAAGGATAGAACTTTTTTTATGTATGCTACAACAGCGGCAAGAATACTCATCGCAAAGTATTGGAAGACACAAGATTTACCCACTCTGGAAGAATGGCAGATGAAAGTGATGGACTATATGACATTGGCCGAGATGACAGGCAGAATCCGTGACCAACGAAAAGAGACGGTGGAAGAAGACTGGAGAAAATTTAAAAGTTATCTGAAGGACTATTATAAACTTAATGAATGTTAAAAATGTCGTGGTTTTCAGAAACAAGGGGGTACAGGGATATATGGTTAGAAGATAGAAAAGAACTAAGTTGACAGAGACTTGAAAGCAATAATTGGGAGTTGCTAGTTGAAGTATGGACATTGGGATGCAGAGAGTGGGGGGTATGGGGAAGTCCAAGAAAAGAGGTTTATAAGAAAATATGTATGAAACTATGCGTGTTTGTTTGTCATTTTTATTGTTTGTTTGTCTTTTTAAAACGTTGTAAAACCAATAAAAATTTTATAAAAAAAAAAAAAATACAAAAAGCCCGAAATGTCATCACATTTAAAAATGAATAAAAGGCAGTCTCTGGACCACAGGCTATTTTTTCTCCAGGCTAATGATTTATTGTCAGAATAATAAGAACATGTATATTAATGATGCCACCCTCAATCAATAGGTGTTTTCAAGGGATGTGCACCAGATACAGCCAAGTCCTGAGACCAACCGGGCATATTCAGAGGGCAGTGGGTGAGTCACATACAAGAAGCCACAGGTGGGTGGGTGGGAGATCAGGCAGGTAGGAGAGGCAAACATCAGATGGGAAAACCCCATGAAAAGGCTGAAACCTACCCTAACCCCTAGTTGCATCTTCCTGATCAACTCATACCTATCCCAAAGTGGAAGCATAGTTTCCTTCAGTCAATTAAGGCTGCAAGCTCATACTCACTAACTGAGGAGTTTTACTGAACTCAATTGGGCTTCGTTCTCAATACTCCAAATATTCATTTTTGTCAAAAAGCTCTATACTTGTCTATTGTATACATGTCTAATATATTGAACTCTCTCTTTTTTTGTTGTTTAAAATTAATATTTAGAGTATTCCCCACCAAATACATTTCAGCTCTATTCAGTATCATTTGTTTTCTGGATCCTAAAAAAATGTTCTTTGGGCTGTGTTTTAGGGAACCCCATAGTTCATTGGAAACTTAGTAGGAGCACCTCAATGAGAAGATAATTATTGATGGACAATGGCTTGGCTGTAACTTTGGACTATGTGCTTTGTGCAATTGCAACAGAGTGCTGGACCTGACCGGATTGACCTTGTGCCCTATTTGACCTGAATATGTGTCCTAAAATGGTGCAGGATCATTCAGTGTCATGGACGGGCTGGATGCATAGGAGAGGTGGGAGTAACCAGCTGTGGAAGCCCCAAGAGAAGAAGGCTCAGAGCCAGGGGATTGGTGGTGGGATGACGACGAGTGGGCAGAGAGAAGAGGGAGCAGACTGGGAGGAGATGATGTTGGAAGTTGAAGAGGTTACAGGGTTTAGTGAGCACAAAGAGGCTGTGACGGAGATAAGTCCAGAAGCAGAGACAGAAGTGAAGGCTGGAGAGGTGGGGTGGGGGAAGAGGCAGAGATAAGGTAGGGTTCTGAAGAAGCCAGGGGATTTCCCCCTCCTGCTGTGATCAGCTCTCCTCTCCCTCTGTCAAGCTCGGAGAGTCATCCCCTCCCTTAGGTAACTTCACAGATAAGAATTAACGAGCAGTTGATAAATTTATAGTCCTTTTATTACAGTTTCATGTTGAGGTCACGAAACACACAGCTCTCCGCGAGGAGGGCAGTTGCTTACTCTGAATCTGATTCCCTACTTTCGCAGCAAGGAGCGCGCCAACAGGAAGTCCCTCCCCCTTTCTGCCTCCTTTGTTCCCTGATACGTTCGGACCTCCGAGTCGGTGGGAAGCGGGGTTTCCCCACACTCTCGATTGATGTGTCTCCCAACTGCCCCCACCCTCCTGAATCTCTTGTCATTATCTCATAGCTGGGTAGCTCCTCCCTAATCCGTTCAGATTCTGCATCTGTGTCTGCCTGTTTCTCTGCTTCTGAAAACACCGGAGGTGGTGGTGTGTGTGAATATTCCCCGTCCGCCTCTTCTGAGAGAAGCTGATCTGCCTGTGACTGCATTCCTCCATCTTTCAGATCCAGACCATTTCCTGACACCCTGGTTTTCCAGGACCAGAAGCGGTATGAAGAGAGTGCAGCAGAGACAGACAAGGCGACAAAAACTCAAGATTGCTTGGGAAGGACCCAGGGGAGGAAGAGACTTAGCCGCATCAAGCAGTTGGTCCCTTACCTTTCCCACCCTGACCTGGCCACAGTGATCCATGCGACAGTCACCTCCAGGCTTGACTACTATAATTCACTCTATGCGGGGCTGCCCTTGAAGCTGTCCCAGAAACTCCAGCGGGTGCAGAATGCTGCAGCGAGGCTCCTCACGGGGTCTCTGCCATGGGAGCATATTCACCCAGTGCTTTTCCAGATGCACTGGCTCCCGGTAGAGTACAGGGTCAGATTTAAGGTGCTGGTTTTGACCTTTAAAGCCCTTCACGGCCTAGGACCCTTGTACCTATGGGACCGCCTCTCCTGGTATGCCCCATGGAGGACCTTAAGGTCCATAAATAGCAACACCCTAGAGGTCCCGAGCCCTAAGGAAGTTAGATTTGCCTCAACCAGAGCCAGGGCCTTTTCAACACTGGCTCTGGCCTGGTGGAACGTTCTGTCTCATGAGACCAGGGCCCTGCGGGATTTGATTTCTTTCAGCAGGACCTGTAAGACAAGAGTTGTTCTGCCTGGACTTTAGCTTAGAATCAATTTGATTCCCCCCCCTCTTTCTTTTTTCCTTTCTTCTCCTGTGAAGAGGCTGCATCTTAATGTTTTAATGTTGTATTTTAATCTTGTTTTTTAAGTTGTATTTTAATCAACTTGTTTTTATTATTGGTTGTTAGCCGCCCTAAGTCTTGTTTTCTTGAATAAAGGGTTAACTTCACTGACACTTTGTGATTTATTGCTGATCTGCACCTGGCACCTGCCCCCGACATCTACAATACTCAGGGGAGTCTGTAACAGACATGTCACAGTGGAAAGCATCCCCGTCCCTCCCATTAGGCACAGTGAGGGCAACTACCTTAAGTGGGTTGGGGCAGCAGCAACATTCCCCACCTGTTCTTCCTAAGACCCTCAACCATTTCCCTCTCTGTTGCCATGTGGCCCCTCCTGGACCTCCAACTCTGGCTTGCTGCCTAAGGTGTGGTGGCAGATGCCATCCCATTGCTGGTATTGAAATAAGATTTGACTGCCTGTTCAACCCATCAGTCCAGTACATGGAACGGGAAAAGGGCACCACTCTGTTCTTCACTCCTGGTGGCAAAATGTCTTGAGCAGGCCCTGCCCACAAAGGTGGTTAATTTGAATGCTTAAAAGGATGAGTTGATGCTGCTGTCAAAAGGCAGGAGCTGCCAATAGCCTGAGCAGACAAATGAATGTGTTTAAAAATTCCTTCTGCTTCCCTCTTAGACGGGAAGCCACGAGAGTCTCCTGTCGAATTGCCCATTCCTTGGCTTTTAAATCAGGCCAATCATTCTGTGTACAGTTCAAGCTGAGCCAGAGATGTCACCCAGCTGACAACCCAGAGGACGTCACACTGCTTGAGTGCCTAAACAGCAGAGCTATTCAGACCTTGAGCAGGAGGGGGAGAGGACCCTAAAAGCTTTTGATAATGTCCTTTTAGTCTGATGAACATGTCTGATAAAGAAGCAGTGGAGATGCTCAAATTTGTTGTAGGTTTTTTAATAGTCACTAAGGGCTTGCCCACACTTCTGCATTTCCTGTTTGCTCTTTATCACTAAACTGAAACAAACAGCAATTTGCTAAACTGTGGGTTTTCCCTGGGGGAAAGCAGTGGAGCAAATGGAGGTATAGATGAGCCCTAAGTTGGGGAGGGGGTGCACTTTTAGATCTGCGGAATCTAAAACTTTCTACCACTCACACTAATGGAATTTGGTCTTTGTTTACAGCTGACATTTCAGTTCCCAGACACTAAACCTGAAGTTTAAAAAGTTTGCTTCAATCCCTTTGTCCCTCAGCGACTACATGCTGGTGACCTACACACCAGGTTTCCAAAATAAAGTTCTGGTCCCCATCTGGGGTTTTTAAAATATATACAAACAACAATAATTAAATGTATTCGTGGTGACCTCTTGGGTGTTCTTTTCCTACCAGGGCCACTGCCACTGCCAGAGAAGCAAGACACAACAGCAGTGGCTTCTGGAATCTGGAATCTGCAGTTGTGTAACTCCAGTAAGCAAGACTTTGGTGGGGCAGAGGGGTCCCCACCTTCCTGTTTTGCCTCAGGTGGCAAAATGGGATGAACTGCCCCTGCCAACTCTGTGTGTGTGTGTGTGTGTGTGTGTGTGTGTGTATCTATATCTATATCTATATCTATATCTATATCTATATCTATATCTATATCTATATCTATATCTATATCTATATCTATATCTATATCTATATCTATATCTATATATCTACATCTATATCTACATTACAGTTTTTTAAAGGATAAAGGTAAAGGAACCCCTGACCATTAGGTCCAGTCGTGGTCGACTCTGGGGTTGCGGTGCTCATCTCGCTTTATTGGCCAAGGGAGCCGGCATACAGCTTCTGGGTCATGTGGCCAGCATGACTAAGCCGCTTCTGGTGGACTAGGAAACGCTGTTTACCTTCCTGCCGGAGCGGTTCCTATTTATCTACTTGCACTTTGACGTGCTTTCGAACTGCTAGGTTGGCAGGAGCAGGGACCGAGCAATGGGAGCTCACCCTGTCGCAGGGATTCGAACTGCCGACCTTCTGATCGGCAAGTCCTAGGCTCTTTTATTTAACTCACAGCGCCACCCGCGTCCCTTTTTTAAAGGATAATTATCCACAATTATTAATATGATTTTAAGCCTTCCTGTCTTCTCTAAAAGTAAACATCCAACATAGAATTAAACTAGCATACAACATCTGTATCAGCCTATGTCAACCTGGGACAATCCAGATGTTTTTGATGAAACAAAACCTCTGCAGGGCACCGCTTACCAAAGGCAAGTAATAAGTAGTGAACCAGCATCCGACATCCTCTTTCAGGTTCAGAAACAGGACTCTATGTTTCTTCTTCATCATACTGAATGGCAGTGGGTTTTGGGGTTTTTTGTCTTTAATCTTTATGGAAGATCTACAGCTCTGAGCAAAATCAGCAAGTTTTTGTGTCACCTGGGACGTGCTGGAAATCACTTTTTATGTATGAGCTTAGATATATTCTGCTTTGAACAACTTTATAGCTCTCCAGCAAACTCGTGACTGCAAATAGAAAAGGATATCTCCAGCCCACGGGGAGGGAAGGGGGGATTTTTAATTTATGGAAATCCTGATAGATAAGACTTTTATGAATTCATTAGGATGCAAGTGGGAGGGAGCTGCAACAAAACGTTGCACTAGGAGCCTCTCCTTCGAAACTGGACTGCTTTGCAAGAAGGGGCCATAGCTCACTGAATGCTGGGGGTCACAGATTTAATCCCTGGTACTTCTAGGTAGTAGACAAAACTGAGCTAGGTGTACTAGAGGTCTGACTCTGTTTATCACAGCTTCCCATGTCCCTACGCTCAGGGTGCCAGCCAACCTGCTATGTGCTCCACTGAAACACAATGTTCCTCGGCTATTGACCATGCTCAGTCCTCGTGGGGCTGTTCTCTGCGGTGTCCCCCATTTTGAAAGATCTTGTGTGCACCTGAAAATTTTGGGGTTTCCTAAAATGTGAAGATAAACCCCTCTTGCTCCTCGGGAGTCCTATTTTTGCTGCCTGGCGGCCACACAAACTAACTTCACTATGAGAAGGTGTGATGAAGCATTGTGAGAATCAAGTGCTCTTAAACAGGAGCAGAAAGATGCTGATTCCTCTCCTCACCTGCCTCTATAGTCTGATTGATGTGTGGCGTTTTTCTACGCTGATGACTAATCTCCATGTAGGAGATTTATAAAAAGTGTGTGTGTGTGTGTGTGTGTGTGTGTGAGAGAGAGAGAGAGAGAGAGAGAGAGAGAGAGAGAGAGTCTTATTTCCTCAGTTACAATCTGCATTCTCTTGGGAACCTTTTGGGTGAAATGTCATGACCCTGAAACACCTTCAGGTGCTGGAGCAACGCCAAGTTACTGTGAAAACAAGGATGCTGCAAATTAGCAGCAGAGCGAACACGTTCTGCTTTTCATACTGCACGGTTTCTGCATATATCCACCTAAAAAAGAATGTGCAAAGCAATGATTCCACCAGGGAACGACTGGGGTGAAAAAATAAAAACCAGCAAACTAAATTGCAGGAGCAAAAGAATTTAACCTTTCTAAACTCTCAAGGTAGCAATTGCAGGGTAGGGCCCAGGGAATGTTCAAGCACATACAGAGAGAGAGAGAGAGAGAGAGAGAGAGAGAGAGAGAGAGAGAGAGAACTCTCCTTCTACAGACACAGCTGAGCATTTTGAAGAACAGTACTGCAGACCACATTACTCTTTAATAAACAGGAGATTAAATATTTATTCCATCTTTTTCCTGAGCGTGTTGACTAACCACTGCATGACCTCAAAATCAATGAGAAACGGAGCAGTTTCCCATGTTTCTCGGCCAAAAAATAGATAGTTGAGGTGTTGTTTTTTTTAAAAACAAACCCACCCACACAAACAAACAAACAAACCCTCAAGCATGGTCCTATCAAATCAGTGAAGAATGGGAATATAAGGATAATAACAGAAGATCCACCACCTTTATTACGCTGGAGATAAATCGTACGGAAAAGAACTAGGTACGCATTTCACTGTGACAATCATATCTCCTGCCAAAAATTGGTATCCTAGCATTCAGTCCTTTTCCTCCACTCTGTATCCTGTAGCATTATCCCACTGTCAAGATGCCATGTTGCTTATCGTATCCGTGTCCCTGCCCTGTACCACCGGCAGGTTGTAGAGGCAAGACTGGAGAAATTCACAACACGTTGGCATTGTGACAAGTGACAGTGGCTACTACAGTAAGTTATGAAGGATGCCATTGTGGGAAACATCTGCACAATGCCTGTATTGAGCAGCCACTTCCTGGGTTTACAGCACTGAGTTTGCATGGAAGAGGCAGATTTTAATCAAACGGGAAGTTGTCCATTTCCCTAATGAGACATAAAACTTCAGCCTGTTCTCAGTCTACCTCCACTTTCCTGTCCTCTTACTGCAAACTGTCCAGCAGGGGGCACTTGCCTGTCGGCTTCCCCTTCCTTTGGCTCAGTGTTGCCCTTATAGAATTCAGCAGGGAAGCGGATGAGTGGACTATTATTATTATTATTATTATTATTATTATTATTATTATTATTATTATTACAAAATGAGCTGGCTCTACCTATAACTGACTCTGGCTCTAATAATAATAATAATAATTTAATATTTATACGCAGTCCATCTGGCTAGGTTTCCCCAGCCACTCTGGGAGGCTTCCAACAGGATATTAAAAACATGATAAAACATCAAACATTAAACACTTCCCTAAACAGGGCTGCCTTCAGATGTCTTCTAAAATTCAGATACAGTGGTACCTCGGGTTACATATGCTTCAGGTTACAAACTCCGCTAACCCAGAAATAGTACCTCGGGTTAAGAAATTTGCTTCAGGATGAGAACAGAAATCTCATGGCGGTGGCGTGGCAGCAGTGGGAGGCCCCATTAGCTAAAGTGGTGCTTCAGGTTAAGAACAGTTTCAGGTTGAGAATGGATCTCCGGAACGAATTCAGTACGTAACCAGAGGTACCACTGTAGTTGTTTATCCCTTTGACATCTGATGGGAGAGCATTCCATAGGGCGGGCGCCACTACCAAGAAGGCCCTCTGCCTGGTTCCCTGTAACCTCACTTCTCGCAGGGAGGGAACCACCAGAAGGCCCACCTCAGTGTCCAGGCTGAATGATGGGGATGGAGACGCTCCATTAGGTATACTGGGCCAAGGCTGTTTAGGGCTTTAAAGGTCAGAACCAACACTTTGAATTGTGCTTGGAAACGTACTGTTCTTCCTCCCCACCTTCCACTATACCAGTCTCAATGGGCACCAGCTGCCACTGCATGGAACTGAATAATACCACAGAAATTTCTAATGCTCACCATGGACGCATTGGTCTTTTTAAAATGGTGTTTGTATGCTGCATCTTCAGTAAGAATTTACTATAACTGAATCACCAAATTCAAACACAAAGCCCACGGCACACTTTCCAAATTCATCAGTATGAACAATGAAATTTCAGTGTTGAAAGCAACAGCTCGAATTCCCCCTTAGATCAGTAAGAAGAAGAAGATGATGATGTGATAAGGAGTATAGAAAGCAGAAATGGGAATAAAGGCTACATTGGATTATTTTTATTTTTTAGTGGAGTTGGCTGGGGTGAGTTATTTTAACTGGAAAGTTTTGATTTTGTTTCAGTTTGTTAAGGTGCAAATAATTTATATATTGTTCCATACAGGTTTTTTTAATGATGGGGGGATCTTTTATGGTGTGACTTGCCTCAAGGTCTTCAAGATTTAAAAGATTAAAATGTGGAGATTTTATATATATCTCTCTCACACCAAATAGCACACTTTCCCAAAGGCTTTCAATCCTTGCACAAACAAGAAAAATGCTCAGAATTTAAACAGATGACAATAATTTGGCAAAATCTGATGCAATTTTAATTGCATTAATATGTAATAAAACTCTTGTTTTTGACAGCCTGAGCTACATAACCACTTATTAGTTTAAATATTAAATACAACATGGGCTTTTCACATAATTAAACGCTTTTTCTTCCTGAAAGCATTTTGAAAACTAATGAGTAGCTTCAGTGCAGCTGGCTTCCACACTGTTGAGTACATTCAAGTGAGATTAAATATAATGTCTAGCATCACTTGGATATTAATCAGAAAACCATTTTCTTTTGCCATTCGGATGCACTGGAGGGGCTTGAAGAAAGCTGTGCAAAAAGGGCTCAAAGCTGCCAGACAAAAATGTTGCGCATAACATTTTTAGATAGGATAACTGGGTATGTGAGCAGTGTCTTATACACTTCCTTCCAGCAACTTCTGCAGCTACGATGGTGCCAAATGTACTGCTCTGCTTTCCTTTGGACCACATCAGCGAGGTCAAGAGGGGGGACTTGTCGTCTGGGTAGCCCAGAACCTCCATACAAGGTGTACGCCTTGGGTACCTCATTTTGGTACCTCTAACAAACAAAAAAGGATGCGGGTGGCGCTGTGGGTTAAACCACAGAGCCTAGGACTTGCCAATCAGAAGGTCAGCGGTTCGAATCCCTGCAACGGGGTGAGCTGCCGTTGCTCAGTCCCTGCTCCTGCCAACCTAGCAGTTCGAAAGCACGTCAAAGTGCAAGTAGATAAATAGGTACCGCTCCGGCGGGAAGGTAAACGGCATTTCCATGCGCTGCTCTGGTTCGCCAGAAGTGGCTTAGTCATGCTGGCCACATGACCTGGAAGCTGTACGCCGGCTCCCTCGGCCAGTAAAGCGAGATGAGCGCCGCAATCCCAGAGTGAGTTATGACTGGACCTAATGGTCAGGGGTCCCTTTACCTTTACATTTAACAAACAAAAACAATGCAGGAACTGCCAGTTATGAATTACTGGTCTCTGCAGCCACAGCAGGCGCTGTGAGTCTCCAGCAGTTTGACTCCAGAGGCACACTCCATTGTCTCTCAAGACAGACGGATGCCAACAATGAGACCAGTTCTTTGACAAGTTGGATAAAGGATAAACCTTTTTCCAGAACAGCCCTAATTCCTCTCTCATCTCCGGCCAAATAGCTGAGAAGAAAGAGTAAATCCCATACATGCCCTCGTGAGTCATCTGCTGGGGAGGAGATACAAGGCTAGTTGAGGCAGTGGGGAGGTTGGAACCAGCGCAGCCACAGAGCCAACCCTGCACTCCCAGCATTGCAGCCGCACCAACCTCCTTGCTGCCTAGTCCCTCCCGGTCTCAGTAAGCTCCTTCTACCTATCTCCCATTTGTTGAAAGGTCCGGCCCTGTCATTTGGCAGTGAGGCGGCTGTCTCAGGCAGCTGATTTTGGAGGTCATGAAAGCACAGCAAGTTATTCAATTCATTACTGGTGCGGTTTTACTGACAGGGTGGGGGAGAAGTGTTTGTGGGATTTCCTGGCTTGGGTGCCCAAACAATTTCCCTGGACCTGGGGACTACTGTGCAGCTGGACATGGGAGTCTTTGCTGTTGTGCTTCAGGGCCACAAACTATATCAGGCCAGCCCTGCAAGGCAAAAACAATGAAGTCCTATCTGGCGATATATTGTTCATTGGCTTGTCTTTTTTTCTCAGGTCTACTCATAGCACAGCCATATAAACTAATGAGCATGGCTAATGTAGGCCCATTAATTTCAATTGGTCTACTCTAAGTAAAACTTTGCTGGTGGCAACCCTCAGTTATAGACTGGCCAAAACTAGCACAGATCATGGTGGAGGCCGAACAAGGGGAACCATCTTAAATTCAAGTAGGTGTGTGGCTCAGGTTGCTTATAGATTCAGCGGAGAAATTATATTCCTGCTTAACTCCAGAACGCAATACAGTGGTACCTTGGGTTAAGAACTTAATTCGTTCTGGAGGTCTGTTGTTAACCTGAAACTGTTATTAACCTTAGGTACCAGTTTAGCTAATGGGGCTTCCTATTGCCGCCGCTGCACGATTTCTGTTCTCATCCTGAAGGAAAGTTCTTAACCAGAGGTACTATTTCTGGGTTAGCAGAGTCTGTAACCTGAAGTGTCTGTAACCCGAGGTACCACTGTACAATTTCTACTCTCTGGGACATAGAGGGTGGAGTAGATGCTGCCACTCTTATACCCAAAGCCTACTAACAAACCCCCCTTAGCCTCTATTAACATTTGCTACGATATCAGGTACAATACATTTGTGGAGTTTCATCTGGCCGAATCTACTTTTGGGGGCTTTTGGCAAAAGGGGAAAGATGTCAAATGTTTTGACGGATGCTGTAATAAAAGCATAACACAACTCTCAAGGGGCAGCTGTAATGGATATGCAACTGCTGATGTCTCTCTCTTACATAAATCAAGGCATGTGTCAAAAGTGATCATCATTCTACTTTCTTTTACCAATACTAGTTTTCTCTGCTTCGTTTGATTTTGGCTTAATCATCACACTGTGTTCTTTTTCCACACCTTATGGAATCCTCAACACTTGGAGACACGATGTCTAATGTCTTGCCAGTTACACTTTGACCCATATGCTCACTCTAAGCTAGATCAATGGGGTAACTTGAAAATACAGAGGCAATCCTTTTTTATGGAAGATGCGGATTGATAGTGGGATTGATACGTTAGAGCACCTAGTAGTATCAGGTGGAACTACAACAATCGTTGCCATCTTTCATGGACCATCTGCTTTGAGTTACCTTGGCTTATCCTGTTATTGCCGTAGGAAATAATTGGATCATCACAAAAAACCTAAACAGAAATGGTTATTGCAATGCTGCAAATTGGATGTTTAGGATCTTGGAGATGAACAGAATAGAGAGTTAGAGCTTGATGCCCTTCTGTGGCCATGAAGTCTATGTGTTCAGTTGATGGCACAGGGTTGTGCCCTACAGCACGGGGCCATTTTATATGTTGAACAGAACACAGAGGAGTTGCCACAAACAGAAGCCTTTCCCTCCAGTGACAATAGCAGATATGGGGGCTGTCCAACCATCAGCAAGTAGAATGGTGTTCAAGCTGTTCTGCACTCTGCACAGGGACCCGATCCAAGCTGCACCCCCACATTTGCAGTGAGCTCTTTCAAAGCCATCCACCACAATTGCTTATTTATCTAATTTATCTGGGATTTATCTTTTGTTTCTAATAATAATGATCGTATCAAGTATATGCGCAATCATGTTACAAAGCGCCTGGTACAAGTAAATAAAAATTTAAATCTATAAAGTTCCTAAAGTGCTGGACAATTTAAGACTTTGGGGAGGAGGGCAAGATCTGTAAAAGGAGATGCGTGCATTAAACAAAATGCACCATACACAGTACAAAAAAAGTTTTCTTTCTCCCAGTGGAAGACCAAACACTGTTTTTCATGAATATGTATAATTAGATGTTCTCTGTGAGTGAGAAGTAGTAATTAATTCAGCGTTAAAAATCACAACCTATTACTTGAACACCATAGCAACCAACACTGCCAAAAGAGAAAATGAAATTTCAAAGCCTATTTTTAAATTATTACATTTGCACATTTTCCAAAATTTCAAAGCAGGCTAGAATTATTTTTAGATAAAGACAATAGAAGTTAAGTTGTCAGAATACTAAGGCGTAAGCTTAGCAAAGCAACAACCCTTTGCTGCAGAATGATCAAATGGCTTGGTGACTTCTAAGATATCGGGAGTGTTAAAATAAAAAATCAAAACACAACAAAATGACGGACTGCTGTGCTTCACTTCTTTCAAGAAGAGCATGCCATGTAGTCTGATAATCGCGTCTTTATTATGACTGGAGCAATTATTTTCAACTTTTTTATTAGGGAGTCCTTTGTTGTGGAGACAACAACAAATTGTTCACTTTCTTTCATTTCCCTTCACTGCTGTTCACTTTCTTTCATTTCCCTTCACTGCTGTTGCCTCCCCTCCCTGTGACTGTTGTGGTGCATTTTTTCCCTTGATTCTCCTTCTTAGAAATTTTGGCATGTGTGGTTCCAGCCAAAGAGCACAGAGTCAATGTTATGACACCGCAACACTACAAAGTCAGCTTTGACAATGCAATTATGCCAGTAAGACCAAGTAAGGCCAACTGAGAATGAGAACAGCGTTTCTCGTTATCAGCATTTTGAATTTGTGAACATTTCTGCTTTTTTCAGAACTACTCATAAAAAAGAGGACTAAGGATTTTCAGAGTTGCTGAATTGGTTCAATGTGGAAAATACCCTTTTCTTTTCATCTCAGGCCTACCTGGTATATTTGGAGTTGGCTGGCAACCTTATTCATAAGCAGTCCAACTGGAAGACATTTCATGGGGGAACTCTTTGCATCAGATCAGCTCAATTTCCTCAATATGAATTTAAGGCCACATATACTGTGTATTCCTTTCACAAGTTTGCCCCACTTCATAGCTGCTCTGGCAGGGGAGACAAGGATATATATGTACAGGCATTTTGCTGCTGTTGCATTAAGTCCAACACAGTCATGCTTACTTCTAGTGAGAATGGATGGGAAGTAGTTGCACCGGTGTCTTGGTATCTTATCTATCTTCACTGACCTTGATCTTCTTTACAATAGGCATAGGCAACCTCCGGCCCTCCAGATGTTTTGGCCTACAACATCATCCCTAGCTGGCAGGACCAGTGGTCAGGGATGATGGGAATTGTAGTCCAAAACATCTGGAGGGCTGAGTTTGAGGAAGCCTGATCTAGATGGACAACCATGTACTTGGATTTGGGCATTTGTCAGAGAGAAAATGGGCAGGAGACAGCAGGAGACTAAGATCCTCCTGGGGTCTAAGATCAGGTGGAATCCAGGGCTACACATGGGCACTCTGCCTCCAATATCTTACAGTGTGGGAACATGGCATGCCTCTGGAAATGATGTTATTTCAACTGTACCATTGCAGGTTCCTTTCAGTCAAAACAGATGTTCAGGGGTTTAAGCCAGACGTACAGTACTTCAAGTTGCTCTTCATCACAGGTTGCCTATGCCTGCTCTAAATTAAATGTGAAAAAGCCAAGGCCCTCCCTGAGGCTCCCTTTCCCATTTTTAAGCAGGATTAGATATGCAAAAATAAATGCTGGACTCTGGGCCTTTACCTCTTTCCTTTGAACAATGCCTCCCATGGACTTATAAGTCATCATAGGAATCATAGAGAGCTGCAGTACCAAGCCGGATCATCGGTCCATCTAACTCAGTATTGACTCTACAGTGACTGGCAGTAGGTCTCCAGGGTTTAGTCAAAGAGTCTCTCGCAGCCCTACATGTAGATGTCGGGGATTGAACATGGGATATTCTGCATGCAGAGCAGATGCTCTGCCCAGGAGCCCAGGCTTCCTTCTTTGATCACTGGGAAGGCATTGTTACATTTTCTTTAATGGATAGCAATTATATCCCAAATCTCAAAAGGTTTGTTTTCATTATTTGATAAAACGGTTCTAATAATCTTAACTGTGTTGCTTTGAGACTATGCAAGTAATAAACAGGACTCTCTCCTTATGTAACCCACCCGGTTTTCCAGATTTATATAGCTCGTTTTTGCCCCTAGACACATGGATGGATGGGCCCTGCGGTTGGTTTGTGGTTGCCTGCTGAGTGGCTGCTTTTCTTAAAAAGCTACTTCCTATTTAATAATTTTTCAATTCCACTTTCCCAAAACATAAAATAGAGGGAGTAAATAAACAACATCTAGGGGTTGAAGCGGGAGTTGTCTGCATGGTGTCTGTGGAAACCAATGGACCCCACCAGTGTCTTCTTACGGCAGCCACAGAAGGTCTAGTAAATATTTCCTCAAACATCCTCAATGCACAAAAGGCTGTTCTTCCTGCTCAGTTCCTATTAGCAATGGCTCAGCCTCTCCTATATTGAACATGGTTCCACAAATATGGTCACATTTCATTGGATACCAAGATTGGATGCCCACCTTCCTTTCCATTTTGAATGGAGGAAAGATGCACAAGGGGGAGGAGCAAGAGCAAAGACTTTGGGAGATCTTTCCACATGAAGAGGAGGAGGAGGAGGAGGAGGAGGAGGAGTTTGGATTTGATATCCTGCTTTATCACTACCCTAAGGAGTCTCAAAGCAGCTAACAATCTCATTTCCCTTCCTTCCCCACAACAAACACTCTGTGAGGTAAGTGGGGCTGAGAGACTTCAGAGAAGTGTGACTGGCCCAAGGTCACCCAGCAGCTGCATGTGGAGGAGCGGAGACGCGAACCCGGTTCCCCAGATTACGAGTCCACCGCTCTGAACCACTACACCTATGACAATAACCCTAGTCATGGCATAATAGAAAAAGGCATGCTTTCTCAAAATGCAGAAAGAATGTCAAGAGACTGACACAATCTAAAGGAGATAACTTATTCTGTTAACCAATATCGTCTGGTCCTTATCAAGCCACATCACAAACACCAGGGAAGCAAGGACAAGATGGTTTCTGAACAACTTGGCAAGCCAACCAGATGGGTGGGGTATTATTATTATTATTATTATTATTATTATTATTATTATTGCAGAGTTTTGTCTGCATACAAACAAACATCAGGCAACAATACAAACAAACATCAGGCAACAAGTTAAGCAAGACGTTGGAGCATGAAGTCAATTCTGTGTCTTAAGCTTACATCGTGTATCCCCAAGACATGGCAGTGAACTCAGGGCAGTTTATTAAAATACATCAAAATATACCAGCAAATAGATGCAGAAAAAGAAAAACACAAATTGTTCAGGTTAAACAAATTCCTTTGCAGGGATGCACAATCTACCCATTTTAGTTCCTCATTATTTCCAGCCTCACAATTCCACATCAATTTGTGTCATTGTGAAAAGTCATTTAACATTTTAGTGCTAGTTTCACCCAGTACACAGATTTCTATGCACTGCATCCAGGTAGTGGTCTACAACCTGCAAACAGCCTCTTCACTTAGATGATGCAGAGAAATAGAGCTGAGGTTAATCTACCTTGCATGTAATGGTGCCTGCATGTGAAAGGTATGACTCTAGATAGAGGCTTTGTAATGCTCCTAGTGGAGGAGGCTTGAGTCTGCTCCATCCCAGAGGTGAACCGTTGAAATAGTACTTGGGCAGTGGGAGCTGTGAGTCTAGTCGTCCTTCCCTCTTCTCACTTCATACCACTTCCCCATTGTAGGACAAAACAGCCTCATGTAACAAGCATAGGTAAAGGGACCCCGGACCATTAGGTCCAGTAGTGACCGATCCTGGGGTTATCTTGCTTTATTGGCTGAGGGAGCCGGCGTACAGCTTCCGGGTCATGTGGCCAGCATGACTAAGCTGCTTCTGGCGAACCAGAGCAGCGCACAGAAACGCTGTTTACCTTCCCATCGGAGCGGTACCTATTTATCTACTTGCACTTTGACGTGCTTTTGAATTGCTAGGTTGGCAGGAGCTGGGACCGAGCAACGGGAGCTCACCCTGTCGCGGGGATTCGAACCGCCGACCTTCTGATCGGCAAGCCCTAGGCTCAGTGGTTTAACCCACAGCGCCACCAGCGTCCCATAACAAGCATACTTAACTCTAATTAATGCATGAAGGGGTTAAGACCATAGAGTAAGCTATCCTGCTAGGCTTAGCTAGGTCACTCCCACTCACATTGCTACCAAACTCTTTGTTCTCCCACTTTCCACAGTTCCAACGTGTGAACCCTATCAGTAAGGATGTCTAAACTGGATGCTCCAAGCTTAGACCATGTAAATTTAGCAAACCATCTTTGTGTTTCTATACAGATAATTTAGAAATCATTTTTGAAAGTAAGATGTACTGCCTGTCTTTTCTTGCTGCTGTATGGAAAAGCACATAAATCTGACCTTTGGAGCGTTTGTGAGTAAACAATTTTTAACTTATCAAATGCATAGTCTCTTTCTATGCTAATGGAAGTAGGAAACTTTGGAAGCAACTTAGAATGGGATATTTTAAAAGTTTAACAGCCTATATTTCCACATTTTACTCTGGTCCTCAAAACATATAAAATATACAGTAATACAATTGTCTTTAAGGTGCCATAGGACTGTTATTGTTGCTGCAACAGATGGGCAACTCTCTGCAGCACAGCTACTCCTCAAAAGTGAGATTGCTATCTATTCCTTTGGTTGCCAATATTGACAAAGAAATTTTGTTACTCTAGTCATGCCCTGAAGGCATTCACAAGTATTTCCCTAACATTTCTCTTCCCAAACCACTTTTGTGACCATAAATTGAAAATGTGCCCAGAGAGATCCCTAAAGGGGGTACATTGCAGAAAAAATACACTTATTAATGTTTCCGCCACTGTGAAAATATTTCAAAAGTGCCTCCTGTAATGGGTCTGAATGCATTCCAAATTAATTTAGTATTGGTTTTAGGATCTCTTTTATTTCTCATAAGGCAAATGGGATTTCAAATGCCTCTCCCCCAAGTATTTCAGATGGGTTGGGAAAGTACATCTAACTGAATAAACATCCTCTGTTGAATAACAATGGGGTTCTGAGATGGAAACCAAAATTAAGGGGCTTCGGTCCGCCCGCAAATACTCGGCTTCATTTCAATCCTGCTTTCAGGTTTCCCACATGCCACTGTGAAAACAGAATGCCGGAGTAGATGGGCCATCGGCCTGAACCAGGAGCACTATTTTTCTGTCCTTGTGACTAGGTGGACAATATTATGCAGCTCCTGTGCAATCACTAATCCAGGAGAAGCCAACACGATGCTCTCTAGGTAGAAAGTGGCCTGTAAATTATTTAAGCAAATACAGTGGTAAAGGTAAAGGGACCCTTCACCATTAGGTCCAGTCGCGGACGACTCTGGGGTTGCGGCGCTCATCTCGCTTTATTGGCCGAGGGAGCTGGCGTACAGCTTCTGGATCATGTGGCCAGCATGACTAAGCCACTTCTGGCGAACCAGAGCAGCGCACGGAAACGCCATTTACCTTCCCGCCAGAGCGGTATCTATTTATCTACTTGCACTCTGACATGCTTTCGAACTGCTAGGTTGGCAGGAGCTGGGATTGAGCAACAGGAGGTCACCCCACCGCGGGAATTCGAACCGCCGACCTTCTGATGGCAAGTCCTAGGCTCTGGGTTTAACCCACAGCGCCACCCGCATCCAAATACAGTGGTACCTCGGGTTAAGGACTTAATTCGTTCTGGAGGTCCGTTCTTAACCTGAAACTGCTCTTAACCTGAAGCACCACTTTAGCTAATGGGGCCTCCTGCTGCGGCCGTGCCGCTGGAGCACGATTTCTGTTCTCATCCTGAAGCAAAGTTCTTAACCCAAGGTACTATTTCTGGGTTAGCGGAGTCTGTATCCTGAAGTGTATGTAACCTGAAGCGTATGTAACCTGAGGTACCACTGTAAATAAATAAATAAATAAATAAAGGGAAGCGTGTGCTCAGTTGGAAATCCAATTGCTAATTTTTGATGAGAAATTTCAGAGTCCCTGCCATTCCTTATTATCTTTAAAACATACTTGGATCAGGCATTCATAGAGAGTAAGCCTTCAAATAGAGGCTTTTCCTCAGTAAAGTAGGACTTCACAGCTACCAAACTTACAGGCAAGAACAAACTTCTAATATCCTGTTTGAAAGCAGCCCAAGCAGTCTGTGTCCACAAGACCACTTCCTTATCTAGAATTTGGACCCAACATGCATTATACATTTAAAGCATCATGATACCACTTTACACAGTCAAGGCTTCCCCCTGTTCTGGGAGTTGTAGAATGTTAAGGGTGCTGACAGTTGTTAGGAGACTTCATTCTCTTCACAGAGCTACAATTCCCAGCGTGGTTTAACAGGTAATATCTCTCCCCAGGGAACTCTGGCAATTGTAGCTCTTTGATGAGAACAAGGGTATCCTAACAACTTTCAGCACCCTTAATAAGTTCCCATTGCTCATTGCTCGGTCCCTGGTCCTGCCAACCTAGCAGTTCGAAAGCACATCAAAGTGCAAGTAGATAAATAGGTACCACTCCGGCAAGGAGGTAAACGGCATTTCCGTGCGCTGCTCTGGTCCACCAGAAGCGGCTTAGTCATGATGGCCACATGACCCGGAAGCTGTACGCCGGCTCCCTCGCAAGGTGAGCGCCGCAACGCCAGAGTTGGTCACGACTGGACCTAATGATCAGGGGTCCCTTTACCTTTAGCATGGTCACTGCCTGTATTATCCTTGCATTTATAATATTTTTTGGTTTTTCAGAGATGGGAGAATCTTTCATCTGTTGATTGCTGGAAAAATACAGCCCACCTGTCTCAACAACATTGCTATGTGTGCATCCCTTAAAAAAAATAAGAACTGAGGCTCTAGACTTCCAAACGGATAATCTAATTACAAGAGCAAGAAATTCAGACAGAAATCGTCAGAAAGTGAAATCTGTCTTTAATAATGCAAGTGGAACAGTGTGTGTGTGTGTGTGTGTGTGTTTTAAAAACACTGCCAGGGGACCTCTGGCCTAAAAGAACCCAATATTTCTGTATCTCTGCAAAATTCATTTCCATCTATTCAAGTGGTTGATTAGGCTACTTGAAGAATACAATGCATTAAATTGAGAAACAAGGAAAAGCTGCAAGCTGATAAAGGGACAATTACTTTAATATTTGGCATTCATTAAAAACCAACCAGCTTAATTCCCCCCACTCTTGTAAAAGAGATAATAGTCCAATAAATATTCACAGTTTTAGAAAAAGACTGAGAATTAGACAAAGAAATTTATATGTGGAAAGTCTTTGGACATGTAACAACTCCTTGCTTGAAGGCCCACTCTAAAAGGCAACGCTAAGAAAAATTAACACTTTCAGTGGTCTCCTGCTAATAAAACCAAAGTGTATTTTTAGGCAACGGCTTAAAGTGATGCAACTTTCCTTCCTTTCCCTTTTTTTAAAAAACCAACCCTCCTCCTGCACCTTTAAGAGCAGATCAGGACACAAAAATAGAGGTTTTGCCATGCTAGAAGCAGCTGTTGATGGTTGAAAGCACAGGATTAGGAGCAGTAAAATAAGGTGGTAACCCCAAATGTGATTATTTGAGAAATGATAAAATCTCCAGCTCAGATTCCACCTTCTGTCTAGTTTAAGCCAAAAACATATTTTGTACGGCTCCCTTCCTGTACAGCAGCAAACCAAGAATAAATTCCTGTTTCTCTGAATCCTACCCCGCCATATTTATATATAACCTGTACACTTCTCTACTCACAACAACAAACAGCTCACACTCTCAAACAGCACAGTTAGGATGGTATTTAGGTGAAATATTTCAGATGCCTAACACAAGGAGCTGTGTGCTTTGACAAACCATTTCATCCAGAGCACTTATCTACCATTTAAATTTTAAGCACCACTGGGATAAAATGGGGTCAGTCAGCATATAAATACACGACTGTCTATTCCACACACCCCCAAAGCACTGATTAATCTAGCCCAGTGCTGTCTTCTCTGGTAGGCAATTGCTCTCCAGTATCTCATTGGAGGCCCTTCCTAGGCTTGCTATCCAAAATTCATTTAGCTGGACCACAGGAAGCCGTCTCATTTGGGGTCAGACTGCTCATCCATCTAGCCCAATACTGCCTGCTCTGACTGGTAGCACCTTTCCAAAGCCTCACGCAGATGACTTTTGAACCAATTGCTAGCTGATCCCTGGGGATGCATCAGACCTGCCACTTGTAAAAACTTGTGCTCTACAATTGACCAAAGGATAAACCAGGCCTGGCTATAGAACTGAATTGCCCTTGGTTGCCCTGATGGATGACCTTTGCAGAGTTCTCTGCACCCTTGCTCCTGCTTCTTGATTTCTCACTAGCATTTTATACTATCAACCATGATATCCTCCTAGACTAGCTCCAGAGAATGGGAATTGGGGCACTGTATTACAGTGGCGCTGTGGTGTATTACACTGTATTACAGGGACGCGGGTGGCGCTGTGGGTTAAACCACAGAGCCTAGGACTTGCTGATCAGAATAATAATAATAATAATAATAATAATAATAATAATAATAATAATAATAATAATTTATTATTTATACCCCGCCCATCTGGCTGGGTTTCCCCAGCCACTCTGGGCGGCTTCCAAAAGAATATTAAAATACTGTGATACATCAAACATTAAAAGTTTCCCTAAACAGGGCTGCCTTCAGATGTCTTCTAAAAGTCTGGTAGTTGTTGTTCACTTTGACATCTGGTGGGAGGGCGTTCCACAGGGAGGGCGCCACTACCGAGAAGACTCTCTGCCTGGTTCCCTGTAACTTGGCTTCTCGCAGTGAGGGAGCCGCCAGAAGGCCCTCGGTGCTGGACCTAAGTGTCCGGGCAGAACGATGGGGGTGGAGACGCTCCTTCAGGTATACTGGACTAAGGCCGTTTAGGGCTTTAAAGGTCAGCACCAACACTTTGAATTGTGCTCGGAAACGTACTGGGAGCCAATGTAGGTCTTTCAAGACCGGTGTTATATGGTCTCGGTGGTCGCTCCCAGTCACCAGTCTGGCTGCTGTATTCTGGATTAGTTGTAGTTTCTGGGTCACCTTCAAAGGTAGTCCCACGTAGAGCGCATTGCAATAGTCCAAGCGGGAGATAACCAGAGCATGCACCACTCTGGTGAGGCAGTCCACAGGCAGATAGAGTCTCAGCCTGCGTACCAGATGGAGCTGGTACACAGCTGCCCTGGACACGGATTTAACCTGTGCCTCCATGGACAGCTGTGAGTCCAAAATGACTCCCAGGCTGTGCACCTGGTCCTTCAGGGGCACAGTTACCCCATTCAGGACCAGGGAATCCTCCACACCTGCCCGCCTCCTGTCCCCCAAAAACAGTACTTCTGTCTTGTCAGGATTCAATCTCAATCTGTTTGCTGTCATCCATCCTCCAACCGCCTCCAGACACTCACACAGGACCATCACCACCTTCACTGGTTCTGATTTGAAAGAGAGGTAGAGCTGGGTATCATCCGCATGCTGATGAACACCCAGCCCAAACCCCCTGATGATCCTTCGCAACGGCTGCATGTAGATGTTGAAAAGCATGGGGGAGAGGACAGAACCCTGAGGCACCCCACAAGTGAGAGCCCAGGGGTCTGAACACTCATCCCCCACCACCACTTTCTGAACACAGCCCAGGAGGAAGGAGCGGAACCACTGTATGACAGTGCCCCCAGCTCCTAACTCCTCAAGACGGTCCAGAAGGATGTTATGGTCGATGGTGTCAAAGGCCGCTGAGAGATCCAGCAGAACTAGGAAACAGCTCTCACCTTTGTCCCTAGCCCACCGGAGATCATCAACCAGTGCGACCAAGGCAGTTTCAGTCCCGTGATGAGGCCTGAATCCCGACTGGAAGGGATCCAAATGGTCCACTTCTTCCAGGCCGGTGGTTCGAATCCCCACGACGGGGTGAGCTCCCGTTGCTCGGTCCCTGCTCCTGCCAACCTAGCAGTTTGAAGGCACTCAAAGTGCAAGTAGATAAATAGGTACTGCTCCAGTGGGAAGGTAAACGGCATTTCCGTGCACTGCTGTGGTTTGCCAGAAGCGGCTTAGTCATGCTGGCCACATGACCCGGAAGCTGTACTCCGGCTCCCTCGGCCAATAAAGCGAGATGAGCGCCACAATCCCAGAGTCGGCCACGACTGGACCTAATGGTCAGGGGTCCCTTTACCTTTACCTTTATTACAGTGGTATGAATCCTACCTTCAGGACTGAGTCCCAAGCGTAGCATTGGAAAAGTGCCTTTCAGCCCCCTGGCAACTATCCTATGGGGTGCCCCAGGGGACAATCTCTGGTGCTATTTAAGGGTCATCTAGTCCAACCCCCTGCAATGCCGGAATCACTCGACATGGGGCTCAAACCCACGACCCGGAGATTAAGAGTCTAATGTTCTACCAACTGAAATATCCAACCAAAGGATAAGTGCTTTCCATTCTACTTATTAGTCCAGTACAGGCATAGGGAAACTCAGCCCTCCAGATGTTTTGGGACTACAACTCCCATCATCCCTAGCTAACAGGACCAGTGGTCAGGGATGATGGGAGTTCTAGTCCCAAAACATCTGAAGGGCCGAGTTTGCCTATGCCTAGTCCAGTAGGTGTGAATCTGGTTGGTTAGCTTAAAAATGCAGGCCGAACATAATTCAGGAGCACCTCTACATGTAGCCAAGCTCTTAAGCCATTTAAAATTAGAGAGCTTCCTGTGATTCCCACAAATGCACATTTGCACTTGAACAACGGCAGAGAAACAGTCAGACAAAGATAAAGAACTTTTGATGATGGAGCACATTTTCAGAAGCCCGTTTCTATTGTATTCCATGACTCATAGGAAGGGGGATGCCATACTTGACTGATAAAGAACTCTGATGTCACGATGGCTAATTTTAGATTTACACAATGCCCATATTCCGGTCTAAGCCAGGTTCTTATCTTTGATAATAAATTCTCAGAGCATAGACTGCGACTTTCAAATGGAAAAATGCAGTACCTAGCAGTAGCCCTTTCTAGGACACAGCAGCTTTTATGAATGCCTCCTAACAATCCATAGCCTGTAAGCTTCGATAAACTGTATAATAGATTTTTTGCATTGTTTGAAGGCATTAGAAAAAAATTAAGATGGATTTCAACAAGAACTGCTTCCAGCAGAGCATAAAATCTTGCGACGTATGTTACAATTCATTTGCCAATTACATAGGAAAATCGGGTTCGTTGACTTCCTACTTCCTTGAAAGCTGTCTGTACGTGTCTATACATGTGCCTGCACAGTCTAAGAATCCAAGTAGCTCCCAATGCATTGCAAAGGCAATAACCAATATTATTATTATTATCAGTGGAGTGCTGGACTCTAAAATGATTTACCTGCTTTTACCCATTCACATAATGCTATATTTTCAGATTCTCTGACTTAGGTCAACAGAAGAATAGTGTCCAGATCAAGGGAATTAATAAAAAGGTAAAGGACCCCTGAGAGTTAAGTCCAGTTGCAGATGACTCTGGGGTTGCGGCGCTCATCTCGCTTTATTGACTCAGGAAGCCGGCGTACAGCTTCCGAGTCATGTGGCCATCATGACTAAGCCGCTTCTGGCAAACCAGAGCAGCGCACGGAAACGCCGTTTACCTTCCCGCCAGAGTGGTACCTATTTCTCTACTTGCACTTTTTGGCGTGCTTTCGAACTGCTAGGTTGGCAGGAGCTGGGACTGAGCAACAGGAGGTCACCCCACCGCGGGAATTCGAACCGCCGACCTTCTGATTGGCAAGCTCAAGAGGCTCAGTGGTTTAGACCACAGCACCACCCACGAGGGAAGTAATAGTCCCGCTCTATTCTGCCTTAGTCAGACCACACCTGGAATACTGTGTACAATTCTGGGCACCACAATTTAAGAAGGGTGTTGGCAAGCTGGAACGTGTGCAGAGGAGGGCAACCAAGATGATTAAGAATCTGGAAACCAAGTCTTATGAGAAACGCTTGAAGGTGCTGGGTATGTTTAGCCTGCAAAAGAGGAGACTGAGAGGAGACATGATAGCCATCTTCAAATATCTTAAGGGCTGTCACATAGAGGAGGGAGCATGCTTGTTTTCTCCTGCTCTGGAGGACAGGACCCAAAACAATGGCTTCAAATTACAAGAAAGGAGATTCTGGCTAAACATTTGAAAAACTTTCTGACAGCAGGAGCTGTTCGGCAGTGGAACAGACTCCCATGAGAGGTGATGGACTCTGCTTCCTTGGATGTTTTTAAACAGAGGTTGGATGGCCATCTGTCATGGATGCTTTAGCTGAGATTCCTGTATTGCAGGGGGTTGGACTAGATGACCCTTGGGTCCCTTCCAACTCTAAGATTCTATGATTCTAAGTTAGTGGTACTTAGTTCCCATTGAAATCAATGGGAAAAGTTTGAAGTCAAGCTAGTCGTCCATTGATTTCAGCAGAAACCCAGTAACTGGATGCAACTCTGTATAAAAATGTTTCAAGAAAGACAGAGTATTTCTTCAGATACATCCATTAGACAATACAGGATGCTTGCTGATAATTTTTTATGGGTCCAAAGAGATGACAGTCAATTTTATTTATCGGCTTCAAAGTCTGAGAGCTAGACTGCTTTGAGAACATGTTTAGACCATGTCTAAACAGTGCCTTTGAACTTGGGGCAGAGCCGAATTGAATTCAATGTAGTTCATTATGGACCATCCATGCTGAACATTTTTGAAATCAATACAGGTAGTTGCCCCAGCACATGATACAACCATGCTCAAAGCAGCAGGTCTATTTCCAGCCCATCTCCACTATGCATTTAAAGCAACATCATAACACATACATAGTCATGATTTCCCCCAAAGGATTCTGGGAACTGTAGTTTGTTAAGGGTGCTGTGAGTTGTTAGGAGACCCCTATGTTAGAATTCCTGCTCCATGATTGCAGTCATGCGACTTTTGTCTATCACATGACGGTATATGTTTTGATTCCACAGAGTGGGAAGTGACAGAGACGGGATGTTTGTGTTGCTGTGTTCCGTGAAGTGGGACTATTGTCCTTTGTTTTTTTCTCTTTGTTGTCTGATGCTAGAGAGAGAGGGAGCCATGTTGCAGTGTTCCGTGTGTGTTTATATGCAAATAAAGTAGATTAGCCAAAATGCTGAGTTGCTGAGGTCTGTCACGTGAACTGCGCAAACTCAGTGGATCCCTAAGTGTGCTGGTGTCGGTTAGCATTGGTCGCTGTGATGTTCGGGCTGAAGAAAACTTTTGAAGCTCCTGAACGATTGACCAGCAGGGAGGGAACATGCCAGTCAGGCATGTTTCTCTACCAGGGTCCTACTCAAGTGTAGGCTGAGCTCCCTATCCCTGCTCATACATCTAAAATTCCCAGTGTTCTATGAAACTGAAGCTCTGTGAGGAGAATAGGAGGAGAATAGGAATATCCTAACAACTCTGCACTCCCCAGAATTCTTAGGGGGAAGCCAAGTCTATTAAAGTGGTTTAGTGCATACAGGGCTTGGAACACTGACTGAATATCGAGATGCTTGAGGAATAGGGTCAATTCAAGACAATTTGTTGCCTTATTTATTTATTTTATTGTATTCTGTTGCCTGAGCTGAAGAATGATGGTGCCTTCCACATAACGAAGCCAACTGAATCTTCAGTGTGACAAGATAGCATCTCCCACTGTACCTGAGGGCAGCCGATCAGCTTAAAGGGCTCAGGAAGGCTGCACGACACACAAACATCTGTCCTCCAACATAAGGAAACAGCCCATTCATACTCTGCCTAATAAGTAAGGAGCTCAGGAATTCACTCTCTGCCAATTCAGACTTGCACAAATTCAGCCATGAACTCAGTGCACCTCTCCTGGACGCATAGATCAGAACGCATACATTCTGATTTCTCTAAATTTTACAGTATAGTTCTCAGCTCAATGTATCAAAATGCAGTTTAAAATAATTTTGCGAGGAGAAATGCATAATTAAATATGTGCAGGGTTTGTTTGCTTTCCCCCCAAAGGTGCAGATTAATTCAGAAACGGGAAAGAATTGATTCATGGATGAAAACATGCAAAAGCAACACAGGCCTATTGGGGAATGCCATGCAAGTTGCCCTCAGTTCTACAGAAGAAAGGTGGGATGTTAAGTACAATCAATTAATAGTGCCCTGCCTTGAGAAAAAACTTTGGAAAGTACAAGGGGGAGGGAGAAAGATCAGAACTGACAGTACCAGACAGGGCTATACTTGGGACATTAACATTTGCAGTTTCAATCAGACACCACATGAAAAGTTTCCTGTGGGGAGGTTGCATTAAAAGGACTATTTCAAGAAGACATTTGATTTAATGTGGCAGCATCTGCAAGCTGTGAGCTAATGGACAGAAAACCCATTTTCCTGACAAGTAACATTTTTAAAAGGAGGGAAACCCACCTTTTAGAGCAGTAATTACTGTTTTTGGTTTTAATGGAAATCATGTTTTCTAGTGTATCCAGGGGGGCAATCTAGATTCATCTACTAGAATAAGCATTCGCTAAAATGCACGTTCTTCGCTGTGTCACTTCACGACGCCAGCATAGATGGATGCGGCAAATTATTCCCTGCACAAATCTGTATTAACAAATGGTTAGTGTTGCAAGACAAATGTGAAGAAGCCGAGCAAACTATGGATGAAAGTTTGTTCGGTACGGTAAGCTCAGCGTTATCTTGCTTTCAGCATCACCACACTCCTGAAACACAACTTGTGTAACCCATCAAGTTGAACTTTACTCAACCAGCCATTTATAGTGCCTTGCCAAGGGCTTGACATTTACACCTCCACTGTTATTTTCAGTTCTGGGCAACAGCAAAAATAAAAAATAAAAATGTAACAGGCCTACACAACTTTTTATCAAGCATCTGTTAGGACATCATGGGTGGCTTGTGGACCGCTTGATGGATCACAAGTTGTGTAGGCCTGATATAACAAGGGCAGAGTGGAGACATATCGTGGTGGGGGCTGATCTGTTTGGGGGTGAGACAAAAGTACACAAAATAGCTCACCAGAGAAGCATCAAAGGGGCAGCGCTAATGTAAGGAAGCATTGAGAACATTTTCATCCACAGCCTTGCATTTGTACCAGTGGTGGATAAAAACAGAGAAGCAAATATGGTCCCACACCCCACGACACAAGGTGACTCCCATATTAGGGATGGGAGAGGAATTCGATTCAGAATTTTAACGAAACCTACATAATTCACACATTCCAAAACAAACATAGAGTCAACCCAAGCTACCCTTTAAAATCCACACTTCTCTGAATTTTGTAGAGCAGCTTCCCAACTAAATAATGTGTAAAGGGTAAAGGTAAAGGGACCCCTGAGCATTAGGTCCAGTCGTGGATGACTCTGGGGTTGTGGCGCTCATCTCGCTTTACTGGTTGAGGGAGCCGCCGTACAGCTTCCGGGTCATGTGGCCAGCATGACTAAGCTGCTTCTGGCGAACCAGAGCAGCGCACGGAAACGCCGTTTACCTTCCCACCAGAGCGGTACCTATTTATCTACTTGCACTTTGACGTGCTTTCGAACTGCTAGGTTGGCAGGATAAATAATGTGTACAACAATGCAAATATTGGCGAAACTGGCATACAAAAATGCCTAATATTAGGGGGAGCTGCTTGCATAATGTGTATATCAGGCAAAATTGCCTTAAAAGTGTCTATCAGGAAAATAATAATGTTGAATGTTCATGAGGACTTAAAAATAAATAAATCACGAACTGATGTTGAAATGTGGAGAGTTGAACTTAAGAGTGGAGAAATGAGAAACCGAGAGAAACTTAATTTATTCCACCACTAGCTGTCACCACCTCACTTCCGCCTCAACCCCACCAACACACTTCAATTCAAGGTTCCAAAATCATGCCTTAGTGGCATGTTCTCCTTGGGGCAGTCTTCTCCTGGGGATCGAGGCCACTTGCCCTTGCCTCTTTGACTACCTCTCCCTGCCCCAATGTCCCCTAAATGTACCCCAGTGGCAGAGGTGGGTGTTCCCAGTCCCCAGAGAGGGCCTTTTCCTGCTGAGGACTGGAACCACAAGTCCCAGAATCCCCAAATGGGAAACTGACACTCCGTGCCCACTCTATGTTACTTAGGAAGCATCAGTTTCCCACTAGGGTTTCTGGGACTTGTAGTCCTAGTTCCCAGTGGGAAAAGATTGAGGACATTGACCCAAGGTAGAAGCAGCAATAGATCAATCAATCAATCTTTATTACGGTCCAGAGACCCAACAAATCATTACAAATCAATACACAATTCATACAGCCTACCTCCAGGTTAATCAAGCATTTTGTTTAGAATATAGGGCTCATTTGTTCTTGCAACCACCGATAAAAACTTTGCCACTGCTAACGTTCTAGCTTTTGTCCGGTCTTCCAGTAGGAACCTGACATAGTGAGCCTCTGATTTTCCTGGGAAAGGTACCAGCAAGGGTAGTATCAGTTCAGCCCTGGCCAAGCAGCAATAGAAGCACGAGCATCTAGTAGGCTCCTTTCAAACCTATCCCTATCCATGATTAGGAGTCGGCTGGAATCAGCCACAAGCCTTCAAAGTCTAACACTATCCAGTATACTACATTGGCCGTGTGATACAGGGTTTCTGCAACTGTGGCATATCTGAGCTTATTTTCATATCGCACCTCAAATGCAATCATTTCTTTGGTAGTAAACCTGAAGCTTTTTCTTGAGTGTTGTGCATTATCTCCCGACAGCAGTTCAATAACCTGCTTTGTAGTTGACAGATAAAGTGAGCAACCCAAGCAGCTTCACGGTGTAACAAATTAACCTGCACCTATTGCTGTCCGGCAAGAAAACACTGAAAGGATACAGCATCACCATCAAATCCTGTCCTGTCCCCACAATTTTTTTTCCTGGCTGTCCCATGATCATATTATAAAGTAGTTGTTATAAATCAAGCACTGAAGGGAGTTGTTTATTTCTGTTTTCCAATATATTTCTTATCAATAAAAAAAGTGGTGTGGCGCAAGCAAATTTTTATTCTAAAATTGTGGCCCGGGGGGGGGGGGAGTGTGAGAACCACTGCATTATGGTCTGAGAGCTGCAGATCAAGTCATTTCATTTAGGAGTTTGCAATATCAAAATATTCAAGCATCTCTTTTGCATGAACTCTCCACAGCTTTAAAAAAAAACCACAGCAGTTGATGTTTTGCAAGAAAATATCAACCCCAACTGGGTGGTATTCAACAGAGTTTTACTCAGAGGAGACCCACCCTGGGACCTTAGGGCAAAGGGTGGGTGATAAATAAATAATCGCAGAGAGAAGAAATGGAATGGTGCCTCTGCAGCAGCACAACTGGACTCCTTTATCTGCCCCAGTTGCAACAAAACATGTCTCTCCCACATCAGTCTCTACAGCCACAGCAGGCGTTGCAACCTCCCAACACTTAGACCTCACCACCTAAGGTGCATTCCTACATTGTATCCCAAGGCAGATGGATGCCAACCTGTGACTGAGTTCAGTAAATGAATGTCCATAGGTCTACGCTGAGTAAAACTTAATTGAATACAACCCATGATATTAAGTATTTTATACCTTTATCTACCCTCATCTTATAAATCCAACAGCATTTATAATAGGGACAATTTTAAAAAAGTAACCTGCTAATTTTAAATCTGGAGTATTTGCTTGAGAATTCCATGCATCGTTTTTGTCAACTCCAAGAGACACTGCCTTGGTCTGCAATCCTACCCCTTTTTACCTGGGAAAAAGCCTCACTGTTCATTGGGACTTATTTGTGATTAGAAGTGGTTAGGATTGCAGCTGTGATCTGCAGCTCATACCCCATGTATTTTTAAAAGGGAAATTGCAGCCACATTTCTAGACACTTCAAGATGTTTGTGTCATACCAGCTAGCACAAATATACATATTTTTTAGGGGAGGGGGTACGATTGTTTAAGAGGCAACAGCAGACATTTATGAATGTTTATAAGACATATGGTAGATGCCAGAGCCACTCTTTCTTGCTATTGGCAAATTTTGCTGTGAAATTTGTTTCCATAATTAATGTGTTTTGAAGTAAGTGACCTTATGTAACAACAGAATAAGCCTTAATTATTGTCGGTGATTAATCCATTCTGTTGGTTTTATTTTTAATCCTGTTATCCTAAAATTAATTTCCAATTTAAAGGTCATTTTACACGTTGGTGATATCGCATATGGCATTGCTGAGCCTCTCTTTCTTGTGAGAAATAAGAGCATCTGATTATCAAAGACACAGAGTGACTATCCATTGCCCTATATGACAGGCTGGGGGATTCTGTCCATTTCTGTATCCCCACCCACCTAATCTGTGTGTATGAGGCAAAACTGCAGTTCTTTGGATAAATCCATATATATATACAGCGGTGTCCCGCAAGACGAATGCCTCGCAAGACGGAAGACCCGCTAGATGAAAGGGTTTTCCGTTTTGGAGCTGCTTCGCAAAACAAATCTCCTATGGGCTTGCTTCGCAAGACGACAATGTCTTGCGAGTTCCTGCTGGTTTTTTTTCCTCCCCCCCTTTTTCTAAGCTGCTAATCAGCTGATCTGATCAGCAGATAAGCTGCTAAAAGCCGCTAATAGCGGTAATCCGCTAATCCGTCAATGGGCTTGCTGCTTCACAAGACGAAAAAACCGCTAGACGAAGAGAATCACAGAACGGATTCTTTTCGTCTTGCGAGGCACCACTGTCTGTGTGTATATATATGCACACACACACACACATTTTAAAGCACCAGGCCAGTTGCCCAACCAGTCCAGCCTAGTATTCTCACCAGATGCCTATGGAAAGCCGGCAAGCAGGACCTGAGTCACTTTCCCTCACTGCGAGAAGCCAAGTTACAGGGAACCAGGCAGAGGGCCTTCTTGGTGGTGGCACCTGCCCTGTGGAACGCCCTCCCACCGGATGTCAAAGAGAAAAATAACTACCAAACTTTTAGAAGACATCTGAAGGCAGCCCTGTTTAGGGAAGCTTTTAATGTTTACTAGGTTATTGTATTTTAGTGTTTTGTTGGAAGCCGCCCAGAGTGGCTGGGCAGGGTATAAATAATAAATTATTATTATTATTATTATTATTATTATTATTATTATTATTATAATTATTATTATTATTCCCCTCTGGTGGTGGTTTCCAACAACTGGTATTCAGAAGCATACTGCCTCTGACAGAGAACATAACCATCAAGGTAGACAGCCTTGATAGCAGCCTCATCCTTCATGAACTTGTCTAACCCTCTTTTGAAGCCATCCAAGTGCCATCACTGCCTCCCATGGGAGTGATTCTCTGGGAGGGGATTATGTAAGACTGGAAATGATACAGGACCTGGTCCCAATGTTGCTTCATTGGAACGTGGTCTTAGTCTTGCGGAAAGAGGTGTTAGTGCAATGCCAGGGATAAGCAGTATACACAGACTGCAGTGGCGTCTATATAATCCACATGGGTATATCAAATATTATTATTATTATTATTATTATTATTATTATTATTATTATTATTATTATTATTATTATATTTATAGCCCGTCCATCTGGCTGGGTTTCCCCAGCCACTCTGGGTGGCTCCCAACAGAATATTAAAAACACGATAAAACATCAAACATTAAAAACTTCCCTAAACAGGGCTGCCTTCAGGTATCTTCTAAAAGTCAGATACAGTCATACCTCATGTTGCGTTTGCTTCATGATACGTTTTTTCAGGTTGCGTCCCGCGGCAACCCGGAAGTACCGGAAAGGGTTACTTCTGGGTTTTGCTGCTCTTTGCTGCTCGCGCATGCGCAGACGTGCAAAATGACATCACGCGCATGCACAGAAGCGGTGAATCGCAACCCGCGCATGCAGATGTGTCACTGTGGGTTGTGTTCTGCTCATGTTGCGAATGGGCCTCCGGAACGGATCCCGTTCGCAACCACAGGTACCACTATAGTTGTTTCTTTCCTTGACATCTGATGGGAGGGCGTTCCACAGGGCAGGCGCCACTACCAAGAAGGCCCTCTGCCTGGTTCCCTGTAACCCTAGCCGTGAGGGAACCGCCAGAAGGCCCTCAGAGCTGGACCTCAGTGTCTGGGCAGAACGATGGGGGTGGAGACACTCCTTCAGGCATACTGGGCCGAGGCTGTTTAGGGTTTTAAAGGTCAGCACCAACACTTTTAATTCTGCTCGGAAACGTACTGGGCGTCTAGCAGGGAGGAGGCAGCAAAGAGCAGAAGCTAAATGCCTGATAGTGGTGAAGGCAAGCTCTGTTGGGGCAGGGTGGCGTTGAAGTTACAGAGCTAGATTTCCAGAGCTGGAGAGTGGGCACAGCGAAAGCTTTGATCTCTGGAGATGAGCCAGCCCACCCTAAGCCAAGGTGAAGGCTGGCAGATCTTTAGCTGTCCCAAGGACAGTAGAGATGCTAAATATACTCTGCTTTTTCAGAAGGGGAGTTTTTGCACATTCCCATTGAATGTAATAGAATATCAAACTTCCAAGTGACTTCAATAGGATTATATGATCCTAGCTTCATAACACTTGGGTCAAGCTCTCAATGCCCTGTGAGTTAAGCAGGAAATAGTTCCCTTTTGAAGTCAGTCTCGGGAACTAAGAATACAAGCAATATTAACTGTTTAAGGTGTTGAATGTCCTCCTTCTGGGAAACTCGCTGCAACAAAAGAGGGGGGGGAGGCTCCCATTTACAGACGTTCTTACCAAATAGGGACCCATGCTATGAATGCAAATGGAAGTTTCCCTTGCTTTGCCTAGCTACCAATCCAGCACCCAGGATTCCTCATGCAGCTCCTGTTAATGGATTGGGATTTTTTCTTAATGTGCACATTTCTAAATATGCATCCTAAAATATACATTTTAACACATTTGGGTGAATGTTTTTGAGCAAAGAATTGTATTGTGAAATCTGGAGAAGCGCAAAATCTGAAGGATAAGTATGTTCTGATCTGTGTATTAATCTAGGAGGTGTGAATTAAATGTGCAGACCAAATGAAATTCTTCTCCATTCTTGGTCATGCATACAGTATTTTTATCATTGGGAACATTGGGGAAATAATACAGCTTCTTGCATTGCAACCCTATTCATTTCTACTTGGAAATGAACCCCACTGAGCTCAGTGTGCATGGGATATAACATCTCCAAAAGGAACTGCACTCTTGATTCTTCCTCTCACCAGCATTCCTTACATAATCCAAATAAAATAAAAAAATTCCTTCCAGTAGCACCTTAAAGACCAACTAAGTTAGTTCTTGGTATGAGCTTTCGTGTGCATGCACACTTCTTCAGATATCTTGGTATCTGAAGAAGTGTGCATGCACACGAAAGCTCATACCAAGAACTAACTTAGTTGGTCTTTAAGGTGCTACTGGAAGGAATTTTTTTATTTTGACTATGGCAGACCAACACGGCTACCTATCTACTACTATAATCCAAATAAGTTGGTCTATAGGAGGAACAATTGAAGCAAAATAATGCCCTTAAGTCCTCCCTGATTTCAGCTTAAGTCTCATTTGAAATCAATGAGTTACAGAAATGCTTTAGTGAGACAGTTTGCAGAAATCTTTATTTTTCCTCTACCAAGATGGATATAAGTTAGAAGTGGGGATTTTTTAAAAACATAAAACCTATTTTCCCACCAAGCAGCAGATTCCTTTTGTCATATTATAAGCCGCTTTCTAACCCTGATGGATTCAAAAGTAAGGGGAGAAAGGGGCTGATGCTCGCCCCAAAAACTAAGCAGAGCATATTGGTGCCTGTAAGCCCTTAGCACCCCCAGACTCCCCAAAGGGCCTTGCTGGATTGCAGCCTAGAGAACTGATTAATAGTTTTCAGCAGCAATGGGTAGTACAGCAGGATATCAAGTCAACTGCACACACATAAAGCCTCCAATATACGTTTAATTGGACACCTACCTCAAACCACTGCCCATGCGACTGCATTTTCAGGATGACACAAGGATCTGGCTTGGAGAGGGCATCTCTGTCTGATATGCTTTTGCATGCGACTCTCAGTTCCACCTTCGTCAGACATGGGCTACTAAAGATCCCCAGAGTATTGGCCGCTGATTCATAGATGTTGCTCATTTTCTGCATTCTCTGTGGAAAAAGAGGGAAAGGTTCAATGGTAAAATCACTTTTAAACAGGAACACTGTATTCTTGTATCCGTAGGGAGATTGCTCCAAGAATCTTCAGTTCTCAAATAAGGGACAATTTCTAACCAATAAACCAAGCATGTTTGCTCGGTGTAGTCTTTGGTTACAAAACCAAATGGCACTCAGGGCCTGAACATGATAAATCAATGAAATCAGAGCCGTCTTTCCCATTGGTGTTAGTGGTTCGTTGTACCAGGGCACCGGCCTCTCAGGGGTGCCCCAGCAAGTGGGGGAGCTGCGCGGCTTTGCCGGCAGCCTCCCCTTTCCCTGCAAGCCCGCCAGCTGCACCCCGCCAACTATATGGCTGGCGGGCGTGCAGCTTCCTTCCGAAGCCTCCGCAGGACGAGCACGATCCCTGCAGAAGCTTAGGATAGAAGCTGCGCGGAGCTTCCCTCCCAAGCCTCTGCATCAGCTAAAGACGGCCATGTTCCCAGTCGTTGTCTTCCTCCTGCTTCCTGGCAAAAGGCGGTGTGCAGTCTTCCTGGGCTGCTTTCTCGGGCGCTCCGACATCGGAGAGCATGTCCGCCAGCACGTTTTCCTGCTTGATCGTCACCACCACGCTGGGGATCAGGGCGGTTGGGGAGGCAGAGGACATTTTCCACCGCCCCCTCCCTTGTTTTGGAGTTGCCGGGGGGGGGCGCCGGAGGGATCTTTGCACTACGGCGCAGGACATGCTTAAGACGGCCCTGAATGAAATTATTATTTATGCTCCTACTACTCTGAAGTACAGACAGATCTCACTACCTGAACACAATGTGTTTTCAGGAAATCATTTGTTAGGTGAACGTTTGCATAACAAGTTGATGATATCCATTGATTCCTATGGGAAATTTTAAGGTTGCTTATTTGTTTAGAGTACACACAGGTCCAGCTGTTTGGATAGCTAAATCTGTGGTGTGTATAGCGAGGTTTGAGTACTAATTGCTCATGTCTGTTGCCGGGGTGAGGAGACAGGAATATTGGAGTGGGAGAGGTATTGTGGTGGAGTGGAGTAGCTGGAATTTTGAGCAGCAGCACTCTGTTCCACAACAGTTTGTTGCAGTCCCAGTTGCAATACTGACAGTGACTTTCATGCTTCATATCCGTCACACATGCAATAAAACTGGTCACTTACAGAATGCAGAAGGGCAATTATATTTTGAAGTGATGTTGGTATATTCGGTTGGTATAGAAATAGCAGCGGCAGAAAGCACAGTCTTAAGAAGGATGAGCTGGAACAGAAATCTTCCATTCAAATATCAGCTCATCCATGAGTGCAGCAGGTGGCCTTAGATAAACTACTGGCACTTTCCCTTATGTCACCATTCATAATAACTTAAGGGCATAAGAGGATCCTTCCTGGGTTCCTATCTAGTTCAGCATTCTCTTTCCCACAGTGGCCAATCAGATGTGCAGGGAGAGGCCAGGAGCCAAGCGATGAGCACAACACTTGTGATGCACAGCAACTGGTATTCAGAGGCATGCTGTCTCTGATCCTGGCCAAGTAGCCATCAAAAGTCCAAAATCAAAATCCAGGGATTTCCATGGCGGTTGTAATGATTGCTGGAATCATGCTTGTGAAAGCAACGATGCCTTATGAGGAACGGCTAAGGGAGCTGGGCATGTTTAGCCTGGAGAAGAGGAGGTTAAGGGGTGATATGATAGCCATGTTCAAATATATAAAAGGATGTCATATAGAGGAGGGAGAAAGGTTGTTTTCTGCTGCTCCAGAGAAGCGGACACGGAGCAATGGATGCAAACTACAAGAAAGAAGATTCCACCTAAACATTAGGAAGAACTTCCTGACAGTAAGAGCTGTTCGACAGTGGAATTTGCTGCCAAGGAGTGTGGTGGAGTCTCCTTCTTTGGAGGTCTTTAAGCAGAGGCTTGACAACCATATGTCAGGAGTGCTCTGATGGTGTTTCCTGCTTGGCAGGGGGTTGGACTCGATGGCCCTTGTGGTCTCTTCCAACTCTATGATTCTATGAAAGTGTGCTGAACAAAACTTGTTCTCCAGCAAAGACTGGTCATCTCCCAGCCAAATCTGAGGAGCTGTTTGTTCTTCCCAGGGCTCTCATGGCAGAAATGCATCCTCTGTGCATCGGTGGTGACCTTACTGCAACGTGCCTCTTCCCAGGGATAGTTGGGCTGTTATTCTTTGGCTGTTGAATCTCCACTTTTTTAAAAAAACCTCTCACCAGAATGTATGCAGCTGCACATTCACAGGTTGCTATTGCATTGGATTTTAAATAAGCATCCTTGGCATTATTATGAATTTATGGCAGGGCTGCAGAAACTCAGCCATAGCTGCCAGGTCACACCCCACACTGACTTGGCTCTGCACTCTTCTCTAGTGATTTCACTTGGCTGGAATGTGCCCTTGTATTTCACAAATACTAGAATCAGAACTTTTCTTTTAATTTTTAAAATGAGCTTTATCGTCCCCCCCATTTTTCTTCTCTTATCTACTTTGCTTTTTGTTATTGCTTTGATATGTTCTTCAGTGTCCTCTACTGTGGGTTAATGAGGGCACTCACATGAAGGTGATGGATGGTTGTTGAAGGACCCTGTGTGAGTGGCATAGAAGGGAAGACCTCCCAGGGTGGGAGGCTGGGAGAAGAAAGGGAAGCTCCTAGGTGGGAGCTGGGAGGGCCCACCCCCTTCTGTGTGAGCCAAGGGTTAAGATCTACCTTTGAGAGCGGGCTTTGAAGTTTGCTTGCCTGGATGGAGGATGGAGAGTTTCTCTCCATATCCACTTTCCCCACACCCTCCACTGCCATGCAGCCCCCAGAAAGTTACCCAAGAGGGAATGTTGCCCTTTGCTGGAAAAAGCTTCAACAACCCTGGTTTATGGGTTGGCCGTTAACTGGTGGGGATTGTCTTGCTAAAGTACCAATATGTCAAGGCAGTGGCATCAGGAAGTATTGAATTTTGAAACTTGCTAGGGGATAGATGTCCACAGCTTCAGAGTTACAAAATTATTGGAAAGTTTTGTGTCCTTTCCATCTCAAGCGAGCAAGGGGGTGGGGTGGGGGTGAGGGTGAGGAGAGTATCATCACCCCATTCTGCTACATTCTAGGTTATTTAAAACATTGCACTTGTTCCACCTTTCCAAACAGATTAGATGGGGTGTCAACATTTGCATCATTCCAATCTCACAAGACTCTTGAAATGTACTGTAATAGGGCTGGTAATGATTACACCTAAAAACAAACCAACCTGGATGACTTCAGTATCAGGAGAGGTGGAGGGAAATCTCTCCAAGGAACAGAACCTGATTGCCTCATTCTGCTGGGATATAATAAATATCTTTTCTCCTCCTTGATATAATGCTATACACTTAACCTACTCCTTCTATATGTAGCATCCAAGGACAGAGTGGGGCTTGTGGTTCTTCTTCTATGATTCCCATGACCCAGTCACTTTATTCCTACATTACTGAAATGGAATAAGAAATGGCAGGAGGACCAAATAGGCCTTTGCTACTGGCCCTTAAGTGTAATCACTAATTTGCAATATTCCAGTAAAGTTTGAATGCATCGAAGTTGGGGGGATAAGAAAAGTACAGTGGTACCTTGGGTTAAGAACTTAATTCGTTCTGGAGGTCCGTTCTTAACCTGAAACTGTTCTTAACCTGAGGTGCCACTTTAGCTAACGGTGCCTCCCGCTGCCGCTGTGCGATTTCTGTTCTCATCCTGAAGCAAAGTTCTTAACCCGAGGTACTATTTCTGGGTTAGCGGAGTCTGTAACCTGAAGCAACTGTAACCCATGGTACCACTGTATTTTATAGCACCTTTGATCACACTCAAACCAGACTGCATAAAAGGCAGATAAGTGAAATATTCCGCTGCATCTTAAATGGAGAATTATGTATGAGTAGTTGTTATTATAGTTTGCTTTAGTATTTCCCCCTCCAATATTTCACCAGCAAATTAGTATTTTATTAGCCACTTCCTTCAGTCCTTCCCTGGCGAGAAGCTAGTATTTCTGAGAGGGAGATAGTACAGAAACATGATGGGTTTGAGGAGGAAGTGTCCTCTCTAGGTCACACCGTAATGCATTTTTCATTCACTGCCACGTTGATTTCATTTTCCCTTTCTTTCATCAGGGAAAAGGGTACATCATGTCACCTAGGGACTCCCTTACAGAGTCATTTCTCATTAACCAGTGACACACCTCATGGCAGAAGAGATAGCTGAAAAAGAGATCCATACACAAATAGAAGGTGATTCAAAAAAAGGATTATTTTTTTTAAAGAAACCTTATGTAAAAGAAAAAAAATCCTTACTGGGGAAGAAGGAAATATGTAATCAACAAGGCTAGGGATTGTTCTTTTTGTTTGTATCTGAGTATAGATGCCAAAGTACAAAATACAAACTAGTTTCTTTGGCCGGGGGGGGGGGCACATTAAATTTGAGAAATTAGAATCTGCCTGCCTGCCTCATACTTCTCCCTCCTAGACGCACTTGATGGGGACACATGACAGATTGAAATTTATTTTATATCTCTCCTGGTATGCCCCACGGAGAGCCTCAAGGTCCATAAATAGCAACACCCTAGTGGTCCCAGCCCTAAGGAAGTTAGATTAGCTTCAACCAGAGCCAGGGCCTTTTCAATACTGGCTCCAGCCTGGTGGAACGCTCTGCCTCATGAGACCAGGGCCCTGCAGGATCTGATTTCTTTCTGCAGGGCCTGTAAGACAGAGTTGTTCCGCCTGGCCTTTGGCTTGGAGCCAATTTGATTCCCTCCCCCTCTTTCTTTTTTCTTTTTCCTTTCTCCTCCTGTGATGAGGCTGCATTTTAATATTTTATTGTTTCAATATTTTAATGTTGTATTTTAATCTTGTTTTTAAGTTGTATTCATTCAACTTGCTTTTATTATTGCTTGTTAGCCACCCTGAGCCCGGCCCTGGCTGGGGAGGGTGGGTATAAATAAACATTATTATTATTATTATTATTATTATTATTATTATTATTATTATTATTATTTGTATCAGCCGCTGCAATTTTTGCACAGAGTACATCAAACTTAAAGTACAACTGAACAGCTACAATTGCCAAATGAAAAATGGTACAAATTAAGACTCAGAGAGCACCATAGTGGCCCTTATTTTAATGGTAGCTGGTAGAAGTGTTGCTGTTGCACATGCTTTCAAATAATGTGATTTACTTTTGAGTATGAAAACCAGAGCAGTGACATTATAGATTTATTGTGCCCTAGAACTGCTGCTTGGAAATTCAGCTACATGCCTTAGGTTAATGGTTTAGCACTGACATAGCCTTTGCAACCACCTTGGTCACTGTACCATGTCTTATTTTATAAGTCCAGCTGGACAAGCAGTATTTGGTATGATTCCTGAAGATGCCCGATGGTCCAATTCAGAGCACCTATTGCCTACATGTCTACCATGCCCTGAAGTGTCCTAAGTGTATGACGTTTTCCAGTGACTTATTCACTTATTAAATGTATTTATAATCCACTCTTCAACCAAAGGTCTCAAGGCACAAGTATACACAGTCTAAACCAAAGACTAAACAATAAAACTGAAACATAAAACAAGATATGACATTTGGTTTGCAAATAAAACCAGTGGTATCGACCGATATTCAGATTTCCAATGTACCTCACCGCTTCCCAAAAGTCTTTACCTGCCTATGAAATGACACCAATGCTGTGGCAAGATGCACTTTTGAGGGGAGGTCAATCCAAAGGCAAGGGTTACTGCAGAGAAAGTGGACCCTTGCTCCACTCCATGCCTAATCTCATTAGAAATTAGGATTACCAGCAGGGCTTCTAGAATGGATAGAATATTTGTGGGGAAAGGGAAGTATTGTGAGTTCGATGCAATGAATACCTTCATTCCGGCTGGACTACATATTCATTCTGTGTCCTGTTTGAGAATGTTACTTTGAGACTACGACATGTTTTGGATAAACGTATGCTGCAATGACTTCAAATCATCAGACAGAAAGAAAGGCCGCCACATTTTCATGCATAGTAATGACAGAAACCCACTGAAGCAAAAGTTCATCTCAGTGCTCTCAGTGCTCCTTCCCAACATAATTATAACACAACAATGGCTTGGAAGCAACGTCTTCCTTATGATCCCCAAATAGTTTTCCAGTGTCAATTTGTATGACTTTCCTGTCAACTCATTTTACAGATGGCAAATCACAGAGGTTAAGCAATTTATTCAGAGACCATGTCGTCAGAGCCCATGTTGATACTTTTCTGTATATTTAAAGTTCACTTATTCTGTCTGAGAGATTCTGTAACAACAAAGTGAGCCTTCAACTAAGAACGAATGAGATTTGAACACAAGCCTGTGTACTGCTTAGCAAGCCAGGTCCCCCCTGTCCACCTTAAGAGAAAAATCCTCTTCCATCAGATTCTTCTCCATCACTTGCCATTACTCCAATAAAGACACAACAGCATGGTAGAATACAGCAAAACAATATAATACCAACAAAACTTGGCTATAAATCCACATTTGAGCAGACTCTCTAACCAAACTGACATGATTTGAGCTGCCTGTGTGACAAAGCAGTTTTCCGATTCCTTTAGCATGCTTTTTACTTTTGCAAGTTCTCTTCATTTCAGAGAGGTATGCATAATAGACATTCAACACAGGCATTTGTTACATTCTGCCCTGGTAATGTCTGCAGTGGCATAGTAACTGTGAGTAACAGTTCAGGACCATGGCCAGCTCCAATATATTTACTTGTTAGTCCACCAACTGCTCACAATGGATGTGTTCGTGGAATTTGGAAAATGTGGCAGGGAGCACAGGGCAATATTGAGGAGGGTTCTGAACCCTTTGGCTGCTTTGACGTTCTCCCCACAACTACTCCCTCCAGCTACCCCTTCCCCCCCCCCTGCTGTCTAGAAATAAGCTTGGCACAGAGTTCTGAGGTAAATCACTCACAGGGATAAAGTGGAAGGTGAGAGAAGCATGAAGCACTCGTTCTCACATATATCCCTCAAAATATACACTCCTTAATTTCCTTTATTCTGCATCCATAGGGAGGAAGAGTGAGGCCTGTGTTTCTTGGTGTAACATGAAGTTCTGTCCTCAGTTTAGTTGAACCCCTTGGTTCTGTTTGTGTTCAGTTCCTCATTACAGTGGTACCTCGGGTTAAGAACTTAATTCATTCCGGAGGTCCGTACTTAACCTGAAACTGTTCTTAACCTGAAGCACCACTTTAGCTAATGGGGCCTCCCGCTGCCACCGCGCCACTGGAGCACGATTTCTGTTCTCATCCTGAAGCAAAGTTCTTAACCTGAAGCACTATTTCTGGCTTAGCGGAGTCTGTAACCTGAAGCGTATGTAACCTGAAACGTATGTAACCCGAGGTACCACTGCATTATTTTTTGAAATTATCTCGACCTCCTGATTTACAGTCTAATTCTATGTGTGTTGGCTGAGAAGTACGTCCCACTAGTTGCAATGGAACTTACTCCTAGGTAAATGTTCATAGCTGATTTTTTTCCCTGAAGGGGAAGAGCGGTAGTTCAGTGGTAGAACATCTGCTTTGCATGCAGAAGGTCCAAGATAGGAGCAGGAGAGAGCCCTTCCTGAGATTGTGAAGAGTCACTGACAGTCAGAGAAAACAATACAGAGCTAGATAGCACTGTAGTCTTAGTATCATTCCAGCTTCTATTCAAGTGCTTTCTAAAACAGCACTTAAATACTTCATTTTCTCTCTCTCTCTCTCTCTCTCTCTCTCTCTCTCTCTCACACACACACACACACACATACAGAGCATTTTATAACCATTTAACATCACAGTTACCAGCTGACATCCATTAAATGGCAGAGGATCTTCTATCATCTACTATTCAAGACAACCATGTAAGGAGAGCTGAAAATGTATTCTTTATGGACCAGCTCTGATCAATCTCCATGGCGGTAATGCTGCAGCCTATTAAAATTATCTCCATTAATGAGGACAAAGTATAAACTGTCAGCACTAAATGGAATATATATTAACACTTACTATGGAAAAGGCAAGAGGTGAGCTACCTCCTTCCAAAGAAAAGGCCAGTGCCATGAAAAATTAATTTATCCTGCTCCTGCGCTGGTATTTGTGCAACTCAGGCAACAATCAGGGATGATTATTTAAAATGACATCTATGGAAAGAGGGAAAGAGCTCTTCGCAAAATGAGCAACATCAATAAATTCAGAAAGACGACAAGATGAGAAGAATTGGCAATTGCATAATTGTGAATGCTAAGCAGATCTCTTACGGCAGCTAATGCAGTTGGACAGCAGGGTAGAAGGTCTTAGAACAAAGTGCAAACCGTGCATATGGAAATATACATATCGCTAACAATGTTAAAGGACTCATTACCATCTAACCAGCTGTTTGAAATAGAAAGTGATAAGACAGCAATGGAAAGAAATTAAGACATCTGATGCCAACAGAACTAGGCTTGTTAATTCAGCTCAACTCTCAAGTAAGTAAAGGCAGTGGGTCACTGTATTTTGACGCTGAGCTGAAACTACAGTGCCTATTTCAGCTGAGTTTTTGTACCACCACAAAATATAAAGTCAATACTGATGTTGCAAATTTCCTTCATAACCAGCAAAAGACCTGGCTTGATTTGAGACTGTGGTAATCGATATAAAGGTGACTGCTTAATCTGTGGGTCAATACTGATATGCATTTGCCAACTCACTTGATAATCTGTTATATCCTACAAAATAGACAATTTGGATAATACTGTCCAGATCCTGTTGAAGCATTTGTGCATGAAAAGGTGCTCCTCACTGCTCAGCGAGATATTAATCCATTTATTAAGCAATGGGTGGATCCAATTAAGTCATTGCACAAACAGGATGATGTCTACTCATGCAATGGAACTTCCTGTTCCTCACCTCTGCACCAACCCAGGAGAAGGGGCAGATAAAGGAGGAGAATGATGTTGGAAGGCTGATTTGTCAACATGGGAAAGAGGGAACAGAGAGAAGAACCTCCCCAGATTGTCCTTTCTGGACAAACCTGTGCTGACCCTCCCTCAGATGCTAGACTTGGGGTTCCTAACCTCATTTCCTACTTCTTTCTTCTTCCTCCTCACCATGGGAGAAGAGCAAGCAGAACTCAAAGGATCTCCACCTTGGTTAGATAAAACTAGGATATTTCCAATCATGCCTGTATTTCCTGTAATAAATGTAGCTTTCTTATTTACCTAAACACAGAGTCTCAGTGTGATGATATTCAGGGTAAAGTGTGGTCCTTCAACAACGATACAGTAAACTTCCACTTCTGCTGATAATTTTAACTCTAAATGCCAACAAAGGAGGGGAAATTCCCATTGTGAAAGCAGAATTCATTCCACTTGCACAGCGACTTAGATGAATACAACCCAATGGCTTTCCACAATGTACATAACCTTGTACAAATAACAGTGACACATATTAATCTAGTTACAGATAGGTAGCCGTGTTGGTCTGCCATAGTCAAAACAAAAAAAATCCTTCCAGTAGCACCTTAAAGACCAACTAAGTACTTAGTTGGTCTTTAAGGTGCTACTGGAAGGAATTTTTTTGTTTTGACATATTAATCTGTTTGTGACTAAACTCCACAGGGGAATCATTGCCTGGCATCATAGTGCAAAACTGTGGAGTATCTGCAGCCCTGGCTTTGGATGAGTTGCAGAACTTGGCAGCCAGTGAGAAGCACGCAGTGGGACACTAGTATGAACAACACACTGTGGCAGCTATTGACAATACTAAAGCTAATTAATATGGTGACAACTACAGCAGCGATGGGGAGCCATGGTCCTCATTATATTGCTGGACTACAGCTCCCATAACATCTAACCACTGGACATGTGGGCTAGAACTGTTGGCATCTGCAGTCCAAGAACATCTCCATCCCTGAGCTAAAGAGCAGATCCACCACTGGTATAAAGTCTACCGAAGGTTGAAATAGTCATACAGAGACACATGTTCTAGGCTTCACCCTCTTGGGGGGAGTGTGTTCTGAGTCTGACTAGCCTTGAGAAGACCAGTCCTCAGTTAAAGGAGTAGTGATCTGTTTTGCTGGCATGCATTAAGGCAAAGTTGATAGCTCTCCTGCTACCCCTGAGTTAGTCTTGTTGTGAAGCAGGAATGCTCAGAAATGAGTTTCTGGGAAGAGTAAGAAGAATCTATTTTGGCAAGAAAATATTTTCAGGAAGAAGGGATCCAAGAAGCATGGCTCTTTGGGATTCATCCTCCTCATTCATGGAAGGCTCTACAACAGAGCTTTCCAAACTGTGTGTCACGTGAGTGTGTCGGCTGCAGTGTGTTGGGTGAACACTCCCCATGCTGCTGCCGGGGCTGGAAAAGGGTTAGTTTAACCTCCGGTTTGCTATGAAAACTGAATTACTGTGTTGTGAAATGATGCATGTCTAAAAAGTGTGTCACCGACATGAAAAGTTTGGCAAGCTCTGCTCTACAAAAAGATTGCGTCAGTGATTATTTCCTAAGATGGTTTAGGGAGAAAGACTCCTGGTTCTCAGTATTCTTTACATCCCACAGCACCTCTTCTGAAGCAAAAGTGTCCAATCCTGGACCATGACAATTATGGTCTGTGCCTGGGTTCTCCTGAATACAGTATTCCCTTAACCACAGGAGGCTAATGGTGATCTGGCACAGATTACTAGAGATAGGGTGCAGAGTCTTTTCAGTGGTGGCCCTAAAAATTGTATCTCTTTTAATATGAGGAGGCTGCTATGAAACATATATATATTTACCTAGGTTTTTAATTCCATTTGAAGATAGCTAATCACTTGGTTATTAATTGGAATATAACATGGCACATATATATGTAGTTTAGTTGCTTATTTTCTCTCCTCCCCCCCCCCCTCAGTGTTGAAGTCTCAAAAATAATCCACAGAGCAACTCTACCTGCTAACACAGCAACATTCGGTACTCATATTTCTTGTGCTCTCATTTTGTATTTCTTGACACAAAGCGTTGCAGAATATTGAAAAACACAATATAATTCAACAAAAGGGCATGGCATGTTACTGGCAGAAGGCTTGCCTCTGACAGCCACACAAATGATTGCTCAGGCAGAGCTCAACAAATTGGTGAAACGGACAGTAACACAATAGTTCTTGGTCAAAGAACAGAACATGAATGTTTACGCAGAGTTATCCATCCATGCTAGATCTAAACCTTTCATAGATTTGGAAGCTGTACATCAGCAACACACACACACTAGTTAAAAATATACATATTAAATTATCTAGCAATGGTGGTAGCATAATGAAAGAGTTGATTATTGTGGATTTTAAAAACACCACGCTCTTTTATTTCTTGTCTTTTGAGATTGATTGGTATTTTCCCCTCAATACCTACCGAAAAAGTTTTCCTTATGATATCAAACTGCCTTTATCTTCACCAGGAAAATGACATGGGACCCAATTTTGATTTTTTTTTGGGTTGACAGCAACCATCCTAATATGAATTCAAGTAAACCTCACAACCTTCAGAGAGGTAGTAAGGCACACAAGGACTATGCTACATTGTAGAAGATATACGGTGGTACCTCGGGTTAAGAACTGAATTCGTTCTGGAGGTCCGTTCTTAACCTGAAACTGTTTTTAATCTGACATACCACTTTAGCTAATGGGGCCTCCCGCTGCCGCCGCTACGCAATTTCTGTTCTCATCCTGAGCAAAGTTCTTAACCCGAGGTACTATTTCTGGGTTAGGGGAACCTGTAACCTGAAGCATCTGTAACCTGAGGTACCACTGTATAACATGAAAACTATCTGAGCATGGGTCTTGCGAGTTATATTCTTATTGGTGGAAATGTGTGTTGGAGGGGAAATATAGAAATAATAACATTAAAAGTTGAAATATGTGGGCAATGTGAAGGTTGGAACGTGAAGGTTGGGTCTGCAAGAGAGCCACAAGAGGAGGACAAAAAGACATGTTTGCAGGAGCTATTGCTATAACTGTTTAGGACAAAGCATGGAAGAAAATATAAAAAGTCACTATGTTTTGTGATTAAACCAGTAGAAGCTAGTAGAAAGACACACTGCCATACATGGACCATAGCTGCCCTTTTGCTTCCCTTTGCTTGAAAATGTATAAACACAGGTTATTTTTTCCCCCATATTTAGGGTGCACGACTTAATTACTTGCTGGTTGAGGCTGTGTCGCACTGGCTTTGAAATGCCTAAATAAATGTCTTGTTTGACAACTGGAGTCTTATTGGCTATCCAGGCTGAATCCACAGAGTATTGGGTATTGAATCCCAATATTTCCCCAACTGGTGGGATACTAATTATCTTAAACTACATAGATACACATATCCTTCTATTTCCAGTGTTCAGAGGAGAGGGCCTGTTTTTCTTGCAGCCATGCACAAGAGAGATGCCGCAAAGGTAAGCTCAAGGTAAACTCAAAATCTGGAGGATTACAAAAAAAGGAGGGGGGGGGACCAATGGGGAAAAGCATCCCAAACAGCTTAGTGAATAAAAGCACACTCAGTGGCTACATAATTCTGACTTGACTGGAAATGGGGAGGGAAGAAAACATGATAGAAAGAGAGATGGAATGGAGTGTTCTGAAGAGGGGCACGGCTGACTGGATTAGTGAATAGGAGCAAGCCAAGTTTTGTTGCATAGCCCATTTGTGAATACATCCTTTGCAGTAAACCTAAGCCATGAAACACTCTTTTCTCCTTGCTGAACACACATTGCCAAGATCCATTAAGTTTCAAGAAGCAAATACTCTCAGGCATCACAAAATTAGCCCCAGCTGAGAAGATACGTTAACTCGTGCATTCATTTCCCTTCCCCGTCAAAGTATTTTTTTTAAATATAAAAAATAAATGTTATTTTGAAGACAACCAATCCACTCACTTTTTGAATGCAGTGCATTCCAGTAAAGGGCAATCTGACCCATCACCACCATGAGCCACTCCATACCCTCTCCACCCACCCTGCTGCCTTGGCTGCAAAACTCAGGATGATTGCAAGCTACAATCTCTGCACATTTAGCAGCACATGTGTTGCTGATTTAGATTGTGTAGGATGGAAGCTGAAGCTCTGGCATACAGCAGCAGCAATTAATAAGTCAGTCCACTTGCCCTACCAAACACACCAAGTCCTAGCTTTACAGGTGATTCAATCGTTTGTGCAGATGCAATGGATCGTATTGGGGGCCTTAACGAGTCCAATAAAATCTCAAGGCCTTGGGTTTCAATGGGCGTGATTCATCTAGATCAGGCTTCCTCAACGTCACCCCTCCAGATGTTTTTGGCCTACAACTCCCATGATCAGGGATGATGGGAACTGTAGTCTCAAAGCATCTGGAGGGCCGAGTTTGAGGAAGCCTGATCTAGATGGACAACGGCATACTTGGTTTGGGGCATTTGTCAGTGAGAAAATGGACAGGAGACAGCAGGAGGTTTAGGGCTAAGATCAGGTGGAATCCAGGGCTTCACATGGGCGCTCTGCCTCCAATATCTAACCGTGTGGGAACGTGACATGCCTCTGGAAATGTTGCTATTTCAATTGTGCCATTGCAGGTTCCTTTCAGTTGACACAGATGTTCAGGGTTTAAGCCAGACGTATAGTACTTCAAGTTGTTCTTCGTCACAGTAAATTACTAGTCCAACAGCCTACTAGCTAGAGCAGGGATGGATGGACTCCATCTCCCATCATTCCTGGCCACTGGCCATGTTAATTAGGGCTGATGGGAGTTGAATTCCAACCACATCTGCCAGGACACAAGTTCCCTAGCCCTGCAATAAAGTCAACAATCACAAAGATGCTTATAACCAAATACCAGAGTTCTGGCACCTTGCACTTACTACCTGCATAATCAGCAATAGAATATGTGGTTGTCAAACCTACAAAGAAACTAAGTCCTTGGCATTGCCCCATAAATCTCACACTCCTTGTTCATCTCAAAAATAGCCTCAAAATTTTTTATTGGCTCTTCCTGCACAGAAGCAGATTCTGAATAACCCCAGTCAAAATTTTACACGAAAGCTCAACAATAGCAGAAGCATCAGGATTAAGAGAAAAGAAAATCTTGCTCTCTCTCTTTTTTTTGGCGGTATGCTGTCAGTTGCTGAACTTCAAAGTAATTGAAGAACCTCAAGCCTGTCAAGCATTTCTCTCTCACTCCACCAGACACATTATATGCCATCAAACACAACCCCACACTCAAAGAAAGAAAAATTCAACTTCAAAGCCATCTGTCCTCTATACACAGCTCAGTTCTATTGTTACTCATAAATTTAGCCTGTCAGTTGCAGGCATTATAGCCAGTCCTAAGCACAACAGTGATGCACATGACACTTCCTAAAGGAAGGATGCAAATCTTATGTATTGGCATTTCCCATTACACCAATTCTAGAATATTCTGTTATTAAAAACTTTTTATCCCCACCCCCATTTCTGGATATATCAAACAAGGTCCTTGAGAGACTGGCTGAAATGTTAACTAGACAGAAATACAGCACAACAACAACAATTCATTGATCTGATAATGTATTGCACTAAAATTATTATTTCCTGTCACCAGAGAGGCAGAAAGAGCTGTACTAATGCTTTATGATACAGCTTTCATTCAGGAAAAAATACCGCTTGAGAGTGAGAGAGGAAATAACTGTAGGATAGAACTCAAACGGGAGGGTTGACGCGGTGACATGCTCAAAATTCATAGGAAAAATTCCATCTGCGGTTAGATCTATTTTCCCAACCCTGAGCAGCAGATGTCAATAAAAAAATCAATTTGCCTATTTGAACTTCAACCATTTCTGTTTGTTTTTATCACTCTCAGTTCCCCTAAAGGCCCTGAATGTATGTGGCGTGAGGTTCACCTATGTCAATGATGGCAATTTGGAAGGGAAAGCTTTTTAAAAGCCATTCGGTTTGGTGGCCATTACTGTACTTTGTGGTAGCAAATCCCATAGCTTATGCGCTGTGCAAATGTGTCCTTCCTTTTGGTTGTTTTGAATCTCCCATTACTCAATGACTCTAGTACTTTGTGGGGGGGGGGTGTGTCTCTCTATCCACTTTCCACACAACATGCATAATTGTATACACCTCTGACATGGTCTCTACACCCGCACCCGTTCCTAACTAACTTCTTTCTTTTGACCTTAGGTAAAGGTAAAGAGACCCCTGACCATTAGGTCCAGTCGTGGCCGACTCTGGGGTTACGGTGCTCATCTCACTTTATTGGCCGAGGGAGCCGGCGTACAGCTTCCGGGTCATGTGGCCAGCATGACTAAGCCGCTTCTGGCGAACCAGAGAAGTCCACGGAAACGCCATTTACATTCCCACTATCTCCTTGCACTTTGACGTGCTTTCGAACTGCTAGGTTGGCAGGAGCAGGGACTGAGCAATGGGAGCTCACCCCGTCACGGGGATTCAAACCGCCGACCTTCTGATCGGCAAGTCCTAGGCTCTGTAGTTTAACCCACAGTGCCACCCGCGTCCCTTAAAGGGCTCGAAATCTTGTAACATGACCACCAACGGGAGCTTCTCCAGACCCCTGTTCGTGTTGGTTGCCATTTCAAACTCTATTATATCCTTTTTTCAAGGTGTTAACTACCTAAAAAAAAATAATGTGCAGCACTAGAAAAGCAGTCAAAGCTTGTGAACTTAGCTGCTCAAAACTCATGTCAATCTTAGTCAGCCCTAATATGAACAGCACCAGGGTTATCTCTGCTGAAGAGGGAAAGCGTAGAGCAAATCCAATCTCTCTTCCATTTTAGTGGTTCTCTCTCTCATTATAAAGGTTTCACCTGAGTGCTGTCAGCAGCAAATCTGCCCCTTTAATCAACAGTATATGAAGTTAGCCAACTGCTTGTCTCCTATGAGGGCAGAGCTGTTGGTCTATTTGGGGGGGGGGTGCCCAATATAATGTGAATTAGGAAACAACAGATAGCCAACAGATGTCCATCAGACATATTTTCTATTGCAGATATTGTCACTATGACAACACAAGAGCCCCTGGACGATCTTGGAAACATAATTATACAGCAAGAGGGGAAATGGAGTGTATCCCTTATCAACTTGATTGCATTTCCACTGCATATTTCAGGATCAAATTTTGCTTTAATGGCTTCTACAAGTGAATCAACTCATCTCAGAGTCCAGAGACGAAGAGGGGATTCACCTTGTAAGCATTTCCCCCTGAATATGAGCATCCATTTGCTTGGTTATCATTGCAGCGGTTTCCCCATTCACCACCCTATTTCTTGAATGCCTAGAGTTATAGTCTGTTTCTTACTCTTCTAGTGGTAGTAGCCATCACACGCCTTATTTATATTTTTATTATATTTATTATTACATTCTTATCCCACCTTGCCTCCAAGCAGCTCAAGGTGTCAGATATGGCTCTTCCTCCACCCCATTTTTATCCTGTGAGGTAGCGTAGGCTGAGGGGCAGTGACTCCCCAAGGTCAGCCCAGTCCGCTTTGTGCTGAGTGCGGATTTGAACCCTGTTCTCCCAGGTCCTAGTCCAACACTCTAGCCTCTGCATCATGCTGGCTTCCCAACACAAGCCCACAAACGTCAGAGATCATTTTGGCAGATGCAGCTTTTTATGCTTTCATTCCTGGTGCCATACATCTGTGTACATTTCAATTGGGATTTGTATTGTAATCTATTAATCTATTTTATGTATTGGTTTTATTGCACATTGCTTCCTCGCATTACTTTGAAATGGTATCAGAATCATAATAAAGTAAGTAAAGAGATGGGAGAGACTACAAGTCCCATCATCCCTGACCACTGGCCATGCTATCTCAGGATGATGATGAGAGCTGGAGTCCAACAACATTTGGGGAACCACAAGTTCCTCATCCCTGGATTAGAGTGCCAGCATGGGACTGGGTTGATTGCAATTCTAATCCTTATGTGCCTTGAAATGACTGGGTGATCTCTAACCAACAACCCCCCCCCAAAAAAACCTCGCTTTTTCAAAGTTCAATTCTAAAACTTTGAAACCCATTAGGAGACCCTTCCAAAAAGCGACTCCATAAGCCCCCACCCCAAAAGCCCCACACTGAGCTGTATTCTATTACTACCTTCACTTCCCCCAAGACATATTTCAGGGGTCCTTGAACGTTGAACATCACTGCCCATACTCACAATGCTGACCCATAGCTGTCAACTTTTCCCTTTTCTTGCGAGGAATCCTATTCAGAATAAGGGAATTTCCTTTAAAGAAAGGGAAACATTGACAGCTATGTGCTGGCCTGGACCCAAGGGAATCCGGGGCAGGGTTTCTGGAAACCCATCATAAAGCTACAGTTCTCCCCACTCTTAGAAAACTACAGTTCGGATATTATTTGGGGGAAGTCCTGTGCTTTAAATGTGTGGTGAATCTGCAGCCCCAGTGTAGACTGTCTGTATTGGATCTGTTACTAATCCTGACAAAATTCCTCAGCAATTTATCTTTGCTATTCATATTACCCGATGGCTCTCGACAGCATGTCTTTAACAGATGAGCAAACAACCAGGGTCTGTTCTGAGAGAGGACATTTCTTTCTTCTCCCACCTTTCTCTTCCTCCAACCCTTGAGCTGAAGGTGATATCATCAAGCTGAGTGCATGTGTGAAGAAACAGCAACATAAGGAAGAGACAGAATGGAGCTTGAGTTATCTCTGGATGCTGACTGTTCAGACAGTGAGTTTTGGTATAGATGTTGGGTGTGTTAAAGCTATACATAAGGACTTAAATGGAGCCCTGCTGGAACAATGGCCTATCTAAGCCCAGCATCCTGTTCACACAGTGACCTACCAGATGGCCATGTGAAGCCTGCAAACAAGACCTGAACTCAAGGAGCCCCTCTCCTCCACTTTTCATCAATTAGTATTCAGAAGCATACTGGCTCTGAACCCAGAGGTGGAACACAACCATGGTGACCACTGAAAGCCTTATCTTCTTTTGAGGCCATTCAAGTTGGTGACCATCACTTCTGGGAGTAGTGCAACACTGGGAATCACCAGAAGCTCAGTTTACATTCTAATGTGCATACAACTTATCAGAGAAATGGTTTTCAGAGAAATGTGGCCAAACTTTACAACCTCTAGAAATTCACTTTCCAAACCAGAGAAACAGGGTGCTTGGATAAAGAAGTCTAGTACGATCACAAGTAGTTTGAGAATCCTTTACTACCCTTGGTTCTCAAACTACTTGAGTTCTCGAATGGATAACAAAAAAGCAGTGCTGTTATTTCACAAAGGAGTTTAAAATAAAGTTCTTCTTTGGGTCAACTTGGATTTTCAGTGGTTTGGGTTAGGCAGCTCCAGGTCACCATCTCCCCATAGCCCACCGACTGCATTTTTACCACCAAATTTCAGTCTGAGGCCTTTTGTTGGCTGCTTGATTCAGCTTAGGGTCTGTCCAAATCTATTTCATTTCCTCCCCATTCACTACTGGGATATTATTATTATTTTTTAAAAAAATCTGCTATTCCACTTTCGACAAAAGTGGAGGGGATTTGCAGACCTAATAGCTTCTCCAGAGTGGACAAAGCCTGCCAAATGCAAACAATTGGATTTCTGACTTCCATTCAGTAACAATGGTAACAACAACAACAAAATCCCCCCTCAACAAAAAGTATACTGCTGAAATAAAGAATGCTGGTTGGGAAGAAGGGGGTAACCACCCCAGGAGTAGATTTATGTGTAGGAGGATTGTGAACTTCATTTATTTCATTCACAAATTCCTGGACTTATATTTCTAAGTATACATCTTTTGTTCCTGGCTCTGGTTGGCAGGTCTCAGGGGTCCTCGTAAAAAGCAAAATAAATCTGGAAAGTTTGAGGTCTGCTGACCCTGTAAATTACAAAACGTATAAAGCAAGTGATGGATAGGGGCACAGGGATGATCCTCATGTCACAATTGTCACTTTTTCCTAATGTTACCGGGCAGCTCAATCAGCAGCCTTCAGTTCTGTTAGCACAATTCTCAACAGTGGAGCCAGTTGAGATCATTCAGGTGATAGCTGAACAGTATCACACGTAGCAGTGGGGAAAGGAAATTAACTTCATGCCATACCGCCACTGAAGCACAGCCTTTTCGATTGCTGTGCATAGGTGAGGGAGGGGAGGCTGTATGCCTGAGCCCCCTTCTAATTCCTGGATCCAGCATAGATTCAATTCTAGGCTAGCTTTCAGTGAGACCCTCTAAGTATAGGCAGGGGTGGAGGAAGGGGTGTGTGGTGGGGGTGGACCGCCCCAGATGTCACCACTGAGGGGGGGTGACAAAATGCCAGGTGGCACTCACCGTGGGGCCTGCAGCGCGCCCGAGCCACGCGTCTCTCCTGGGAGTGATGCGGTGGCTTGAGCGCCCGCAGGCTCCACTCTGCCCCAAACAGTCCGCCCATTGCCTCCCCCACAGCTGTAGGGCAGCTGAGTGGGAGGAGGCAGGCAGACTCCTCGGAGGCCCCACGGAGTGTCCTGCCCTGGCTGGCCCCGCCTGTCAGGGAACTGCCATTGGCTCAGAGGCGAGAAATAGAAGGGCAGTTTTGTTACAGGGAGCCTCCGAAAATGGGGAAGAGGTGCAAGGACCAGAGGATGCTGGTGAGAGCCTTAACACCGCTCCTGGGCAAGCCGGACAGGAGGGAAACACGCCCTTGCCATTGCCCATCCTGCGCAGTAGCCTAAGGCGCAAAGAGGGAAGGAGAAGGTTGGCGGTAACAAAACTCTTATGTTGGGGGAGGTCCAAAAAAAGACCACTCCCGGATTCTGCTAGCGACTGAGCCAGACATGAGCTTTGGAGCTTTTCACTGTAAATGGTTTGCACGAAAATAAAATCTGTAAAACACAGGTTTGGAGTCCTGCCTGGCTACTCTCAAGCAACCGCAACAGCCATCTGACACTGTCCCTGGGCACAGGGCACACACGCCACCCCAGGCGCCAGATCAGCTTACTCCGCCACTGAGTATGGACCCTTGAGATAACAAAGAAATTGGCTCTGTGCTAGACAGAAAATGAGTTTTGGGCAAGGGGGGGGCCTCCTTCAACTCACTGGTAGTGAGAAAGACAAAGGCCAGAATTGGGAGTTATGGAGGCCAGCTAGAAGTGATACGTGGCAGGCAGGCTGCAAGGGGAGACAGAACCACACCTGATTCCGGTTTGAGTCCAAGGCTGAAGCTATGAAAGGACCACCCTGGAGTATTAAGGCTGTGAGCCCCTCCAGCAAAGGCTCAGGCTGTACATCATATTTCATAAAGACACGACCGTCTCTGCTGTCTCTCATTCCAAGGAAACCGATCTATGGGTAAGTGCCTGGAATCTGACACTGCTCCGAGATGAGGTGGTGTGCAACACTATAAGCAATGCAGAGAAACAGAGACAGGACGAAGGACTATTCTCACAGAAATGCAACTTCATGCAAGAACCTCAAGCAGGATTTTGATCACTGGCAACATCAGAAATTGTTCTGACTTCCTCCTGGACAAGTTTGTGCAGAAAACTCTTGCCGCACTGAAAGAGTTGGCAAATACCATCCTTTAATAGGCGGTCTCTTTCCACTATGATGAATTGCAACGGGAGAGAAATGTGTGTGTGTGTGTTTCAGGCAATGATATATGAAAAGAGGCATCCTCATTGCTCTGCTCAGGCTTGTGTGCACGAAGAGTTTTAATTAGCAACACAGCAAGTGGCAGCTCATCATATAGCAAGCAATTAAGTATCAGGGGGTTTACCTACATGATTCATCTACTAAGGGATGTGCAGTGAGCTGGTACTTTTGTCTCCTAAACACACTTTCATCCATAAATGATATCCCAGGGTGCCTTATCCCTGACTGTGTAGAAGATTCCCACTGCCCTCCTTTCCTTCTCGGGTTTTTTTTCTTTGCCACTTTTGTATAGTCAATGAAGAAGTGAAAATGGGACACCAAAGTTGATTACATATTACTTTTAGCATTGCATTAGCATAATTTCCCACACACTGAGAGAGGAACGGATGCACCCTTGTTTTAAAAATTCAACAAGCCTGGGGAATTGTCGTGATAGCAGTGAGCAAGACAAATGAGGAAATCTGACGGCTTGTGCCCCATCAAACGGGTTTTGAAGTATCAACTTGAAAATGCACATTTCCCTATACAGTCATACCTCGGGTTGAATGTGCTTCGGGTTGAGCGCGTTCGAGTTGCGCTCCGCGGCAACCTGGAAGTAATGAAGGGCGTTACTTCCGGGTTTCGCCACTTGCGCATGCGCAGGCGCTCAAAATGACGTCGCCGCATGCGCGGAAGTGGCAAAACGCGACCCGCAGACGCGCCGTTGCAGCTTACATTGCGTTCAGGATGTGAACGGGGCTCCGGAACAGATCCCGTTCGCATCCTGAGGTACCACTGTAATCTAGACAGCACCTATTTACACTTACAGATACCATACTTTCTCCTGAGGCCTTTTAGTGTAAAGAAGAAACTTTGCCAAATAGTGAGATGAATGTTCAGACTCCACCTAAAGCAGCAGTGGCTAACCTGTGACACTCCAGCTGTTGTCGGGCTCACATCCGCACCAGCTGGCATGATGGAACCTGTAGGCTAGCAACATCTGAAGGTTAGTCTCCCCTGATCCAGTGATTTTGGTAGGGTGACAGGGAACAGGGCCGTAAGTAGGGGGTGGTGAGGTGGGCCCCCATGATTGGGGGTCGCAAAATCGGCTAAAAAATATGTCCATAAATATAAATATCGATTATTGCCTAATAAGAAATGGTTTTAAATAGAGGGTGAATTGAATGGGGGGAGGGGGGAGGTTGGAGGAGAGACGGAAAGAAGAGCTAATTTGTCTGTGGCTAGGGGGCGCAATCTGGACGGTTCTGCCAGGGGCGCAAGATCACCCGGCTACAGCTCTGCCTGGGAGGTGGCAACTACTGCAGAGGGGGCATCTGATGGATATATGATGTCAGATGCCCGGAGAGAGGTCAGAGGTCACTGCAGTGGCAAGGACAGCAACAGCAGCAGGGCCAGCAGTAAGAAGAGAGGGTAGCCTTTCCTCTGATCCATGACGGAAGCAGAATCTTGCAATTTAGTTTTGCGGACAAATCTAGTGGCAATAGATGTACTCTCCCAAAATAGCACGGAGTAGGGGAGAAATAAGTTTTTCCTTCCTTCCCCCCTCCTCCTGTTAAGCTTGTACACTGCCCTAAATGTGGTGCTGCTTTAACTTCACCTCCCCACATGCTGTGGACCCAATGAAGGTTTCCTATCCCAAATATGTAAACTGCTGACAACACTGCATACTACGCATTTAACATTCTGTGTACTTAGGCCCTGAATAGAATCTGTGATTGGATAGTATTAATGGATAATATCATGTAAAGAGTGCACTGTGTTTTCTAAATGAAAAGGGACGCTACAAGAAACACATTTCCCATAAATTATAATGGAATAAGCTACATCAGGGACGTCCAACACCCAAGAGAATGTGATCTACTTGGGGGGGGATTGCAGTGATCTACCCATTTGGGGGGGATCCTAAGTTGTTAAACTTTGGGGGGGGGGAGAAGCCAAAGTTGTTAAGCTTTTTTTGGGGGGGGGGCAAGCCCAAGTTGTTTTCCAGTCGCACCGTCGCAGGAAAACAGAGGATGAGTGCCAGAAACGCCGCCTGATCACATGGGTAGACCGGCACGGCCAGAGAACCATGAAGCCTCCTGCTGGAGTTAATTTGCCACAGCTGGCTGGCAGGGGCTTCCAATACGCCTGCATAGCAAGGCACCAGCAGCCAAGCAATGACTGACTCTCACCAGGTCAGGACGGCACATGCGCAGATACTCTTTTTCTCCCGCGGAGGAAAATGAGTATGTGGTCTACCACAATCGACTGGTTGGAAATCCATATCATTCGTGAAATATACTCAGAGTCGCAAAGTGATTTCATGCTCTTTATTCAGCTCATAGTGGTGAGGAGGAATGAATGAAAGTCCCCTCACAGTATCTGCTTTATATACATTATTTACACAATGGGCTGCACATGATTGGCTAATTCCGGAATTCTACTGTAAGCCAATCAGGTTGTGGATTCACTTCTATCTGGAGCAGGATTGGGTGGTTCCTGCCAACCAATCATACTGCTGCATTGTTCTAGGACCAATCAGACTGCTGCATTCTGAATCCTATTGTTCTAGGACCAATCAGACTGCTGCATTCTGAATCCTATTGTTCTAGGACCAAGCAGACTGCTGCATTTTGGATCCTATTCAACTCAGTACATAACACTTCGCTGGATCCAGAACAGAACAGAAAAAGTACTATTACTGATTCACAAGAAAACCTTATTAAGGTTGGTCAGATACACTTGGCTATACTCAAGGATTTCACCTTCTAAAATATCCTGTGCTGAAGTAGTTAATTCTGGAGCTGCGTTCAAAAAATTCAGAAAGAAGTTCAAGCTAAAAAATAAGATAAATTGGCAGAGAAACTGGTTTCTGGCAGAAGCTGCAGAGTCTCTGTCAAAATGCAAGCTTTTGAGAAGAATCTGGATTAAACACCTCAGGAATTGCTTTCGCATGGGCTAATCCTGGCCAGGATAGAGGAGTGCAATTAGATAGCAACATCTGGAGGTACTTTTCAGTCATACAATATGATAGTTCTGTAATTCCAAACCACACTTTTCACTGAAGATATCATTGAGAGATCTAAGCTGGTTAGAGCATATAGCCAAAAAATAAAGTTAAACGTAGGGCTGTAACATTTGCAGGGCAATTCTATGCATGCATACTCAGAGGTATAAACATGCCTTAAATAAACTAAGTCACACTGCCTTGCTCCCAAGTAAATGTGCACAGAATTTCAGTCTGCAAGCTCTGTCCATTTGCATTAGAATTCCCAGAAACTATAATTCACAAGCATCTCTACTTCTGCACAGACAGGTTTAAGATTGCACCATATACCAATATTCAAACTCTTATCAGCTAAAAAATAGCCCAATTTGGATACTTTCCAGATTTAATTGCACTACAATTCCCATCATCAGTTGGGTGGGATAGACTTTGTCCTTTTCACAATATTGCTGGATGAGCATGTTAGATGAAACATCCTATTTTCTTGATGTATTTGGGTTTTTTAAATGTTTCTAAGCTTTATTTATTTTATGAATCTGCAAGTTTGCTTTGGGGCAGTTTTTGTGGGAAATGATGAATAAATGAAAACTATCCATCATCTACAGAATGTCTTGCTGAGATTATATGGACTGCTTAACATACTGAATACATATTGTTATAATCTCATACTGTTTGTATAAATAGTCCCCTGCAAATTTGCTTTTGAAGTTATATAAGCCTTTGGAAACTCTAAATTTTCTGCATATTGCATATCTCAGTGAGCACCTTCCTCATTATGATCTGCTTCCCAGATTTAAGATGAGATTTAAATCAGAAAAATGCCCTTGAAAATATTATTTGGCTTTTACAGGAGATTTTTAAAAATAAAATTCTTCTTAAAATAAAAATCTTTATAAATCTTCTGAGGTGAATCAGATAAAAATCTGATATTAAATACCAATGAGTTGCTTGTTAATCCTGTTCCAGGCGAGGATATTGACCTCACCATTAAGAAAATTAAGACCTCAAAGGCACAGGAACAGACAGCTTCACAGGGATTTTTTAATACAAAAGTTTGTTGATGGACTATCTCCACAACAGGTACACCTTTTTAACTCTTTCTTACAAGGGGATCGTCCCCCTCAAACCTGGACTTAATTGAGGATAGTTGTGTTATTAAAACCAGGCAAGGATTATTCATAGTTCAGAATATTTTAAATTTTATTTTATTTATTGAATTTATAAACCGCCCTACACCCAGAGGTCTCAGGGCGGTTCACAGATTATAACCTGGAAGTTCGTCACAAACAACAAAACCATTAAGACACATCACTAATCCTTTTGTGTCACTGGACATCAAAATTCAGAATGTTTGGGCAAAAAATTACCTCTCTCACCTCCCCATTGACTGCATTTCAGTTTCATCCCATCTTTCATAATCAGGACTTTCGATTTTCAAACTGGGAACCTTTATGGAAATCAACAGTCTTTAACTGGCATGCAGTCCGAGACTAAACTGGGAATAGTCAGAGTAAGTGGGATCCAACTTCACCAAGTGGTTCATTTCTGTATAAACAAACTGGTTCATCAAAAACAACGGGGTTCTTAACTGCTTTTGAAAAAATCCAAATAATAATAATAATAATTTATTTATATCCCGCCCTCCCTAGCCGAAGCCGGGCTCAGAGTGGCTAACAACAGTAAAAGTAACACAGTTTACATAAAATCACAATCTGTTAATCGAAATACATCCTAAAATCAATTCATTCTAAAATCAATTCAGAATCAAATTAATGGCAACCACTGGGCTAGAGTTCTATGAGTATTACGAAAGGAGGGGGTCAGACTGCGCCTTGGCCAAAGGCCTGGTGGAACAGCTCTGTCCTGCAGGCTCTGTGGAAAGATGTCAAGTCCCGCAGGGCCCTAGTCTCTTGTGACAGAGCATTCCACCAGATCGGGGCCACAGCTGAAAAAGCCCTGGCTCTGGTTGAGGCCAGCCTAACCTCCCTGTGGCCCAGGATCTCCAATATGCTTTTGTTTGAAGACCGTAAGGTCCTCCGTGGGACATACCAGGAGAGGTGGTCCTGTAGGTATGAGGGTCCTAGGCCGTATAGGGCTTTAAACCAATGGGGTTCTTTCAATCATCTACAAAATTATATGTGACTTTGCAACTAGTAAGTTTGAAGTGCTGAAAAACCTTTGGGAATCAGAGTTGCGGAAGGAACCGGTGGACTGTCAAAATGTCAGCTAAAAGCCCCAGTCTGCTCATACCCAATTTCTTCCTTACTGGCCTCTGGGGCAGGAGGCACAAGGATTCTGGGAGCGTGCTGGAGGCCAGTAACAAGCCACCATAGGTGCCAACTCCTTGGCGCCAACTCAGTGCCTGAGCACCCACAAAATTCCCCATGAAGGGGCTGGGAACCCACAATTTTTGGTGCCAGGGCCATGCACGCTGCATGGAACCCACAACCCTGGACATCCATGGTCACAGGGCCAAGCTGGTACTCCTGTAAGCCACTGTCTCAATTATCGGGCTCCTGGAAGCTCATGGGGGAGAGAGGGGCCTCCTGCAACCTTCTCAGAGCCTGGGGGAGGGCAGTTCTGGGGGGTTCTTGACTTTTTGTGCACTGACCCCCAGAACCAAACCCTTGCAAAAGTGGTGGGCCAACCGTACTTGTTGGCTATCAACCAGGCACTGGGCTTGCTCAAGAGTTTTCGAATGCCTGCCCTGAGGAACTCCAACTGTCTAACCTCGCTTGACCCCATTCAGAGGCAGGTCCAATCTATTTCTTTTCTTCCAAGACTCTGGTTAAGGGCAGAGCAATCTAAACCTGCTGCTGCTGCTACTGCCAAGGCTCTGCAGGGCAGCAAAGTTACTGCCACATCCGCAACCTGGTCACTCAGGCAGCGGAAGGAAAGAAGTTGCATATAGTTGCAGGGAACCAGGCAGAGGGCCTTCTCAGTAGTGGCACCCGCTCTGTGGAACGCCCTCCCACCAGATGTCAAAGAGAACAACAACTACCAGACTTTTAGAAGACATCTGAAGGCAGCCCTGTTTAGGGAAGCTTTTAATGTTTGATGTATTACAGTATTTTAATATTTTTTTGGAAGCCGCCCAGAGTGTCTGGGGAAGCCCAGCCAGATGGGTGAGGTATAAATAATAAATTATTATTATTATTATTATTATTATTATTATTATTATTATTATTATTAGTCTAATCCATGTGCCAGCTCCAAGTTTATGAAGTGAATCAGCCCCTATGCTCCCTGGCACCAGTGGAAGCTGGGACAGTTCTACCTCACAATATCTGTGTCCTTCTGTAGTCTAAGATGTTATAATGTTCCTTATTATTTGCTCTCTTTTTCATTTTTATGGGTTTTGTTTTTCTTTTTAAATGTAAACCGCTTGTATGAAAAAGCAGTTTTGGGGGAGTAAACAAAACATTTTTTTAGATAAAAACATTCCTGGCTAATTTTAAAAAACAAACAAACATTGTGTGGATATGAAAGTTTCAATAATGCCAGCAATGTTTCCCACAGGATTTCTTGTAGAACCCATCTCCTCAGTAGGGATGCTTGAGGGATCCGTTCTGCTCACATTCTGAAGTGAATTAACATTAGTCACACTTCTCGGAATAACTGATCAGAATGCAGCTCTGCCTCTGTTATGCCCTTTTCTGAATTTTGCAAACACCGTTTTGGCTCAAAACCCCCCACAAAAAACCACTCCATAATAAAATGCATACAAAATATGCATTTTGTATATGGGGTGAGATGCACATGAATAATGCAGATTTTTGTGCAGCTCCCCTCCTCCCCCTAAAACGCAGGTTGGCGCAGAAAAAAAGAGATGGAACAAATTTTTGAACTATCACATGTGAAACTGGCTCAGACTGGGAACAGGCTAAGTCATTCTATCCTACTATTCTATTACTATTATCCTACAGGCTATTAGCGGCTTAGCGGCTTAGAAAAAAGGGGGGGAGCGGAAAAAATCGCAAGACTCGCAAGACGTTTTCGTCTTGCGAAGCAAGCCCATAGGGAAATTCGTCTTGTGAAGCGCATCGAAAAACGGAAAACCCTTTCATCTAGCGGGTTTTTCGTCTTGCGAGGCATTCGTCTTGCGGAGCACCACTGTACTTAACCCGAGGTATCACTGTACATCTAATCTGAGGACTAGCAGGGACTGGATCTGAGAGACCCAGGTGGAATCTACGCACTTATTTTAAAAGTTCTGAAATGCCTTTTTTTAAAGCATTTTTAAAAATTCATTGAATTTTCCATAAGTCTTGCCATCACCATCTAGTGTCACATTGTATATTGCACTTAAAGCACACCTAAAACGTTTTATTTGCAGCTGTATAGCTGAGTCTCCAGGACGCAGGTGACAATGTGGGTTAAACTACAGAGACTAGGACTTGCCAATCAGAAGGTCGGCAGTTCAAATCCCCGTGACGGGGAGAGCTCCCGTTGCTCGGTCCCTACTCCTGCCAACCTAGCAGTTCAAAAGCACATCAAAGTGCAAGTAGATAAATAGGTACCGCTTTGGCAGGAAGGTAAACAGCGTTTCTGTGCGCTGCTCTGGTTCACCAGACGCGGCTTAGTCATACTGGCCACATGACCCGGAAGCTGCATGCCGGTTCCTTCGGCCAGTAAAGTGGGATGAGCGCCGCAACCCCAGAGTTGTCCGTGACTGGAACTAATGGTCAGGGGTCCCTTTACCTTTACCTAGCTGAGTCCCCAGATAGTGTTTCGGGTGGCTGCAGTGGGCAGTGAGTGGGGGAGGAAACACATCAAAATATGAATGAGTACATCAACTCATTCGATGACTACTTAACTATGTTCAATAAAAGCAACAAGCTGAAATGGGAAAACCATCTTCTATCTGTTATCTATTATTTTCCATTTCAGACAATGCTTCATCTTTGCCAGAGTGCAATTATCCAAGGATATACCTCTCTCAGCCCACACGATGTCTGTGGGAAATGGAGGAGCTGACCTTGGAAATGAAGACCACTGTACAGGCAAGCTTTAGCTCTTTTTAAGACCCATTGATTCCATTTGGAGAGAAAGCCAGGTATATGCTGAGCTCTGCCACATAAATCAATGAGGCTTAGGTGAGAAAGGAACACTGTGCTGTGAAATGCTAGGACTCATTTCATTGGTCAGGTATCAAGGGACTGCTTGAGGGCAAGGCAGAAATGGCAGAAATGTTAGTTGTTGTTTTTTAAGGGAGGGGGATGCAAAACTCGCTAAGTGATAGAAATCAAGAGAAGTAAGCAGTGCAAGAGGCTGTGAAATAGGGATGTGCCAACCTGTTGATTTCAGCTTCTCATTTTTCCTAAAAAAGTTCACTGCTCTACATTTCCATGTCACTTTGCAATGCATTTTTAAAATCCTGATGAAAATTTATCAGCCACTTAGGGCAATGCACACATTTTTGTATGCAATCTTGCTGAATGTACATTTTTTTTTTTTTTTTTGCAAAGGAATCTCCCCCAATGTAATGCATTTTTTTGTACGTCGCTTTCGCTAACAGTTGCATCTTTATGAGTCATATATACATTACTTAGCTGGAAAACTACCCTGAAAAATTCAGAGAACTGCACATTTTGGAGAACAGCTATGCTTTGGTTTGTGTATTGTTTCAGAACGTGCAAATTAGCCGAGTTCAACAGAACTGAATACCTGCCCCATCCCTACAGTGAAAACACGATGACACTGTGTTCTTTGCAGTTGCAAAGCAACAGTTTTTAAGAAAATAGCAAACACATTCAGTGGCTAGATAGGATGAGCTTCCTGCTTTCAAACCATATGAAAGGTTTTAAGGTTTAACACATCCTCTCTGCCCAGCTGCCTCACTGTCTCAGGCAGGGAGCCATGGAGCTTGCCAAAGGGTTTGTTCCACAGCATTCCCTTGCGAAGGAAACTGTATTTTTCAAACAACAAGGCAGGCTGCTTCCTAACCTTTAGCATGGCACACGCCCGTGTGGGCATGCAGCATTGATGCCGGCTGGCAGCAAACAATAGCATCCACGGCAGGATCTTTCTGTATTTTTAGAAAGAGGCACGCTGAAGATGCAGTTGCGATTCAGAAGCTGCACAATCCCATCCCTCCTAAGTAGTCATTTGGCTGACAGACTGGAAAATGCCAAGAGGGCTCCAAAGGTTGTTAAGATCAGTTGATTACACTAGGTGGGGGGAAGTTTGCGGCTACCATGATACACTTGACTTGCTCTAAAGGGGAAGAAAGGGAAGACATGATTGAAGAAAGAAAGTGTGTGTGTGTGTGTGTGTGTGTAAGAGAGCGAGAGAGAGAACTGACCATTTTTTTAAAAAACAGAAGGGTCTCAAAGCAAAAACCTAATCCTTTTTTTGTGTAATGTAGATAATTACACAGAGCCATTTTGCATGGCCTTCCTCTTTGTGACATTAGGGCAGTTAAGCCGTCATTGCGTCGGGAGCAGGGGCGGCAAATGTCTGGTCCAAACACATCCCTTCCAGATTCTCTATCTAGCCCAAGGATCAGCAAACTTTTCCAGCAGGGGGCTGGTCCACTGCCCCTCAGACCTTGGGGGGGCAGACTATTTGGGGGGGGGATATGAACGAGTTCCTATGCCCCAGAGATGCATTTTAAATAAAAGGACACATTCTACTCACGCATAGCTGTCAACTTACAGATTTGAAAATAAGGGACCAGCAGCCTTGAATATAAGGGATCAGCAGCCAAAATAAGGGATTTTGCTATTGTGAAGAGTTACACACATTGGTAGGATTGACAGATGCTGTCAATCCGGCATGAGGTGGTTGCTGTGCAGCGGCAGCCGTCTCTCCCCATCTGCGTCTCTCCCCATCCCTATCCTCTTCCTCCTTCCTCAGGCCGCCTCCTCAGCTGCCACCACCGCTGCTGCCTCTGGGCTTGCGGGCGGCATGGGTGAGTCTCTCTCCCTCCTCCCTCTCTCTCGGGGGGGAAGGGCCGATGGAACTCCTCGCACCAGGACGATGGCACCAGCACGCTCTCTCTCTCAAGGCGGAGGACCCCAAGCTGCTGCTTCCCTCCCAAGCCGGGCGAGCATGATACCCAGGAAATTTAAGGGACATCATCAATAAGGGACAGTAGCGGGACACGGTGCTGGGATAAGGGAGTTTCCCGCCAAATAAGGGATGGTTGACAGCTATGTACTCGTGTAAAAACACGCTGATTCCCAGATCGTCTGTGGGCCAGATTTAGTAGGCGACTGGGCCGGATCTGGGCCCCGGGCCTTCGTTTGCCTACCCATGAGCTAAGCCCAAGGTTTCCCAAACTTGTAGTTCAAAAACAACTGGCAACCCAACTCCCATCATCCCTACCTAGCAGGACCAATGGTCAGGGATGCTGGGAATTGTAGTCCGAAAACAGCTGGAGACCCAAGCTTGGAAAACCCTGATCTAACCCTTGAGATCTATCTCCAGGTGATAGACACTCTATCCAAGCTAAGCCGCCATTGCTCTTCCTCTCTCCTACACACAGAGTCAGACTGCTCAAGATGGTCCTCTCCAGGGTTTCAGCCCAAAGACATTCCAACTACTACCCAGAGATGCCACTGCTTGACTCTGGCATGCAAAGGAACTGCTCTACTATGGAGCTACAGCCGTTCCTGGGTGCTCCACGCCCTCCCCAAGGCTTTTTGCCCCCAGAAGGAAGGACTCTGCACCAGTCAGCCTAGTCCTAAGACAAATTGGGTATATTCGGAGGGAAACCACACTAGTTGGTTATACGCAGTTATGGGTCACTGTGAGTTGGATTAGTTGGCCCAGTGCAGTCTATGGCTGTCAGCGGGTGGGGCATTAGAAAGGCAGGATGGGAAAACTGCCCGAAAAGGTTAAGACCTGCCTGACTGGTGGCTGTGTCTTCCCCGAGTAAGGTAGGCTCAATGACGCAGCTCTCCTTCCTGGCTAATGCCCCGCAGGATCAATGCCTCCACTGAACAGCTGCTGAGTGGAGGCAATGGCCCTGTGGAGTGGGGGTGAAATATACGCTATAAAATCATAAGTCTGTGTCGCAAGTTTTTAAAAGTCTCTAGATCAAACAGGGGATTTAGCTTCCCTCTAGGCACACACATCCTGAATGATATCCTTGTGTGTGACTCCTCGGATTCCCTAGAGAGAGAGAAATCAAATTAATTAGGAGACTACTAAAACACACAATTCCCCGCCATTTGAGAATATTTGTTGTTGTTTTTATTAAACCACTTCAGCCGGAGAATTTTTCAATTACAAAAACAGCAAGGCATCAAGGAATCCTTCATTAACCACTCATTTCAGGAATAACCACCAATGTTCTCTTTTCAGGGTCACCAGAGATCAGACTCAGTCTACTGTATTTCCATATTTGTATCATCTTTAGCAGACATCTTTTAGAACTTGGTTTTTTAATTGGTCAGTGTCAATATAAATAGAGGATTGAGTCCAGCAGTGTTTTTGGTGTCCTTTTGGAAGCCGCCCAGAGTGGCTGGGGAGGCCCAGTGGGATGGGGGAAGTATAAGTAATAAATTTATTATTATTATTAACCTTTCAAACTTGTAAGGTTCCTACAGATCTAGACAATAATTCCCTTTCCCCTGATAAGACATGGTTACAAGTGTTGATACCACAAAATAGAAATACTGTACTTTGGGTCCTTAAAAAAATTATTATTACAACAACACCTTCTGTGGCGTAAGGACCACGCCACAGGGTCTGTGAACCTTACCCGTCTCTGTCATTCGGGAAAGGAAGTAACTTGTCACCCAAGTTTAAAAAATGAGAGAAATCCAGACTGTGAAATACTTGGAGCAAAAATTTTCACCATTGATGTCATGCAAGCAATGTCAAATTAAAATAATATGTTTTTCAAGGAATGAGGCTGTGGTCTGAATTTGTCTTTTCTCAAATTGTATAAAATTTCATGTTTTATTGGAAATGGTTTTTTGTATGTGCCAGATTGTATTTTAATATTATGGCTGGGTTTGTGGGTGCAATTTTTAAAGTCTTATTATGTTAATGTATTTTTATGCTTGCAGTTTGTTCATTGACTTGGGAGATGCACATCAAATAAAATAAGTAAATAATCATTCCCTCCAAGGTATAACCAACAGTATATGATCTTTCAAAATACAATAATTTATTTTGACTTGACGATTCAGACAAAACAAATCTCAAGTGAGCCTTTGGTATGGCCCAGTGACTCAGCCATTAGAAATCTCGAGTGCCTTTGTGTTGCTTCATAAACCGGGAGATCAGGTGCATTCAGATCTCCCTTAAGCTATCTTTTGCTATGGCTGGAGATCAGGTGCATTTAAACCTCCCTTATTACCTGGCCTACAAAGTGTAACAGCTGCTATCCTTGTGTTCCCACTGTCCCCTGTACATTTACCAAACAGTGTTTGTTGTTCACAGATCGGTTTTTAGGAGGCTTTGGCTTTAAATTGTCTCAGAGTAAAACATTGTTAGAATGAACGATGATTCTCACTGCTTGTATTCTCATGACAGAAGCCATGACAAATTCATTATCCCGTTCTTTCAAATCTTTTTACACAGAGCTATTTGATACGATTACTTTTTATTAAATCTGAACTACTGTTAATGTAAACAGATAAACCACAGATGGGCAACCTGTTGTTTTTACTTTTATAAAGCCCTGGATACATGGGTGCCATCGGGAGGGCAAACCCCCCCTCCAATTTCCAAGGAGGGGGCCAGGCCCTCTCAAAATCCTGTTGCGACATGCACATGCCACACAATGTGCTCGCCAGTGGCCAGGGATGATGGAAGCTGTGGTCTAACAACGTATGTTGGACACTACACTGGTTACTCCTTAAGCAGCCCAACAGAAACAGTGAAGAAGCAGGGCTTGCAATACAGCATGGTAGTGCCGTGGGCAACTCCAGAAAATGGCTGCCATGGGCAGCAAAGAAAAGAGGCATCAGTACCTTCTACCAGTGAGTACTGTCACAAACACACACAAAGCCCTGCCTGTATCGTTATGGCATAATCAAGACAAATTCTAGCACCTGAAGGAACAAGCAGGAATGTGTGGAGCTAGCTCTGCTCCTCATAGTGATGCCCTGTGCACCGTACAGGCTACTAGCATGCCATGGACTGTTTTGATGTATCAAAATGGTGCGATGAACCAGCTGGGGAACCCAGTAAGGGAAGAAGGCTTGGAGTCTGGGGAATGGTGGGACGACAATGAGTGTTCAGAGATGACTGGGAGGAGGAGGAGGTGTGAGAAGCTGAAGGTAACAGGGCTTAGTGAGCTGGGAGAGTCTGTGGCAGAGAGAAGTGCAAAATCAGTGGCAGAAGCTGAAGCAGGCAAGTGCGAGGCCAAGAGGCAGAGGAGTCAGGCTGGTGAAGAGTCACGGGTGTCTCCTTCTCCTGCTATAACAAGCTCCCTTCCCCCTGGTCTCCTAGAACCAGAAGAGGGCTGAAAAGGGTGGAGCAGCAACAGACTGAAGATGGAGCAGTCTCCGATTGCTTTTGCAAGAAGCCCTGGATAGGAGAGGATTTAGACAGCTGTGAGGAAACAGGGGCAACTGGTTTCATGGGGTAAGGCCTACTGGGAGGGAGGGGGTCTGGTCTGCTCATTAGGCCCAACACTCAACCAAGTCTGTGGAGATCGTGTTTTTGCTAACAAATAGTTAACTCCATCTAATTCTAAGCACATTTTGGTGAACATGCAAAGATTCCCCCCTCCTCCAGTTCAGCATGCAAAGGTGGCCAGGCGAAGCTCGTGGGGGCAGAGCTAGTAAGGGTGCCCCCGCCCCACTCCTCTTGAACAAGGCAAATGCCTGAACAAGGCTTGAGTTTCATTGATTCCAGTATGAAAAACACAAGTACAAGCTTGAGTCTCCCATTCAGCTGAACTGAAATACATCCCTTCTAATTAGATTTGCCATGTTGGCATGAAACGTTGGGAAAGAATCATCGCAGCAAAGCCTTCCAAAATGCTGTGCCCCACACCTGCTATATTTGCCTGCCCACTCGCCCCTTTAAGCCTGCCATTCATTAGAGTGCAACGTTCAAAACAGATGCAATTCCAGAATCTAATTTTAAAATTATAAACTGCATTTCACAAGGTAACATGTTTCCAATACAAGCACACCTTGTTTTTTCATTTGATTCTTTTCAATTGCTGCTTCAACCAGGATCTGCTTAACCCAGGCAGCAATTAGGGGCAGAAAAAGAAAATATGATAGTATCTCAGCGGGGTTTGCATATTGCTGGTTAGGTACTCTACAGCATGTTTAGAACCAATTCAAATGAGCATTCTGAATAGTGTCAACTTTATATTCGCGTTACAAAGCAATTTCAGAAAAAGATTATGTAAGAACTGATGCAATGGGATCTGTATAAAGGTAAAAAAGGTAAAGGACCCCTGGACGGTTAAGTCCAGTCAAAGGTGACTATGGAGTTGCGGTGCTCATCTCGCTTTCAGGCTGAGGGAGCCGGCGTTTGCCCACAGGCAGCTTTTTGGGTCATGTGGCCAGCAGGACTAAACCACTTCTGGCAAAGCAGAACACCGTGACGGAAGCCAGAGCGCATGGAAACGCCATTTACCTTCCTGCCATAGCAGTACTTATTTATCTACTTGCACTGGTGTGCTTTCAAACCAGGTTGGCAGGAGCTGGGACAGAGCAACGGGAGCTCACCCCGTCGCGGGGATCCAAACTGCCGACCTTCTGATCGGTAAGCCCAAGAGGCTCAGTGGTTTAGACCACAGCGCCACCCGAATCCCTACCTTTCCCTTTTTTTCTGTGTAACCAGTGCTAGTAAGTCACTTAGCTGTCACATTACTAAGCAAAATTTCTGAGAAGTCTACAGAGGCAGCCCCCCCCCCATACAATGCAGAGCAGTAGCCTAATCTAAGTTACTCTCAAGGTTACTTGAGTTACACCCATTTTAAATGTTCCGTTAATTTTATTCTTGTTTTTAATAATGGCTTTGTGTATGTGAATTTTGATTGGTTTGTTCATTTCAGTTGTGCTTCACACAACAATCAGGCTTATTATACGCCACTTGGCAATTTAGAGAGAGAAAGAGCTGTGTCCAGGTAGCTTACTTATGTGCAACTGTGCATAGCACTGTGGTGTAGAGTCATCCGGGTGAGACCAAGGGGTGATCCCTGGCTTTCCTTCATCCTTAAAAAGGCATGTTTCATATTACAGTGGTACCTCGGGTTAAGAACTTAATTCATTCCGGAGGTCCATTCTTAACCTGAAACTGTTCTTAACCTGAAGCACCACTTTAGCTAATGGGGCCTCCCGCTGCTGCCGCGCCACCACTGCACGATTTCTGTTCTCATCCTGAAGCAACGTTCTTAACCCGAGGTAATATTTCTGGGTTAGAGGAGTCTGTAACCTGAAGCGTCTGTAACCTGAAGCGTCTGTAACCCAAGTACCACTGTACAAAGAACTCTCTATCCCTCCTCTTGGATAATGCAAATCCAAAACTGCTTGGTTGGCATGCCTTTCATAATCTTAAATCATCCCATGTATTCATTAAACTTAATGAATCCCTCGAAACATCTGCTGAACACTTGCTGGAGCACATAATGTACAGAGGGCAAATCCATACCAAAAGTGAACATCTGGAGCCCATGCGCACACATGCATGTCTAGACACTCATCAACTGTCAGACACACGGATGATAAACAGCAGTTTGGGAAAGTAATTAACAGCAGACCCAACAAGGCACAGCTGTCTGGCATGATTTTAGATCTTGCTAGCTAGAGATTTGCAGTTAATTTTTGTTATATCAAAATAGAGCTACATTTTATTCGCCAGGGCTTCCCCCCACCCCTCTCCTTGCTAATTCCAGCAACATCTGATTATGGTTGCAACCGAAGTTAAATCAAGCCCCAGATATCTTAGAGCTACTTATTGACATAAAATATTTTAATATGCTAATAGTGCAATCATGATTCTCACAAGTAAATCCCACCATGTTCAATGAGGCTTACTCACAAATAAGCAGGATTCTCCGGGAAGCTGCTTGCAAAGGAGAACCCTAGACTGTGCAGGATCCGCACCTCTGATGAATAGTAATAATATAATAATAATAATTTATTATTTATACCCCGCCCATCTGGCTGGGTCTCCCCAGCCACTCTGGGGGGCTTCCAACTGAATATTAAAAACAGTACAGCATCAGACATTAAAAACTTCCCTAAAGAGGGCTGCCTTCAGTTGTCTTTTAAAAGTAAAATAGTTGTTTATTGCCTTGACATCTGCTGGGAGGGCGTTCCACAGGGCAGGTGCCACTACCGAGAAGGCCCTCTGTCTGATTCCCTGTAACCTTACTTCTTGCAATGAGGGAACCGCCAGAAGGCCCTTGGTGCTGGATCTCAGTGTCCGGGCTGAACGATGGGGGTGGAGGCGCTCCTTCAGGTATACAGGACCAAGGCCTGCTTATTTGTGAGTAATAGCTGTTTCTTGGAGGCACGGATCCTGCCCTGTGCTCCTTTGCAAGTGGCTTCCCTTTGCAGCATGAAGGATTGGTGCATCTGCTGATGGATTCATTAAATCCTGGGTGGTACTGCTTCAGGGACAAGCATCAGTCGGGCAGGGCAAGGCAGGTCACGGGCTCCTACCTTCTCCCAGGAAGACACAGCAAGTGGTCAGGGTCTGTCTTGACCTTCTGACAAGTTTCCTGCCCGGTGCCTGCCTCTCCTTCCTGCCTGATGTTCCACCTCATGAGAGCCATGGATCCAGTCCACCCCTGGATCAATCCATGGCTTGTCCAGCACCCTAGTTCCTCTGAAAATGCCCAATTCAGTTCGGGTCTCCGTCAGATCGAGTGAAGTGCTATTGCATATCATAGTAAGTGTGCTGGATGAAACCTAAGGGACAAACATTATTCAAAGATTGCTGCGAAGACTCAGGTAGGGAGAGCGAAGCAATTGACTCAGGATGTTCAATAGCAGTCTACTCTGGCAACTCTGCAGCAATGCAGCTTTATCACCTTCACTGTCTTCTTCTCTCTGTTACAAGCATCTTATTTTAAAAACACTTTGGATCACTCTGTGCAGCCCTGGCCAGCTTTTTGTTGCTGGAGTGGAGAAGCTGCCAATAAATTAGACCTGAGAGGCCTCCCCATTTGGCTCAAGAGGCCACCTGAGCCAAGCCACACCCACCAGCCCTGTGCCTACGTATGAGAACCGTACAAATCTCTATAAAGGTCTCACATAAAATATACATTAAAGCTATTGATAAAGGTCAGTAGGTAAAAACAAGCTGGTCTAACAATATAAAGCGGAATCCAGACATTATAAAATACTGTTACATGTTAAAATGCATGCCAGCTTTATGTTTCTGGGAAGGTTTGCCTAACCAAAAATGTTAACAGGTGGGAAAAATGATACAGTGAAGGTGCACGGGCAGAGTGTAGGTTCTGCCACCATGAGAAATGTGGAATAAGCATAAGGTGGTGTTATATGCATATTTGAGAACCATGTACACTGCCTTAATCTCACTGGAGACCAGGTAGGGAAAAAACCATAATTAATAATTTTCTTGGACTGGGAATACAGAAAGAGTGAGATTGAGACCTAGGAGGAAATCATTGGAAGAACAGCCTGGCGCTCCTCTGGCTCCTCTCTTTTAGAAGAACATGATTTTACACACACACACACACACACACACACAAATATCCCATTGATGAATGTTGGGCAAGGTTGACCCTGGCCCAATTTTCCCAATCAGGATGATTAAAACGTAGGAAGAGGATAGATTTCCTTGCCATTTCCTACAGACCACGCTTATGAGTGCTGTGTCTTGGTGGAAGGCATTCCTACTCTTTAACAGTATGGGCATATTCTGGATTAATAAAACAAAAGGGTGTGTTCTAAATAGCATTGGGTGCAGTTTAGCGGGGGACTGCAGCTTCTGCAGCTGGAGAACAGTGTCCAACTTATCTCAGAGTTGGAATCAAGGGACAACAACCCAACCCAACCCTATTCTATTTGAGCCCATGCGCGCACACACACACACACAAACACACACACACAATTCCCACTCATATATATAATTTGCTCTGTACTTTCTAAGTACTGAGCTTCAGCTTGTACTCCAGTGCCCCCTAGTGTCCTGCCACTCAAATAGCAGCAGCCAGCCTCTCACCTCCTCTGGAACTATCTTGAAAATAAATACACACCCCAGCACTGTATCTATCTATCTATCTATCTATCTATCTATCTATCTATCTCCCAAACCTTGACTCTGTTTCATCGAGACTGCTACAGCTTTAAGAGGGTGCCTAAAGAGAACTAACAACATATTCCAAAAAAATGTTATAGCGTGTTCCATGGTTTTTCTCTAGGATAGACTCCAGAACACTGAAAGAAAATGAAGCTGCTTTTTCTGCCGCTGAAACATTGTTGAAAGAAGCGGCATGCTCTGCTTTCTCCAGAGCTGTAAATTAATAGCCTGGGATTGAAATACATGCAACTTCAATTTGCCTCATTAAGTTAGATGCATGTTTGAATTTTCCTCCTCTTTCATTATGCTGAATGACAGTGGCTTTCAATGGGAAACTTGCTTTCCCAACAGGGCTGCATTAGTCTGAATGTGATGGGCAGACATTCACCTGGTAAAGCCACCAATGCCTTTAGTGCGCTTGGAAAAAAAATCCACTTGTAATCAACGCAATCTAATGGCCTGTGGACGCTTCACCTGGCATCAAAAGGACACGAGGGGTGATGCCAAGCACAGCCAGCCAACCCAAGGCTTCCTGGGGCAGAGCAGCAAGTCTGAGTTTCTCCATAGTTTCCCTATGCTTTTTTCCCATAGAAACCAAGTCCAGCCAAGTTATTTTTACCAAGTGAAGCAGAGCATGCCTCTGATCGCCAGTTGCTGGAAACGGCAGGAGGGAAAAGTGAGCACTTCCTATGTCCTTATGAAAATGTTCCCTTTCACAACACCCAAAATCAACTGCCTAAGGGGGCCATTTCAGTCTGTTTAACAGTAGACACAGCATTACGTAGTTGTGGAGGCTTTTTTCCAGCCACTGCCCACCTCGCCTCAGAAGGCAGGGTACCCAGAGAAGGACTTCAGAAGACCATAGCAGGTTCATAGAGGTGCAGATAAGGCTTCAGATACCCAGGTCCAAAGTGTCTTAAGCCATGCCCCTGTTGCAGGCCCTGAACCGCCATTGGGTGGTAGTGGGTGGGAAGAAAGAATCTATTATAACTCCACAAAACACGGTTCCTTTCTAAATTATGGGGAAGGGGAAACTGGATTTCTGGGGGAATTTTGTTTGGGTCTCTCACCATGAGATTCCGGCTGTTGCATTTCCTTCCTTGAAGACAACGCCTTGAAAACAACACTGAAAAAACTGCTATGTTCTTAAAAGATATGAGATAAATATAGGTTTCACTGCTCATTTGAAAGCCTGCTTGATGAAGGAGTCACGAGGTCAAGTTCGGTAGTCTTGGTTACAGGCCCCACTATTAATCATCCCCCAAACTGCATTCATGACGGTCACATCAGCTATGCTATGCATATTTAAAATTAATAATCTGATTCCCACATCAGCCACATAATCTTATCCATCGCCCATGCACAGAAACTTAGAAATTGCTTTTTAAAGTTTTGGCTGCCTTCAGCTGTTAAAGCCCTAAACAGCCTCGGCCCAGTATATACCTGAAGGAGCGCCTCCACTGCCATTGTTCAGCCCGGACACTGAGGTCCAGCGCCAAGGGCCTTCTGGCAGTTCCCTCACTGCAAGAAGCCAAGTTACAGGGAACCGGGCAGAGGGCCTTCGCGGTAGTGGCGCCCGCCCTGTGGAACGCCATCCCATCCCATCAGATGTCAAGGAAATAAACAACTATCTGACATTTAGAAGATATCTGAAGGCAGCCCTGTTTAGGGAAGTTTTTAATGTGTGATGTTTTATTGTGTTTTTAATATCCTGTTGGGACGCAGGTGGCGCTGTGGTCTAAACCACTGAGCCTAGGGCTTGTTGATTGGAAGGTCAGCGGTTCGAATGCCGGCAACAGGGTGAGCTCCTGTTGTTCGGTCCCAGCTCCTGCCCACCTAGCAGTTCGAAAGCACATCAAAGTGCAAGTAGATAAATAGGTACCACTCCGGCGGGAAGGTAAACGGCGTTTCCGTGTGCTGCTCTGGTTCGCCAGAAGCGGCTTTGTCATGCTGGTCACATGACCCGGAAGCTGTCTGCCGGCTCCCTCGGCCAATAAAGCGAGATGAGCGCCACAACCCCAGCATCGTTCGCGACTGGACTTAACTGTCAGGGGTACCTTTACCTTTACAATCCTGTTGGAAGCTGCCCAGAGTGGCTGGGGAGGCCCAGCCAGATGGGTGGGGTATAAGTAATAAATTATTATTATTATTATTACTGTCATTTTATGCAGACTGGAGGAAAAGCCACCACAAGCACCCAAAGCCACAAATGACCAGCTGTGACCTTGTATGTACTACAACCTAACTCATGCTGGAATGTTTCCATATAAGCCCATACTCTGGTGGGATGGCAAGGAGAAGAAAAAAATTGGATCCCATAAGCCAGAGGTAGGGAACCTCTAGACTGCCAGCTGAATTCAGCCCACCAAGGGTTCAGATTCACCCTGTAAAGTTCCCCAAACATGAGGCCATATGTGATGTCAGGTGTGGGGAAAAGAGAGGTGCAGCTATCGACACACAATTTATTGATGTGTGTGTGTATTTATTTATTTATTTGTTGCATTTATATCCCATTTTTCCCCTCTAAGGAACTCAAGGTGGTGTCTAAAGGCAATCTGGCCTAATTCGCACTTTCCCAAACAACCAAAAGCAGCCATCTTTCAAAAACCGGCAGTTGTCCAAATTCTGCAACACAGTTCCCTAGCCAAAGAAGATGTTTAAAAAAAAATGTGTTTAGGGTGGTAAAATTTGCACATATATGCACAGAGTGAAAAGAGCATTCTATTGGGGGAAATTACTTTGAAGAAAAAAAAAGGTGCCTTTTAGGAGAAATTCTCTGGTGAATTTTCATGAGGACTTTTATTTATTTTTATTTGCAAAATGATGTGAGCGACTAAACTTAAGACTCCCTACCCAACACATTTTGCTGCTTGATTAGGAGAACAAGATGGTGCCCTTCACCTTTGGCAAAATTCCACATTTAATTAATAAATTTATTATTATTATTATTATTATTATTATTATTAATACCTCATCCATCTGGTTGGGTTTCCCCAGCCACTCTGGGCAGCTTACAGCATTGTAAAACATCAAATATTAAAAACGTCCTGATACAGGACTATCTTCATTTTTTAAAAAAAATAATATTTATTAAAAGTTTAAGAATTACAGAAAGAAATAAAAAAGAAAAAGTAAACAATACAAATCAATACATTACAGTACATATATATAAAAAAACAAAACACAATACATCAAAACAAGAACAAAATCAAAAACAATTAAAAACACATCCAATATTTCCATATCTTTATCTTTCATTAACTTGTTTCATCGACCTCCTCACACCTCCCTTTTTTGTGTTCTAGTTATTAATTATTTCAGCAAATCCTTTCCATCTTTCACTGTTTTCTGTCATTTAATTGTCTTAATTTATTTTAACCTTATCTTACCATTAAAACCCTAAAACTTATTTATACTTAACTCCTTATAACATTTCTACTAAAGCTGTATAATTTCATTCCAACATTTTTCTAACACTCATTAATTTTACAATATTTCTCTAAATAAATTTTTAAACTTTTTTCCAATCTTCTTCCACCGTCTCTTCTCCCTGGTCTTGGATTCTGTCAGTCCTTTCTATCAATTCCATATGGTCCATCAACCTGGTGATCTTCTATCTGAGGCTCTTAACTCTTTTCCATGTCCCTTCTGCAGATCTTCTTCATATTTATACATGTGCTTTACTTTATCTTCTGCTGATCTTGTTCTTAATTTCCTTCCTTTGGCACTGAGGAGTAGATCTCGGGGAAACTCCAACCTAACAATGTCTTTATTCCTTCTCGACAGGTCAGCCCAATCTCCATAGTCAGAACTAAAGTCCAAAATATATTTCAGAGCGTGTTTCAAAATCCCTCCAAAGCTAAAGGCCCCCACAACTCCAATCTCCCCCTGACCCAAATCCAGATTCCCAAAAGCCAGAACATCCCTGCATACGGGGATCTATCCGACTTCCCTTCTCCCATCCGAGCGGGACTACATCCCTCCAAATCTGACTTTCTCTGGATTCAATCATAAAAGGCAACAGCTTATGTTCATCAAATTGCCTCTGTAAGGCCGGCGCTCTCTCCACTTGAATTACTTGAGGTTCAACAACTGCTTCCTCCTTCGTCTTCTCCACAGCTTGCCATGTCAAAACAGATTCCTGAATCAAATCCTGAGTTGTTTCTGTATAGATATTCACTTTTTGTCCCAAATCAGTCATTTTTTGTCCCACATTGTCAATTTTACTAATCATCACATCCGTCTTCTCATTAAGCTGTTCCAATAAACCACTTGTCTTGCAAAATGCAATCACTAAGGCTTCTTCTGTCAACATTCTTGTCCAAGGTCAATCTCTGATTCTCACGGTCTTTAATCTCTACAGCTGGAAAATTCCCCAGCTCCACTCCTGCAACAGTTTCAAAAGCTCCCTCTAGGGGAAACAATTTCTATTTGTATCCGTCCTTTTAAACGCAGATCCAGCAACAAAGTTAGTTCGATTTTCAGTTACTTTTTTTGCTCCTTTTTAAGTGCAAAAGGAAACAGTGGAAACAATATATTTCTCTTATCTGTCAACATACGTTTTATTCACAGTCAATGAACTTTCCCAAAACGTCGATCTTACTGGCAGCCCGTTCCCAGGTTCTAAACGGTAGTAATTTATCTTTCTTCACTCTCTCTCCTGCAGGCTTAAGCAATCTAAAATTTCCCCCCTCTTCTCCTGCTTCCAAGGGGGGTTTAGTAATTTTAACCGATGGAGATTTAATCCTTTACAAAAGGCTTTCCAGACTTTAGTTTGCAACGTCTTTGCTTCAATCTATTTACAAAAGAGGAAGGCGGACTTCCTGTTTGAAACCTTCCCGTTTTGATGCCAAATTAAGATGTTTAAAGATCCAATTTTCCGTTCTACTCACGGGTAGTTGTTTAGAGTCCAATTGTCCACAGGAAAAAGTCAGCGCTCTCCGGCAACAGCAATGCGGCTTCACTCCGTGAAAGAAGCAGTCGATTCGAAGCACCGCGCCGCTCACCCCACGTCGCTCTGGAACCCTGAAACCGGGTTTCCCCGCGAGTAGGGGAGGCACAAAAGGTGCCAGCCGAATCCCACGTCCACAGGCTTCTCCCGCTTGTGCTTTTTAGTGGGTCTCCGCCTCACCGTGGTGGTCCAGACCCTGATTTCCACGGAGCGGATTCCTCCAGATCAGAGGAAATCCGCCATTGCCGGAGGCGCTAACCCGGAAGTACAGGGCTACCTTCAGATGCCTTCTAAAAGTCAGGTAGTTGTTGTCATTGTCCCACATACGGCTTGCAGTTGACTCTTACTTCAATGTGGCCACAAGACAATGACCTCCACCTCATCTAAGAGCTAAGGTACAGTAGGTGTCACAGGGCAAGCCAAATGGCATGCAGGTCTGTTTTCTAACAGTTCACTGCTGCTCTAGGCCAGGCATAGGTAAACTCGGCCCTCCAGATGTTTTGGGACTACAACTCCCATCATCCCTGACCACTGGTCCTGTTAGCTAGGGATGGTGGGAGTTGTAGTCCCAAAACACCTGGAGGGCCGAGTTTGCCTATGCCTGCTCTAGGCACACCACCAGTAGCGGCATCTTCTGGTAGAGGCAGCTAACCCATTCAATCCAAGGGTAGAATCCTTTTTAAATAGCCTCTATTTGTCACTTTCTGAGATACTTCCTGTCCTGTGCCATATCAAAGCAGAAGTTCATTAATAGACTAAAGTGCAGGACTACCCACTGTGGGGCTTCTCAGATCTTACTGGACTCCAGCTCCCATCAGTCATGCCAGCATAGGCAATGGCCAGGGCTGATGGGAGTTGTAGTTTAACAACAACTTGGAGGCTATCTCTGCTACGCTGCCACTAACTGTTTTGCTCTTTGGACTGGAATGTGGGTGGGGTGTGCTATGCACATGATATCTAGAGCTAGTTTAAAGTCAAGTTAGTTTAGAGTACAGTGGTACCTCAGGTTAAGTACGTAATTCGCTCCGGAGGTCTGTACTTAACCTGAAACTGTTCTTAACCTGAAGCACCACTTTAGCTAATGGGGCCTCCTGCTGCTCTGTTCTCATCCTGAAGGAAAGTTCTTAACCTGAAGCACTATTTCTGGGTTAGCGGAGTCTGTAACCTGAAGCGTATGTAACCTGAAGCATATGTAACCCGAGGTACCACTGTACAGTATTCGCGCCCGCTGCACCTTCTAGCCATTGAAAAAAGAAACACGAAACAAATTTCATTTTCTATCCCAAAGGTTCCATAAGCTGCTCAGAATTTAAAGCAACCTTTCAATCAAAGACTAGACAAGACTGTTTTGTTTTTACGTTTTTTCAGATACACCCTTCGCCACTGATAGTAGAAGCTTCACCAGCAAGTGTCTGTGTGAGCCCTCTATGCCTATATTCCACCTGGGCATGCACAGGAAACTATTCTAGCAACCATCCCATAAAACATCAAATCAACAAACAGTGGTACCTCAGGTTAAGTACTTAATTCGTTCCGGAGGTCCGTACTTAACCTGAAACTGTTCTTACCCTGAAGCACCACTTTAGCTAATGGGGCCTCCCGCTGCCGCTGCACTGCCAGAGCCCAATTTCTGTTCTCATCCTGAAGCAAAGTTCTTAACCTGAAGCACTATTTCTAGGTTAGCGGAGTCTGTAACCAGAAGCGTATGTAACCTGAGGTACCACTGTAGTAGCAGATCACTTACTGAATAAATAACCATAAATAACCATAAATATCCATAAATAACTTAAATAACCAGGGGGCATTTCTAATGTTCCTCCTTTTCAATACATATCTGGCAAACTCAGGTAGAAAACCTGGATATTTCCCCACAGTTTTGAAAGGAACCGAGCCTATGCCACTTCTGTTTTATTTATTAAAACCAAAGCAGTTCGCAGAACATTAAAACACACACACACACAGAGCACACATTTTTTAAAAGCAGCAGCAACAACAACATTGTAATAGGTCATCCCAATAAAATCTTAGTAAAGGTAAAGGGACCCCTGATCATTAGGTCCAGTCGTGACCGACTCTGGAGTTGCGGCGCTCATCTCGCTTTATTGTCTGAGGGAGCCGGCGTACAGCTTCCGGGTCGTGTGGCCAGCATGACTAAGCCACTTCTGGCAAACTAGAGCAGCGCACGGAAACGCCATTTACCTTCCCGCCGGAGCAGTACCTATTTATCTACTTGCACTTTGACGTGCTTTCGAACTGCTAGGTTGGCAGGAGCAGGGACTGAGCAACGGGAGCTCACCCCATCGCGGGGATTCGAACGGCCAACCTTCTGATCAGCAAGTCCTAGGCTCTGTGGTTTAACCCACATCGCCACCCGCGTCCCAAAAATCTTAGTACAATAATACAAATCTGTATTTTGGAGTGGAGAAATGTGCCCCTCAAGGCTCTCTATCAGTTCCCCACGCCCTGGACTTTCCTAAGACCAGACTCCCTCTCCAGCCTTACACACACACATCTAAGACACTGGTCCTGCATTTCATCCTCTTTCAAAGTTTCTACTGTGTCCCTGGATTTTGCCTCTGGCTTCCATGGATGGAGGCTAGAGAGGGGTGTATGAGCAACTTTAGGAATTAGCTGAGGCTGCATTCAGACATGGCATTTATCATGTCAGCTTTACCAATTATAACAGTAGCCTTTCTGCTCCAATTTCTAAAGCTCCTTTCACACCGCAGTACCTATGTGCTGCCACGTCGTGCAAAATTCCATCCACGCCAGCAGGTACTGCAGTGGAAACTCTGCCTCCGTCCAACAGCTGTTGAGCAGAGGTCCGTTCCGCAGCTTTCCTTAAAACTGAGCAGCCAATCCAGAGGTGCGTATGATGCTCCGCAAGGAGCATTCTTGCATTCTGCAGGGTCCAGGTGATCCTGCCCTGTCTCTGCAGAACAGCTGTGAAGGGGCAGAGGCAATCCTGGAGATGGAGTGGTGCTTGTGAAACATCACCTGCACCCTGCAGGATCTTGGACACCCCTGCACAAAAACATGATTTTCTGGGTGTCCAGGCTTGTACACTGATGTTTTTCTGGAAGCAAATAAAATGGAAACTACACCTGTGTTTTATTCTGTTTGGCTTCCAGAAGTGGCTTTTATATCATATCACATAATAGCTCAGTGTTGAAATGAATACTCAACAACCAGTCCATTTTGTATGTGGAATTTTTGACCATTAAACCATCCCTCACAATCTTTGAATTTTTGGCGTTACTAGTGTCCTTGCCATCCTTCCGGTCAAATCCCAATTGAATTTAAAAACCAACAGAACATGCCATCTACTGTGGGTCTTTTTCAAGTGGTAGGAAAACAAGGGCATAAAAAAAGATTTAAAACTGTCAATCACCAAATCAGGATTACTACAAATACCTAAAACATAAATTACTTCCAGTGTGATATTTCACCAGACACATGTACATGACCATTTTAAGTATGAGATAGAAGACCTCAAATTTTTGTAATGAAATTTTGCCATTTAAAATATTATTATTATTTATTAAATTTGTATACCACCTTATACCTGTAGATCTCAGGATGTGTCTGATTAAGTGAGTGGGATAGGCTGCAATCCTCACCACACTTACCTAAAAAGAACTTACTTCAGAGTAGATATGGTTGAAATTACAACCATAGCCTGTTTTATAATGAACCGTTAGTCTGTTCATTAACTTTGTCTTTAAGTTACCATAAGGTTCTCAATTGCTTTTTCCAACAAAAGACTGGAAATTCACTAAATTCGAAAGAGAACACACAGGAAAATTACTGATAAATAAGTATATGCTGATGTGGCTGAGATATGCATATCTATTGTGTGCTATGATATATGAAAAAGAACGTATTTCCACATTTGTGGATTATGAAGTGGAATAAAGACTTGCGCAAATTAAATCAATTGTAGCAGAATGCAAAATGCCAGATGAAGGTGTGAATTAATGTTGGAACAGATTGTTCATACAACGCTAGTCCTATACTATCTAACCCGGGAGTATGAACTCAATGGGACTCACCTCTGAATAGACATGCATATGATTGTACTGTGTAATTCTAGCAAATGTGTTCTGGATTGCAACCTTAAGAAAACGCCTTACCAATAGTCTCTAACCAATCTCCCATATAATCCAATGCTTCTGAGATGAACTTTAAATGTGTTCCAAAGAGCCCCAGACAAAGGTCTTAATATTTGCTTCATTGAATTCCTATACTTTTCCCTTTTTCTAATTTAAGACTAAACAATGGTGGGGGGAGGGCATATTGAAAATCGGGGAGGAAGATCAAACCAGAGACATGGAAGGCGATAGTGATATGCACTTCTAATTACATCTAAAAGAGCAACAGATCTATCAGTAGATATTGTCTACTTTGGCTGTACGTCTGACGCTCCAGCCCTAAACAAGTTGACCATGATCGAACACCAAGTAATCCATGGTTACATGTACTGCACTCACTGGACTTGAACATCAACTTGCATTTAGATTGTGGGCACTGTGTGGAAATAGTTCCATTGATTTCAAAGTTCCCATTGCTATAATGTGTTCAGCATGCATTTTCAATCAGGATCAATAGGTTGGAGCCTAAGGAAACTTAGAGCTCATCCAGATTGCCTCTGGCACCACATTTCTAGGCACAGGTCTGAGCTTTAAAGCTCTGTGACTGAGCATTTGGGGTTGTTGTTGTTGTTGTTGTCACAGTGCTTTCCCCGGGGAAACCCACAGAACTGGAGCAACTGACAATTGAGTTTTCTGCAGATTTCCATTTGATTCAGCAGTAAAATGTGGGTTTCCCCAGGAAAATGTGGTGCAAAAGTATGGTGCAAAAGGAAGTCTGGATGAGACCTTAAAGAAGTTTTCAGAAGGGAACTTTCCTGTCTTCTCTACTACAATCTCCTGAAAAGCATCTCTGTATAATTAAGAGGCCCTCCTGAGCTATGTGGGATAGGCAACAGGGGAGGAGGAAACAGAAAACTTTCCTTCCATAAATGAACTTCCTTAAATTAATTTATCTGAGAATCCAAGTCATAAGAACATAAGGAACAGTCTTATACCAAGGTAGACAGATCGTCTATCAAGCATGGTATTGTCTACACCAGGGGTCTGCAACCTTTAAGACAAAAAGAGCCACTTGGACCGAAGGGAAAAAAACTGGGAGCCGCAAAACCATTGCGACATTTAAAACAGTGGGGAGTGTCGGGGCACACAATGCGCCTCCTCCCCTTGCTAGTATCCGCCCTGGAGCCGCGGCAAAGGTGTAAAAGAGCCACATGCAGCTCCGGAGCCGCGGGTTGCTGACCCCTGGTCTACACTGACCCTTTCCTGAGCAAGCAGATGTATTACTTCTATGAGATGGCAAAGGTTCTGCTACATTCATGCCACCAGTTAGTAGGCTCTAGACTTTAAAAAACCCCTACAATGACTTCAGATTTTCTGCAATAATTTAGTGGGGCATCTCAAAAAGAGATGCTCTAACACAAAGTTATTTAATCAAGTTTAAAGCCAGGTACATAGCAAATGATTAATAGCAATCTTAGGATCCATATACAGGCAGTGCTCCCAGCTGGTTTTAATATCAAATGTGCCTTATAAAGATTAACCAAGTGCCCAGACTAGCCCCAGTTCATCAATGGAAAATAATGGATATGAATTATTTTGAGGCAGTCTCATCAAAGCTGCACAAAATCACAAGATAAGCTTTAAAAAGAGCATTGTGAACTCGTATTTTGTTTTATCTACCATGTCTAAAATTAATCAGAGGGTTTAAACATTTCTTGGAGAAAAATTAGCAAAATCGCCACATTGTCTAGCTGTATGTTTATGTTTACACAGCCCCAAAGCAAATGTGGAACTAATCATGAAGGATCACATATGCAGAAAAACTGGAAGGCAAAGCTAATTTTAATCAACAGAAAATTGACTGTTTAAAAGGAAACTCTGTTTCTGAAACGAGATGCTGCCAATAGCTCACTTTACCGTGCCTAAGTGACGACACTGGAAGAAGTTGCCAGAGAGAAAAATTAAAGGAAGGTGGAAACAAGAGAAGGAACGGAGACAAGAGAAGAACCAAGCAAGTCATGTAATTGGATTGCACCAATATGCCTGAAAAGGAGATGAAGGGCCCATAGCTGTCAATGTTTCCCTTTTTTAAAGGGAAATTCCCTTATTCCGAATAGGATTCCTCACAAGAAAAGGGGAAAGTTGACAGCTATGGAAGGGCCAGCTGTCAATTACAAACAGTGACATTTATTTAACATAACTGTAGATTGCTAATGGATATTGTTGGCCAAATGTGCAAGATCAAATTCTGGCTTAGTAAACCAGGATACGTGGAAGCTTTGTGCAAACGGCTTTGTTCTTCCCTTTGCATAAGCAGAAAAACAACTCAGGAAGTCACAGTTAACTATAGTTCCCAGTAGGTGCAAACTTGGAGGCTTCCCAAAGCCATGCGGTTGGTCACTGTGAGATCAGAATGCTGCAGCAGCAAGATGCTTATACAAAATCAGACTGTTGGTCTACACTGAAGTACAGCAGCTCTCCAGGGTTCCAGACAAGGAGTCTTCCCTAGTCCGACTTAGAGATGCCTGTGACCAAATGTATACAAAGCAGATGCTCTATCACTGAGTTACAGCCCTGTTTACCAGATGAGCTTTTGGTTCTTTAACCAGGAACTATTGTTAATGGCTTCCAAATCCTGGATGTTCATAAGTTTTTAATTGCAGTTCTTGGACTGCATGTAATGGGAAACTTCCTTCCTTCCTTCCTGAGGCTGCATGCAGGAGTAAAAGGTAAAGGTAAAGGGGCCCCTGAACATTAGGTCCAGTCGTGGCCGACTCTGGGGTTGCGGCACGCATCTCGCTTTATTGGCCGAGGGAGCCGGCGTACAGCTTCCGGGTCATGTGGCTAGCATGACTATGTCGCTTCTGGCAAACCAGAGCAGCGCACGGAAATGCAGTTTACCTTCCCACCGGAGTGGTACCTATTTATCTACTTGCACTTTGACGTGCTTTCAAACTGCTAGGTTGGCAGGAACAGGAACCAAGCAACGAGAGCTCACCCCGTCGCGGGGATTCAAACCGATGAGCTTCTGATCAGCAAGTCCTAGGGTCTGTGGTTTAACCCACAGCGCCACCCGCATCCCTGCATGCAGGAGTAGCACTGATCATCTCAGGTAAAATTTGCACATCACCATAAACCCAGCAGGGCCAGATTTTGGTAATATGGCACCGTGAGTGAGGACAAAATCTAGTTCCCCCCACTCAATATTTCTTATTTCCACAACAATTCCTTTTGGCACAGTTGCTTTTTACGGCTATTCTCTGTAGGCACCTGTATAAAAAAGGCATTATTATTATTATTATTATTATTATTATTATTATTATTATTATTTTGCATCCCCTCAGCTTAGTGCTGAACCCAGTGCTCTTCAGTTAAGGCTGTTCACCCCTTCAGCTGCCATCACAATGATTAGAAAAACCCAGCAGTGCACATGTAATGCGTGAAAGTAAACCTTTTTGCATTCTGATCGGAGGCTTGCTTACTCACAAGCCCACTTCGTTTCAGTGGTGCTTACTACTAGTGTGTTTAGGATTACAGCCTTAGCTTTACATAACCAGGCAGGTTTGAGAAACCGGGCTCTACCATTTTTCCAACGTTTACATTATAGAAAAAGATTGCAGCTCAGAGCACAACATGTGTTCGCTGGTATCTCCAGTGAAAAGGAATTGGGTAGTAGATGGCAGCAAAGATCACCTGCTACTGGCTGTCAGACAATACTGAGCTAGATGGGCAAATGGTCTGATCAGGTAAAAGGGAGCTTCCTGTGTTCCTTCCTAAAGGAAACAAATCTAACTAGTGAAGAGTTGGAAAGCTTACATCCTCCTCCATCAGCAGGGGCTGATCCAATACGAGGTAGCACCTTACCCAACAAGGATCTATGGGACCAAACGAGCAACAAAAGGATGTGACTGAATCAGAGGATAACAACAACTTTATTGCCTCCGTCCAAAAACTGATCTACCCCATCTCTGACACAGTCAGTTCCTGATGAATTACAATAGGGGTGACCAAGCTGTGGTCTTCCAGATGTTTCCCTCCCATCAGATCTACCAGCACAGCTAATGGTTCAGGGATGATGAGAGTTGCAGCCCACAAAACACAGAGGTCACCACATTGGCAATCCCCAACCGAGAGAACCACAAGAAAACTAAAGGCACACCCTGTGGATACTATCCATGTTTGGAAATACCTTCTCAAGAGAGAGACTTGCGCCTGACTTTATACACCACTGTTGGCACACTGGTTGGAAATAAGTTCATGGGGGCAGCAAGAATATTATTGGCACAAAAATGGAAGCAAGAAGAATTACCGACGAAAGAAGAATGAAGGATGAAATTAATGGACTATGCAGAATTAGACAAACTAACAGGAAAGATCCAAAAGCTGTGGGACCAGAAATTCACAGAAGACTGGTGTAAATTTACAGACTATTTGAAAAGTAATAGTGATGATCAAACTATGTAGGTTTGCAAGAAGTTTTGTGAGGTAAATTATTGGAACTATTGCAAAAATGGATAAAGGGGAAGCCAGAGGCCTTTCTCCTGGGCATTGTCGGCCAATTGGTGCCAAAGAAAGACAGAACATTCTTTATGTATGCTACAACAGCAGCAAGAATACTCATCGCAAAGTATTGGAAGACACAAGACCTACCCACCTTGGAAGAATGGCAGATGAAGGTGATAGACTATATGGGACTGGCAGAAATGACTGGCAGAATCCGAGACCAGGGAAAAGAGACGGCGGAAGAAGATTGGAAGAAATTCAAGAATTATCTTAAGAAACATTGCAAAATTAATGAGTGCTAGAATGATGTGGTTTTAGAAATTAAGCGGAGTACAGCTGTAAAGACTAAGTTAAAAGAAAAGAAAGGTTGACAATTAGATAAAATTAAGGGTGAGGATTTGCTGAACATAATATTTGAAATGGGAATGCAGAAAGGGGAGGTATGAGGAGGTCGGTGAAGTAAGTTTTAAGAAAATAAGGTTTTGAAATTATACTTGTTCTTTTTTTGTTTTTGTTTGTTTGTATTGTTGTGTTTGATAAAATTTGTAAAACTTTAATAAATATCTTATTTAAAAAAATGGATAAAGGGGAGGATGATTAGTTAAGATAATTAAAGGCAAGATGAATTTAAGAAATGCATAAGAAGTGGTTAAAACGGGGGATCATCAGAGGTGCTGATGGAAGCCCCCCCCCAAAAAAAAGATTGTATAAGTGATGAAGTTTTGTGGTATGTATTATAATCTATATGTTAAAATTAATAAAAATTATTTAAAAAAAGGAAATAAGTTCATGGGGCTTACTCCCAGATAAGTACATATAGGACTGCAAAACAGCACCAGTGGATGCAATAAGATTTACTTCCACAGGAACCTGCATGGATCACCTTCCATATATGTCAGTGGAACTAGCTCTGACAAAAGAGTGAAAGCCGCAGGCTTATGTGGAAGTAAAGCCTATGTCATTTAACAGAGTTGCACCACAATCCTACACACACATCCTACCCTGGGAGTAAGTTCAGCAGAGTTGTTGGGGTGGTTAAGCGGGCCCAAACCTCAGGTCTGGACCCTGGGTCTCCTTTCCCTTCTTCTCCCACCCTACTCTTTAAACTTTTTCTAAAACAAAAAAACTTTGCTTACAAGGTGGCTGAGCATGATGCCAAAGATTGCTAACAGTCACCTGCCCTCTGAATATTCCTAGAGAGAAATTTGTGTATTGACTCTGCTCCCCGAGTCTTTTTTGGTGCCAAGCAATGCCCATGGGGTACGTTTAATGGAACTTAAGAGGGGGTCACCCCTGAGCACACACATATTGCAATGTTTCACGTTCAGTAAGTGTCATTAGAATTGCAGTATTAGAACCCCAAGCGGCAAGGCCAAATTTATTAAGGTAAAGGGACCCCTGACCATTAGGTCCAGTCGTGACCGACTCTGGGGTTGCAGCACTCATCTCGCTTTATTGGCCGAGGGAGCCGGCGTACAGCTTCCGGGTCATGTGGCCAGCATGACTAAGCCACTTCTGGCGAATCAGAGCAGCGCATGGAAACGCCGTTTACCTTCCCGCCGGAGTGGTACCTATTTATCTACTTGCACTATGACGTGCTTTCGAAATGCTAGGTTGGCAGGAGCAGGGAGCTCACCCCGTTGCGGGGATTTGAACCGCCGACCTTCTGATCGGCAAGTCCTAGGCTCTGTGGTTTAACCCACAGTGCCACCTGCATCCCTTCCCAAACTTATTACTCCAATGCAAAATCCATTTGATTCTAGCAAGTGTCTGAAGAACTTCAGCCTTAGAATGGCAACCTTGAGCTGCAACTCTAAGCTTCTTATTCAGATGCAAAATTCATGAAAATGAATGGGGCATATGCTAAATAAATGTCTTTGGGGATTGGGGAAATATTCCTATTTTTCACAGCTGTTCTTGAAGTTACAATCCTATCAAGGCCCCCTTCCCCCTGGGACTTTGGTCCAATTCAAATAGAACATCAAACACGTAAGGAAATCACACCTGTGCACCTTCTCCAATACACACAGCATCTCTTTTAAACCAGGATTCTCAGATGCCAGTACGCATGCAGTGTTAGCATGCTAGCCGGGCACCCACAGAACTCTGGCATGCTAACAAGGGATGCTTCAGTGAAGTGACCTGGTTTACAATACAATCCTATGCAGACCTACTAAGAATAAAGGATAGCGAGTGTAGGTTGAGGAACCTGAACCGCACACTGTCTGCCAAAAATGCATGGAACCGTTTTTCTTACACACCCACATTAACCAGCCTTTTGCATGCATATAGTCATGTACGCCTAAGTAAACACGCACAGGCTTTTTAATAATTGAGGCTCCGTACGCTTCACTTCTTTGAACATTTTTATTTCCCATGTTTGATAGCTTTTGGTGTTGTTTCTAATTTATCTTATGCTTCTTTGTGCTGGTTTTCTGCTGGGGTAGGGGGCTCTACTGGAATTTTAGCTTTTCATATTGATGGTTTCTGTTTGATTTCAAGCGTATTTTACCAAATAAATAAATGAATAAATAAATCACCCATTAATGGGTGGCACATAAACGACTAAAATCATATCAAATTGGACAACATCCTTGTTTCTGAAACCGGTTTCAACTCTTGACAGTTGCTACCACATCCCCTGACAATGAGTTCCAAATAATGCTACATCCCATAAAACGGTTGTTCTTTCAAGTTCCTGCAAGCAAAGCATCCAGATCCTCAAGCAAAGCATCCACACCAGGGTTTTCCGAAGTTGGGTCTCCAGCTGTTTTTGGACTACAAGTCCCATCATCCCTAGCTAGCAGGTCCAGTGGTCAAGGATGGTGGGAATTGTAGTCCAAAAACAGCTGGAGACCCAAGTTCGGGAAGCCCTAATCTACACTATCCCAAAGCTTTGCTTCTGACCATTCTGACTGTGCGTCAAGTGGGTGATGCCTTTAATGTGGCATATTTATTATATATTTGACTCAGAGTTTCCTTATGCAGTCTGAAAGTTCTAGTTACTTGGGACAAATGCGTAGATAGGTGGTGTCAGCACTGAACACAAGGAACATCATTTACCCTCCAAGGCACCAAAACCCAAAAAAACAATCAAGGGGTATTCTGAATAAGCCCTTCCCCTGTTTATAGGGCAGTATCTTTTATTGATTTTGGTAAACAGCTCTTGCAGCTTTCAAAAATGCAACTAATACAGTTCGAAAATACAACGCTCCACCCCACTAAAAAAGCCAAACCAAAATAAAAGAAATCTGAACATTGAATCTTAATAAAATAATGAACAGTTGTTTATGGCCATCCTTTCTTGTTGACACCAACTCAAGCCCAAAGGTCTTTTTCTGGGATGGGACAACTGGCCATCTCCTTCTCTGCAGGCAAACAGAAGCCAATGGACCTCTACCACTGCAAAGCTGAGCTCAGATTCTCCATATCCCTCCCCAAACATTGGGGTGAAGGGTGAGACCCTGAAATTCGCTTTGGAATCCTTTCCCCCTCTTCAGGAAAGGAGAGAGAATCTTTCACGACATTTTCTTTCAGGTTATAATCCTATGCCTACTTACTTGAAAGGAAGTCCCATTGATCACAGTGGGACTTATTTCTGAGTAAAGATGCCTAGGATCAAGGTGCGCGAAGCACTTCCCGAATCACAGACAAATTCAGGAGAGAAGTTGAAAGGGGGAGGGGATCCAAACGTACATCCTAGCCAATCCAGGTTTTCAAAAAAGAAGCCAATTTGAAAGCAACAAAAATGCGACTACTCAAGACAAGGTTGCAATTATCTCTGAGGGCAAATGTGCCTCAGGAACACTAGAAATGCGAGCAATTTTACAGTCCTCTTTTTATTTAGTAGATTTGTTAGTCGCCTTTCAAAACACAGCATTTTCCCAAAGAGGTCTCCCAAAAGCTATTCTTTCTTACTTTCTAATGATGTTTCCCGTTAATGCCGTTGTTCCCGATACTATTTGTGACAAATGCTCCCTCCTTATGTTTTCCCCAAACCACTAACAACAGTATATATCTTTTTTTCACGCACACACACTCGTTGCTTCTTTTGGGTTGTCCTGTGGTTATTACGCAAACGCAGCAAGTATTTTAGGTAGATAATCTATGAACCGGCCCCAATATTATTGTTTATTAACACTGGTAACCCATCACACATGTAAAACTTAAGGTGGAAGAAGTCAACGAAGCAGCAGATTTGAACCCAGATCTCACCCAAGTTCCCGTTACTGGTCCTGTGCACTCCCATTTGCCTCTCAAAAAATTGCCCTACACTGCCCAGGGAACCAGACATTCAAATAGAAGCCATGCCAGTAAACACTTGGGGTTGTATTGGGTCTGGGGAAATACTTATTGACACGTTATGCAGTGTATTCTTTTTGTAAACGGTGGCTTCAGCCTGGGCTTTCTCATCAGAAAATGAAAGTGCGGTGTTAGGCATGCCTACTCAGAAAGCAGCCCAGCTCAGGCTCAGTCCTAGGTAATATGGAGCACAGGGCTGCAGTTCAGATATGAAGCATCATCAGATGATCAGAAATCACTGCTGAGCACAGCACAGCTGAAGGGAGTTAGGAAGGCTTCAATGCCAGGTGTCAGATTCTGAAACTCAACAGGGATATGACGTCCATCGGTGGGTACTTTGAGCCAAAAAAGAGAAGTTGTTGAACTGGGTATGATGACTGATAATGACCAATTATCCACCCTTCTTCACCCTAAGGTGCCGGCATGGGTTACAACATTAAAACGCAATATTAAAAAACCCAGCTCAGAACAATTTACAATTGCAGAAATAAGGTAGGTCTTAAAACTCTACACCTCAAGTGTCAAAAGCCAGGGTTAAGAAGTGCGTTTTCAGCATTCGCCAGAAGCTGTGTAAGGCGCACCTCTGTGGGGAAGGAGCGCCACAACTTAGGGGGCTGCCACAGATATCCAAAGTAACCGGGAGAGAGAACGGAGCTGTGCGAGGATTTTGAAACGGAGAAACCAGTACAGGAGACGATTATCTAACGTTTTGAAACAAAACGCCCATCGAGGGGTTTTCTTTTTATAGAGAATATTGTTTTTCAAGATATTCCTTACACTTAATAACTGATACATATATATATACATACACTTATACCAGTAACTGCCACAGATAACAAGGCTGCTTCCTCTCTCAACTTCACCCAGACTGGAAATAAGTGCAAGGCAAAGAGTCTGCTGTAGCTGTGGGAGCCCATGCAGTGAGGGCAGCGCTGGGGGGGGGGGGAGACTCATGCTCTCGCCAACTTGGGCTGGGGTCCCTTTGCAAAGACATAAAAGGGATCCCGACGAATGGAGCCCAATCATTGCCCTATTTCCCCTCAATAACCGGAACAGAGCACAACCCGCTTCCGATAGCTCAGCGGGCCAGAGCATGCTGCTGCTAACACCAAGGTTGCAGGTTCGATCCCCGCATGGGACAGCTGCCTATTCCTGCATTTCAGGGGGTTGGACTAGATGACCCCCAGGGTCCCTTCCCCACTGGACAACTCTATGAAAAAAGGGACCGTTTCGTTTCCCGTGGACTCGAAATCACAGCTCTTTGCCCAAGAGTCCGGGGTTCCCAACTTCCCCCGGGAGACCCCCGTGACTGAGGGTCCTTCCGCACGGCGAGAGGCGCCGCGTAACGTGGGAACGCGGGTCTGGGAGGGAGAGAAAGAAGGAAACACACCCCAGAAACGGCTGGAGATGGAGAGAAAAAGTTAGCCAGCATGCCTTTTTGGAGGGTGGGATGCAAAGCGGAGCAGCCGAGGGGAAGCCGCCTTACCTGAGCAAGGGATCTGGGAAGAATGGAGCGCTCCGCGAACCGGCTCTTTCTCGCTCCCTCGCAGGACGGAGGGGCTCCTGCCGCGCTCTTGGCAAATCCTCGCTTGCAGCTAGCGGGGCGCTCAGGGAGCCGGTGGGGCGCTCGGGAGTTTCATCCCTCCAGGAAGCCGGGCTCCATCCCTCCGCGCTCTCGGGCTCCGCTCGCCTCTGACTGAGGAGGAGAAGGGAGAGAGAGAGAGAGAGAGAGAGAGAGAGGCTGGGCTGGGCTGGGCGCGGGCGGAGAGGCAGCTCCGCTCAGCGAGAGACGCCCGCCTTCTGGAGCGCGCGCGGGCGCCTGGGCTGAAAAGGAGGCGGAGAAACCCCCCGCGCGCGCCCCCTGGAGGCATCGGGCAGGCACAGCGCCTCCCCTTTATATTTATATTAAGCTCTCCGGTGTGTTTTTTCTCTCCCCCCACCCCGCACCTTTTCTTTTCTTTTTTTGCAAGCCGAAACTCCCCGGGGGCCGTTTGCCTTAAGAATATACTGCCTGCTCAGTTAAAGTTCTTTCAAGTGTGTCAATTGCTAACGTGCTCAGCGCGAAGCTAAGTGGAGCTCAAGAGAACGAGAAGATGTGTGTTGTGGTTTCCCAAATGAAGGATCAGGTAGAATCGTAGAGTTGGATCCCCGAGGATCCTCTAGCCCAACCCCCTGCAATAGGCAGCTGTCCCAAACGGGGATCGAACCTGCAACCTTGGTGTTATCAGCACCACGTTCTGAACCAACTGAGATGTGCAAAAGGTACTGTTTGTCCAAAAACCAAAAACCTCCTGGCGATTTATGGGACTGAGAGTTTCTATGAGGATGCTTTTATTTTCACCCCACTTCTAGCTCGGGGCTAGTTATAGCCCTGAGGGGGTGGGCAACCTGTGGCCCTCTGTCTCATTTTGTGTGGCCCTCGGCCAGATTTCATGGGGGTGGCAAGGAAGGGGAAAGGGGAGGGAAAAAGTGGCAGGAGAATAGAGCGTGGAAGAGAGAGAGAGAGAGAAATGTGTGTGGAAGAGAGAGGGGGTGGCAGAATAGAGAAAAAGGGGCTCGCCCCATTGCCTTTGTGTGGCCTCTGGCAAAGCACCTCCAAAGGATTATGCCCCCCCCCCGACAGAAAAAAAGGCTGCCTATGGAAGGGCTTCAGTCCTAGTCCTGGAAGAAATCTGAAATCCTCTGCACCTTTGCCAAACATTTAAATCAGCGTTAGGAGCCGTGAGGCAACATGCCACAACGTGGGAGCTCCTGGAGTCAAGGAATAGTCTTAAACCTATGAGCAGGGTCTATCCTATGAGGTGACCACCCCCAGGGTGCCCTCCTCAGAACATTACTGCTTGTTAATGCGCCGTGAAGGATATCGTGCCATGCTATGGCATTCCAAAGCACAGTTTGAGGTGTTGGAATTAAACTCTAGTTCCCATTAGCAGAATAGGCGGAAGTCAGCCTTGGGTTGTTTGACCCTTTAATTAGTTCTCCCCCACCCCCTTCGCAAGACACTCTTTTAAAGTTTAAATAACGGTTAACTTTTGCTCAGTGTGCTTGCAGTTGCAGATTAAATATACAATGCCGGTGGATGTTTCTAAAATTGCTAATACATCCGACATAGATCAAACTATTGCAACAGGTTGGCTAACTCTGAGGCAGACAGCAGCACAACACAACATGCCTGCTGCTGTAATTGTTAAGACTGTTAACTAACTGCCATAACTGAACCAATTGCCACAGCTGCCACACAGTTCTTGCCATTAACCCTTTGCACATGCATTTTGGATGCTGACATCCCACATGAGGAGCCCCAGGCCTGGGAGCTGAATCTGACTCTCCTGTCCTCTCCATCCTTCCCCTGGGACTCTCAACAGGCCTCAATATCCCTCACGTGTCTCAAGCACTCCTGCTCAGTTGGGATGCCCTCATGTCTTTTGCCTGTCAAGATAGATAGGGTGTGTGTGTGTGTGTGTGTGTGTGTGTGTCTTTTTTGTGGCCTCACTTACAAAGGAATGGTGCACCCATTTTGGTCTCTGGCCAAATATTGTTAAATTTGCCCATGGCAAGTCTATGTTTATACACAATTTTTTCCCACGTGTTGCAAGTTTGTACATAACACGGTAAGGAACATAGGGAACTGCCTTATACCCCCATCCAAACATTGATCCATCTAGCACAGTACAGTGGTACCTCAGGTTAAGTACTTAATTCGTTCGGAGGTCCGTTCTTAACCTGAAACTGTTCTTAACCTGAAGCACCACTTTAGCTAATGGGGCCTCCTGCTGCTGCCGCGCCGCCGGAGAACGATTTCTGTTCTCATCCTGAAGCAAAGTTCTTAACCTGAAGCACTATTTCTGGGTTAGCGGAGTCTGTAACCTGAAGCGTATGTAACCTGAAGCATATGTAACCCGAGGTACCACTGTATTGCCTGCACTATTGGCAGTGCTCTTCAGGATTCTCAACAGGAGACATTCCCAGCTGTGCCAGGGAGATGCTAGAGATTTGAACCCAGAACATTCAGCATGAAATGAAAATGCTTTCCCACTGAGCTATGGATGGGACCTCACATGTGCCACCTCACAATTCAGGATGGCAGAAAGATAACATACAAATGTTGGTACATTTGTACATCCATTTACAATGAATAAATGATTTGATACCCCTTAATGGTGCCGCTTCAGCCTGCCTTGTGGTGGGCATCGCCCTGCCTGGGTCTGCCTAGGCAAACCGCCACTCTCCCTAGATCTGTAGCAGCAAAGGTTTACTGAGCCCAGAAATACCACCTAGCCCTGTCTTTGACGCACATCCACAAATAATATATTGCTTGGGAAGCCAGTTCCTCATGGGAAGAGGGCATGAAGCCGTGATGGATATTTCCCCCCTTGCCCTGGTGAATTCAAGCAGTTGGCAAACTGGCAAATCACACTGGTGCAGAGCATGGGCTTTGAGATGCATGAAGTGCAGGAAATAACCCGTGGCTGCCATAGCCCATAGGATGATTGGTCACCAGAAGGTTTCCACAGCAAGGGGGGGGGGACTGTCGGATTCTCAGCGACATCCAGCAACAACAACAACTTGTAATAGAGAGCCAGCCTTCCCTGCCAGCAAGCCCTCGCTCTCTAATGAGGATGTATTAACAACTGCCAGGATTTTATCTCACTTTATCTTATTGCTGGAAACACATTAAAGATTCGTCTTAGTGTAGATAGGCAGCACATATGGAAATAATGCTTTTTCATGTGGCATGATTATTGAAAGTAGACTACCCTCATGCAACCTCAAAGATGTACAAGACCCAATGAGCATCTGTAAAAAATAAACACAATTCCCTGCTGTAATTCTGAGTGAGATTTACATTTACCTGTAACATCTCCTCCTAATCATCGGTTTCCTGTGTGTTTTCCCCTTACCTCCTTCCTGTACCCATTACTGTCAATGTACAAGGCGGTGTTGTCTTCCTAGTTCCTTATTTAGAACACCTACGGCGAAACAGCTTAAGGTTTTAACCATTTCTGATCTTCAGCAGCAAAGTTCATTTTCACATCTGGAGTTTGTATACAAGATGTCAGAGGTTAATAACACCAGGGACATCGATTTCATCATAGTGCCCTAGGCTAGTCCTATCAGAGGAATATGGAATATGATGACTAAGGAATGCGAAAGAAGGAACAGATTTTCTTAATTTGCAGCGCAATCTTAACCATGTCTACTCAGAAGCAAATCCTTTTGAATTCTATTGGAATTATTCCCAGTTCAGTGGAATTAGGATCCTATCATTGCAGCTCAAAGACATTTAGCCAACGTTTGGTCTGTATATATAAGCCTAGGTTGTTCACCTTCCATAATTCCTTCTTGTGATTAGAGCACAGAATTGAGTTTCTGAATGTCATTGACATAATATGTGTCATAAAATCCTAAAATTGTAGGGTTGGAAGGGACCCCAAGGGTCATCTAGTCCAACCCCCTGCAGTGCAGGAATCTTTTGCCCAACGTGGGGCTCAAACCCACAACTGAGATTTAGAATCTCTTGCTCTACCAACTGAGCTATCCCTTCAAGCAGTCCCAGCCTTCCTGGGTGTAGCAAATGCAGCCTGTGAATGGGGTGATTTGGGGTATGTAGCGAGGACCAAAGACATGCCAGCATACTGTATTTACATAGCCACCGCATTCACAGAACTACCTGCCCAGAACTTCCTGGTTACAGTTGTTCACCAGGAAACAGCTTGAATGGATATCAAATGCTTTGTGAGGATTGGCTCTTCCAGTTGTTGTTGTTTTTAAAAAACACATTTCTGTCTCTCATGGTTTTGCAAGCATCTGTGCACCACAGTTACCCTTTTATTTAAAAGAGGAATGCACAGCTCAGCCGTTGAACTTTGCATAGGTTAGATCCCATGGTCAATCCTTTGAAAAGTCCAGGACCCTGGAGAGCAACTGAGTACTGAGCCAATGGAACTGACTTAGTCAAGTAAAAGGAGTTTCTCGTTCCCACACCCTTCCTGTCCCTTATTTGCATGCATTCCCCCCACCTTCCACCATACCACACCTTGACAAAGAACAAGAAGCAGTTCCAGAGGTATAAGGGCAAATAACAGGTTAAGGTTTAAGCATGCTGCAAACTGAGCAGGTTATTCAATCAAACATATATATCACCAATTCATGTTAGTTATTGCTTCCTTCACTTCTTCCCTCTATCTTTCCATGCCTATATACTTTTTTGCCCTTTTTCAAACTGTATAATTTTGTATTTCCGAGAAGTTGCTTAGTCACATTCACCATGCCCTTGCATCAGGCGGGGGCTCCGGTGGGAGTGTGGGCTGAATTCTGGCTTGTGGGACCAAATTGTTTGTCTTTACACAAGAACCCCAAGAACTACCAATGAGGGCCAGGTACAAAAGTTGTACAGTTCGTATTAAAGAGCAAGGCACCTCTGAGCACATTCTGAGCCTAGAGATTTGTTTTCTGTGTGAGATCAGAACTCACAGTCCTTTCATATAAAAGTCTGTCCCTGGTTAACTTCCTTCATTTAAGCTGCCCAATTTAGACAGGAAAAGTTGTTTTGCTATCATTACTGTTGCTGATCTATCCCCCCAGAAACTGACTATAGAGAATACAAATCTACCTTCTACCAACCACTAATCTAGCGCATATTGTTCCAGAAAAATACTGGGGGGGAATTATAGACAAACACAATGTGCTTCGTGTTAAGTACAGGACCATCATTTAACTGCTCCAAGAGGAATATTTTTAAAGCATGTTTCCTGTCTTTGCTTGTCTCATAAACCAGCCTGGGGGTGGGGGTGGCAGAGAGCCTAGACATTATTATGTATAGAAGAAACAGCCTTGAATCTCACCCTGTGGTTATTTATATATCACTCTGATATGCTTCTCACCAGTTCGACTCTTTGCTCGATTTAACTGCTACGTCTCCATCCAGCACTGCTGAAGAGATCAGGTTTTCCTCCCCACCAATAGGATGTTCAGCTGTTCCAAGGAAGAAAGGCAGAGGAACCAAAAATACCATCTTCTTCCTGTGGGTGGCATCAAAATATCTTCAGTATACAAAAGGTTTGTTCCGAAAGAGAGACAGAAAGCGGAGAGAGACAGAGAAGGATTATTTGGGAGAGAAAGGTTTCTATTTTTGCCAGTGTTCTCACATGACTTAAAAAAAATAAATAAATAAGTCATTTAAATTAACACAACGATTTTAAATAAACCAGTGCCACAATACTGCAAGTATTATGACTATCACCTTTTGTCACATACTATGTAAGTGATGGGGAACTTCAGGCGGAGGGGCCAAATGTGGCCCTCAACTCCTCCTGGTCTGGCCCTTGAGACTCTCCATTGGCAACCCCCTTCACTGGCCATGCTTTGATAATGCTTTTGGAGAGTAGAGAGGGGTCTGTGGATGTGTGTAGAAACCAGACTACTGTACAGAGCTAAAACTTACATTTGCTCTACCCACCTATGTCTCTGCTCCTTGCCCACCACTGGGATGTGGGGCCCCAGGAAATCCCCTAGAAGGGAATGTGGCGCTCAGGTGGGAAAAGCTTCTGTTTCCCTGTGTTATGCAGATTTTGCAAGCAGAATGCTGCAGAGAAGTATCTAGGGAAGGAAGTACCCAATGGCAATGGCCATTGCAATGCACTGGTTCCATCTGAATGCATTGGGTGCTCTCAGGAATCATCTCTACATCAACATAATTGCTTACATGGTGGTTTTTAGGGGACAACTACAAAGGGGTAGTTTTTAGGGACTAGCTTCAAATGGTTGAACCCATTGTGAACGCATTGAACCTCAGCTGTCTGGCAGCTTAAAGAGTGGTCTTTAGGCATCATATCCAATGGACTAGAGCCACAAGGGTCCCTCAAATTTCCGCCAGCAACACCTGCACTGCAATGGTCCATCATCATAGACATAGGAATACATTGGATTGAGATTGAGAGACCCAGAGTTCAGCAGGAGCCCAAAATAAACATAAAACCCCACAAGTGTATAGACGTAAGAACGAACAAGAAGCAACCTTTCTTATTTTAGTCATGTTACACTCAAGCAAACTTCTGGAGAGAAATGTGGGGGAACACAAGCACAGGGGGAACACACAATGCTCACCCACTAGGGTAGGAAAACTGGTGCCCTCCAGAGCTTGGAATACAAGCCCCAACCTCTCATATGGAGCTCAAAAACACCCACAGGGCTGCAGGATACCATCCCTGCTATGAGGGGAATAGTTGTAACAAATCTTGGGGTAAGGGCTTTAGGTTCTCATGGGTGCAACACATTTCCTACTGCTGTTAAAAGGCTAAAACATATTTTTGTGGGTCTCCAAGTCCTATCAACCAACCCCTGCCAGCATGGCAAAGGGAAAGGAGGATGGGAGTTGTAGTCCAATTACATTTGAAGGGCCCCCAGGCCCCCACCCCCAAACTAAAGTGCCAATCCTAACTTAACATATTTGCTAGGGGGCAAGCCCCATTGAGCACAGTAGGGTTTACTTCTGAGTAAACATGCATAGGACAGGTCAAGGAATGTCGGCAGGAGGTGCCAGTCTCCAGGAGGGAGCAATTATTTTGAAGGCTAGGAAGGGTTTTGAGCTCCCAACCCCAACTCCCTTGTCTCATGAGGTTTTGTAACAATGTTTCTGGGGTATATATTATTTAGAAAGATTTAGAGACTGTTTATATTACAAAACTCTCGAAGCAGTGTGCATCCTACAGCATCCTAAAACCCACAAAACTGTTAAAAAAACAAGCATGCATGAAATAGTTCCCAATAAAACACAGATAAAATCAGGAAAACGATACGTGCAGCAGATTCCTCCTTTTCTTGCCAAATATCAATTCGCCAACAGAGGAACACAAACTGGTTTGTAAAACTAAATTTAAACATCAGCTTGTGACTCAGAACATGATGCTGCCATCTGGCAAAAGTGTTGAAAGTCCCACAGCAAGAGCAGATGTATCATTCATGCTTTCTAAACCAGGGTCCTTTGGCCTCTTCCATAGTTGCTTCCCATATTATGTGGAAGCGCCAATCGTGTGGGCTTGTCCTGATAACAAAAAATAACACCCGGACACTGGGGTCCAGCTCTGAGGGTATTCTGGTGGTTCCCTCACTGTGAGAAGCAAAGTTACAGGGAACCAGGCAGAGGGCCTTCTTGGTAGTGGCACCCGCTCTGTGGAACACCCTCCCACCAGATGTCAAAGGAAAAAACAACTACCAGACTTTTAGGAGGCAACTGAAGGCAGCCCTGTTTAGGGAAGCTTTTAATATTTGAAGGACTAATGTATTTTAATATTTTGTTGGAAGCCGCCCAGAGTTGTTGTTGTTGTTGTTGTTGTTGTTGTTGTTGTTGTTGTTGTTGTTGTTATCTTCATGGTGCTATCCAGAAGGAGATTACATTCTGAAGCCCTTGCTTTAGACTCCTTGCTGGACTCAAACTCCCATCAGTACCAGCCAGAATGACCAATGGACAGGAATGGCAGGGGCTGTAGTCCCCTAGTCCCCACAATATCTGGAGGATCAGAGGTTTCCCGTCCCTGCCTGCCTTGGACCTTATCTTCAACCTGCTCTGTTTCCCAAAACCTGAACTATTGACCCTTGTACTGCAAGATATAGCACCATGGAAGCCATCTGCAATATTCTGTTTTAGAAGCCTGATCTAGATTGATGTGTGACTGTTGATTTTACTATCCCCTTCAGTTAATTAAAATAAAAGCACCTGTCATGCGATAGAAGTCTTTTCCAGCTGACAAGTCTTTCATTTATTCTTATGAACCTGGGGATCAGTGTTATCCCAGGCAGGGGGAAGAGCGAGCTGGGTTTTTCCACTCATAAATCACCCTGCTTTGGAATACATAGAATCTAGCTGTTTCACAGGCTGGCTAAGAGACAGAAGACAAAGCCATGACATGCAGAGGGATGCAGAATTATACCCAAGGCAGAAAACCATCCCAATCCTCTCATCAATTTGGCAATAACATGCTGAACAAACAACTCCCCTGAGCTTCTGCCAGTGCATCCTTGCTTGTGTGGGACTCAAAGCCACAATCTGAATTATAGAAGACGATCAAGAGCAAGAAATATTGGAATGATGGGACTATGATTACCTGTAGAAGTCATGGAGACTAGATAAATCACTTCAGAGTTGCTCTCATGGCTTTTGACTTCACCTGATCCCCACAGCTGAATTAGACCTGCAACATTCAACTGTTGCCTGATACTTCATTTCTCCTTATACATATCGAAAAGTCAATTTGAATACAATAGCGTACTTGGCCTTGAGGGGTGTATGGGGTAGTTCCTCTGGTGGAGAACATGTTGTGCTCCTTCTGGGGTAGTTTGTTCACCTTTGGTCCCCACCCTGCACTCACCTCTCACCTGTGGCTCCTAGAAGCTGTCAGCATGCGACAGCAGACACACCTTGGGAACGGCTTAGACTGGCTGGCTTCTTCTTCTTTGGCGATCACTCGTAGCCGAGTAAGATTGTCTTCCGTAAACACGGTTTTAACAATGAGTCAGTAAGTGACTGCGGAGGCCAATTCTGGATGCACACGTCCTTCCACAGTGGGGACATTGGTTTCCGGGCAGGAGCTGATCACGGTGTCGATTTGCCAAGCGTGCCTTCCTCCTAGCACATTTCTCCTGAGTTTGAGTGTCTTCAAAGCCCATGACACCTTTGGTAAAGGCTGTTCTCTAACTTGAGCTCTCGCAGGCCAGTGTGATGAGGGTAGCCAAAGGCTCTCCTTCTGTGAGTTAGGGACTTTCCCTGCATGCAGAGACAGGCTCCAGAGGGTTGAGCAGACGGGACCAATAAGGGGTCCAATGGTCAAGAAGGCAGTTTCTGCATGTGCTGTAGAGGGAAGTGAGGGGCAGATGGGGCTTGGCAACCTGGGAAGATAGTCCATCTAGGAGAAGGAAAACTCTATCCTAAACCTCCGTTGCCTTGTGGGATATCTTTGGGAGAAGATAAGGCTAAGGAGTAAACCCTACACAAATCCGGGTTGGAGTCCCTAAGATGGTTGGGTAGCGCCTTGTTCTTCTTGCAGCTCCTGCAGCCAAGCTGATGCCAAACATATCCCTCTGATTTCCTTTAGACCACATCAGTGAGGCTGAGAGGGGGGTTGTCATCTGAGCAGCCCAGGACCTCCAGACACACTGCCCAGGCTTGCACCCTTGGGTGTAATTAACTTTGCCTCCTTTAATTCCCACCACCATTCCTCCATTTTGGGTAAAAATACATTCTTCAATCCGTGTCCATATTAAAATCTCTCCACTGTGCTCACATACTAGAATAAAAGTCCATTTTTTTCTTATTATACTGTACAGTGGTACCTCGGGTTAAGTACTTAATTCGTTCCGGAGGTCCCTTCTTAACCTGAAACTGTTCTTAACCCAAAGCACCACTTTAGCTAATGGGGCCTCCCACTGCCGTTGCACTGCCGGAGCACAATCTCTGTTCTCATCCTGAAGCAAAGTTCTTAACCCGAGGTACTATTTCTGGGTTAGTGGAGTCTGTAGCCTGAAGCATATGTAACCTGAAGCAACTGTAACCCAAGGTACCACTGTATATCCTTTAATTTATGCCCAGTTCCATATGCTCAAATTCCATTTCCTGTTTTTACGACAGTGAACCTGGGACGTTTTTCATTTAAAGCAAATTCTCTGTCACTGATCTATGACCTTTTTTGGAGTCGAAAAGACTAATGAGATCAAATGAATCCAAAGGTCATCCAGTCCAACCCCCTGCGGTGAAAGGCAGGGCCACTCGCTTTTCAACTTTCTGCACTGACACAACTGAGATCAACCAATGCAATCCAGGCAGTTAAAAGCACAGAATCGTGGAAACAGTGCAGGCAAGTGTCTCTAGAGGAAAAAGCTAAAGACGTAAAATGAAGTGGCCTTTATCTCCCTGCAGCTGAGTTTATTGTTCTTACCACATGCAACCCTTTAAAAACAACCTTGTGAGGAAGTTCCGATATTATTTTAATTTTATAGACTGCAACCTGAAACCTGATTTAGTATAAAATTGACAAGGTGGTGTAATTCTGCATTGAAGGCAAGGTAATTCATAGGCAAGGGAGATCTGAGGTCAGCGTTCAACCCTTTCCGCAGAAGATCACACCAAGCCAGTCACAGAGAGTGAATACCCCTGTGGGAGCTCTATAAAGTGAAGATATCAAGAAGGATTATCATTGCAGCACTGAAGTTTTTCTACATTGAGCCTGCTGTAACTTTTGTAGCAGGTTTTCTCCTGGTGAGCATCTGACCCAGAATCGAAAGGCCTCAAAGGAACTCTAGAGGTGTCGAATTCACTTTCTGTTGTCTGTCCCAAATCTTCCCATGTTCAGCTTCACTGAAAGTCACCGAGTTTTGGAATGACTTCACTTTCTTCTCAACGTGCATAACGGCCATTTCTCACTCCTTCCCCTTTTATAAAAACCTTTCTAAACTAGCCTTCAAGGAACTATTCTGGCAATGACAGCCAAGCTGGTTCCTTGGGGAGGACCAGGAAATCCCCTCCCCTGTTGTAGTGATCCTGTTCAGTTTGCTGTAACTGTAAATAATAAATGCAGTGGCCGAGTTCAGTTCAGTGCTTGCATCCGTCTGTTCCTTCCACGTGCAAAAGGAACACTTGCAACAAATGAACAATGGCTGTGCATTCTTTTGCTGCCTATTGTTGTGCTAAGGTGGCAGATTAATCCCTGCTGGGGTGATCATTTTATTGAATTTAGGGGACAGGGGAGGGAAGATGAGCTTGGGTTGCTAGGCAACTGTAGGATGCCTTCTCCAAACCATGCATCTCCTGGAGAACTTGGCTGGAGAAGGTTTCCTGGCATTAACTAGTGACTGCTATATGATATTGAGAAATAAAATACACGCTCAGGTAGCAGAACAAGTTAAAGGATCTTCACCATTGGTTATTCATGGGAAATGTAGCTTGTTGTTAAGAAGACGGCATGTAAAAGCGCACTTTTACCCCAGTCTATACAGAGAACATAGGGACACTGGTGGCGCTGTGGGTTAAACCACAGAGCATAGGACTTGCCGATCAGAAGGTCGGTGGTTTGAATCCCTCCGACGGGGTGAGCTCCCGTTGCTCAGTCCCTGCTCCTGCCAACCTAGCAGTTCGAAAGCACATCAAAGTGCCATTAGATAAATAGGTACTGCTCCGGCGGGAAGGTAAACGGCGTTTCTGTGTGCTGCTCTGGTTCGCCAGAAGCAGCTTAGTCATGCTGGCCACATGACCAGGAAGCTGTACGCCGGCTCCCTCGGCCAATAAAGTGAGATGAGCACCGCAACCCCAGAGTCGGTCACAACTGAACCTAATGGTCAGGGGTCCCTTTACCTTTATACAGAGAACATGGAAGCAGTTGTAGCATTTCTCAAGAGGTATGGTGATAGCCTGCCCATTGCAGTATTAAGCTATATAAGGAAGTGTGTTATTTCAGCCACCTTATTGCTTGTGTTTACTCCCATTTCCCACTCCTCTTACTGCTTGGGCCACGTCATACTGCCTGCGGCGCTGCTAGCCTGTCCCATTTGTCAAATAGCACCTGATTATGCCAGCTCCATGCTATTGCCTTGAAGGAAAGGAGTTGTATAGCTAGTTTAACAGTCATGATCTACTGCTTTTGCTCTTCCAAAGTGCCCGAGCTGAAGAAATAAAAGCATATTTTATGAGGAATAATGGCTTGCTTTGAAACACCCAGGCACATTCTGCTAACTTTCCACACACAACAGACGTTATTTCTCTTTACTCCACAGGGCTGGAGCCCACATCATGAAAGAGGTTTCTGACATATTATATGTAGTAGAGGAACCCTTGTTATTCTAAGCTTATTATCGGAAACCTCAAGGACATAGCCAGACAACTAAGATTTAAGAGCATAGATTTCTTCCTTCAATGCATCCAGTTCCTAGTGATAGGGAAATCTGTAAATTTCAGTGTCTCTATTATTATTATTATTATTATTATTATTATTATTATTATTATTATTATTATATCTTAAATTCAGTTTGCCACATCCCTTTGGCCATCTGGAATATATTGTTTTACATATATTGAGGGAAAGAAGACTTGACTTTTGAGAGCAACTGCCTTTTCCTTTGTGCCACTTTGGAATAAAATGACATGCCATTTTATTTTCTCCAAAGATACTAAAAACCATTAAAAAAATAAATAAAAAGTTACATCATAATCCTACATCTATAAATGTCCCCAAAGGAATCTCCTCTTTCTGATAATATCATTTACTTGGTTTTAAAAGGAAGGATATTCTGTTTAAGGTGGATGCATCAATGGGCAATAGGAACTTCAACTTTGCCCTGCTGTAAAATGTCACATACTTCAATTTTGTGCATGGATGACTTCATGCATAAGTGTGAATGGCATAACTCCCTGGGGTCTATGTCGTTAACTAAGCTTTATCAAGACTTGCATTAAAATTAAATAGGTGACAAATTTGCTACATCAGAAGGGTTCACTTTCAGTTGCTGAATGCGGGAAGAACATCCTGCCCTATTTTCTTCTTTCATTATTTTTTTTAAAAAACATTTTGATTTCTTTTCATACAGCAGCTGGGAGAAAGTTCAGGAGGTCATCATAATACTTCTAATTATACCAGTAAAGGAATTAAAGGAGCCACGACCAAATGCATGCATGTTGTTAGGCTATATTTTTCACAGCCAAGCCAAGTGACATTGTGTGTCCAAGGAAAGAATCCTAGAATTCGTTCCCTGGTCCACCTAGTCTTCTGGCAATGGAGCAAATCTCTCCACCCCTTAGCTCCGAGGACACACCACTAGACTCTGAGGTTTGGTCTATAGACCCTTGAGGACTCAAGAAAATGCTGAGAGGGGAAAAAAATATAGATGTGGAAACCCCATAATCTTAAAAGACCTAATGACTGCAGAAGAAGGCACTGGCTTTATAACTGCCCGGAAGGTTGCATTTGTGGGTGGGCAACTTGGATGTTTGATATCAGCTTCAGGAGCGCTATCCATGGTCCTGAACCCTCACCCTGCTCCCTTTTCAAACTGCTGAATTCCCTTGTCTTGTCATCCTGATAAACTAGGATCTGCCTTTCCTGGGCCATCATCTCTCCCCTGTGATGGGCATCCTCATGGATCCTGACAATGGTCACAATCTGCAAGTGGGTGACTTCCCTGCCATGGCTTTATCTAGTCACAATCGGACAACGTGTAGGCATAATGTGTGTGCTCCACACACCTGGATTGTGTATACAAAGCGGAGCTGACTGACTCTTCCCTTTCTGACGTCATTGTCTCAATTTCATCTTGCTTCTGCTCTTCACCTGAGTCTACCTTTCACATGATATCAATGCTATTCCCTTTTACCAATGGTGTACTTCTGATGTTTTTGGGTGGTGCTCTTCTAATGCTGTTGGGACTCGGGTGGCGCTGTGGGTTAAACCACAGAGCCTAGGGCTTGCCGATCAGAAGGTCAGCGGTTCGAATCCCCGCGATGGGGTGAGCTCCCGTTGATCGGTCCCTGCTCTTGCCAACCTAGCAGTTCGAAAGCACGTCAAAGTGCAAGTAGATAAATAGGTACTGCTCCAGTGGGAAGGTAAACGGTGTTTCCATGCGCTGCTCTGGTTCGCCAGAAGCAGCTTAGTCATGCTGGCCACATGACCCAGAAGCTGTACGCCGGCTCCCTTGGCCAATAAAGCGAGATGAGCACTGCAACCCCAGAGTCGGCCACGACTGGACCTAATGGTCAGGGGTCCCTTTACCTTTACCTTCTAATGCTTCTTCGACTACAGGTCCCATCATCCACAACCACTGGGCAGGACCGATGGGCACAGGAGTCCAACAGCATCTGCAGGGCATCATGTTGGTTCGCCCTTACCTTTGACCAATCATTTCGAAGGAATTGGAGTTCATAAGCAGACAAAAGAAGTGTCAGCCTCATTCCAGAGCATATTATTTTACATCCACATGTTGAGAGCTGCCTTTCTAGAAATGAAATCAATTTTTTTTAAAGGATGTGCCATTAAGAAAAGGATGGGGAAGATATCCTACAGGAAGTCCTTGCTGTTGCACTCTTAGTCACCTATATCTAATGCTGCTGAGCTGGTATTTTCTACCAAGTTGCTGACAACAGCACCTGTGCGAAACAGGGAAGACTTAAAGGGTACTGTGATATTCTCCATCATAATCATCACCAATTTTTTTTTTTTAAATGAGGAATCTCTCTCTCTCTCTCTCTCTCTCTCTCTCTCTCTCTCTCTCTCCCATGCCTGTTTTAGCTTTCCCAGAGTTCAGAACGTGTTGCCAGGGGCTGTCCTGATTCTTCATATTAGGCAGATCACATGCAATGAAGGCATTTAATCATTTGCCTGAAAACACCCTTAAAAAGAACAACCTCCATTAGCTCAAACTTTCTCTCAGCATGAAACACTGAGATGTCTGCCTCTAGTCCTCAAAATAGCAGCTGTACAGCTCAGTGCAAATAGCATCTTTAAAAGAAATCAGAACTGCTTTATTTACTTTTGATCTTTTCTTGCTCACTTCAGGTCAGCCCTCTTTCTTTGTGCACTCCTTACTCTTCCCCCTTCATATTTTGTCTTCTTATGTTAACTCGTTTTTTCTCCCATTTAATTTTCTCACCTGCCAACCACATTGTGTAGTATCTCCCAACCCAACCCTCAAATAATAATAATAATAATAATAATAATAATAATAATAATAATAATTTTATTATTTATACCCCGCCCATCTGGCTGGGTTTCCTCAGCCACTCTAGGCAGCTTCCAGCAAAATATTAAAATACAATAATTCATCAAATATTAAAAGCTTCCCTAAACATGTTAAGATAACAGTCCACTCCTGTCTCCTACTTGCATTAATAGCAACAAGACCTACAATCTGGAGTGGAGCTCAAGGCTGAGCTTGTACTGAAAAAACAACCGCCTTACTGTTCTTTATTTTATTATTTGTTAAAAGTCCAAGTTGTACACAGCCAAGGTAATTAAATTCCTCAACAGAGAAAGCTGAAAGTGCATATCTGGAAGTAGCCAAACAGTCTTGAAAAGATCAGCAACTGGATATAATCACCCACCCCACATCCACTAACTCTGGAAACAGACAAATATTCATTGTTATTTTACCATTAAATGACTAGATACTTAAGGCAAGGCAAGGAAAACCAGTGAGTCTCAGGGTGCTGAATCCTGCACACCATGGCAATTCCTGTGCTCATGAAATATTATCGCAGAACAACATATACGGTCCTCTTACTGTACCAGTGTTGAGGGAAAACTCATTCACAGCAGAACAAATCTGCTCCTCAAAATTCCTCTCAGTGTTCTTTCTGAATATTTGAATGTCTGCCAAATATCTGATAGCTGTATTTAGCACCCTTTCATATTTCTCTATCCAACAGGGTTTGAGATTTGACATTTAGCACTTGATGGCTGACACACAGTCATTTCTCCCAGGAACTTCCGAAGGATTCTGAGACAGTTTACACAGGGCAGTGGTGAGCCTCACTTGGCCCACTGTGAACTGGATATGCACCTCCTAGATGCATCACACTCATCATTCCCCTGTACATTGCACATCGCGGGGGAAAGTCAGTCGTGTTGGGCAAAGCAGTCTCCCAGGGCAGTAGCCTGTCCAACATTATTCATTTGATAAACTCCCCCAAACCCAAGACGGTTTGAAAATCAATGGTCAGGGCCAGCCCTAGACATTTAGCTGCCTGAGGCAATGGACAAGATCGTTGAATCAAACTGTTCCTACTTTGAATTGCAAAATGGGAAGATTCACCACACTCTGAACATTTGTCAATAAGTCACTTCTCCTCTGGTGTGGTTTCACTTTGGTTTGCTCAGGGGACAGATGCGAAAGAAAGGATATTCCCCTGGCGCAATGTGTGAGACCGGACAAAAGTCTGTTGACCTTTGCTGGTCAAACATTGTGTTGACAGTAGACCAAGTGTGAGGAAATTGTGGCCCTCCAGACTTCATTGGGCCCATACTCCCATCATCCCCTCCAGTATGGCTAAAGGTGAGGGATGATGGGAGCTGTAACAAGCTGCCCCAGTTGGAGCAATGTAGGCGTGAGGTGATTTTGGTGGGGTAGCAGCAACACTATGAGACTATGCCACTTGCAAGAGACATTTAGTTGCTGTTGCTTAAACCTGTGCTGCAACACCATGAGCTCAACCTGCAAAGAGGCTAAGTGCATCATTATTTCCAGGCTATCATGCTACCAACAGTCTGCTGCTACACATCTTAAGCAAGCTGCTTGAAAGGCAGCGAGAATTCCCCAGAGAGGGTTTTTCCACTAAATATTATATGTATAATATACACAGAGGGAATGTAGGAAGGTTTCAAGAAAAATCTCCCATACAAAACATTTCATTCTCGGGAGAGATCTTTTCTCCAAATCCATTTACACTGCAATTAGCTGTTCCTACACAGATGCACTGTGCAGCCTTCCTAGAGTGCAACTGTTTATAAACGACAACTTTAAAATCAGTATTAAACCTTCCAAGCAAACAAATAGAAGTCATTGTTAATTTATTAAGGAAGATGATGGTTATTAATATTTATTTAACTTATATACACCACACTTCATTCAAAGATCACAGGGCAGTTCACAACACAGAAATGCAAAATGAGCACAAAATACACACCAAAACATAAAAAAATCAAATAACACACTTCAAAACACATTTCAAAGGCCATAGAATGTTAATCAGCCAAATGATACTCATAATACTAATTTATTTGTACCCCGTCCATCTGACTGGGTTGCCCCAGCCACTCTGAGAGGCTTCTAGCATAAACAGAAACAGAATAAAACTTCAAACATTAAAAACTTCCCAATACAGGGCTTCCTTCAGATGTCTTCTAAAGATTGTATTTCCTTGACATCTGGTGGGAGGGTGTTCCACAGGGTGGGCACCACTACCAAGAAGGCCCTCTGCCTGGTTCCCTCACTTCTCACAATGAGGGAACTGCTAGAAGGCTCTTGGAGGTGGACCTCAGTGTCCGGGCTGAACGATGGGGGTGGAGATGCTCCTTCAGGTATACTGGGCGGAGGCCATTTAGGGCTTTAAAGGTCAGCACCAACACTTTGAATTGTGCTTGGAAATTTTTTTCATCTGGCACCCAAATGAAGGCACCAGGTAAGCCTCCCTGGAGAGAAACTTCCACAGATAGGGGACCACCACAGAAAGGCCTGTTCCCATGTTGCCACCCTCCGGACATCTCATGGGGAAGTCACACAAAGGATCTCAGATCATGATTGCAGGCTTCCTAGCTCTCCCCATCCCTTCGCCTCTATTGCCCAAGGCTGCCACCTCACTGCACCTAACAATTGGGCTGGCCCTGATTAACCAGCTGCAAATTCACACCCCTCAAATACCCACCAGCACCAGAAGCGACATTTTCAATCACCTGTGCAAATAATTCCCATTTTGCAAAATACATCACAAGGTGCAGCAGCAACCTATTGTTGAAGTTTCAGGTGGCAGAGCATTGAGCAACCCCTGCTGTTATGATGTGACAGGTGACAATTCTTTGTCATGTGATTTCTGCGCTCTGCAGCACCATTAAAAAAGCAGCAGGAGCCCTTTAGCCAAAGTAGCCACTGTAGCGATAATGACAGTGGTTCTGGGAAGTTCTTGCAGCTTCAGCAAGCTTTGCAAATGTTAGCAGATTGATCAGTGTGACATTTCCGGAAGATAGGCAGGAGTTGTGCGTACCCTTGGTGTGTACCCTTGAAATACACTCAGAAACATCAGAACGCCAACACCTATGAAATGTGCCGCAGCATATTTGACCAGCCTTTTCATATAAGTAATTGGCATTATTTCATTCTTCCTGCTATCCCCCGGCCTCCCCCACCTCTGTGCTCCAATTCAGAGGACGGGAGGCATATATAAGTTTTGTAGAAATACAATTAGATAACAGTTACCTAACTGCTTTGAAAATAGTTTAATTACTTATAATAAGACTAAGCCTTAACACTAAGCATACTATGTACAGAATACCGGAACAAAAGAGAGACAGAAAGAGAAAGTGAGTGAGACCCAGGCTCCTTCTGGCCTGACTATTATAGTCAGCATAACCTTGACAGAAAGATAACAGAACCAGTTTAAACCAGCTGTACTCAGCTTCTCAGAAGATATAACCAGTGCTTTCTTCCTGGGGGTACGCAGGGGTACGCATACCCCTAAACATTTTGTGAATCTTTGCACTTTTGTCCATTTCCTGTCTTTATTTTTCCCGATTTGAACTATAAAATGGTGATTAATTTTTTTTGAGTCAAAATGAGTACCCCTAAACATTTTGTTAGGGGGAAAAGCACTGCCAGTACCCCTAAACATTTTGTGAATCTTTGTACTTTTGTCCATTTCCTGTCTTTATTTTTCCCAATTTGAACTATAAAATGGTGATTTTTTTTGAGTCAAAATGAGTACCCCTAAACATTTTGTTAGGGGGAAAAGCACTGCCCGTACCCCTAAACATTTTGTGAATCTTTGTACTTTTGTCCATTTCCTGTCTTTATTTTCCCCAATTTGAATTATAAAATGGTGATTTTCTTGAGTCAAAATGAGAGTACCCCTAAACATTTTTTTTTTAGAAAAAAGTACTGGATATAACCCAAACAAGAACCTTCTTTCACACAGAGAAGAAACCTTCCAGTAGCTTCCTGAATCCTTCTGTATTAATCAGAATAGGAAAGATCTCTACACAACAGATCAATACCTTTTGCACTAAGAAATGCAAACTAACATTATGAAGCCCACGATCAACCCTTTCCCCTGCAATCCTACAAATCATTTATGTGTGCAGCAGATATGCCTTTTGTTTCAGAGGAGCGTCTGCATGAGCAGCAGTGCCCAGCTGTCGTTTGCCACCTTGCCACTTGACCTGAAGCTAAAAAATCAATGTGCTTCAAGTGGGTGTAACTAACCGACTGAAAGATTGCAGCTCTGCTCTCTGCATCAAATGGCAGAAACTGACAAAACGAGCAAACTTCTAAATGAGACAGATTGAAAGGAAGAGCCGGAAGAGGCAATGCAATTGGTTAAGAACAGAACTCAAACCTCCAAAAAGGGACAGAGAACGGGTCACACTCCACATTTGCCAGATTTGTTACATTTCAGTTAATTCACCCAAATTTCTAGTCTGCCTGATATCAGAGCCAGTAACATAAAAATCAAGGTATGACCAAATCTATTGACAGAACACTTACTTTATATTCTGTTGGAAGCCACTCAGCAGTGGTACCAAAAATATATTATTATTGTTGTTGTTGTTGTTTAGTTGTTTAGTCGTGTCCGACTCTTCGTGACCCCATGGACCAGAGCACGCCAGGCACTCCTGTCTTCCACTGCCTCCCACAGTTTGGTCAAACTCATGCTGGTAGCTTTGAGAACACTGTCCAACCATCTCGTCCTCTGTTGTCCCCTTCTCCTTGTGCCCTCCATCTTTCCCAACATCAGGGTCTTTTCCAGGGAGTCTTCTCTTCTCATGAGGTGGCCAAAGTATTGGAGCCTCAGCTTCAGGATCTGTCCTTCCAGTGAGCACTCAGGGCTGATTTCCTTAAGAATGGAGAGGTTTGATCTTCTTGCAGTCCATGGGACTCTCAAGAGTCTCCTCCAGCACCATAATTCAAAAACATCAATTCTTCGGCGATCAGCCTTCTTTACGGTCCAGCTCTCACTTCCATACATCACTACTGGGAAAACCATACCTTTAACTATACGGACCTTTGTCGGCAAGGTGATGTCTCTGCTTTTTAAGATGCTGTCTAGGTTTGTCATCGCAATGAACAACAATAATACTTGGTATTGTTATAGTGCTTGACATTTAAAATAAAGAAACTAATTCAACACAGTAATATCTTACAGCAAACTGTTAGGACAGTTTTATTAGCTGTTTAACCTTTAAGTGCCAGGCTGGAAACTTTTCTATACTGCCAAGCTTATGCTGGCAAATGAGAAAACATCCTTCTGTAATAGTTAATTGATCTATGATTTATTTTTATTTTTTTACTGTATGATTTACTGTATGGGTCTATGTATGATTGTAATAAACCGCTCTGATTTTTTAAATGATTAAATGTATATAGACATGTTTATGAATTGATTAGCTAGTTAGTTAACTAATAGTACCGCTATCTAATATTAAATAAGAACTTAACAGTGGATATCCAGTTTCACAACCAAGGCTGGATCCATAGCTGTCAACCTTCCCTATTTTGCGGGAAATTCCCTTATTTCAGCGCCGTTTCCTGCTGCTTCCTGCTGCTATCTTGGATTGTTAGATATCCTGTAGAATGTCCCCGGGACAGGTGAGGCTGCTGATCCCTTATTTTCGAGGCTGCTGATCCCTTATTTTCAAATCTGAAAGTTGACAGCTATGGCTGGATCTATTCTAGACACATCAAAGAAGTGTTTCAGTTAAACACATTGTAAACTTTGTATGAGAAATTGGATTGGCAAAACCGGAACTCCACAGCGTCATCTGCTGCCACAGTGTTATAATGCATATACAATGCATATAAAGTGCTTTTTCTTTGCCAATGTAGCTGAGTCCCAAGTCAGGCCAAGAAACAGGTTAACACACAAATGGGTAGGAAAATGAAAGTAACTCCAATAACAAGCTACAGGGTAGAATCTTAGCTCCAATTCTCTCATTACCTGTTACTACACTGCCTTTCAAAAATATGGCAGGCTTTGCCTCTTCATAAAGGATGAGTATGCCTACAAATTATATCCAAATCTTGCAGAAAATAAAAGGTTTTTTTTAAAAAAATAAACAAAACAAAACTTTAACAAGGGCATGTCTGAAAACCCCTGAATGTATCTGCCTAAAATCAGACAGGTTTACTCAGTTTTGGAGGGACTCCAATGCTTGTAAATGTATGCTTCTACAAAGAGCGGACAGAACTGTTATCATTCTTAGGTTCCCTGGTATAGTCAAAGGGTTGGGGGAGACTAGAGTTTCATTTTTATCCTGTTCTAATTCAGTCCCAAATAACAAGCTGGGATGGAAAGATATGAGTGGCTCTGAAACAGATCAGGCTGCTTCCCAAATTTTACGGCTGGTACCCACCCCTACAACTATTTAGTATTTGACGGCTTATTTCATATTCGACACCAGCTAATTTCTATTTTTCTTTAAAAAAAATGACAGGCCCCCTAATCTAGAAAGTGCGGGGAGTTAGAAACAAAATGTCACATTCATAATGCAAATTGCACTTACAAACCTGTCATTAAGAATTTGAATGGTAAAATGGAATTTGGGCAAATGTCAAGAAGCTGCAAATATTTATTTCACATCTGGGCAGTGCGCTGGCTGAGAGAGAAGATTTCTGCAGCCTTTCTCTGAATAATAAAAGCATTCAGTCTGTGCAGATTTCAGGGAGAGCAATCCTACGGAAGTCAGGGAGAGAGGGAGTCTGTACCAGAGGAATGAGCTACCGCCTGCCTAAGCCTTACAGGGCACACACCAGCCAGTACAGGTGATGGAGCTGTTTCTCCCCACCCCACTTCCATTTTGTGGTTAAAAGGTAAAGGGACCCCTGACCATTAGGTCCAGTCATGAACAACTCTGGGGTTGCAGTGCTCATCTCACTTTATTTGTCGAGGGAGCCGGCATACAGCTTCCGGGTCATGTGGCCAGCATGACTAAGCTGCTTCTGGCGAACCAGAGCAGCGCACGGAAATGCCATTTACCTTCCCGCTGGTAACACTTACTATTATTATTTATTAGACTTGTTAGCGGCTTGTTCCCTGACGGTTTCCAAGAAACAACAATTTTAAAAACAATAATATAAATACATTGTAGCATTTAAAACAAAACAACCCCTATAACAGCCTGAGGAAGCTTCGGCAGCTCACTAGTAAGAAAACATAACCATTCATAGGTGGATTCTGGACACATTAAAAAAAAAAAAAATCTTTTGAAAAATATATTGAATTTGCCATAAGCTCAACATCGCCATCTAGTGTCACATTTGTATAATGCACTTAAAACACACTTAAAACGTTATACAGTGGTACCTCAAGTTACAAACGCCTCAGGTTACAAATGCTTCAGGTTACAAACTCTGCTAACTTGGAAGAGTTACCTCGAGTTAAGAACTTTGCCCCAGGATGAGAACGGATATCGTGTGCCAGCGGTGCAGCGGCAACAAGAGGCCCCATTAGCGAAAGCACGCCTCTAGTTAAGAAGAGTTTCAGGTTAAGAACGGACCTCCGGACAAATAAAGTTCGTAACTAGAGATACCGCTGTATTTGCAGCTGTATAGCTAAGTCCATAATGTTATGTAATTTAATACACTTCAGTTAAACCCATATAATATTATGCAATTTAGTACAGTTCCATTTAACCCGTAGAATATGTAATTTAATATGATGCTGTTCCATCTGCGTAGCTTACCCTTTTAAATCCATCTAACAGGGCAGAAGATATATATTTCCCACCTATGACAAGCAAATGTGACTTTACGACGCCCAGCTTGCTTTTTCTCTCTCTGCCAGCTGTACAGCATTATGAATTATGACTATCACAGCAGCCAGCAGGTGAGAGAAAGTGCACAATAAGATGACATGATGCAACACCCACCCACACAAAATATTTCGCCAGGAGGAGGCAAACTAAATAAGATCAGTGCCATTTCCCACCTTGCTCTGGTTAAACAAAATCAGTGGCAAAGGCCCAATTACTTTCAACATGAGTTGGAGAAGCTCCTTGCTATGCCTGGTTTTGTTACAAGATTGGAAAAGACACAGCAATAAATTGTTTCTATACTATTGCTGTGGCAGAGTGCCAGCAAGGGACTATAATTTGTGAATCAGTTGTTCATGAGCTGGCTGTAGGTGTATGGAATAGGCGTGGTACACAAACACAAAGGCGGTGTTGCGATTCGTCTTATCAATCATCGGATATAAAGTAAGAAAGCAACACACATTTATGCAGAGCACGCCTGTGCCTTGGGTCCTTTGCAAGGAGTTTCCCCACCCTTGCGCTGCACGCCTAATGACGGCACACAATCGAATTCTCTGCAAACTACCATGGAACAAAATCACCGAAACATTCCATTACACTGTAGCCCGTAATAATAACGTCTCTGGAATTACAGCAGGGCTTGCCAGCTGCAAAAAAGAAAACAAAACAAAACAAAATGCCATACATGGCTGGAATTGGAGTTCTCTATAGAAGCATTAATGCAGGAACTTTGCGGCTTTGATGGTGCGATTGGGGCTCCTTTTTCCATCAATGCCAGCCAATGGTCAGGGATGATGGGAGTTGTAGTCCAGCAACACCTCAGAGGACCACAGGTTCCCTATCCGTGTATTTTGAGAAGGTTGATGAAATGTCACCCTTGATGGAAAAGCTCTACCTGTCTTGAGACCCCTCTGCTTGTTGTGATCTGTGGAACTCTGGTTCTGCACTATAGCCAGGAATGGGGCTTCATTTGAGTTGGAATACACCAAAGCTTAGGGGCGCAGGGGGCGCTGTGGGTTAAACCACAGAGCCTAGGACTTGCCGATCAGAAGGTCGGTGGTTCGAATCCCCACGACGGGGTGAGCTCCCGTTGCTCAGTCCCTGCTCCTGCCAACCTAGCAGCTCGAAAGCACGTCAAAGTGCAAGTAGATAAATAGGTACCACTCCGGCAGGAAGGTAAACGGCATTTCCGTGCACTGCTCTGGTTCGCCAGAAGTGGCTTAGTCATGCTGGCCACATGACCCAGAAGCTGTACGCCGGCTCCCTCAGCCAATAAAGCGAGATGAGCGCTGCAACCCCAGAGTCGTCCGCGACTGGACCTAACAGTCAGCGGTCCCTTTACCTTTGCTAAGTCCTTCTGGCAGTTTTTTCACCTGTACTGGCAGGTTAGAAATGCTTTCATGAATGAACGAACAAACAAATAATTGCCTGGCTGGCGAATGTTTCATAACCCAATTGTCTGCTATTGATTCCCATTAGCAAAGAATTAATACCATGCCTAAAAAGCATTGGCCGTGCCAGCTTGGGCTGGTGGGAGTTGGGAATCCATCAACATCTGGGGGGGCTCATGTTCCCCATTCTTGTCCTAAGCATTGAGCCATAAATCCAGACCATGATGACATGCTTGTACAATTTGCACACTAAGCAGGGTACAGACTTTTGCGAGTACTGAGAGGGTATCTATTGACTTTGAAAGCACACCTCATTTTTCTTTTATTCCTAGAATAAGCACCTGCAGTCTTCAATAAGCCAATCGTCCCAAAGTCCCAACCAACAGGCAGCTTCATCAGAGGCAAAAGCAGCTCACTGCTTCTTCTTTTTCTGCCAGAAATAATCAGAGCACCATCATCATCACAAACCATTCACTTAAAAGCCCCTTGTTATACTGGATGGAAGAAATAAGGTTATAATGACCCAAGCAATTTAGAGTCCTATGCATGCCAAATTTGTGATTAACATTCTGCTTTCTTTTTTTTTAAGCCTCTGCTCATGCTGCCTGTGTGTTTTCAGTATTCTCCTCCTTACAGTTGTGATATACGGTCCATGGAGGATTATGTAATGCATCTCAGAAGTTGTGGTTCACTGAACACATTTCTATCCTCTGTGCTTTGAACTAGCTGCCTAATATAAATGGGCAAGTTAATTTTCCCTTAACGTAATAGAGTTGCACTTCTGACATTCTTCAGATGACACACTGATACCCTCACCAGGCTTGGTGATTTGTGACTTATGAACTTCCAAACAACACAGGGAGATGAGTTTCTCAGCAAGTCATCTACACACTGTGGAGGGGATCAGAATTAGAATCAGCCATTAACCACCCCCTCACCTTCCTGAAAGGCCTGTTTGAGAAGGGAGAACAGCTGCTGGCCCAAGAGTCTTGCTCTATAAACAGTTCTGTGGAACTGATCCTCCCTGAACCAGAAACTTCACCAGAGTTTGCAGATTGCTGCTAGATATCACCATGTGTGCATAACCCCCCCTGGTGCGTTAGTTGGTCACTGATCTCACCCATCAGGTAGCACAGGATATCTTTCCATGCCTAGTGCAGTGGCTAAGCTGTCTAAGAATGATGCGAATTGTAGTCCAAAACCCCAAGGCTCAAGAACACCGGCTTGGAAACTACTGTTTATATGCTCATTAAAAGATGTGATCTTTTGCCCAATATAAGTTAAAAGATTGCAGTTGGTGGGACAGCACCCTATTTGTCATTATAGATCATCTTCTTCAGTTTCTTCTTTATACTTCATAACAGCAGCCCAGTCACAAAAGATGTTCTGTGGTAGAAAGAGTACTCATAATGGCTATGTTGGGCTGGTTTCATTCTCCACAGCTTTTCATTTCCCACGGGGAGACACACAAAACTCTCTTTTCTCTTCCAGGATGTGGAAATAGTGCTAGAGCAGGTATTATCTTGACAAGAATGTGATGTGACATACATGGAAGACTAACAAACAAAAATGTCAGGTTTCAGATCTCTAATGATGTGTTTCTCACACTGATACTGCATACACAAATTATTTTTCCCTCAGCACCCAGGAGGACATAGCGGATCCTTGGAGTCTGAAGATGGCATCATGAATGCTTCAGACCAGAAAGATGCTAGCAGTGTAGGGGCCAGTGGCGTAGCGTGGGTTGTCAGCACCCAGGGCAAGGCAAGTAATTTGCGCCCCCTAACCCGTGGATTTGCGCCCCCTAACCCGTGGATTTGCACCCCCTAACCCTAACTCCCAGATGTTGCACCCGGTGCGGCCGGCCCCCCCTGCACCCCCCACGCTACACCACTGGTAGGGGCTCTTCTGGTGCTGGAACCTCTGAGGAGGCTGGGATCTCAAAGACTTGTTCAGATGGCATATTCTCCTCCTCTGAATCCATGGCCTCTTCCTCTGAAGATGAGGAGGTAGAGCTCTGGGTCATGGTAGGGCAGTGGAGAGAGTCCCACAGAAAGTGCCCTAGTCCACACCACTCCATAATGTTCACGTCTTGAGTTGCTGTTATGAATCACTGCCAGAGTGAGAAAAAGATGCCACATACTTGTCATCAGCCCCAAGAGACAGTGTGGGGAATTCTTCATGGGTTAGCATCTGCATAATAAGTCACATCGTAAGCCTTCATTCTCCTGTTTTTAGTTTCCTTCCTATTGGAAGCGGTTTCTGTGGGGTGAGAAGAGTGGACAACTTGGCCCTCGCCAGTTACAGAATCAAAGAGTTAATTTCAAAGTTTATATGGGATATAAGGACTGGGGATATAGAGACCCTTGGGCATCATGGGGCGTGATTGTTTTTTGAAAAGTAGAGGAGGAAAACATTAAAGTTTGTGTGCACAAGCCCTTAGTAGCAAATGTACTTTGTAACCTGACACCAACCTACTGTGGCAGATCTTTTCACTGAGGCCTCCAGGCAATTTCAGCAGACGGTACTTGCTGCTGACATGCATCAAGGGTTGTAAACTGCAACATAGAACCAAGCATATTGTTCTTCTTCATTTATAGATCTGACTCAGAAGTACTGGTTGATGTGCCTTCATTAAGCTCCTTGTGGGACCCAGGTGTGAATACCTAGACTGACATTTTATATTACAGTCTGAGAGCCAACTTGAATTTCCTCCAAACCCATTCAAACTGGGTCAAGGAAGCTGGTACTCCAGTTATGGGAGGTGCAGGCTGATACAACAGGTGGAGGAATAGCCACAGTTTCCTATATGTTAGAAATGTGTGGTCCTCCATGTGTGGTTGGACACCAGCTCCTATCAGCCCCAGCCAACATAGCCAATTGTCAGGATGATGGCAGCTGTAGTCCAGTAGCACATGGAGGGTCATAGGTTCCCTGTCCTTTCTATACATACACAGCACAGGAGAGGAAAGGAAGACACATAGCTCAGAGAACCCCAAAATGGTAGCCATTTTCCTCAGCATCCAGGGAATCACCACCAAAGCCCAGTGATCAGGAACTCAGCCCTCACGGTGGACATGTAAATTAACTAAGGACTTCTGGGGTGTGATATATACTGAAATGAAAAAAATGTATAAAAGGTCTTTTGTAAAAAGACCAGAAGCATTTCTTCTAGGAATGATAGGGTCAGATGTCCCCAGAGATCAAATGAACTTGTTTCTCTATGCAACTATGGGAGCCCAAATGCTATATGCTCAGAAATGGAGGGAGGGAACAGTACCAATGAGCAAGGAGGGGCAGATGAAACTGATGGAGTATGTAGAATTAGCAAACCTAGTAAAAGAATAAGAAAGTAGGAAGAAAGAGTTTACAAGGAAGATTGGGAAATGTTAGTAGAATATCTGAAGAATTATTGTAAACAGGTTAAAACGTTGGAGTAACTTCAGCCGTATAAACTAAGCAGAGATATAATGGGACAGAGGGAAAAATATGGAGTACAGTGGTACCTCAGGTTAAGTACTTAATTCGTTCCGGAGGTCCGTACTTAACCTGAAACTGTTCTTAACCTGAAGCACCACTTTAGCTAATGGGGCCTCCTGCTCCCGCCGCGCTGCCAGAGCACGATTTCTGTTCTCATCCTGAAGCAAAGTTCTTAACCTGAAGCACTATTTCTGGGTTAGTGGAGTCTGTAACCTGAAGCGTATGTAACATGAAGCGTATGTAACCTGAGGTACCACTGTAATTAGAATATGCGGCAGTAATAGATAACTAAAATGAACTGTGGAAGGGGCGGGGAAGGGAAGTCAGTGATTAATGTATGGTTGTATTGGTTAATGTATGAATGTGAAAAAAAGTAACAGAAAAAAATATAAATAGAAAATTAAAATAAAAAAGGAACTCAGCCCACAGTGCTTGGATGCAGCTGATGCATGAAAGCAGCCAATGAACTCGCAGCAACAAGGGCAGATCTCAGCAAGAGTGCTGCATGGGGCAAGGGCCTGACTCCCGCATTTTGGCCCGCGTGATCAACCCGTCCAGCACAATTTTGACTGATATGTCAGGCCTGCCAAATTCGATCCTGCCAGGCTTCATTGCCCTTCCTTCTCCTCGTCCCTCCTTCTCTCCCCCACCCCAATTGTCAGCCTGATATACGGTACCTTGGGAGCAGAACCCGTTCACAGGACCTGTCCAAATCAATCCAGGGCTTAATTAGGTGGACACTTCCGCATCACCAGATGCATTACTGAAACAGAGGCCACCAGTTGGCAAACATGTACATAAAATGTGGACATGCTAATATTTATGGATAGATGCACATTTAGAAAGAATTGCTAGTGGGTGGGATCCTGTATACCCTTCCTTTTTTGTGTCACCTATAAAAGTTTTTTAAAGACATACGGAATAGCTTAAAAAAAATTACTAAAATCTAAATAGAAATACAATCTATTTCAGGCAACAATTGTGACTTATAGTATCTGCAATATATGGCTGTGCACTGAATCATCACCAGCATCATTAATTTATATACCTTTTAATGCTAAAATAGGCTTCTGGGTGGTGTACTAAATGTTTTTTTAAAAAAACCCAGTATGCTATCACTTAATTAGTTAAAAGGCCATTGATTGATTAGTCGATGAGTTTAAATTGATGGGTAGTGAAAATATTCCTGATCTCCACCCCCACCCCCAGCTCCTTTCATCAGGCAGCTTTTTTGTCTCCCACTTAATCATCTTTCCCAACTCTCTTACTTTCCTGGCAAACGTCTGATTCCCAGCTCCATCTCCCTTCGCAGCGTGCACTTGCAAAGATAAAGGCACAATCCAGCTACTCCAATGTAATTGCAGCCACTCCACTTTCAGCTTGTCAAGCCTGAGATTCTAACCCGATTAATGGGAAAAGCAAAATGGGGATGCTTTGACATTTCCCAAAGGCATTGCCCTTTCATCGCAAATACTAATTGCGCAGACACCTGTGTGCCACCAGCTTTTGCTGGCACAAGTCTCCCTGGTTCTATTAACTTAAGTAGAGCCAGGCCAAACCTGTGACAGAATCTGGAACAAATACCCAGTTTTGTTTTGTGTGGATAAAATCTTAACTCGCCCCCAAAAATTTGAGTTTTCCCAATGATTTCACACATTTTTGCTAAGTCTAAGCGCAATGCATATCTCTAGAGGCCTCTTCTAGAACGGAATGTCAGAAATGTATACAACAATGTTTTGTTTAAATCAGTCGTCAACTTTGATGATCAACTTCAGACTCCATACAAGTGCCAGTAGTAGGATTTACTCCCAGGTATACTGGCGGGTGGCGCTGTGAGTTAAGCCACAGAGCCCAGGACTTGCCGATTAGAAGGTCGACAGTTCAAATCCCCGTGACGGGGTGAGCTCCCGTTGCTCGGTCCCTGCTCCTGCCAACCTAGCAGTTCGAAAGCACATCAAAGTGCAAGTAGATAAATAGGTACCACTCCAGGGGAAGGTAAACGGCACTTTCATGTGCTGCTCTGGTTCGCCAGAAGCGGCTTAGTCATGCTGGCCACATGACCCGGAAGCTGTACGCCGGCTCCCTTGGCCAATAAAGCGAGATGAGCGCCACAACCCCAGAGTCGGCCACGACTGGACCTAATGGTCAGTGGTCCCTTTACCTTTACCTTACACTGGCATATTATTTAAATAAAAATAAAAATTGTCCAGTAGCACCTTAGAGACCATGGGTAATATAATCTGAAGAAGTGTGCATGCACACGAAAGCTTATACCTAGAACAAACTTAGTTGGTCTCTAAGATGCTACTGGACAATTTTTTAATTTTTATTTTGACTGCGTCAGACTAACATGGCTACCTACCTGAATCTGCCATATTATTTCATATAATTATCTACTGCTCAATACCAAAAGCAGTCTCCAAGTGGTCTTCAAAAAAGCAAAAAGAAAAAGAAAAAGGCAAACAATAATACTATAAAAATTGCCCATCTAAAAACATGACAGTAACATATAATACTGTGCAGTGGCATAGGGTGGGTTGCTGGTTCCCGAGGCACGGTAAATGTTGTGCCCCCAGTAAAAACAGTAGCTCAAAAGCATATAAAGACAAATCAAATTTCAAGGAATTCAAACAAATTAAAAAAGGGGGGTTGATATTATTAGTCAGGGAAAGCCTGGGTAATATAATATCCAAAGCTGCTGATGATTCCTGCTTCACATATGGATGAGGGAAGAGCATTCTGTAATACAGGGCAATAGCAGGAAATGCCTGGTTTTCGGTCACCAGCCTATAATATTCTGCAGGATGCAGCACCACAAGCAGAATTTTCCCCAGATTATCTTATTTTTGTCATGTAGCTTTAAGTGGATTTTAAAAATAATTTTGAAACTGTTTATCCCATCTCTAAACCAAAGTGCCTGTGGAAACAGAAACGAATTTGATTTTAGGAGTTTAGCTGTTTCAGTTAGCATGAATGAGGCTGTTGCTATGGGCTTGCCTAACAAGAGAGAGGCTTTGAAAAGCACCTCTGCAATTTCAGGCACTAGGCGCTGCTGATTCTACAGGCGCCAGCATGGCGCCATCATAGTCAGGCTCTAATCCACAGAGCTGCTTTCCTTCCCTAGCAGAGATGTCCTACGTTGCCTCTTTTTATCCTAGTTCCATGTTGTGAGTGGAAAACTACAAATGGGGAAAGCTGCTACTGTCAGAATTAAGGTGAAACATGCATCAAAGCCCTGAATCGTGGGAGTTTCAACAAGAGCCGGCTTTTCCAGCAAACTTTGTCATTCCATGTACATTTGTTGGTCTGCTTCAATACTTATGAGTTGTTTTTCTGGAATCAAGGCAGCAACCACAATATAAACCTACAGAAACCCTATAATTCATTAAAAAAAAATACACAGTAGTCCTCACTATCTCACATCTAGGGCACTTCCAGATCATTGCTATTTTCAGGCAGGATTCAATAATGTGCTGGCTAATTCAAGTTGTGCCCTTATAGTTGGTTGGGAGGTCTTGTACAACAAACTTACTGCACCTGGAACTGGGTGTGGAGAGCTGAGTGGGACACAGCTGTGGGCAGCCTGAGGAAGTACTATTCACCTTGGGCCTGCCCATCAAAAGCAGGTAACCAGCAGGGAATGCTTCAGCTCAGCCTTTGCACTGTTGTCTGAACACCCCTTGCTGCGCAGATAATGGAGAAAGCTCGTAATTGTATCCCTTCTGGCATCCTATTACGCTGGTGTAAACCCTGGTGGACCAGAAGCCCAGAATAGCAGCAAATAAAATCCACTCATACGTCAGCAACTGATAAGACTTGTCAACCAGTTCTTCCAAAGTCTTCCTAAATTATAAAACTCCAAAATACAGGCCAAAAGAAAGCAGCAACTGATAAGACTTGTCAACCAGTTCTTCCAAAGTCTTCCTAAATTATAAAACTCCAAAATACAGGCCAAAAGAAAGCAGGTTTGGGAAGAGCAAGGCATACAATGGGCACCACCAGTGAAAAGGCCCTGCTCCGTGTAACTCCTGCCCTGTCATTTGATAGAGTGGCCATTCTTGACATGGAATGCTCTCTATTGGAGTCTCCAGGTCAAGTACAAAGACCATAAGAAGGGACCCTGAAGTTCCCAACAGCTGTTAATCAAGCAAGCAAGCACACAGGTCACCTTTGTCACAGTCATGCTGCCTATGTCCTGGCCAGGCCTGCACCCAACCTTGTTTTTGTACAATCTTGTTTGTCCTCAATAGCCAAAATTATATTATCAACATATATAAGCAGAAAAGTTGTTTTCCTTTCCCCCCCTTTTTTATTTATACAACAAGAAAAACACACACAAAAAAAACACAAATACCAAAGAAAAGTTGTTTTCCTTCATTTGCAAGGACTCGTACAAAACCAAGTGACACTAATAAAGAAAAGTTCCAGGGTGGCAACAGAAAGCAAACTAAAAATGCTTTTGCAGTTTATCAGAACTATCCAGCAATATCAAGTTATAGTAGAACTGGTGCTATTAACAGTAATCCTTCTAGTTGGTTAATTGGTTCAGCAACTTCCATGCACATGCCGCGTGATGCTAATTATTTCCCCCAAGAGTTAAATGATAAATAATCAGAGGCAGCTACAGGAGAGCTATGAGATTCAGGTGAGGGTCAGATGTCTTATCAATCCCAGCAGGTATATAAGAGGACGACCCGGCCTGCCCAGGCCTTCCTAGGCCAATAAACTAAAATCAATATCAATTCATTGTCCTTCTAACACATGTAACTGTATATATAAGTGTATTGTAATATTTTGTTTAAGTTGTCTGTTGTTGCTTCAGTTTTCTCTACATAGTTTAGAGGTATTTTTAATATATTAGGTGGTGGTGGTGGTTGGCATCCGTCTGTCTCAAGACAAAGGAGTACTATTCTGGGGATGAAGTCAAACAGCTGTGTTATCAGCACTGATGCGCCAACCTGGGCAGTGTGTATTGAGGTCCTGGGCTGCCCAAATAACAAGACAGACACATACACCTTTGGTCTCCCTCATATGGTCCAAAGGAAAGCAGAGCAATACATTTGGCACCAGTTAAGTGGCATAGAAATTAAATAATCACTGGTTCGTTTCCGGCTCGAAGGACATTGTGTGTGTTTTTATGTGGGGACGGAGGTGGCGCTGTGGTCTAAACCACTGAGCCTCTTGGGCTTGCCGATCAGAAGGTTGGCGGCTCGAATCCCCACGATGGGGTGAGCTCCCGTTGCTTGGTCCCTGCTCCTGCCAACCTAGCAGTTCGAAAGCACGCCAGTGCAAGTAGATAAATAGGTACCGCTATGGCAGGAAGGTAAACGATGTTTCCGTGAGCTGCTCTGGTTCGCCAGAAGCGGCTTAGTCATGCTGGCCACATGACCCAGAAAAAACTATCTGCGGACAAACATCAGCTCCCTTGGCCAGTAAAGTGAGATGAGCGCCGCAGCCGCAGAGGCGTTCGGGACTGGACTTAACTGTCAGGGGTCCTTTACCTTTACCTTTTAATCAGTCAAAAAAAGCCCACTTTCTCCCAAATATAGGACTTTTTGAGATAAGGAAACTGACGGGGAAATCCACTGGAAGATGTAGGATAGCATATGCTTTAATACAATGTATTCTAACCTCACCATAAACAAATGAGAATCAACGCTTATTAAATAGCCAAATGTGGTCTAATCTTCCTGAAAACTAATCGGTATGAATGCTCCGTAAACAGGTTACAAGTCACTCTCTGTTGTTGATAACAGGTATTTAGCTTCATGGTGTGACTCAACTGAGGACTCGATAGAGCAAACAGCAATTATGGTTCAGATTCAGCGCTAAAGATCGGGTTTCCAGTGAGGAAAGCGCTGGGACAAACAGGTTTGGATAAGTCCTAAGAGAGCCTTCAAAATGGGAGAGTGAGATCTACTGCATAGATGTAAAACCAGAAAAAGCAAAAATATCACTTCAGCGAAAAAGAGGGTAGTAGAGGACAGAACCTCTTTTCCTTAAAATCAGATGATGGAAGTCTTCTTGCTCAACCTCAACCTCCAGCATCAGATGCAATTAGAGTTCTTTTTTGTAGCTTTGCAGTCTCACTAGGGAATTACAAGCAACAGATTTTGGAGACTGCAAATAAGCAAAAAAGTGTGAAGCCATTTCCCCTCAAATTAACTCTTCATTTCACCACCGAGTTATAAATTAAGCCAGCAGCATTTGTACGTTAGTAACGCAGAACAAGGTAGTATTCAACCAGCTTCATTCGGGTTGCCTAATAAACCTGTGAGTGAATAGATACTTATAGAAGTAAGTCACTTTCTACTGCACCCAGCCTAGAGTGGGTGATTTGCTTCTGGCACCAGATTATCTTATTTTATTTATCATTACATTTCTATCCCACCTTTCTTCCAAGGAGCTCAGTGTGGGACACATCGTTCTTCCCACCCCCCTCTCATCTTCACAACTACCCTGTGAAGTAGGTTAGGCTGAGAGATAGTGACTGGCCCATGGTCACCTGGTGAATATGGCTGAGTGTGATATGAATCCTGGCCTCCCAACACACTAATCACTACACCATTCTGGCTCTCATAAATTCAAAAACAACCACAAAAATGGTCATTGGACCATGGGAACATGCCCTATACTGAGTCAGATCATTGGTCCATCTAGCTGAGCATTGTCAGCCCTGTTTTCAGGCAGGAGTCTCTTCTAGCCGCACATGGAGATGCCAGAGATCGAATCTGGGACCTTCTGAATGCAAAGCAAATTCTCTACTCCTGAGGAATCAGTTGGAGTTATGTAAGTCTCTGTTGAGTATACAGTATACAGAGACAGTTCTAGAGTTGATCCTGCATAGTATGAATTCAGTTTTTGATTAGTAGTGAAAGGTGGAACCTTAAGCCAGTGGTGTAGCTGCTAGAATTCCTGCTCCATGATTGCAGTCATGGAATTTTTGTCTATCACATGATGCTGTGTGTTGTGACTCCACAGAGTGGGAAGTGATGGAGACAGGATGTTTGTTACTGTGTTCCGTGAAGTGGGACTATTGTCCTTTGTTCATTCTCTTTGCTGTCTGATGCTAGAGAGACGGGGAGCCATGTTGCAGTGCTCCATGTGTGTTTATATGTAAATAAAGTAGATTAGTCAAAATGCTGAGTTACTGAGGTCTGTTACGCAAGCTGCGAAGACTCTGCGGATCCCTAAGTGTGCCAATGTCTGTTGGCATCGGTCGCTGTGATGTTCGGGCAGAAGAAAGCTTTTGAAGCTCCCAAACGATCAACCAGGAGGGAGGGAACATGCCAGTCAGGCATGTGTCTCTGCCAGGGTCCTACCTCCTGACAGTAGCATGGGGGGCCAGGATGCACAGATTTCTGAGGGGGCAGACCCAGGTGCCCTCACAACAGGCTCCCTCATCAAGGATGGAGCTGTGAGGAGGTAAGCCATGCCCAGGCTGAACCTTCAGGGCTGGGGCAGCGGCACCTCTTCCTCCTCCTTGTGGCTGGCAAAGAGACGTCTGTACACACCCCGCCTCTGGGGCCAGCCGAGAGGAAAGGGGGGGTGTCCGCTGAGGAGGGAGGAAGAAGAAGGCGGGAAAGCACTGCCAAAGCCACATGCATTGCCCAGAGTGCCTCGCTGCAAGGACAGGAGGGTGAGGCAACACAGCGGCGCTCCTGGCTTCACGTTTCTCTGCCTTATCTCTGCTCCCAGGTTGGGGCTAGTTTAGAAGAAGAGACTCCCTTGATTAGATGCTGGCCAGCAAAGGGACTGACCTCTGCCCAGTCCACCAAGGGTTGCAACACTTGCCCTGCCCTGGGTGCCGGAAACCCAGGCTACGCCCCTGCCTCAAGCTGCTGTGCTGTGTAAGGTGCCATTTCAAGGGGGGAGTTTATTAAGATAGAGAGCAAAGATACCAATAGGCTGCCTAATTAGTTGCTAGGAGTGACTTATCTGTTGGAATTCAGTAGGAACTCATTGATTTGATTTGGCTCCTCTCCTCTTCTTGGCTGTTCTGCTCTGTGTCCTTGATTCTCCTTATCAGCCTTGACGTCTCATGAATGAACGGGCCAATATTGTTCTGACTTTGCCAGGAATTGTTAGCAATCCAAAGAGATGCTCACCGTTCATAACGTTGATACAGAAAATACCAAAATGAGTGCATACAGACGTTTTGCATGTCACAAAGTTGCTCCCATCAGTCAGCATAGAGCCAGAATGCATGGCTGACTTTATGCGGCAAAACTTGAACCAAATAATACCTGAACACACTGTCGGTGCTATAACAATCTGAAAGCAGCAAAAACCTCCCAGCACAAAGCCTGCTACTTGAATTCAAGAGAACACAAGCTGAAAGCCACACGACAGCAAGGAAATTGAAGCTTGCTTCTGAGAATCCCAAGTTCATCAGCATTTTAAAAAGCAGAGACATCACCTTGCCAACAAAGGTCCATATAGTTAAAGCTATGGTTTTCCCAGTAGTGATGTATGGAAGTGAGAGCTGGACCATAAAGAAGGCTGATCGCCGAAGAATTGATGCTTTTGAATTATGGTGCTGGAGGAGACTCTTGAGAGTCCCATGGACTGCAAGAAGATCAAACCTATCCATTCTGAAGGAAATCAGCCCTGAGTGCTCACTGGAAGGACAGATCGTGAAGCTGAGGCTCCAAGACTCTGGCCACCTCATGAGAAGAGAAGACTGCCTGGAAAAGAACCTGATGTTGGGAAAGATGGAGGAGAAGGGGACGACAGAGGACAAGATGGTTGGATAGAGTTCTCGAAGCTACCAGCATGAGTTTGACCAAACTGCGGGAGGCAGTGGAAGACAGGAGTGCCTGGCGTGCTCTGGTCCAGGGGGTCATGAAAAGTCGGACACGACTAAATGACTAAACAACACAATGGAGCCATGATCCAAACCAGCCATCTTACTAGTTTCTTCTATGCTGAACTTCTTGTCATTTCTGAACAGTAGTCCACCTCCTTCCACCTCCTCTTGTAGCATTTCAAACAGATCTTTAAACCCAGGGGGAGGTAAAATCTTTGGGCAAATCTCCTTCTGCCTTAATTCCCCCATCAGTAAAATGGGAAGAGCAGCCTACACTTCTTGAGTAGTATTCACAGAACTGAGAAAATGTTTGTCACCCACTGACCAGACCCAGAACTGCTTGCCTTCCACAAATTTGCTCTTATCACATGCTTTCACCCAACTTCATGGGGGAGATGCGGGAACCTCATCATTCCACCTTGAGCTCCTTTAGAAAAGGCAGTATTTTTTTTTAAAAAAGTTCAACCAGTTGCTCCCTAAGATTATGCTCATTTTAGGGTAAAATATTTTCAGAAATCTGTACACTGAGATAAAATGCCTATTTAATTAGGTATTAAAATGTGGATTTTCATATGACCTTTTTAAAAAATAAAAAACCAACAGATTAATGCAGAAATGAGATAGAGCAAACCTATGAATGAAGAAGCATGCAATTGATGGATCCATCCATTCCTACCAGGCAGCTCCATCTGGGAAGAGGTAATGACTTGATTTATGTACATTTGCTAGGACACTGCAATATAAGTGGTAGCTAATAATAGATCCTGGTTTTATGAGAACCTCACTCAAAATATAATGGTTTATTCTTATTAGCCTTATTAGGGGGCTCTGTCTCCTTTCCAATTCCATCCAAACTGTGACTCTCACATGTTTGCATTTTCTTTGGAAATAAATAATATGATTGAACTTGGTCAGTGTGTGAGGAAAACACGGCTTTGCCCTTTCCCTGTGCTTGCACAATGCTTCGCACAATGGGGTTCAAGGTGCTGCCGGAAAAAAACATAATGAATGTTTCATGATGAAGTATTCTTCCTGCCAGATGGCAAAGACATTGCAAAAGGGAACCCATAAGGCAGATTTTCATATCAAGGTCCAGTTTATCATATTTAATTTCCCAAGTAAATTGGGAATTGACCACAGAGGCTTTAAAAGGGAAAAAAGAACTTCAGTGCTTTTAATTAAGCTTTGTTTTACATACTGTTTGCAACTTCACCTGTAAATGGTCTAATTGCTTCTTGCAAACTCTCATAGGTGGATTTTCTAAAGGATATCATCTCTGTGATTATATTTGTTCCCAAGGCTTTCCAAGTTTATCTTTTAAATAATGGTTTAAATTATTCCCCTCCAAATGAAACAATGTCTATGAACTGAGGTATATTCTCCTTAGCAATATGGGAAGGGGTGCTTCTGGTTGGCTGATTCATGCACTATATTTCCTGCACGGCTCCTTTCCTTCATTCATTTCGCATTTCATAGAATGCTGTTCAAACTGGGTCAAAACTCAATTAAGATTGGTCTGTGTTCATAATGTGCCAGTGTATGTCTGCTGCCTCTTCAGGGTTACGGATGTCTGCAGCACAGTCTTATATTATCACACACCCAAATCACCAACTTTCTTCATAGAATCATAGAGTAAATCACCAATTCTCTGCTCAGTGTTGAAAATCCAAAGATAAAACTCAGAGCATTCTCAATGCTGTCTATTAATCCAAAGGCTGGTCTGGATTAAATGGTCTGGATTAAGCCTTAGTCTCTGAAAATCCAGAGCATCCCCAATAGTCTCTGATTGAAAACATCCAGGGAGAGTTTCACTGTCTAACTTTTCTTACCATTATGAAGTTGCTCCTAAAAGTTGCTCCAAAAATTTACCTTCCTGTAATTTAAGCACTTGAGACCAAGCCCTGACTGTTATGGGACAGCCCTTCAGATATCTGTACAATATACCCCTTCAGTCTGCTCTTCTCCAGGCAAAACCTACCCACTTTCTTCAATGTTTCCTGCTACAACTTGTTTTCCATACTGCTCGGCTGTCCTTGGAACTTATTCCAGATTGTCTACAGTATTCTTCGAAAGCTGTCCTTCAGGTAAGATCTAACTCATGGGTAGGCAAACTAAGACCTGGGGGCAGTGGCGTAGCGTGGGTTGTCAGCACCCGGGACAAGGCAAGTAATTTGCGCCCCCTAACCCGTGGATTTGCGCCCCCTAACCCGTGGATTTGCGCCCCCTAACCCTAACCCCCAGATGTTGCGCCCGGTGCGGCCCGCCCCCCCTGCACCCCCCACGCTACGCAATTGCCTGGGGGCCAGATCCAGTCCAATCTCCTTCTAAATCCGACCCGCGGACAGTCCGGGAATCAGCATGTTTTTACATAAGTACAATGTGTCCTTTTATTTAAAATGCATCTCTGGGTTATTTGTGGGGCCTGCCTGGTGTTTTTACATGAGTAGAAAGTGTGCAAGGAAATCAGCCCTGAGTGGTCACTGGAAGGACAGATCGTGAAGCTGAGGCTCCAGTACTTTGGCCACCTCACGAGAAGAGAAGACTCCCTGGGAAAGACCCTGATGTTGGGAAAGATGGAGGGCACAAGGAGAAGGGGACGACAGAGGATGAGATGGTTGGACAGTGTTCTCGAAGCTACCAGCATGAGTTTGACCAAACTGCAGGAGGCAGTGGAAGACAGGAGGGCCTGGCGTGCTCTGGTCCATGGGGTCACGAAGAGTCGGTCATGACTAAACGACTAAACAACAACAACAGAATGTGTGCTTTTATTTAAAATGCATCTCTGGGTTATTTGAGGGGCATAGGAATTTGTCCTTTCCTGCCCCAAAAATATAGTCCGGCCCCCCACAAGGTGTGGACCGGCCCCCTGCTGAAAAAGTTTGCTGACCCCTGGTCTATCTAGAAGCCCATCTGCACTGTACATTCACAGCAGCATTGTACCACTTTGAACAGTCAGGGCTTTCCCTCAAAGAATCCTGGGAAGTGTAGTTTGCTAAGGGTGCTGAGAGTTGTTAGGAGATCTCCCCATTCCTCTCATAGAGCTACAATTCTCAGAGTGGTTAACAGTAGATCCCTCTTCCCAGTAAGTTCTGGGAATTGTAGCTCTGCGAGGGGAGGGGGCAGCACATTAGCTCTCATTGTAGAAGCAGGAGGAGAATCCCAATTTCTCCCCAACTGGAAAACAATAAAAATTTGTAAAATGACTTATTAGCCACAGTTTGGGAACCCAATTGTGTCACCAGATTAGTAATGTTGACCTGAGTTGGGGAGGATGGGTTTCTTTGAAGGAAATAAGACTATTTGTGGATAAAATACCACCTACGGTGAAAATATAACAAGCTCTGATGATGACTGACATTTCTGAGGCAGCGAAAGCTCTTCTTGGAATGTCAGTGCAACAAGGAAACCGATAGCAACAGCATGAAATGGGAAGGCTGATTACATGTCAGTTTTGAACGTCACATTTCATTTTGCTATTTAAATAGTGGGCTGGATCAGTCCTCCAAAAGTCATCAAAAGTTTAGGCAAGAGTGACTGTGCTAATACTTCATTCTGACAATATTTTTACAGCATAACGTAATTTAGCACCATGGCTGCTGCATGTTATCCTACAGCCTGGGGGGGGAGGCTGTCAATACTCCCAAGAAGGCAATTAACCCTATATATTTGCCTCTGTTACTGCTAATGATACAATGAAGATTGGGACATTACAGCTATCCAGCAATGGAGCTCAATAACCAATGCCAGTCTTTGCTTTCTTGCTATGACAGGAGAAGGTAGCCTACATGCTTGGCCAACATGCCACACAGGTAAAGTCAGAGGAAGCATGTTGCTCCTTTGGGCTTCCAGATCTGAACCAACGTACACAAATGTTCTGGACCTCATAACAAAGAGCTTTCAATAGCCTTCAGAACTATAATGCCATTGCTGGCATCTAATAAAGAGCAAAAGAGATGGTTTTCCATCCATGATGTAAGTGTTCTAGCTTAGATGCCGAGAAATTTTGATTTAGGTCCAGGTCCATTTCAGTACACCTCTTCTTTAAGGGCATCACTTTACTAAGCAAAGTCAATGCAGACAATAGAATAATAGAATTGTAGAGTTGCAAGTGACCCCAAGGATCATGTAGTCCAACCCCCTGCAATGTAGGAATAGGAGTACAATAATTTGGCACGCACCATGTGTCTGTTTTTAATTGGTTAATATCCTTCCTATATTCAGGATATAGGATCCTAAGGGAATTATACTCAGCCATTTCAGAATTACCCTCAGTTAGGGATGGGGCACAAACTTGCTTTGATTTGCATCTTAATATGAGCTTCCCTGATTTGTAGTTGCCCAAACACATTTTAATATACATTTTAATAATTGTGCCACGAGAAACTGCTCAAATGCACTTTGCAGATGAAAATACTTTGCGTTACAGTGCTAGTCTATATTGCTCCCAAAACAACACTTGAACCAAAATGGACTTTTTCAAAATTGTGGGAGGCTGTTACTCTATTTATTTTAGAAAAACTGTCCAAAATGTGTGTATCAGGGGAGGGTGTGTCTATAAAGGCATATATTAGCCAAAAGAGCATACAGGAGCATGCATTTTATTAAGGGAAATTGCTTGCAACAATGTGCATATTAGAAGACAAGGACACTAAAAATGCAGATGACTTTTCATGAGGACTTATTGAAAAAGAATCGCAACTTGATGTGCAAATGTGATGAGTTTGAAGTAGAGCAACTGAGAAAAAACAGAATTGACAGATTTATCCATCTCTACCCTCAGTGGACTGCCAATCTCATTAAAGACATACCATATGCCTTCTCTTCAGTTATTTTTCCCTTCTGGAGGGAGAAGGGAACTTGGATTCATCCACAAATTACTCTACATGGATCTTAGAACATTTGCACCAACTTTCATATATATTTTATTTTGAAGTGATGGGGTTAAGGAAGCTTTTGTATGAACCAGTACAATTTTATTTCTAGGACTGTATGCCCAGTTGGACTCGGTTCATAGCTCAGACATATCCCACATACTATTTACTTGCAACGTAGGTCTTCATTAAGGGAGTCTGATGCAGCAGAACTGGAATGCTATAGTGGGCTTCCCCTAGGCATCCAGTTGGCCACTGTGTGAGCAGATCAATGTGCAAAAGACAGAATGGCACGCGCCATAGATAAAATGTCAGAGCATTAAGCACGACTAACCCAAAATTAACATTTCTAAAATGCTCGCTGAAATCAAAACGTCTTCACAGCACGCCAAAATCTGCACAGCGTTGGCATCTGCCTCACCGCTGCTGGGAGAGTGTTTCATAATGCAGGGACTACTGTGCTGGATACTCTCTTCCGACTACAGAGAGATTTGGTGTAACATTTATGTTTTACTGAGTGGTATATGTTCTGTTCCAATGCCATTTTTTTCTAATTCTGGATATTTCCTATAGCTCACGTGTCAATGAACTTCAGAGGTATACTATTAAAGTCTGCTATTTCTACACACACAAACGCACGCACCCCCCAAGAATCCAGCAGTTATGAGTTTGTTGAACAAGAGCATCATTTGAATATACAGAAAGCTATTGACAGGCTGCCACCAAGTGGCAACAACATGAACTTTGCTTTTCTCACCATCATCATCATCATCATTAAGAACTGGTTGCAGTGGAACAATTCCAAACCACCCTTTTGAAATCAGATTTCATTTGTAGGATTCTTGCCAAGATACTATGAAATCAGTTGAGCAGAACCAAAATCCAGGTCACAGGCTAGGTATAAAAATGTCCCCCAGGCCTGAAGTTTCCGAACCCTTTGAAAGGTAAGGAGGTTTAGTTATTTTATTTTTTGAATGATTCCACCAGGCCCCCTGTAATTTGAGCATCACTGCACAAGCCAACTTGATACTGGAATCAATTGGAAAGGTTTCATTGTCGGCCAAGGCACCATGCACGCATCACATGACTCACAAGGAGCTCTGGGATCAAGCAGTATGTCACCTGCCTATTCAACGTACTTGTGATGAGAAAGCATATCCAGATCTGAATCTATTCATGAAGCTGTCAGAGCCGGGCAGGGAAAGGCTAAGTAGATTATTTACTATGCATAGTTATCTAAGATCTAATTAAAATGCCTTCTCCTTCTCTATTGTATTGAGGCCCTTTAACTGAATATAGACAACATTATACCAGTAGTTGGGATTCAGGTAGTTTGGATGCATTCAGACAACCAAGGGCTTCACACCAGCTCTCACCTAGGGTAGTTGTCGAACCGGCAGTAAATCACACCGTGCAAGTTGGAGTTAAACTCTTTATTAGCAAGTACAGACTTGGTGGAATGTCAGGCCTAAGGAGCACAGCAACTCATTCCCCATGGATTAGTTGCCAAGATGGAAAGCTCCCACCTCCCCACAGCCATCTAAGTTCCCTCTTCTCCAGGGCTTTCCCCAAGTAATCAGAGAGTGTGCCTGCGTGATGACAACCTCTCCTCTGCCCTTTTCATGCTACTTCTGGTTCTGAGAAACTAAAGGGGAGGGGGGGTCACCAACCAAACCCATCTCTGTCTCTTGTCCTCCCTCCTCTCCTGCTTCAGCTTCTGATTCGGAACATCTCTCTGCCACAGACTCTTCCTGCTCACTAAACCCTGTCACCTCTCCAGCTTCTGACACATCCTCTTCCCAGTCTTCCCCCTCTGACCACCCATCGTTTCCCACCACCAATTCCCAGGCTCTGAGCCTTCCTCTTTTGGTGGTTCCCCAGTTGGTTCCTCCCACCATTCCTCTGTCTCCAACCAGTCCGGACTGGGGCAACCTAGTAAGATGTGTTGATTATAAATAGTAAAATTATCATTATGGAATGGGATGTCCCTATTTTCATCAGAGAAATGTTGGAGGGTATGCCTTCTCGGTGGTGGCACCCTTCCTGTGGAATGCCCTCCCAGTAGATGTCAAGGAGATAAATAACTATACAACTTTTAGAGGACATTTGAAGGCAGCTGTGTATTGGGAGGTTTTTCATGTTTGCTGTTGTATCCTGTTTTTATATGTGTTGGAAGCCGCTCAGAGTGGCTGGGTCAACCCAGCCAGATGGATGGAGTATAAATAATAAAATTGTTGTTGCTGCTGCTGCTGCTGCTGCTTCTGTTGTGTTTTGAGGGGAATCAATGCAAAGGGTTCCCCAGTCTTCTGACCTAAATGTTCTCACACTGCCCACACTCTTTAAATGACAATGCGTATTATTTCGTTGCCAGATTGAGGGCCCCTTCTGCTCATGTTTTTTGGGGGGACCCTGTATATCGGTCCCCAAGTCCTGCCTTCTTGCACCACTGGCTTCCCCCCTCCAAATGGCTATAATACATTAGCCTACATGTTAAATGAAGGCTGCCTGAAAAACCTCCTGGATTATAGTGTGCTGCAAACAAAAGGACTGGCAGATCTTTTGACAACATTGTGCAGTGTAAAGATTACCCAGTGACAGTCCGGTTGGAAACAATTCCACAGATATAAAAATAGAAAGGCGCATGAAAATGAAAACCCTCCCTTTCCTCTCATGTCATTGCATTCAACAGTTCAGGAGCTGCGGCTAAGTTAGAACAGTTATTGCTGGCCCTGGAATGTCGATATTTGACATTCAAGAATTTGAATTGATTCTTAAAGAGCCGAGTTGAAGGACAAATGCAATGAAAAACCTCTGAACACAAAAACCGGTCAGAAAGGCATCGCTCACATCCTTCTGAACTGCTGGAGAATCTTTTCATAGTTCATGCTTTTATTTTGCACTGAATTTCCGAGACCTACAACGGTTTCCCTCTCTCTTTTCTGTGGGCACATGTTCAGGATTGTTTGATCTCTTTTGTAGATGAGCGGAAGCCTAAACCGTCCTTGATCTTCATAGAGGCAAACAGTTGCAAGCAAACTGCATTTGCGGGGGCAAGAATGTACTGTCCTGTTTGTGCTGCGTTTTATAACCTGTGATGAACCGTTTTTCCCACGGGTGGCTAGCCAGATAGATTTGTAGTAAACTGACCACAGAAATGGGTCTAATATCAATCAAGAAGGATTGCTAAAGTCCTCAGAAATATGATGGATGACAGCCAGGTTTGTGGAGGACATTCATGGTGGCAGGGACCTACTCTGGTGTCATTTTGGCTTTAGGCAAATAACATTTTAATTGCGTGTTCAGACCCAGAAACCTCCCCACTAAATAAATTCACACATGACTCAAATTTTGGTTTTGGTTCTTGGCAGAATTTAGGCCACAACTTTATTGATTACAGAAAGTGACTGGTTGCATAGGCTCTGGTTCGACTAGCTCCCTGCCACGCAGGTAGCGCTGATCCAGGGTTCCAGCATAGGTCAGCCAAGGGTGAACACCTGGATAAGCAGAAAGCCAGGAACGGGATAACTCCGCCACCCAAATGTGCCCCTGGAATCAGGCACAGGCACAAAGCCCTCACAGGGGTTGACCAAACCATCGAGTCCCTGGATTCCTTCAGTTGTGAATTCATTCATTTAGTCATTCAATTATGTTGATTATGGCATTTATAGCCATTATCTTTCCTCCAAGGAGCTCCAGGCAGTGTGCATGGCTCTCCCAACTCTCATATTATCCTCACAAGAACCCTGTGAGGTAGGTTTGACTGACAATTGATGACAGGCCCAAGGTCACCTACTGAGCTTCATGCCCAAGTGGGAATTTGAACCCTGGTCTCCCAGGTCTTGGTCCCAACATTCCAGCCACTCCACCACACTAGTAACATGCAAATAACTTGTAAAGACTAAAAGGTAAAGGTAAAGGGTTAAGGAACCCCTGACCATTAGGTCTAGTCGCAGACGACTCTGGGGTTGTGGCGCTCATCTGAGGGAGCTGGCGTACAGCTTCCGGGTCATGTGCCCAGCATGACTAAGCCGCTTCTGGAGAACCAGAGCAGCTCATGGAAACGCTGTTTACCTTCCCGCCAGAGCAGTACCTATTTATCTACTTGCGCTTTGTGCTTTCGAACTGCTAGATTGGCAGGAGCAGGGACCGAGCAACGGGAGCTCACCCCATCGCAGGGATTCAAAATTCACATTTGGTTGGGCTCCTAATTCAGATCTTATGGAAATAGGCCCAGAAGCCAGCCATTATTGACGTTAGACATCACTGGATTTTCTGGACTTCCAAAACTGAATTGTTATTAGTCAAGAATTGAAATATCTGTGGGTTATCAGACAGGCTAAATGATTCTTAGCTATCCTGTGCACTACTTCTTCGTATCATTCTTTTAAAAAAATGATTCTTCTAATTTTGCACTTAAATCCTTAATCCAAGGACTGGATTGTTGCCTTTGGTGTTTCTCCCCTTTGGGGGTTTCATTTCCTCTGCTGCAACAAGGCTTCCTCTATAACAGCTATGTATGTAGGGGGCTGAACTAGATGACCCTTGGGTCCCTTCCAACTCTATGATTCTGTGATGTCATAAATAAATTATATCTGGGGTTAGGCTTCAGATGTCTTAGATAAATTATGTCTTGGGTTAGAATTCAGTAGTAGGAATCCTTGAGGGAAGGTAGTGTTTGTTTGTGTCAAATAAATATAGAAAGGCGAGAGAGGTGCTGAGTAACTTTTCAGGAATACGTTAATCACGAGCAGTACTTTTTGCTCAGCATTGGCTGTTCTTAAAAGACCCCAGAGAGCTTGTAGGCATCTCACATTCATCTTTCATTTTTTGCAGGCTTTGTGTTTTATCTTCAGCTATTTGCTGTCTAGCATGCGGTGCAATTCTCCTCTCCACCCACCTCCAACTCCCAAATCTAAACACCATGTTCACTCTGAGGAGGATTACAGTTTTATAACTGCAATTATAGGAGCCATTGCACAGGATCCAGCTGACGAGAAAGAGAAATGCTGTTTTGTGAAAATGTTTAAGACAGGTTTGCAGTCTTATCTCCCTATGGGGTGGCAACATGCAACATCTAAACAAGCCCGTTTGAAAAACCTCTGCAAGGGCACCCAATTGTCAGTTATAACTTGCCATTGTATTTTTACTGCTGGGGAGAGAAGTTTGTGGGTTTTTCTGCCTCAGGTGCCAAAATACCATGGTTGGCCTTGGACACTATGCACCTTGACTCGAAGCGGAAGGTTGAGGGGGTCATTTGTTACTCGAGTATATCATGGCACCCTCTGCATGATCATTTTGCAACAGCAATCATAAACACGCAACACAGAAGCAACAGGTGGCAGACAGCTGAAGCGAGAGGACAATAATGAGCAATCTTTTTCTTTCAAAAAAAGGTGATACAGAGTGATACAGGTTTCAGAATGCCAATGCACCTGGATTGCTCTGCTCACTATCTCCACCAGTTGCCAGACATTCCTCTTATGACAAGGTGGGGAACTTCAGGCAGGCCTGGAGGGAGCATATGTGGCCCTCTAGACCTCTCTCTCTCTCTGGCCCTTGGGAAGAGACCCCGGGCACATTCCTTCCCCAGCCACCCTATATTCCTCCAGGCCACACCCCTCGCCAGCAATGCTTCAACTCTTCTTGAGCATTTCCGCCCCTGCTGACATGTGTCCTCTGATAATGGCTCTTCCTTGCCTGGCTGGAGGGCAGAGAGGGCTGTAGAAAGTGGCCTACCGTACAAAGGTAAAATTGACATCCATTGCTCCCCTTGCTTTTGTCTCTGGCTCCACCCACCTGCCATGGACCGGTTGGACACAAAGGAATGGGGGAAGAAACAAGCTGGGGAACCCCCAAAGGAAGGAGGCTCAGAGCCCAGGGATTGGTGGTGGAGAAGAGGGAGCAAACTGGGGGGAGGAAGTCTTGGAAACTGAAGAGGTGACAGGGCTTAGTGAGCTGAGAGAGCTTGTGGCAGAGAGAAGTCCAGAAGCGGAAGTTGGAGAGTGGGAGGAGGGAGGCCAAGAGGCAGAGATGAGTCAGGCTGGTGAAGAGTCACAGGTGTCCCGCCCCCCCCCCCCGTCCCCCCGCTGTGACAAGCTTTTCTCCCCCTAGTCTTTCAGAACCAGGAGAGGCATGAAGCAGGAGGAGCAAAGGCAGGCATGCAGGCACAGTCTCTGGTTGCTTGGGAAACAAACTTGAGAGAAGGGGACTTAGGCAGCTGAGGGGAGACAGGGACCTTCAGTCTCAACAACCAGGCCCAGACAGAGGGCGGGGGCCATATGGGCCACTTAGTCCGGGCCTCCGATTCCAAAGGGGGCCTCGGTCAGCATATACACAATCGCAGGGGATGCACTGGGGCGAACGTGGAGGCGCAAAGTCATAATTTAGACAATTATTTGTCAGCATAACTTTTGTGAAAATTATTTATATACTTACGTATTTATAAGACTTCAGTTATCCCCAGGGTAAAAAAAGGGGGGGGGCACATTATCTACCTGGCCCGGGCCTCTGCCTGACTCTGCAAGGCCCTGACAACAACGGCTTCATGGGGGCAAGAACTGATTTGCTGTGCTTGTCAGGCCTGATCTGTAGCCCATCATGACCAGCATCCCGTATCTTGCAGTGTCCAACTAGGTTAAAGCAGGGTGTGAAGACAATTGCCCTCACCCACACATTATAATGGCAATTGCTATTTTCTAATCCCTCCCCCTCCCATTCTGACTCTTCTGTTGGGGGCAAGAGGGCAGTTTTCAAGGTTGCTACCTGTTTAGTCATTTCATAGCAACAGTGGCATCTGCTTGGAAGAGTGTGCATCTTCCAGCCAGAAGCTGCGATTGAAGCGGTCCATAACTGGGATTAGGGTCACAGTCTGATGTCACTTTAGCAGTCTCCCCTCCCAGGAAAACCACAGCCATAACAGTTTGTCCTTACTTGCCTAGCAAAAGGAAACTGCATCACTTCAACTGCATCATGCAAGTACACACATATTGCTGAAAAGCAGGGAATAAGAAAGGGAAGCTTTGTGGTCTAATTGAAACAACACAAACTCAAGGAACAATAGTAAAGAATACTGGCAATCGGATACATAGTATTTGATAACTATTGAAAAATGGTTTGTAATGTTCCCACAGGGTGTCCTTAAACACCTCTCCACTACTCAGTGATTAAAGCAGTTCATCTTCTCCAATAAAGCTACAAGAGGCTTAACATCGCAGCCATATACAGTTACTCAAAAGGACAGATGGGTTAATCTGTAAATTTTAGTTTTTCCTCTTTTTACACTTAAGTTCAGCTCTCCACATGTCAGTGATTTATTTATTTTTAATATTCTTGTGAAAATATATCAATGGATTTCTCCGAATAAATGCTTGCTTGCACAGAATATTGCCTAATATGCCTCTTTTGCAAGGCAATGTTCCAAAATGGGATAGCTCAGTTGGTCGAGCATGAGACTCTTAATCACACGGTTGTAGGTTCAAGCCTCACGTTGGGCAAACGTTTCCTGAATTGGAGGGGTGGGACTAGATGATTCTATAATGCACTTTGGTAAGTTATTTTCACCCATATCTTTTATATATATATATATGCAACTTTACCCTAGCACATGCATTTTTGCACCCATTACTTTGCTGGAGAACTGCCTTGCAAAAATTGGAAGTGCAAATTTTGAAGAAGGGCTGTGTATTGTTTCAGAACTGAAAATAAGGTGGGTTCACCTTTAAATGTCACTGGGCCCATCACCTCTTGGCAAATAGAAGGGGAAGAAATGGAGGCAGCGAGAGATTTTACTTTCTTGGGCTCCATGATCACTGCAGATGGTGACAGCAGTCACGAAATTAAAAGACGCCTGCTCCTTGGGAGAAAGGTGATGGCAAACCTAGACAACATATTAAAAAGCAGAGATATCACCTTGCCAACAAAGTTCCGTATAGTTAAAGCCATGGTTTTCCCAGTAGTGATGTATGGAAGTGAGAGCTGGACCATAAAGAAGGCTGATCGCCGAAGAATTGATGCTTTTGAATTATGGTGTTGGAGGAGACTCTTGAGAGTCCCATGGACTGCAAGAAGATCAAACCTCTCCATTCTGAAGGAAATCAGCCCTGAGTGCTCACTGGAAGGACAGATCGTGAAGCTGAGGCTCCAATACTTTGGCCACCTCATTAGAAGAGAAGACTCTCTGGAAAAGACCCTGATGTTGGGAAAGATTGAGGGCAGAAGGAGAAGGGGACGACAGAGGACGAGATTGTTGGATGGTGTTCTCAAAGCCACAAACATGAGTCTGACCAAACTGCGGGAGGCAGTGGAAGACAGGAGTGCCTGGCATGCTCTGGTCCATGGGGTCACGAAGAGCCGGACACGACTAAACGACTAAACAACAACAACAACAACCTTTAAATGTGGACTGAATTGAACCTCTCCCCATCCCTGCTCTGAGGTGAATCCCACTGAATCCAATGGGATTTACAGGTAAGTGTGATTCAGATTACAGCTTTAAGCATTCAGCACAGAAAGTCGTTCTTTGGTGGTTCCATTTCAAGAGTACCCTTCAACAATTACAATTATCTGGCAACACAGTAATTGCAGATTAAGGTATCCTATTCCTAGGGTAATGGAGATGAGCGTAGGACCCGTGTTTCTTCAGTGGAACAGCTGAAAGGGGGAAAGTTCTCCCTCCCTCCCTCTCTCACACGCTCTTTCTCTCATGCATCAGTTAAATTATACCTTTGTGCGAAGTGTTCCTGCTCTCTACTTTTTTCTTTGTTTGGAGATATCTATTCAATAGTGTTTGTAGAACCATCCCTGAGTCAATTGCATTTGAGAGCTGCCAAGGGCACAATTGGGATCTCAAGCAGAGAGAATGGGAGGGCATGCTTGCTTTTTAAGCATCTGAAATATGAACAGCTTAATCATGCATCTGGTAATTAATTTGTAATTAGGCACAAGGAGAATGTTAAGATTTGCATGGTGGGAAGCATGGGATGTGAAATGGAGAGAGAGTTTGTGTTTTGTATTCCAAGGAAGCTTCCTGATACTGAGACAGATCATTGATCCCCTATTTCAGTATTTTCCACACTGACTGGCAGCAGCTGTCCAATTATTCAGGCAGGCAGGAGATGCTGGGGACTGAATCTTTCTGCATGCAATGCGGGTGCTCTGCTACTCTGCCTCAATCCTTCCCCAAAGGCCTTTCACTGGGGTTTGGGGGCCAAACACACCTGAGAAACTTCCTTCCTTTATCTAACAGTCTCTACAATTCTATGATTCTTCGAGAAGATGGCTATGTTTCAGTGCATGTATTGTTTCAGAATGTGCAAGTAGATTTCCCTTTATGTAGGAACCGAGGTCAATTTCTCTCTCCCCTTCTCTAATTCTGACTAAATGGCACATATTATGCAAGAAGATTCCCTTTTATGGTCCCTTTTCCTTTCAGTGACTTAAAAGCTTGAGTGACTTAGTTGCTGTGGTAGTCTTCCCTGAACCCGGAGAGAAAAAGCAGCATCTTGTCTCCTTCATTCATTTTTAATATGGGAATATGATGTTTGAGTCTCGGAAAGCTGACCTGATTAAGAATTAGCATGCCTTAAATGCAGTTGCGCAGGGAAAAGCAGCTTCCTTAAAAGAAGATTAAAATGGGACATGGTATTATTCATTAACAAGGGGCTCATTGTTCAATGCCGAAAATCTTGCAGTTGCTTTTCTCTCACCCGTTCAATCAAAGAGTGTCTGTGGATAGTGTGGCTAAATGTGGTTTAGTCCAGGGATGGGGGAACCTGTGACCCTTCAGACATTGGAGTCCAACTCCCATCATCCCTATTTGCCATTCTGGCTGGGGGTGATGTAAGTTGTAGTCCAGCAATATCATCTTCCTGGCTTGTGTGTCCTCCAAGCCTTCCATGGTATGGGTTAAATTCACCTTCCTGCAAGGCCACCTGCTTTATGTACTATATGAATGAGCAGCCCACACCCTTCATCAGTGGATGCTGAACCTGGTAGTGTGACCTTTTCCTGCATATTGGCAATATGGCCTAAGAAAACTAGATTGTTTTGAATAGTTGTAGATGTGCCCATGATACACAGTAAAGCTGGTGGTTGGATAAAATGTGGTTGAGACTGCTGGAATAGTTTTACTTGACTTAGTGACTCCTGAGATTTAACCAATAGTTGCCACCAGGGATTTAACCAATAGTTGGTTCAATGTCAAGAAGGCGGATTCTGTACATGCTGTAGAGGGAAGCAAGGGGCAGGTAGGAGAGAAGGAAAACTGTGATCTGAAACCTCCGCTGCCTTGCAGGATATCTTCAGGAGAAGAAATGGCTAACGACTAAATGCTACACAAATCCGGAGTGGCGTCCCTAGGACGGTTGGATGGCAACTTGTACTCTGACAACTCCAGCAGCCAAGCTGGTGCCAAACGTCTTGCTCTGCTTTCCTTTCGACCACACCAGCAAGGGCAGCCCATGATCTCCATACACACTGCCCAGTCTTGTGCCCCAAGGAGGTTACTTTGGTCCTGCTAACATAGTGGCTTGACTTCATCCCCAGAGGTGCAAACCATTGTCTCTCGAGACAGACTGATGCCAACATATTCTAAGCAGCAATGCCCCAAATAGGGGGATAAACCTTTAAGATCTTGAAAGAAGCTTTGACTTGAAGAGCCACAAAAACATGTTATTGCTTGAATCAAGAGCTATGAGCAAAAGAAAACAGTGTATTGAACCCAGGACCGTCTGCATGCAAAGCAAATTATCTGCCACTGAGCTATAGCTCTTCCCCAGTAAGCTGTAGGAAGCCTTTGAACTAGAATCCCTGCATGTGGCTTTGTTTTCATCCCATGATCTCACTGTGTGTGGATGGCGTCCTTGGTGAATAGAAGCTTTCCACAAGCAAGAGCACTTGAGGTGACAGATTCTGTTTTGCAAGAGCTTTGGGTGAGCTGAGAGGCAGAAAATGGCACTAGCTGAGCACTTCAATTTAGCACCAGCCGTTTTCATGTGCGATGTTGAACAATTGCTTACACATGAAAGTATACACTATGTTTCAGAAGCCCAAGGTTTCTCTCTTTAAAGAGATGATTGATCAGAGAACTCTTTCTAACTGGAGAAAAGAAAAATAAAGATATGTTTTCTACCGACCTAACAGAACTGCAGTTGTGCAGTGTGGGTTCAAACCTCATCTCAAACAGAAACTCAGTAACAGGGCAAGGCTATGTCTGCTCAGAAGTAACTTCTTACTCCCAGGTAGGAAGGTATCAGATTGCAGCCTAAGTAGTTGTAAGAAAGACACTGGCTATACCCATGCTATGCATTTAAAACAATCCTATACCACTTTGACAGTCATGGCTTTTCAAAATGAATTCCGGAATCTATAGATTGTAAAAGGTGCTGAGAGTTGTTAGGAGGCGTCTCACAGCACTACGATTCCCAGAGTGGTTTAATTGTCAATCCCTCATTCCTAGGAACCCTGGGAATTGTAGCTTTGTGAGGGTGAACTGCTTTCAATAATGTATTAGAGGAGAGAGCAACCTTTATTCTGTTTTTAATCTGTTGGGATCGCCCAGAGTGGCTGGGGAAACCCAGTTGAATGGGCAGGGTATAAATAAATTCTTCTTCTTCTTCTTCTTCTTCTTCTTCTGGGTGCACAGTCCCTTGGGGTAATCTGGAAGTACCACAAATGGGCGATGCCAGTCAAAAGTGCGAAGCCCAGTGCCAAAGATGGGTAGGCCCATTAGGTTTCTCTCTCGCCCACTTTCCCCATATTATTCCATCCTTAACACCAGACGGAATCGGACCAAAGGTCACATGAGGCCATAGAGCAGCAAGCTGCTTGTCTCTGTTTTATCCCTACAATGCTTTTGACTTCAAATGCCCTTGGCATTTATTTCAAAAATGAGTATCAGGCTCCACAACTTGAATTATACACTAGCAGCTACATTACTAGAGAATTTGAGTTCAAAGAAACCAAAATAAGCAGTGTAGTTTTGCCATCGATCAGTGCATTTTTGAAATATTCAGTCTGCCATCTGGATTCAAAATTGGGTCCAGATGTAGCCATGACTAGATGAAAACTTGCTCCTTGATCTCAGGAACCATCACACAAAATTTGGTGAAGGTATCTTAAAAGAGGTATCCAAATGCATAATGAACAAACAACTTTTCAAAATAGATTCAGTAGATTAAATTATAGATGACAATTTCCCATCTCTATCAATCTTTGTCTCACTTTACAAAGCCTCTCTAGATAACTGGGATGTTAGCTGCACACTCACACCGCCTACACACCCACAATATAGTGGTTCTCTTCTCTTCACCTATTTTATGACCCTATAACACTTCAGAACCTCCCAGGTTATAAATGTCATTCCTCTAATACACCTTAGTACAATGGCAAAGTTAGATCTATGCTTCTTGCAGTGCCTTAATAAAAAAAATATATTCACCAACAGATCAAACACGGCTAAGCCTGCCAGCACACCATGAAATATTGCTTGCAGGAAATTAAAACTTCTATGCAATCTTCCATACCTCCTTATATGCAGAGATACTGTATTCTTTTCCAGGTGATAAGAGAAAAAGAAAAGGTCTTGAAACTAATTACTTTAGTACACTTCTTAGGGGGGAAGGATGGAGAAAATAAAATGAAACCTGTCTGGAGCAGTCATTCAAAAGACTGAGACACTGTGGTTGTTTTAGGAAGATTAGTCAAAGAGCCAAGTTATATAGCCCATTGTCAAAAAAATGACTGGCAGAAGAAGTAAAAAGAACACCAGTAGAAAATCCATTCTTATTCCTATACAATGTTTCCCTGTAACTTTTCCCTGAGGTTCAGTTTGCTGTTATATATTAAAAGGTATTTCCTTAACTTGGAACTTTTAGCGAAAAATGAAATCCCTAATTTCCTGTAAATATCACAATGCAGCTACATCTTTCTCAGGACAATATCTTCATGTTTTATTATGTTTTTATAAACATAATAATAAGCCTCCCAGAGTGGCTGGGGCAACCAAGCCAGATGGGCAGGGTATAAACATTACGACTACTACTATTACTATTGGCATTATTGCGATTTTCTGTACTCAATGTACTGTTGCTCATTGCTTATCTGGACCAGGGTGTAACGTTTCATGGAATCATATAATTGTAGAGCTGGAAGGTACCCCAAAGATCATCTAGTCCAACCCCCTGCAAGGCATATAAAAATACATCCTCTCTGTTAAAATATGGGGATCCAAAACACACACACGCACATATACAGTGGTGCCCCACAAGACGAATGCCTCACAAGATGAAAAACTCGCTAGACGAAAGGGTTTTGTGGTTTTTGAGCTGCTTCGCAAGACGAATTTCCCTATGGGCTTGCTTCGCAAGACGAAAACGTCTTGCGTTTTTTGCAAGTTTGTTTCCTTTTTCTTAACACCGTTAATACAGTTGCGACTTGACTTCGAGGAGCAACTCATAGAACACAGTGTGGTAGCCTTTTTTGAGGTTTTTGACGATTTTTGAAGCTTTTCCAAAACTTTTCCGACACCATGCTTCACAAGACAAAAAATTTGCTAGACGAAAAAACTCGCGGAACGAATTAATTTCGTCTTGCGAGGCACCACTGTATCCCTATCCCTAAGATGCATTAAAGCTGTAACCCAGCTATGATCTCCAATAATAATAATAATAATTTATTATTTATACCCCGCCCATCTGGCTGAGTTTCCCCAGCCACTCTGGGCGGCTCCCAATCAAATGTTAAAAACAGTACAGCGTTAAGTATTAAAAACTTCCCTGAACAGGGCTGCCTTCAGATGTCTTTTAAAGATAGGATAGCTGCTTATTTCCTTCACATCTGAAGGGTGGGCGCCACCACCGAGAAGGCCCTCTGTCTGGTTCTCTGCAACCTCACTTCTCGCAAAGAGGGAACTGCCAGAAGGCCCCCAGAGCTGGATCTCAGTGTCCGGGCTGAACGAACTATACTCCTTCAGGTATAGATGTTGTTGGACTCCAACTCCCATCATGCATCACCAATGGCCATGCTGGTTGAGGTTCATGGGAGTTGGGGTCCAACAGCATCTGAAGGGCACAGCTGCCTTATCGCTGCTGTTACCCTTAAGAGTCATTCAAGGAATATGGGATAGCACCAGTTCTAGCTAGGACATATCCTCATTCAATAGAATGTCCACAGGAAGTTGCTGCATGTACACATGGAAGCAGTAACCCTTCAAACAATGTTCCCGCCCTGCACACTTATTGAAAGCACTTCTGATTAACTGGAAAAGAAAGGGCCATTGTTGTTATGATCTACCACAAGGTGTCACTCAAGTGCTGCTGGGAACACAATGCAAACAGCAACTCACAGAAGGGACAGAGAAACCTCCCAAAACTGTTTGGTCTGGTATTTGGTGGGGGGTGGAATTACCCAGGTCTGTGGAATGACATGCATGAAACTACACTTTTCTTACACAAAGAAGCAAAAACAGGAAAGGGCCAGGGCAGACGGACAGACTGACTGAAGATATTTTCAGATAGATAGATAGATAGATAGATAGATAGATAGATAGATAGAAGAAAGAAAGATGGGCAGATTGACAGACACAGAAATTTTCCAGAATGATCTGGAAAGTCCATATTGGAAACAGAACCATGAACTATATGAAACTTTGACATCATCCAGGCAGGATTTGCTTATGCTCTGAACATGAAGACCATCAGAAGTACGTTGAATTGAAATTGATGGGGCTTATTCAATGGGATTAGCACTGCAGCTTTACAATGCAAACCGAGTGCCAAAATATGGAGGTTGGGAGAGGGTAGAATGCGGCATCTCTTCCTCCCCATCCCCATTAAAATGACCTTAAACCTTAAGTAATAATAATAATAATAATTTATTATTATTTATACCCCACCCATCTGGCTGGGTTTCCCCAGCCACTCTGGGCAGCTTCCAACAAAGATTAAAAATACATTAAGGTTGGATATAGTTACAATAGAATGGTCTCGGTGGTGGAGTGCACATTTTTCTTCTTATTTACTTACGATTATAACTTTGTCAAAATATTTTTTTAAAATTAAAAAGAAAGTATACAGTGTAAATAAATGTATAAAATATAAATAAAAGAATGAAATAATATATAGATAGATAGATAGATAGATAGATAGATAGATAGATATAGATATAGATATAGATATAGATATAGATATAGATATAGATATAGATATAGATATAGATATAGATATAGATATAGATGATATAGATATAGATATAGATATAGATATAGATATAGATGATATAGATATAGATATAGATGACCTTAAGCCAACACAAATTCCTTACTATGGTGTATCTACTTACCCCAACTGAGGGAAGGCAGAAGAAGTTGCCAGAAGTTACCTCAGTGCGAAGGTGACGAAAAGGAGTGTGTCGGGCCAGCGAAAGAGTGGGTTGGGTTTGGGGAGGAGGATAAAACAGCTGGAGGACCTACATTTTGGGGTCCCTGAAGCTTGAACTGTTATGGGGAGCCCTTTGCAACCAGCAACAAGTTCTGGGGTAACCCCTGTTGTCTTCTTCAACAAGGTTGTTCCTCGGCAGTTCGCCACACCTTGACGACACCTGTGCTACCGACTGTCAAACGTTGGGATTGTTGAAATAGATACAACAACAACAAAAATAAACAATTTGAATTGTGACACTGAGATTGGACCTAAAAAAACAAAAAGCAATGTGGACTAAAGTTGCTTCTGGGATTAGCGGCCCTGAAACTTAAGCTTCCTTAGTTTCATAGTAGATCTGCCCCGGCTCTTTATTAATTGATCCTGCCTACAAAGCAATTAATAACACCTCACAAAAAATGCAGGTGTAACCAGTGCTATTTTTTTCTAGAAAAAACAGTGCCAGAAGTCACTGGAACGCCTCCCTTGTTCTCTTTATAATGGCAATGGCGCCCACCTGAGAGGTGCCAGAACCGAAGTTCCGGCAAGTTCCGGCTGGGGAAAAAATGCCCTGGGTGTAACTAAAATTCACCCCACGGGGGTTGATGGAAGGACACAAAATGAAAGTTTCCACCACCCTGGTCTCACACATCAGGGCCAGGAGCACGTAGGATATAGTTTAAGCTATGTTGGTGGAGGATTGCCCTGCTAAACCCTCTTGCAGGCCATGTGGTGCAATCTGTGGATCTCCTCAGATTTGCACACTGGGCTGGCTCCAGTTTTATCATCATGCAGACACAGCACTCGCCCTCCCATAGCACCCTTCCAACCTTTGTGGCTGGTGGGTGCGCGTGAGGCATTTTATTTGGGAAGGGTTGCCACAGGGAGGATCGCAGTGGCAAGACAAACAGCGCTCTTATCAGGAAAGTGCTGGTTGCGGCCTACAGCCGCCATTTTACTTCCCCTCACAACGTCCCAGGGACCTGATGTACTATCGCTCAGGGCATAGCTGTCAACTTTTCCCTTTTCTTGCGAGGAATCCTATTCGGAATAAGGGAATTTTCCTTTAAAAAAGGAAAATGTTGGCAGCTCTGGCTCAGGGATGCTGTTTGAATCAAGTCTCGTTTTCAAAAGAGGGTTTCTTGTTATTAGATGCATAAAGCCGCCTACAATTTCACTGGGACCCGCTCATTTCCACACACAGTTGAAGTCATTTATGGCAGACAATTATTATTATTATTATTATTATTATTATTATTATTATTATTATTATTATTATTATTTACAGCACAGTAGTCCCACTGACAACAGTGAGTTGGCTCTTGTTAAATCTGAGGAAGGGAACATTAATTCTTTCTTATCCTCAGTACAGTAGTACCTCAGGTTAAGTACTTAATTTGTTCCAGAAATACTTTTATATAGAAAAAACAAAAACAATAAACAATAAAATGCGACTTTAACTTTCCCATTTTAAGAAAATTACATATCAAATGTAAACAATCACAGACTGTTTCATTTTCATCACTACAACATATTTATGTTTCCTGAGCCAATTACAGATTTAGAAAAAATATATATGATACAGTAGTACCTCAGGTTAAGAACTTAATTCAATCCGGAGGTCTGTTCTTAACCTGAAACTGTTCTTAACCTGAGGTCCCACTTTAGCTAATGGGGCCTCCCGCTGCTGCCGCGCCGCCGGAGCACGATTTCTGTTCTCATCCTGAAGCAAAGTTCTTAACCTGAAGCACTATTTCTGGGTTAGCAGAGTCTGTAACCTGAAGTGTATGTAACCTGAAGCACATGTAGCCTTAGGTACTACTGTAGTCTGTTGCCATTCGATGTCATATCTTTAAAAAGAAATATCATCATGTGGGTTAGAAAGCGTAGATTTTGCCGCTATTTATTTTGGTTTCTTTCCTATCAAAGCATAATCAAATATTCCTGAAGTTTCATATGGCCACATCACACCCATTGTGCCTTCCTGCTGAAGTTGCAACAAATATTCTGCTGAAAGACAAAACCGCATATCCTGTGGGATCTATCTGTGCAACCGTTTCTTTTTGCGTTTATCCTCTCCATTTCTCCCTGCTTGCAAAAATAAAAGTTGAAGGTACTGATTATTTTCCTTGATCTAGCAGACGCCTTCTAGCAAAGGCAAGATCAGACAGTAGGAAATTTGTATCACCCTGTGAACACAGCGGTGATTATGGCAGATGTCAGAACCAGGAAAATAGGAGAGATAGAAAACATAAATGCAAGTGAAAGGAGGAGAAGAAATGAGCTGGATCTCAGCACCAGCTATTCCAAACTGAGAGGACATATTTTGATTTTCTCAGATATTGGCAAAGATTGGCTCAGACATCATCCCGAAATCTCCTTGACCTACAGTGGTACCTTGGTTTAAGAACTTAATTTGTTCTGGAGGTCCGTTCTTAACCTGAAACTGTTCTTAACCTGAGGTACCACTTTCGCTAATGGGGCCCTTGTTGCCGCCACACAATTTCTGTTCTCATCCTGAAGCAAAGTTCTTAACCCGAGGTACTATTTCTGGGTTAGCGGAGTCTGTAACCTGAAGCGTCTGTAACCTGAAGCATCTGTAACCAGAGGTACCACTGTACATGAAAAATGGACAATTAATATTGTTCTCACAATGCTGTAGGCTTTGCCACTTGGACATGAGGACCTTCAGGGCACATTCAAAACCTATGATTCTAAGGTTGTAAGCTAAAAGAGTAGATTAATGGATTTGGAGAACGTCACATATCCTCAATCACTGAAACTCTGCTTTCTAGAGATATTGAAACTTCCCAGCTTTGCATTGCACTGTAGTTTTATGAAACTGTGTGTGTTTGTAGAACAATGTTGCAACTCAGAAGAGAGTACATGTTCATGGTTGTTATGGTTGTGGTTTGCAGCCATTCAGTAAGTGCTATGACACTGAAGCAATGACACTCATTCTGTATAACCATTTGGGAGGATCCCTTGACTCACCAACATAGCGGCAAATAAAACGTTTTAAATGTGTTGTGAAATGCAATAAACACATGTGACACTAGATGGCGACAGTGAGCTATGCAAAAATTCAATGTATTTTCCCAAACTTTTTTAAAAAAGGATTTTCACAGTGTTTTTAATATGTGTGTAGATTCCACCCCTGTGAACAGAATCATGCAAGGCTCACATTCAGATTTGTAAATGCTTTTTGCATTATTTTATTTCAATAGCCATAATGAGTTCCACAGAACCCAAACCATTTGCTCCTGGTCATTTTAACTCTGAAGAAGTAGAATTAAAGCTTTATGCTAAGTCCTTCAAAGACACGAAACAATGCATTATATATTCAAATAAAGTGATATTGTTTGTTTGTTTGTTTATTATTGAATTTATATACAGCCCTATAAATATAAATTCAACAATATTATATATATTGAAGGAGGTCACAGAACAACATACAACAAACTCTGTGCATATAATTTACAACCAAAACACGATATATTTGCAAACAGACACACAAGCCCTCCATCACGGCAGAGTGGGCTTTAGGCATGCACATGCCACTCTTTGGGTCTGCTTCCTCTCTCTCTCTCCCCGCAGGTGTGTCCCCAATCTGTTCCGGAGGGTTGGGAGAAGCCCAGAACAGGCTTATGGTGGGAGAAGAAGTGGAGGTTCTGCTGTGTGAGCAGAAATCATTTAACTTGCACAAGAATTTTGCTGGATTCAGCCCTCGTTCCCTCGCCAATGCGCAAACACAACACCGGACCTCACTTGTTTCCTAAAGGTTCAGATTCCCTTTCCATGTCTTCATCCTCTATGCCTGCTCCAACCCTTTGCATTTGGATGCACCTCCTAAATTCGAGCAACAAAAGGCTCAGATGGTCCCCAATGTCATGTCATCTCAGATCAGCTGGCCTTCTGCTCCTTAGCCTCCCTTGGCCCAGTCTCTTCCCCTAAGATCCTGACCCTGGAACATATTGATAATTCCACTGCGACATCCTAACTTGAGAAGTTCGCTACCTGCTTCAACCACATGACAAAGTTTCCTTGTATTTGAAACTGGGGAAATCCAACTTTTGCATCCAGGCGGTGTACAAATATAGGTGACTCTTGATTTCATTGCATTTCAGATCATCGTGAATACCCAGTAGGCTGTCAATCAGAACTTTTGTATCTTTCTGTGAAGTGCCAGTGTCAATCACTGTCTAGAAAAGCTGTGCTTTCGTCCCGTGAACATATGGCTGTGTTTTGGGCTGATATGACTCAGAAGAACCAGATTAGGATATCAAGAGACAAGTACGAAGCAGCTGTGCATGTATTCAGGCCAATTATTGCTTTAGCCCTCAAGGGCTTCATTTAAAGTCTTTGGCAAAGATGGATGGAAGGAAGGGGAAACATTAAAAGAAATATTTTACTCTCACAGTGTTCAGAACAAGTATATACATGAAACAGAATGATAAGAACTATATATATGGGGTCCTAGTTCAGTCGTAGAGCACAGGATCGGTATACAGAAAATCTCATCTTCAATCCCTGGTAAGGATGGAGTTCACATTTAATTCAGGTTCGCGTGTAAAAGCAAACATACCTAATCAAACACTTTCCAAAATGATACACAAGTGGAAACACAAACATCCTACAAACGCCACACTTCTCCGAATTTTGCAGTGCAGTTTTCCAGCCAAGCAATGTGCTAAAAAAAGCATTATACTAGGGTAAAATGTGTGCATAAAAATGCATGTATTTGTGAGAAAAGCATACAAAATGCATTACATATGGGGAAATCGCTTTTCAAAATGTGTTTATTAGGCAAAATTGCAAACAAAAATGTGTATATTGGGGAAAATGTGCACTATAACACGGGTGTATTTTTCATGAAAAGATTGTGGAGGGCTGAGCTTGAAAGAGGAAAAATGAGAGAGTTAAAGAAGCCAAAATTGATAGATTTGCCCATTCCCCAATTCTTGGCATCAGCAGTAGAAAGGGTCATGGAGGAGACTCCAAAGAATCATAGAGTTGGAAGGGACCATGTGGGTCGAGGCTCGAACCCATGACCCTAAGATTAAGAGTCTCATTACTGACTGAGCTATGATAGGAATGATCTCCATTTGAGATCCCAGGCAGTTGCTAGATGATGGGTTGTGCTACCTAGTCTGACCTAGGGATGGTATTTCCTTTCTTTTTAAAAAATAATTTTTATTGAATGATTTTATGCTACAAAAAACAATACAGCCATACTACCACTAAATATAATTCAGAAATAAAAATTACATACATCAATATTTAGTTTGTTATTTGTTATTTACCATCTTATTTCCTCCCAAACATTGCATATAACAACACACATTTGTGCAGACACCCACACACCCACACCCGCACACAAAATGATAATAATGAAAGCAAATATTTTTTCCCCTTTTATGTTCCAAAATCTTTTCTTCAACTTCGACTTCCTGTCAAGTCCCTTAGCATATATTTTATCTTACATTTGAATGTACACAAAACAATAAACCTTTCTATATAATTTTTCTAATACATTCTGAAAACATAATAAATCTTTAATTGTTGTCCACCTCCTTTTAGTTCCTTTATCACTCGAATGCTAGCACGGAGTCAAAACTATTGTTGTATTTTTGAACATATCTTCTATAACCATCCCATTTTCCCGCAAATTTTTGCTTTGAGTTTCCTCCTAGTCAGTTGAGCTGTCTCCACCAATTCCTGTAATTTGATTTGCCAATCTGTTATTTTTGGAGCCTCGTGATCTTTCCATTAGGGATGGTGTTTTCTGAAAGTTTTGGTGTCAAACTTATTCATGTTGATTTCCCCCCTGGTATTTGCTCATTGATCTTGATTAGAAGCAAGGTTTTTTTCATGTTCCACTAAAAATACAAACAATTTCCACATATTATAGATACCATTATACATATGGTATTATATTCATATTATATGTCTATGCATGACAAGTTTCCTAAAGCAACTAGCATACAAATGGATACATTCAGTAATGCATATAAAAACACAAATAAATACTTAGATGTGTGGATCGGAACTTAGTTATCCACCCGGTTTCACACTGCCCGAATGTTTCAGAGCAGTCCTGTGTTTTAAAGTAAGAGACCAGGATTTTCAGCTTTGCTAACACTTGTATATGTTGCTGCCTCTTAAGCTACTGCCTTTTAGACTTTTAAACCCAGCTGCATGAGTTAGGCACCAGGCTCAATCAGTTGTAAATGTTATGGTGATTTTATTCTGCTCAGATTCTGAGACAGCCAAAGGCCCAATAATTGCCTGGGGAGAAAGCGCCTGGAACAGGTAACCTGTTTGTTGATTTCAGTGAGATATAAATATGTAGCGATAGTTTTAATATAGAGGCCGTGCTGGATGTCTGTTACCGCAACCTGACATGCTCCATTATTTCACTTGTATAAACAAGACGGACTTTACATTAGCAGTTGTGTCGGAGGTGGAACAGCGTTTCATTGCTGCAGTTTGGAGATTTTGTTATATCCATGTTAACAAGAGTAATTCCCAGGGCACTAAGGGAGAGAATTAGGGCAGGATGTGGAGGGCAGACACAGAACTCCCCTACATGCTAGCATTCGGTTGTGCTGACATCTGTTGCCATAACTACTCTGACACGAAGCTCATCTGCTAGGAGAATTTCAGATCAGCCGGAGCTGGCGATTGTGTCCATTTCACAGCAGGTATGTGTGTGTCTTGTCACGTCACTGGAGTGTTTTGAAACAAGTTGGAATTGTCAGGGATCTTATGTGCCCACTTAAATTCCGCCCTGAAGCAGAGAGAGGGAATATGCAACCTCCTGCAAATCTAGGATGCTGTGGAGGTGGCGTTAAATCAACCTTGCAAATCAACCGTCCATTAAAAGTACAAGCTGCAACGTGTTCTTGGCACAAGTGTATTGTGCATTTGTAGTGGTTTCTTCTGTTTTATGAATGGTCCTGCAATGCTTCCGCAATACTACCACATCACCGCTGTCGACCATGAATGCACTACTATTGTGCCAAGAACTTGGGTGACCTGTCTCCATAATAAAATACTTAGGGCTATAACATGATGGATGCAAAGGTGCTGGAGGATTGCATACAGAACCCAAGAGAAAGACTTGACCAGCCTTAGATGTTTTACCAACCAAGTGCACTCTCTTCTAGGAAACAGAGACATGGCCGCTATGACACACACCTTTGCAATATCTTGCTGGACTATTGTAATGTGCTTAGGCATAGAGCTACCCTTGATAACAATCTAGAAATTCCGGTTAATCTGGTAGCTTCATTGTTAACTGGCACCAGAGGCTGGGACCAAATTTTGCCACTTTTAAGAGAGCTTTATTATTCATTATACATTTGTTTCTGGACTGAATTCACAGGACTTGTTTTGACCGTTAACTCCCTAGGAAAAGCGAGTCCAGGGTTACCCAGAGAGCACATTTTCCAATCAGATTCTCCACAAACATTAAGACCTCCAGGCAGTCATAAATTATCTTCCATAAGGTTGCCTCTTTTTCTGATTTATTTATTTTTGGTTGTGATACCTCTTTTCTGACACACCTCCTCCTATGAAGTCTTGCAGAGTTTGATCACTACTGTCTTCCAAAAGTAGGTCAAGGCCATTTGTCTCAGCAAGTCTTCAGAGAACAACATTAATCAATGTGCTCTTTTTTTTTTGTTTGGGGGTTTGTTTTGTTTTGGGCCATACTTTTAAATACTTGTAAAGGTTTCATTGATTTGGTGTTGGTGATTTGGGGGTTTGTTATGTCAAAAAGAATGCTGATTTTAAACGTGAATTGGAGTTGGGTATTGCAATTTCCTTGTTTGTCGTTGTAAGCTGTCTTGCAGGAAACTGACAGGGAATAATCGCAATTCACTAACTAACTAACTAACTAACTAACTAACTAAAGTTGGCTAGCATCCTTTGACTCCTCTGACTCTTCTTGAGCTAGTTAGTGGTATCTCACCCCCGCAAGAAAATGTCTTTACCTACAAAAATCCACGGCTGAGTGACACAAAGTATTCCCAGTGGCAAAAGGAACAAGGGAACTGCTTCCCTGAAGTGGAACTTTGTCAAAGAGCACACAGATTAAAAGCTGTGTCCTAGGATCCTCGCTGTTCCAACAGTGCAATTTTGATCTTGAAGCCAGCCTTCTAGGGCCCTTCAGATATCTATTTCTCCATTATATGAAAATGAAATATAGTTCTGAAAAAAGCCTCCACACCGAAAGTCTTTGTTGCTAAGGGTTTCTTTCTATTTTTATACAGATTATATGCTGTCTCCCATGAGAAAAGGGAATTCCTGGCCAAGAGTCTAAAGTTTCTACTTTTTTTTTTTAAAAGGCCACCGGGTATCAAACTTGCAGCTACAACCACTTAGACCTGATTTTCAGAAAGAAATGAAGAGCTGCCACTAAACAATTGAGCATCTTGCTGTTCTCTGCTTCTACCAGGTCCCACCCCCACCCCCACATTGCATTTGTTATTCATTAGCTGAAGAGGATTCTAACATCGTCCTTCTAATTTAGGGCAATTGCATTTTCCCATCCTACGTTATTTTGGGGAAATGGGATTGGGTGCCACCACCTGGAATTGTTCTTGCACAGAGAAGCATTTTTAGTCTGAGGCCCACATTCCCATCTAGGCAATGGTGGGCGGGGCTAGAAGCAGAAATGGGTAGGGCAACTTTGGGGCTTCCCCTAGACACCTGGTCATCCACTGTAGAGACAGATGTTGGACTAGGATGAACCCCCTCTATCCTGTATCCTAGCATGATCAGAATTGAAGGGCACATTTCAGCCCAGCCAAAAAATTCAATGAGGACACAAAGTAAAGATTGCCAACTAACTAAAAAACCTGGCTTGGTCTGTAGCTTGGGCTACAGAAACTGGTAGATAAAGCTTTTCATCACACCGTGATAATATTTATCACAGCCAATAAATGTTGCTGCAGCCTCTGTCGAAGACCCAGTGGGAGGAGGTAGTTCAAAAGTTGGCAATCCAACAATTCTATGATTCCATTATTTTCTTCCAGATGCACCCATTAACCAATGTCAGTGGGATAGGAGAATTTAAAAGTATACTTTGGAGGGAATATGAATGTGCTCACTTGGGCTTTCCCTGAAAGTTTGAAGGGATATGATGAAAGGATTGACAAAATGAGAGCCATTTACATCTATTGCGCAAGTAAACAATATACAAACTGAAGCCTCAGCAAAGAGAGGCAAGATAAATGTTCCTCTTCTTCCCTCTCAGGACCACAAAACATTCTGCGGGAAGTGCCAATCTTTTGCCAAATCATTTTCACCTTTGTGCTGAATTGTAGTTCTGAGGCCATTAGTCCTTTTGACTGAGCGGGAGAAATTGCTTAGCCATTCTGTCAATATATCTCTCCCCCACCTCCCACCCCAATGGCTCTTTCCATCAGCTGGCAATCAAATGTGATAGATGGAGTCAAGCTTCTTAGCTTTTGCATCTGTGCATATTAGCAGATTCATGGAACCATAGCTTCATTCGTCATTTTAATATTTTTTTAAAAAAATCTCCTTTCAGTGGCTCCTTATTAACAGCTTTTTCACAGTGAACCTCCCTGAATCAAGGATGAAATTACTTGAGCGCCCCCAAGTGTAAAAGATAAAGGTGGTTAATTGGGCAGAGCTTGCTCTCACTTAAACCTCAGTAGCAGCTGGGTCGTGGAATCGCAGAATTGAAAGGGGCTATGAGCTTCATCGGGACATGGGTGGTGCTGTGGGTTAAACCACAGAGCTTAGAACTTGCCGATCAGAAGGTCGGCGGTTCGAATCCTCGCAACGGGGTGAGCTCTTGTTGCTCAGTCCCTACTCCTGTCCACCTAGCAGTTCGAAAGCACATCAAAGTGCAAGTAGATAAATAGGTACTGCTCCGGTGGGAAGGTAAACGGCGTTTTCGTGCGCTGCTCTGGTTTGCCAGAAGTGGCTTAGTCATGCTGGCCACATGACCCAGAAGCTGTATGCCGGCTCCCTCGGCCAGTAAAGCGAGATGAGCGCTGCAACCCCAGAGTCGGTCACGACTGGACCTAATGGTCAGGGGTACCTTTACCTTTACTTTATGAGCATCATCTAGTCCAACCCCCCACAATGGAGGAATATTTCACCCAATGTGAGACTCGAACCCATGACCCTGGGATTAAGAGTCTCGTGCTCTACCGACTGACCTGTCAAGAAAAAAGGGAAGGTGCTTGGCCATTTGAGGCAGGAGGGTCATTCATTCATTCATTCACTGAGCATAAGAAGAACCTGCTGGATTAAGCCAATAGTCTATCTAGTACCGCATCATCTGCCATCACTGCCTTCCATGGGTGTGAGTTCCATAGCTGCACCATGTACTGCATGAAAGAGTACTTTCTTTTATCTGTCCTGAATCTTCCAACATTCATTGGAATTCCACAAGCTCTAGTGTTGTGACGGAGGTCTGGTGTTATTGGATTGGACACAAGTGAAGGTTATCTGATAGGAACCCAGGTGCAATGTTACACACATGCTATGGCTTCCAAACTACTGCGACCAGGATCATTGTTTTTCTATGTCAACATTTAGCTCCCCTCCCTGCCACATGAATCATTCCATACAACTTCCCAGTTGACTAAGGGTTGAATCAGATGCTCAGCAGCACATCTGGGCCTATTAGACCCATTGAAAATAATGGCCATGGTTGCTGGGTCCATTAAGTTGAATGGGTGTACACTGAACAAAACTTAGTTTGATACAACCCTAATTCTCCAAGTCTATTGATAGGATAGCATTTATTTCTGCCTAACGCAAGGCAGGGACGGTAGGTAATCATCACGTTCTATGACTATTGAGTGTTTTACAATCAGTTGTAATCTGAATCAGGATATCAGTTCATCCCTCTTGCCTCCACCTCAATGCAGAAGTAATTTCATTAGCCAAAATAGCATGCCATCTATTTCTCATGCAACTAGTCCATTTCTAGGACTGATTCATCCATCCCCTCTTATTTGAGAAATGTCATCTTTATATTTTAAGAAACGGTACACAATGCCCTGCTTGTTTAATTTGCTCTTTGCTCATGACATGACAAGCTGCATGAGAATAGTAACTAGAAGTTAACTAGTGCACAAACATTTCAAAATACAGATTTTTGTTTCCCTTGCTCTCTCGGTAACTCTGCAAGAATATAATTACTTGTCGGCTAAGTGCCCAGAATTTACCAGAGGCAAAGGATGGCAGTTTCCAGGGAGATGAGTTTTGTCCCCGTCCCCCCCATGGGAAACAAGTTTGGTTGATAGTTAAAAATATTCATAATCTGAGAACTGAACAAATTTCAGTGCTTGGATAAAAGATGTAATTCAAAGGACAAGATCACCCAGGCTATGGATATTGCCCTAGGTGGAAAAGCTGTCTGAGTTGACTTTTTGATCACTACTTTTTTTACAAGAAAGAGAGATTCCAACTACAAGCAAAATGGCACTCCGCTTCATCTGAACTGTTGGATACCTGACAATGGTTGCAGGGCCAATCTGGGTTTGAGGGGAGTATTCAGCATTGCACCCTCTGGTGGACATCCTTCTACAGCAGTGACCCCCAAAGTCCTGTTCTGGCCCTATGGAGGTGCCCATGGGGCATGGTGATTCACAGCACCACGGAGAGCTCCTAGTGAAACACCTCTGCCTTCGTTCACTTCTTGTGCTGGTCCCGGGGGGGGGGGTTACCGTGAGGCGTGGTCAGAGTTTGTTCCTGGGTCAAGTGTCACCTAGGGTGAAGCGGGGTCCAAAGCGAGAAGCCAGGCGGGGTCGGGAACTCTGGAAGAACAGGTCTGGGTGCTGGCAGAAACAGGTTTCCAACGACGTTGCTCCTGCAACCTGGGACCGGGCTGACTGGCCTCTATTTCCTCTGAGGCCAGGGGCAGTCTCAGCCCACAGGTGACCCGCCTCTCCTGGCACTCCTCCTCACAGAACATAGTTCCCTCCGCCTCTCTGCCCTGAGCCTCTGCAGCTCAGGAGAGGCTGGAGGGTTACTGGACCCAGGAGCAGCTTCACCTTCCCCTGACAGGGCTGGGAGAGGTGCACCTGCAGGCAATGGGCCCTCAATCACCTCCGGAGCCAGAGTGGATACATCTGGTGTCTGCTCCTGAGGATCCGGCACAGGTGCAGGCCCTTCAGATTCAAGCCCCTGCTCAGCCGGCCCTGGAGGCGGGGACTCCTGTGCAGGCTGGGACTCCTCAGGTTCAGCTGTGCAGGCTGGGACTCCCAGGCCATCACACTTCTCCTATGCTCCACTCGCTTTTGGGGAACAAGTGTCTCATTGCTGGTATGAAGAAGAGCATTTCTCCCCTGTGCTTCATGGTCTCCTGCCTGGTGTACTATTGGTGCAATTGAACTGGCAAGTTTGTGTGGGTGGCACTTGGTTCCTCGTTCTCAGAGAGACACCCTTGAGGGCCCAGGTGCTATGAGCCTGTGTGATATGGGACTTGAGTGAGTAGTGACAGATCAAACTCCAGACTTTCACGGATTATGCTGAATCCTTTCCATTCTTGGTTCTAGTCCAGCTTTCGGACAGAAAAGACTTGCTCATCTTGGTGGGTAATCTACACCAGGAATTGCACAGAAGGAGTGTGTTCCTGTAGGTTCTGCTGGACATCTCAGCAGCTTTTGATATCATCAACCATGGTTTGTGTCTAGGGCATCATGTAGGGATGGGGGTTGGGGTGCTGTTTATGGTGGTGGTTTGGAGTTATGGGGTTGCACTTCCCTATAGGCATCAGGCTGTCATGAACGAGCCAGCCCCCAGGGAAGGTTTGCAGACAGATCCCAGGGAAGGTTTGCAACCAGCTGAAGGAAGCAGCCAGGAACAGAGATGGTTAACTGCCAGGCAGGATGAGCATCGGCTAGTGTCAACTCCCCCACCCCTTGGAATGCAAATTGATAAGGGAATGACTGAAAGTCCCAACACTCTCGAGAAGTGCAAAATGCCACAAACAGAGAAGGAAGCAGTTTATCAGGCAGGAAAGAGCTAAGAGACAGCCTCTGAGAGAATGGGGAAGAGGTGGGAGCTGACCCTCTCAATCCAAGGTCTCGGTGAATGAGAGGGCTCCAAGACAGGAAGCAAATCAAGAGATGTCAGAAGCAAAAGTTCAGCTGCTTCTGGTCTCAGAGGAAGCAGTCTTCAGAAGGGTCATCATGACTGATGAGGCTGGCGGCTTGTTAGAGCCCTCCGGTGAACTTTGTTTTTGCAATAAATCTTCCTTTTTAATTAACTACACTTGCTGTGTTATCAAGACGGGAACCAGGACTCCTGACACAGGCTGACAGACTGAGAGTGCTCCTGGACCTAGCACTTTTCCTGGAGGCCCAGGTGGTGGCTGTGGCCAAGATTGCCTTTGCTCAGCATTGGTGTGATGGCCTGGGAATCCGATTCAGAGGCTGAACCGGAGGAACCCCAGCCTGCACAGGAGTCCCCGCCTCCAGGGCCGGCTGAGCTGGGGCAGGGCCTTGATTCTGAAGCGCCTGCACCTGTGCCAGATCCTCAGGAGCAGACACCAGGTGATTCCACTCTGGCTCCAGAGGTGATTGAGGACACAGTGCCTACAGGTGCGCCTCTCCCAGCCCTGTCAGGGGAAGGTGAGTCTCCCCCTGGGTCCAATAACCCTTCAGCCTCTCCTGAACTGCAGAGGCTCAGGGCAGAGAGGCGAAAGAAACTGGTTTCTCCCAGGAGGAGTGCTCGCCTTAAGGCCAGGAGAGGCGGGTCTCCTGGGGGCCGGGACCGCCCCTGGCCTCAGAGAAGATAAAGGCCAGTCAGCCTGGTCCCAGGTTGCAGGAGCAACGTCGTTGAATACCTGCTTCTGCCCGGACCCAGACCTGTCCTTCCAGAGTTCCTGTCCCCGCCCAGCTTCCTGCTTCGGACCCTGCCTCGCTCTTTGTGAACTGTTTCCAGACTCATGACCCAGGACCAGACTTTAACTGCGCCAACGGTAACCTTCCCCCCGAGACCAGCACAATTGGCTTCTGCACCAGTTGTGCTCTTTTCTGGATCATGCAGATCTGACCACCATCGCTCACACCTTGGACATGTTTGGATTGGACTGTTGCAATGCACTCTAGGAGGCTGCTCTCAAAGAGCATTCACAATCTCCAGCTGGTGCAAAATGCAGAGGCTAGTGGTTGCTTATCAGAAAATACACTAGTTTTCATTTGCATTGACTTCTGAACCATTTCCAGGCACAACTCAAAGTGCTTGATTTTACCTATAAAGTCCTAGACACCTTAGGACCAAGTTATCTGAAGGACCACCGCTTCTCACGTGACCTTGCATGAGTACTACCTTCAACATCTGAAGACCTGCTCCATGTTTTGTTACTTCCAAAGATTCTCTAGGTGGGGAAGTGAGATTGGGCCTTCTCAGTTGTTGTTGTTTAGTCGTTTTAGTTGTGTTTGACTCTCCATGACCCCATGAAGCAGAGCATGCCTTGGAAACTCTCACCTTCTTCTCAAAGCTTCTTCTTTTTTAGGTCCATGGAGTTTTCTTGGCAAAAATACTGGAGTGGTATGCCAGTTCCTTCTCCGGATGGATCACTTTTAGTCTAAACTCTCCACTATGACCTGTCCATCTTGGGTGGCCCTGCATGGCATAGCTCCTAGCTTCTTGTAGTCCCTTTGCCTTGACAAGGCACTGATCCATGAAGGGGACCTTCTCAGGAGCAGCACCCAAATTATGGAACTCATTCCCAAAAGAGGCTTAGCACGCACACCTTTCACTAAGCCACCCAGGAAATTATAGTGGTACCTTGGTTCTCAAACTTAATTTGTTCTGAAAGTCCGTTCCAAAACCAAAGCATTCCAAAACCAAGGCACACTTTCCATAGAAAGTAATGCAAAATGGATTAATCCGTTCCAGACTTTTAAAAACAACCTCTAAAAGAGCAATTTAACATGAATTTTACTATCTAACGAAAGCATTGATCTATAAAAGGAAAGCAATAAACAATGTACTGCAGTCACACAATCAATCAATGTTGGGAGGACATCGAAAAAACATTATCAATGGAAGTGATGCTGCATAGAAGCAGAAAACCACTAGAGGTCATCCTCTCCCTTCATTTGAGAGTGTGTGAGACATTCACATCTTTTACCTTACCTTTTTACTTTGCAGTTAACAATCTGACCACTTCAGCCTCTATGAAGGCCCGTCCTCTGTGAAAGATTGCCTCTTCCCCCCCCCCATCAGTCAAGATCAATAGTTCAAATCATGTGTTTAGACCTCTCCTGGGGTTATGATACTAAAATAGGAACTGAAAGCAACTGTATGCTACTTACGAAAAGGACTAAATGGTATGAAGTATAGTTGGGTGAGTACTGGACTCTCCACAGAGACTAAACTTAATGAATCCAGCTTAGCCCCAGAACCAGTTTATAAGTTCAGGACTGAAGCACATTGCCACATGCTTTTCTCACTGCTTGGTGACTCAGAAATCAGTGCCTAACCAATTCCATTGAAAAGAGCAGCAGACAATATGGTTGGTCTGTGCTGCTTACATAAGCTCCCTCCCGACAAGTCACTTCTGATACCAGGATGGAGAGGGGGAGAGCAGAGGCAGTGGTGAGGCTGGTGCAGAGCAAATGCACCAGCGGAGCCATTCCAGTGCTCCTGCTAGCGTGTTTGCACCACGCTGACCTCACTGCTGCCTCTCTCTCCTCCTGCTCTCCATCTCAGTAGGCAACAACAACTCAGCCAACGGGAGATCAGGTAAGCAGTGCAGTCACACCCCTCCATCCATTAGTGGTTGAAAAGTACTGCATTTGGAGTGAGGTGTGGTTCTATGAAAACGCCCACAGTCTCTCCGTTTTAATCTGCTTGTTGTCTTTGATTTCTGGAAGGAAATGTCACCAGAGCACAGAAAGAGCTTTCATAGCACCATACCTCACCTCCTGGAATAAATGTGAAAGTAGATGGGATGGCAGCGGAAGCAAGGACTCCATCAGGAGAAAATTACCAGTATATTAGAGGAACTTGTTACTTTAAATAAACTCTCAAGAGGCACATTAGAAGTTCAGTAGTTCTCTTCAAAAGCAGTCTTTGCTGATTTGATGCAGCGGCTTTTGTTAAACACTCTGGCTTATTTGCCTTGGATGTAGAATGGAGTTTCAGGATTTTCTTGCACTGAAATTCACCAAGAATTATTCAAGATATCGAAAGCATTTAATAGGGCAAGAAAATAAAAAATAGTGTGTCTTTTCTTTCTTTTTTTCATTACAAAGCCAGGATGAGTCACCTGTGGCTCTCCAGGTGTTACCTCTTATCAGCCCCAGCCAGCATGGCCAAAGATCAGGGATGATGTGAAATGGAGACCAACAATAGCTTGAGGACCAGAAATTGCTCACCCTTGTTACAAAGGAAGTGAACTTTCATTGCATCGCTCCCTCCCCTTCCTGGTTATGCAAACAGAAACACACTGAATACGGGAAAGATTTAATGTGTGTGTCCCATCCCAGCTATGTACTTCAAGGACGTCCATATGTTGGTAGCTGTCAATTTGAAGGACAAAACCTCAGAAAGGTCAGGCAGGAACACACCACCCACATATACAGCAGGAGATGTAGCAGAGAGCGCCATGCTCAGTTTCCAGCCAGGATTACGTATAATTTGTTTCTGCCTGCTGTTTGCAAACCAGTGAGCTCAAATGGCCAGGTTTCTGTCAATAGCAATGTTTCCAGCTTGTCATAGGCAGATACTGTGGTTTCTAGGGAAAGAAGTAGATGAATGGAATGCACATAATGAATAGGTGGTTGACTGCAATCTGGCAGCAAAGAGGGAGAGATATGAAACAGCGGCATCCCATCAGCTTTGCGGAGAGCCCAGCTTCAACTGACTCGTCCTCTGCATGAAACTGTTCCTCTTCCAGCTGATAACTTCTTTCCTCCTCTTTGTCCATTCCGCTTTTTTATGTCCTCCTGTCTTTTGGACTATAAACCTGCGGGTATTTTTAATTATTTTTGCTGATCTCATACAACCTGTTTGGGGAGCCATTTTGCTGAAGGGTAGGGTGAAGAAGAAGAAGAAGAAGAGGAGGAGGAGGAGGAGGAGGAGGAGGAGGAGGAGGAGAGGAGGAAGAAGGGCCACGAGATTTGACATTGGTTCAATACCTGAGCAAGTTGGAGGTATGCTAGGTTACAGTGGGTGCTCTGCATTTGTGGCCCTTTCCCCATTAAACAAAACAAAAAAGCAAAACAAAAAAACCCCGAACCATCAGAACATATAATTCCATAAAAGGAAATAAAAGGTCACAAGCCCACACTAGACTGGAAGGGGGAAAATCTTGTTTAGAAAAGATCAGTCACAAGGTGGCATATGACGTGCAGATGAATTCCATGCCCAACTGGCCTCAAGCAAATGAGCTTTCACTGTTTCAGTTATGAATGGGAGTAATGGGTCCAGATGTTGGGTGTAAAGAGTTACGTCAAATGTTCAAAGGCATGTTAAGCTTTAGTATTACAGTAGAGCAATCATAGGGACACGGGTGGTGCTGTGGGTTAAACCACAGAGCCTAGGACTTGCCAATCAGAAGGTTGGCAGTTCGAATCCCCGTGACGGGGTGAGCTCCCGTTGTTTGGTCCCAGCTCCTGCCAACTAGCAGTTCGAAAGCACGTCAAAGTGCAAGTAGACAAATAGGTACCGCTCCGGCGGGAAGGTAAACGGCGTTTCCGTGCACTGCTCTGGTTCTCCAGAAGTGGCTTAGTCATGCTGGCCACATGACCCGGAAGCTGTACGCCGGCTCCCTCGGCCAATAAAGCGAGATGAGCGCCGCAACCCCAGAGTCGGTCACGACTGGACCTAATGGTCAGGGGTCCCTTTACCTTTACCTTTTTAGAGCAATCATGGTTCCAGCAACCATACTGCCCTAATTCAGGTAATGAGATGGCATATTAATAATAACACAAGTGTATTTATGTAGCATTTCCCCTAAGTGTTCAAAACACTTAATACAGTCATACCTCGGGTTGAAGTTGCTTCAGGTTGAGCGTTTTCGGGTTGTGCTCCGCGGCGACCCGGAAGTAACAGAACGCATTACTTCCGGGTTTCGCCGCTCACACATGTGCAGATGCTCAAAATGAAGTCACATACATGTGCAGAAGCGGCGAATCGCGACCCGCACATGCGCAGACGTGGGTTGCGTTCGCTTCAGGATGCGAATGGGTCTCCGGAACGGATCCCGTTCGCATCCAGAGGTACCACTGTATAGATATATATACATTGGGGTTGTTTGTTTGTTTGTTTGTTTGTTTAAAAAAGAAGCATTGGTATTAATATCTAGATCAGGGGTTGTCAACCTGGTCCCTACCACCCACTAGTGGGCATTTCAGGATTCTAGGTGGGCGGTAGGAGGGGAGTTCTACGGCACAACCTGAATCCTTCCATCGAGCACTGGTGGGCAATAAGGAAATTTTACCATCAAGAAAGATGCATCAGTAGGCGGTAGGTATAAAAAGGTTGACTACCCCTGATCTAGATTAAAGTGTCATGGGTGCCAGCAACAGCAAAAAAAAAAAAAAAAAAAAAAGTTGTTCTAGTACTCACTGAGTAATATCACATCACCAAAAACCCTCTCTCTGTCTCTCTCTTTAACAGGGGTGCCCAACTCCTGATATACCCTCACACGCAAGTGTTTCTGGCCCCCAATATCTGACCAGCCATCTCACCTTCTTCAAAGTTGACACAGCACTGGTGTGGACAGGAAGATATAAACCTCTCCACCCAGCCAATGCCCCTCCCCAGTCCTCAGGTTGTTCATTTGATGAGCAGGGAGCAGTGATTTAAAAAAACCCAAAAACCACCCAACCCATGGAGGGGAGGGCAACCAGAATGATCAAGGGTCTGGAAACCAAGCCTTCTGAGGAACAGTTGAAGGAGATGGTTATGTTTAGCCTGGAAAAGAGGAGATCGAGAGGAGAATTCTGAGCCTTTTGTTTCCATGTCAATCTGCAACCAAAGACATACTGCCAAGCCATTCCTAGGGCAGTAAAATTAGATCTGCCTACTGAATTCTGGTTTCAGGCAAGGGCCATTTATAGCCCTACCTGTACATGTCAGGGATTGAACCTGGAGCCTCCTGCCTACAAGGCCGATACTTTGCTGCTTCCTTCATCATGACAGCCTCCACACCCTCAAGGAGAGTCCAGTCTATTAGGACAGTCACAAAATAGTGAGCTACCAAAGGGCGGTGTAGTGGTTGGCACATTAGCTGGGAAGACCTGTCTGAGCCAAGAAGATCATGTGCCAGGCCAGATCCATCCACCTATTGTCCACCCTCCTATTGTATTAACAAATCCCACATCCAGCAAATGATGCCATCACTCCTGTGATTACGGGGTGAGGGAGAGTTCTGTGCTCTCTGACTTTCCTGATCCACTTTGCTCCCAAGGAATTAAATTCAGAAGAATAGTCAAATATATTATGGTGCAATGGAAGAGTTTCCTCAGTAGGTAGAACTTTGCATGCGTTTAGATAAGAATCAGACCAGGTGTTTAGTCAAATCAAGCCTCTGTTCTTTCTGAGTCACAGCTTTGAAAGGCGGCGACAAAGTCTTGTGGAAGAAAGAAAATTACTTAACTCTAGTTCCCTGTTCCCAGATAATATGGCAAGGCCTAGCTGTGTCCCAATTTTTTTTCTGTTTGCTAGCAGAAACACTGTTTGTTTGTTTGTTTGTTTGTTTGTTTGTTTGTTTGTTTGTTTGTTTGTGCTGGATGGTACAAAAACAACCAGTGCTATTTTTCTAGAAAACAATGTGCTGAAACGCAACATAAACACCTTGCTTGTTCTCTTACAATGGCAATGGCACCTGCCTAAGAGGTGCCAGAACTGATTTTTGCTGAGTTCCAGCTAAAAAAAAGCCCCAGCTAGAACAATATGGGATTTTGCTATTTACTTCTTAATTGGATTAGGCTGCAACACTATGCCCACTTAACCAGGGGAACATCCCATGGAAGTGAACTAGATGAAGTTTTGAGTATAGTTGTATAGGATGTGTTAGTTCATAATTCATAAAGCATAACAAGGTGGCTGACAACATACATTATGTAATAAAATCAGTCTATAAATAGCAATAAAACATCATTTGAAACATCAATAAAACATCAGTAGGTACTGGCTGGTTAAAAAGAGAAATTCATCTTGAGAAGGCCTTGTAAAGGATTGCACTCCAGGGCTTCAAACATAGATTTCTATAACACACCATGGTAGGGACACGGGTGGTGCTGTGGTCTAAACCACTGAGCCTCTTGGGCTTGCCGATCAAAAGGTCGGCGGTTCAAATCCACATGGCAGGGTGAGCTCACGTTGCTCTGCCCCAGCTCCTGCCAACCTAGCAGTTCGGAAGCACACCAGTGCAAGTAGATAAATAGGTATCGCTGCGGCGGGAAGGTAAATGGCATTTCCGTGCACTCTGGTTTCCGTCACGGTGTCCCATTGCGCTAGAAGCGGTTTAGTCATGCTGGCCACATGACCCAGAAAGCGCCGGCTCCCTCAGCCTGAAAGCAAGATGAGCACCACAACCCCAGAGTCACCTTTGACTGGACTTAACCATCCAGGGGTCCTTTACCTTTTTTACCACACCATAAAATATTGTTACGTAATAACACATTATTAACGTTACAAACAAGATATAATGTGTCCATTACGTTATGAAAATCATTCCTTAACCCTCCCTTAGTATTATAAACCATGAGTTTAGATCTTTCCCAGGTCTTTTCTAACACAAAGAGAAGCCTCACTCCTTTGATCCTTACTTGTGCTAACACCTCATAACCCCAGGCTACTACCTCGAAGGAAATCAGACTGACTCAATTAACACAGTTTAGGAAGTTTGCCCAGCTTAATTAGCTTTTTATATGTGCCAATACCAGATGATTGGAAGTGGGTTGAACACACATCCTAGCTTACATTCTGACACTTGGTAGTTTGACATACAGTTTTATCGCACCAGCACCCTAATTAAATTCTAACATTTACTGAACCCAGGAACTTAGCACCTACAAACCCATAGGCACCATTGTTTCTAAGTACTGGTCATTCCAAAAACCCAAAGAGGAAAGACAAGCCTTTGCTGATTTTTAAACAGAATCTGGTATAAGAGCCATTGCTTGGTGGTTCAATAGCTGTCATCCACACAGCCATGACCCAAAAGAGCCAACAACAGAGACTGTTCCTGCTCAAGGAAAATCTCACCTAACCAGTCTTTTTAGGTAAGGGACAAGATGGATGGGGCCCTGATCCCAGTAACATTACTGATCCACTGATAGCTATGTTACAATGTCAAAACATTCCCAGGCTGTGTCAATATTCCTTTTCTGTCAATCTTACTCTTTTTTTGGGGGGGGGTGGAGTCTCACAGTGACCTTGGTTGCAGATCAACAAGGAAATAAAATGCACGATCTTGGATTAAAAAAGGGCCACAAGTTTACAATCTCCAATTGTACAAGGTCTTTTTAATTGCTCACTTTCATTCTCCGCTATATGTATTCACAAGACGGTAGATGCCGTCTCCTGCTACGTCATTCACCCCACGTGACCCCAAGCTGTCTCAGAGCTCAGAAGCAGTTGAAAGCACCATTCCCGATTCCTCACAGCCCCCACACATTAAATGATGAGCCAAGGGAGGCCTTCTGAGGCCCATTAGCTTTGGGTGAGAAATGCCGTCCAGCCCTCAATTCTCCCTGAGACTAGTAGTCCTGATAAGTAGATCTATGGAAGCCTATTCCAACTTTCAACTCATGCCTTTGCTATGGATGCTCACGCCTTCTCTCTCTCTCTCTCTCTCTCTCTCTCTCTCTCTCTCTCTCTCTCTCTCTCTCTCCACCTGAACTGACCCCAACATCTATGACCTCATAATAATAAACATCACGGCCGCAAGGAGTGAGATGTGCAGGGCAGAGTCGCCAACAGGGAGATGGAATCCCTGAGTAAGAAAATAATTATTAAGTCACAAAGAGGAATGAATGAGTAGATGTCAAACAATTTGGAAACTGTTAGAAAGCTGGTTTACCTTATATACAGTGGCGGAGGAAGCCCATGGGGTGGAACACACCACAGGGCCTCCAGATTCTGCCTGCCTCCTCCCACTCAGCCGCCATACAGCTGGGGGAGAGGCAGCAGGCGGACTGTTTGGGCAGGAGAGACGCATGGCTCGGGCGTGCTGTAGGCCCGGCGGTGAGTGCCGCCCAGCATTTTGTCACCCCCCTCAGTGGTGACACACGGGACGGCCCGCAACTACCACACACCCCTTCCTCTGCCCCTGCTTATATAGGCAGCATATTTCCACTTTGGGATGGCCAGCCTGCATAGGGCAGTTGTGACCTGCTCAGACATATCCGTCATCTTCTGCTCTGTACCATATACAAATCCACACACACACACACACACACACACACACACCTACATGATGTGAGGGGAGCAGAAAGGTGTGGGATTCTGCCTTGGGCAGCACAATATAGAAATATCCTCTTGAGCCAAATGATTCTAGAGAAAAAGGTTTTGCCCCTCCTCCCTTGTTTATCCTCCTTGCCTGGGACTGACACTGCAGCTTTTCAAAAGACGCTCGATTAAGAAATACGTCTGTTGTCATCTTATTGCCACATCATCCTGCAAATGCCAATGATGTGTCCACCCATTTGAGTTCTTTAAAAAGCAGATGCAGGAAAGGCAAAGCTTTTGCCTGTCTGCTGCCAGGATGGAAGAAACAAATCCAGCGAGAAACTCCAAGTGTTCCTACTTCTTCCTGCTTGGCTTCATTGGTTCCCTCCTCCTTCAATCTGCATCGGGTCGCGAGCTGGTGTTTGCGCTCTTAGTAAGTAAAGGAAAGCAAATATTTTGTTACTACTATGCATTTGGTTTGTGGGTTCTTCAAGGCGAAATTCTTGGGGCTGTGTCCAATTTTAGTTCTACTCAGAGAAGACCCATTGAAAGTAATTGATATGACTAACTTGGGTCCATTCATTTCAGTGTGTCTAAACTTAGTTGGAGCCCACCCTTGGTGTATGGCTCTCCAAAGGTTTCATGAATTAACTAGACTTTCAATGGTGGGTAGTACATGGTTTTCCTCCCTCCTACATTTACAGGAGTGGGGAACCTGTGGCTCTCCAGATGTTGCAGGATCACAGCTTCCATCATTCTTGACCAGTGGCTATGCTGCCTGGGGCTGATGGGAGTTGTAGTCCAACAACAGCTAGAGGGCCGCAGTTCAGTAAGACTGCACACTGTAAATTAAAAACTGATGCTAACACATTCCGCCGGTCGCTTGAATTATTTTAAGATGCACTTGTGTTTAATGAGGGAGCTTATGCCTCTTTAGTAAAGAACCTGCAGTCTGCCTATAGCTTTTAGAGATGTAACATGCATCAGAATATTAAAGAATATAAAGTTAACAATTGAAATGCTTCCTGGCCTTCAAGTGTAATGAGCTCATCTATAAACAAACTCCAAAGAGCAGCCATTTTAGATTGCTGCTGTTAAGATACTGCTCTATCGGATACATGAGGTTCAAAGGGAGGATAATCACAGCCTACATGTAAATAGATATACAGTTTTACAAGGTGAGCATAGGGCAGCATCCTGATAGAAGGGATAAAACATACTATTGAACCAGCTGAAGTCATGAAGACATTGCTGGATAGGACCAAAGACCAGTCTAGTGTGTCGCCACAATGACCAACTTGATGCCTATGGAAGGCAGGAGATGGCTGCAATAGCCCTTTCCTGCTCATGAGACCTCATAACTGATATTCAGAGGGATATTGACTTTTTGGAGAAAGTAGACAATGGGTATACACATGCAGTAACGATTCAGTTCAGACCCCAATCTTATGCTTTGGGAAACAATTTGCTTAGGTCTGATTATCCAGCAAAACCGTGCTTTGTGCTTTCCCCATTAAAGGATTCACATAACATCCCTTATTATTTTATGGACAATGTATACGGTAGAGGTAGTAGTAAGAAATCTCTGAAATTGCACAGTGCTGGTGCCTTTGAAGCTGGTTTGAAGTGCAAGGTGGATTTGGCTGGAGTGGATACATAGGCGTGTTCCATGGAAGCAGAAGAACTTGAACTTCCAGCATTTTACAAACAAACCCCATTAACAGAACGAGCAAATAGCGCTGAGCAGATAAGGACAAGGTGATATATTACTTCCACATCCCTTCCAAATCAGGACCAGCCCAAGGCGTTTTGCTGTCTGAGAACAAGTCTGTCCCGTCCCACCCCCGCATTCCACAGGCAGAAGCTGACTGGCTTGGAAGTTTATTTTTATTTAATACAAGTGTTGGGACAGTATTCTTCACCACACCTGAGGACAGCAGGCTAACTTAAGGGTAGCACAGCAAGCTGCAGGACATACACAACTCCGTCCTCCGATAGAGGGGAATGGTTAAGTGGAATGGTCAGGAGGAAGGGGGGTGGGCTACCACTGCTGGCTCCCACCCACATGCCCCAGGATCTGAGTTCTGTGGAAGAAGCCAGGTGGGGGGGAGGGGAACCCACTAATATTGGCTTTGTAGAGATCAATGATACATGCTTGGAGCAGCTTTCAAGGCAACTTCAATTGCCTGGAGATGTTATTTTCTTTCTCTCATTTTGCCCACTCCCCATAACTGCTTTACAGTAGTGGTCAGCTGTGTGGTAGCACTCACCTGATCTCCTGCCACCCATGTTACTTCTGTTTATGGCAAATAGATCAAAAGGGGAAAGGTGGCAGGGTGCAAACGCGTTGGCAGGAGGCCCAGAATGGCTCTGCTGGTGTGTTTGCATCGCACCAACTTCATCTCCTCCTCCACCTCCCAGTGAGCTGTAGGAACATGGGCAAAGTGAGGTCAGGTGAGTGATGCCTTCTTATCATCTGACTGCTACTGCTGCATATCACTGGTGTTACAAAGGAGCTTGTGAGCCATCCAAGTTAAATTCTGCTGATCCTTCTCATCAAGTTGCTGAAAGTAAATTGAAAGGCTAAAACTGTATTGGCTGAACAGACTTGAATAAATTATTTCAACTTTCCCCCATCTTTACCTCACAGCCTTTCCTAGTTTGCTGCTGGCATAATATATTATTAATATTTAGCCCCCAAGTGAAGTTATGTTTTGGTGCTTGCTGAATCCCCCCCCCCCCGCCCAATTTCTATCATAATTACCGTATTTTTCACTCCATAAGACACACTTTTTTCCTCCTAAAAAGTAAGGGGAAATGTCTGGGCGTCTTATGGAGCGAATGTGTGGTCCCAGGAGCTGAATTACCCATGGGCAAAAAGCAGATCTTGCTTTTTTTAAAAAAAAGAAAGAGGGAAGGGGGTGTTGAAACAAAGCCGCTGATCAGCTGATCAGCAAGCAATCGGAGGAAGATAAGGGACTCTAGCGATAAAGGAGGCTGCCTGGGAAGGGGGAGGTAAAGACAGCGAACTTGCAAGGAGAGGAGACAAGAATACTAAAACAAGCAACGAGGAGAAAAAAGAAAAGAAAAGGCGAAGCAAAGAACTGCTCCAGCTAAGGAAAAGACACTAAGGCAAACAAGAGGGAGGGGGGTGTTGAAACAAAGCCGCTGAGCAGCTGATTGGCAAGCGATTGGGGAGGGAGATAAGGGGCTCTAGAGATAAAGGAGGCTGCCTGGGAGGGGGGAGGTAAAAGCACATGGATCCTCAGGATTTTTGCATTGGGTCACCCCAAATTCACCATCAGATCACATAGCATGTCTGGGGCCACAGCATGAGCCACAAAAATAAAACATCCACTGTTTCGTTCAGAATATTTTTTTTCTTGTTTTCCTCCTCTAAAAACTAGGTGTGTCTTATGGTCAGGTAGACTATTTTACTTTAGCATTATTCACTCTCTTTTACTAGATTTATCGGCATGGTGACAGAAGCCCTATTGAAGTCTATCCTAACAGCCTACACAATGAAAGTGCCTGGCCACAGGGATTTGGACAACTGACTAAGGTTTGTTGGCTTTTCATAAAGTTTGGTTTGAAAATTTTCAAAGAATTAGACTTCTGGAATTTGGAATTTGTACAAAATTTCATTCTAAGCCTCGGACGTGATAGATCCAGGCTGAGAGCCGACAGACTGAAGGACAATTTCTGGGGATCAAAACTGGGGGAGGGGGGGAAGCTTTGGAATCCAAAGGGGTATAATTATATGTTTTATTTGATAGGTTGTCTTATAATTATTTTAATAATTGGGAACCTCGTGAAAGGGAACTTGGGTCGACCTTAGAAAAAGGGGCTAATGTTGAGTATTAAAATGAGGTTTAGAAGTTTAAAATTGGCTAATTAAGACGAATTAAGTAAAATATTAATAAGGGATAATTTGGGTATAAAGAACTTGCTGAGCTAAATTTCGGAATTGGGATGCAAGAAGGGGAGGTGGGGGAAGTCCGGGAAAGTGGTTAAGAAAATAAGGTTTTAAAATTATATGTGTTATTTGTGTGTAGTGTTGATGTGTATGTCTATGTTTTTGTGTTTGTCTAAAAAAAATTTGAGAAAATCCTAATAAAAAATTAAAAAAAACAAAATTTCATTCTAGCTCTAAGAGACATGATACCCCACTCTCTGATAGTCGCAGATTGAAGTGGGCCACCTAACCTGACCTGTAGTGATCAGTGCTTATCTCTACCTGACTTATCCAACACCCAAATCCCTCTGAATGTGCCTGATTTGGCTCAGGACTTGGAACTCGGGTGAATATGGTGCACAGCCCTAATAAAAGGGGCAATGGGTCTGTGATATAGCAGTCGAGAACCTTCCGGCTATGGGCTTGTTTAGGCCTGCTAGGCTATCCTATTTGGCCTGCAAGACCATTTCAGCCAAGCTGCACCCACCTGTCGATCACCTCATGCCATGTTTTGGGCAGAGATCAGATGCATACAGGAAACACCATTCACTCTCAAGTGTATCAAATCCCTTTCAAATTCAACCCAACAGAGAAAGGCACCAGATGCAAACAGTGCCAAAGGTTGAGCCATGGTTGCAAAGGAATCATTAGGAGCATCAGGAGCACAGTCCCAACCAATCCTTTGCAGCCAAGTCCCATGTGAAGTTGAGTCAAAGGACTACCAGGAGTGAACTGCCAACTGTTCATTTCCAGCCACAGCTTTAGTTTGGGTGCCGTTTGCACTTGGTACTTTACCTTGTCATGCTGCTTTCAACTGGAATCAGATACGCAGGAGCTCTTGCTCACTCCAAGCGTATCCAATTCCTGCCAACCGCAGGGCAACAGGGAGAGGCACCAAATTCAAATGGCACCAAAGGTTCAACTGTGGCTCCAAAGGAACAATCAAGAGCAGACTCCCAATGGCACATCTGCAGCTGTGGCTTTAACTTTTTCACATCTGATGTCACGTGCTTGACAAGTGGGCAGCCCTACCATTTGCCAGCCTGGGCCAGTATTCCCCAAACTTGGATCTCCAGCTGTTTTTGGACTACAACTCCCATCATCCCTAGCTAGCAGGACTGTTGGTCAGGGATGATAGGAATCGTAGTCAAAAACAGCCAGAGATCCTAGTTTGGGAAACACTGACCTGGCCCATGGAGGAATTGCTATGTCTGGATCCGGCACTCTGGCAGAAAGCAGTTCCCCACCCCTGGCTCTGAAATGTTTATTATTAAGAGCAAAAGGGTCACATGGTGGTTCCACCTGCATGGAAAACTGATCCTCTCCAGCCTCGGATCATTTTTGTCACATTTCTTCAATCATTCACTAGGAAAGCAGCTTGGCTGGAAAAACCATAAGACCGAACTCTGGCTTCAAGAGGAAATCATGTATCTATTGTTGCTCCCACAGATTGGAATGCAGCAGCAGTATGAACTTGGAAAATACATAAAGAAGAGGTACTCAAACTTCCTGAGTGCTGAATATAAACGAGAAGAGGTGGGTACAGGAATTTTCAAGAAAGAGGTTGGTGTGGTTCATAACAACATCAGATTCTGAGAAAACCCAAGGGATGTTTTGATATTATTCATCAGACATTCCAGTGGTGTTAATAAGTCTCCTCCAGCAACGGTTGCCACTTCTGGGTGTAGCATAAAGGAAATTTCTGGAGTAAAGCTTCTGGTAGTAGAGGTAGAGGGACCCCTGACCATTTGGTCCAGTCGTGACCGACTCTGGGGTTGCGGCGCTCATCTCGCTTTATTGGCCAAGGGAGCCGGCGTACAGCTTCCAGGTCATGTGGCCAGCATGACTAAGCCGCTTCTGGCGAACCAGAGCAGCACACGGAAACACCGTTTACCTTCCCGCCAGAGCGGTACCTATTTATCTACTTGCACTTTGACGTGCTTTCGAACTGCTAGGTGGGCAGGAGCAGGGACCGAACAACGGGAGCTCACCCTGTCGTGGGGATTCGAACAGCCGACCTTCTGATCAGCAAGTCCTAGGCTCTGTGGTTTAACCCACAGCGCCACCCGCATCCCAAGCTTCTGGTATCTGATGATATTCGAAGGGAGACATTCCTTTGGGTTGGCAACAGATGAAGCACAGTCCTTATACACTTATTCCTCTTCATCAATAGAGGCCTCTGCTAGAGAGGGTCCCTCAAAGGCTACCAAGCTGAGATGCCCTCAGATCCCATGACAGCCTCCCACTTCTAATGAAGAGGTTTCTGAGTCCAGATCCTGGGTCTTGACACACTCCCTTAACCCTTTCTAGATTTTGATCCAGAGTACCGAAAGCGATCGAACCATTATGAGTGCCCAAGCAAATCTTGCTGGTATGTACCCTCCTACGGGTGGTCAAATCTGGAATCCTAAAATCCTGTGGCAACCTATCACAGTGCATGTTGTACCAAGGGAAAGAAATCCGGTGAGTACCAGAGTCATAACCAATTTTGTCTGCCTTCCAGGCTCTTCCTCAGAAACCTAATACAGTATACCGAGAAGGAAGTGTATGCAAATGTTCATTTAAAATAATCATTTCCCTTAATCAGGGATTCCGCAACATATAGAAGAAGCACATTACCATTTGTAGCTCATTTATTTATAGCCCCGCCTTACTTTCTGCTGAGGGAAACAGCATTTGAATTTAGGATTTGGGGGCCAAGCTCCCTTTGAGGATAAGTTGATTCCTTGACTTCTAGTTCTGACATAGCGAACTGTCTTGTCCTCATGCAGGGACAGTTGGCTGTGTTGCAGCTGGTGTGATGTTGTAGCTGTTATCAGGGCCAATCCCAACACTGATTTAAATGTGCACATCAAAACCAGACAACTCTGTATCCACTGTACTGTTTTCGTGAAAGGATAATGCTACAGCTTGTACATGTATATAAAGCTATATAAAGCTTTCTGTCTATTACTATTATATTTTTTCATACAACAGTAGCACTGACTGGACTTTCGCAAGCAGCAAAATATACTGAGATGTTTCAGAGCTGCAAGGAGCTTTGGCAAAGATCCGAGCAGTATCTTAGGCCACACTGTATGGTGCGACAGAAAGCACGCAGTATCTTTTCTTGCTTTAAGGTTTTTGTAGCTTTGGAGACTAAAGGACATTTGGAAAGAGTTTTCTTAAAGGCACAATGGAAACACGTCTCCCTTGCAAGTCTCAAATTGTTTCCTCAAAACCTTTTGTTGGGCTCTCCCTTACAACCCATTCCCAGCAGTAGGCAGGTTATTTCCCAGGGCGAACCAAGAGAGTTTCATCAGTCGTCATCATAATCATCATCTGTCAAGGAACAGGAGAGCCAGGAATAATTAGTTCTCATTTTCATGCCTGTTGGTTGCATGCTGCTGCAGTTTAGTTGGGCAAGAGCTCCTACACCAGTCATGTGGGGTCTAATAACTGGCAGTTATCCACAAGTGAATCTCTTAGACCTATTCCTGGTCACATAATCTGTGCTGCGCTGAACTGTAGGCCTCAAGCAGGCTTCCTCAACCTCGGCCCTCCAGATGTTTTTGGCCTACAACTCCCATGGTCCCTAGCTAGCAGGACCAGTGGTCGGGGATGCTGGGAATTGTAGTCTCAAAACATCTGGAGGGCTTAGGTTGAGGAAGCCTGGCCTCAATTGCTGTCACTGTGGAGCTGCTGCTCAGGATATGTGATGCAAGGGCAAATGGCTGATGTTCTTTCTCTCTCAATTCTCTCAGAACTTTACTCTCCCCTCAAAATCTCCTCACCAAAACTCCCTTGTGTCAGGCAATACAGGGTGTGGGGCATTGAGGTCTAACCACCCCATGCCCAACCTCACAGTTCTGACAACATTCCTCACACAGAGCCAATTAGCTTTTTATTTGTTTTTTTATCTTTTTGTAGGCGGAAACTCCCATTGATACCAATGCGAGAGGTTCCTCTTTTCACTAAGTGGTGGGTGAGGGAGTTTTGTGAAGGCTGAGGTGGTGCAACTCCCCACACGCTGCATTACTCATTAATCAAGAGAGAACACGGAATATTAATTTAGCTTGACTCTGAGGATGCTTCCCTGCCAAACAGAAACGAGCTGCAGTCTTGATACCACACTGAGCAGCCATTCCCAAAGCTGGAAAAGCAAGAATTATATAGCACACATTTTGAGGGATAAGAAGCAAGAATTTTGATCATCTCTTCCCCACCTTCTCTCATCTGTCTTCCACTCATTTCTGGATTTTGGCCTGCAATGTTTGCATCAGATGTTGGGAGGATAGAAAAAGGAACAAAACTTCTTAGGCTCAACTCCTTGAGTCATAGACGCTCCTTAACGCCACACAGACTGTCTGACATGAGTTCTAGTTCCTCACTGGGACGCCAAGCCCTTGGGACATACTCGCATTTATGGTGGGAATGCTCCTAGGTTAAATGCTTTGGGGATATAGCAGTCCATGAAACTGGAACTATTATAAGGTGCCAAGTGACACCTTCTCCACAACAGGCAATAATATCTCCTTTATTCACTGAGGATTACACTGCTATGTACATTAAGGAATTAGTTGGGCACTTTCTTATTTGCAATTCACAACTGCAAAACTCTGCAGGGACTTGATATGAGTGAACCTGGTTTACTGGTATGGGATATTGTTACCAGAGGGAAATGACATTCAAATTAAGAGTGCCTAGAGGACAAAATAAGAAAGATAATTTTATTTTGGTATGGCATGGTTGTGCAATGTACGTTAAAATACAGGAACATGGAAGGTCTCAATATGTAGTTTCTAAACAGATTTGGATAATTTTAGTTCTACAGGGGTTCCAATCCCCTTTATAGTGTTTTCAGTTTTGGCAACCCTTTGCCCAGAGATAGAAAATGGGGAAAAATAAAATAAAATGATTCAGATGTTTATTTGATGTATTTACCTGAGTAAATCCTCTAATGAAGATGTTTAATACGTGCCTGCCCAGAGAGTTAACTCTAATCCAAACTGTATTTGCTGTAATTATATTTTGCTTTCCTTTTTATATGGTTCATGACAAAATGTATCTTATTTTCCTGTATGTTAAAAATAAGTAAACATTTTTTTTGGGGGGGGGGGGGGGACTTATTAGACTAAGCAAAAAACACAAAACAAAAAAGCAAGTCTGTTCTCAAAGCAAGACCAATGTTACAATACGTCATTCTGACAACCAGAAAATATCTCAGTGATCATCTTCACATTATTCTGTTAGTATATTAACAGCATGTCTATTTTGAAGCAGCTCCCATTGAGTTCAGTGGGGCTTACTGTATGTGTATGGATGGCGAGATCACTAAATCATGTGACTTCAAGCCAATGAACCCCTGCAGGTTATGAGACAGGTATAATTCAAAAATGGCATCATTGTGACAAACATCAATCCTACATAGAGATAAGCACTCTACAAAAACCCAGCTGAGAAGCTTGAAGTGAGACAGAAGGCAGTTGCAAGCATAGCTGTCAACTGTCCCTTATTTGGCGGGAAACTCCCTTATCCCAGCACCGTGTCCCGCTGCTGTCCCTTATTGATGATGTCCCTTAAATTTCCCGGCTTTCAAAGGAAGCAGCTCCTCTCCCTTCCTCCCTGCCGGCCAGGGAGGAGGAGGCTCCAACTGTGTTGTTTGGCTGCCTGGCCCGCCCCCCTCCAGCCTCCTCTCACCAATCTCGGCCCCCGGGAGCCCCTCCCCGCCAGGACTGAGGAGCCTTGAGAGGAGAGCGAGGGCAACCATAGAGAAAGCAGTTCAGAGAGAGGAGGAGGAGGCAGAGGCGGAGGCGAGGGCAGGTGTTCCAAGGGCTAACCATAGAGCGGGAAAGCGGAGGAAGGACCACAAGCGCTTCTCCCATAGATTTGTAGTGGTAAACTAGCCTAGATGGTCTGATCTGCGGGTTTACTTCAGGCGCTATTCCCCCCCCTCTTCCTCCCGCCCTGCCTGATGGAACTGAGAGCTGCAGATGGAGCACGAGAGAAAAGATACAGAACTGCAGCAGCATCTTCGTGGCTTGGATGTCGTTTTTCGCAAAAAGTGGTTGCTGCTTGTAGTTATTTAATTGCAGTGTTTCATCAGCTTGTGTCTTGAGCAGCAACCTCTGGAAACGAAGGGCTAAAAACCAGCGCTGCTCTCCAAAATTATCTGGTCCCTTTTAACTTCGTATTTCAGCTGGTTGACTAAAATTCCTTATTTTGGCTGCTGACCCCTTATTTTCGAGGCTGCTGGTCCCTTATTTTCAAATCTGTAAGTTGACAGCTATGGTTACAAGTTGTGTCATTTTTGTTTCAGAAATTACGTTATCCAATTTTAAATTGTCCACGCTACCTGGAACTTCTGAAGGAAACGATGAAATCAAGTGAATTCCAGGCCAAAATTCAACCGTACAAGGTACTTTATGCAGGATTGGGGATGGGTATTGTGTCAGTAATATTTCCACTACAGCCTAGGGTCCAGACATTTCGAACTCTAGTGGGTAATTGCATTACTGTTAGATTAAACCTCAATGTATCAAAACTAGCTAATTTAAAACATGTAGTATTTCTATATGCAAAGACCTATGCATACCAAACAATATACACAGGCCCAGTTCAGATTATCAGTTCAGATGAGTATTTTGCCCACACATTGTGTTCGGATGCCACCTCTTCCTTCCTGTGTTAACCAGGAAATCTTCAGTCAACTATAATCCCTTAATTATTCCAAACTGAGAAATTTATGTTTAGAAAGTTCGGAACAAGCCAGGATCACAAACTGGGTTGCCATACATCCAGAATCTTCCAGACATACCCAGAATACTGCAGTTGGAAACAGTGTCTGGGCAGATATTGGAAAATGTCCAGGAAAATCCATACATATGGCAACCCATGTCTCATGTCGGCAGTGTGATTGATTTTGCCCAAAAAGCTCAACAACTTTCCCCAAAAATGGCCAAGAGCTTTTGTGTCCGGATTTTCACTTTTTGAAATATGGCAACCCTGTCTTAAAACATGCTTGAAGTTGGTTTAAGATCCTGCATTTCCTGTTTATCCACTTTGGGTGGAATGAGAAACTATGGTTAATTAAACTAGGGTTAATTCTGGGATAAATTGTGGTGCACTTTAAAGGGAATAAGGAAACTGCTGTGTACCCAGGCACGAGGCTAAGTTTATATCTCAGCTAGTTATTAAGCCAAGGTATGATCAACTGAAACAAGCCACAGTGTTAGTGCAGAGCCTATGGCTACAATCCTCCACACAGAGTGTAATAATACATAAGATGGATATTAATGTGACTTACCTATAGGGAGAACTGCAGCCTATGAAATCTTAAGTGGCAAGTGACTACATTCCACCCACCTATCCATGCTTAGCAGTGTGCAGAATCATAACCTGTGTGATGAAAATATTAGAAAATCTTGGTGTCTGATTTGCATCTGAAGTATTCGTGTTCTCATTTCTTTTCAGGAATTTATAAAAACCATAGGTTTATATTCAGGATATGACCCTCAAGATCTCACCAATTTGGTCAACTTCAAAATCTGGCATGTACAGGATACTTTATTCTGTGAGGTATTTTTCTCTTTTTAAAAAATCTTTACAGTTTTATTGAGTTCTCCCATCAGACAGGGAGAAAACCCTGACTTATAATTAATTATTCAGTGGCACCTAAGAAAATTAAAAGGAGTGAAGGTGTTCCTATACAAGTGCATAATAGTTAAAGAAAATATGGAATGTTTTGTCTACATATAAATTTTATTTGGCTTAGAAAAGTGATGGGAAGGTGGATATTTTTGCAACTCATTAGAATATTTTGTCAGCTAAAGGTAGGATTTCCAGAGAAAGGTACCAAGTACTGGGGCTGTTCAGATGTAACAGTAAACCATGGTTTGGGAACAGGATAATCTGTGCACACACACCCATGTGTTGCTGATCTACACCTTTCCCTGCTTTCCTAATGGGAGCTGGAGTTCAGCCATAACTGGTAGGTCACAGATTTCCCATCCCTGATTTAGCAGACAAGCACAAACCATAGTTTGCCTTTGCAAATAGAATGGCAAGCTATGGTTTGACATTGAACCAAGACCTGAAGTTGCTATCTTGTAGAGAGCAACGGAAGAAAAGACAGCAGGGAGGTGAAGGAAAGATTGTATGAGCTTGAGTCTTATTACCATCATACCTCGAGTTGAATGTGCTTCAGGTTGTGCGCTTTTGGGTTGCGCTCCGCGTCAACCCGGAAGTAACAGAGCGTGTTACTTCCAGGTTTCGCCACTTGCGCAGACGCTCAAAATAACGTCATGCACATGCGCGGAAGCGGCAAAACGCGACCTGCGCACACGCTGACGCGCCATCGCACCTTACGTTCCATTCAGGATGCGAACGGGGCTCCGGAACAGATCCCGTTCGCATCCCGAGGTACCACTGTATAAGGGCATTACATCTCAACAGACATTTGACATTACATCTCAACAGGTCCAGTCTATGGCACCTCAATCTGAACTGAATGAAAATTTGCTCAGACTTAAAAGCAAGGCCAGAGACAGCAAAAATATAAAGCCAGATAGAGCTCTATTGGCTCCTAAATCACCTGATCCTGCCTGAACGCTTCTGTTCAGACATGATGGCATTAGACTCGCCGTTCTCTCTGCCTTCAAGTTTCCTTAGTAGGTGAAGAGAATAAAGTTGCCAGGCCTTGTTTCCAGACTCCCAAATTTTAGCCTTCCAGAACCTTCCAAGTTTGTATTCCATCTATGAACAGGGGTTATATCAACCATGTAGCTTTCAACAGCTTTTTGTGGCATGGTTTTGGTGCGCAGGAGAGCAAGGTAGAATCCATAGTGTGATTTACTACTTAGAGGGATCCTGCCAGAGTCAGAAAGCAAATCTAAGTGTGACATTGATGGCAGGAGCCCAGAGGTAGAGATGGGTGAGGAAAGAGTTCAGTATGCATTTTAATCTGAATTTATGCAATTTGCACTTCCTGAAACAACACACACACACACACACAGAGAGAGAGAGAGAGAGAAACAATGGCCCAACATGGCAATAAAAAACAGAGCTACAAAATGAGGTATTTCAAAAATAAGAGTAATGTGCTTCTTTCTATTGCAGTCTATTCACAATTTGACACTTCCTGTGTGGGCTACTAAAGAGGTGAGGGCAAAACTGGCTGAGCTGACCGTGTTATCCTTGTCGTCGTTATTTGGGATTTACAAAAGAGAAGAAAAGGCGCGGCTGCAAGGAGGTAACCAAGACCCTTTCACTTGAGGCACCGTGATTGACTTCTCTTGCTTTGCAGCACACTCTAGCTGAAACGAGGCAGGCCTTAGGGCTTGGGTGCTCTTAACTGGTGTAACTGGTACCTTAATTAACAAAAAGCCTTCGTGGGTTAATCAGTGCAAGCCAATTTTAATCAGTGATGGAGAATCTTAACTGGTGGAGCAGTGTGTTGAGGAGCACATGTTCATTTTGTTTCGCTGTTTTATTGTGGCATATGCTGGGCTTATAACTCATCCTTACCTCTCCAGTTGAAGGATGCAGGCTCTGGGACGGGGTGGCTAACTGATGGTCCTCCAGATGTTGTTGAACTCCAACTCCAACCAGTGCCAACCAGCTAGTGGTGAGGGATTATGGGATTTGTATCCCAGAAACATCTGGAGAGCCACAGGATAGTCACCCCATTCCTAGGACAATCCAGGGTGCTATCGAGCCCTAGAGGGCTCCAAATAAGTGGAAATGGACAAACAGGCAAAAAATATTTGATGATAAATGAATAGTTTGAGGAGTAGCTGAGGTGGACTGCGGTGCAATAATCTGGTTTTCAGTGTGGTTATGAAATAGTCTAGTGGTCTGGAGTTTTAAGTTCATACACAGGGTGGATCTACACTCATGGTTTATAACGCTAAGAAAACGTTTCAAAAAGGCCACCACCTATCTGATATCCATTGGAAGGGCGTTCCACAATACTGGGGCTGCTACACTAAAAGCTGCATTTCAACATGGAGCATGCAACAATGCAAGAAGCATCTCCCGTTATGACTGCAGCACTAATATATACAGTGGTACCTCGGGTTAAGTACTTAATTCGTTCCGGAGGTCCGTTCTTAACCTGAAACTGTCCTTAACCTGAAGCACCACTTTAGCTATTGGGGCCTCCCGCTGCCACTGCACCACCGGAGCATGATTTCTGTTCTCATCCTGAAGCAAAGTTCTTAACCTGAAGTAATATTTCTGGGTTAGTGAAGTCTGTAACCTGAAGCATATGTAACCTGAAGCGTATGTAACCCAAGGTACCACTGTATAGGATAAAGCAATCTCCCAGGTTTCCTGGTCCCAGCTCTTAAGGACCAGTACTAAAACATTAAACCTGGCCCAGTACCATGGTAGATCCCTCAGTGTAGATCCCTCAGCACAGATGTTATATGCTGATGATAGGTCCAACAGCTGCTCACCTGGTGAGGCGGAGAAATAGCAATAACCTCCTGGCAGTAACAAGAATGTGTGGGTTAGGGTATTTTTTCGTATGTATTCATATATATTTTCCTACACATTTTTGTGTCTATTTTTCCTCTTCTCTTTTTCTTTGTATCGCTTTATTTCTTTATCATCGAAACCTTTTTGATAAAATTTTCAAGAAAATATTAATACACACACACACACACACACACACACACACACACACACACACAAAGTCAGCAACAACGTTGGGGATGTGTGGTGCACCAGCAGAGACACAAACTGGCACTCCCACCAGGGACCCAGCATCAAACTGGCACTGCGTCACTGCTGCTGGGAAGTTATTGCTGTGGCTCCGCCCCACCTGGTGAACCACTCCTGAACAGGTTGCCCCAGTTAGCATCCTAACTGCCATGTTCTGCTCCAGATGCACCTTCTGAGGCAAGCCCTGGGGCACCCCACATAGAATGCATTTCAGTTTTTAGAAAGCCATGTGGTTTTTAAAATAACTGAGTGAGCAAATTATCAAGTGTCTTTTAACTGCAGCTAAAACATACCATTTGGAACTTGGAAACAGCTTTTCCAGTTTACGGATCTATCACCTATATGCCCAGTAGATTGTGCCAGCTGTTAACACCTCAATGCAAATAACATGATGTAGTATCAAACACCCACACAAACTGAGGCACGAAAGGAAACACTCAGGTGTTGCTTGACCTGAATTTCATCTGACTGTATTAGATGAGCACTCCCATCATTGCACTGACATTTCACGTGCTTTCCTCCTTCAAATTATTGGCTGCGTTCCTAAAGTGCTTACCTTTGGTTGGATCATGTCCCTTCTAGCTTTGCCTTAGTTGTCTTGCAGTACTTATGTTTATATTATTTCATCACACTCGTGATGCTGCAGTAAGTGTATTTATTTCTAAATATCTCATTACAGTGGTACCTCAGGTTACAAATGCTTCAGGTTACAGATGCTTCAGGTTACAGACTACGCTAATCCAGGAATAGTAACTCAGGTTAAGAACTTTGCTTCAGGATGAGAACAGAAATCACACGGTGGCAGCGGGAGGCCCCATTAGCGAAAGTGGGACCTCAGCATAAGAACTGTTTCAGGTTAAGAACAGACCTCCGGAACGAATTAAGTTCTTAACCTGAGGTACTACTGCATCATATATATTTTTTCTAAATCTGTAATTGGCTCAGGAAACATAAATATGTTGTAGTGATGAAAATGAAACAGTCTGTGACTGTTTACATTTAAAATGTAATTTTCTTAAAATGGGAAATTTAAAGTCACATCTTATTGTTGCTGGGGTTTTTTGTTTTTGTTTTGTTTTGTATATAAAAGTATTTCTATATGCCCCTACCCTAAAATATCTGGCTAGTGTACCGCGTTAAAACATAAAACACCATTAAAAAAATAATAAAATACAGATAATCACTAAGGTGACCGGCTAAAACTAAAAATTAAACAGCTACAAAGACCTGTCAGCATTAAAAGATCTTCATGAGAAGCCTGAAACTCAAAAGCGAGGGTGCCTTCTGAGTCAGCATTGGTTCAGCAGTGTTAAAGTAATTTCATTGTCCCCGAAGGGGGCAATGACAATAAAGATATTATTACTATTATTATTATTATTATTATTATTATTATTATTATTATTATTATTATTATTAAATGCCCTGACTTCTAGTTGAGCCCTGTAATGTAAGGGACTGCTTCTTGGGAGAAAAGCAATGACAAACCTAGACAGCATCTTAAACAGCAGAGACATCACCTTGCTGACAAAGGTCCGTATAGTTAAAGCTATGGTTTTCCCAGTAGTGATACATGGAAGTGAGAGCTGGACCATAAAGAAGGCTGATCGCCAAAGAATTGATGTTTTTGAATTATGGTGCTGGAGGAGACTCTTGAGAGTCCCATGGACTGCAAGAAAATCAAACCTCTCCATTCTGAAGGAAATCAGCCCTGAGTGCTCACTGGAAGGACAGATCCTGAAGCTGAGGCTCCAATACTTTGGCCACCTCATGAGAAGAGAAGACTCCCTGGAAAAGACCCTGATGTTGGGAGGAGAAGGGGACGACAGAAGACGAGATGGTTGGACAGTGTTCTTGAAGCTTCCAACATGTGTTTGACCAAACTGTGGGAGGCAGTGGAAGACAGGAGTGCCTGGAGTGCTCTGTTCCCTGGGGTCACAAAGAGTTGGACATCACTAAATGACTAAACAACAACAACAATGTAAGGGACAGTTAGCAGCGGTCCTCTAAATGATTTTAATGATCTCACTGAGATATAAGGGCTTGCACAGCGTCCATTTAGATACACACTGACTTATCATGATCTCTGGGCATAACTATCTATATTCCAGTGAGAATCACAGTTGAAAATAGCACCAGTATTGGACTCACAACTCACCCAGGGCACTTGCTAATTGCATGCTCTCAGTGATTGATGAGTGGATTTGGAATTATATCATATTTATATGTAATCGCTTGAGTGCTTGTTTCCCATGCTATAAGGACATAGCTGCCACTCTTGGCGATTTTTCATTTCAAATAGAAAGAGGCAACAGAAAGACAATCTAGCAAAACTATTCTAGTAACTATTGACAGTTTTTAATTCAAAGCTATAAAACACATCAGATTTGAAGTTAAGTACTGATAAATTCCATTTATTTCAATTTGGAGAAACAGGCTGCATTCCTGTATGCACCTACCTGGGAGTGAGTCCATTGATCTCAGTGGGAGTGAGTCCATTGATCTCAGTGGGACTTACTTCTTGGTAGACATGCACTGTATAGGAATGTGCTTTTAAACATCTGCTTGACCCTCCTGTTGACCAACGAATAACAAGTATTAATTAATTAAACTTGAACACTGCCCTTCATCCGAAGAGCACAGGGCAGCTCACAAGATAAAAATACAAAGCAACAACACAAAATGCATAATATAACAAAAGCAAACCAATATAACCCACCTCTCACAAACACATTATAAAGGACATAGAATGTTTAATCAGCCAAAGCCCTGGTTATAGAGAGACCAATGACAATTTTGGTGGGATGGTGACCCTGTTAATTGCTGGAGATTGCATAATTGGCTAATATATTATTGCCATTCATTGTTATATTGAATCAATTCTTTTTTTGCTCCTTTCTATGCTATCCTGTATAGGAACCTCACAATTTACAGGGCAATCCTAACCTTGACTACTCAAGAGGTCATTCCTCTGTAAATTCAATGGTGCTTACTGCCAGATAAGTGAGATTCAGACTGTAGGTTTAGTACGTAATTTTGCAGTATTTTTTTCTCCATCAATATCAACACTATCTCACTTCTACTAAGGTCTCCTTGTGAAAAATATTCTAGAAAAAATCTCCAGGGCTGCTAAAGGTTCAGAAAAGAGGAAAATGCTCGTCTATTCTGCAGTGAGTATATTTCCCCTAAAAACTTTGGTTGAAGTTGTGGGCATAGTTCGGCTGATCAATCTCAATTGGAATTTACTGTGTAATCCTAGAAAAGCCCACTCTGAAGCAAATCCCATGGAGTTCAATGGGACTTGCTCCCAGGTACGTGGGTATAGGATTATAGCATTAAGCAGTTTAAATCTGTGCAGGATTCTGCACTGCATCAAACTGGCTTTTAAGTTTAAAACCCTGAGATCCTATTCACTTTCTAGCAAACCTGAGACCAAATGTACTTGTCAGAACCTGGTAATGAGAAAACGGGCCTGTCTCTCTCCGTCTCTGTGGATTCAGCTCTACAGCTGCAAATTAAAAGTTTTAAGTGTGCTGTAAAGTGCATTATGGGACGCGGGTGGCGCTGTGGGTAAAACCTCAGCGCCTAGGACTTGCCGATCGCATGGTCGGCGGTTCGAATCCCCGCGGCAGGGTGAGCTCCCGTCGTTCGGTCCCAGCTCCTGCCCACCTAGCAGTTCGAAAGCACCCTTAAGTGCAAGTAGATAAATAGGTACCGCTTTATAGCAGGAAGGTAAACAGCGTTCCGTGTGCTGCTCTGGTGCCAGTTCGCCGGAGCAGCTTCGTCACGCTGGCCATGTGACCCAGACAGCGCTGTCCTCCTGGCCTCTAGAGTGAGATGAGCGCACAACCCTAGAGTCTGTCAAGACTGGCCCGCACGGGCAGGGGTACCTTTACCTTTAAAGTGCATTATACAAATGTGACACTAGATGGTGGTGGTGAGCTATGGCAAATTCTATATATTTTTCAAACTTTTTTTTAAAAAAAAGCATTTTCACAACTTTTTTATATGTGTCTAGATTCTGTCTGTCTGTATCTTTCTGTGTGTGAGAGAGAGAGAGAGAGAAAGAGAGAGAGAGAGGAGAGAAAGATGGAGAATGGGTGAAGGAAGAAGATATGTTATACATTCTCAAGTCTGCTGAACCGTGTTCTGCATCTAGCAATTAATGAAAAGGTTTCAAATTAGCAATATCACCAATAGTTACCTTTAGAAGCTGCCTTCATTCACAAAACTTTACAGATGTATGTTTGGGTTTCTTTTTCACAGCACGACACTACACTTGGTGCCTTGCAGATGGCACTCAATATCTACAACGAAAAGCTGCCACCATATGCAGCTTGCCAGTTTTTTGAACTGTATCAAGAAGATAATGGGCAAGTATTCTATTGTTTCCTCAACAATTGCAACTTTTCCCATTATGTGTGCATTCAAATTCTAAAATTACTGTACATGTACTGTTCCCCTAAAATGCACGAGGCTTAAATCTAGGGCCCAAAATCACAATGGCAACTTTTCAAATTTATTTATTTTTAAATCTCTTAGTGGCTAGTGTGGTTAAAACATGGGCAGCAATATAGATAAATAAGGACAGCCTAAAATATCAGCCACCAAGCTCAGCACCAAACAGGAGTCCTTAGGAGTGTGCGTCAATGTCAGGGCATCTCAACCAAAAAGGGCCTGTCATAGAATCATAGCATTGTAGAGTCAGAAGGGACCCCGAGGGTCATCTAGTCCAACCCCTGGAATGTAGGAATATGCAGCTGTCCCATATGGGGTTCGAACCTGCAACTTTGGCTTTATCAGCACCTTGCTCTGACCACCCGAGCTACCCATGCACTTCTCGCTCACCTCACTTAGGAAGCTGGGGAGGGCAGGAGCTGAAAATGTATTTCTATGAGGAATCTTAATAGCTGGGTACCCCCAAAAACCCATTTAGTTTAACCCTAGACTCATTACAATACAACTGAGAGGTTTTAATTGCCATACATTGCCCAGGTCAAGACTGAGATCTGCTTTTGCCTGTGTGGTATTACAGACTCTGGGTTTAGTTGTTCTCAAATAACTGTGCCTGTCGAGGCCTTTCCATTTCATTCCTGAATAGCACTCCTCATATCGTTATAATTTAACTTATGCTACATTTTCCTTCTTCTTTTTTTCCTTGGTTCTGCAAATCAGAGAGCAAACCGTTGAAATGTATTTTCGGAATCACACTATGAAGGACCCCTATCAACAAACTCTTCCTGGTTGCTCATCTGCGTGTCCCCTGCCAAAGTTTGCTGACCTGGTTTCCCCCATCCTAGTAGACGACTGGGCCAATGCATGCGGGAATGTAGAAAAAAGAAAAGGTATTGTAATTTCCTTAGCTAGCCACACACGATCATCAGTACAGAAATGGCTGAGAGCTGTATATTGGCTATTGTACCAATATGAAAACAGGGCTGGATCTACACTGACCTTTCTAACGTCATTAGAACAATATTAGATATATCTTTCTAAAATGTCACAGGGTGTACTGGTGAATTAAAAAACGTTCCTCCATAGCAATTCAGTTTCCATTACTGCTGGTTCCTGGTTTCTCTGCAGAACCCTTTGGTGTCACATTTGAATAGCACATTACTAATGTTACAAGCAAAACGTAATGTGACCACTACGTTATGAAAAGCATTCCTGAACCCTTCCTTAACGTTATAAACCATGAGTGTAGATCCGCCCCAGATGTGAGCAGTTGATTACTCAAGGCAAAAGTGGCCACCATTTGGACAGTGCTGCTCAAAAAAGCATTGCCAGTTAGTTTTGTTTGCCCTCCAGTGATGTCATCACATCGACAAACATGATTGGCTGTGTTGCACTGTGATTTCATCTTGTTTCATTGTATAGTTCCCCAACTGGCTGGTGACCACCCAGAAAATGCAGTAATCAGAAGCCACAAAAGGGGGGCTAATTGTGGCAGCAGGCAGGAGAGGAAAAGCAACAATAAATATGAGTGAGAAATCACACGTGGATGTCACAATTTGGGGGAGAAGAGGCAATATCGTTAGGTCAAAAATAGTGTTATGAGTTTGGAGGGAGGGGAGAGCAGGCTCTATGCCGAGACCATTATAATCCCTGGATCAAGCAAGTGTTAAAATATAAGCCAGGCTACCTTCATGATGGGATGCGGGTGGCGCTGTGGGTTAAACCACAGAGTCTAGGACTTGCCGATCAGAAGGTCGGCGGTTCGAATCCCCATGACAGGGCGAGCTCCCGTTGCTCGGTCCCTGCTCCTGCCAACCTAGCAGTTCGAAAGCACGTCAAAGTGCAATTAGAGAAATAGGTACCGCACCGACGGGAAGGTCAACGGCGTTTCCGTGTGCTGCTCTGGTTCGCCAGAAGCAGCTTAGTCATGCTGGCCACATGTACGCCGGCTCCCTCGGCCAATAAAGCGAGATGAGCGCCGCAACCCCAGAGTTGGTCATGACTGGACCTAATGGTCAGGGGTCCCTTTACCCTTTATATTTTTACCTTCATGATGAGGTGATCGCCTGGGAGATGAGCCATTAAGGGGAGCAAAGGAAAGGGGCTCTGTGCGAGATGGCAAATTGATGGGGCCCCTCCCTCAACTTGCAGTAGTTAGAAAGACGAGAACAGAGAGTGCAGGAATGTGAACTAAAAGAAAAGCAGCAAGCTGAAGAGAGAGTCAGAGCAATGTCTGATTTCTGTTTGAATTCAAGACTGCAGTTATGGGAGAAATGAACCTATTAGGGTGTTAATGCTGTGAACCCCTCCATTGTAGGCTCAGGTTGAATATATGTGTAAATAAACTATATATCATAAAGACACCAGAGTCTCTGCTGTGCCGCGTTCCGAAGGAAACATAAACCCTAGGTAAGCGCCTGGAACCCCGGGAATCTCACACCACTCGGAGATTGGGGTGGCATGCAACAATACATATGAAACCTTTTTTAAATATGTAACCTATTTTTAATAACATCTATATTTTAATCATGACTCTCGAGCCAGGCCATGTGATCAAAATGCACTATAAAATGGGCAGATTCTTCTGCAAAAATGTGTCCATTAGGTATACAGAAATATGTTTATCAATAGAAATCCACACGAAAATGCTGACAGGTTTTTATCAGGATTAAAAAACAACAACACGTTTTAAAAATTGCTGCAGAAGTGTGGAGAGCTGAATTTAAACCTGGAAAAATGAGAACCTGAAAGAAGTGAAACTCATAGTTCCATCCACCCCGAACTGATTTTCTTACCACTTGCACAATCTTGGTAGCTGGACTGGGGGGGGGGGGGCAAACGCCAGGTGCAGCACCTGTTTGTCCCTGCAGTTTCTCATCCAGCCTGATTCTGAGCCCTCTTCTCCCGATATCAGGCATTGGGCTACACAATCTACAGTTTACCAATTCTAGGGCTGTCTCAGAGCCTTTAACATAACTTACCTAAAATAGGCATTTTGCTGCCACAAAATCCGAAAGCCAAGGAAGGGGAAGATGAAAAGGATGAGGGGATAAGTAAGAATATTGCAATAGCCTTTTAATTGTTTCTTACAGGAAAATGTTCCCAAGAAAATGGACAGGCTTTGTGAAAGAAAGAAAGAAAGAAAGAAAGAAAGAAAGAAAGAAAGAAGATGCCTAACTGGAAAGAAGCAAGATGGAAGAGTAAACTGAGCTTCTGGAACACCTTGAAATGTGATGCTGCACTCAACAAATCCCAAATGTAAGGATCTCTTTTTAAAGGCTGCATTGGATTAATAATAATAATAATAATCCCGCTGCCTGATAACACTTCAACAATAAAGATTGCTTTAAATAAAGAACTGGGATTTTGGAGTTCACCTATTTCAATTGCCATCTGCTAGAGTTTGGATGGGCAGCAGGATTTTCCTTGTGTAGCTGGTTGTTGTTGTTTTAATGCCAGGCTGCTTCTAGGTCACTTGGGAGACGCTGTGTCTCCTTGCCCTCTTCCAGCCGAGAGCAGGGGTGTTTGGTCCAGTGTGTCGTTTCTGAACAAGTGGCTTCCATGTGGGGAAGGACATTCATGTGGGTTCTGCTGCAGAGTGTGGGAAGGCAGCAGGAGAGATCAGGCGGGAAAGCCACTTTGAGAAGGAGCACCCTGCACCCCTAACTTCTCCTGGGAAGATACAGTCAGCCCAGGACGTCCATCTTCTCTCCTCCTAGGCCTTTTCACTGCTTCTCCTTCTTGCTACCCAACCTCTTTCTTCCTGCCTCTGCTCATCCAACACCCCACCCTCGGACAGTCCTGGATCACTCTGGGTCACCTCACCTGACCCACAGGAATCTGGGGCTGCCTCCATCTGCTTCAGCTGAACTATGGATCCCCCAGAATAGGCCCCATTCAGTTCAGGATTCAGCCCAGTCTGATGCACAACCACCATGTACATCTTACTAGTGATATAAATATTTGCATCCAGCCATCTGTTACATGACAGGCACTGAAACTGCCTGGTCTCCCTGTACAGACAACATCACTTCTGACTCCCTGTGTTCAGTTTCTGCCAAGGGCTAACGTCAACATGGTCCACTGATGGTTGGCTCTGCTTTGGCAATGTGATGTACCTGAGCTTTTTAACATTCTCTTGCTCAGTGAACACTTAATCTATGAAGCTAATGGTATTGTACTGTGCTGATGTCCTCATTGACTGACCATGCTGTAGAAGTTTGAAGTTTGATGCATGCTGCTGTCACTATTTTTTGTGACAGCAGCCACCCTCCTCCTCTCCTACAAAGCCATGGATTGCTGATTGGTCCAGGGTATTGTTTTTTTGTTATTATTTATTTAATTGATACTCAAAAAAAGAAAAAAAACAAGACAAGAATACAAACAGAACAGTAATAAAGACAATATTAGTTACAAATCAATAAAGCAAAAAGCAATCCTTGAACTATAGTCCCGACCTCCCATCCAGTCCTTGTTTCAGTTATCTATTATTTGTTGCCAAGAATAGCAAGTCCGACTGCTTCCTCTGATCCAGTATCCAACTCCTGAAGTCCGTGCAGGCCCGACAGGGCGGCTTCTTCTTATTCGGTTCGGCGGCCGGCAGAGGCTGCCCCTCCGTGGGTTTTTCAGCCCCAGCCCTCGAGGCGGAGAAGGGGAAAGGGAAAGCGGACGCCGGTCGGGACGTACTGGGGCTGGGCGCCGCCATGTTGGGTGCGCGCAAAGCATGCTTGGCCAGAAGGGGCCCGCCCATTCGAGGGAGTCTGAGAGTGGTTGTCAATGGCAACTCCAGTAGGCCGCTTCCCCTTTTCCTCTTTACGCTGGAGTCCTCTTTTGCTTGCCACGCCTGCGGGCTCTCTTCTGGCCAACGCTGCCAATGACAGATCTCAAAAACCTGGGGTCGGTGAGATTCGGATATCGCAGCACCTTGCGCCTGCTGGACCTCCTGAGCGGAGCGGGTTGTGTCTTGCTCCTCGTGAAGTAGGGTGAAATGTGAGGAGTGTTGCAAGCCGGTGCAGAGGCAGAAGGTCTGGCCGAGATGGTAGAGCACGGCTTCTCTGCCAGGGGCGTCTTCCTAACCCAGTGGAACACCAGTATCATACGCCTCTTGGATGGGTTGGACATGCTGGCTGAAGAAGATGCTGGAGGCCCAAAGACCAGGGTGACTTCAAAGCGGCGGATGCAGCAGGCAGTTCCCTATCAATGGGGCCAAATCCAAGCAAATGTTAGCTCCCGTCCTGTTAAATCAATCCAGCAATTAGGAATGTTAAATAAGGAATTAATTCCTCAGGCAGTATGCAAAGACTCTATGTGGCTTTTCAATAGCTGGGAGCTCCCAACTACTGCCACTGTTGACAGCCTGTTGCCCCTTAAATCTACTTGAATGGGTTATGTCACAATGGTTCCTTAAGCCTTCATCAGGTGTTTGTGAGCATGAAAATGCTGTTGGGAGTTTCAGCAATGAAGGCTCAGGCATAACACACTGTTTGAAAGTCTGAACATTTCCTCTTTTTATAAAAAAACACCAAATTTATATACCACTTTTAGAATTTATATACAAATTATTAGGAGAGTAAGTTAAAAATATACTGTAGTTTATTCACTTATAAGCTACTTTACATACTGTATTCCTTCTTACACTTCTATCCCACCTTTCCTCCACAGAACATATACACTTCTGCCTCCACCTTCTCCATTTTATCCCGACAGCAATATTGTGAGCTAGGGCCATAGCTCAGTGGTAGAACAACTGCTTAGTATGCAGAAAGCATCAGGTTCAGTCCCCAGCATCTCCTGGTGGGAATGGGAGAGATCTTGCCTGAAATCTTTTTATTAATGGGCAATGTCACAGGATCAATGTCACAGGTTTTGCGGCCTAGTCGAGCCCGCACCACTCTCCCGGTGCCCCCCCCCCCCGCCGTAATAGCAAGCAGGCCGCGGCCTTGCTGGAGTCCCGCGCCGCCCGCCTGGGTAGGAAGGGGCACCGGGCAGCTGACGGTGGGAAGCGATGCCGCCCCCCCACCGCCCAAATGCAAGCAGCCCGCAGCTGGGGCCCAGCTGGGGCCCACACCACCGCTGGCCATCACAAAAGGCTGGTAGGCCGACCTAGCGGCCTACTCAGGGGCCGTGCTGCCCACTCGGGCTGGCAGCGCCCTGGGCAAGCAGATGCCGGTGGAGGAGCCAGCTCCCCCTCCCCCCGCTGCCAGGGAAAAGCTCCAAAAAAGGCCACAACGGGCCTAACCAAGTACGCAAAATGCGGCCTAGCAAATCCCCCCCCCCCCAGGCAAAAGTAAAGAAGGCCGGTTACTTACCTCAGTCCGGGCGCCTGGACACGCTCCTGATCTTGATCCTGATCCTGGAAGGAAGAAAGGCAAAAGAGGCTTGAGCCCAGGAGTCAGCCTCTTTTCCTTTTCGCCTTAGGTCATCCATTGTCCTCTCTGGCCAAGGACAGGTCAAAGGCCAGCTCAAGCAGGTGGGTGGCACCCGCCCAGGTGAGCCTCGCTTGGTGCCGCAAACCCCGTCCATCTGCGGGAAGGGAGGGCAGATATTGTAATGATAAATACTTAGTTCCTGGGCCATGTCACAGGCTCACACCCTATTCATATCTTAAATGTGCCCTTAAGACAGGATTTGTGAGGAAAGAGACAATGGGGAGGTTTCCCACTTTGACCTTGCAGAGAAAACATTTACTCAGTTTAGGAATCAAAATGGTTCCAGGTTGGTCTTCCTGTACTGTGCTTGGTTGGTACGCTTATGAACATTACCATATATCTAAGACCATAAAATTCCTATCACAGTAGTGTCCTTCCTTTTAGAGAAAAATCATGGGGCACATCCTCCTAAGTCCTGGCATCTGCCGTGTGAATTTATTGTATGGACTGCAAATTCTTTTAGTTTGCTTGTTTCCTTTGGATTATACGTACAGGCTATAATAACTGCACTTGTTACCATCCACATGAATGTTACGATCATGTATGTTTTAAAAAATATTTTATATGTAAAAGAAGAAATGGTTTAAAATTATTTACATACAAGCTTTTTTTTAATGGAAAAACACATTTGCATGACAATCAGAGGTTGAGACCCTGGAAATTGGCAGAGTGAGTGGAAGTAATTGGGAACACTTCCAGTGCTTAATTACTGCATGATAGCCTGCTGTTAAAAGCTTGGGAATACAGCCAACGACAATGAAAAGTGGCAGTCCAATGCAGAATTAGTATTTATCTATAAACACATCGAAGGCACGTTAGAGTTGTTTTATCCCAGTTTCTTAATGATGATCACTGACCATGATAACAAAGGTTAGATTTTCAGAGGAAATTTTTCTAAGAAAATGCCTGAGATTTTTCATTTTCTCTCCCCAAAAGAGAAAAGTCCACTTTGCAGAATTTTCTCTTAGAATCATAGAATCATAGAGTTGGAAGAGACCACAAGGGCCATCGAGTCCAACCCCCTGCCAAGCAGGAAACACCATCAGAGCACTCCTGACATATGGTTGTCAAGCCTCTGCTTAAAGACCTCCAAAGTAGGAGACTCCACCACACTCCTTGGCAGCAAATTCCACTGTCGAACAGCTCTTACTGTCAGGAAGTTCTTCCTAATGTTTAGGTGGAATCTTCTTTCTTGTAGTTTGGATCCACTGCTCCGTGTCCGCTTCTCTTACTACTCTCCACCATTTTTGTGACAGCAGCCACTCTCCTCCTCTCCTATAAAGCCATGGATTGCTGATTGGTCCAGGGTATTGCTTTTTATTATTATTTATTTAATTGATACTCAAAAAAAGAAAAAAACAAGACAAGAATACAAACAGAACAGTAATAAAGACAATATTAGACAATATTCCAACTCCTGAAGTCCGTGCAGGCCCGACAGGGCGGCTTCTTCTTATTCAGTTCGGCGGCCGGCAGAGGCTGCCTCTCCGCAGGATTTTCAGCCCCGGCCGTCGAGGCGGAGAATGGGAAAGGGAAAGCGGACGCCGGTCGGGACGTGCTGGGGCTGGGCACCGCCATGTTGGGAGCGCACAAAGCATGCTTGGCCAGAAGGGGCCCGCCCATTCGAGGGAGTCTGAGAGTGGTTGTCAATGGCAACTCCAGTAGGCCGCTTCCCCTTTTCCTGTTTACGCTGGAGTCCTCTTTTGCTTGCCACGCCTGCGGGCTCTCTTCTGGCCAACGCTGCCAATGACAGATCTCAAAAACCTGGGGTCGGTGAGATTCGGATATCGCAGCACCTTGCGCCTGCTGGACCTCCTGAGTGGAGCGGGTTGTGTCTTGCTCCTCGTGAAGTAGGGTGAAATGTGAGGAGTGTTGCAAGCCGGTGCAGGGGCAGAAGGTCTGGCCGAGATGGTAGTGCACGGCTTCTCTGTTAGGAGCGTCTTCCTAACCCAGTGGAACACCAGTATCATACGTCTCTTAGATGGGTTGGACATGCTGGCTGAAGAAGATGCTGGAGGCCCAAAGACCAGGATGACTTCAAAGCAGAGAACACAGCAGGCAGTTCCCTATCAATGGGCCAAATCCAAGCTAATGTTAGCTCCAGTCCTGTTAAATCGATCCAGCAATTAGGAACGTTAAATAAGGAATTAATTCCTCAGGCAGTATGCAAAGACTCTATGTGGCTTTTCAATAGCTGGGAGCTCCCAACTACTGCCACTGTTGACAGCCTGTTGCCCCTTAAATCTACTTGAATGGGTTATGTCACAATGGTTCCTTTAGCCTTCATTAGGTGTTTGTGAGCATGAAAATGCTGTTGGGAGTTTCAGCAATGAAGGCTCAGGCATAACATACTGTTTGAAAGTCTGAACATTTCTTCTTTTTTTATTTAACAAAATTTATATGCCACTTTTATAATTTATATACAAATTATTAGGAGAGTAAGTTAAAAATATACTGTAGTTTATTCACTTATAGGCTAGTTTACATACTTTATTCCTTCTTACACTTCTATCCCACCTTTCCTCCACAGAGCATATACACCTCTGCCTCCACCTTCTCCATTTTATCCCGACAGCAATATTGTGAGCTAGGGCCATAGCTCAGTGGTAGAACAACTGCTTAGCATGCAGAAGGCATCAGGTTCAGTCCCCAGCATCTCCTGGTGGGACTGGGAGAGATCCTGCCTGAAATCTTTTTATTAATGGGCAATGTCACAGGCTGAATGTCACAGGTTTTGCGGCCTAGTCGAGCCCGTGCCACCCTCCCGGTGCCCCCCCCCCGCCGTAATAGCAAGCAGGCCGCGGCCTTGCTGGAGCCCTGCACCACCCGCCTGGGTAGGAAGGGGCACCGGGCAGGCGGTGGTGGGAAGCGATGCCGCCCCCCCACCGCCCAAATGCAAGCAGCCCGCAGCTGGGGCCCAGCTGGGGCCCACACCACCGCTGGCCATCACAAAAGGCTGGTAGGCCGACCTAGCGGCCTACTCAGGGGCCGTGCTGCCCACTCGGGCTGGCAGCGCCCTGGGCAAGCAGATGCCGGTGGAGGAGCCAGCTCCCCCTCCCCCCGCTGCCAGGGAAAAGCTCAAAAAAAGGCCACAACGGGCCTAACCAAGTACGCAAAATGCGGCCTAGCAAATCCCCCCCCCAGGCAAAAGTAAAGAAGGCTGGTTACTTACCTCAGTCCGGGCGCCTGGACACGCTCCTGATCTTGATCCTGATCCTGGAAGGAAGAAAGGCAAAAGAGGCTTGAGCCCAGGAGTCAGCCTCTTTTCCTTTTCGCCTTAGGTCATTCATTGTCCTCTCTGGCCAAGGACGGGTCAAAGGCCAGCTCAAGCAGGTGGGTGGCACCTGCCCAGGTGAGCCTCGCTCGGTGCCGCAAACCCCGCCCACCTGTGGGGAAGGGAGGGCAGATATTGTAATGATAAATACTTAGTTCCTGGGCCAGGTCACAGGCTCACACCCTATTCATATCTTAAATGTGCCCTTAAGACAGGGTTTGTGAGGAAAGAGCTTGGGAATACAGCCAACGGCAATGAAAAGTGGCAGTCCAATGCAGAATTAGTATTTATCAATAAATACATTGAAGGCACGTTAGAGTTGTTTTATCCCAGTTTCTTAATGATGATCACTGACCATGATAACAAAGGTTAGATTTTCAGAGGAAATTTTTCTAAGAAAATGCCTGAGATATTTCATTTTCTCTCCCCAAAAGAGAAAAGGCCACTTTGCAGAATTTTCTCTTACTACTCTCCACCATTTTTGTGACAGCAGCCACCCTCCTCCTCTCCTACAAAGCCATGGATTGCTGATTGGTCCAGGGTATTGCTTTTTATTATTATTTATTTAATTGATACTCAAAAAAAGAAAAAAAACAAGACAAGAATACAAACAGAACAGTAATAAAGACAATATTAGACAATATTCCAACTCCTGGAGTCCGTGCAGGCCCGACAGGGCGGCTTCTTCTTATTCAGTTCGGTGGCCGGCAGAGGCTGCCTCTCCGCAGGATTTTCAGCCCCAGCCGTCGAGGCGGAGAAGGGGAAAGGGATAGCAGACGCCGGTCGGGACGTGCTGGGGCTGGGCGCCGCCATGTTGGGTGCACGCAAAGCATGCTGGGCCAGAAGGGGAAAAAGGAGGCTCAGAGTGGTTGTCAATGGCAATTCCAGTAGGCTGCTTCCCCTTGTCCTGTTTACGCTGGAGTCTTCTTTGGCTTGCCACGCCTGCGGGCTCTCTTCCGGCCAACGCTGCCAATGACAGATCTTAAAATCTTGGTATCGGTGAGATTCGGGAATCGCAGCACCTTGCGCCTGCTGGACCTTCTGAGCGGAGCGGGTTGTGTCTTGCTCCTCGTGAAGTAGGGCGAAATGTGAGGAGTGTTGCAAGCCGGTGCAGAGGCAGAAGGTCTGGCCGAGATGGTAGAGCACGGCTTCTCTGTCAGGGGCGTCTTCCTAACCCAGTGGAACACCAGTATCATACGTCTCTTAGATGGGTTGGACATGCTGGCTGAAGAAGGTGCTGGAGGCCCAAAGACCAGGGTGACTTCAAAGCGGAAGACGCAGCAGGCAGTTCCCTTTCAATGGGGCCAAATGCAAGCAAATGTTAGCTCCCGTCCTGCTAAATCTATCCAGCAATTAGGAACGTTAAATAAGGAATTAATTCCTCAGGCAGTATGATAAGACTCTATGTGGCTTTTCAATAGCTGGGAGCTCCCAACTACTGCCACTGTTGACAGCCTGTTGCCCCTTAAATCTACTTGAATGGGTTATGTCACAATGGTTCCTTTAGCCTTCATCAGCAGTTTGTGAGCATGAAAATACTGTTGGGAGTTTCAGCAATGAAGGCTCAGACATAACACACTGTTTGAAAGTCTGAACATTTCCTCTTTTTTAAAAAAATTACCAAATTTATATACCACTTTTATAATTTATATACAAATTATTAGGAGAGTAAGTTAAAAATATTTGTTGTTGTTGTTTAGTCGTTTAGTCGTGTCCGACTCTTCGTGACCCCATGGACCAGAGCACGCCAGGCACTTCTGTCTTCCACTGCCTCCCGCAGTTTGGTCAAAAGTTAAAAATATACTGTAGTTTATTCACATAGGCTAGTTTACATACTTTATTCCTTCTTACACTTCTATCCCACCTTTCCTCCACAGAGCATATACACCTCTGCCTCCACCTTCTCCATTTTATCCTGACAGCAATATTGTGAGCTAGGGCCATAGCTCAGTGGTAGAACAACTGCTTAGCATGCAGAAGGCATCAGGTTCAGTCCCCAGCATCTCCTGGTGGGACTGGGAGAGGTCCAGCCTGAAATCTTTTTTTTAAAATTATTATTATTTTATTAAAGATTTCCTTGTTTTACAGAAGTATGTGTAATGTCTCTTGTATTTTTTCCATGTAACATTTTTACAAATCAGTTTCATTTGTTGAGACATTGGGGGGGGGGGAGGTGTGGAGGGGGGAAGATGGGGGGGTCGGGTGGCGATGTTTCTATTTTGCTTAATGTATGTAGGTTTTCATGTCAGCGCTGTTCGTGCAGGTTCTCTGCTGTTCAGTTGTGTTTCTTTGGTGGTGAGAGAGGTTGGAGTTGGCCTAGGCCCTAGGGTGTGGTTGTTTGTTTGTGATTGGCTGTGGTGATCTTTGTTTTCGTGTGTGAGTGGGGTGGGTGGGTGTTTTGGATCAGGTTAGCCATATGGATTTGTATGCTGTTGGTGGATTATTGTCATTGTCTTGTTGGGCTGTATATGTGATAAAGGGGAGCCATACCGGGGTGAAGGTGTCTTCTTCTATTTGTTCCCATGTCAGTTTCAGTTTATTGGTTAATTTTTCCAGTAGGGCTGTTTCCTATACTATTTGGTACCATTGGTCTATGCTTACTCCTGACAGGTCTCTCCAGTGTCTGGTTATGGTGTTTCTGGCTGCTGAAAGTTCATTTTGCAGGGCTGTGAAGCCGCTTGTCCCTTGCAGAAGTTTAAAGAACTGGTTTCTCCTGTTGTACCAGAGGAATGGCAAGCAGAATGTGACAGTTAATGTAGGACGGCATCGTAAATGAGAGGTAAGATAGGGTTGAAACAAACACGTGTAAAATGGATGTTTCATCTTTCAACATCCCAGCTTGACCTTCCTCTCAAAATCATAATAACTAGAGGGGCTGGACTGTTTGAGGTTCGAGGCTTTAGGAATGCAGCTTCCACCCCCCACCTTCATCCTGTTCCACCCTCGAGACACTGGAAAGCAGACTGCCCTGTTATCCTGGGAACTGTAGTTCGTTAAGGCTGTCGGGAATTGTAGCTTTGTGAGGGGTAAAATGCAATTCCCAGTGTACTTTGGAGGACGTCATTGTTGGGAGGAAAGCTACAACAATTGTAATATGTTATCTAAAAAGGGAATGAAGTGGAAGACATAAAGGCAGCCTATTCTTCCTCCTTACTGATTCCTACTTTTTAGCAAATACTTATTGGTAAAAAATTTCACTTCCTTTCAGGCTTCAATTCCTTCATGCATCTTCTCCAAGTTTATTTGGAGTCAGTATGTTAACTAGTGTTGATTTCTTCTTAAGCAATTTCTGTTACCCTCTTTGCCACAAGTACTTTCCAGGTAGTTAACAAAATGCAAGAAGTACCTTTGCCACCCCAGTTATCCTTAAACAACCCTATGAGGTGGGCTAGACTGTGTGGCTGCCCCAAGGTGAGTCAGTGTGCTTCATGGAAAAGTGGATTTGAACCCAGGTCTCCCTGGTCCTAGTCCTGCACGGTAACCGATACGTCACCCTGGCTTTCATGTACTATAGATGGACATAGATCTAAAAGGAATGCACATGTATACATAACATATATAATGACTATCTGCATATTTCCCAAATATATGTTTCTAAATATTGGCAGTGTTTTTGACCTTTCTGGATGTTGCTGTTATCTCTCATCTTCTACCAGGATGAAAAGGAAAGTCAAATAAAGGGCAAATCAGCAAATTAACATCCTCAGGAAGGAAACTGGAGAGCAAATAAGTTGTGGGACACCAGAAGCAATACATGACTGTTGGTGCTTTCATGCAGTCCTCCTCATCAACATTTTCTTCTTCCCAGTGATGATTCTAATCAAATAAAAATCAGGCAAATAGTTGCAATAAATTAGTTTGAGCAAACACCACCAAATGCCACATCATTTGCAAGTTAATGTGTATTTATACGCTGCTGAACTGTAAATTCTTCGGGTTGGGAAAGCGTCTGGGGGTTGGGGGGAAACAAGGATCTTTTTTGCAACGTTACTGACACATATAAGGGTTAGGATAAAGCATTCCCAAGTGCTACTGAGCTTAATAATAATAATAATAATAATATATTTATACCCCACCCTTCTGGCTGGGTTTCCCCAGCCTCTCTGGGCGGCTCCCAACATAATATTAGAAACACGATAAAACATCAGACATTAAAAACTTCCCTAAACAAGTTTGCCTTCAGATGTCTTCTCAAAGTCAGATAGATGTTTATGTCATGTGACAAAGACATATGAGAGCAGAAGCAGCAAAGCAAAGCAGCAAAATTTCATGCACAAATCCTGTATTCTTCAAGCACTGCTTTCATTTATCGAGCTGTTGGATCGGCCAGAAGGTTTGAATTCTGACAACTCATCTAGTGTAGTAAACAATGACATAGGCGCCGACTCCATGGGGCTTGAGGGGGCCCGAGCCCCCTCAAAAATTCGTTTGGGGGGGCTCAGCCCCCCCAATAATCTCGGGCGGCGGTGGGCGCGTCCGCGGCTTTTATAGGGCGCCCGGCGCGCACCAGCTCGATAACGGGCACCGGCACGGCGGGGGGCGCCGGGCCGGGGGAGGGGGGCGGCCGGCCTGTCTCCTTGGCAACCCCATTGAGCAGCGCCGGCTCCCCCGGGAGGGCCATCCCCCCGCGCCGCCGATCGCCAACACCGCCGACGCTGTGGCTGCCCGAGCCCGAGCCCGAGCCCGAGCCTGAGCCCGACCCGGAGCCCGAGCCCGAGCCTGAGCCTGAGCCCGACCCGGAGCCCGAGCCCAAGCCCGACCCGGAGCCCGAGCCCAAGCCCGTCAGTCAGTCAGGAAGGAGAAATGGGGAGGGAGACGAGGGAGGAAAATTGCGCGCAGGGTGAAGAAAGGAGAAGGGCGAACGAGGCGAGCTTCCAACCCAAAAAAGGGCTGGAAGACTGGGAGGATGAAGGATCGGGAAAGAAAGCGACGCCTTCCCCGCCCGCGACGTTGCCCGCTTGTCATTGGCAGCGCAGCGGGCGCCCAGAGGGGCTGGGCACCGGCGCAGGGCCGCTCCACAGCCGCGGAGGACAGCTGCGCGGCTAGCAAGGTGCGCCGCGTAGAGCGCGGCCCTTGTGTGGCCCGGTGGCCAGGCAAGCTCGTGCGGGGACCCCCATGCGAATCTAAGACGGGAGAAGAGGGCAGAGCAAAGGGGGTCCCTTCCCCAACCTCTGGCTCTGAGACTTCCCTGTGCCCCAGAAAAGCGAAAGGATTTTCTCTTCTTCTTTTTTTATAAATATTTTATTAAGTTTTCAAATACAAAGTTAGAAACATACACTGAAGAAAAAAGTAAAAGAACAACAAAAAGAAAAAAAGAAAAAGAAGAAAAGAAAACCAACCATTCAACACATTTTTTATATAACTAACTGGACTTCCTCGCATCTCCCTTACCCTGCATTCTTTATAATAAAGATATCAGCAAATTATTACCTTGTTTCGTACCTTATTTTGTACTTTTCAAATACTATACCTCTAAATTTAACATACTTTTCATCAGTTACTTATATCTTAAATTAAACATAGTATTACCTTAGATTTTGACCTTTTCTTACTTAAAATATAATTTCCTGTTTCCCAAATCTAATTGCTGAAGCTATAGTTTCCGAATCGTGTAAATTTTTAACATTCATACAACTTATATTGTTTTTGTAAATAGTCCTTAAATTTTTTCCAGTCCTCTTCCGTTGTTTCTTCTCCCAAATCTCGGATTCTGCCAGTCATTTCAGCCAGTTCCATGTAGTCCATCAATTGCGTCTGCCACTCTTCCAGTGTGGGCAAATCTTGTGTCTTCCAATATTTTGCGATAAGTATTCTTGCTGCTGTAGTTGCATACATAAAGAAAGTTCTATCCTTCTTTAACACTTTCTGGCCAACAATGCCCAAGAGGAAGGCCTCTGGTTTCTTGGGAAAGGTATACTTAAATACCTTTTTTAACTCATTATAGATCATTTCCCAGAAGGCCTTCACTTTTGGACAAGTCCACCAGAGGTGAAAGAATGTCCCTTCAGCCTCCTTACATTTCCAGCATTTATTATCAGACAGGTGATATATTTTTGCAAGCTTGACTTGGGGTCATGTACCACCTATAAATCATTTTCATAATATTTTCCTTCAAGGCATTACATGCCGTGAATTTCATTCCGGTGGTCCATAACCTTTCCCAGTCCTCAAACATGATGTTATACCCAATATCCTGAGCCCATTTTATCATGGCTGATTTGACTGTCTCATCCTGAGTGATTTTCTCTTCAACCTGCCCTCCATCCTCTTGCGGAAAACTCTTTGCCTGCCCTGCCCGTATCTCGTTTTTGCTTTTTAATTCCACACACGCACCCTTCGGACTTCGTGGCAATCGGGCGTGCGGGTGCGTTTCCTAAGAGAGTGAGGACCCCCGCCTCCTCCCCACCTGCTCCCTTGCCAGCCAGCCAGCCGCGCGCCCTAGCCGGAGAGCCCCGGCCATCCCCGTCGCGCAATTGGCTGGATCTCCCTTCAGCAGGCTGTGCTCACAACTCGGCCCAGGGACCCCCAGCAGCGGATCTCCGGCTCAGCTGAAGAATCCGGCAACAAGCCCCCTCCTCCCCAATCGCTCCGCCGAAATACGCTCCAAAACCCCCCAGATAGGCCGCCGGCCGCCAAGTCTAGTGGCGCCCTGAGCGAGGGTCTCTCCCCAACACCGCCACCTCGAACTGCGTTCTCCCGGCTAGCCGAGCGAACCAGCGGCAGGACCCCGGTATGGGCCCCCCCCAATATTTTTTATAAGTCGGCGCCCCTGAACAATGAATACAGGTCATTTATGGGGGGTGGGGCGGGGGGCAGGCGATCTGCCAGCAACAATAAAGGAAAAAAATTGGGAAAGGAGGACTGTGCTACCAGGACAATTTGTACAGGATCTCAGCTTATCACTGCGGCTCTGTTCAGTTCCTACAGCTTTGAAGTGCCTGATCCCATGCCAGCTGCAAAGGCTGTTCCAGCTCCCTCCTCCCTATGTCAAAGAAGATGTGTGGGTGGGGAGAGAAACATTATTGCATGACACCCCAATCCCTGAGTGGAGTGAGATTCCAGGGATTCCAGACACTTTCCCAGACACTGTGTAGATGAAGGGAACACAGTGGATGTAGCCTACCTTGATTTCAGCAAGGCATTCAACAAGGTGCCCCATGATATTCTTGTAAAGAAGCTGGTAAAATGCGGTCTTGACTATGCTACCACTCAGTGGATTTGTAACTGGCTGACTGACCGAACCCAAAGGGTGCTCATCAATGGTTCCTCTTCATCCTGGAGAAGAGCGACTAGTGGGGTGCCACAGGGTTCTGTCTTGGGCCCGGTCTTATTCAACATCTTTATCAACGACTTGGATGATGGACTCAAGGGCATCCTGATCAAATTTGCAGATGACACCAAACTGGGAGGGGTGGCTAACACCCCAGAGGACAGCATCACACTTCAAAACGACCTTGACAGATTAGAGAACTGGGCAAAAACAAACAAAATGAACTTTAACAGGGAGAAATGTAAAGTATTGCACTTGGGCAAAAAAAACGAGAGGCACAAATACAAGATGGGGGACACCTGGCTTGAGAGCAGTACATGTGAAAAGGATCTAGGAGTCTTGGTTGACCACAAACTTGACATGAGCCAACAGTGTGACGTGGCAGCTAAAAAAGCCAATGCAATTCTGGGCTGCATCAATAGGAGTATAGCATCTAGATCAAGGGAAGTAATAGTGCCACTGTATTCTGCTCTGGTCAGACCTCACCTGGAGTACTGTGTCCAGTTCTGGGCACCATAGTTCAAGAAGGACACTGACAAACTGGAACGTGTCCACAGGAGGGCAACCAAAATGGTCAAAGGCCTGGAAACGATGCCTTATGAGGAACGGCTAAGGGAGCTGGGCATGTTTAGCCTGGAGAAGAGGAGGTTAAGGGGTGATATGATAGCCATGTTCAAATATATAAAAGGATGTCATATAGAGGTGGGAGAAAGGTTGTTTTCTGCTGCTCCAGAGAAGCGGACACGGAGCAATGGATCCAAACTACAAGAAAGAAGATTCCACCTAAACATTAGGAAGAACTTCCTGACAGTAAGAGCTGTTCGACAGTGGAATTTGCTGCCAAGGAGTGTGGTGGAGTCTCCTCCTTTGGAGGTCTTTAAGCAGAGGCTTGACAACCATATGTCAGGAGTGCTCTGATGGTGTTTCCTGCTTGGCAGGGGGTTGGACTCGATGGCCCTTGTGGTCTATTCCAACTCTATGATTCTATGATTCTATTCTATGATTCCCAGGGTTCATGTTTCCTTCAGAATGAGGTACAGCAGAGACTGTGGTGTCTTTATGATATATGGTTTATTTACACATATAGGCAACCTGAGCTTACAATGGAGGGAATCACAACATCAACACTCCAAAAAGGTCTTGCTTCTCCTATTGCCACAGCCTTGGACTGAAGCAGAAATCCAGGGTCCATGCTTAGGGTCATTATCAAGAAGCTGGCCTGACTATTCCAGCAACAGAATCCTTGCTGGATCCAGCAATTAGAAGGGACTCAGGCGTACAGCCCATAGCTGTCAACGTTTCCCTTTTTTAAAGAGAAATTCCCTTATTCCGAATTGGATTCCTCGGAAGAAAATGGAAAAGTTGATAGCTATGGTACAGCCTAACCCTGCCAAAACAACAACAGCAACTCACAACAATTCTAATGGATTGCCCTGCTGGCTTTGTCAAAATCAGTGTCAACCTGTCTTTTTTAAATGCGTATTTTTTCATAATACTGATAGCTTTGAACTTGTTAATGTCTTTCACCTGCATTTTCCAAATTACTAACAGCCTTCAACTTTTTGAGGTTGTAAAAGTATTTTGGCTCTGGTGTGCAAATAATTCAGATTCTATATTCCTGAATTCAGTAGTGGCACAACAACTATTAAAGATGCCCTTTCCTACTCTCTTTGGTGGCTTTTATTTATGTGGACATTGCCACCCTTACCCCTCCCTTTAGATTTCTCAAACAGAAGTCATTTATACAGTATAGGGGTTTTTTGCAGCAGGTAATTGCGTTAAAATCTTCAACTGGTCATCAAATTGCATTGCACTCTATAAACAACTTTCTTTGTTCTTCTGAAAAAGTGGTATCAATATATCCATATTGAAAAATATTCCTGAAGTGCTCAAGGAGTTGCTACTGTTTTTCCAGCAATAGATTTTGCAGGGAAAGAGTCTGCGTACTTGTATACTTCTGAATTATTATTATTATTATTATTATTATTATTATTATTATTATTAATTTAATTTCTTTAAATAATTATTACAAAATATAAGCAAAGTATTAGAAATACATACATACATCTATATTTCAGATAAGCACACATATATAAAAAGAACAAAAGAACAAAAGATAAAAAAGAAGTAAAGAAGAAATAAACAAATACAGAGGAAAAAAGAAGAAAAGTTGGAAGAATTTTTTCCAAATTTATTCTACAAATATTTCAATATGAAAATAATAATAAAATTTCATTGATTGACTTCCATCGCTTGCACTGCACTTCCTATATACATTTTAAGCAAGATAGTATCTGTTATTCCTTATTTTTCCCATACTATCTCTCACAAATATTCTAAATAAATTTTCTAAATCTTTCGTAAATCTATTCTAAACACAACCAATACCTTACATTTAATCTTTGTCTACATAAAGTTTATCCTATCAAAAAACAATTCTGGTCTTTTCATGATTAACCTGGGTGTGGGGTATTTACTATGGAGGATAACAGGACCCCTTTGGGCCATAATGAATGACCCCAATGAAGCATGTAGAACAAATGTGCATATTGATTGGGTGTGCACAAATATCTAAACTGATGAAACTGTGAAAAAGAACTTACTCACTAGATGTCAGTCTACTCCTTCAAATCTCAGATTGTGGTTAAGTCAGCCAGGGATGTTTTTCACTGTAAGCCAGAATCTCCACTCAAATAAACAAGGAATATTCGGTGTTATGTTGGAGGGGATGCCAGGAAACAGGGAATTATGTTCACATGTGGTGGGGGGGGGTGTAAATATGTACAATAATGTACAAATATGTACCTTTTTTTGGCAAGGGGTGTTTAAGAAGATAACAGAAATCATTGAGTTAAAGCTGACCAAAAGTCCAGAAGTAGCATTATTATCAATTTACGATGGCGTGGAAGGTTCACAGGCTATGAAGGACTTGCTCACAAATTTATTGACAGCTGCATGAATTATTATAGCTAGGAAGTGGAAGGGGCAAGCAGAATATAAAATGGAAGAATGGTATAAAGAGATCTGGGATATAGCTATTAATGATAAATTAGCATGTGCCATTAAGGTAAGATGGGGAATATGCAGGTGAAATTATTTTGAGGAGATATGGAGGGTGTCTGTAGAATTTGTACTGTTAAAACGGAAAGGTATCAAATCATTGCAAGAGGTGTTGAAATTTTGGAAGGTTGGATAGTTACAATGGAATGGTCTCGGTGGTGGAGTGCACATTTTTATTCTTATTTGTGATTATCACTTTGTCAAAATAAATAACAGTTTTTTAAAAACCCACAAAAATAGGGGAAAAAAAATTTCCAATTTCACCCCTTTCATAACATAATCAAATATTTGTTCTCCTGTGTTTTCCCTGTGCTTTTTCCAGTCTCTTTTGAGAACTCACAAAGCCTCGGTTGTTTTGGTAGGTGGGGTGGAAAACTGAACAGCAGTAGCATGATTGCTGCAGGCATAGATTTTTTTTGGCAAGGTAGTTCCACCCTTTCTGAAGGGGCGTATTTTTGACATGCGCACCTTGATCCAAACGATTCCAAGGTGCTCCAGTTCAGGGAACAGATCTGGGGATGGAAAATAGCCTGTTGGTTCCTGCTTAATCGTTTTGGAGGCTATGTGAAAAACCCTTCTTACCTAAACAGCTACCCCTTGAGTCATCAACCTTGGTGCGGGGGGGGGGGGGATTCTAAGGAGCTACCTGACCACAACTGCAGTAAGGTTTCTAATTGCAGCCTGGCCTTAGACATGTTTCCTGCAAAGTAAGTCCTAATGAGTTCAAAGGATCTAACTACAGTTTCCAAAGAGTAGTAAAGGTAAAGGGAGCCCTGACCATTAGGTCCAGTCGGGGCCGACTCTGGTATTGCGGCGCTCATCTCGCTTTATTTGACAAGGGAACCAGCATACCGCTTCCGGGTCATGTGGCCAGCATGACTAAGCCACTTCTGGCAAACCAGAGCAGTGCACAGAAATGTCGTTTACCTTCCTGCCAGAGTGGTACCTATTTATCTACTTGCACTTTGACGTGCTTTTGAACTGCTAGGTTGGCAGGAGCAGGGACCGAGCAATGGGAGCTCATCCCGTTGCGGGGATTCGAACAGCCAACCTTCTGATCGGCAAGTCCTAGGCTCTGTGGTTCAACCCACAGCGCCACCTGCATACCTTCCAAAGGGTAGAAGTCAACTACATTTTACTCAGAGCAGACCAATCGAAATTAAGGATCAGGTAAATTCATTTCAGCACAGTGGTACCTCAGGTTAAGTACTTAATTCGTTCCGGAGGTCCGTACTTAACCTGAAACTGAAGCACCACTTTAGCTAATGGGGCCTCCTGCTGCTGCCGCGCCGCTGGAGCACCATTTCTGTTCTCATCCTGAAGCAAAGTTCTTAACCTGAAGCACTATTTCTGGGTTAGCAGAGTCTGTAACCTGAAGCTTATGTAACCTGAAGCGTATGTAACCTGAGGTACCACTGTAGGTCTGAGTAGCATTTAGTTGAATGTCACCCATAGAATCTTACCTTAAAGATAACCAAATTTATTACGGCATAAGAAGAGACTACGGTCCATTTATTTAGATGCAGCGTTTTTTTGGGGGGGGGTGTACACACACACACACACACACACACACGGCTTGTGGAAATAAGGAGCAAACTTAGTGAGAGGACTTTGGTATAACAGTTGGTTCTGTGGCCGGCCCTACCATTGGGCAGAATAAAGCAACCACCTCAGCCAACAGTTATGATAAGTGGGGTGTGATGGTGAAGTGGGCAAGGGCTATGAGGAACTTAAAGAACGTTTTTCTCACTTGCCTTTATATTTTTAACTATATGCTCCTCAGATTCGTTGGGCAAGGCTCCCACCTTTGACATGAAGCATTCTTGCTTCTTCTCCTCTCCTTGAAACCTTGAACCTGGGAAGAGCCTGTGTACGTTAGTGCTGTATATTACTTTAACAAGGGCAAACGCGCTCAGTGGGAGAGGTGAGGCAAAGAGCGGCCACCATTATGGGCAACTAACTCGTTACCTCAGAAAGTTTAGATATGCCCAATGTTACCTTTCTGTAAGGCCCTGAACCTTTAAGTGCAGGTTGGTAGTGAGGCTTCCTTTAAACTTTCAAAATGGGTTATGAATTTCCTCAGCACTGTAAGTTCCCCACTTTTTTTGGTTGATACCTTTTTTGTTATAAAGGGCTCTAAATTTTAGTTCCTGAGCATGGCAACTTCTGAGAAAACTGCTGTGGAGCTGAGGTAAATGTGAAAATGCTGTTTCTGCTCCTGTCAGCGTGAAGCTCAAGCTTCAGGAGGCCACATCTCAAAAGACATTTCTGTGGAAAGTTTGTGCTATATGTTATTAATTTCACGACACTTCTGCACATGATATCATTTTTGTGAAATCCATATTGATGTCCTGATATTCATGTTATTTACCTCTGTATAAAAACTTTGCTGCGAGTCCCTCCAGAGACCTTTGCTAAACAAACTAAATAAATTAAATAGTTACATCTGTGCAGCTACAATGGTGCGGCTACACATCACTAAAATCCTGTTGCCCTAGAGTTTGCTATTCATATGTGAAAGCACCCCCATTTTGTTCTTATTTTTCAGGAAAAGATTATGGCAACGTGTCCTTTCCTTAGAGCCATGCAATATAATTTCCATTTCCCTCAAACAACCAGGTACACTCGGTTCCTCTCTTGCAAATCTTAGATGCCCTGTATTAGCTAAAGGGCATAATCCTGACCATAATGGATGCCTATGCTGTCTGTGTCCAATTTCTGCTAAGGGCAAATGTTACTATGGTCCATTGGCGGTTGGGTCTGTTTCTACAATATTATGTACCTCAGCTTTTAAACATTCTCTTCTTCAATGAACACTTAATCTATGGAGATAATGGTATTGTGCTGTGCTGATGTCCTCCTTGACTGACCATGATTATTTGCCCATACGAATACTTCAATTGGCCATGAGATTATGCATCTGTACAGAATATCTTCTTCTTAATCATTTTGATTGGTTTTACATATACAAAGTTATAAGCAAAGAATCATAAAGTATATTCATATAGAGATTCCTCCAAATTTCAGGACTTCCCTCCATCCCCTCCACGGGGTCCCATTTTAAACATTTAATACTGTACTCAGAGTAGACCAATTGAAATTAAGGATCAGGTAAATTAATTTCAGTAGGTCTGAGTAGCATTTGGGACACGGGTGGTGCTGTGGGTTAAACTACAGAGCCTAGGACTTGCCGATCAGAAGGTTGGCGGTTAAAAACCCCATGACGGGGTGAGCTCCCGTTGTTTGGTCGCTGCTCCTGCCAACCTAGCATTTTGAAAGCATGTCAAAGTGCAAGTAGATAAATAGGTACCACTCTGGCAGCAAGGTAAACGGCATTTCTGTGCACTGCTCTGGTTTGCCAGAAGCGGCTTAGTCATGCTGGCCACCTGACCCAGAAGCTGTACGCTGGCTCCCTCGGCCAATAAAGCGAGATGAGCGCCGCAACCCCAGAGTCGGCCACGACTGGACCTAATAGTCAGGGGTCCCTTTACCTTTACCTTACCTGAGTAGCATTTAGTTGAATGTCACCCATAGAATCTTACCTTAAAGATAACCAAATTTATTACGGCATAAGAAGAGACGACGGTCCATTTATTTAGATGCATCGTTTTTTTGGGGGGTGTACACACACACACACACGGCTTGTGGAGATAAGGAGCAAACTTAGTGAGAGGACTTTGGTATAACAGTTGGTTCTGTGGCCGGCCCTACCATTGGGCAGAATAAAGCAACCACCTCAGCCAACAGTTATGATGGTGCGGCTACACATCACTAAAATCCTGTTGCCCTAGAGTTTGCTATTCATATGTGAAAGCACCCCCATTTTGTTCTTATTTTCAGTTATTGAACATGTGTCTACGGAATCTTAATTAATGGAAAAGATTATGGCAACGTGTTCTTTCCTTAGAGCCATGCAATATAATTTCCATTTCCCTCAAACAACGAGGTACACTCGGTTCCTCTCTTGCAAATCTTAGATGCCCTGTATTAGCTAAAGGGCATAATCCTGACCATAATGGATGCCTATGATGTCTGTGTCCAATTTCTGCTAAGGGCAAATGTTACTATGGTCCATTGGCGGTTGGGTCTGTTTCTACAATATTATGCACCTCAGCTTTTAAACATTCTCTTCTTCAATGAACACTTAATCTATGGAGATAATGGTATTGTGCTGTGCTGATGTCCTCCTTGACTGACCATGACTATTTGCCCATACGAATACTTCAATTGGCCATGAGATTATGCATCTGTACAGAATATCTTCTTCTTAATCATTTTTATTGGTTTTACATATACAAAGTTATAAGCGAAGAATCGTAAAGTATATTCATATAGAGATTCCTCCAAATTTCAGGACTTCCCTCCATCCCCTCCACGGGGTCCCATTTTAAACATTTAATACTGTACTACATATTCTTTCACACTCCAATTTTCATATCAAACCATATTCTCCATGGTAATTTTAACACTACAAGTAAAGTTAAAATTCTGCTTTTGTTTCCATCTGCTTACAGTGGTCTCCTAAATAGCTTATAAATTTCCCCCATACTTTTATAAAGTTTTTGTCCTCTTGGTTTCTGACTGTTCCTGTCAGTTTTGCCATCTCGGCATAGTCCATCAGCTTGCTTTGCCATTCTTCTCTGATAGGGACTTTGTCTTCTTTCCATCTTTGGGCTAGTAGCATCAGGGCGGCTGTTGTTCCATACATAAAAAGTCTTTTCTGCTCCTTTGGTATGTCGGTACCTATAACGCCTAATAAAAAGGCTTCTGGGTTCTTAACAAAACTTATTTTCAGCACTTTTTAAATTTCATAATATATCATCTCCCAGAAAGCTTTTATTACCTTACATGTCCGCCACATATGATAAAATGTACCTTTTTTCATTTCCAGCAGATATTATAACTTGTCCTATACATTTTTGCATAGAATATTTTCTAAATAAAAGGTAAAGGGACCCCTGACCATTAGGTCCAGTCGTGGCCGACTCTGGGGTTGCAGCGCTCATCTCGCTTTATTGACCAAGGGAGCCGGCGTACAGCTTCTGGGTCATGTGGCCAGCATGACTAAGCCGCTTCTGGCAAACCAGAGCAGCGCACGGAAACACCGTTTACCTTCCCGCCAGAGCGGTACCTATTTATCTACTTGCACTTTGATGTGCTTTCGAACTGCTAGGTGGGCAGGAGCAGGGACCGAGCAACGGGAGCTCACCCCGTCGCGGGGATTCGAACCGCCGACCTTCTGATCGGCAAGTCCTAGGCTCTGTGGTTTAACCCACAGCGCCACCCACGTCCCTTTTATCTTCTAAATAGGTTTGGGTTATTGTTACCACCATCACTGACATACCTTTACCCTGAGTGACAACAAGTGTGGTGGGCGAGTGGCATGTTTCTCCCCTCCTGGCAGCAATGCCACTATGTTTGCTTATTTATTTAGAAGATTTGCACCCCACCTACCACTGGATTGAGCGGTCCTCAAGGCAGCTAGCAAAAGACCATAATAACACAAATGCATATACACAAACTGAGCTGGGGATGGCAAGGGGTTGGGGTAAGCTTCCTGCAGCGATTCCTTCTCTGGCCAGTTGGAAAGGTCTAGGCTCACCTTCAAACTACCATGATGTTCTTCCTGGAGGTCTGAGACTGCAACCTCCCCATTATCTTTGGTTCCCTGCCCATAAGCAGAGACCTAAGTGTCCTTCCTTTTGGAGAAAAGCAATGGGGCACATCCCCCAGGCAAGTGTGGTCCTCCAGGCCTACAGAATTTGGCATCTCCTTCTCAGTCCTTGACTGTATTACAAAAATACATAAATCAGTAGCCTTCAGGTTAAACTCCAAGATCAAATTTACAGAGAGTCTCCACCCCTTGATTTGCTCCTTATAAAACACAACTTTCTCCCTTTCCACCTTCACTAACGGGGAGTAATGGGGTCAGTGATGAATCTGTGGCACGGTTTCAATAGTTGCGGCTTCGCCTTCTTCATCCTGTTCTTGGGTCTCCTTCTCCCAAGTATCACAGGAAGGGAACTGAAGTATGTTGTAGTGGTAAGCGTGAGGTCTTCTTTTCATTGCTAACAATGACCTTGACAGTGTTGATCTTTGCTGTTCTTCTTTCTAAATTATGTTCCTGTGAATAATTTTATGCATTTTGACATGCTAAGGAGAAGTTTTTTCAGAAGGTTTGTTTTTATGAGAAAATTTCTGAGCTTTTTCTCTTCCCTCCCCCCTTAAAAAAGACCACTAGGAATATCCCACCCCTACCCCCTATTTCTAACCATATTTTGTGGTTGCCATCTTTCCATTTTTCCCATCCCACACAATGCTTTTGATGAATGATGCTAAGTACCACCACACACAAAAAGCATTGTTTAAAGGACAGGGTATAAAATGTCTAAACGAGCAAGCAAGTATACAAACCAGAGCTTGAACAAAAATATTGTCTAATTGAATTTAAACTCTTGGTTTTTCTGGTCAGCTTTATGAAGAACACACAATGGGCAGTGCATTCAATATTTCACTTGACATCTGAATGTCAATGCCCAACTGTCAGCAGATTTTGCAATGCATGTTTTCTGAATATGAGAAAATGTTATATTCCCCTTTTGCTTCCTTTTCCCAACCGTACAGCACTAAAGTTGCATGCAAACTATCACTTATTCTTAGCAGCACACAACAGTATTGTTGACAGTCTTCCTTTTGTAGATACCCACCCTCAAAGTCTGTTAGCTCTAGAATAGGGCTTCCCGGACTGTGGTCCATGCCCTTCCTTCAGGTGGCCTGCAACATGTCCTCATGAAGTATTCGTGATGATTTTGAATACTTATTTTCTTTCTTCCATTTTTTTCAGTTTGAATTATATGAAATGCAAAGTGTAGTACAATAAGATATAAGACATGAAAGAAGCACTAAAAATATAATTAAAAATTATACAGCACAGAGCAGATTGCAAGCACTACAGTAGTTAATAAAAACCATTAGGTGGTCCACCAAGACCATCAGCAGTTTTCAAATGGTCCAGGAGAAACCACTGCTCTAGAAATTCCTGACGTACATTGTGTTCTCATCTCAAAAGGAGAAGAACTAAATTCAAAATACAGCTGTATTAGCAAATCCCCTTCAACCTTTCACCCCTGCACAGAATTGCAAAGGCACAGGACCGCTAGGAGATATTCTGGCGGCTTTTTCATAGTGCATTTCTCTGATAGACGAAGGCTATAATATTATAGACACTTACTTAAAAAGCAGGACCTGCTGAAGTCAAGTCATTGGGACTTCTGAGTAGACAGGTATGGGGTAATGTTGTGAGAGGGTTGCGTGCTTCACATTTAGAGCGGCAGCAGGGCAGCTAATATTTCATTCTGATAGATTGCATCCAATTCTATTTTCTTGAAAACTAATGCAATCTTCAAAACATTTCACCAGGTTTACCGGCATGGCGACAGAAGCCCTCTTTCAACTTTTCCCACTAATGTGGTCAATGAAGATGTCTGGCCACAAGGATATGGAGAGCTCACAACGGTCTGATAATGCTCTAAGAAATGAAAACGTGTTTTGTTGATTTGTTTGCCTTTATATAATACTCATTAAGATACTAATTATTAGTTTTATTATTTTATTTAACAGAATGGCTATACTGCTCAAACGTCCAAATCTCTACAAAGCTTCTGAAACTTCTGAAATGTTGTTATTTATTATTTCAGGCTCCAGTAATAGCAATGCCCATTTCAGTACAATGTACACAAACAGTAATATAATTTATGTATGGTCCACTAACCCAAATTACAGAATGTTAACTACATAAATTTATTAATTTTTTTTAAAAAAGCAAAGAGCAATCATAGTCTAAGGTCAACTGCAGCATTTAGAAATTTTGCAACGTTCTAATCCGTGTGCTACGCTGGTGCTGGCTCGCCAGAGCAGCTTTGTCACGCTGGCCGCGTGGCCCGGCAGTGTCTCCGGACAGCACTGGCCCCCGGCCTCTTAAGTGAAATGGGCGCACAACTCTAGAGTCGGACACGACTGGCCCGTAAGGGCAGGGAGGTACCTTAATCTTTTGCTGCTGTTGAGCATGGGTTCCATCTTCCTCACCCCAAACTGAGTCCTTAGAAACGACACTTCCTCATGAGGTAGTGTTGTTCCAAGAATATTGCTGTTGGCGAGAAGGGAAAAGCCATGCATCAGCAGGATGTGGAATGGCAACAAAACATTGTTTAGAAGAAGAAAACCTGATGCCACCATCATAAGCCCCCGCTCAACGAAGAGCAGTGAACATTTTACTCCCAGGCTGCAGAAGTTGCCAAAACACAGCTCCCACTATCATAGTCCGCAGTTTGGGCTGTGAATGTAAATGGCGTTCATAACCCAGCTCTAGAACAATGCCAGTGATCTGAGAGCTACAGCCATATCAGCACACATCCATAACTTGTAACAGAATCTGGTCCAGCCTCCTTTTTCAGTCTTGGAGACCTGCCACAAATCTAGATGTTAACCTTGTTCTCCTGGTGCTGCGGAAAGGAACAGGCCAAAATCCAGAGCTTAGATTTTTCATGATGATGTAATGTACACCCAACACCGCGAGCCTAGAATACACAAAGTGTTCCTTTATCCTTTGAAATAGTCAGAAGTAGCTTGGAGGGGACGGTAAATTGCATCTATGAGTTTTACATGCATACTTTTCCTTTTCCTTTTTCCCACAGCATGGAATGCGGCAGCAATACTTGTTGGGTCAACTCATAAAGGACAGATATAAGGACTTCTTAAGTGATGAATACAAGCGAAAGGAAGCAAGTATTGGAACTAACTTCCCCATTTTCTCAGCAATAACATTTATACTAATATAATGTTAGGGTCAAACTATGATAATAATAATAATAAAATTAAAATTAAAATTAAAATTTTATTTATATCCTACCCTCCCCAGCCGAAGCCGGGCTTAGAGCGGCTAACAACAGTAAATGTAACACAGTTTACATAAAATCACAATCAATTTATTGAAATACATTCTAAAATCAATTCATTCTAAAATGCCGCTTAGCTATGGATGGGTTTCCCCATGCTTGTTGGATTGGAACAAGCAAATAGAAGCAGAAGTGTAGTGATTTCCACCATGTGTTCAAAATTTACTCATAATTGCAATCCCACAAGCCTAGCAGCATCCGCAGTGACTTTCCATCACCAACCTTTCCCCTCCTTACAATGGCTACTATGATCATTGCAGCAGAGAGGGCGAGAGAAGGTGAAAGACCCTGTCTTTCCTTTCCCGTGTCCTCCTGGTTCTGTCCCTCCCCTCCCACTGGATTTCCAGTTAGGAGATGGGGCACAGACAGAAAAAGAAGACAGCAGTCACCAGAACAGCAACCCTGAAAGTGGGTTGGTGTGGGTATGCAAGTTAGATCTAAACCTCCCCCTGTGGAAAACAACCATCTAGGATCAAAACAACAATACCATCCTGAGCCACTCTTTCATTTTTTCCTTCTCAGATTTATGTCCGAAGTACAGATTATGATCGAACCATTATGAGTGCTCAAGCCAATCTGGCCGGACTCTTTCCTCCTAAAGGAAACCAAATCTGGAACAAAGAGATCGCTTGGCAACCAATTCCAGTTCATACTGTGCCACGTTCAGAGGAAAGGGTAAGGAAACGTGTGGTATTTTTAACCTTTTCCACTCCCAGTTCAATGGAAACATGGCAACCTGAGAGGTGAATATTTTACTTAAATAGAGAGATAAATAGAGATAAGAGAGAGAGAAGTCTTGGAGTTATGATGCAGCGTTAGAGCTTCTATTTGCAAAAACCAGCTGTAAAGGTAAAGGGACCCCTGACCATTAGGTCCAGTCGTGACCGACTCTGGGGTTGCGGCACTCATCTCGCTTTATTGGCCGAGGGAGCCGGTGTACAGCTTCCGGGTCACGTGGCCAGCATGACTAAGCCGCTTCTGGCAAACCAGAGCTGTGCACGTAAACACCGTTTACCTTCCCGCCAGAGCGGTACCTATTTATCTACTTGCACTTTGACGTGCTTTCGAACTGCTAGGTTGGCAGGAGCTGGGACCAAACAACGGGAGCTCACCCCGTCACGGGGAGGCTCTGTGGTTTAACCCACAGCGCCATCCGCATCCCTCCAAGGGCTTGGGGAAGGTAGTCTGTGACGGCACTTGGAGCTTAAATGCACCAGCAGAAGTTACAGTGTTCATTAAAAGCCCTGCTCAGAGGGGCACACTTGACCCTTGCTGCAGTCACACTCAGACTCTGAGTAAGGAAAATAAGAACGTGAAGTTTATTGTAGGAAATATTTGTTGGATACCACAGATCCTAGGTGCAGCTGAGGTAAATGTACAAAGAACCATGCTTGCTCTTCCATCTCTGCAGTAGAGCGAGAAAGGAAAAACAACTCCTCTCAATGGTGGGGTGAAGAAGGAGGAAGTGAGGTCAGCAGCCCTGAGAGTATCAGTCTGAAGAAAGGTCAGCATTGAAAGTCTAGCAAACATGGAGGCTCTACTTTCTATCTCCATGCAAACCCACCAAGCCTTTAGCACAAGCCTCCCCTGACCAAGGCAACTTTTTGCAACAGAAAAAGTGGAAGTTGTAATCACACGCTATTGACTGGTTGCTCTTCAAGCATCTTCCCACTAATAATCTGAATTTAGGATGGACATATGTATTATACACAGGCAGATGACAATATGAGGAGGTCTTTTTAGCTGATATGTTTCATTTCATTTCATTAGTTGTTGCATTTTCCTGTTCGCGCTCCATGTCCAAAGTTCGGTCAGCTTCTAAAGGAAACTTTTGGATCCAAAACAGTCCAGGAAAAACTGAAAAGTCAAATGGTAAGAAATGGAAAGGGAAAATCTTATGGCTGCAATCCATGCGAGTAAATTCCACTGAAATCAATGGTGCTTACTTCTGAGTAGACATACCTCAGAATGTGCTGCGAATGTCTGATAAGACAGCCAAATGCCTTTTGTTTCTTGATGTGACATCTATTATAAACCGTTTTTCCTCATTATAAATTTGCTATTGTTTTGCTTACAGATCCTTTTAGCAGTTGTGCAAGTCAAACTGACTTCCATGGGCTGCTTAAAACTGGAGATGAATCAACCGTCCCCAGAGGGACTCTCTTATCTCTCTGAAATTACAACCTGTGCACTGTGCAGCTTTGAATTGTTTTATTTTTCTTGTTCCTGCCTGCTTGTAAAATAAAGCGAGAATCAATTTTCCCAAAGGGGGCAATGAAAGAGGTCTGGGCGGATTGCCTTGTTGGCTGTGGGGAGCAGGCCGTGGCGCTGCCAAGTTTGCAGGGGGCATGCACAAAATGCCCACTGGGGCCTCTCCTGCTCACTTTCCCTCTCCCTCCACCCCTCTGCCCTGGTTGGTTACTGCTCTCCACGTCCTTTTCACTAGCAAAAGGGAAATGAAGGGGTCTCTTGTTCTGTGGTAGCATCCCACCTGGAAGTAGTAAGAGGTTGGAAGTGTCCGTATTGGCAACTTCAAGTTGACTGGAGCTCAACAAACCCACCATTCATATCCTATGTCTCCAAGGCAATATAAATCTTTCCCATCTCGCAGTCGAAATGACCATTGCGTGGGTCTGCCTTTGAAGGCTCTTCCGAAGCTGTAACCTGACTGGTGCAGAACAATGGCAGTCAATTTTATTTCTGCTGCTGTCTTCAGGGGCCATTGAGCATGCTCAAAAGCACTCTGGTTGCCTATTAACGTCTTTGTTATGTACTGAGTTGAATAGGATCCAAAATGCAGCAGTCTGATTGGTCCTAGAACGATAGGATTCAGAATGCAGCAGTCTGATTGGTCCTAAAACAATGCAGCAGTATGATTGGTCCACAGGAGCCACCCTATCCAGCTCCAGGCGGAAGTGAATCCGCAACCTGATTGGCCTACAGGAGAATCCCGGAATTAACCAATCACGTGCGGCCCATTTTGTAAATAATGTATATAAAGCAGACATTTGGGGGTAACTTTCATTCCTCACTATTATGAGCTGAATAAAGAGCATGAAATCCACACTCGACTCCGAGTATATTTCAGTCTTGTTTGCCAATAGCTTTCAATCCCCTTGTGCTCCTTAGGATCAAGCTCTGAAAGCCCACCGTTTAATTCTGTCCTCTAAGATTGGGGGCTACTGCAGCACCCCCCACATTATGGAACTGGCATTAAAAAATGGCAGTCACTGCAGTATCAGGCCCTACCATTCATTTGCACTTACTGGTTCATTAATCCTTCTGCTCTTTATCTTTCAGCCATTTCTAGGTCAATTAGCATCTAACCTGGGATACGATATGAAGGCTCTTCTGGATTTTAACAGTCACAAACTCTGGAATGCGTACGATGCTTTACTTGTTCAGGTAATTTCTAGTAAACCTATATGAAACTCATTCATCCCCAACAAAACAGACCAAGGGGTTTAGGACGAGGTCAGGTGGCACATGGCAGATAAAAGCCACACTTGTGGCAAGGTCATTAACGATCCTGCTTTCAATATTATTTGTGCTGGAGGCTGTTGTAACCATAGTAGCAGAAGCTGCAGTGGTCCAAGCTACTGTTTACATTGTGGATGAGGAACCATTTTCAGCTTCAGGGACGCATTTCCATCTAGGAAACCTTCCAAGGTAGGACCACGTATCAGTGGTGGTTTTAGGGGGCAAGGTTGTGTAGAGCTATAAATGTACATTTTACCTTTGTGCGGTTCTCAACCTGTGGGTCCCCAGATGTTGTTGGACTACAACTCCCACCATCCCTGAGCTCTGGCCTTGCTAGCTAGGGGTGATGGAAGTTGTAGTTCAACAACATCTGGGGACCCACAGGTTGAGAAAGGCTGGTACACACACACAAAAACACACACACACACACACACAGCTCTCTATGCTCCCTATAAGAGACATTATCAGAAATCAAAGACACATTTCACCCAAGCTAAAACACCCCTTTAGTTAGGCAGAGGCCTATTCTCCCCCCACAAAAAGGGGAACTTCTAGACTGAGTTCATCAACCCAGTTGGGACTATGTGTTTTTTTTTTTTTTCCTTTAACTGCCATAGACATGGGGCTGGGAGAGGAGACCTCAAAAACCTATGTAGTCTAATTCTAATCCTACAATTGTGGAAATTAATTTAGACCAAATCCCTTCTCGTTGTAATATGGTTTTATTGGCTGGCTGTGAGCCATTTTGTGTGGGCCCCAATGTGGCATGGAATGGGTTTTCCTATATAGAAACATGAAAGTCTGTGAAACAACAGAACAGATGAGAGTGAGAGAGCAAAGGCATGGCTGACAGATGAGTCACCACCCCAGTGGCGTAGCGTGGGGGGTGCAGGGGGGGGCGGCCGCACCGGGCGCAACATCTGGGGGTTAGGGTTTAGGGGGCGCACATCCACGGGTTAGGGGGCGCAAATCCACGGGTTAGGGGGCACAAATTACTTGCCTTGCCCCGGGTGCTGACAATCCACGCTACGCCACTGCACCACCCGCTTTTATTTCTTTTCAACTGTAGAAAAAACATAAGCAGCCATTACCAGCCTGGGCTACTGATGAAGTCATGGGCAATTTGAAAGATCTTTTGGCATTTTCCTTAAATGCAATGTTTGGGATACATGAAAGAGAAAAGAAATCACGACTACAAGGAGGTAAGAAAAAGCAAAACAAAGCCCACATCTTTCTATATGGCATGCATATTATCTAAAGCAGGAGCAACTAACTTATCTTGGTTCCAGGGCTGCATTGAAGGCTGGAGACTCAGAGAGACCAAGTGCTGCGTGCCTCATGTGTAGACACAAAGGCTGGATCTAGACTCATTAACAAACGTTTCAGGAAAACGTATTATAAAGCTTATAGTGAGAAGTCATGTTGCCAAAGGGTCCAACTCTACAGCGCCATCTGGTGTCCCAATGTTATAGCGCATTTAAAACACTTCCTTCCGTTGCTAATGTAGCTGAGTCTGAAGACACATTCCTATGTGTATATAGACCAACTCAGCACCCATATTGTATACCCGTCAACTGTCCCAATTGAATTGGGAGTATTACTAGAATGTTAGAACTTCTCTGCCCCAGCTGGAAAAAAAGTCTTTGCCAATTTACTTTAACAATTGGTTAAAGATAAAAGGGCTTCTTGGTTTCACCAGCATTTGTATTCCTTTCCATCACCATTAAGGTCTCCTTGTGAAAGATATTTTGAATAAGATGACAGAGGCTACTAAGTCCACTGATGGAAGAAAAATGTTAATGTATTCAGCCGTAAGTATGAACATTTTAAATTGACCAAACCTTCTGTAGCTCGCATTCTCCTGCTACTTTTTGGCTCCCCTCTTTAAGCAGACTATTTGGAAATGCGATTTGTCTACTCAAGTAACATTATGCACATCACATCTTTTAAAAACAGGGTTGAAAAACAGAGTGTCACTTTTTACTTTGAAGGGGAAACAGTTATGCTCTTGATGAGTCGCCCTACCTTCCTGGTCTGGATTGGGCCACATTCTGTACATTATCTTTGGGGGGCTGTAGGGAGAGATTTGGGTAGGAAAACTGCATAGCCCTCCAGCCCAAATCAGGGTCCCAACACAGCTCATGTTCCTGCAAAATAAAAGTAATTACACAGAGAAAGAGAGAGAGATGATTGACATAAGGTTTCATCGATACTGAAGGCAGCCTCAGAGCTACAAATGTGAAGAAACTACATGTTAAAATACTAAATTAGCTGGCTGACTGCACATTTCATTCCCTTTAGTGCCTGCTTGGATTATTTGCAAGCATGATCCCTTTGCAATATCACATGTCCTAAAGACCATAATGAGGCCCTTGTCTAAAACGGCATCTTTGAAACTAGCAGAGTCTGAGATAAGAACTCTCTTTCTATATATTCATATATACACATATGTACACACACAAAAACTTCTGTCATAAAAGTTATAAGGAATTCTTTTTTCTCCCTTTTATAGCATGATACCACAATAGTTGCTCTCCAAGTAGCACTCAATGTTTTCGACGTAAAGCTACCTCCATACGCCGCCTGCCTATTTTTTGAGCTATATAAAGAAGACAGTGGGTAAATATGAACTCGTATATTCAATAATTACCAGTGATTTATTGGGTAAGCATCTGCAAATTCACTCATCTTCTCAAACACAGTATTTCTTCTCACAATTCCTGCACTGCTGAAATGGGTCAAAAATCAGTTGCGTTCCCTCTGTGTTTGAGCTTGACGTCTGGCTGTTCAAAATGCTATTGAAAAATTATTTCATAGCTGAGTGGGTGAGGTGTGCATACCTTTGAAAGACAGAAAGGGGTTGAAAGGGTTGAGTCACACTTTGTGCCAAATCTACAATATTGATCATTGATGCAGAGCTGAGAAATCCCAATTAAATCATAATTACTTGAAACAGCAGGTTAGAATTGGGCAACAATGAAAAGGTGTCATGGGCCTCCCAAATGAAAGACTGAGAGATGCTCAAGAGAGGTTGTCTACCCACTTTTTCCTAACTTTTCTCGATTATTAAAGAAAAACAAGACTAAATTCCACAAAATATCCAATTTCATGAAAGGATTTCTTAAACCACATCCAAAACAATAGTGCAATTCTAGTCACACTTAATGGGTCATAAGCCCCACTGGGACTCACCTCTGAGACAACATGTGTATGATTATGCCTGAACGCGCTTAATAGAGAAGAATCCCAACTGAACACAATGAAATTTACTTCTAAGCAACTATGCCCATAATTGCACTGCCTGAAGGCTACGTTCCTGGGCAGAATTCAACAAGGGCTGCCTGTAGGCATGAAATCCTTTGCAGGCTTACTTCGGAATAAACCCCATTGATATCTGTGGGACATATTTCTAAATATATATGCATGAAATAAATTGAACAACCAGGCAGCTTGCGACAAAGGGCTGGTTTTGCTTCTTTAAGTAAATCCCATCAAGATGATTAGCATTCAGTCAAGAAAATCAGCAACTTGTCTTGAGCCTTCCGTGGTTAGCAGTACAGAAGTCCACCCATCTTATCAGAAGACTTCTCAGATCAGTTCTTATGAAATGGAAGTGAGACCTGGGTGGTATATGGCTGCATCTTGTAGAAATGACTTCTTCTTTCTTTGGCGATCACTCATAGCCGAGTAAGATTGTCTTACATAAACACGGTTTTAACAATGAATCCACAAGTGACTGTGGAGGCCAATTCTGGATCCACATGTCCTTCCACAGTGGGGACATTGGTTTCCAGGCGGGAATCGATCACGGTGTGGATTTGCCAAGTATGCCTTCCTCCTAGCATGTTTCTCCCTTGCATCCTGAGTTCAAGCGTCTTCAAAGCCCATGACACCTTTGGTAAAGGCTGTTCTCCAACTGGAGCGCTTGCAGGCCAGTGTTTCCCAGTTGTCAATGTTTATACTACATTTTTTTAGATCTGCCTTGAGACAGTCTTTAAACCTCTTTTGTTGGCCACCAGCATTACGCTTTCCATTTTTAAGTTTGGAATAGAGTAGTTGCTTTGGAAGAAGATCATCAGGCATCCGCACAACATAATGCTCTTAATGACCTACATTTCTTCTTTTCAGTGAGTTCACCATTGAGATGCACTATCGGGCCCAAAAAAATCTTCCACCCCAAGCTCTTGTTTTGCCGGGCTGTGAAGCGGCTTGCCCCTTGCAGAAGTTTAAAGAACTGGTTTCTCCTGTCATACCAGAGGACTGGCAAGCAGAATGTAACAGTTAATGTAGGATGGCATCATAAATGAGAGGTAAGATAGGTAGCAGGGTTGATACCAACACATATAAAACCGATGCATCAACGTTGAATTTCTCAGCTTGACCTTCCTCACAACACCCCTATGAGGTAGATGAGGATGAATGGCCCAAGGTCAAACAGTGCACTTCATGAGGCTACCTTTGACCGTGACTCGGAAACTGCAAATAATCCCGAATGTGGCAACTAAATTGGACCATATAACACCAATCCTGAAAGACCTGCATTGGCTTCCAGTATGTTTCCGAGCACAATTCAAAGTGTTGGTGCTGGCCTTTAAAGCCCTACATGGCCTCGGCCCAGTATACCTGAAGGAGTGTCTCCACCGCCATTGTTCACTAAGGTCCAGCTCTGAGGGCCTTCTGGCGGTTCCCTCACTGCAAGAAGTGAGGTTACAGGAACCAGGCAGAGGGCCTTCTCAGTAGTGGCACGTGCCCTGTGGAACGCCCTCCCATCAGATGTCAAGGAAATAAACATCTATCTGACTTGAGAAGAGACGTTAAGGCAACCTTGTATAGGGAAGTTTTTAGCATATGATGGCCTCCTATGTTTTTATATTTGGGGAGGAAGCCCAGGACAACCAAGTCAGATGAACAGGGTACAAATATTATTATTATACAGGTACACATATGTATATATAACTTGTAATAACTATATGTGTATTTCTCGAAAAATATATTTCTAAATGATGGCAGTGCTGTTGGCCTTTTGACATGTTGCTATTGTCTCTCGTCTTCTACCAGGGTGAAAAGTAAAATCAAAGAAAAGGCAAATGAGGAAATTAACATCCCCAGGAAGGAAAGTGAACAGCAAATAAGTTGTAGGACACCAGAAATACTGCATGACTGTTGATGCTTCCGTGTGATTCTCATTATTAGGATTTTCATCTTCTCAGAAATTATTATGATCAAATAAATATCAAGCAAACAGATTCAAAAATCGACTTGGAGAAACCCTGCCGTCTGCTGCATCATTTACAAATTAACGTGTGTTTATATACTAAATCTAATGATGGGGGGGGGGGTGATGGCTTGTGAATGCTCTCTGCAAGAAATGCCTCTGCTCACTCAGAGATACATATATACATCCTTTATTTTACATATGTACAAGCAGCACACATAATCAAGCATCCGAATCCTCTGGGTCAGATTCTCGGAGTGACTTACGTCCACCCCTTTTCCAGCAGAAGAGGCGAGGCATTCTCATGTGATGTCTCTGCCCCCTCCTCTTTAACACTTTCCTTTCCTGAGCAGATGGAACCGGCACTGCTTCGCTGTCCGTGCCAGAGCTTCCTGTGCGGTGTTGAGGCTCTGCTCCAACATCTGAGAGCCTTCCCTCCTCCCAGTGGCGTAGGGTGGGGGTGCAGGGGGGGCCGGCCGCACCGGGCGCAACATCTGGGAGGGGGGGCGCTCGCAGCTCTCTGCCCCTAGGGCAGAGGGGGCACAAATTACTTGCCTTGCCCCGGGTGCTGACAACCCACGCTACGCCACTGCCTCCTCCTGAGTTTCCCTCCTTTCCTCCAATGGCACTTCCTGCCCCCCTTCCTCTACTTGTCTCTCCTCCTTCCCTGCGTTCTCCGTCAATACCATTACGGGTGGGGGTGGGGGTGGTAACAAAAGCCTGGGGAGAGAGCAGCAATTGATTTTGCAACCTTATTGACAATATTTTTAAAATACTGGTGTGTTTTTTTGAAAAAAAAAAGTTCAACTGTGCAACTGAGCTTCATATTCTTTTTTTAGAAGTCTATTTATCAAAAATGGTTAACATATTTTGGACATTAACCCCATATTCTTCAAATATTCTTATATAACTGTGAAAGTGAGCACTTGTACAGTTCCCATTCATTTCAACGGGTGTTAGGACTTTTGAAGTCCCTGCTCCCATACAAAGTGTACAAGTTTTCTAGCCCCCTCCTCCCTGTTGCCAAATAAGATGAAAAGGAAACATAGGAATGTTTTGTCCTGCAGAGCATTTGCCTTCCTACTCAACTGAAACTGACAGGTGTTCCATCAACATCAGTGTCACCTTGTCCTTTAGATTTGTATTTTGCTTAATGCTGGTAACCTTGAACTTGTTTGTGTCTTTAACCTGCATTTTCCAAATTATTGACACCCTTAAATTTATTGATGTTGTCAAAACATTTAGACTCTGTTGTGTTATGGTAAATAATACAAATAATTCAGATTCTATATTCCCAAAGTCAACAATGACACAGCTATTAAGGATGTCCTTTCCTTCTCTGTTAGCTTTTGTTTATGTGACTGTTTCTTCCCTTTCACCTCCCTTTAGAGTTCTCAAACAGTAGATATATATCTACATATCTCTATCTTTATCTAGATATATAAACACACACACACACAATGTGTGCATTTACCTGTAATGGGTTAAACAATGAAAGGGCAGTTAATCATGTTAAAATCTACAACTGCTCATCAAATCATATTGTGCTCTATAAATAATATAGACTTCTTCTGAAACAGTGGTTATCAGGCCATAAAAAATGGCTGCAAGCAAAGCATGCAGAACAAATGTATATAGTGAATGGTTATTCCAAATCATTCCAAACTGATGAAACAGATTGTAAAAACAAACAAACATGTTAATCACTAGATGTCATTATTTAAAATATTAAACTAAGGTCAAATGAAGATGTTCCCACAGAACTTTACTCCAGAATTTCCACTTTCCCCCCACTCGTGTTTTATAGGGAAGTTATATGACATTAAAGGGAGTGGGCAGCACTGTGGTCTAAACCACTGAGTCTCTTGGGCCTGCTGATCAGAAGGTTGGCGGTTTGAATCCCCAGATGGGGTGAGCTCCCATTGCTCTGTCCCAGCTCCTGCCAACTAAGCAGTTTGAAAGCACACCAGTGCAAGTAGATAAACAGGTACCCCTGCAGCGGGAAGGTAAACGGTGTTTCCGTGCGCTCTGGTTTCCACCACAGTGTCCCGTTGTGCCAGAAGTGGTTTAGTCCTGCTGGCCACATGACCACAAAGCTGTCTATGGACAAACACCGGCTCCCTCGGCCTGAAAGTGAGATGAGCGCCACACCCCATAGTCGCCTTTGACTGGACTTAACTGTCCAGGGGTCCCTTTACCTACACAACATTGTTCTTCTGTGTTTTTTCTGTGTTCCTATGGTTTCTTTCTAGAACTTACCCAACCTGATTTTTGGGGAAAGGGGGAGTACAACCAAACAGTATCATGATCTCCGCAGGTGTAGATCATTTGGCACGGCGGTTCTGCCTTTCTGAAGCTTTGACACATGCACCTTAATCCAAACAAGTCAAAGGCGCTCCAGTTCAAGAGAACATATCTGAGAACATATTTACTGTGGCAAAGTCAGAGGTATTAGTGTTTACATGGTGGCAGCAGAATACCAGTAGTTGGGAGAATGTTTGAGGTACCAGAAACCTGGAACTGGGGACTCTATAAGGCAAATAGGGTTTGAGATAACCTTTGCCAAGCAAAAGGAGATTGGTGATTTGAATTAAAGGGCCCTCTTGCTCCTAAAGTGATGGACTTGGGCAGGGGAAGGTGCCTGGTTGTCAGGTGCTTTCAGGGGCAGGCAAGCCTTGCCCTCACCTGCATGACATCTGGTGTAGGGCGAGTGGCTATGGTTTGCCCAAAACAGCTTCATGGGCCAAATGGGAAAGTCTGATGGGCTGAGAATAAATAACGAACCCTGCCAAAACAACAACAGCAACTCACAACAATTCTAATGGTTTGCCCTGCTGGCTTTGTCAAAATCAGTGTCAACCTGCCCTTTTTTAATGCATATTTTTTCATAATACTGATAGCCTTGAACTTGTTAATGTCTTTCACCTGCATTTTCCAATTTACTGACAGCCTTCAACTTTTTGAGGTTGTAAAAGCATTTTGGCTCTGATGTGCAAATAATTCAGATTCTATTTTCCTGAATTCGGTAGTGGCACAACAACTATTAAATATGCCCTTTCCTACTCTCTGGCTTTTATTTACGTGGATGTTGCCACCCTTACCCCTCCCTTTAGATTTCTCAAACAGAAGTCATTTATACAGGTGGATTTTGCAGCAGGTAATTGCGTTAAAATCTTCAACTGGTCATCAAATTGCATTGCACTCTATAAACAACTTCTGAAAAAGTGGTATCAATATATCCATATTGAAAAATATTCCTGAAGGACTCAAGGAGTTGCTACTGTTTTTCCAGCAATAGAATTTGCAGGGAAGGAACCTGCATACTTGTATACTTCTGAATTCAGACACTTCTGGATTTTACTAATTACAGAAACCAATAAGTTTATCCTATCAAAAAACAATTCTGGTCTTTTCATGATTAACCTGGGTGTGGGGTATTTACTATGGAGGATACCAGGACCCCTTTGGGCCATAATGAATGACCCCAATGAAGCATGTAGAACAAATGTGCAATTGATTGGGTGTGCACAAATATCTAAACTGATGAAACTGTGAAAAAGAACTTACTCACTAGATGTCACTCCACTCCTTCAAATCTCAGATTGTGGTTAAGTCAGCCAGGGATGTTTTTCACTGTAAATCATAATCTCCACTCAAATAAACAAGGAATATTCGGTGTTATGTTGGAGGGGATGCCAGGAAACAGGGAATTATGTTCACATGTGCTGGTGGGGGTGTAAATATGTACAATAATGTACAAATATGTACTTTTTTTTGGCAAGGGATGGTTAAGGAGATAACAGAAATCACTGAGTTAAAGCTGACCGAAAGTCCAAAAGTAGCATTATTATCAATTTACGATGGCGTGGAAGGTTCACAGGCTATGAAGGACTTGCTCACAAATTTATTGACAGCTGTACGAATTATTATAGCTAGGAAGTGGAAGGGGCAAGCAAAATATAAAATGGAAGAATGTTATAAAGAGATGTGGGATATAGCTATTAATGATAAATTAACAGGTGCCATTAAGGTAAGATGGGGAATATGCAGGAGAAATGATTTTGAGGAGATATGGAGGGTGTCTGTAGAATTTGTGCTGTCAAAACAGAAAGGAATCAAATCATTGCAAGAGGTGTTGAAATTTTGGGAGGTTGGATAGTTGCAATGGAATGGTCTCGGATGGTGGGGTGCACATTTTTATTCTTATTTATTTATGATTATTACTTTGTCAAAATAAATAACAATTTTGAAAAAAAAAACCCACAAAAAAGAATAGGAGGGGGAAATCTCTACTTTTCCCCCATTCACGTTTAATGGGGAAGCCACGTAACATAATCAAATATTTGTTCTCCTATGTTTTCCCTGTGCTTTTTCCAGTCTCTTTTGAGAACTCGCAAAGCCTCAGTTGTTTTGGTAGGTGGGGTGGAAAACTGAACAGCAGTAGTATGATTGCTGCAGGCATAGATTTTTTTTGGCAAGGTAGTTCCACCCTTTCTGAAGGGGCGTAGTTTTGACATGCGCACCTTGATCCAAACGATTCCAAGGTGCTCCAGTTCAGGGGAACAGATTTGGGGACGGAAAGTAGCCTGTTGGTTCCTGCTTAATCATTTTGGAGGCTATGTGAAAAACCCTTCTTACCTAAACAGCTACCCCTTGAGTCATCAACCTTGGGGCGGGGGGGGGGGGAATCTAAGGAGCTACCTGACCACAACTGCAGTAAATTTTCTAATTGCAGCCTGGCCTTAGGCATGTTTCCTGCAAAGTAAGTCCTAATGAGTTCAAAGGATCTAACTACAGTTTCCAAAGGGTAGTAGTCAACTATGTACATTTTACTCAGAGTAGACCAATTGAAATTAAGGATCAGGTAAATTAATTTCAGTAGGTCTGAGTAGCATTTGGGACACGGGTGGCGCTGTGGGTTAAACTACAGAGCCTAGGACTTGCCGATCAGAAGTTCGGCGGTTCAAAACCCCACGACGGGGTGAGCTCCCGTTGTTTGGTCGCTGCTCCTGCCAACCTAGCATTTTGAAAGCACGTCAAAGTGCAAATAGATAAATAGGTGGGAAGGGAGAAGGCGTTTCCGTGCGCTGCTCTGGTTTTCCAGAAGCAGCTTAGTCATGCTGGCCACCTGACCCAGAAGCTGTACGCCGGCTCCCTCGGCCAATAAAGCGAGATGAGCGCTGCAACCCCAGAGTCGGCCACGACTGGACCTAATGGTCAGGGGTCCCTTTACCTTTACCTTACCTGAGTAGCATTTAGTTGAATGTCACCCATAGAATCTTACCTTAAAGATAACCAAATTTATTACGGCATAAGAAGAGACTACGGTGAGGGAAAGAGCAGCCACCATTATGGGCAACTAACTCATTACCTCAGAAAGTTTAGATATGCCCAATGTTACCTTTCTGTAAGGCCCTGAACCTTTAAGTGCAGGTTGGTAGTGAGGCTTCCTTTAAACTTTCAAAATGGGTTATGAATTTCCTCAGCACTGTAAGTTCCCCACTTTTTTTGGTTGATACCTTTTTTGTTATAAAGGGCTCTAAATTTTAGTTCCTGAGCATGACAACTTCTGAGAAAACTGCTGTGGAGCTGAGGTAAACGTGAAAATGTTGTTTCTGCTCCTGCCAGCGTGAAGCTCAAGCTTCAGAAGGCCACATCTCAAAAGACATTTCTGTGGAAAGTTTGTGCTATATGTTATTAATTTCACGACACTTCTGTACATGATATCATTTTTGTGAAATCCATATTGATGTCCTGATATTCATGTTATTTACCTCTGTATAAAAACTTTGCTGCGAGTCCCTCCAGAGACCTTTGCTAAACAAACTAAATAAATTAAATAGTTACATCTGTGCAGCTACAATGGTGCAGCTACACATCACTAAAATCCTGTTGCCCTAGAGTTTGCTATTCATATGTGAAAGCACCCCCATTTTGTTCTTATTTTTCAGGAAAAGATTATGGCAACGTGTTCTTTCCTTAGAGCCATGCAATATAATTTCCATTTCCCTCAAACAACCAGGTACACTCGGTTCCTCTCTTGCAAATCTTAGATGCCCTGTATTAGCTAAAGGGCATAATCCTGACCATAATGGATGCCTATAATGTCTGTGTCCAATTTCTGCTAAGGGCAAATGTTACTATGGTCCATTGGCGGTTGGGTCTGTTTCTACAATATTATGTACCTCAGCTTTTAAACATTCTCTTCTTCAATGAACACTTAATCTATGGAGATAATGGTATTGTGCTGTGCTGATGTCCTCCTTGACTGACCATGATTATTTGCCCATACGAATACTTCAATTGGCCATGAGATTATGCATCTGTACAGAATATCTTCTTCTTAATCATTTTTATTGGTTTTACATATACAAAGTTATAAGCGAAGAATCGTAAAGTATATTCATATAGAGATTCCTCCAAATCTCAGGACTTCCCTCCATCCCCTCCACGGGGTCCCATTTTAAACATTTAATACTGTACTACATATTCTTCCACACTCCAATTTTCATATCAAACCATATTATCCATGGTAATTTTAACACTACAAGTAAAGTTAAAATTCTGCTTTTGTTTCCATCTGCTTACAGTGGTCTCCTAAATAGCTTATAAATTTTCCCCATACTTTTATAAAGTTTTTGTCCTCTTGGTTTCTGACTGTTCCTGTCAGTTTTGCCATCTCGGCATAGTCCATTCTTCTCTGATAGGGACTTTGTCTTCTTTCCATCTTTGGGCTAGTAGCATCAGGGCGGCTGTTGTTCCATACATAAAAAGTCTTTTCTGCTCCTTTGGTATGTCGGTACCTATAACTCCTAATAAAAAGGCTTCTGGGTTCTTAACAAAAGTTATTTTCGGCACTTTATTGGCCAAGGGAGCCAGCGTACAGCTTCCAGGTCATGTGCCAACATGACTAAGCCGCTTCTGGCGAATCAGAGCAGCGCACGGAAACGCCGTTTACCTTCCTGCCAGAGTGGTACCTGTTTATCTACTTGCAGTTTGATGTGCTTTCGAACTGCTAGGTGGGCAGGAGCAGGGACCGAGCAACGGACGCTCACCCCATCGCGGGGATTTGAACCGCCGACCTTCTGATCGGCAAGTCCTAGGCTCTGTGGTTTAACCCACAGCGCCACCCGCATCCCTTTTATCTTCTAAATAGGTTTGGGTTATTGTTACCACCATCAGTGACATACCTTTACCCTGAGTGACAACAAGTGTGGTGGGCGAGTGGCATGTTTCTCCCCTCCTGGCAGCAATGCCACTATGTTTGCTTATTTATTTAGAAGATTTGCACCCCACCTACCACTGGATTGAGCGGTCCTCAAGGCAGCTAGCAAAAGACCGTAATAACATGAATGCATATACACAAACTGAGCTGGGGATGGCAAGGGGTTGGGGTAAGCTTCCTGCAGCTATTCCTTCTCTGGCCAATTGGAAAGGTCTAGGCTCACCTTCAAACTACCATGATGTTCTTCCTGGAGGCCTGAGACTGCAACCTCCCCATTATCTTTGGTTCCCTGCCCATAAGCAGAGACCTAAGTGTCCTTCTTTTTGGAGAAAAGCAATGGGGCACATCCCCCAGGCAAGTGTGGTCCTCCAGGCCTACAGAATTTGGCATCTCCTTCTCAGTCCTTGACTGTATTACAAAAATACATAAATCAGTAGCCTTCAAGTTAAACTCCAAGATCAAATTTACAGAGAGTCTCCACCCCTTGATTTGCTCCTTATAAAACACAACTTTCTCCCTTTCCACCTTCACTAACGGGGAGTAACGGGGTCAGTGATGCATCTGTGGCACGGTTTCAATAGTTGTGGCTTCGCCTTCTTCATCCTGTTCTTGGGTCTCCTTCTCCCAAGTATCACAGGAAGGGAACTGAAGTATGTTGTAGTGGTAAGCGTGAGGTCTTCTTTTCATTGCCAACAATGACCTTGACAGTGTTGATCTTTGCTGTTCTTCTTTCTAAATTATGTTCCTGTGAATAATTTTATGCATTTTGACATGCTAAGTAGAATTTTTTTCAGAAGGTTTGTTTTTATGAGAAAATTTCTGAGCTTTTTCTCTTCCCTCCCCCCTTAAAAAAGACCACTAGGAATATCCCACCCCTACCCCCTATTTCTAACCATATTTTGTGGTTGCCATCTTTCCATTTTTCCCATCCCACACAATGCTTTTGATGAATGATGCTAAGTACCACCACACACAAAAAGCATTGTTTAAAGGACAGGGTATAAAATGTCTAAACGAGCAAGCAAGTATACAAACCAGAGCTTGAACAAGAATATTGTCTGATTGAATTTAAACTCTTGGTTTTTCTGGTCAGCTTTATGAAGAACACACAATGGGCTTGTAAGTGTTCAGTGCATTCAATATTTCACTTGACATCTGCATGTCAATGCCCAACTGTCAGCAGATTTTGCAATGCATGTTTTCTGAATATGAGAAAATGTTATATTCCCCTTTTGCTTCCTTTTTCCAACTGTACAGCACTAAAGTTGCATGCAAACTATCACTTATTCTTAGCAGCACACAACAGTATTGTTGACAGTCTTCCTTTTGTAGATACCCACCCTCAAAGTCTGTTAGCTCTAGAATAGGGCTTCCCGGACTGTGGTCCATGCCCTTCCTTCAGGGGCCTGCAACATGTCCTCATGAAGTATTCGTGATGATTTTGAATACTTATTTTCTTTCTTCCATTTTTTTCAGTTTGAATTATATGAAATGCAAAGTGTAGTACAATAAGATATAAGACATGAAAGAAGCACTAAAAATATAATTAAAAATTATACAGAACAGAGCAGATTGCAAGCACTACAGTAGTTAATAAAAACCATTAAGTGGTCCACCAAGACCATCAGCAGTTTTCAAATGGTCCAGGAGAAACCACTGCTCTAGAAATTCCTGACGTACATTGTGTTCTCATCTCAAAAGGACAAGAACTAAATTCAAAATACAGCTGTATTAGCAAATCCCCTTCAACCTCTCACCCCTGCACAGAATTGCAAAGGCACAGGAGATATTCTGGCGGCTTTTTCATAGTGCATTTCTCTGATAGACGAAGGCTATAATATTATAGCCACTTACTTAAAAGGCAGGACCTACTGAAGTCAAGTCATTGGAACTTCTGAGTAGACAGGTATGGGGTAATGTTGTGAGAGGGTTGTGTGCTTCACATTTAGAGCGGCAGCAGGGCAGCTAATATTTCATTCTGATAGATTGCATCCAATTCTATTTTCTTGAAAACTAATGCAATCTTCAAAACATTTCACCAGGTTTACCGGCATGGTGACAGAAGCCCTCTTTCAACTTTTCCCACTAACGTGGTCAACGAAGATGTCTGGCCACAAGGATATGGAGAGCTCACAACGGTCTGATAATGCTCTAAGAAATGAAAACGTGTTTTGTTGATTTGTTTGCCTTTATATAATACTCATTAAGATACTAATTATTAGTTTTATTATTTTATTTAACAGAATGGCTATACTGCTCAAACGTCCAAATCTCTACAAAGCTTCTGAAACTTCTGAAACGTTGTTATTTATTATTTCAGGCTCCAGTAATAGCAATGCCCATTTCAGTACAATGTACACAAACAGTAATATAATTTATGTATGGTCCACTAACCAAAATTACAGAATGTTAACTACATAAATTTATTTATTTTTTTAAAAAAAGCAAAGAGCAATCATAGTCTAAGGTCAATTGCGGAATTTAGAAATTTTGCAACGTTCTAATCCGTGTGCGGCGCTGGTGCTGGCTACCCGTAAGGGCAGGGAGGTACCTTAATCTTTTGCTGCTGTTGAGCATGGGTTCCATCTTCCTCGCCCCAGACTGAGTCCTTAGAAATGACACTTCCTCATGAGGTAGTGTTGTTCCAAGAATATTGCCGTGGGCAAGAAGGGAAAAGCCATGCATCAAGCAGGATGTGGAATGGCAACAAAACATTGTTTAGAAGAAGAAAACCTGATGCCACCATCATAAGCCCCCGCTCAACGAAGAGCAGTGAACATTTTACTCCCAGGCTGCAGAAGTTGCCAAAACACAGCTCCCACTATCATAGTCCACAGTTTGGGCTGTGAATGTAAATGGCGTTCATAACCCAGCTCTAGAACAATGCCAGTGATATGAGAGCTACAGCCATATCAGCACACATCCATAACTTGGAGCAGAATCTGGTCCAGCCTCCTTTTTCAGTCTTGGAGACCTGCCACAAATGTTAACCTTGTTCTCCTGGTGCTGCAGAAAGGAACAGGCCAAAATCCAGAGCTTAGCTTTTTCATGTAATGTACACCCGACACCGCGAGCCTAGAATACACAAATTGTTCCTTTATCCGTTGAAATAGTCAGAAGTAGCTTGGAGGGGACAGTAAATTGCATCTATGAGTTTTACATGCATACTTTTCCTTTTCCTTTTTCCCACAGCGTGGAATGCGGCAGCAATACTTGTTGGGTCAATTCATAAAGGACAGATATAAGGACTTCTTAAGTGACGAATACAAGCGAAAGGAAGCAAGTATTGGAACTAACTTCCCCGTTTTCTCAGCAATAACATTTATACTAATATAATGTTAGGGTCAAACTATGATAATAATAATAATAAAATTTTAAAAAATAAAATTTTATTTATATCCTACCCTCCCCAGCCGAAGCCGGGCTCAGAGCGGCTAACAACAGTAAATGTAACACAGTTTACATAAAATCACATTCAATTAATTGAAATACATTCTAAAATCAATTCATTCTAAAATGCCGCTTAGCAATGGATGGGTTTCCCCATGCTTGTTGGATTGGGACAAGCAAATAGAAGCAGAAGTGTAATGATTTCCACCATGTGTTCAAAATTTACTCATAATTGCAATCCCCACAGAGGGCGAGAGAAGGTGAAAGACCCTGTCTTTCCTTTCCCGTGTCCTCCTGGTTCTGTCCCTCCCCTCCCACTGGATTTCCAGTTAGGAGATGGAGCACAGACAGAAAAAGAAGACAGCAGTCACCAGAAGAGCAACCCTGAAAGTGGGTTGGTGTGGGTATGCAAGTTAGATCTAAACCTCCCCCTGTGGAAAACAACCATCTAGGATCAAAACAACAATACCATCCTGAGCTACTCTTTCATTTTTTCCTTCTCAGATTTATGTCCGAAGTACAGATTATGATCGAACCATTATGAGTGCTCAAGCCAATCTGGCCGGACTCTTTCCTCCTAAAGGAAACCAAATCTGGAACGAAGAGATTGCTTGGCAACCAATTCCAGTTCATACTGTGCCACGTTCAGAGGAAAGGGTAAGGACATGTGTGGTATTTTTAACCTTTTCCACTCCCAGTTCAATGGAAACATGGCAACCTGAGAGGTGAATATTTCACTTAAATAGAGAGATAAATGCACCAGCCGAAGTTACAGTGTGCATTAAAATCCCTGCTCGGAGGGGCACACTTGACCCTTGCTGCAGTCACACTCAGACTCTGAGTAAGGAAAATAAGAACGTGAAGTTTATTGTAGGAAATATTTGTTGGATACCACAGATCCTAGGTGCAGCTGAGGTAAATGTACAAAGAACCATGCTTGCTCTTCCATCTCTGCAGTGGAGCGAGAAAGGAAAAACAACTCCTCTCAATGGTGGGGTGAAGAAGGAGGAAGTGAGGTCAGCAGCCCTGAGAGTATCAGTCTGAAGAAAGGTCAGCATTGAAAGTCTAGCAAACATGGAGGCTCTACTTTCTATCTCCATGCAAACCCACCAAGCCTTTAGCACAAGCCTCCCCTGACCAAGGCAACTTTTTGCAACAGAAAAAGTGGGAGTTCTAATCACACGCTACTGACTGGTTGCTCTTCAAGCATCTTCCCACTAATAATCTGAATTTAGGATGGACATATGTATTATACACAGGCAGATGACAATATGAGGAGGTCTTTTTAGCTGATATGTTTCATTTCATTTCATTAGTTGTTGCATTTTCCTGTTCGCGCTCCATGTCCAAAGTTCGGTCAGCTTCTAAAGGAAACTTTTGGATCCAAAACAGTCCAGGAAAAACTGAAAAGTCAAATGGTAAGAAATGGAAAGGGAAAATCTTATGGCTGCAATCCATGCGAGTAAATTCCACTGAAATCAATGGTGCTTACTTCTGAGTAGACATACCTCAGAATGTGCTGGGAATGTTTGATAAGACAGCCAAATGCCTTTTGTTTCTTGATGTGACGTCTATTATAAACCGTTTTTCCTCATTATAAATTTGCTATTGTTTTGCTTACAGATCTTTTTAGCAGCTGTGCAAGTCAAACTGACTTCCATGGGCTGCTTAAAACTGGAGATGAATCAACCGTCCCCAGAGGGACTCTCTTATCTCTCTGAATTTACAACCTGTGCACTGTGCAGCTTTGAAATGTTTTATTTTTCATGTTCCTGCCTGTTTGTAAAATAAAGCGAGAATCAATTTTCCCAAAGGGGGCAATGAAAGAGGTCTGGGCGGATTGCCTTGTTGGCTGTGGGGAGCAGGCCGTGGCGCTGCCAAGTTTGCAGGGGGCATGCACAAAATGCCCACTGGGGCCTCTCCTGCTCACTTTCTCTCTCCCTCCACCCCTCTGCCCTGGTTGGTTACGGCTCTCCACGTCCTTTTCACTAGCAAAAGGGAACGAAGGGGTCTCTTGTTCTGTGGTAGCATCCCACCTGGAAGTAGTAAGAGGTTGGAAGTGTCCGTATTGGCAACTTCAACTTGACTGGAGCTCAACAAACCCACCAATCATATCCTATGTCTCCAAGGCAATATAAATCTTTCCCATCTCGCAGTCGAAATGACCATTGCGTGGGTCTGCCTTTGAAGGCTCTTCTGAAGCTGTAACCTGACTGGTGCAGAACAATGGCAGTCAATTTTATTTCTGCTGCTGTCTTCAGGGGCCATTGAGCATGCTCCAAAGCACTCTGGTTGCCTATTAACGTCTTTGTTATGTACTGAGTTGAATAGGATCCAAAATGCAGCAGTCTGATTGGTCCTAGAACAATAGGATTCAGAATTCAGCAGTCTGATTGGTCCTAGAACAATGCAGCAGTATGATTGGTCCACAGGAGCCACCCTATCCAGCTCCAGGCGGAAGTGAATCCGCAACCTGATTGGCCTACAGGAGAATCCCAGAATTAACCAATCACGTGCGGCCCATTTTGTAAATAATGTATATAAAGCAGATATTTGGGGGGAACTTTCATTCCTCACTACTATGAGCTGAATAAAGAGCATGAAATCCACACTCGACTCCGAGTATATTTCAGTCTTGTTTGCCAATAGCTTTCAAACCCCTTGTGCTCCTTAAGATCAAGCTCTGAAAGCCCAGCGTTTAATTCTGTCCTCTAAGATTGGGGGCTACTGCAGCACCCCCACATTATGGAACTGGCAGGGCAAAACTTTGCCCCATTAAAAAATGGCAGTCACTGCAGGATCAGGCCCTACCATTCCTTTTCACTTACTGGTTCATTAATTCTTCTGCTCTTTATCTTTCAGCCATTTCTAGGTCAATTAGCATCTAACCTGGGATACGATATGAAGGCTCTTCTGGATTTTAACAGTCACAAACTCTGGAATGCGTACGATGCTTTACTTGTTCAGGTAATTTCTAGTAAACCTATATGAAACTCATTCCTCCCCAACAAAACAGACCAAGGGGTTTAGGACGAGGTCAGGTGGCACATGGCAGATAAAAGCCACACTTGTGGCAAGGTCATTAACGATCCTGCTTTCAATATTATTTCTGCTGGAGGCTGTTGTAACCATAGTAGCAGAAGCTGCAGTGGTCCAAGCTACTGTTTACATTGTGGATGAGGAACCATTTTCAGCTTCAGGGACGCATTTCCATCTAGGAAACCTTCCAAGGTTGGACCACGTATCAGTGGTGGTTTTAGGGGGCAAGGTTGTGTAGAGCTATAAATGTACATTTTACCTTTGTGCGGTTCTCAACCTGTGGGTCCCCAGATGTTGTTGGACTACAACTCCCACCATCCCTGAGCTCTGGCCTTGCTAGCTAGGGGTGATGGGAGTTGTAGTTCAACAACATCTGGGGACCCACAGGTTGAGAAAGGCTGCTACACATGCACAAAACCACACACACACCTCTCTATGCTCCATATAAGAGACATTATCAGAAATCAAAGACACATTTCAGCCAAGCTAAAACACCCCTTTAGTTAGGCAGAGGCCTATTCTCCCCCCACAAAAAGGGGAACTTCTAGACTGAGTTCATCAACCCAGTTGGGACTGTGTGTTTTTTTTCTTTAACTGTCATAGACATGGGGATAGGAGGTAAAGGTAAAGGTAGCCCTGCCCATATGGGCCAGTCGTGTCCGGCTCTAAGGTTGTGCGCCCATCTCACTTAAGAGGCCGGGGGCCAGCGCTGTCCGAAGACACTTCCGGGTCACGTGGCAAGTGTGACGAAGCTGCTCTGGCGAGCCAGCACCAGCGCAGCACACGTTAACGCCATTTACCTTCCCGCTATAAAGTGGTACCTATTTATCTACTTGCACTTAAGGGTGCTTTCGAACTGCTAGGTGGGCAGGAGCTGGGACTGAACGACGGGAGCTCACCCCGCCGCGGGGATTTGAACCGCTGACCATACGATCGGCAAGTCCTAGGCACTGAGGTTTTACCCACAGCGCCACCCGCGTCCTACTGGGGCTGGGAGAGGAGACCTCAAAAACCTATGTAGTCTAATTATGATCCTACAATTGTGGAAATTTATTTAGACCAAATCCCCTCTCGTTGTAATATGGTTTTATTGGCTGGCTGTGAGCCATTTTGTGTGGGCCCCAATGTGGCATGGAATGGGTTTTCCTATATAGAAACATGAAGGTCTGTGAAACAACAGAAGAGATGAGAGTGAGAGAGCAAAGGCATGGCTGACAGATGAGTCACCACCCGCTTTTATTTCTTTTCAACTGTAGAAAAAACATAAGCAGCCATTACCAGCCTGGGCTACTGATGAAGTCATGGGCAATTTGAAAGATCTTTTGGCATTTTCCTTAAATGCAATGTTTGGGATACACAAAAGAGAAAAGAAATCACGACTACAAGGAGGTAAGAAAAAGCAAAACAAAGCCCACATCTTTCTGTTCTGCATGCCTCATGTGTAGACACAAAGGCTGGAATTAGACTCATTAAAGAAACATTTCAGGAAAACGCATTATAAAGCTTAAAGTGGGAAGTCACATTGCCAAAGCGTCCAACTCTACAGCGCCAACTGGTGTCCCAATGTTACAGCGCATTTAAAACTCTGTTTCTTTCTTTCTTTCTTTCTTTCTTTCTTTCTTTCTTTCTTTCTTTCTTTCTTTCTTTCCTAATGTAGCTGAGTCGGAAGTCACAATCCTATGTGTATATAGACCATCTCAGCACACATATAGTATACCCTTCAACTGTCCCAATTGAATTGGGAGTATTACTAGAATGTTAGAACTTCTCTGCCCCAGCTGAAAAAAAAGTCCTTGCCAATTTACTTTAACAAATGGTTAAAGATAAAAGGGCCTCTTGGTTTCACCAGCATTTGTATTCCTTTCCATCACCATTAAGGTCTCCTTGTGAAAGATATTTTGAATAAGATGACAGAGGCTACTAAGTCCACTGATGGAAGAAAAATGTTAATGTATTCAGCCGTAAGTATGAACATTTTAAATTGACCAAACCTTCTGTAGCTCGCATTCTCCTGCTACTTTTTGGCTCACCTCTTTAAGCAGACTATTTGGAAATGTGCTTTGTCTACTCAAGTAACATTATTTTTCTCCCTTTTATAGCATGATACCACAATAGTTGCTCTCCAAGTAGCACTCAATGTTTTCAAGGTAAAGCTACCTCCATACGCTGCCTGCCTATTTTTTGAGCTATATAAAGAAGACAGTGGGTAAATATGAACTCGTATATTCAATAATTACCAGTGATTTATTGGGTAAGCATCTGCAAATTCACTCATCTTCTCAAACACAGTATTTCTTCTCACAATTCCTGCACTGCTGAAATGGGTCAAAAATCAGTTGTGTTCCCTCTGTGTTTGAGCTTGACGTCTGGCTGTTCAAAATACTATTGAAAAATTATTTCATAGCTGTGTGGGTGAGGTGTGAATACCTTTGAAAGACAGAAAGGGGTTGAAAGGGTTGAGTCACACTTTGTGCCAAATCTACAATATTGATCATTGATGCAGAGCTGAGAAACCCCAATTAAATCATAATTACTTGAAACAGCAGGTTAGAATTGGGCAACAATGAAAAGGTATCATGGGCCTCCCAAATGAAAGACTGAGAGATGCTCAAGAGAGGTTGTCTACCCACTTTTTCCTAACTTTTCTTGATTATTAAAGAAAAACAAGACTAAATTCCACAAAATATCCAATTTCATGAAAGGATTTCTTAAACCACATCCAAAACAATAGTGCAATTCTAGTCACACTTAATGGGTCATAAGCCCCACTGGGACTCACCTCTGAGACAACATGAGTATGATTATGCCTGAACGCACTTAATAGAGAAGAATCCCAACTAAACACAATGAAATTTACTTCTAAGCAACTATGCCCATAATTGCACTGCCTGAAGGCTACATTCCTGAGCAGAATGTAGGCATGAAATCCTTTGCAGGCTTACTTCAGAATAAACCCCATTGATATCTGTGGGACATATTTCTAAATATATATGCATGAAATAAATTGAACAACCAGGCAGCTTGCGACAAAGGGCTGGTTTTGCTTCTTTAAGTACCGTAAATCCCATCAAGATGATTAGCATTCAGTCGAGAAAATCAGCAACTTGTCTTGAGCCTTCCGTGGTTAGCAGTACAGAAGTCCACCCATCTTATCAGAAGACTTCTCAGATCAGTTCTTATGAAATGGAAGTGAGACCTGGGTGATATATGGCTGCATCTTGTAGAAATGACTTCTTCTTTCTTTGGCGATCACTCATAGCCGAGTAAGATTGTCTTACATAAACACGGTTTTAACAATGAATCCACAAGTGACTGTGGAGGCCAATTCTGGATCCACACGTCCTTCCACAGTGGGGACATTGGTTTCCAGGCGGGAAGCGATCACGGTGTGGATTTGCCAAGTATGCCTTCCTCCTATCATGTTTCCCCCTTGCATCCTGAGTTCAAGCGTCTTCAAAGCCCATGATACCTTTGGTAAAGTCTGTTCTCCAACTGGAGCGCTTGCAGGCCAATGTTTCCCAGTTGTCAATGTTTATACTACATTTTTTTAGATTTGCCTTGAGACAGTCTTTAAACCTCTTTTGTTGGCCACCAGCATTACGCTTTCCATTTTTAAGTTTGGAATAGAGTAGTTGCTTTAGAAGACGATCATCAGGCATCCGCACAACATAATGCTCTTAATGACCTACATTTCTTCTTTTCAGTGAGTTCACCATTGAGATGCACTATCGGGCCAAAAAAAATCTTCCACCCCAAGCTCTTGTTTTGCCGGGCTGTGAAGCGGCTTGCCCCTTGAAGAAGTTTAAAGAACTGGTTTCTCCTGTCATACCAGAGGACTGGCAAGCAGAATGTAATCGTTAATGTAGGATGGCATCATAAATGAGAGGTAAGAGGTAGCAGGGTTGATACCAACACATATAAAACCGATGCATCAACGTTCAATTTCTCAGCTTGACCTTCCTCACAACACCCCTATGAGGTAGATGAGGATGAATGGCCGAAGGTCAAACAGTGCACTTCATGAGGCTACCTTTGACCGTGACTCGGAAACTGCAACTAATCCCGAATGTGGCAGCTAAATTGGTGTCTCGGAGCGGCTGCAGGGACCATATAACACCAATCCTAAAAGACCTGCATTGGCTTCCAGTATGTTTCCGAGCACAATTCAAAGTGTTGGTGCTGGCCTTTAAAGCCCTACATGGCCTCGGCCCAGTATACCTGAAGGAGTGTCTCCACCGCCATCGTTCACTAAGGTCCAGCTCTGAGGGCCTTCTGGCGGTTCCCTCACTGCAAGAAGTGAGGTTACAGGGAACCAGGCAGAGTGGCGCCCACCCTGTGGAACGCCCTCCCATCAGATGTCAAGGAAATAAACATCTATCTGACTTGAGAAGAGACGTTAAGGCAACCTTGTATAGGGAAGTTTTTAGCATATGATGGCCTCCTATGTTTTTATATTTGGGGAGGAAGCCCAGGACAACCAAGTCAGATGAACGGGGTACAAATATTATTATTATACAGGTACACATATGTATATATAACTTGTAATAACTATATGTGTATTTCCCGAAAAATATATTTCTAAATGATGGCAGTGTTGTTGACCTTTTAACATGTTGCTATTGTCTCTCATCTTCTACCAGGGTGAAAAGTAAAATCAAAGAAAAGGCAAATGAGGAAATTAACATCCCCAGGAAGGAAAGCGGACAGCAAATAAGTCGTAGGACACCAGAAACACTGCATGACTGTTGATGCTTCCATGTGATTCTCATTGTTAGGATTTTCATCTTCTCAGAAATTATTATAATCAAATAAATATCAAGCAAATAGATTCAAAAATTGACTTGAACAAACACTGCCGTCTGCCGCATCATTTACAAGTTAACGTGTGTCTATATACTAAATCTCATGACGGGCGGGGGGGGGGGTAACAAAAGCCTGGGGAGAGAGCAGCAATTGATTTTGCAACCTTATTGACGATATTTTTTAAATACTGATTTTTTTTAAAAAAAAAGTTCAAATGTGCAACTGAGCTTCATATTCTTTTTTTAGAAGTCCATTTATCAAAAATGGTTAACATATTTTGGACATTAACCCCATATTCTTCAAATATTCTTATATAACTGTGAAAGTGAGCACTTCTACACTTCCCATTCATTTCAACGGGTGTTAGGACTTTTGAAGTCCCTGCTCCCATACAAAGTGTACAAGTTTTCTAGCCCCCTCCTCCCTGTTGCCAAATAAGATGAAAAGGAAACATAGGAATGTTTTGTCCTGCAGAGCATTTGCCTTCCTACTCAACTGAAACTGACAGGTGTTCCATCAACATCAGTGTCACCTTGTCCTTTAGATTTGTATTTGGCTTAATGCTGGTAACCTTGAACTTGTTTGTGCCTTTAACCTGCATTTTCCAAATTATTGACATCCTTAAATTTATTAATGTTGTCAAAGCATTCGACTCTGTCGTGTTATGGTAAATAATACAAATAATTCAGATTCTATATTCCCAAAGTCAACGATGACACAGCTATTAAGGATGTCCTTTCCTTCTCTGTTAGCTTTTGTTTATGTGACTGTTTCTTCCCTTTCACCTCCCTTTAGAGTTCTCAAACAGTAGATATATATCCACATATCTCTATCTTTATCTAGATATATAAACACACACACACACACACACACACACACACACACACAATGTGTACATTTACCTGTAATGGGTTAAACAATGAAAGGGCAGTTAATCATGTTAAAATCTACAACTGCTCAACAAATCATATTGTGCTCTATAAATAATATAGACTTCTTCTGAAACAGTGGTTATCAGGCCATAATAAATGGCTGCAAGCAAACCATGCAGAACAAATGTATATAGTGAATGGTTATTCTAAATCATTCCAAATTGATGAAACAGATTGTAAAAAAACCCATGTTAATCACTAGATGCCATTATTTAAAATAAGACTAAGGTCAAATAAAGATGTTCCCACACAACCTTACTCCAGAATTTCCACTTTCCCCCCACTCGTGTTTTATAGGGAAGCTATATGAAGGAGCGTCTCCACCCCCATCGTTCTACCCGGACATTGAGGTCCAGCGCCGAGGGCCTTCTGGCGGTTCCCTCACTGCGAGAAGCCAAGTTACAGGGAACCAGGCAGAGGGCCTTCTCGGTAGTGGCACCTTCCTTGTGGAACACCCTCCCACCAGATGTCAAAGAGAACAACAACTACCAAGCTTTTAGAAGACATCTGAAGGCAGCCCTGTTTCGGGAAGCTTTTAATGTTTGATGTATTATAGTATTTTAATATTCTTTTGGAAGCCGCCCAGAGTGGCTGGGGAAGCCCAGATGGGCGGGGTATAAATAATAAATTATTATTATTATTATTATTATTATTATTATTATTATTATTATTATATAAAGGGAGTGGGCAGCACTGTGGTCTAAACCACTGAGCCTCTTGGGCTTGCTGATCAGAAGATTGGTGATTCGAATCCCCACGATGGGGTGAGCTCCCATTGCTCTGTTCCAGCTCCTGCCAACCTAGCAGTTCGAAAGCACACCAGTTCAAGTAGATAAACAAGTACCCCTGCAGCGGGGAGGTAAACGGCATTTCTGTGCACTCTGGTTTCCGTCGCGGTGTCCCGTTGTGCCAGAAGTGGTTTAGTCCTGCTGGCCATGTGACCCGCAAAGCTGTCTATGGGCAAATGCCAACTCCCTCGGCCTGAAAGCGAGATGAGCACCACACCCCATAGTCGCCTTTGACTGGACTTAACTGTCCAGGGGTCCCTTTACCTACACAGCATTGTTCTTCTGTGTTTTTCCTGGGTTCCTATGGTTTCTTTCTAGAACTTGCCCAACCTCATTTTTGGGGAAAGGGGGGAGTAGAACTGAACAGTATCATGATCTCCGCAGGTGTAGATCATTTTGGCACAGCAGTTCTGCCTTTCTGAAGGGGCGTAGCTTTGACACATGCACCTTAATCCAAACAAGTCAAAGGTGCTCCAGTTCAAGAGAACATATCTGAGAACATATTTGCTGTGGCAAAGTCAGTCAGAGATATTAGTGTTTACATGGTGGCAGCAGAATACCAGTAGTTGGGAGAATGTTTGAGGTACCAGAAACCTGGAACTGGGGACTCTATAAGGCAAATAGGGTTTGAGAGAACCTTTGCCAAGCAAAAGGAGTTTGGTGATTTGTACTCTCTTGCTCCTAAAGTGATGGACTTGGGCAGGGGAAGGTGCCTGGTTTTCAGGTGCTTTCAGGGGGAGGCTAGCCTTGCCCTCACCTGCATGACATCAGGCGTAGGGCGAGTGGCTATGGTTTGCCCAAAACAGCTTCATGGGCCAAATGGGAAAGTCTGATGGGCCGAGAATAAATAATTAAGAAATCACCACAGAAGCTGGTGGTCTCTTGCTTTGTCTCAGGGAACAGTAAATGGACTTTTAAACATAATTTAAAATAAACACCACAAATATAGATAAATATTATAACCTCTATCACCCTAACAACCAGGCACACTCAGCTCCTGTCTTGCCGTCCTTAAGGGAAAGGGACCCCTGACCATTAGGTCCAGCCATGGCCAACTGGGGTTGCTGCGCTCATCTCGCTTTATTAGCCGACTGAGCTGGCGTACAGCTTCTGGGTCATGTGGCCAGCATGATTAAGTCGCTTCTGGCGAACCAGAGCAGCCCACGGAAACCCCATTTACCTTCCCGCCGGAGCGGTACCTGTTTATCTACTTGCACTTTGACGTGCTTTTGAACTGCTAGGTAGGCAGGAGCAGGGACCAAACAATGGGAGCTCACCCCGTTGCGGGGATTCGAACCGTCGACCTTCTGATCGGCAAGTCCTAGGCTCTGTGGTTTAACCCACAGTGCCACCCACGTCCTTGTCGTCCTTAGTTGCCCTGTATTAAGCAAGGAGCATGATTGTGATTGTGACCATAATGGATGCCCATGTCCTTTTAAAAAAGGTCTTGCCAAGCTACCTCACCAAGTACTCTTGAGTAAGCTTAGCAATCATGCAACAAGAGAAGTCGTCTCTGGATCAGGGATCTGTTAAACAGCAGTGTTACGGGTGAGCAGTGAGGTGGCAAGATCAGAAGAATCTTTATTTGCCTTAGCCACTAGCCATCGCAGTAAAATAAAATAAAATAAAATGTACTGAAGATAGAGGTAAAAACTTAACTGTACAAAATACATTTTGGGAGTTTACATCAATAATCAAATAATAGATCTTATTCTAATTGCCCCTGCTAAAAAAACCTTGCAGTTTTTGCTGTCACCTGATCATCTTGATCTGCTCAAAGAAAGGACACGGTAGCAATGGTTGAGCAACAGTAATAGAGGGGTGTAGTGGTTGGGAGTTACTCGTGTGTAATCCTGCCCCGTTTGAGCATCGGATTGCCTGGTTAAACCCTCCGGACTGCACAGCCCATCTCAGCGTGGCTGCCCTTAGTCACTCGTAGAATCTGTCTGTGGGCGTTTCTTAAAGCGCTGCCAACATAAGAGCTGTTTGACGCCCAATCGTCTCCGCCTCTCACTGCGCGGGAGTCTCCTGTGCAGGGTGGGCGTGGGCAGCGGGGTGCTTGGGCTCTCCTCACTAACTTCCAACGAAGAGTCCTGGAGCCCCTGCACCTCCCTGTCCCGTTGCTCTCTTGGATCCCTGGTGTTACACTCATTCTCTTCCCCTTCTTCCCAGCTGAGTCTCCCCCTAGCGCTGGGACCTTCTCCTGCAGAATCAGAGACCCTCTCCTTCTCCCGTGCCTCTGATGTCAGTTTCCTGACAAGGGGTAATAACCTCACTCCTCAAATCTTTATGAAGAGTGCAAGCCAGAAGCACATTGAGCCACTGACTCAATACTGCCATCTCCACATGGACATAACCATTTTTCCAGTGAATTTTTTTGAAATCGACCCTCAAGTACAGCCGAAGGCAGCATATTCAATCTTGCGAAAGTGAAAGCGCGTCTGTATTTTGGAACTGTTAAATTTTGCAAAGAGGGTGCCAACGTGTCAGAATGGCTAGGTAGAAATTAATCATACCATGGACAAAATTTCCTTATTGTGGCCAAATTATTCTGTCGCTCAATATCATACAGGCACTGTCTAATTAAATTATTTGCTTTACTGAAGCCCAGTATTAACAACTGTTGTTAAACCTGAAAAGTAAAGCTTTTGGTTGACAGTTTTAGCCCAAGCACTCTCATGACAATCTTGCGATACTAAGGGTAGTAGATCAGTGGGGTTTAAATTTAGCCAAAGTCAATAATTAAATGTCCTACGCCAAATCTGTAATTCAACAGAGGGGAGATTAGCCTCCAAGTGCAATGAAGCATTTGGAACACAGGATGGAACAGGGGGTAAATTGCCTTAGGAACTCGGATTGAACAGCTTCTGTAAATCCAAGGTGAGTGCCTGTCCAAATCTGAGCCCTGTATAATAACTGTGCTTGGGGTTTAGCCTTAAACACTTCAAGGGCTGATAGTATGTGATTGCCAAGTGAGGTGGCAACGTTTGCCGAGGAGACTAAAGTGTTCAGGGTTGTTAAACCCAAAAGAGATTGTGAAAGAGCTTCAAAAGAACCTCTCCAAACTTAGTGGATGGGCAATTAAATGTAAAATGCAATTCAGTGTAAACAAGTGGAAAGTGATGTATGCTGACATTAAAAAAATCTTAATTTCACATTTATACTTATGGGGTCTGAACTGGTGGGGAATAATCAGGAACAAGACCTTGTGGTTATAATGGCTGCTTACCCAGTCCTGGGATGGGTGGCGGTTGTGGCTCTTAGTCAGGGGTCAGCAAAACTTTTCAGCAAGGGGCCGGTCCACTGTCCCTCAGATCTTGTGGGGGGCCAGAATATATTGGGGGGGGGATGAATGATTTCCTATGCCCCACAAATAGCCCAGAGATGCATTTTAAATAAAAGGACACATTCTACTCATGTAAAAACACACTGATTCCTGGACCTTCTGTGGGCTGGATTTAGAAGGCAATTGGGCTTCTGCCCCCAGGCCTTAGTTTGCCTACCCAAGCTCTTAGTGGTGGGCTCTGAGCCTCAGGGAGCAACGCTGGTCTGGGCGCTTGGCAGTAGGGGAATCCCCAGGTCAGCCGCTTAGAATGGCGGGAGTTCCCACTAGCTGTAATATGAATTTTGGCCAGTCATTTTGAATACTGTGTACTGTCACTTCACCTCACAAAGGGTATTGCAGAGTTGGGAGGGGTTCAGAATAGGGCAACCAAAATAATCAAGTGACTCACCTCTGAATAAAGTTTTTAGTATAGCGAAAAGGTGACTGAGAGGTAACATGAGAGAAGTTTATAAAATTATTCATTGCATAGATATAGAGGCTAGGGAACAGTTTCTCCATCACTCTCTCTCCTAACAGTAGAACTCGTGGACATCCAATGGAGATTAATGCTGGAAGAATCCGGACAGATATGTGAAAGTACATCTGGAGATGCAATGAGGTTCAGGGTATTGTTGTTGTTTAGTCGTGTCCGACTCTTCGTGACCCCATGGACCAGAGCACGCCAGGCACTCCTGTCTTCCACTGCCTCCTGCAGTTTGGTCAAACTCATGCTGGTAGCTTCGATAGCACTGTCCAACCATCTCATCCTCTGTCGTCCCCTTCTCCTTGTGCCCTCCATCTTTCCCAACATCAGGGTCTTTTCCAGGGAGTCTTCTCTTCTCATGAGGTGGCCAAAGTATTGGAGTCTCAGCTTCAGGATCTGTCCTTCCAGTGAGCACTCAGGGTGTTCCATCATATGCGGTGGACTTGTAAAAGGGTAAAAGAGTACTGGGAAATAATTTATAATGACCTGAAAAAAATGTTTTAAAGTACTCCCCCTCCCCCCCCAAAAAAAAAACCAGAGTCCTTTTTGTTGGGGATAATTCAGATGGAAATTCCCAGGTGTCAGCTTCCCAGACATTATTTATGTATGCCACTACTGCAACCCATGTTTTGTTAGCCCAAAAATGGAAAAAGAGCGAGGTCCCAACCAAAGAAGAGCAGCAACTTAAACTGATGGAATATATGCAGCCAGCAGACTTAACATATAGAACAAGAGAACATACGTTTAAAGAAGATTGGAAAATGTTTATTGAATATCTGGGTGAAAATTGTGTATACTTAGAAACGCTGGTAGCATTAAGATAAATTCAACAGTGTAAATAAGTTTTGATGGATGTAACAATGGAATATTCAGTGGTTTAGGTTATGCAGGGATGTATGGCATGCAAACTGAACCATGGAAGGAGAAGAAGAGGTTCCCATAGGAGGCAGTCATGACAACTTAGATGTCTGAGTTCAATTTCTGCTAAGGGTTAATGCCATTATGGCCCACAGGTGGTTGTTTCCCCTTGGCAATAAACCTTTTAACATTCTCTTGTTCAATGAGCACTTAATCTATGGAGCTAATGGTATTGTGTTGTGCTGATGTCCTCCTTGACTGACCACCCTGTGGAACCTTGATGTCCATGATTATTTGCCCATGCGAATACTTCAAGTGAGACTGTGAGATTCTATGCATAGCTATCTATGCAGAATATCTTATCGATACGCTTGGTCTATGGTTGCTCCCATCACTTTCATATCTGTACCTCGGTCCTGGATGACTTATTACGCGCACTAGCAACCAGGAACAGCCAATATGGCAGAGCACTGGTGTATTGCTGCCTGCCTAGCCATTAGCAGAGACTAGAGTGTCCTTCCTTTTGGAGAAGAATCATAGGGCACAGCCTCCGGGCATCTGTTGGGTGGCAAGGGTGGTCCTCCAGCCCTACAGAATTTGACCCCTCCTCCTCTGCCTGATGTTCTTCCTGGAAGTCTGAGACTGCAACCTCCCCATTATCTTTGGTTCCCTGCCCATAAGCAGAGACCTAAGCGTCCTTCCTTTTGGAGAAAAACCATGGGGCACAGCCTCCAGGCAAGTGTGGTCCTCCAGGCCTACAGAATTTGGCATCTCCTTCTCAGTCCTTGACTGTATTACAAAAATACATAAATCAGTAGCCATCAAGTTAAACTCCAAGATCAAATAATAATAATAATAATAATAATAATAATAATAATAATAATAATAATAATAAATTTATTTATATCCTGCCCTCCCCAGCCGAAGCCGGGCTCAGGGTGGCTAACAACAATCAAATAATCAAACAATCAAATAATACAACATTCTAAAAACATTTCATCATAAAAATTAATTAAAATCAAATTGATGGCAACCGTTAAGCAAAATTCTGTGCAGGTTGCCAGAGGAGGGAGTCAGGCTGCGCCCTGACCAAAGGCCTGGTGGAACAACTCTGTCTTGCAGGCCCTGCGGAAAGATGTCAGATCCTGCAGGGCCCTAGTCTCTTGTGACAGAGCGTTCCACCAGATTGGAGCCGCAGCTGAGAAAGACCTGGCTCTAGTTGAGTCCAGCCTAACCTCTCTGTGGCCTGGGACCTTCAGGATGTTTTTATTTGCAGACCGTAGGTTCCTCTGTGGGGCATACCAGGAGAGGCGGTCCCGTAGGTATGAGGGTCCTAGGCCGTATAGGGCTTTAAAGGTTAAAACCAACACCTTAAACCTGATCCTGTACTCCACCGGGAGCCAGTGCAGCTGGTATAGTACCGGATGAATGTGATCTCACAGCAAAGACCCCATAAGGAGTCTCGCCGCGGCATTCTGCACCCGCTGGAGTTTCTGGGTCAGTCTCAAGGGCTGAGTTACAATAATCCAGTCTGGAGTTGACCGTTGCGTGGATCACAGTGGCTAGGTCAGGGAGAGAGAGATAAGGGGCCAACTGCTTAGCTTGGCAGAGATGAAAAAATGCCGCCTTTGTTATAGCTGTAATCTGCGCCTCCATAGAGAGGGAGGTATCGAAGATTACACCCAAACTCTTAATGGACGGTGTGGCACTAATTGCACCCTCGCAAGAGATGGGAGTTGCCCCCTCAATCCCATATCGTCCCGTCCCAGCCAGAGGACCTCTGTCTTCGAAGGATTTAACTTCAACCGGCTCCCACGTAACCATCCAGCCACAGCTTCCAGACATCTGGTCAGTGTGTCTGGGACCGAGTCAGGATGGCCATCCATCAACAGACAGAGTTGGGTGTCATCGGCATACTGATGGCAACCCAGCCCAAAACTCCGGACAAGCTGGGCGAGGGGGCGCATAAAGATGATAAAAAGCATCGGGGAGAGTATCACACCCTGAGGCACTCCACACACCAAGGAGTGGCGCAATGACAATTCCCCTGCCCCCAAGCACCACCCTCTGTCCCCGACCAGAGAGGAACGAGCGCAGCCATTGAAGGACTGTGCCCTGGATCCCCACGTCGGCAAGGTGGTGGTCCAGGAGTTCGTGATCGACCATGTCGAAGGCTGCTGACAGGTCTAGAAGAATCAGCAGCCCCGACCTGCCTCGATCCAGCTGCCTGCGGAGATCATCTGTTAGGGCGACCAGAGCCGTCTCGGTCCCATGACCAGTGTGGAAGCCGGACTGGAATGGATCCAGAGCCGATTTAGAGAGAGTCTCCACCCCTTGGTTTGCTCTTTATAAAACACAACTTTCCCCCTTCCCACCTTCACTAACTAGGCAATTCATAATTACTGCCAGGAGCAACGAGGTCAGTGATGCATCTGCTACACAATTTCAATAGCTGTGGCTTCGCCTACTTCATCCTGCTCTTGGGTCTCCTTCTCCAGAGTATCACAGGAAGGGAACTGAAGTTTGTTGTAGTGGTAAGCATGAGGTCTTCTTTTCATTGCTAACAATGACCTTGACATTGCAGATTTGTGCAATTCCTCTTTCTATAGCCGGATTCCATGAATAATAATGTGCATTTTGTACAGCTGAGGTGCAATAGTCTTATTTCAAAGATGATTTCAGATATTTTTATTTTCTCATCCCCTCCCTTTGGGGGGGGGCAGGCAGGGAGGAAGGCCATTTTGCATAATTCTTTCTTCCTACACAATGCCTGGGAATGATGTTCAGTCCAGCGCATTGCAGAGCATGCAAAATGGTGGCCAGGCTTCCAACGCATTTGCTCCAAGAAAGAGAGGAGAAAATGAAAGCAGTGGTGTTGCTGCTGCTGAGCCCTCCTTCCCAAGACACCGTTGGGAGGAATTTTCCTTCCCCAGGAGAAACTTGGTAAAATTGTCCCCCAATTCCTTTGCTCACAAACAGAATGGAGTTTTTTGAGAGGCAATTAGCACCCAGCCATAGCATTGTGTAGGGACGTGGGTGGTGCTGTGGGTTAAACCACAGAGCCTAGGACTTGCCAATCAGAAGGTCAGCGGTTCGAATCCCCGTGACGAGGTGAGCTCCCGTTGCTCGGTCCCTGCTACTGCCAACCTAGCAGTTCGAAAGCACGTCATGTGCAAGTAGATAAATAGGTACCGCTCCGGCGGGAAGGTAAACGGTGTTTCTGTGTGCTGCTCTGGTTCGCCAGAAGAGGCTTAGTCATGCTGGCCACATGACCCGGAAGCTATATGCCGGCTCCCTCAGCCAGTAACGTGAGATGAGCGCTGCAACCCCAGAGTCGGCCATGACTGGACCAAATAGTCATCGGTCCCTTTACCTTTACAGCATTGTGTACCACCTTCACAGAACACATCGTGGATCTGATCAAATAGGCATATAAAGCCAGTTTATTTCTATGTTGTCACTGGGGCAAAATTCGATTCATTTTTCATTTCAGTTTCTGAACCAGGGATGCCAACTTGAATAAAATATTGGGGGCCCCAGATAAGCCCCACCCCACATAATCGATCACATGACACCGCACACACACACTATTTGAATGGCAATGCCCAGCAACTTTGGGGGGGCAGCCCCCTCAAATATTTTATTGGGGGGTGGCTGAAGTTGGCGCCTATGATGATAGCTGAAAAACAGCTATCCTTGTAAATTCACATTTTTCTGAATTTTGCAATGTAGTTATCCAGCTCACATACAAAATGCATTATATTGGAGAAGCAATCTCCACACAGTCTTTAGAGGCAACCCTTTTGCACTCCATTGTAATAGTCTACCAGAGCATGAAAACATGCAAAGTGACTTGCAGTATCTGTGTTTCTGGTGCCTGCATTCAGATGTGATACAAAACTATGGTTAAGTACTGCATGAATGAATATTGGGTTTGCAATTCCCCCATTCCCTTTCCTCCTCCATCACAGCTGGAAGCATTTACTTCCATGTTCGACTAACTGCAGTTCATCTTTTTTTCCAAACGGTGGCTGGTTTTAACCGTGCTTTGCCCTTAACAGTTTACTTCAAATCCATGGTTTATGACTCTTGGTCATTCAGCAAAACCATAATCTGTAACTCTCAGTTTAAGCCTAGGTTGAAAAAGGAAGCAAATGTTTCTGATTTTTTCCTTGCAGTTCCATGGGAGGAAGAGAGGGATGGAGAAGACATGTGCAGATATTAAACCAGCTACTTTCCCTAACTTGCTACTTTAGACAGCAATTCCCATCAAACCCAGCCAGCATGGCCCAAGTTCAGGGATGATGGGAGTTGTAGTCAAAAAGGGGGAAAGGAACCAGATAAAGTAAGGCTATACTAAACCACAGCGCTTTGAGAGGGGGTGTAAAAAATGAGGTTGCAGTACTCATTTCTTGATAAAAAGTGTTGTGGGTGCCAGCACAAAATGGCTGAAGCAGACAGAGAGAGACGATGATCATGAACTTCTGAGTACCATCACACAAAAAAGCACTGTCTGAAGGACAGGGAATAAAAATGTCAAATCAAACAAGTAAGAAAAGACGCCAGAGCTTGAGCAAGCATTTGCTTAATTGAATTTAAAGTGGCTAGCTTTGTGAAGAACACACAGCGCATGGAATATTCTGCTGGAACCTGAATATAAATTCAAGAGACAGGGAGCTGATTTTGCAAAGTATATGTATTTTGAGTATAAGAAAACGTTTCATTCTTTCTTTGCTTCCTTTTTATGGATGAACCCCAGTAAAGTTACATGTAAATTATTACTTATAATTTGCAGCACAGAACTGCATTCTTGACAGCCTTTTATTTTGTAAATCTGTTCCCTCTAGAACAGGGGTTTCCAAACCCATCACTTTTATCCAGGTGATCTGCAGCATGTCCTCATTAAATAGTCATATTGATTTTTTGAGCTATGGCAAGAAAGCGAATGTCTAATTCAGATAAATTGCAAACAATTATAGTTTCTCTGAAAGCTAATACGGTCTCCGAACCATTTTACTAGGTTTACCGACATGGCGACAGAAGCTCCCTTTCATCTTTCCCCACTAATGTTTACAACGAAGAAGATGCTTGGCCGCAAGGATTCGGACAGCTCACGAAGGTTTGATAGCTGCTCTTAGAAATGGAAGCATATTTTGTTTCATATGTTAACATTTATTTCATGCTCATTAAGATACTAATCAATCAAAATATACTCCAAATGTTTTATTTTTATTTATTTTTTTAAGTTAACAATATCTAAATACAGGTGTTAACCTTGCTGTTGTCCTGAAGTTGTGAAAAAGAACAGAGCTTAGCTTTTTCATGATGCTGTAATGTACAATCAACATTGTCATCCTAGAATACACAAAGTCTTTATCCTCGGAATGGGCAGCCAAATGTATCAATCAGTTTTACATGCCTACTTTTCTTTTCTTTTCCCCTCAGCTTGGAATGCAGCAGCAATACGAATTGGGCCAATTCATAAGGAAGAGATATGAGGGCTTCTTAAGTCCTGACTACAAGCCAAACGAAGCAAGTATTGGAACTAACAAGAGACTTTAGCCTTGTTCATTTAGTGTTAACATTTATACAAACATAACGTTAGGGTCATACTTCAGGTGAACTTTGGATTGGGACAAGCAGTTGCAAGTAGAAGTGCAGGATGTGTGTCTTCAGGGCAAGGGGAAACTGAGAATTGATTTCCCCTATTTACTCAAATTTACCCAACTTTACTCATAATTCCCATCCCCATGTGCCCCAAATCTCCCTGTCCAGCACCAGTGGCAGAGCTAACAAGAGACTTTCCCCCTGTTCATTTAGCAGTAACATTTATGGAAACATAACAGATGAGTTTCCCCCATGCTCTTTAGATCGGGACAAGCAAATACAAGCAGAAGTGGAGAATGTGTGTGGAGGGAACGACAAATGATTTCCCTTTGGGGTTCTAAACTTACTCACAGTTGCGATCCCTATGTACCCCAAATCTCCTTGTCCAGCAGCAGTGTCAGGGACTGCTGCTAAATACCGTATTTTTCGCTCTATAAGACGCACCAGACCACAAGACGCACCTAGTTTTTGGAGGAGGAAAACAAGAAAAAAAATATTCTGAATCTCAGAAGCCAGAACAGCAAGAGGGATCGCTGCGCAGTGAAAGCAGCAATCCCTCTTGCTGTTCTGGCTTCTGGGATAGCTGCGCAGCCTGCATTCGCTCCATAAGACGCACCCACATTTCCCCTTACTTTTTAGGAGGCGAAAAGTGAGTCTTTTAGAGCAAAAAATACAGTATGTCTGTTTCCATGCTTCCTCCTCTGTTATCAGCATGGCAGCAGAGGAAAGAAGGTGAAGACCCCTCTCTTTCTTTTCCCATGTCCTCCTCTTCTTTGGTCCTCTCTGACCCACCCCCATTATTGTTGTAACGTCCCCTGGGACCTTACGGTGAAGGGCAGGGAATAAATTAAAATTATAACACTCACAACAAAAAGAATAAGAACAACACTGGGGAATAAGCCCCAGAAATCATTGACATTTCCCAGCATTTGGTGATTGAGGAAGAGAAGGGGGTTCTTCACTGGCTTGGACTAAACCAAAAGCTGGAGAAGGACTGGGTTCCAATGCCCGCCATATTTTAAGGCACATGTTATGAACTGCTATGGTTTGTATTCTGAGAAAATGAATTGTGAAGTCCAGTGACACGACTCACACTTTCACATACCCACATGAACTCGCCAGCTCTCACAACAGAGTGAACACGCAGGAACAGGTGGCCTGTCAGTCAAATCTACCTCATGGCTCCTGGCAGAAATAGGGAAGAAATATTCACCAAGGATTCTCAAATGTTGTTCTTTCTTCTGTTTCTCTTTGGGGTATATGCTTAATGTCCAAGTCTCCCCAAGAGAGTATTTTACTGGGATTCAAATCAACTTTACATAGAATTATACCTTCGGTTGTAGGATCAAAAAACAAAACAAAACAAAAAAACACAACACTATCCTATAACTGCACTTTTCCTTTTTTCCACTCTCTAGATTTATGTCCGAAGTACAGATACTGATCGAACCATTATGAGCGCTCAAGCCAATCTGGCCGGACTCTTTCCTCCTAAAGGAAACCAAATCTGGAACAAAGAGATCCTTTGGCAACCAATTCCAGTTCATACTGTGCCACGTTCAGATGACAAGGCAAGAAAGCGTGTGGTATTTTTAACCTTTCCTGCTCCCTGTGCAATGAAAACATGGGCTGGATCCAGACACATCAAAGAAGCATTTCAGTTTAAAGTGTGGTCAATTTAAACAGGGAAAACAAGTAGAGAAAAACAGGACTCCATGTCGCCTCCTGGTGGCTCAATATTATATCGCACATACAACACATACAAAACACTTTTTCTTTACCATTCCAGCTGAATCCATGGTAACCTAAAAGAGAATATATACCGTATTTTTCATCCCATAGGACGCTCTGTCCCATAGGACGCACCTAGTTTTTTGGGGGGGGGAAATAAAGGGATTTTTCCCTTTATTTCCCCCCCAAAAGCAGGTCGGGGAAACCGAACCAGGAACAGCGGGATGGCGGCACTGCACCTCCTTGCTGTCCCCTTAGCTTGTGGGGCTGGCCGATGTCTGTCCGGCGCGCGGGACGCTCTGCTTTAGGGCACCTTTGCGCCGGGCGGCAGGCTGCTATCCGCAGCGTAGGGAGCCCTGCGGATGTGTTCCCGAAGCGGCGGGCGCTCTGCTTTCAGGGCTGCCTAGGCTGCGGATGTGTTCCTGAAGCCTGGAGAGCAAGAGGGGTCGGTGCGCACCGACCCCTCTCGCTCTCCAAGCTTCAGTGAAAGCCTGCATTCGCCCCATAGGACGCACCCAGATTTCCCCTTCATTTTTGGAGGGGGAAAAGTGTGTCCTATAGGGCGAAAAATACGGTATATGCACGCACGTGCACACACATTAACAGAGAGAACACAGACCTATTCAAGGTGTAGACAGGTATATATTAAGAAAGTCTGAGATATATATATATATATTAAGAGAGAGAAATAGAAGGCTTAGACCTGTAATGCTGGGTTGGAGGTGTAATGCAACAGAAATCAGACTCCAGCCTCAAGAGTCTCAACAGCATCAAGCTTTAAGCATTTTCCCGCCTGCCAAAGTATTGAATGTGTGCAAACAACCTCAGACTATTAATCATAATCCAAATTTAGGATGGACACATGGATTATGCACAGGCAGGAGACACCATCAGGAGGCCTTTGTAGTTAGTTAATACATTTTATTTATTTGTTCTTATTTTAGTTGTTGTATTTTCCTGTCAAAGCCAAATGTCCGAAGTATGACCAACTTCTAAAGGAAACGTTTGAATCCGAAACAGTCAGGGGAAAACTGAAAAAGCACATGGTAAGAAAGGGATAGGTGGTAACTTTAAAGCTGCAGTCCCTGCAAGGCAGGCCCACTGACGTCAATGGGTCTTACTTTTGAGTAGACATCCCGAGGAATGTGCAGCAAATGTCTGATTTGACAGCCAAACCGTTGTAGCGCCAGCCTATAAACCTGTTTGCTCATGACAAATTTGTCGCCGCTGTTTTTTTCCAGGTCATTTTTTTAAGAATTAGTTGTGCAAGCGCTCCTCTAGGCTACTTAAAACTAGAGATGTATCAACTGACCAATAGGGAAACTCTTTCTCTACCTGAAAATGCAACCCATGTACTTGCGTATGTAGCTTGGAAGTGTTTTATTTCTCTTGTTCTCACTTGCTTGCAAAATAAACAGAGAATAAATTTTCCCAAAAGGGAAAGATGTCTAGACAGATTGTCATGTTCAGGGGTCAGCAAACTTTTTCAGCAGGGGGATAGTCCACTGTCCCTCAGACCTTGTGGGGAGCCAGACTATATTTGGGGGGGGGGGGAGGATGAAGGAATTCCTATGCCCCACAAATAACCCAGAGATGCATTTTAAATAAAAGGACACCTTCTACTCATGTAAAAACACGCTGATTCCCGGAGCATCTGCGGGCTGGATTTAGAAGGCGATGGGGCCGGATCCAGCCCCCAGGCCTTAGCTTGCCTACCCATGGTCTTGTTGTTTTGGCATGGAAGACAAGAGCACTTCCAGATTTGCAGGGTCCAATGTCCGTGTGCTTAACCCCTTCCCTTCTGAATACCAGAAGGGAATGAAGGGTCCCTTCCGCTTTCTTTGAGTGGCAGGTCGGAATGAGGGGAAAGGGCCCCCAATTTGCTCCCTTCCCATCATCTGGGAAGTGGAGAAACTGATCCTTTTATTCTTGAAAAGCCTGTACAGTATTAAAGGACAGGGCTAAACTTTGCCAAATCATAACACACCAACAGGAACAGGCGCTATTGATCCCTGCGTACCCATTCGCACTTAGTGATTTATTGATCCTTCTGCTCTTTCTCTTTCAGAAATTTCTAGGTAAAATGGCAGCTAACATGGGATACGACTTGCCAACGGTTCTGGATTATAAAAGTCTCAAACTCTGGAAGGCATACGATGCTTTAGTTGTTCAGGTATTTCTAAGAGAACTTTATCACTCATCCGGCTCCAATAACAACAACAAAATACAGTGGTACGTCGCAAGACGAATGCCTTGCAAGACAAAAACTCGCTAGACGAAAGGGTTTTTTGTTTTTTGAGCTGCTTCGCAAGACGATTTTCGCTATGGGCTTGCTTCGCAAGACGGAAACGTCTTGCAAGTTTGTTTCCTTTTTCTTAACACCGTTAATACAGTTGCGACTTGACTTCGAGGAGCAACTCATAGAACGCGGTGTGGTAGCCTTTTTTGAGGTTTTTAAAGACTTTGGTGACTTTTGAAGCTTTTCCAAAACTTTCCCGACACTGTGCTTCGCAAGACGAAAAAAATCGCAAGACAACAAAACTCGTGGAACGAATTAATTTCGTCTTGCGAGGCACCACTGTAATAGGTTAGAACAAGATCTGGCAACCAAGGGCACATGAGAGCACTTCATGTGGAACAATGATTAGCCAATGGCGGAGCTTCATGCTCCGGCACCGGGGGGCGGAGAGCAGGTGGGGGCGGGGCTAGCATGCGCCCCAGGGGCGTGCGCTGCCCCCACACCCCTCTTCCTCCACCAGTGTGATTAGCGGCCCTGTTTTCAATACTGCTTGTGTCACCATAGCAACAGAAACTGCAGAGTGGTCCAAGCTACTGTTTAGACCCAGGGGTGCCAACTTGAATAAAATATGCGGGGGCAGGTAAGCCCTACCCCCGTAATCAATCACATGGTGTGGCATACCCACGCCATTTGGGGGCAATGCCTATCAACTTTGGGCCTGCCCGCCTCAAATATTTTATTGGGGGACTCGAAGGGACTGTGGCCTCTAGGAGTTGGCTCCTATGTCACCAGGGAAGGGGGAAGGGAAGAAATAAATGTCCCATCATGAGCTCCGGCTACTTAGTTTCTGTGGCACAGGCAACACATCACCTGTACTGGGCCACCTCTTTAGTTATGGAAAGGCCCATTCTCCCAAAAAGGAGGAATCTATCAGGCTAAGCTCATCCATCTTGGCTGACCACTCTAGCAGTCATTTTATTTAAACACCAGAGTCACAGGGTTGGGGAGGCGACTCCAAAAACCTATTTAGTCTAACTCTGACCTTAGAACCACAGAAATTTATTCAGACCAAGGACTCAGCTACACTCAGTCAACTATATCATTATAACTGTGTTATAAATATGTGACACCTTTTTTTTAAACTGTGTGTAGATCCAGCCCCAGCCTCCTCTCATTATAACATGTTTTTATCGGCTCTGGTTTTTGTTGGTGCTTGTGAGCCACTTTATGTAAACCAAAAGGTGGCATGTAATGGGTTTTCCTAAATATAGATATGAATCAAGAGAAGAGGTAACTGTGAGGGGGGGGGGAGGGCATGGATCACAGGAGGGGGAAAAAACCTTCTTTTTTTCCTCACTGTAGAAAATCCATAACCTGCCTCGCCCAGACTGGGCTGATGATAAAGCCATGGACAAATTGGGAAAGCTTTTGGCCTTTTCTTTACATGCCATGTTTGGGGTACACAAAAGAGAAGAAAAATCACAACTACAAGGAGGTAAGGAGGGAAAATTCAATATGACATGCATGTATCCTTCTTTATCTTAAGTGGGGGCAGCTAATTTTTTAATTTTTTTGCCTCAGGGGCTGCACTGAGGGTTGGACACACATACCTCAAGGGGCACATGACTCATGTGTGCAAAAGCACATGTATGTGTGTATGCCTACCTCTGCACCCGTCCAGCATGGGCCTAGGCTGCTCCCGTCACCATCCAGAGAGTGATGAGCAAATGCCTTTGTGGTTGCCAGCCTCTGCCAGGGAAACAGCCAGACTCTACAACATGTATTGATCACGTTATTATTGGTGACAGTGGTTGTGTTTGGAGGGCATTGCTAGGATTCCATATCACCTTGAAAACAACAACAACAACAACAACAACAACAACAACAAAAACAACAACAACAACAAAGTTAGATGTTCTCAGTCCCAGCTTTTTGGGGAGCAGGGAGGAGTTACCACAGTGATAAAGGGGAGTGAAAGGCTGGGAATGGCTTACTGGTTTCACCATCATTTGTATTCTTTTTCATCACCATTAAGGTCTCCTTCTGCATGAGATTTTGGATCAGATGACACAACTTCCTAAAGGAAGAAAAATGTTAATGTATTCAGCTGTACGTATGAACAGTTTTTAAATTGACCAAACCTTCTGTAGCTCACATTTTTCCTGCTCCTTTCTAGCTCCCCTTTCTGTTTGGCAACACTATTTGTCTACTCAATTCACATTACGCTCGTCACATATTTTAAAAGTTGGGTTGAAAGCTAACGCTTTTAAATTTGAAGGGAAAGCAGCTGTGCCCCTGATCTGTGGCCCTGCCCTCCTGATTCGGATTGGGCCCCACACAGTACATTGTACTTGGGAATATATGGGGAGGCTTGAGGCTAGGAAACCTGCAGAGCCCTCCAACCCAGGTCAGGTGTGGTGTGCTCTTTCTGCAAAACAGAAGTGGAAATCTCACACATATACAAGATTAATGCAACATCTCACTGATACTGAAGGCAACCTCAAGGCCATCCCCAGGTCTCAGGAGTATAACTTAAAAGACAACAATAATGCAAAAAATAAATAAATCTCAGCTAGATTCTGGAGTCATGTTCTAGGGCAGAAAGGGGAGATCCCAAGTGTCTTGTAACATGTTGTCAGTTTCAGTGCTGGCATGTATTTGCTAAAGGGCTTTCTCCATTCTGTTACTGCTCACATTCTGTATTCCAAACCACAAATCATTCATTTTTCAATATGAATATGACAGGTTCTTACATGATTCACATTGTCAAGTTTCACTTTCTTATTGGCGCTGGATATAGACATGTGCCTCCTCCCCTCAGGGAGCAGAGTTGCGTATTGACTCCAAAATGCTTAATAACCCTGCTCAGTACTTTCTTGTAAACATTAAACAAAATGGGAGGTAAATCAAAGCCCGCAGAACCCCACAGCACCCAAGCCACCTTCCCAAAGCACCACCTTCTGGGAACAACTATCCAAGTTGGAGCAGAACAACTGCAAAACAACTTCCCCTACTCCCAACTCAGATAGTCTCTCAGAAGAATTCCATAGCTGGTGGCAATAAAGACCCCTGAGAGGTCAAGGAGACCCAACAGGGACATACTCGACCTTTCCATTGTTCATACATAGGACCTGCCTGTGCAATCCTTTTTAGGGCAGATAGACTGCATGACTGGAGTACACACATTTTATGTACAATATGTGTATACAGTCCTGGATTCATATGCAGAAGAGTGAGTAGCATAAACTTTATTTCAGATGGACGTATGCAGAATGAAGCACAAATGTGAAGTAACTACATGTTTAAACAATACTGAAGAAATGTCTGAACCAAGGTCCTACATCCCCGGGGCTGCACATTTTATTCTCTTTAAATTCTTGCTTGGGTAATCTTGCGAAAGGGGTCCTTTTGCAATTAAATCCATCGCATGCCATAGACCACAGTGGAGGACTTTGTCTGATACCACATCCTTGGAACTTAAGGCCGGCCCAAGACATTTTGGCACTTGAGGTGGACACAAAATGTAGTGAAGATCTGCCTCAGGAACAAAGGGGAAATAAAGATTGGCATCATTACCTGCTGCCCCTGTGCAACTTGCCACCTGAGGCAGTCATCTCACCTTGCCTCATGGGTGGGCCGGCCCGGCTTAGAGCTAACAGTGTCTAAGTACTCTATACACAAACGCACTTCTGTCATGGGAGTAGTAAGGAATTCTTTATTTTCTTTTCATAGCATGATGTCACACTAGCAGCTCTCCAGGTAGCACTGGGAGTTTTCAAAGAACATCTACCTCCCTTCGCCGCTTGCCATTTTTTTGAGCTATATAAAGAAGACAATGCGTAAGTACTGATGCATAGATAAAATAATCAGCAATGGTATATTGGGTAAACAAGATTCACTCACCTTCTCAAACCTGCACAGAACACAGTATTTCTTCTCACAATTCGTGCACTGCTAAAATGAGTCAAAAAAAAAGATGCGTTCCCAGACTCTCCAAATTCCCGCTGCGCAGCTCTCCCTCTCTGCTGAAGCCGGGAGAGTCTTGCTCTCCCGGCTTCAGCAAAAGGAACCTGAAGCCTGTGGGGCGCAGCGGGAATTTGCGCTGCGCTCCGAAGGCTTCAGGCAGCTATCCTTGAATCCTGGAGAGCGAGAGGGGTCGGTGCGCACCGACCCCTCTTGCTCTCCAGGCTTCAGCGAAAGCAACGCAAAGCCTCCGGAGCGCGGAGGGAGCACTCCTTCTGTGCTTCGGAGGCTTTGCATTGCTATCGCTGAAGCCGAGGAGCCTGTATTCGCTCCATAAGACGCACACACATTTCCCCTTAATTTTTGGAGGGGGAAAAGTGTGTCCTATAGAGGAAAGAATATGATACGTTGGAAGCTGCCCAGAGTGGCTGGGGCAACCCAGTAAGATGTGTGGGGTATGAATTATCATTATGGAATGGGACGTCCCTATTTTCATTGGAGAAATGTTGGAGAGTATGCATTCCTCTGTGTTTGAGCTTGACACCCAGCTGTCCAAAATGCTATTGGAAGTGCATTTCATAGGTGAATGGCTGAGGTGTACCTGCCTTTGAAAGACAGAAAGGGATTGAAAGGGTTGAGCCACACTTTGTGCCAGCGTTCTTCAATCTAGAGTCCCCAGATGTTGTTGGACTACAGCTGCAACATCGACGGTCTTAAGACATAAGGCTGCTGCTGAAGCAACAGTTGCGTTTTGCATGTAGGTCCTTCGGTGTTTTGCCACCTCTGCACAAGTCCCATTGTGGTGCATGCAAAGGTGTGCTTGAGAGGGCAGGTGGGGACACACTTGAATTGCAGGATAGATGCACTGAAGGAAAGAAATGGAGGGGGCATTGCCAGACAACAGCAGTGCACAGCAGGGATAGTGGGCGGTGGGGGCAGGGGTGGAGGCCAGGCACCCACAGCAAAAGTTCTGTGGGTACCCGGCCCCCTGGAGTTAGCGCCAATGTCCCTGGGCAATATATGGCTGCATCTTATGAGAATGACCACATAGGAATCCAATCAGGGGGTGACCTGACTTTCTTCTTTTCAGTGAGTACACCGTCGAGATGTACTATCGGACCAGTACTGATGCTCCACCCCAACAGCTCGTTTTGCCAGGCTGTGAAGCGGTTTGTCCCTTTGGTCGGTTTGAACACCTGCTTTCTGATGTCGTAACAGAGAACTGGAATGCAGAATGTAACTATTGGTGGCCTTCTTACGAAGAGGTAAGATAGGGTTGAAACAAACATGTGTAAAACGGATGTGTCATCATTCAAGGTCCCAGCTTGACTTTCCTCTCAAAATCATAATACAGTGGTACCTCGCATTAAGTACTTAATTCGTTCCGGAGGTCCGTTCTTAACCTGAAACTGTTCTTAACCTGAAGCACCACTTTAGCTAATGGGGCCTCCTGCTGCCGCTGCACCGTTGAAGCACGATTTCTGTTCTCATCCTGAAGCAAAGTTCTTAACCTAAGGTACTATTTCTGGGTTATCGGACTCTGTAACCTGAAGCGTATGTAACCCGAGGTACCACTGTAATTAGTGGGGCTGGCCTGTTTGAAGTTTGAAGCTTTAGGAATGCAGCTCCCACCCCCCACCTTCATCCTGCCCCAACCTCGAGAAACTGGAAAGCAGACTGCCCTGTTATCCTGGAAACTATAGTTTGTTAAAGCTGTCGGGAATTATAGCTTTGTGAGGGGTAAAATGCAATTCCCAGTGTACTTTGGAGGACGTCACTGTTGGGAGGAAAGCTACAACAATTGTAATATGTTACCTAAAAAGGCAATGAAGTGGAAGACATAAAGGCAGACTATTCTTCCTCCTCACCGATTCCTACTTTTTTAGTAAATACTTACAGTCATACCTCGGGTTACAGATGCTTCAGGTTGCATTTTTCCGGGTTATGTTTTTTTTTAAAAATAATATTTATTACTTTTAAACACTACAAAAAAGGAAAGAAGAAAGAAAAGACAATACAATACAATATAAAAAAATTACACAACACTAACACAATAAACTAAACAAGACAAAACAAAAACAGTAACACACATCATACAATTTCAATATCTTATCTTACATTCACTTGTTTCAACGACCTCCTCACATCTCCCTTTTTGTATTCCACTTCTATTAATTATTTCAGCAATTCCTTTTCATCTTCCTCTATTTTCTATCCTATAATTCTCTTAACATATTCTACCCTTATTTTTCCTTTAATACTCTAATAATCTATTTATACCTAATTCCTTATAACATTTCTACTAAAGCCATATAACTTCATTCCAACATTTTTCTAACATTCATTAATTTTACAATATTTCTATAAATAGTCTTTAAACTTTTTCCATTCTTCTTCCACCGACTCTTCTCCCTGGTTTCGGATTCTGCCAGTCATTTCCGCCAGTTCCATATAGTCCATCAACCTGGTGATATTCTGTCCGATGCTCTTAGCTCTTTTCCAAGTCCCTTCTGCAGATCTTCTTCGTATTTATACAAAAACTTTACTTTGTCTTCTACTGATCTTATTTTTATTTTCCTTCCTTTGAAGCTGAAGAATAGACGTTGGGGAAACTCCCACCTAAAGATGATTTTATTCCTTCTCAGCAGGGCAACCAAATCTCCGTAGTTAGACCTAAGATCCAAAAGGTATTTCGGGACGTCTTTAAAAATTTCCACTCTTGGCTGTTGTACTTCTAGGTTCTTCTGGTAGTGCCAACAGTCTCTTATTCTATTCTTCTCTTTTTTCCCTCCTCTTCCAAATCTGAAGGCCCTCACAGTTTTAATCTCTTCTTGACCCAAATCCAAGTCCCAAAAATCAGCAAATTTCTGTGTGAAGAAGTCTATCAAACTTTCCTTCTCCAATTCAGGTAGGGCTCTGATCCTCAAATTCGTTTGTTTTTCTTTAAATCATAGCAAGCGTCGACTTATGGTCATCAAGTTGCCTCTGTAAGGCTGGGACTCTCTCTCTCTCCAATTGTGTTACTTTACATTCAGCAGCAACGGCTTTCTCCCTAGCTTCCTCCGCAGTCTGCTGTGTCAAAATAGATTTCTGTATCAATTTCTGAATTGTTTCTGTGTTGATATTCACCTTTTGTCCCAGATTATTTATACTTTCTGTATTTAAGTCAATTTTAATAGTTGCAGCATCCACTTTCGCATTTATCACGTCTGTTTTCTTGTTAAGCTGTTCCAGTGAATCATTTATCTTACTTAATGCATCCGCTAAGGCCTCTTCTGTCGACATACCTCTTGATTTTGAATATACTGTTACAAACGCAATAGGAGAAGAAGCAGGGGGGGAAGGCGGACTTCCTGTATTGAACCTCCCCGTTACGATACCAACTTAAACATTTAGAAATCCAATTCTCCCGCTTCAGCTCTACTCACGGGTAATTACTTTAAAATCAAATTGTCCACAGGAAAAAGTCAGCGCTCTCCGGCAACAGCAATGCGGCTTCGCTCCGTGGAAGAAGCAGACGATTTGAAGCACCGCGCTACTCACCCCATGTCACTCCGGACCCCCAAAACTGGGTTTCCACGCGAGTAGGGGAGGCACAAAAGGTGCCCACCAAATCCCACGCTCACAGGCTTCTCCCGCCTGTGATTTTTTGCGGGTCTCCACCTTCGCCGTGACGGTCAGACCCAAATTCCCACAGGGAAAATTCCTCCCGATCAGAGGAATTCCGCCATTACCAGAGGCACCAACCCGGAAGTCTGCATTTTTCCCGGGTTATGGACCGCCGAAACCCGGAAGTACCAGAACAGGTTACTTCTGGGTTTCAGCGATCGCACATGCGCAGAAGCGCTAAATCGCACTTTGTGCATGCACAGAAGCACCGAATTGCAACCCACGTGTGCACAGATGTGCAGGTGCGGGTTGCGAACGCTGCAGGTTGCGAACACGCATTCCACACGGATCATGTTCACAACCTGAGCGTCCACTGTATAGGTAAAAAAATGCTTTACTAAATTTCAACCTTTTTAACATACACAGTCAAAACACACTTTCATGTTTTCTCTTATTTTTGTTGACTTCCCACCCCATTTTCCAGGCAATACTGCTTAAGCGTTGACAACGTACTGGTAGGACAGGACACAGGATTCTGGCAAGAAACAAGGTGGGTGGGTGTGTATTTTTGTAAATTAAAACTGGTGTACGGACTCTGTCAAGTTGGATACCTACTGTTCTCCGGATGGGGAATTTCTGACAATTAAATGCAGACCTTTCTATCTTCCCCGGGAATTTACAACAGTGGTGTTAACAGCGGTGTACATAGCACCAGCTGCAAATGCATGCAGGGCCATGAGCAGTATGCATGAAAACATCAATGCTAAATTGAGCAGATACCCGGAGGCTGTGCAGATTATTGCGAGGAACTTCAATCACACAGATGTGAGGGCAGTACTCCCAAAATTCCATCAGCACATTGAGTGTGCAACAAGAGGAGAAAATACTCTTGACAAGGTGTACACAAACATTAGACGGGCATATGAGGTCAAAACCTTGGCGCACCTCGGTGGTTCAGATCATGTGTTCCTGCTTCTGACACCAGTATACACACCCCTCAGGAAACAAGGCCAGATACAAACACGGGTGGTTACGGTGTGGCCTGAGGGAGCCTCTCAGCAACTGCAGGACTGTTTCCAGGAGACCGACTGGAATATCTTCGACCATGAAGATCTAGAAACTTATACATCAACGGTCCTGGATTATATTAGATTCTGCACAGCAAATGTCACCAGGGGAAAGTATGTTAAGTTGTATCCGAATAGGAAGCCCTGGATGACAGGAGAGGTTAGGAGATTATTGAAGGCCAGAAATTCTGCTTTTAGAACTGGGGATCGGGTATTGTATGGCATAGAAAGAGCAAACTTGAAGAGGGCTATCAGGAAAGCAAAAGCGGAGTACAGAGGAAAAATTGAGGACATTCTGAGAAATCATGATACTAGACAAATGTGGCAGGGAGTCCAACATCTGACTGGTTATAAATCAAGGAATTCATCAGTGGTAGAGAGTACTGCTTCCTTGGTGGGAGAGTTGAATACCTTCTTTGCCCGATTTGAGGTGACACCAACAGTGACTCCAACAGGGATGCCAGAGCTATTGGCGTCACTACCTACAGGAAATGCTGCCAGGGTGGAAGAGGGAGAAGTGAGGCAAATATTAAAGGAGGTAAACACGAGGAAGGCTATGGGCCCGGATGGGGTGGCTGGCAGGGTGCTAAGAGATTGTTCGGACCAACTGGCAGGAATCTTTACGAAGATTTTTAACCAGTCTCTGGCCCAAGCCACTGTTCCACCCTGTCTGAAATCTGCTACCATTATACCCCTGCCAAAAACATCAAAGATAGACAGTCTGAATGATTTTCGCCCTGTGGCACTGACACCCATTATAATGAAATGTTTCGAAAAACTGGTGAGGAACTGCATCTTATCTTGTCTGCCAGTGGGACTTGACCCTTACCAGTTTGCGTACAAGCCAAAGAGATCCAGAGAGGATGCTGTGGCAATGGCTTTATATGCTGTCCTGACTCATTTGGAGAAGCAAGGGAACTACGCGAGACTGTTCTTTGTAGACTTTAGTTCTGCATTTAATACTATTCTTCCGCATAGATTGGTGCCCAAATTATTAGACCCGGGACTTCCACCATGTTTGTGCAGGTGGATATTAAACTTTCTATCAAACACTTCCCAAAGGGTCAGCTTGGGTTCCCACGTCTCTGCGGATCTCATCACGAATACGGGGACGCCGCAGGGGTGCGTGTTGAGCCTGCTTTTATACATGCTCTATACAGCTGACTGTGCCCCCCAATACCCCAGTAATAAGATCATTAAGTTCGCAGATGATACAACGGTGGTTGGTTTAATTATGGCTGGAGAGGGGGAGATGGCCTATAGGAAGGAAGTTGAGCAGTTGGGGGAGTGGTGCAGGAAAAACAACTTACTGCTTAACTTAAAGAAAACAAAAGAGATCATTGTGGACTTTAGGAAATGTAAATTGAATATTCAGCCATTTATTATTGAGGGGAAGTGCGTGGAACAGGTCTCAGTGTTTCAATTTCTGGGAATGGAGTTGAGAGACGACCTAACCTGGGGAGAGAACAGCAAAGACCTGGTGAAGAGAGCACAGCAGAGGTTATATTTTCTGAGAATCCTCCGGAAAAACAATCTCTCAAACACCTGTTGATGGCATTCTACCATTGCACTGTGGAGAGCATACTAACTTATGGTCTGTGCGTGTGGTTTGGGAGCTGCACGGACAGGGTAAAAACAATGCTATCCAGGGTTGTAAAGAGAGAATTATTGGGTGCACTCTTCCCACCTTAGATCAAATCTATGCTGCCAGGTGCCATAAGAAAGCGGCAGAGATAGCACAGGATAGTACGCACCCCGGAAATGATCTCTTTCAGCTTCTGCCTTCTGGAAGAAGGTATAGGGTTATAAAGGCCAGGACTCGCCACCTGAAAAACAGTTTCTACGCTAATGCAATTCTGGTTCTAAACGCAGCATAAGGGGTCTCTGTAGTATAGTGTATTTTAAAATGGGGTTTTAGAGTTTTTTAGGGGCTTTTGAATGTTTTATGTAGTTTTATGTAGTTTTGTGGTAGTTTTCATGTAGTTTTATGTAGTTTTTATGTAGTTTTATGTAGTTTTTCAATTTCATTGTTCCGCAAGGAACCATGAGAGTAAATATATCGGGGGGGGGGGAGTTGCTGTTTCCCCCCTTCTGCTACACCCTGTTTTCTAGCTATCAAATGAAAGCCACAACATTATAATCTAATTCCTTCTGTTGTTCATAGCTCAAACCCTGCTGGCAAGTTCATCACACTATAACACTTCTTTAAATAGTCTGAAAAAGGCATCCATTCTTCCATAAAAACACTCGTCATTAGATTCTCTGAATGCAAATGTATACATAACTTGTAATGACTATCTGCAAATTTCCTAAATATGTATTTCTAAATGTTCGCAGTGTTGTTGACCTTTTGTCATGTTGCTGTTGTCTCTCACCTCCTACCAGGATGAAAAGGAAAGCCAAAGAAAGGGGAAATCAGCAAACCGACCTCCTCAGGAAGGAAACTGGACGGCAAAGTTATAAATCACCGGCAACACTACATGATTGTTGATGCTTTTGTGTGGTGCTCATAATCAAGATTTTCTTCTTCTCGTTGAGAATTCCAATCAAATAAAATCAGGCACATAGGTGCACTAGATTAGCTTGGACAAACACCATCACTTGCAAGTTAATGTGTGTCTATAGATTTAATCTAATTACTTGAGGGTGGGGAAAGCAGGGGTCTATTTTGCAACCTTACTAAGGGTTAGGAATATATGGATATTCCTAATTCCAAACTGCTGCAGAGCTTAACAACCTTTGTCAGAACCCCATTCATCCAAAATGGTTGACCCATTTAATATATTACCCTGTATCGGTCCCTACAGCCGCAGCAGGCGCCGTAAGTCTGCAGTGGTTTGACTTCACCCCTGAAGGCACACTCTTCCATTGTCTTCCAAGGCTGATAGCTGCCAACAATAACTTCAGTTGGCACTCTTATTTATCCAGCTGTTAGATTAGTCAGACAGTTTGAATTCTCAGACCCCATCTAGACCCAGCGAGAGTCACTGTGCAGTAAAAACACTGACAACTAACTGAGAGTGGAGAAAGAGAGAAAACTCGCCAGAAACAATAAAGGAAAAACAGAAAATGGAGGGATATGCTGTAATCATCACACTAGATGTCCTATCAGAACAATCTTTGCATGATCTCAGGTTATCACTGCAGGTTTGTTCTGTTTCTACAGCTTCTATTGCATGGGTAGGCAAACTAAGGCACAAGGGCCGGATCCAGCCCAATCACCTTCTAAATCCAACCCTTGGACAGTCCGGGAATGAGCGTGTTTTTACATGAGTAGAATGTGTGTTTTTATTTAAAATGCATCTCTGGGTTATTTGCAGGGCATAGGAATTTGTTCATCCCCCCCCCCTTCAAAATATAGTCTGGCCCCCCACAAGTCTGAGGGACAGTGGACTATCCCCCTGCTGAAAAATTTGCTGTCCCCTGTTGTGTTGAATGGAAGCTCTTGCACAGTTCCCACAATTTCAATGGGCTTTTGAAGTCCCTGCCCCCATGCAATCTGTATAGGTTTTCTAGATCCCTCCTCCCTGTGCCAGATGTGTTGAAAAAGAAATATAGGAATGGTTTGTCCTGCAGGCCATTCATTTGCCTTTGAAGCTTCCTACCCAAGTGAAACTGACCTGTGTTTTGTGCGCCAGTAGTGATTCAGTCATGCTGGCCACATGACCCGGAAAAGCGAGATGAGCACTGGTACCCCATAGTCACCTTTGACTGGACTTAACCATCCAGGGATCCTTTGCCTTAACTACATAAACCAAAGGTGTTTCCTTCCTCTAGAGTTCTCAAACAGTAGGCATGTACATATTGCAATGTGTACATTTAGTGGTGCAGCAATAAAACTGCTAGCACATTTGCAAAGTGAAGTATGTTTTCAAATTGGATGGGGGACCATGTCGTGTTGAAATTCCTGCATTGCACAGGGTTTGGACTAGATGACCCTCAGGGTTCCTTCCAATTCTATGTAGTGGGTAAATCAGTTAAAGGGCAGTCGCAGTTAACCATTTTCAAATATCCAGTTGGTCATCAAATCATATTGCACTCTGTTAATACCTTCTTGACTTCTTCTGACTTCATAAGTATTGAAATGTTCGAGGATTTCCCACCGTTTTTCCATTTATGGAAACTGAAGGAAAGGTTTGTATACTTCTGGGCTCACATACCTCTGGATTATTCGAAACCCAGAAATGTATCCTATGAAAAAACAATTGGAATTCATATGGTTACCTGTGGGCTTTTCATAATTAACCAGGGTACTTAATGGAGGATAACAAAACCCATTTCGGCGATAATGAATGACCCCAAACAAAGCATGCAGAACAAATACTGTCTATATAGCAAATGGATGTTCCAAAACATCCAAAATGATGAAAAAGCAACTTAATCACTAGAGGTCACTCTGTTCCTTCAAATCTCAGAAATAATCAACCAAGAATATTTCCACACTACTTCACTCTAGAATTTCACACACACACACACACACACTTTTATGGGGAACTTACATGACATAATCAAATCTTTGTTCTCTAATTCCTCCCCCCCCCCGCCCGCCCGTACTTCTATGTTCTCTTTTGAGTGCTCACAAAAGCTGACAGGACAGGGTGGGCTGGTTCTCTGCAGGTGTAGACCAGTCTGCCTTGGAAGGGGCATCGTTTTGGCATGTGCACCTTAATCCAAACAAGTCAGAGATGCTCCAGTTCAAATCTGAGGTGGAGCAGACAACGACATCCCACCCTCCAACTCAAGGCCAAGTCGTTCTTGGCACCTGAGGCAGAAAATCCCAGAAAAAGGGAAGGGTCATCATAGCACAGCAGGAATGCAGCTATGATATCCTCAGAATCTTAGAGAAAGGCTGTGAATGTCACTTCTCCGGAACCCTGCATAGCCGCTTCCAGTTAGCATAGACCAGGGGTCTGCAACCTTTAAGACAAAAAGAGCCACTTGGACCCGTTTCCGAAGAAAAAACAACAACTGGGAGCCGCAAAACCATTGCGACATTTAAAACAAATATATCTCCGGAGCCACGATCTGACAGCGGGCGGGAAGGTGACGTCGGGACGGTGCGTGACTAATGCACGCACCGCCCCCATGCGACGTCACAGCCAGTACAGCGCCCGCCACAGTGAGGAGTGTCGGGGCGCACAATGCGCCTCCTCCCCTCGCTAGTATCCGCCCCGGAGCCGCAGCAAAGATGTAAAAGAGCCACATGCGGCTCCGGAGCCGCGGGTTGCAGACCCCTGGCATAGACAATACCCAGCTTGAGGAACCAACAGCCTGACTCACTATGAACCAGCTTTCTACGTAAGTGTGTTTCCTCTTCCCTGGTAGTAAAAAATACAGCAATACTAAATTAAATCGCTAACAGTTTGTTGCCCATTCGTAAAAATGCCTCCCTCTGCCTAATTAAAGGACATACTCTGTAGCCCTTAGCCATCCACTGCCACGTAGAAACATTTAATTTTTTTTTACTGCTATCTGACCTGCTGAGCTGAGGAATGTTGCTAAACTAACCCAGCTTTTTAGCACAATATTTTCTGCTGTTATTTGTCCCTTGTGCTACAAGTTTTTCATATTTTAGGACTGGCAATTTGGTTATGGTTAGTGAAGATCAGAAGGCCCTTAATGACATCCTTTTTGGATGGTACCTCAGGTTAGGAACTTAATTCGTTCTGGAGGTCTGTTCTTAACCTGAAACTGTTCTTAATCTGAGGTACCACTTAAGCTAATGGGGCCTCCCACTGCCGCTGCTACACAATTTCTGTTCTCATCCTGAAGCAAAGTTCTTAACCCAAGGTACTATTTATGGGTTAGCAGCGTCTGTAACCTGAAGCGTCTGTAACCCGAGGTACCACTGTATTGCAATCTGTGGTGTGTGGTCAGTGGACTAGCGGGACTGCGCTGGCCCCTAAACGTTCCTGGTAAATTAGAGGATTAAATCCTGGCACCTCTTTCCCAAAGCCTAGGAAGCTTCTGCCCAATTTAGGGAGGGAGGCGTGATGCTCACTGCGATGTCGCAACGTCACAACATCACTCTCTCAAGCTGGCATCTCTGGCTGTGTTTCCTGACGAAAAATATCGCAGCTGATTGCAATGCAGTTATTTCCCGACACACACACATACAAAAAAAAAAAAATCACTACTGATTGCAGTGCAAGGGTCTGTCTCTAAAGAGCCTCCAGAAACTTCTAGGAGGTCCTCAATCATGCCCCTCACAATGAACAAGCAGCACGCAGTCAGTGAGTACTAAACAACCTTTTTGCAGACGTGCAGTGCCAAGAACCTGACCATGCTGTGGAACCTTGATGTCCATGATTATTTGCCCATGCGAAAACTTCAAGTGAGACTGTGAGATTCTATGCATAGCTATCTATGCAGAATATCTTATCGATACGCTTGGTCTATGGTTGCTCCCATCACTTTCATATCTGTACCTCGGTCCTGGATGACTTATTACGCGCACCAGCAACCAGGCACAGCCAATATGGCAGAGCACTGGTGTATTGCTGCCTGCCTAGCCATTAGCAGAGACTAGAGTGTCCTTCCTTTTGGAGAAGAATCATAGGGCACAGCCTCCGGGCATCTGTTGGGTGGCGAGTGTGGTCCTCTAGCCCTACAGAATTTGACCCCTCCTCCTCTGCCTGATGTTCTTCCTGGAGGTCTGAGACTGCAACCTCCCCATTATCTTTGGTTCCCTGCCCATAAGTAGAGACCTAAGCGTCCTTCCTTTTGGAGAAAAACCATGGGGCACAGCCTCCAGGCAAGTGTGGTCCTCCAGGCCTACAGAATTTGGCATCTCCTTTTCAGTCCTTGACTATATTACAAAAAGACATAAATCAGTAGCCATCAAGTTAAACTCCAAGATCAAATAATAATAATAATAACAACAATGAAATAATCAAACAATCAAATAATACAACATTCTAAAAACATTTCATTATAAAAATTAATTAAAATCAAATTGATGGCAACCGTTAAGCAAAATTCTGTGCAGGTTGCCAGAAGAGGGAGTCAGGCTGTGCCCTGACCAAAGGCCTGGTGGAACAACTCTGTCTTGCAGGCCCTGCGGAAAGATGTCAAGTCCCGCAGGGCCCTAGTCTCTTGTGACAGAGCGTTCCACCAGATTGGAGCCGCAGCTGAGAAAGCCCTGGCTCTAGTTGATGCCAGCCTAACCTCTCTGTGGCCTGGGACCTTCAGGATGTTTTTATTTGCAGACCGTAAGTTCCTCTGTGGGGCATACCAGAAGAGGCGGTCCCGTAGGTACGAGGGTCCTAGGCCGTATAGGGCTTTAAAGGTTAAAACCAACACCTTAAGCCTGATCCTGTACTCCACCGGGAGCCAGTGCAGCTGGTATAGTACCGGATGAATGTGATCTCACAGCGAAGACCCCATAAGGAGTCTCGCCGTGGCATTCTGCACCCGCTGGAGTTTCTGGGTCAGTCTCAAGGGCAGCCCCACATAGAGTGAGTTACAATAATCCAGTCTGGAGGTGACCGTTGCGTGGATCACAGTGGCTAGGTCAGGGCGAGAGAGATAAGGGGCCAACTGCTTAGCTTGGCAGAGATGAAAAAATGCCGCCTTTGGTATAGCTGTAATCTGCGCCTCCATAGAGAGGGAGGTATCGAAGATTACACCCAAACTCTTAACGGACGGTGCTGGCACTAATTGTACCCTCGCAAGAGATGGGAGTTGCCCCCTCAATCCCATATCGTCCCGTCCCAGCCAGAGGACCTCTGTCTTCGAAGGATTTAACTTCAACCGGCTCCCACGTAACCATCCAGCCACAGCTTCCAGACATCTGGTCAGTGTGTCTGGGGCCGAGTCAGGATGGCCATCCATCAACAGACAGAGTTGAGTGTCATCGGCATACTGATGGCAACCCAGCCCAAAACTCCGGACAAGCTGGGCGAGGGGGCGCATAAAGATGTTAAAAAGCATCGAGGAGAGTATCGCACCCTGAGGCACTCCACACACCAAGGAGTGGCACAATGACAATTCCCCCCCAAGCGCCACCCTCTGTCCCCGACCAGAGAGAAACGAGCGCAGCCATTGAAGGACTGTGCCCTGGATCCCCACGTCAGCAAGGCGGTGGTCCAGGAGTTCGTGATCGACCATGTTGAAGGCTGCTGACAGGTCTAGAAGAATCAGCAGCCCCGACCTGCCTCGATCCAGCTGCCTGCGGAGATCATCTGTTAGGGCGACCAGAGCCGTCTCGGTCCCATGATCAGCATGGAAGCTGGACTGGAATGGATCCAGAGCCGATTTAGAGAGAGTCTCCACCCCTTGGTTTGCTCTTTATAAAACACAACTTTCCCCCTTCCCACCTTCACTAACTAGGCAATTCATAATTACTGCCAGGAGCAACGAGGTCAGTGATGCATCTGCTACACAATTTCAATAGCTGTGGCTTCGCCTTCTTCATCCTGTTCTTGGGTCTCCTTCTCCCGAGTATCACAGGAAGGGAACTGAAGTATGTTGTAGTGGTAAGTATGAGGTCTTCTTTTCATTGCTAACAATGACCTTGACATTGCAGATTTGTGCAATTCCTCTTTCTATAGCCGGATTCCATGAATAATAATGTGCATTTTGTACAGCTGAGGTGCAATAGTCTTATTTCAAAGATGATTTCAGATATTTTTATTTTCTCATCCCCTCCCTTTGGGGGGGGGCAGGCAGGGAGGAAGGCCATTTTGCATAATTCTTTCTTCCTACACAATGCCTGGGAATGATGTTCAGTCCAGCGCATTGCAGAGCATGCAAAATGGTGGCCAGGCTTCCAACGCATTTGCTCCAAGAAATAGAGGAGAAAATGAGAGCAGTGGTGTTGCTGCTGCTAAGCCCTCCTTCCCAAGACACCGTTGGGAGGAATTTTCCTTCCCCAGGAGAAACTTGGTTAAATTGTCCCCCAATTCCTTTGCTCACAAACAGAATGGCGTTTTTTGAGAGGCAATTAACACCCAGCCATAGCATTGTGTAGGGACGTGGGTGGCGCTGTGGGTTAAACCACAGAGCCTAGGACTTGCCAATCAGAAGGTCAGCGGTTCAAATCCCCGTGACGGGGTGAGCTCCCGTTGCTCGGTCCCTGCTCCTGCCAACCTAGCAGTTCGAAAGGACGTCATCTGCAAGTAGATAAATAGGTACCGCTCCGGCGGGAAGGTAAACGGTGTTTCTGTGTGCTGCTCTGGTTCGCCAGAAGCGGCTTAGTCATGCTGGCCACATGACCCAGAAGCTGTACGCCGGCTCCCTCAGCCAGTAAAGCGAGATGAGCGCCGCAACCCCAGAGTCGGCCACGACTGGACCTAATAGTCAGGGGTCCCTTTACCTTTACAGCATTGTGTACCACCTTCACAGAACACATCGTGGATCTGATCAAATAGGCATATAAAGCCAGTTTATTTCTATGTTGTCACTGGGGCAAAATTCGATTCATTTTTCATTTCAGTTTCTGAACCAGGGATGCCAACTTGAATAAAATATTGGGGGGGCCAGAAAAGCCTCACCCCACATTATCGATCACATGACACCGTGCACACACACTATTTGAATGGCAATGCCCAGCAACTTTGGGGGGGGCAGCCCCCTCAAATATTTTATTGGGGGGTGGCTGAAGTTGGCTCCTATGATGGCAGCTGAAAAACAGCTATCCTTGTAAATTCACATTTTTCTGCATTTTGCAATGTAGTTATCCAGCTCACATACAAAATGCATTATATTGGAGAAGCAATCTCCACACAGTCTTTGGAGGCAACCCTTTGGCACTCCACTGTAATAGTCTATCCTGGAGGCAACCAGAGCATGAAAACATGCAAAGTGACTTGCAGTATCTGTGTTTCTGGTGCCTGTATTCAGATGTGATACAAAACTATGGTTAAGTACTGCATGAATGAATATTGGGTTTGCAATTCCCCCATTCCCTTTCCTCCTCCATCACAGCTGGAAGCATTTACTTCCATGTTCAACTAACTGCAGTTCATCTTTTTTTTCCCAAACGGTGGCTGGTTTTAACCGTGCTTTGCCCTTAACAGTTTACTTCAAACCCATGGTTTATAACTCTTGGTCATTCAGCAAAACCATAATCTGTAACTCTCAGTTTAAGCCTAGGTTGAAAAAGGAAGCAAATGTTTCTGATTTTTTCCTTGCAGTTCCATGGGAGGAAGAGAGGGATGGAGAAGACATGTGCAGATATTAAACCAGCTTTCCCTAACTTGCTACTTTAGACAGCAATTCCCATCAAACCCAGCCAGCATGGCCCAAGTTCAGGGATGATGGGAGTTGTAGTCAAAAAGGGGGAAAGGAACCAGATAAAGTAAGGCTATACTAAACCACAGCGCTTTGAGAGGGGGTGTAAAAAATGAGGTTGCAGTACTCATTTCTTGATAAAAAAGTGTTGTGGGTGCCAGCACAAAATGGCTGAAGCAGACAGAGAGAGACGATGATCATGAACTTCTGAGTACCATCACACAAAAAAGCAGTGTCTGAAGGACAGGGAATAAAAATGTCAAATCAAACAAGTAAGTAAATACGCCAGAGCTTGAGCAAGCATTTGCTTAATTGAATTTAAAGTGGCTAGCTTTGTGAAGAACACACAGCGCATGGAATATTCTGCTGGAACCTGAATATAAATTCAAGAGACAGGGAGCTGATTTTGCAAAGTATATGTATTTTGAGTATAAGAAAACGTTTCATTCTTTCTTTGCTTCCTTTTTATGGATGAACCCCAGTAAAGTTACATGTAAATTATTACTTATAATTTGCAGCACAGAACTGTATTCTTGACAGCCTTTTATTTTGTAAATCTGTTCCCTCTAGAACAGGGGTTTCCAAACCCATCACTTTTATCCAGGTGATCTGCAGCATGTCCTCATTAAATAGTCATATTGATTTTTTGAGCTATGGCAAGAAAGCGAATGTCTAATTCAGATAAATTGCAAACAATTATAGTTTCTCTGAAAGCTAATACGGTCTCCGAACCATTTTACTAGGTTTACCGACATGGCGACAGAAGCTCCCTTTCATCTTTTCCCACTAATGTTTACAACGAAGAAGATGCTTGGCCGCAAGGATTCGGACAACTCACGAAGGTTTGATAGCTGCTCATAGAAATGGAAGCATATTTTGTTTCATATGTTTACATTTATTTCATGCTCATTAAGATACTAATTAATCAAAATATACTCCAAATGTTTTATTTTTATTTATTTTTTTAAGTTAACAATATCTAAATACAGGTGTTAACCTTGCTGTTGTCCTGAAGTTGTGAAAAAGAACAGAGCTTAGCTTTTTCATGATGCTGTAATGTACAATCAACATTGTCATCCTAGAATACACAAAGTCTTTATCCTCGGAATGGGCAGCCAAATGTATCAATCAGTTTTACATGCCTACTTTTCTTTTCTTTCCCCCTCAGCTTGGAATGCAGCAGCAATACGAATTGGGCCAATTCATAAGGAAGAGATATGAGGGCTTCTTAAGTCCTGACTACAAGCCAAACGAAGCAAGTATTGGAACTAACAAGAGACTTTAGCCCTGTTCATTTAGTGTTAACATTTATACAAACATAACGTTAGGGTCAAACTTCAGGTGAACTTTGGATTGGGACAAACAGTTGCAAGTAGAAGTGCAGGATGTGTGTCTTCAGGGCAAGGGGAAACTGAGAATTGATTTCCCCTATTTACTCGAATTTACCCAACTTTACTCATAATTCCCATCCCCATGTGCCCCAAATCTCCTTGTCCAGCAGCAGTGGCAGAGCTAACAAGAGACTTTGCCCCTGTTCATTTAGCAGTAACATTTATGGAAACATAACAGATGAGTTTCCCCCATGCTCTTTAGATCGGGACAAGCAAATACAAGCAAAAGTGGAGAATTTGTGTGGAGGGAACGACAAATGATTTCCCTTTGGGGTTCTAAACTTACTCACAGTTGCGATCCCTATGTGCCCCAAATCTCCTTGTCCAGCAGCAGTGTCAGGGACTGCTGCCAAATACCGTATTTTTCGCTCTATAAGACGCACCAGACCACAAGACGCACCTAGTTTTTGGAGGAGGAAAACAAGAAAAAAAATATTCTGAATCTCAGAAGCCAGAACAGCAAGAGGGATCGCTGCGCAGTGAAAGCAGCAATCCCTCTTGCTGTTCTGGCTTCTGGGATAGCTGCGCAGCCTGCATTCGCTCCATAAGACGCACCCACATTTCCCCTTACTTTTTAGGAGGCGAAAAGTGAGTCTTTTAGAGCAAAAAATACAGTATGTCTGTTTCCATGCTTCCTCCTCTGTTATCAGCATGGCAGCAGAGGAAAGAAGGTGAAGACCCCTCTCTTTCTTTTCCCATGTCCTCCTCTTCTTTGGTCCTCTCTGACCCACCCCCATTATTGTTGTAACGTCCCCTGGGACCTTACGGTGAAGGGCAGGGAATAAATTAAAATTATAACACTCACAACAAAAAGAATAAGAACAACACTGGGGAATAAGCCCCAGAAATCATTGACATTTCCCAGCATTTGGTGATTGAGGAAAAGAAGGGGGTTCTTCACTGGCTTGGACTAAACCAAAAGCTGGAGAAGGACTGGGTTCCAATGCCCGCCATATTTTAAGGCACATGTTATGAACTGCTATGGTTGGTATTCTGAGAAAATGAATTGTGAAGTCCAGTGACACGACTCACACTTTCACATACCCACATGAACTCGCCAGCTCTCACAACAGAGTGAACACGCAGGAACAGGTGGCCTGTCAGTCAAATCTACCTCATGGCTCCTGGCAGAAAAAGGGAAGAAATATTCACCAATGATTCTCAAATGTTGTTCTTTCTTCTGTTTCTCTTTGGGGTATATGCTTAATGTCCAAGTCTCCCCAAGAGAGTATTTTACTGGGATTCAAATCAACTTTACATAGAATTATACCTTCGGTTGTAGGATAAAAAAAACAAAAAAAACCAACACTATCCTATAACTACACTTTTCCTTTTTTCCACTCTCTAGATTTATGTCCGAAGTACAGATACTGATCGAACCATTATGAGCGCTCAAGCCAATCTGGCCGGACTCTTTCCTCCTAAAGGAAACCAAATCTGGAACAAAGAGATCCTTTGGCAACCAATTCCAGTTCATACTGTGCCACGTTCAGATGACAAGGCAAGAAAGCGTGTGGTATTTTTAACCTTTCCTGCTCCCTGTGCAATGAAAACATGGGCTGGATCCAGACACATCAAAGAAGCGTTTCAGTTTAAAGTGTGGTCAATTTAAACAGGGAAAACAAGTAGAGAAAAACAGGACTCCATGTCGCCTCCTGGTGGCACAATATTATATCGCACATACAACACATACAAATCACTTTTTCTTTACTTTTCCAACTGAATCCATGGTAACCTAAAAGATAATATATACCGTATTTTTCATCCCATAGGACGCTCTGTCCCATAGGACGCACCTAGTTTTTTTTGGGTCGGGGAAACCGAACCAGGAACAGCGGGATGGCGGCACTGCGCCTCCTTGCTGTCCCCTTAGCTTGTGGGGCTGGCCGATGTCTGTCCGGCGCGCGGGGCGCTCCGCTTCAGGGCGCCACTCGGGCCGGGCGGCAGGCTGCTATCCGCAGTGTAGGGAGCCCTGCGGATGTGTTCCCGAAGTGGCGGGCGCTCTGCTTTCAGGGCTGCCTAGGCTGTGGATGTGTTCCTGAAGCCTGGAGAGCAAGAGGGGTCGGTGCGCACCGACCCCTCTCGCTCTCCAAGCTTCAGTGAAAGCCTGCATTCGCCCCATAGGACGCACCCAGATTTCCCCTTCATTTTTGGAGGGGAAAAAGTGCGTCCTATAGGGCAAAAAATACGGTATATGCACGCACACGCACACACACATTAACAGAGAGAACACAGACCTATTCAAGGTGTAGACAGGTATATATTAAGAGAGTTTGAGATATATATATATATTAAGAGAGAGAAATAGAAGGCTTAGACCTGTAATGCTGGGTTGGAGGTGTAATGCAACAGAAATCAGACTCCAGCCTCAAGAGTCTCAACAGCATCAAGCTTTAAGCATTTTCCCGCCTGCCAAAGTATTGAATGTGTGCAAACAACCTCAGACTATTAATCATAATCCAAATTTAGGATGGACACATGGATTATGCACAGGCAGGAGACACCATCAGGAGGCCTTTGTAGTTAGTTAATACATTTTATTTATTTGTTCTTATTTTAGTTGTTGTATTTTCCTGTCAAAGCCAAATGTCCGAAATATGACCTACTTCTAAGGGAAACGTTTGAATCCGAAACAGTCAGGGGAGAACTGAAAAAGCACATGGTAAGAAAGGGAGAGGTGGTAACTTTAAGGCCGCAGTCCCTGCAAGGCAGTCCCACTGACGTCAATGGGTCTTACTTTTGAGTAGACATCCCGAGGAATGTGCAGCAAATGTCTGATTTGACAGCCAAACCGTTGTAGCGCCAGCCTATAAACCTGTTTGCTCATGACAAATTTGTCGCCGCTGTTTTTTTCCAGGTCATTTTTTTAAGAATTAGTTGTGCAAGCGCTCCTCTAGGCTACTTAAAACTAGAGATGTATCAACTGACCAATAGGGAAACTCTTTCTCTACCTGAAAATGCAACCCATGTACTTGCGTATGTAGCTTGGAAGTGTTTTATTTCTCTTGTTCTCACTTGCTTGCAAAATAAACAGAGAATAAATTTTCCCAAAAGGGAAAGATGTCTAGACAGATTGTCATGTTCAGGGGTCAGCAAACTTTTTCAGCAGGGGGATAGTCCACTGTCCCTCAGACCTTGTGGGGAGCCAGACTATATTTGGGGGGGGGGGGATGAAGGAATTCCTATGCCCCACAAATAACCCAGAGATGCATTTTAAATAAAAGGACACATTCTACTCATGTAAAAACACGCTGATTCCCGGAGCATCTGCGGGCTAGATTTAGAAGGCGATGGGGCCGGATCCAGCCCCCAGGCCTTAGCTTGCCTACCCATGGTCTTGTTGTTTTGGCAAGGAAGACAAGAGCGCTTCCAGATTTGTAGGGTCCAATGTCAGTGTGCTTAACCCCTTCCCTTCTGAATACCAGAAGGGAATGAAGGGTCCCTTCCGCTTTCTTTGAGTGGCAGGTCGGAATGAGGGGAAAGGGCCCCCAATTTGCTCCCTTCCCATCATCTGGGAAGTGGAGAAACTGATCCTTTTATTCTTGAAAAGCCTGTACAGTATTAAAGGACAGGGCTAAACTTTGCCAAATCATAACACACCAACAGGAACAGGCGCTATTGATCCCTGCGTACCCATTCGCACTTAGTGATTTATTGATCCTTCTGCTCTTTCTCTTTCAGAAATTTCTAGGTAAAATGGCAGCTAACATGGGATACGACTTGCCAACGGTTCTGGATTATAAAAGTCTCAAACTCTGGAAGGCATACGATGCTTTAGTTGTTCAGGTATTTCTAAGAAAACTTTATCACTCATCCGGCTCCAATAACAACAACAAAATACAGTGGTACCTTGCAAGACGAATGCCTTGCAAGACAAAAACTCGCTAGACGGAAGGGTTTTTTGTTTTTTGAGCTGCTTCGCAAGACGATTTTCGCTATGGGCTTGCTTCGCAAGACGGAAACGTCTTGCAAGTTTGTTTCCTTTTTCTTAACACCGTTAATACAGTTGCGACTTGACTTCGAGGAGCAACTCATAGAACGCGGTGTGGTAGCCTTTTTTGAGGTTTTTAAAGACTTTGGTGACTTTTGAAGCTTTTCCAAAACTTTCCCGACACTGTGCTTCGCAAGACGAAAAAAATCGCAAGACAACAAAACTCGTGGAACGAATTAATTTCGTCTTGCGAGGCACCACTGTAATAGGTTAGAACAAGATCTGGCAACCAAGGGCACATGAGAGCACTTCATGTGGAACAATGATTAGCCAATGGCGGAGCTTCATGCTCCAGCACCGGGGGGCGGAGAGCAGGTGGGGGCGGGGCTAGCATGCGCCCCAGGGGCGTGCGCTGCCCCCACACCCCTCTTCCTCCACCAGTGTGATTAGCGGCCCTGTTTTCAATACTGCTTGTGTCACCATAGCAACAGAAACTGCAGAGTGGTCCAAGCTACTGTTTAGACCCAGGGGTGCCAACTTGAATAAAATATGGGGGGGCAGGTAAGCCCTACCCCCGTAATCAATCACATGATGTGGCATACACACGCCATTTGGGGGCAATGCCTATCAACTTTGGGCCTGCCCCCCTCAAATATTTTATTGGGGGACTCGAAGGGACTGTGGCCTCTAGGAGTTGGCTCCTATGTCACCAGGGTAGGGGAAAGGGAAGAAATAAATGTCCCATCATGAGCTCCGGCTACTTAGTTTCTGTGGCACAGGCAACACATCACCTGTACTGGGCCACTTCTTTAGTTATGGAAAGGCCCATTCTCCCAAAAAGGAGGAATCTATCAGGCTAAGCTCATCCATCTTGGCTGACCACTCTAGCAGTCATTTTATTTAAACACCAGAGTCACAGGGTTGGGGAGGCGACTCCAAAAACCTATTTAGTCTAACTCTGACCTTAGAACCACAGAAATTTATTCAGACCAAGGACTCAGCTACACTCAGTCAACTATATCATTATAACTGTGTTATAAATATGTGACACCTTTTTTTAAAACTGTGTGTAGATCCAGCCCCAGCCTCCTCTCATTATAACATGTTTTTATCGGCTCTGTTTTTTGTTGGAGGTTGTGAGCCACTTTATGTAAACCAAAAGGTGGCATGTAATGGGTTTTCCTAAATATAGATATGAATCAAGAGAAGAGGTAACTGTGAGGGGGGGGGGGAGGGCATGGATCACAGGAGGGGGAAAAACCTTCTTTTTTTCCTAACTGTAGAAAATCCATAACCTGCCTCGCCCAGACTGGGCTGATGATAAAGCCATGGACAAATTGGGAAAGCTTTTGGCCTTTTCTTTACATGCCATGTTTGGGGTACACAAAAGAGAAGAAAAATCACAACTACAAGGAGGTAAGGAGGGAAAATTCAATATGACATGCATGTATCCTTCTTTATCTTAAGTGGGGGCAGCTAATTTTTTAATTTTTTTGCCTCAGGGGCTGCACTGAGGGTTGGACACACATACCTCAAGGGGCACATGACTCATGTGTGCAAAAGCACATGTATGTGTGTATGCCTACCTCTGCACCCGTCCAGCATGGGCCTAGGCTGCTCCCGTCACCATCCAGAGAGTGATGAGCAAATGCCTTTGTGGTTGCCAGCCTCTGCCAGGGAAACAGCCAGACTCTACAACATGTATTGATCACGTTATTATTGGTGACAGTGGTTGTGTTTGGAGGGCATTGCTAGGATTCCATATCACCTTGAAAACAACAACAACAACGACAACAACAACAACAACAACAAAGTTAGATGTTCTCAGTCCCAGCTTTTTGGGGAGCAGGGAGGAGTTACCACAGTGATAAAGGGGAGTGAAAGGCTGGGAATGGCTTACTGGTTTCACCATCATTTGTATTCTTTTTCATCACCATTAAGGTCTCCTTCTGCATGAGATTTTGGATCAGATGACACAACTTCCTAAAGGAAGAAAAATGTTAATGTATTCAGCTGTACGTATGAACAGTTTTTAAATTGACCAAACCTTCTGTAGCTCACATTTTTCCTGCTCCTTTCTAGCTCCCCTTTCTGTTTGGCAACACTATTTGTCTACTCAATTCACATTACGCTCGTCACATATTTTAAAAGTTGGGTTGAAAGCTAACCCTTTTAAATTTGAAGGGAAAGCAGCTGTGCCCCTGATCTGTGGCCCTGCCCTCCTGATTCGGATTGGGCCCCACACAGTACATTGTACTTGGGAATATATGGGGAGGCTTGAGGCTAGGAAACCTGCAGAGCCCTCCAACCCAGGTCAGGTGTGGTGTGCTCTTTCTGCAAAACAGAAGTGGAAATCTCACACATATACAAGATTAATGCAACATCTCACTGATACTGAAGGCAACCTCAAGGCCATCCCCAGGTCTCAGGAGTATAACTTAAAAGACAACAATAATGCAAAAAATAAATAAATCTCAGCTAGATTCTGGAGTCATGTTCTAGGGCAGAAAGGGGAGATCCCAAGTGTCTTGTAACATGTTGTCAGTTTCAGTGCTGGCATGTATTTGCTAAAGGGCTTTCTCCATTCTGTTACTGCTCACATTCTGTATTCCAAACCACAAATCATTCATTTTTCAATATGAATATGACAGGTTCTTACATGATTCACATTGTCAAGTTTTACATTCTTATTAGCGCTGGATATAGACATGTGCCTCCTCCCCTCAGGGAGCAGAGTTGCGTATTGACTCCAAAATGCTTAATAACCCTGCTCAGTACTTTCTTGTAAACGTTAAACAAAATGGAAGGTAAATCAAAGCCTGCAGAACCCCACAGCACCCAAGCCACCTTCCCAAAGCACCACCTTCTGGGAACAACCATCCAAGTTGGAGCAGAACAACTGCAAAACAACTTCCCCTACTCCCAACTCAGATAGTCTCTCAGAAGAATTCCATGGCTAGTGGCAATAAAGACCCCTGAGAGATCTTGGAGACCCAACAGGGACATACTCGACCTTTCCATTGTTCATACATAGGACCTGCCTGTGCAATCCTTTTTAGGGCAGATAGACTGCATGACTGGAGTACACACATTTTATGTACAATATGTGTATACAGTCCTGGATTCATATGCAGAAGAGTGAGTGGCATAAACTTTATTTCAGATGGACGTATGCAGAATGAAGCACAAATGTGAAGTAACTACATGTTTAAACAATACTGAAGAAATGTCTGAAACAAGGTCCTACATCCCCGGGGCTGCACATTTTATTCTCTTTAAATTCTTGCTTGGGTAATCTTGCGAAAGGGGTCCTTTTGCAATTAAATCCATCGCATGCCATAGACCACAGTGGAGGACTTTGTCTGATACCACATCCTTGGAACTTAAGGCCGGCCCAAGACATTTTGGCACTTGAGGTGGACACAAAATGTAGTGAAGATCTGCCTCAGGAACAAAGGGGAAATAAAGATTGGCATCATTACCTGCTGCCCCTGTGCAACTTGCCACCTGAGGCAGTCATCTCACCTTGCCTCATGGGTGGGCCGGCCCGGCTTAGAGCTAACAGTGTCTAAGTACTCTATACACAAACGCACTTCTGTCATGGGAGTAGTAAGGAATTCTTTATTTTCTTTTTATAGCATGATGTCACACTAGCAGCTCTCCAGGTAGCACTGGGAGTTTTCAAAGAACATCTACCTCCCTTCGCCGCTTGCCATTTTTTTGAGCTATATAAAGAAGACAATGCGTAAGTACTGATGCATAGATAAAATAATCAGCAGTGGTATATTGGGTAAACAAGATTCACTCACCTTCTCAAACCTGCACAGAACACAGTATTTCTTCTCACAATTCGTGCACTGCTAAAATGAGTCAAAAAAAAAGATGCGTTCCCAGACTCTCCAAATTCCCGCTGCGCAGCTCTCCCTCTCTGCTGAAGCCGGGAGAGTCTTGCTCTCCCGGCTTCAGCAAAAGGAACCTGAAGCCTGTGGGGCGCAGCGGGAATTTGCGCTGCGCTCCGAAGGCTTCAGGCAGCTATCCTTGAATCCTGGAGAGCGAGAGGGGTCGGTGCGCACCGACCCCTCTTGCTCTCCAGGCTTCAGCGAAAGCAACGCAAAGCCTCCGGAGCGCGGAGGGAGCACTCCTTCTGTGCTTCGGAGGCTTTGCATTGCTATCGCTGAAGCCAAGGAGCCTGTATTCGCTCCATAAGACGCACACACATTTCCCCTTAATTTTTGGAGGGGGAAAAGTGTGTCCTATAGAGGAAAGAATATGATACGTTGGAAGCTGCCCAGAGTGGCTGGGGCAACCCAGTAAGATGTGTGGGGTATGAATTATCATTATGGAATGGGACGTCCCTATTTTCATTGGAGAAATGTTGGAGAGTATGCATTCCTCTGTGTTTGAGCTTGACACCCAGCTGTCCAAAATGCTATTGGAAGTGCATTTCATAGGTGAATGGCTGAGGTGTACCTGCCTTTGAAAGACAGAAAGGGATTGAAAGGGTTGAGCCACACTTTGTGCCAGCGTTCTTCAATCTAGAGTCCCCAGATGTTGTTGGACTACAGCTGCAACATCGACGGTCTTAAGACATAAGGCTGCTGCTGAAGCAACAGTTGCGTTTTGCATGTAGGTCCTTCGGTGTTTTGCCACCTCTGCACAAGTCCCATTGTGGTGCATGCAAAGGTGTGGTTGAGAGGGCAGGTGGGGACACGCTTGAATTGCAGGATAGATGCACTGAAGGAAAGAAATGGAGGGGGCATTGCCAGACAACAGCAGTGCACAGCAGGGATAGTGGGCGGCGGGGGCAGGGGTGGAGGCCAGGCACCCACAGCAAAAGTTCTGTGGGTACCCGGCCCCCCCGGCCCCCTGGAGTTAGCACCAATGTCCCTGGGCTGCATCTTATGAGAATGACCACATAGGAATCCAATCAGGGGGTGACCTGACTTTCTTCTTTTCAGTGAGTACACCGTCGAGATGTACTATCGGACCAGTACTGATGCTCCACCCCAACAGCTCGTTTTGCCAGGCTGTGAAGCGGTTTGTCCCTTTGGTCGGTTTGAACACCTGCTTTCTGATGTCGTAACAGAGAACTGGAATGCAGAATGTAACTATTGGTGGCCTTCTTACGAAGAGGTAAGATAGGGTTGAAACAAACATGTGTAAAACGGATGTGTCATCATTCAAGGTCCCAGCTTGACTTTCCTCTCAAAATCATAATACAGTGGTACCTCGCATTAAGTACTTAATTCGTTCCGGAGGTCCGTTCTTAACCTGAAACTGTTCTTAACCTGAAGCACCACTTTAGCTAATGGGGCCTCCTGCTGCCGCTGCACCGTTGAAGCACGATTTCTGTTCTCATCCTGAAGCAAAGTTCTTAACCTAAGGTACTATTTCTGGGTTATCGGACTCTGTAACCTGAAGCGTATGTAACCCGAGGTACCACTGTAATTAGTGGGGCTGGCCTGTTTGAACCTCGAGAAACTGGAAAGCAGACTGCCCTGTTATCCTGGAAACTATAGTTTGTTAAAGCTGTCGGGAATTATAGCTTTGTGAGGGGTAAAATGCAATTCCCAGTGTACTTTGGAGGACGTCACTGTTGGGAGGAAAGCTACAACAATTGTAATATGTTACCTAAAAAGGGAATGAAGTGGAAGACATAAAGGCAGACTATTCTTCCTCCTCACCGATTCCTACTTTTTTAGTAAATACTTACAGTCATACCTCGGGTTACAGATGCTTCAGGTTGCATTTTTCCGGGTTATGTTTTTTTAAAAAAATAATATTTATTACTTTTAAACACTACAAAAAAGGAAAGAAGAAAGAAAAGACAATACAATACAATATAAAAAAATTACACAACACTAACACAATAAACTAAACAAGACAAAACAAAAACAGTAACACACATCATACAATTTCAATATCTTATCTTACATTCACTTGTTTCAACGACCTCCTCACATCTCCCTTTTTGTATTCCACTTCTATTAATTATTTCAGCAATTCCTTTCCATCTTCCTCTATTTTCTATCCTATAATTCTCTTAACATATTCTACCCTTATTTTTCCTTTAATACTCTAATAATCTATTTATACCTAATTCCTTATAACATTTCTACTAAAGCCATATAACTTCATTCCAACATTTTTCTAACATTCATTAATTTTACAATATTTCTATAAATAGTCTTTAAACTTTTTCCATTCTTCTTCCACCGACTCTTCTCCCTGGTTTCGGATTCTGCCAGTCATTTCCGCCAGTTCCATATAGTCCATCAACCTGGTGATCTTCTGTCCGATGCTTTTAGCTCTTTTCCAAGTCCCTTCTGCAGATCTTCTTCATATTTATACAAAAACTTTACTTTGTCTTCTACTGATCTTATTTTTATTTTCCTTCCTTTGAAGCTGAAGAATAGACCTTGGGGAAACTCCCACCTAAAGATGATTTTATTCCTTCTCAGCAGGGCAACCAAATCTCCGTAGTTAGACCTAAGATCCAAAAGGTATTTCGGGACGTCTTTAAAAATTTCCACTCTTGGCTGTTGTACTTCTAGGTTCTTCTGGTGCAGTCTCTTATTCTGTTCTTCTCTTTTTTCCCTGCTCTTCCAAATCTGAAGGCCCTCACAGTTTTAATCTCTTCTTGACCCAAATCCAAGTCCCAAAAATCAGCAAATTTCTGTGTGAAGAAGTCTATCAAACTTTCCTTCTCCAATTCAGGTAGGGCTCTGATCCTCAAATTCGTCTGTTTTTCTTTAAATTCAAGCATAGCAAGCGTCGACTTATGGTCATCAAGTTGCCTCTGTAAGGCTGGGACTCTCTATCTCTCCAATTGTGTTACTTTACATTCAGCAGCAACGGCTTTCTCCCTAGCGTCCTCCACAGTCTGCCGTGTCAAAATAGATTTCTGTATCAATTTCTGAATTGTTTCTGTGTTGATATTCACCTTTTGTCCCAGATTATTTGTACTTTCTGTATTTAAGTCAATTTTAATAGTTGCCGCATCCACTTTCGCATTTATCACGTCTGTTTTCTTGTTAAGCTGTTCCAGTGAATCATTTATCTTACTTAATGCATCCGCTAAGGCCTCTTCTGTCGACATACCTCTTGATTTTGAATATATTGTCACAAACGCAATAGGAGAAGAAGCAGGGGGGCCTGATATTGAGGCTCTCCTAGATTGCTGCCAAGTCCTCCCAGACCTTAATGTTTTTTCAAGAATTGACTAGTCCGTTTTTTCCTTTCCATTTGCCATAACACTTAAACGATGCAAGGTCAGTCCCAGAGTCTCACAGCTTTTTATCTTGCAGCTGGAAATTCCCCCAGCCCAGCTCTTGTAACAGTTTCAAAGGCTTCCTCTAGGGGGAAACAGTTTCTGTTTATATTAGTCAATAATGTCCTCTTTTAAAAACAGCTCAATCAATGAAGTTAGTTTCAATTTTCAGGTACTTTTACTCCTTTTTAAAAGCAGACGGAGACAGTAGAAACAACGTATTTCTCTTATTAGCTAACTGTCAACGAACGTTCTAATCGCTGTCGGTGAGCCTTCCAAAAAACGTCAGTCCTGCTAGCAGCCAGTTTCCAGGGTCTGAGTGGCGGTATTTTAACACTCTTCACTCTCTCCCGCAGGCATATTCCGTTCACAACTCCCCCCCCTCTTCTCCTGCCTCCCAAGGGGGGATTTAATGTTCTTTACCGATGGAAATTTAGTCCTTTACAAGAGGCTTTCCAAGGCTTCAGCTTACAGCCTGAATGCTTCAGTCTATTTACAAAAGGGGAAGGCGGACTTCCTGTATTGAACCTCCCCATTACGATACCAAATTAAACTTTTAGAAATCCAATTCTCCCGCTTCAGCTCTACTCACGGCTAATTACTTTAAAATCAAATTATCCAAAGGAAAAAGTCAGCGCTCTCCGGCAACAGCAATGCGGCTTCACTCCGTGGAAGAAGCAGATGATTCGAAGCACCGCTCTACTCACCCCATGTCGCTCCGGACCCCCGAAACTGGGTTTCCCCGCGAGTAGGGAAGGCGCAAAAGGTGCCCGCCAAATCCCACGCTCACAGGCTTCTCCCGCCTGTGATTTTTTGTGGGTCTCCACCTTCGCCGTGACAGCCAGACCCAAATTCCCACAGGGAAACTTCCTCCCGATCAGAGGAATTCCGCCTTTACCAGAGGCACCAACCCAGAAGTCTGCATTTTTCCCGGGTTATGGACCGCCGAAACCCAGAAGTACCAGAACAGGTTACTTCTGGGTTTCAGCGGTCGCACATGCGCAGAAGCGCTAAATCGCACTTTGTGCATGCACAGAAGCACTGAATTACAACCCACGTGTGCACAGATGCGCAGGTGCGGGTTGTGAACGCTGCAGGTTGCAAATACGCATTCCACACGGATCATGTTCGCAACCTGAGCGTCCACTGTATAGGTAAAAAAATGCTTTACTAAATTTCAACCTTTTTAACATACACAGTCAAAACACACTTTCATATTTTCTCTTATTTTTGTTGACTTCCCACCCCATTTTCCAGGCAATACCGCTTAAGCGTTGACAACGTACCGGTAGGACAGGACACAGGATTCTGGCAAGAAATAAGGTGGGTGGGTGTGTATTTTTGTAAATTAAAACTGGTGTACGGACTCTGTCAAGTTGGATACCTACTGTTCTCCGGATGTGGAATTTCTGACAATTAAATGCAGACCTTTCTATCTTCCCCGGGAATTTACAACAGTGGTGTTAACAGCGGTGTACATAGCAGGGCCATGAGCAGTATGCATGAAAACATCAATGCTAAATTGAGCAGATACCCGGAGGCTGTGCAGATTATTGCGAGGAACTTCAATCACACAGATGTGAGGGCAGTACTCCCAAAATTCCATCAGCACATTGAGTGTGCAACAAGAGGAGAAAATACTCTTGACAAGGTGTACACAAACATTAGACGGGCATATGAGGTCAAGACCTTGGCGCACCTCAGTGGTTCAGATCATGTGTCCCTGCTTCTGACACCAGTATACACACCCCTCAGGAAACAAGGCCAGATACAAACACGGATGGTTACGGTGTGGCCTGAGGGAGCCTCTCAGCAACTGCAGGACTGTTTCCAGGAGACCGACTGGAATATCTTCGACCATGAAGATCTAGAAACTTATACATCAACGGTCCTGGATTATATTAGATTCTGCACAGCAAATGTCACCAGGGAAAAGTATGTTAAGTTGTATCCGAATAGGAAGCCCTGGATGACAGGAGAGGTTAGGAGATTATTGAAGGCCAGAAATTCTGCTTTTAGAACTGGGGACCGGGTATTGTATGGCATAGAAAGAGCAAACTTGAAGAGGGCTATCAGGAAAGCAAAAGCGGAGTACAGAGGAAAAATTGAGGACATTCTGAGAAATCGTGATACTAGACAAATGTGGCAGGGAGTCCAACATCTGACTGGTTATAAATCAAGGAATTCATCAGTGGTAGAGACTACTGCTTCCTTGGTGGGAGAGTTGAATACCTTCTTTGCCCGATTTGAGGTGACACCAACAGTGACTCCAACAGGGATGCCAGAGCTATTGGCGTCACTACCTACAGGAAATGCTGCCAGGGTGGAAGAGGGAGAAGTGAGGCAAATATTAAAGGAGGTAAACACGAGGAAGGCTATGGGCCTGGATGGGGTGGCTGGCAGGGTGCTAAGAGATTGTTCGGACCAACTGACAGGAATCTTTACGAAGATTTTTAACCAGTCTCTGGCCCAAGCCACTGTTCCACCCTGTCTGAAATCTGCTACCATTATACCCCTGCCAAAAACATCAAAGATAGACAGTCTGAATGATTTTCGCCCTGTGGCACTGACACCCATTATAATGAAATGTTTCGAAAAACTGGTGAGGAAGCGCATCTTATCTTGTCTGCCAGTGGGACTTGACCCTTACCAGTTTGCGTACAAGCCAAAGAGATCCACAGAGGATGCTGTGGCAATGGCTTTATATGCTGTCCTGACTCATTTGGAGAAGCAAGGGAACTACGCAAGACTGTTCTTTGTAGACTTTAGTTCTGCATTTAATACTATTCTTCCGCATAGATTGGTGCCCAAATTATTAGACCTGGGACTTCCACCATGTTTGTGCAGGTGGATATTAGACTTTCTATCAAACCGTTCCCAAAGGGTCAGCTTGGGTTCCCACGTCTCTGCGGATCTCACCACGAATACGGGGACGCCGCAGGGGTGCGCGTTGAGCCCGCTTTTATACATGCTCTATACAGCTGACTGTGCCCCCCAATACCCCAGTAATAAGATCATTAAGTTCGCAGATGATACAACGGTGGTTGGTTTAATTACGGCTGGAGAGGGGGAGGCGGCCTATAGGAAGGAAGTTGAGCAGTTGGGGGAGTGGTGCAGGAAAAACAACTTACTGCTTAACTTAAAGAAAACAACAGAGATCATTGTGGACTTTAGGAAATGTAAATTGAATATTCAGCCACTTATTATTGAGGGGAAGTGCGTGGAACAGGTCTCAGTGTTTCAATTTCTGGGAATGGAGTTGAGAGACGACCTAACCTGGGGAGAGAACAGCAAAGACCTGGTGAAGAGAGCACAGCAGAGGTTATATTTTCTGAGAATCCTCCGGAAAAACAATCTCTCAAACACCTGTGGATGGCATTCTACCATTGCACTGTGGAGAGCGTACTAACTTATGGTCTGTGCGTGTGGTTTGGGAGCTGCACGGCCAGGGAAAAAACAATGCTATCCAGGGTTGTAAAGAGAGAATTATTGGGTGCACTCTTCCCACCTTAGATCAAATCTATGCTGCCAGGTGCCATAAGAAAGCGGCAGAGATAGCACAGGATAGTACGCACCCCGGAAATGATCTCTTTCAGCTTCTGCCTTCTGGAAGAAGGTACTGGGTTATAAAGGCCAGGACTCGCCGCCTGAAAAACAGTTTCTACGCTAATGCAATTCTGGTTCTAAACGCAGCATAAGGGGTCTCTGTAGTATAGTGTATTTTAAAATGGGGTTTTAGAGTTTTTTAGGGGGTTTTGAATGTTTTATGTAGTTTTATGTAGTTTTATGTAGTTTTGTGGTAGTTTTATGTAGTTTTTATGTAGTTTTATGTAGTTTTTATGTAGTTTTATGTAGTTTTTCAATTTCAATGCTGTTGTCTCTCATCTTCTACCAGGATGAAAAGGAAAGCCAAAGAAAGGGAAAATCAGCAAACCGACCTCCTCAGGAAGGAAACTGGACGGCAAAGTTATAAATCACTGGCAACACTACATGATTGTTGATGCTTTTGTGTGGTGCTCATAATCAAGATTTTCTTCTTCTCGTTGAGAATTCCAATCAAATAAAATCAGGCACATAGGTGCACTAGATTAGCTTGAACAAACACCATCACTTGCAAGTTAATGTGTGTCTATAGATTTAATCTAATTACTTGAGGGTGGGGAAAGCAGGGGTCTATTTTGCAACCTTACTAAGGGTTAGGAATATATGGATATTCCTAATTCCAAACTGCTGCAGAGCTTAACAACCTTTGTCAGAACCCCATTCATCCAAAATGGTTGACCCATTTAATATATTACCCTGTATCGGTCCCTACAGCCGCAGCAGGCGCCGTAAGTCTGCAATGGTTTGACTTCACCCCTGAAGGCACACTCTTCAATTGTCTTCCAAGGCTGATAGCTGCCAACAATAACTTCAGTTGGCACTCTTATTTATCCAGCTGTTAGATTAGTCAGACAGTTTGAATTCTCACAGCCCATCTAGACCCAGCGAGAGTCACTGTGCAGTAAAAACACTGACAACTAACTGAGAGTGGAGAAAGGGAGAAAACTCGCCAGAAACAATAAAGGAAAAACAGAAAATGGAGGGATATGCTGTAATCATCACACTAGATGTCCTATCAGAACAATCTTTGCATGATCTCAGGTTATCACTGCAAGTTTGTTCTGTTTCTACAGCTTCTATTGCATGGGTAGGCAAACTAAGGCCCAAGGGCCGGATCCAGCCCAATCACCTTCTAAATCCAACCTGTGGACAGTCCGGGAATGAGCGTGTTTTTACATGAGTAGAATGTGTTCTTTTATTTAAAATGCATCTCTGGGTTATTTGTAGGGCATAGGAATTTGTTCATTTCCCCCCCCCCTTCAAAATATAGTCTGGCCCCACACAAGTCTGAGGGACAGTGGACTATCCCCCTGATGAAATTTTTTCCTGTCCCCTGTTCTATTGAATGGAAGCTCTTGCACAGTTCCCACAATTTCAATGGGACTTAGACAGGACTTTTGAAGTCCCTGCCCCCGTGCAATCTATATAGGTTTTCTAGCTCCCTCCTCCCTGTGCCAGATATGTTGAAAAAGAAATATAGGAATGGTTTGTCCTGCAGGCCATTCATTTGCCTTTGAAGCTTCCTACCCAAGTGAAACTGACCTGTGTTTTGTGCGCCAGTAGTGATTTAGTCATGCTGGCCACATGACCCGGAAAAGCGAGATGAGCACTGGTACCCCATAGTCACCTTTGACTGGACTTAACCATCCAGGGATCCTTTGCCTTAACTACATAAACCAAAGGTGTTTCCTTCCTCTAGAGTTGTCAAACAGTAGGCATGTACATATTGCAACGTGTACATTTAGTGGTGCAGCAATAAAACTGCTAGCACATTTGCAAAGTGAAGTACATTTATGTTTTCAAATTGGATGGGGGACCATGTCGTGTTGAAATTCTTGCATTGCACAGGGTTTGGACTAGATGACCCTCAGGGTTCCTTCCAATTCTATGTAGTGGGTTAATCAGTTAAAGGGCAGTAGCAGTTAACCATTTTCAAATATCCAGTTGGTCATCAAATCATATTGCGCTCTGTTAATACCTTCTTGACTTCTTCTGACTTCATAAGTATTGAAATGTTCGAGGATTTGCCACCGTTTTTCCATTTATGGAAACTGAAGGAAAGGTTTGTATACTTCTGGGCTCACATACCTCTGGATTATTCGAAACCCAGAAATGTACCCTATGAAAAAACAATTGGAATTCATATGGTTACCTGTGGGCTTTTCATAATTAACCAGGGTACTTAATGGAGGATAACAAAACCCATTTCGGCCATAATGAATGACCCCAAACAAAGCATGCAGAACAAATACTGCCTATATAGCAAATGGATGTTCCAAAACATCCAAAATGATGAAAAAGCAACTTAATCACTAGAGGTCACTCTGTTCCTTCAAATCTCAGAAATAATCAACCAAGAATATTTCCACACTACTTTACTCTAGAATTTCACACACACACACACACACACACTTTTATGGGGAACTTACACGACATCATCAAATCTTTGTTCTCTGTCCCCTCCCCCCCCCCCCGTACTTCTATGTTCTCTTCTGAGTGGTCACAAAAGCTGACAGGACAGGGTGGGCTGGATCTCTGCAGGTGTGAACCAGTCTGCCTTTGAAGGGGCATCGTTTTGGCATGTGCACCTTAATCCAAACAAGTCAAAGAGGCTCCAGTTCAAATCTGAGGTGGAGCAGGCAATGAGATCTCACCCTCCAACTCAAGGCCAAGTCGTTCTTGGCACCTGAGGCAGAAAATCCCAGAAAAAGCGAAGGGACATCATAGCGCGGCAGAAGAGCAGCTATGATGTCCTCAGAATCTTAGAGAAAGGCTGTGAATGTCACTTCTCAGGAACCCTGCATAGCCGCTTCCAGTTAGCATAGACAATACCCAGCTTGAGGAACCAACAGCCTGACTCACTATGAACCAGCTTTCTACGTAAGTGTGTTTCCTCTTCCCTGGTAGTAAAAAATACAGCAATACTAAATTAAAGGACAGACTCTGTAGCCCTTAGCCATCCACTGCCACGTAGAAACATTTAATTTTTTTTTACTGCTATCTGACCTGCTGAGCTGAGGAATGTTGCTAAACTAACCCAGCTTTTTAGCACAATATTTTCTGCTGTTATTTGTCCCTTGTGCTACAAGTTTTTCATATTTTAGGACTGGCAATTTGGTTATGGTTAGTGAAGATCAGAAGGCCCTTAATGACATCCTTTTTGGGTGGTACCTCAGGTTAGGAACTTAATTCGTTCTGGAGGTCTGTTCTTAACCTGAAACTGTTCTTAATCTGAGGTACCACTTAAGCTAATGGGGCCTCCCACTGCCGCTGCTACACAATTTCTGTTCTCATCCTGAAGCAAAGTTCTTAACCCAAGGTACTATTTATGGGTTAGCAGCATCTGTAACCTGAAGCGTCTGTAACCCGAGGTACCACTGTATTGCAATCTGTGGTGTGTGGTCAGTGCACTAGCGGGACTGGGCTGGCCCCTAAACGTTCCTGGTAAATTAGAGGATTAAATCCTGGCACCTCTTTCCCAAAGCCTAGGAAGCTTCTGCCCAATTTAGGGAGGGAGGCGTGATGCTCACTGCGATGTCGCAACGTCACAACATCACTCTCTCAAACTGGCATCTCTGGCTGTGTTTCCTGACGAAAAATATCACAGCTGATTGCAATGCAGTTATTTCCCGACACACACACATACAAAAAAAAAATCACTACTGATTGCAGTGCAAGGGTCTGTCTCTAAAGAGCCTCCAGAAACTTCTAGGAGGTCCTCAATCATGCCCCTCACAATGAACAAGCAGCACGCAGTCAAGGATTACTAAACGACCTTTTTGCAGACGTGCAGTGCCAAGAACCTGACCATGCTGTGGAACCTTGATGTCCATGATTATTTGCCCATGCGAATACTTCAAGTGAGACTGTGAGATTCTATGCATAGCTATCTATGCAGAATATCTTATCGATACGCTTGGTCTATGGTTGCTCCCATCACTTTCATATCTGTACCTCAGTCCTGGATGACTTATTACGCGCACTAGCAACCAGGCACAGCCAATATGGCAGAGCACTGGTGTATTGCTGCCTGCCTAGCCATTAGCAGAGACTAGAGTGTCCTTCCTTTTGGAGAAGAATCATAGGGCACAGCCTCCGGGCATCTGTTGGGTGGCGAGTGTGGTCCTCTAGCCCTACAGAATTTGACCCCTCCTCCTCTGCCTGATGTTCTTCCTGGAGGTCTGAGACTGCAACCTCCCCATTATCTTTGGTTCTCTGCCCATAAGTAGAGACCTAAGTGTCCTTCCTTTTGGATAAAAACCATGGGGCACAGCCTCCAGGCAAGTGTGGTCCTCCAGGCCTACAGAATTTGGCATTTCCTTTTCAGTCCTTGACTGTATTACAAAAAGACATAAATCAGTAGCCATCAAGTTAAACTCCAAGATCTAATAATAATAATAATAAAAATTATTTATATCCCGCCCTCCCCAGCCGAAGCCGGGCTCAGGGTGGCTAACAACAATCAAATAATCAAACAATCAAATAATACAACATTCTAAAAACATTTCATTATAAAAATTAATTAAAATCAAATTGATGGCAACCATTAAGCAAAATTCTGTGCAGGTTGCCTGAGGAGGGAGTCAGGCTGCGCCCTGACCTAAGGCCTGGTGGAGCAACTCTGTCTTGCAGGCCTTGCGGAAAGATGTCAAGTCCCGCAGGGCCCTAGTCTCTTGTGACAGAGCGTTCCACCAGATTGGAGCCACAGCTGAGAAAGCCCTGGCTCTAGTTGATGCCAGCCTAACCTCTCTGTGGCCTGGGACCTTCAGGATGTTTTTATTTGCAGACCGTAAGTTCCTCTGTGGGGCATACCAGGAGAGGCGGTCCCATAGGTACGAGGGTCCTAGGCCGTATAGGGTTTTAAAGGTTAAAACCAACACCTTAAGCCTGATCCTGTACTCCACCGGGAGCCAGTGCAGCTGGTATAGTACCGGATGAATGTGATCTCACAGCAAAGACCCCATAAGGAGTCTCGCCGCGGCATTCTGCACCCGCTGGAGTTTCTGGGCCAGTCTCAAGGGCTGAGTTACAATAATCCAGTCTGGAGGTGACCGTTGCGTGGATCACAGTGGCTAGGTCAGGGCAAGAGAGATAAGGGGCCAACTGCTTAGCTTGGCAGAGATGAAAAAATGCCGCCTTTGTTATAGCTGTAATCTGCGCCTCCATAGAGAGGGAGGTATCGAAGATTACACCCAAACTCTTAACGGACGGTGTGGTACTAATTGCACCCTCGCAAGAGATGGGAGTTGCCCCCTCAATCCCATATTGTCCCGTCCCAGCCAGAGGACCTCTGTCTTCGAAGGATTTAACTTCAACCGGCTCCCACGTAACCATCCAGCCACAGCTTCCAGACATCTGGTCAGTGTGTCTGGGACCGAGTCAGGATGGCCATCCATCAACAGACAGAGTTGGGTATCATCGGCATACTGATGGCAACCCAGCCCAAAACTCCGGACAAGCTGGGCGAGGGGGCGCATAAAGATGTTAAAAAGCATTGGGGAGAGTATCACACCCTGAGGCACTCCACACACCAAGGAGTGGCGCAATGACAATTCCCCTGCCCCCAAGCGCCACCCTCTGTCCCCGACCAGAGAGGAACGAGCGCAGCCATTGAAGGACTGTGCCCTGGATCCCCACGTCGGCAAGGTGGTGGTCCAGGAGTTCGTGATCGACCATGTCGAAGGCTGCTGACAGGTCTAGAAGAATCAGCAGCCCCGACCTGCCTCGATCCAGCTGCCTGCGGAGATCATCTGTTAGGGCGACCAGAGCCGTCTCGGTCCCATGACCAGTGTGGAAGCCGGACTGGAATGGATCCAGAGCCGATTTAGAGAGAGTCTCCACCCCTTGGTTTGCTCTTTATAAAACACAACTTTCCCCCTTCCCACCTTCACTAACTAGGCAATTCATAATTACTGCCAGGAGCAACGAGGTCAGTGATGCATCTGCTACACAATTTCAATAGCTGTGGCTTCGCCTTCTTCATCCTGTTCTTGGGTCTCCTTCTCCCGAGTATCACAGGAAGGGAACTGAAGTTTGTTGTAGTGGTAAGCATGAGGTCTTCTTTTCATTGCTAACAATGACCTTGACATTGCAGATTTGTGCAATTCCTCTTTCTATAGCCGGATTCCATGAATAATAATGTGCATTTTGTACAGCTGAGGTGCAATAGTCTTATTTCAAAGATGATTTCAGATATTTTTATTTTCTCATCCCCTCCCTTTGGGGGGGGGCAGGCAGGGAGGAAGGCCATTTTGCATAATTCTTTCTTCCTACACAATGCCTGGGAATGATGTTCAGTCCAGGGCATTGCAGAGCATGCAAAATGGTGGCCAGGCTTCCAACGCATTTGCTCCAAGAAATAGAGGAGAAAATGAGAGCAGTGGTGTTGCTGCTGCTAAGCCCTCCTTCCCAAGACACCGTTGGGAGGAATTTTCCTTCCCCAGGAGAAACTTGGTTAAATTGTCCCCCAATTCCTTTGCTCACAAACAGAATGGCGTTTTTTGAGAGGCAATTAACACCCAGCCATAGCATTGTGTAGGGACGTGGGTGGTGCTGTGGGTTAAACCACAGAGCCTAGGACTTGCCAATCAGAAGGTCAGCGGTTCGAATCCCCGTGACAGGGTGAGCTCCCGTTGCTCGGTCCCTGCTCCTGCCAACCTAGCAGTTCGAAAGCACGTCATGTGCAAGTAGATAAATAGGGACCGCTCCGGCAGGAAGGTAAACGGTGTTTCTGTGTGGTGCTCTGGTTCGCCAGAAGCGGCTTAGTCATGCTGGCCACATGACCCAGAAGCTGTACGCCGGCTCCCTCGGCCAGTAAAGCGAGATGAGCGCCGCAACCCCAGAGTCGGCCACGACTGGACCTAATAGTCAGGGGTCCCTTTACCTTTACAGCATTGTGTACCACCTTCACAGAACACATCGTGGATCTGATCAAATAGGCATATAAAGCCAGTTTATTTCTATGTTGTCACTGGGGCAAAATTCAATTCATTTTTCATTTCAGTTTCTGAACCAGGGATGCCAACTTGAATAAAATATTGGGGGGGCCAGAAAAGCCCCCCCCCCCACATAATCGATCACATGACACCGCACACACACACTATTTGAATGGCAATGCCCAGCAACTTTGGGGGGGCAGCCCCCTCAAATATTTTATTGGGGGGTGGTTGAAGTTGGCTCCTATGATGGCAGCTGAAAAACAGCTATCCTTGTAAATTCACATTTTTCTGAATTTTGCAATGTAGTTATCCAGCTCACATACAAAATGCATTATATTGGAGAAGCAATCTCCACACAGTCTTTCATTCTTTCTTTGCTTCCTTTTTATGGATGAACCCCAGTAAAGTTACATGTAAATTATTACTTATAATTTGCAGCACAGAACTGTATTCTTGACAGCCTTTTAGTTTGTAAATCTGTTCCCTCTAGAACAGGGGTTTCCAAACCCATCACTTTTATCCAGGTGATCTGCAGCATGTCCTCATTAAATAGTCATATTGATTTTTTGAGCTATGGCAAGAAAGCGAATGTCTAATTCAGATAAATTGCAAACAATTATAGTTTCTCTGAAAGCTAATACGGTCTCCGAACCATTTTACTAGGTTTACCGACATGGCGACAGAAGCTCCCTTTCATCTTTTCCCACTAATGTTTACAACGAAGAAGATGCTTGGCCGCAAGGATTCGGGCAACTCACGACGGTTTGATAGCTGCTCTTAGAAATGGAAGCATATTTTGTTTCATATGTTTACATTTATTTCATGCTCATTAAGATACTAATTAATCAAAATATACTCCAAATGTTTTATTTTTATTTATTTTTTTAAGTTAACAATATCTAAATACAGGTGTTAACCTTGCTGTTGTCCTGAAGTTGTGAAAAAGAACAGAGCTTAGCTTTTTCATGATGCTGTAATGTACAATCAACATTGTCATCCTAGAATACACAAAGTCTTTATCCTCGGAATGGGCAGCCAAATGTATCAATCAGTTTTACATGCCTACTTTTCTTTTCTTTCCCCCTCAGCTTGGAATGCAGCAGCAATACGAATTGGGCCAATTCATAAGGAAGAGATATGAGGGCTTCTTAAGTCCTGACTACAAGCCAAACGAAGCAAGTATTGGAAATAACAAGAGACTTTAGCCCTGTTCATTTAGTGTTAACATTTATACAAACATAACGTTAGGGTCAAACTTCAGGTGAACTTTGGATTGGGACAAGCAGTTGCAAGTAGAAGTGCAGGATGTGTGTCTTCAGGGCAAGGGGAAACTGAGAATTGATTTCCCCTATTTACTCAAATTTACCCAACTTTACTCATAATTCCCATCCCCATGTGCCCCAAATCTCCTTGTCCAGCAGCAGTGGCAGAGCTAACAAGAGACTTTGCCCCTGTTCATTTAGCAGTAACATTTATGGAAACATAACAGATGAGTTTCCCCCATGCTCTTTAGATCGGGACAAGCAAATACAAGCAGAAGTGGAGAATGTGTGTGGAGGGAACGACAAATGATTTCCCTTTGGGGTTCTAAACTTACTCACAGTTGCGATCCCTATGTGCCCCAAATCTCCTTGTCCAGCAGCAGTGTCAGGGACTGCTGCTAAATACCGTATTTTTCGCTCTATAAGACGCACCAGACCACAAGACGCACCTAGTTTTTGGAGGTGGAAAACAAGAAAAAAAATATTCTGAACCTCAGAAGCCAGAACAGCAAGAGGGATCGCTGCGCAGTGAAAGCAGCAATCCCTCTTGCTGTTCTGGCTTCTGGGATAGCTGCGCAGCCTGCATTCGCTCCATAAGACGCACCCACATTTCCCCTTACTTTTTAGGAGGCGAAAAGTGAGTCTTTTAGAGCAAAAAATACAGTATGTCTGTTTCCATGCTTCCTCCTCTGTTATCAGCATGGCAGCAGAGGAAAGAAGGTGAAGACCCCTCTCTTTCTTTTCCCATGTCCTCCTCTTCTTTGGTCCTCTCTGACCCACCCCCATTATTGTTGTAACGTCCCCTGGGACCTTACGGTGAAGGGCAGGGAATAAATTAAAATTATAACACTCACAACAAAAAGAATAAGAACAACACTGGGGAATAAGCCCCAGAAATCATTGACATTTCCCAGCATTTGGTGATTGAGGAAGAGAAGGGGGTTCTTCACTGGCTTGGACTAAACCAAAAGCTGGAGAAAGACTGGGTTCCAATGCCCGCCATATTTTAAGGCACATGTTATGAACTGCTATGGTTTGTATTCTGAGAAAATGAATTGTGAAGTCCAGTGACACGACTCACACTTTCACATACCCACATGAACTCGCCAGCCCTCACAACAGAGTGAACACGCAGGAACAGGTGGCCTGTCAGTCAAATCTACCTCATGGCTCCTGGCAGAAAAAGGGAAGAAATATTCACCAAGGATTCTCAAATGTTGTTCTTTCTTCTGTTTCTCTTTGGGGTATATGCTTAATGTCCAAGTCTCCCCAAGAGAGTATTTTACTGGGATTCAAATCAACTTTACATAGAATTATACCTTCGGTTGTAGGATTAAAAAAAACACACAAAAACCAACACTATCCTATAACTACACTTTTCCTTTTTTCCACTCTCTAGATTTATGTCCGAAGTACAGATACTGATCGAACCATTATGAGCGCTCAAACCAATCTGGCCGGACTCTTTCCTCCTAAAGGAAACCAAATCTGGAACAAAGAGATCCTTTGGCAACCAATTCCAGTTCATACTGTGCCACGTTCAGATGACAAGGCAAGAAAGCGTGTGGTATTTTTAACCTTTCCTGCTCCCTGTGCAATGAAAACATGGGCTGGATCCAGACACATCAAAGAAGCGTTTCAGTTTAAAGTGTGGTCAATTTAAACAGGGAAAACAAGTAGAGGAAACAGGACTCCATGTCGCCTCATGGTGGCACAATATTATATCGCACATACAACATACAAATCACTTTTTCTTTACCATTCCAGCTGAATCCATGGTAACCTAAAAGAGAATATATACCGTATTTTTCATCCCACAGGACGCTCTGTCCCATAGGACGCACCTAGTTTTTGGGGGGGAAATAAAGGGAATTTTTTTTCCCTTTCTTTCCACCCCAAAAGCAGGTCGGGGAAACCGAACCAGGAACAGCGGGATGGCGACACTGTGCCTCCTTGCTGTCCCCTTAGCTTGTGGGGCTGGCTGATGTCTGTCCGGCGCGCGGGGCGCTCTGCTTCAGGGCGCCTTTGCGCCGGGCGGCAGGCTGCTATCCGCAGCGTGGGGAGCCCTGCGGATGTGTTCCCGAAGCGGCGAGCGCTCTGCTTTCAGGGCTGCCTAGGCTGCGGATGTGTTCCTGAAGCCTGGAGAGCGAGAGGGGTCGGTGCGCACCGACCCCTCTCGCTCTCCAAGCTTCAGTGAAAGCCTGCATTCGCCCCATAGGACGCACCCAGATTTCCCCTTCATTTTTGGAGGGGAAAAAGTGCGTCCTATAGGGCGAAAAATACGGTATATGCACGCACGCGCACACACATTAACAGAGAGAACACAGACCTATTCAAGGTGTAGACAGGTATATATTAAGAGAGTTTGAGATATATATATATATATTAAGAGAGAGAAATAGAAGGCTTAGACCTGTAATGCTGGGTTGGAGGTGTAATGCGACAGAAATCAGACTCCAGCCTCAAGAGTCTCAACAGCATCAAGCTTTAAGCATTTTCCCTCCTGCCAAAGTATTGAATGTGTGCAAACAACCTCAGACTATTAATCATAATCCAAATTTAGGATGGACACATGGATTATGCACAGGCAGGAGACACCATCAGGAGGCCTTTGTAGTTAGTTAATACATTTTATTTATTTGTTCTTATTTTAGTTGTTGTATTTTCCTGTCAAAGCCAAATGTCCGAAATATGACCTACTTCTAAGGGAAACGTTTGAATCCGAAACAGTCAGGGGAGAACTGAAAAAGCACATGGTAAGAAAGGGAGAGGTGGTAACTTTAAGGCCGCAGTCCCTGCAAGGCAGTCCCACTGACGTCAATGGGTCTTACTTTTGAGTAGACATCCCGAGGAATGTGCAGCAAATGTCTGATTTGACAGCCAAACCGTTGTAGCGCCAGCCTATAAACCTGTTTGCTCATGACAAATTTGTCGCTGCTGTTTTTTTCCAGGTCATTTTTTTAAGAATTAGTTGTGCAAGCGCTCCTCTAGGCTACTTAAAACTAGAGATGTATCAACTGACCAATAGGGAAACTCTTTCTCTACCTGAAAATGCAACCCATGTACTTGCGTATGTAGCTTGGAAGTGTTTTATTTCTCTTGTTCTCACTTGCTTGCAAAATAAACAGAGAATAAATTTTCCCAAAAGGGAAAGATGTCTAGACAGATTGTCATGTTCAGGGGTCAGCAAACTTTTTCAGCAGGGGGATAGTCCACTGTCCCTCAGACCTTGTGGGGAGCCAGACTATATTTTGGGGGGGGGGAGGATGAAGGAATTCCTATGCCCCACAAATAACCCAGAGATGCATTTTAAATAAAAGGACACATTCTACTCATGTAAAAACACGCTGATTCCCGGAGCGTCTGCGGGCTGGATTTAGAAGGCGATGGGGCCGGATCCGGCCCCCAGGCCTTCGCTTGCCTACCCATGGTCTTGTTGTTTTGGCATGGAAGACAAGAGCACTTCCAGATTTGCAGGGTCCAATGTCAGTGTGCTTAACCCCTTCCCTTCTGAATACCAGAAGGGAATGAAGGGTCCCTTCCACTTTCTTTGAGTGGCAGGTCGGAATGAGGGGAAAGGGCCCCCAATTTGCTCCCTTCCCATCATCTGGGAAGTGGAGAAGCTGATCCTTTTATTCTTGAAAAGCCTGTACAGTATTAAAGGACAGGGCTAAACTTTGCCAAATCATAACACACCAACAGGAACAGGCGCTATTGATCCCTCCGTACCCATTCACACTTAGTGATTTATTGATCCTTCTGCTCTTTCTCTTTCAGGAATTTCTAGGTAAAATGGCAGCTAACATGGGATACGACTTGCCGACGGTTCTGGATTATAAAAGTCTCAAACTCTGGAAGGCATACGATGCTTTAGTTGTTCAGGTATTTCTAAGAAAACTTTATCACTCATCCGGCTCCAATAACAACAACAAAATAATAGGTTAGAACAAGATCTGGCAACCAAAGGCGAATGAGAGCACTTCATGTGGAACAATGATTAGCCAATGGCGGAGCTTCATGCTCCGGCACTGGGGGGCAGAGAGCAGGTGGGGGCGGGGCTGGCATGCACCCGAGGGGCGTGCACTCCCCCCCACCCCTCTTCCTCCACCAGTGTGATTAGCGGCCCTGTTTTCAATACTGCTTGTGTCACCATAGCAACAGAAACTGCAGAGTGGTCCAAGCTACTGTTTAGACCCAGGGGTGCCAACCTGAATAAAATATGGGGGGGCAGGTAAGCCCTACCCCCGTAATCAATCACATGGTGTGGCATACACACGCCATTTGGGGGCAATGCCTATCAACTTTGGGCCTGCCCCCCTCAAATATTTTATTGGGGGACCCGAAGGGACTGTGGCCTCTAGGAGTTGGCTCCTATGTCACCAGGGAAGGGGAAAGGGAAGAAATAAATGTCCCACAATGAGCTCCGGCTACTTAGTTTCTGTGGCACAGGCAACACATCACCTGTACTGGGCCACCTCTTTAGTTATGGAAAGGCCCATTCTCCCAAAAAGGAGAATCTATCAGGCTAAGCTCATCCATCTTGGCTGACCACTCTAGCAGTCATTTTATTTAAACACCAGAGTCACAGGGTTGGGGAGGCGACTCCAAAAACCTATTTAGTCTAACTCTAACCTTAGAACCACAGAAATTTATTCAGACCAAGGACTCAGCTACACTCAGTCAACTATATCATTATAACTGTGTTATAAATATGTGACACCTTTTTTTTAAACTGTGTGTAGATCCAGCCCCAGCCTCCTCTCATTATAACATGTTTTTATCGGCTCTGGTTTTTGCTGGTGGTTGTGAGCCACTTTATGTAAACCAAAAGGTGGCATGTAATGGGTTTCCCTAAATATAGATATGAATCAAGAGAAGAGGTAACTGTGAGTGGGGGGGAGGGCATGGATCACAGGAGGGGGAAAAACCTTCTTTTTTTCCTAACTGTAGAAAATCCATAACCTGCCTCGCCCAGACTGGGCTGATGATCAAGCCATGGAGAAATTGGGAAAGATTTTGGCCTTTTCTTTACATGCCATGTTTGGGGTACACAAAAGAGTAGAAAAATCACAACTACAAGGAGGTAAGGAGGGAAAATTCAATATGACATGCATGTATCCTTGTTTATCTTAAGTGGGGGCAGCTAATTTTTTAATTTTTTTGCCTCAGGGGCTGCACTGAGGGTTGGACACACATACCTCAAGGGGCACATGACTCATGTGTGCAAAAGCACATGTATGTGTGTATGCCTACCTCTGCACCCGTCCAGCATGGGCCTAGGCTGCTCGCGTCACCATCCAGAGAGTGATGAGCAAATGCCTTTGTGGTTGCCAGCCTCTGCCAGGGAAACAGCCAGACTCTACAACATGTATTGATCACGTTATTATTGGTGACAGTGGTTGTGTTTGGAGGGCATTGCTAGGATTCCATATCACCTTGAAAACAACAACAACAACAACAACAACAACAACAACAACAACAAAGTTAGATGTTCTCAGTCCCAGCTTTTTGGGGAGCAGGGAGGAGTCACCACAGTGATAAAGGGGAGTGAAAGGCTGGGAATGGCTTACTGGTTTCACCATCATTTGTATTCTTTTTCATCACCATTAAGGTCTCCTTCTGCAAGAGATTTTGGATCAGATGACACAACTTCCTAAAGGAAGAAAAATGTTAATGTATTCAGCTGTACGTATGAACAGTTTTTAAATTGACCAAACCTTCTGTAGCTCACATTTTTCCTGCTCCTTTCTAGCTCCCTTTTCTGTTTGGCAACACTATTTGTCTACTCAATTCACATTACGCTCGTCACATATTTTAAAAGTTGGGTTAAAAGCTAACGCTTTTAAATTTGAAGTGAAAGCAGCTGTGCCCCTGATCCGTGGCCCTGCCCTCATGATTCGGATTGGGCCCCACACAGTACATTGTACTTGGGAATATATGGGGAGGCTTGAGGCTAGGAAACCTGCAGAGCCCTCCAACCCAGGTCAGGTGTGGTGCGCTCTTTCTGCAAAACAGAAGTGGAAATCTCACACATATACAAGATTAATGCAACATCTCACTGATACTGAAGGCAACCTCAAGGCCATCCCCAGGTCTCAGGAGTATAACTTAAAAGACAACAATAATGCAAAAAATAAATAAATCTCAGCTAGATTCTGGAGTCATGTTCTAGGGCAGAAAGGGGAGATCCCAAGTGTCTTGTAACATGTTGTCCGTTTCAGTGCTGGCATGTATTTGCTAAAGGGCTTTCTCCATTCTGTTACCGCTCACATTCTGTATTCCAAACCACACATCATTCATTTTTCAATATGAATATGACAGGTTCTTACATAATTCACATTGTCAAGTTTCACTTTCTTATTGGCGCTGGATATAGACATGTGCCTCCTCCCCTCAGGGAGCAGAGTTGCGTATTGACTCCGAAATGCTTAATAACCCTACTCAGTACTTTCTAGTAAACGTTAAACAAAATGGAAGGTAAATCAAAGCCCGCAGAACCCCACAGCACCCAAGCCACCTTCCCAAAGCACCACCTTCTGGGAACAACCATCCAAGTTGGAGCAGAACAACTGCAAAACAACTTCCCCTACTCCCAACTCAGATAGTCTCTCAGAAGAATTCCATGGCTGGTGGCAATAAAGACCCCTGAGAGGTCAAGGAGACCCAACAGGGACATACTCGACCTTTCCATTGTTCATACATAGGACCTGCCTGTGCAATCCTTTTTAGGGCCGATAGACTGCATGACTGGAGTACACACATTTTATGTACAATATGTGTATACAGTCCTGGATTCATATGCAGAAGAGTGAGTGGCATAAACTTTATTTCAGATGGACGTATGCAGAATGAAGCACAAATGTGAAGTAACTACATGTTTAAACAATACTGAAGAAATGTCTGAAACAAGGTCCTACATCCCCGGGGCTGCACATTTCATTCTCTTTAAATTCTTGCTTGGGTAATCTTGCGAAAGGGGTCCTTTTGCAATTAAATCCATCGCATGCCATAGACCACAGTGGAGGACTTTGTCTGATACCACATCCTTGGAACTTAAGGCCGGCCCAAGACATTTTGGCACTTGAGGTGGACACAAAATGTAGTGAAGATCTGCCTCAGGAAGAAAGGGGAAATAAAGATTGGCATCATTACCTGCTGCCCCTGTGCAACTTGCCACCTGAGGCAGTCATCTCACCTTGCCTCATGGGTGGGCCGGCCCGGCTTAGAGCTAACAGTGTCTAAGTACTCTATACACAAACGCACTTCTGTCATGGGAGTAGTAAGGAATTCTTTATTTTCTTTTTATAGCATGATGTCACACTAGCAGCTCTCCAGGTAGCATTGGGTGTTTTCAAAGAACATCTACCTCCCTTCGCCGCTTGCCATTTTTTTGAGCTATATCAAGAAGACAATGCGTAAGTACTGATGCATAGATAAAATAATCAGCAATGGTATATTGGGTAAACAAGATTCACTCACCTTCTCAAACCTGCACAGAACACAGTATTTCTTCTCACAATTCGTGCACTGCTAAAATGAATCAAAAAAAAGTTGCGTTCCCAGACACTCCAAGTGTTCCTATTTTCCAAGGACACCCCTAATTTAGAGAAGCTGTCCCAGTTTCTGATTTAATCCCAGAACTTCTCACTTTTTCTTAGAAAGTCCCTATTTTCATTGGAGAAATGTTGGAGGGTATGGAATTATCCCAGCCCTCAGCTGTCTGAAGCCAATCCTGTATAGGGAAGGTTGTTTTTAATGTTTAACATATTATCTTGTTTTTATATACCGTATTTCTCGCTCTATAGGACGCACCTGGCCATTGGACGCACCTTGTTTTAGAGGGGGAGAACAAGAAAAAAAAAATCTCCCCCTCTCTGCTCAGCGCCCTTTCAGCGAAGCCGCAGGAGAAACGGAGCCCCTTCCATTTCTCCTCCTACTTGGCTGAAGGAACGCTGCGCAGCTCTCCCTCTCTGCTGAAGCCGGGATAGTCTTGCTCTCCCGGCTTCAGCAAAAGGAACCTGAAGCCTGTGGGGCGCAGCGGGAATTTGCGCTGCGCTCCGAAGGCTTCAGGCAGCTATCCTATCCTTGAATCCTGGAGAGCGAGAGGGGTCGGTGCGCACCGACCCCTCTTGCTCTCCAGGCTTCAGCGAAAGCAACGCGAAGCCTCCGGAGCATGGAGGGAGCACTCCTTCTGTGCTTCGGAGGCTTTGCATTGCTATCGCTGAAGCCAAGGAGCCTGTATTCGCTCCATAGGATGCACACACATTTCCCCTTAATTTTTGGAGGGGGAAAAGTGTGTCCTATAGAGGAAAGAATATGATACATTGGAAGCTGCCCAGAGTGGCTGGGGCAACCCAGTAAGATGTGTGGGGTATGAATTATCATTATGGAATGGGACGTCCCTATTTTCATTGGAGAAATGTTGAAGAGTATGCATTCCTCTGTGTTTGAGCTTGACACCCAGCTGTCCAAAATGCTATTGGAAGTGCATTTCATAGGTGCATGGCTGAGGTGTACCTGCCTTTGAAAGACAGAAAGGGATTGAAAGGGTTGAGCCACACTTTGTGCCAGCGTTCTTCAATCTAGAGTCCCCAGATGTTGTTGGACTACAGCTGCAACATCGACGGTCTTAAGACATAAGGCTGCTGCTGAAGCAACAGCTGCATTTTGCATGTAGGTCCTTTGGTGTTTTGCCACCTCTGCACAAGTCCCATTGTGGTGCATGCAAAGGTGTGCTTGAGAGGGCAGGTGGGGACACGCTTGAATTGCAGGATAGATGCACTGAAGGAAAGAAATGGAGGGGGCATTGCCAGACAACAGCAGTGCACAGCAGGGATAGTGGACGGCGGGGGCAGGGGTGGAGGCCAGGCACCCACAGCAAACGTTCTGTGGGTACCCACCCCCCCGGCCCCCTGGAGTTAGCGCCAATGTCCCTGGGCAATATATGGCTGCATCTTATGAGAATGACCACATAGGAATCCAATCAGGGGGTGACCTGACTTTCTTCTTTTCAGTGAGTACACCGTCGAGATGTACTATCGGACCAGTACTGATGCTCCACCCCAACAGCTCGTTTTGCCAGGCTGTGAAGCGACTTGTCCCTTTGGTCGGTTTAAACACCTGCTTTCTGATGTCATACCAAAATACTGGGAATTAGAATGTAACTATTGGTGGTATCGTGACCTAGAGGTAAGATAGGGTTGAAACAAACATGTGTAAAACGGATGTGTCATCATTCAAGGTCCCAGCTTGACTTTCCTCTCAAAATCATAATACAGTGGTACCTCGCGTTAAGTACTTAATTCGTTCCGGAGGTCCATTCTTAACCTGAAACTGTTCTTAACCTGAAGCACCACTTTAGCTAATGGGGCCTCCTGCTGCCGCTGCACCGTTGAAGCACGATTTCTGTTCTCATCCTGAAGCAAAGTTCTTAACCTGAGGTACTATTTCTGGGTTATCGGACTCTGTAACCTGAAGCGTATGTAATCCCCCACCTTCATCCTGCTCCACCCTCGAGACACTGGAAAGCAGACAGCCCTGTTTTCCTGAGAACTATAGTTCGTTAAGGCTGTCGGGAATTATAGCTTTGTGAGGGGTAAAATGCAATTCCCAGTGTACTTTGGAGGACGTCACTGTTGGGAGGAAAGCTACAACAATTGTAATATGTTACCTAAAAAGGCAATGAAGTGGAAGACATAAAGGCAGACTATTCTTCCTCCTCACCGATTCCTACTTTTTTAGTAAATACTTACAGTCATACCTCGGGTTACAGATGCTTCAGGTTGCATTTTTCCGGGTTATGTTTTTTTTTAAAAAAAAATATTTATTACTTTTAAACACTACAAAAAAGGAAAGAAGAAAAAAAAGACAATACAATACAATATAAAAAAATTACACAACACTAACACAATAAACTAAACAAGACAAAACAAAAACAGTTTAACACACATCATACAATTTCAATATCTTATCTTACATTCACTTGTTTCAACGACCTCCTCACACCTCCCTTTTTGTATTCCACTTCTATTAATTATTTCAGCAATTCCTTTCCATCTTCCTCTATTTTCTATCCTATAATTCTCTTAACATATTCTACCCTTATTTTTCCTTTAATACGCTAATAATCTATTTATACCTAATTCCTTATAACATTTCTACTAAAGCCATATAACTTCATTCCAACATTTTTCTAACATTCATTAATTTTACAATATTTCTATAAATAGTCTTTAAACTTTTTCCATTCTTCTTCCACCGACTCTTCTCCCTGGTTTCGGATTCTGCCAGTCATTTCCGCCAGTTCCATATAGTCCATCAACCTGGTGATCTTCTGTCCGATGCTTTTAGCTCTTTTCCAAGTCCCTTCTGCAGATCTTCTTCATATTTATACAAAAACTTTACTTTGTCTTCTACTGATCTTATTTTTATTTTCCTTCCTTTGAAGCTGAAGAATAGACCTTGGGGAAACTCCCACCTAAAGATGATTTTATTCCTTCTCAGCAGGGCAACCAAATCTCCGTAGTTAGACCTAAGATCCAAAAGGTATTTCGGGACGTCTTTAAAAATTTCCACTCTTGGCTGTTGTACTTCTAGGTTCTTCTGGTAGTGCCAACAGTCTCTTATTCTGTTCTTCTCTTTTTTCCCTCCTCTTCCAAATCTGAAGGCCCTCACAGTTTTAATCTCTTCTTGACCCAAATCCAAGTCCCAAAAATCAGCAAATTTCTGTGTGAAGAAGTCTATCAGACTTTCCTTCTCCAATTCAGGTAGGGCTCTGATCCTCAAATTCGTCTGTTTTTCTTTAAATTCAATCATAGCAAGCGTCGACTTATGGTCATCAAGTTGCCTCTGTAAGGCTGGGACTCTCTCTCTCTCCAATTGTGTTACTTTACATTCAGCAGCAACGGCTTTCTCCCTAGCTTCCTCCGCAGTCTGCCGTGTCAAAATAGATTTCTGTATCAATTTCTGAATTGTTTCTGTGTTGATATTCACCTTTTGTCCCAGATTATTTATACTTTCTGTATTTAAGTCAATTTTAATAGTTGCAGCATCCACTTTCGCATTTATCACGTCTGTTTTCTTGTTAAGCTGTTCCAGTGAATCATTTATCTTACTTAATGCATCCGCTAAGGCCTCTTCTGTCGACATACCTCTTGATTTTGAATATACTGCCACAAACGCAATAGGAGAAGAAGCAGGGGGGCCTGATATTGAGGCTCTCCTAGATTGCTGCCAAGTCCTCCCAGACCTTAATGTTTTTTCAAGAACTGACTAGTCCGTTTTTTCCTTTCCATTTGCCATAACACTTAAACGATTCAAGGTCAGTCCCAGAGTCTCACAGCTTTTTATCTTGCAGCTGGAAATTCCCCCAGCCCAGCTCTTGTAACAGTTTCAAAGGCTTCCTCTAGGGGGAAACAGTTTCTGTTTATATTAGTCAATAATGTCCTCTTTTAAACACAGCTCAAACAATGAAGTTAGTTTCAATTTTCAGTTACTTTTACTCCTTTTTAAAAGCAGACGGAGACAGTAGAAACAATGTATTTCTCTTATTAGCTAACTGTCAGTGAATGTTCTAATCGCTGTCGGTGAGCCTTCCAAAAAACGTCAGTCCTGCTAGCAGCCAGTTTCCAGGGTCTGAGTGGCGGTATTTTAACACTCTTGGCTCTCTCCCGCAGGCATATTCAGTTCACAACTCCCCCCCCCTCTTCTCCTGCCTCCCAAGGGGGGGTTTAATGTTCTTTACCGATGGAAATTTAGTCCTTTACAATAGGCTTTCCAAGGCTTCAGCTTACAGCCTCAATGCTTCAGTCTATTTACAAAAGGGGAAGGCGGACTTCCTGTATTGAACCTCCCCGTTACGAATTACAAATTAAACTTTTACAAATTAAACTTTTAGAAATCCAATTCTCCCACTTCAGCTCTACTCACGGGTAATTACTTTAAAATCAAATTGTCCACAGGAAAAAGTCAGCACTCTCCGGCAACAGCAATGCGGCTTCGCTCTGTGGAAGAAGCAGACAATTCGAAGCACCGCACTACTCCCCCCACGTTGCTCCGGACCCCCGAAACTGGGTTTCCCCATGAGTAGGGGAGGCGCAAAAGGTGCCCGCCAAATCCCACGCTCACAGGCTTCTCCCGCCTGTGACTTTTTGGCGGGTCTCCACCTTCGCCATGATAGTCAGACCCAAATTCCCACAGGGAAACTTCCTCCCGATCAGAGGAATTCCGCCTTTACCAGAGGCACCAACCCGGAAGTCTGCATTTTTCCCGGGTTATGGGCTGCCGAAACCCAGAAGTACCAGAACAGGTTACTTCTGGGTTTCAGCGGTCGCGCATGCGCAGAAGCGCTAAATCGCACTTTGTGCATGCACAGAAGCGCCGAATTGCAACCCACGTGTGCACAGATGCGCAGGTGCGGGTTGTGAACGCTGCAGGTTGCAAACACGCATTCCACACGGATCATGTTCGCAACCTGAGCGTCCATTGTATAGGTAAAAAAATGCTTTACTAAATTTCAACCTTTTTAACATACACAGTCAAAACACACTTTCATATTTTCTCTTATTTTTGTTGACTTCCCACCCCATTTTCCAGGCAATACCGTTTGAAGGTTGACAACGTACCGGTAGGACAGGGCACAGGATTCTGGCAAGAAACAAGGTGTGTGTGTGTGTATTTTTGTAAATCAAAACTGGTGTACGGACTCTGTCAAGTTGGATACCTACTGTTCTCCGGATGTGGAATTTCTGACAATTAAATGCAGACCTTTCTATCTTCCCCGGGAATTTACAACAGTGGTGTTAACAGCGGTGTACATAGCAGGGCCATGAGCAGTATGCATGAAAACATCAATGCTAAATTGAGCAGATACCCGGAGGCTGTGCAGATTATTGCGAGGAACTTCAATCACACAGATGTGAGGGCAGTACTCCCAAAATTCCATCAGCACATTGAGTGTGCAACAAGAGGAGAAAATACTCTTGACAAGGTGTACACAAACATTAGACGGGCATATGAGGTCAAAACCTTGGCGCACCTCGGTGGGTCAGGTCATGTGTCCCTGCTTCTGACACCAGTATACACACCCCTCAGGAAACAAGGCCAGATACAAACACGGGTGGTTACGGTGTGGCCTGAGGGAGCCTCTCAGCAACTGCAGGACTGTTTCCAGGAGACCGACTAGAATATCTTCGACCATGAAGATCTAGAAACTTATACATCAATGGTCCTGGATTATATTAGATTCTGCATAGCAAATGTCACCAGGGAAAAGTATGTTAAGTTGTATCCGAATAGGAAGCCCTGGATGACAGGAGAGGATAGGAGATTATTGAAGGCCAGAAATTCTGCTTTTAGAACTGGGGACCGGGTATTGTATGGCATAGAAAGAGCGAACTTGAAGAGGGCTATCAGGAAAGCAAAAGCGGAGTACAGAGGAAAAATTGAGGACCATCTGAGAAATCGTGATACTAGACAAATGTGGCAGGGAGTCCAACATCTGACTGGTTATAAATCAAGGAATTCATCAGTGGTAGAGAGTACTGCTTCCTTGGTGGGAGAGTTGAATACCTTCTTTGCCCGATTTGAGGTGACACCAACAGTGACTCCAACAGGGATGCCAGAGCTATTGGCGTCACTACCTACAGGAAATGCTGCCAGGGTGGAAGAGGGAGAAGTGAGGCAAATATTAAAGGAGGTAAACACGAGGAAGGCTATGGGCCCGGATGGGGTGGCTGGCAGGGTGCTAAGAGATTGTCCGGACCAACTGGCAGGAATCTTTACGAAGATTTTTAACCAGTCTCTGGCCCAAGCCACTGTTCCACCCTGTCTGAAATCTGCTACCATTATACACCTGCCAAAAACATCAAAGATAGACAGTCTGAATGATTTTCGCCCTGTGGCACTGACACCCATTATAATGAAATGTTTCGGAAAAACTGGTGAGGAAGCGCATCTTATCTTGTCTGCCAGTGGGACTTGACCCTTACCAGTTTGCGTACAAGCCAAAGAGATCCACAGAGGATGCTGTGGCAATGGCTAAGTTCGCAGATGATACAACGGTGGTTGGTTTAATTACGGCTGGAGAGGGGGAGGCGGCCTATAGGAAGGAAGTTGAGCAGTTGGGGGAGTGGTGTAGGAAAAACAACTTACTGCTTAACTTAAAGAAAACAACAGAGATGATTGTGGACTTTAGGAAATGTAAATTGAATATTCAGCCACTTATTATTGAGGGGAAGTGCGTGGAACAGGTCTCAGTGTTTCAATTTCTGGGAATGGAGTTGAGAGACGACCTAACCTGGGGAGAGAACAGCAAAGACCTGGTGAAGAGAGCACAGCAGAGGTTATATTTTCTGAGAATCCTCCGGAAAAACAATCTCTCAAACACCTGTTGATGGCATTCTACCATTGCACTGTGGAGAGCGTACTAACTTATGGTCTGTGCGTGTGGTTTGGGAGCTGCACGGCCAGGGGGGAAACAATGCTATCCAGGGTTGTAAAGACTGCAAAGAGAATTATTGGGTGCACTCTTCCCACCTTAGATCAAATCTATGCTGCCAGGTGCCATAAGAAAGCGGCAGAGATAGCACAGGATAGTATGCACCCCGGAAATGATCTCTTTCAGCTTCTGCCTTCTGGAAGAAGGTATAGGGTTATAAAGGCCAGGACTCGCCACCTGAAAAACAGTTTCTACGCTAATGCAATTCTGGTTCTAAACGCAGCATAAGGGGTCTCTGTAGTATAGTGTATTTTAAAATGGGGTTTTAGAGTTTTTTAGGGTTTTTTGAATGTTTTATGTAGTTTTATGTAGTTTTATGTAGTTTTGTGGTAGTTTTATGTAGTTTTTATGTAGTTTTATGTAGTTTTTATGTAGTTTTATGTAGTTTTTCAAATTCATTGTTCCGCAAGGAACAATGACAATAAAGATATCGGGGGGGGGGGGGAGTTGCTGTTTCCCCCCTTCTGCTACACCCTGTTTTCTAGCTATCAAATGAAAGCCACAACATTATAATCTAATTCCTTCTGTTGTTCATAGCTCAAACCCTGCTGGCAAGTTCATCACACTATAACACTTCTTTAAATAGTCTGAAAAAGGCATCCATTCTTCCATAAAAACACTCGTCATTAGATTCTCTGAATGTAAATGTATACATAATTACTATCTGCAAATTTCCTAAATATGTATTTCTAAATGTTTGCAGTGTAGTTGACCTTTTGTCATGTTGCTGTTGTCTCTCATCTTCTACCAGGATGAAAAGGAAAGCCAAAGAAAGGGGAAACCAGCAAACCGACCTCCTCAGGAAGGAAACTGGACGGCAAAGTTATAAATCACCGGCAACACTACATGATTGTTGATGCTTTTGTGTGGTGCTCATAATCAAGATTTTCTTCTTCTCGTTGAGAATTCCAATCAAATAAAATCAGGCACATAGGTGCACTAGATTAGCTTGAACAAACACCATCACTTGCAAGTTAATGTGTGTCTATAGATTTAATCTAATTACTTGAGGGTGGGGAAAGCAGGGGTCTATTTTGCAACCTTACTAAGGGTTAGGAATATATGGATATTCCTAATTCCAAATATCTGCAGAGCTTAACAACCTTTGTCAGAACCCCATTCATCCAAAATGGTTGACCCATTTAATATATTACCCTGTATCGGTCCCTACAGCCGCAGCAGGCGCCGTAAGTCTGCAGTGGTTTGACTTCACCGCTGAAGGCACACTCTTCAATTGTCTTCCAAGGCTGATAGCTGCCAACAATAACTTCAGTTGGCACTCTTATTTATCCAGCTGTTAGATTAGTCAGACAGTTTGAATTCTCACACCCCATCTAGACCCAGCGAGAATCACTGTGCAGTAAAAACACTGACAACTAACTGAGAGTGGAGAAAGAGAGAAAACTCGCCAGAAACAATAAAGGAAAAACAGAAAATGGAGGGATACGCTGTAATCATCACACTAGATGTCCTATCAGAACAATCTTTGCATGATCTCAGGTTATCACTGCAGGTTTCTTCTGTTTCTACAGCTTCTATTGCATGGGTAGGCAAACTAAGGCCCAAGGGCCGGATCCAGCCCAATCACCTTCTAAATCCAACCTGTGGACAGTCCGGGAATGAGCGTGTTTTTACATGAGTAGAATGTGTGCTTTTATTTAAAATGCATCTCTGGGTTATTTGTAGGGCATAGGAATTTGTTCATTCCCCCCCCCCTTCAAAATATAGTCTGGCCCCACACAAGTCTGAGGGACAGTGGACTATCCCCCTGCTGAAAATTTTGCTGTCCCCTGTTCTATTGAATGGAAGCTCTTGCACAGTTCCCACAATTTCAATGGGACTTAGACAGGACTTTTGAAGTCCCTGCCCCCATGCAATCTGTATAGGTTTTCTAGCTCCCTCCTCCCTGTGCTAGATATGTTGAAAAAGAAATATAGGAATGGTTTGTCCTGCAGGCCATTTATTTGCCTTTGAAGCTTCCTACCCAAGTGAAACTGACCTGTGTTTTGTGCGCCAGTAGTGATTTAGTCATGCTGGCCACATGACCCGGAAAAGCGAGATGAGCACTGGTACCCCATAGTCACCTTTGACTGGACTTAACCATCCAGGGATCCTTTGCCTTAACTACATAAACCAAAGGTGTTTCCTTCCTCTAGAGTTCTCAAACAGTAGGCATGTACATATTGCAACGTGTACATTTAGTGGTGCAGCAATAAAACTGCTAGCACATTTGCAAAGTGAAGTATGTTTTCAAATTGGATGGGGGACCATGTCGTGTTGAAATTCTTGCATTGCACAGGGTTTGGACTAGATGACCCTCAGGGTTCCTTCCAATTCTATGTAGTGGGTAAATCAGTTAAAGGGCAGTAGCAGTTAACCATTTTCAAATATCCAGTTGGTCATCAAATCATATTGCACTCTGTTAATACCTTCTTGACTTCTTCTGACTTCATAAGTATTGAAATGTTCGAGGATTTGCCACTGTTTTTCCATTTATGGAAACTGAAGGAAAGGTTTGTATATTTCTGGGCTCACATACCTCTGGATTATTCGAAACCCAGAAATGTACCCTATGAAAAAACAATTGGAATTCATATGGTTACCTGTGGGCTTTTCATAATTAACCAGGGTACTTAATGGAGGATAACAAAACTCATTTCGGTTATAATGAATGACCCCAAACAAAGCATGCAGAATTTTAAACATTTAAGTATTTGATAAAAAAGATTTAAAATTGGAGACATAATATTGGGAAACTATAAAATAAGAGTCAAAAGAAGGTGATGAATTGCTGAATATAATTGTATAATTAGGAACGCAGGAAAGGGAGATGTGAGGAAGTCCGAAGGTTATGAAAATATGGTTCTTTGACACTTGATTATGTTGTATTACTCTGTGTTAACTTTTTTGTTTTTTCTTTGTTTGTTTGTTTTATGTTGGTGATGGTGTTTTATGTGTCTGATGATTTATTGTTTAAAACCTTTAATAAATATCTTTTTTTAAAAAAACAAAGCATGCAGAACAAATACTGTCTATATGGCAAATGGATGTTCCAAAACATCCAAAATGATGAAAAAGCAACTTAATCACTAGAGGTCACTCTGTTCCTTCAAATCTCAGAAATAATCAACCACTACTTCACTCTAGAATTCCCCCCCCACACACACACACTCACTTTTATGGGGAACTTACATGACATCATCAAATCTTCGTTCTCTGTCCCCTCCCCCCCCCCTCGGTACTTCTATGTTCTCTTTTGAGTGCTCACAAAAGCTGACAGGACAGGGTGGGCTGGATCTCTGCAGGTGTGGACCAGTCTGCCTTTGAAGGGGCATCGTTTTGGCATGTGCAACGACATCCCACCCTCCAACTCAAGGCCAAGTCGTTCTTGGCACCTGAGGCAGAAAATCCCAGAAAAAGGGAAGGGTCATGTTAGGGATTGATTAGCTGCTTGTGCGTAAAAACGTGCTCCCTCAGAGTTTGTGCGACCCCACAAACCTCCGTGTGTGACGGATCTCCTCAGACATGTCTGCTCTAGTCACTAGTAGAGTCCGACAGTGGCTGTCTGCGGAAGCGTTTCCAGCAAAGGAGCTCCTTAACGGAAACGCGTCTCCTGGACTCACGGCGTGACAGTTTCCGGCGAGGTGTGGGTCTCCCTATGGGAGACTCAGATACCTCCCCACTGTTCTCGCTGGAAGCTTCCCTGAGCCCTCCCTCCTGCTCGCATTCCCTCAGAGACCCACTCCTCCCCCTGCTGGTCCCTGCTTCAGCTGTTGAGTCTCTTTCTTCCTCCCTGAGTCCCTCCACCACCTGATGCTCCGATGGCAGTTCCCTGACATCCACCTCCCCTCCAGGGCCCCCCTCACCCCCTCCCATTTCCTCTCCCCTGGGAGGTGAAGGGCTAAAACCCCGAAACGAATCTTCCTCATCTTCCGACGTCTCGAACAATTCCCTCCATCGATCGTCGTCCTGGCTCGCTGAATCCTCTTCCTCTTCAGAATCTGGGAACCCCTCCAACTCCTCTTCCTCGTCGGTGGTGGCAAAGTATTCCCTTCGGAACCTCGCTACAGGCTGAGGTTTACGTGGGAACCTCTGATGAAAAGTCTTTATTAAAACTTCGTCATTGACATCCTCTGCCCTAACCCAGGTGTTTTCCGACTCCGGTTCCCCTTCCCACATTACCAAATACTCTACTTGATCTCCCTTCCACCTGGAATCGAGGATCTCCGCTACATGGTAGCTGTGTTCCTTCTCCTCCATTGCTGGTCCCCTAGTGACCCTCCCTTCACTGTCTCCTCTATACGGTGACAGCAACGACCTGTGAAAAACTGGGTGCAGCTTCATGTGGTTCGGTAACCGGAGCCTGAAAGCCACTGGATTGACCTGCTGCATGACTTCAAACGGACCCAGCCTTTTGGGTCTTAATTTCTTACAACCTCCTTTGAACGGCAACCCTTGGGTTGACAGCCACACCTGGTCCCCCACCCTGATGCTTTCACCTTCCCTTCGGTTTTTGTCTGCCTGCCTCTTATATACCTCCTTAGCCCTGTTTAAGTTGAGTTGGAGCTGGCGATGGATCGCTTCCATTTCTTCAACGAACTGTTCTGCAGCTGGAACGCTCCAGTTCTCCCCCTCCCCCCCTGGGAAGGCTCTGGGATGGCACCCGTGATTAGCCAAAAAGGGGCTCATCCCCGTGGACACGTTCTCTGCATTGTTGTAGGCAAATTCTGCCAACGCCAGCTTCTCCACCCAATCATTCTCTCTGTCATTAACATAACACCTCAAATATTGTTGGAGAACCCCATTTGCTCTTTCCGCCTGCCCGTTGGTTTCTGGATGACGGGCCGTTGAAAAATTAACCTCTACATGCAGTAAGCTCATGAGCTTCCTCCAGAACCTGGAAGTAAATTGTTTCCCTCGGTCTGAAACCACCCTCAAGGGGGCGCCATGCAACCGAAACACATTCTCTACAAACAATTTGGCTGTTTCTTCTGCTGTGACCGCATGTGAGCAGGCTATAAAGTGGGCCATTTTAGTTAACAGGTCTACTACAACCATGATGGCTGTCTTCCCTCTAGACCTTGGCAGATCAGTCATGAAATCTATTGCCACTGCTTCCCACGGTCTTTCAGGTGTGGGCAGTGGTTCTAATAAACCAGCCGGCGCCCGCCTGTCCCCCTTGGCTCTTTGGCATTGTTCACACCCTCTCACATACTCCCGCACATCTTCCCTGACCTTGGGCCACCAAAATTCCCTGGTAACCAGCCACATGGTCTTGTGTTGCCCAAAATGCCCTGCTGTGGGGCTATCGTGCAGCTGCTTGAGTACCTTCTCCCTCAATTCCCCTTCAGGTATATATAACGCTCCCTTATAATACAATGCCCCGTTTCTCTCCTCAAAACCACCGGATTTGTCTTCCTCCCTCCTGAGATCCCTGAGTTTGTCCTGGGCGTATGCATCCTGCACCGTACCCTCTACCAATTCCCTTTGCCCCACCAAAGTCGCCCCACACACCCAGCGGTCCTCTGGAATGATATGGGTTTCTTCGGGTGCTCCCTCCCCCTCCAAATATTCAGGTTTGCGTGAGAGAGCGTCCGCCCTAACATTCTCTGGGCCTGGCACGTAACAAATCTCAAAGTTAAATTTGGAGAACTCCTGGGCCCATCTCAACTGCCTTTGGTTGAGCACTCGCGCAGTTCTCCAATACTCTAGATTTTTATGGTCCGTGCACACTTGCACCTTATGTTGTGCACCAACTAGCAGATGCCTCCATCTCCGGAACGCCTCATGAATAGCAAGAAGTTCTCGGTCGTACACCGTGTAGTTCCTCTCGGATTTGTTCAGCTTTCGCGAAAAGAAGGCACACGGTCGCCACTCTGACTCCTCCTTCCCCGGCTGCAGAAGAAGCACCGCCCCTATGGCTCTGTCAGATGCGTCTGTTTCAACCCTTAGCTTCTTTCGTAAATCCACATGCAGAAGTTGTTCTTCAGAGGCGAAGGCCCTTTTCAGCTCCTCAAACGCTCGCTCCGCCTCCGCCGTCCATACAAACTTCTTTTTACTGCTGAGACAGTCAGTGATGGGCGCCGTCAGATGGGCGACGTTGCGGATGAACTTACGATAAAAGTTTCCAAATCCTAGGAATCTCTGCACATCCTTCTTGGTTTTGGGTGTTTTCCATTCCAGCACTGCCTGTACCTTGCCGGGATCCATGGCCAATCCCTTGTCTGACAGGCGGTACCCCAGGAATTCCACCTCCTTGGTATGGAACCGACACTTCTCCAGTTTGACCCACAGCCTGTTGGCTTGCAGTCTGCTCAACACTTCTCTGACGTCTCTCACATGTTGCTCCTCATTCTCCGAATACACCAACACATCATCTAGGAAAGCAACGCAATTCTTGTAGAGCAAAGGGCCCAGTACGTGGTTCATAAAAGATTGAAAACACGCTGAGCCTGCTTGTAATCCAAATGGCATAACGAGGTATTCAAATGCCCCCAAAGGGGTAAACATGGTGGTTTTCCATTCATCCCCTTTCCTTATGCGTATCAGGTTGTACGCCCCCCTTAGATCCAGCTTTGTAAAAATCTTTCCCTTCCTCACCCTGGTCAAAATATCATCAATTCTGGGCATAGGGAAAGCCACCGGTTCAGTCACTGCATTTAACCTCCGAAAATCGCATACAAGTCTCGGCTTGTCCGCGTTTTTTTTGTCCACAAAGAACACTGGGCTACCCCCTGCTGCTTTGGACTCTCTGATGAAGCCTCTCTTCAGGTTCTTGTCAATAAACCCTCGCAACTCCTGCATTTCTCTGTCTGACATGGCATACAACTTGCCCACGGGAAGCTGTGCTCCAGGGAGTAAATTGATCTGGCAATCAAAGGGTCTATGAGGTGGTAGTTGGTCAGCTTCCTTCTCGCTGAACACGTCGCTGAGATCTGCATACTGTGGTGGTACCTTCACCTTCTCCATTACTTCAGTCCCTGCTAGGGTGGCTTGGGCCCCTGCTGAACCCTTTTCCCCTTTGCAGTGTTCTAAGCAATGTGCTGAACCAAAGGACACCACTCTTTGATGCCAGCCAACCAGCGGATCATGTAGAGCTAGCCAGCTCATTCCCAAAATAATGGGAGCGCCTCCCAGGGTGGCCACATTAAACGCTATCAGTTCTGTGTGCCTTGCCACCCTCATTATCATTGGGACAGTCTGCAAGCTGACTCCTCCTCCCAACAACTCCCTGCCATCAATCGTGGTCACCTGCAGGGGGTTGCTTAAAGGGATAGTCTGTATCTGGTGTTCAGCAGCAAACTCCTTGCTCATAAAATTGCAGGAGCTGCCTGAGTCCAATAGCGCCTTTATTTTTAGGGGGTGCCCATTTTGCAGCTCTAGCGACACTTCAATCACTAGAGCAGGTCGAGGAGCTTCTGGCACGGGCACTTTCACTGCTCTTTGGCCTGGCTGCAGTGCCCCGATTGTGGCAACCAGGCGTTGGCTTTTACCTGCTCCGTTCCCCCCTGTTCTCCCCCCTCAACAGCTCCCACCATCCCTTGCCATTCCTTCCTCTGGGGGCAGACTCTGGCAAAGTGGCCTGGCTGTTGGCAGAGATAGCATTTCCGGGAGCCCTTTCCCTCCTTCTTAGCCCCCTCGCTGGTTTTTGAAAATGCGCGCGCGCGCGCTGTTCCGATTTCCATCGGCTCTGCCGGCGGGAAAGCTGGCTCAGGAATGTCTGGAATGCGGAACTCCTTCCAACGTTCCCCTCTCCCTTCCCGCCTCTCCAAGGCTCTTGCCTCCTGCCGCGCTCCTATGGTCAGCGCCGATTTGGTCAGCTGATCCATAGACTCCGCCCTGGGGCTCCGTGACAGCTCGTCTTTCACCGCCGAAGAAAGACCTTCTTCAAATAGCATTTGAATGGGTGCCGCCGATAAATCCCAACTCAGTCTGTGAATCAGCATGGTAAACTCAGTCCAGTACTCACGGACAGATCGACTTCCCTGCTTACAAGCCATTAGCTGTCTGCGCACCGCCCCTTCCTCAATATCGCTGGAAAACATGATATCCATTGCACGAAAGAACTTCCTCGTGTCCTTTAGTATGTCATTGTGCGTTGCCATTAGGGGTCGAACCCAGTCTCTCGCCCCTTTCTCAAGATGCCCAATTACAAAAGCAACTCGCGATTCCTCATCAGGGAACTCATCGAACTGCACATTAATGGCATATTGCATCTCTGTCCTAAAGGCATGGTAATCCTTGGGGTCCCCCCCAAATTTTTGCACCAATCCTGGTACCTTTCTGGGGAATTGAGTGGCTCTCCCCTTCTTGTCTGCATCCTGAGCCCTTCTCTCCTCCAGCCTCGCCGTCTGCAGCGCCAGTTGGACCTCCAACGCTCGGTATCTATCTTCCAAGCTTGGACCAGCTCCAGCCCCCGCTCCTCCGGTTCCGGTTGGTTCGCTCATGATGCTTTCTCTTGCACAGGCAGCGTACAGAGACTGTCGGACTGCTGTTAGGGATTGATTAGCTGCTTGTGCGTAAAAACGTGCTCCCTCAGAGTTTGTGCGACCCCACAAACCTCCGTGTGTGACGGAGCTCCTCAGACATGTCTGCTCTAGTCACTAGTAGAGTCCGACAGTGGCTGTCTGCGGAAGCGTTTCCAGCAAAGGAGCTCCTTAACGGAAACGCATCTCCTGGACTCACGGCGTGACAGTTTCCGGCGAGGTGTGGGTCTCCCTATGGGAGACTCAGATACCTCCCCACTGTTCTCGCTGGAAGCTTCCCTGAGCCCTCCCTCCTGCTCGCATTCCCTCAGAGACCCACTCCTCCCCCTGCTGGTCCCTGCTTCAGCTGTTGAGTCTCTTTCTTCCTCCCTGAGTCCCTCCACCACCTGATGCTCCGATGGCAGTTCCCTGACAGGTCATCATAGCGCAGCAGGAGAGCAGCTATGATGTCCTCAGAATCTTAGAGAAAGGCTGTGAATGTCACTTCTCAGGAACCCTGCATAGCCACTTCCAGTTAGCATAGACCAGGGGTCTGCAACCTTTAAGACAAAAAGAGCCACTTGGACCCGTTTCCGAAGAAAAAACAACAACTGGGAGCCGCAAAACCATTGCGACATTTAAAACAAATATATCTCCGGAGCCACGATCTGACAGCGGGCGGGAAGGTGACGTCGGGGCGGTGCGTGACTAACACACGCACCGCCCCCATGCGATGTCACAGCCAGTACAGCACCCACCACAGTGAGGAGTGTCGGGGCGCACAATGCGCCTCCTCCCCTCGCTAGTATCCGCCCCGGAGCCGCAGCAAAGATGTAAAAGAGCCACATGCGGCTCCAGAGCCGCGGGTTGCAGACCCCTGGCATAGACAATACCCAGCTTGAGGAACCAACAGCCTGACTCACTATGAACCAGCTTTCTACGTAAGTGTGTTTCCTCTTCCCTGGTAGTAAAAAATACAGCAATACTAAATTAAATTGCTAACAGTTTGTTGCCCATTCGTAAAACTGCCTCCCTCTGCCTAATTAAAGGACAGACTCTGTAGCCCTTAGCCATCCACTGCCACGTAGAAACATTTAATTTTTTTTTTACTGCTATCTGACCTGCTGAGCTGAGGAATGTTGCTAAACTAACCCAGCTTTTTAGCACAACATTTTCGGCTGTTATTTGTCCCTTGTGCTACAAGTTTTTCATATTTTAGGACTGGCAATTTGGTTATGGTTAGTGAAGATCAGAAGGCCCTTAATGACATCCTTTTTGGGTGGTACCTCAGGTTAGGAACTTAATTCGTTCTGGAGGTCTGTTCTTAACCTGAAACTGTTCTTAATCTGAGGTACCACTTAAGCTAATGGGGCCTCCCACTGCCGCTGCTACACAATTTCTGTTCTCATCCTGAAGCAAAGTTCTTAACCCAAGGTACTATTTATGGGTTAGCAGCGTCTGTAACCTGAAGCGTCTGTAACCCGAGGTACCACTGTATTGCAATCTGTGGTGTGTGGTCAGTGGACTAGCGGGACTGGGCTGGCCCCTAAACGTTCCTGGTAAATTAGAGGATTAAATCCTGGCACCTCTTTCCCAAAGCCTAGGAAGCTTCTGCCCAATTTAGGGAGGGAGGCGTGATGCTCACTGCGATGTCGCAATGTCACAACATCACTCTCTCAAGCTGGCATCTCTGGCTGTGTTTCCTGACGAAAAATATCACAGCTGCTTGCAATGCATTTATTTCCCGAGACACACACATACAAAAAAAAAAAAATCACTACTGATTGCAGTGCAAGGGTCTGTCTCTAAAGAGCCTCCAGAAACTTCTACGAGGTCCTCAATCATGCCCCTCACAATGAACAAGCAGCACGCAGTCAATGATTACTAAACGACCTTTTTGCAGACGTGCAGTGCCAAGAACCTGACCATGCTGTGGAACCTTGATGTCCATGATTATTTGCCCATGCGAATACTTCAAGTGAGACTGTGAGATTCTATGCATAGCTATCTATGCAGAATATCTTATCGATACGCTTGGTCTATGGTTGCTCCCATCACTTTCATATCTGTACCTCGGTCCTGGATGACTTATTACGCGCACTAGCAACCAGGCACAGCCAATATGGCAGAGCACTGGTGTACTGCTGCCTGCCTAGCCATTAGCAGAGACTAGAGTGTCCTTCCTTTTGGAGAAGAATCATAGGGCACAGCCTCCGGGCATCTGTTGGGTGGCGAGTGGTCCTCCAGCCCTACAGAATTTGACCCCTCCTCCTCTGCCTGATGTTCTTCCTGGAGGTCTGAGACTGCAACCTCCCCATTATCTTTGGTTCCCTGCCCATAAGTAGAGACCTAAGTGTCCTTCCTTTTGGAGAAAAACCATGGGGCACAGCCTCCAGGCAAGTGTGGTCCTCCAGGCCTACAGAATTTGGCATTTCCTTTTCAGTCCTTGACTATATTACAAAAAGACATAAATCAGTAGCCATCAAGTTAAACTCCAAGATCTAATAATAATAATAAAAAAAATTATTTATATCCCGCCCTCCCCAGCCGAAGCCGGGCTCAGGGTGGCTAACAACAATCAAATAATCAAACAATCAAATAATACAACATTCTAAAAACATTTCATTATAAAAATTAATTAAAATCAAATTGATGGCAACCGTTAAGCAAAATTCTGTGCAGGTTGCCTGAGGAGGGAGTCAGGCTGCGCCCTGACCTAAGGCCTGGTGGAGCAACTCTGTCTTGCAGGCCTTGCGGAAAGATGTCAAGTCCCGCAGGGCCCTAGTCTCTTGTGACAGAGCGTTCCACCAGATTGGAGCCGCAGCTGAGAAAGCCCTGGCTCTAGTTGATGCCAGCCTAACCTCTCTGTGGCCTGGGACCTTCAGGATGTTTTTATTTGCAGACCGTAAGTTCCTCTGTGGGGCATACCAGGAGAGGCGGTCCCATAGGTACGAGGGTCCTAGGCCGTATAGGGCTATAAAGGTTAAAACCAACACCTTAAGCCTGATCCTGTACTCCACCGGGAGCCAGTGCAGCTGGTATAGTACCGGATGAATGTGATCTCACAGCGAAGACCCCATAAGGAGTCTCGCCGCGGCATTCTGCACCCGCTGGAGTTTCTGGGTCAGTCTCAAGGGCTGAGTTACAATAATCCAGTCTGGAGGTGACCGTTGCGTGGATCACAGTGGCTAGGTCAGGGCAAGAGAGATAAGGGGCCAACTGCTTAGCTTGGCAGAGATGAAAAAATGCCGCCTTTGTTATAGCTGTAATCTGCGCCTCCATAGAGAGGGAGGTATCGAAGATTACACCCAAACTCTTAACGGACGGTGTGGCACTAATTGCACCCTCGCAAGAGATGGGAGTTGCCCCCTCAATCCCATATCGTCCCGTCCCAGCCAGAGGACCTCTGTCTTCGAAGGATTTAACTTCAACCGGCTCCCACGTAACCATCCAGCCACAGCTTCCAGACATCTGGTCAGTGTGTCTGGGACCGAGTCAGGATGGCCATCCATCAACAGACAGAGTTGGGTGTCATCGGCATACTGATGGCAACCCAGCCCAAAACTCCGGACAAGCTGGGCGAGGGGGCGCATAAAGATGTTAAAAAGCATTGGGGAGAGTATCACACCCTGAGGCACTCCACACACCAAGGAGTGGCGCAATGACAATTCCCCTGCCCCCAAGCACCACCCTCTGTCCCCGACCAGAGAGGAACGAGCGTAGCCATTGAAGGACTGTGCCCTGGATCCCCACGTCGGCAAGGTGGTGGTCCAGGAGTTCGTGATCGACCATGTCGAAGGCTGCTGACAGGTCTAGAAGAATCAGCAGCCCCGACCTGCCTCGATCCAGCTGCCTGCGGAGATCATCTGTTAGGGCGACCAGAGCCGTCTCGGTCCCATGACCAGTGTGGAAGCCGGACTGGAATGGATCCAGAGCCGATTTAGAGAGAGTCTCCACCCCTTGGTTTGCTCTTTATAAAACACAACTTTCCCCCTTCCCACCTTCACTAACTAGGCAATTCATAATTACTGCCAGGAGCAACGAGGTCAGTGATGCATCTGCTACACAATTTCAATAGCTGTGGCTTCGCCTTCTTCATCCTGTTCTTGGGTCTCCTTCTCCCGAGTATCACAGGAAGGGAACTGAAGTATGTTGTAGTGGTAAGTATGAGGTCTTCTTTTCATTGCTAACAATGACCTTGACATTGCAGATTTGTGCAATTCCTCTATCTATAGCCGGATTCCATGAATAATAATGTGCATTTTGTACAGCTGAGGTGCAATAGTCTTATTTCAAAGATGATTTCATATATCTTTATTTTCTCATCCCCTCCCTTTGGGGAGGGGGCAGGCAGGGAGGAAGGCCATTTTGCATAATTCTTTCTTCCTACACAATGCCTGGGAATGATGTTCAGTACAGCGCATTGCAGAGCATGCAAAATGGTGGCCAGGCTTCCAACGCATTTGCTCCAAGAAAGAGAGGAGAAAATGAAAGCAGTGGTGTTGCTGCTGCTGAGCCCTCCTTCCCAAGACACCGTTGGGAGGAATTTTCCTTCCCCAGGAGAAACTTGGTTAAATTGTCCCCCAATTCCTTTGCTCACAAACAGAATGGAGTTTTTTGAGAGGCAATTAGCACCCAGCCATAGCATTGTGTAGGGACGTGGGTGGCGCTGTGGGTTAAACCACAGAGCCTAGGACTTGCCAATCAGAAGGTCAGTGGTTCGAATCCCTGTGACGGGGTGAGCTCCCATTGCTCAGTCCCTGCTCCTGCCAACCTAGCAGTTCGAAAGCACGTCATGTGCAAGTAGATAAATAGGTACCGCTCCGGCGGGAAGGTAAACGGTGTTTCTGTGTGCTGCTCTGGTTCGCCAGAAGAGGCTTAGTCATGCTGGCCACATGACCCAGAAGCTGTACGCCGGCTCCCTCAGCCAGTAAAGCGAGATGAGCGCCGCAACCCCAGAGTCGGCCACGACTGGACCTAATAGTCAGGGGTCCCTTTACCTTTACAGCATTGTGTACCACCTTCACAGAACACATCGTGGATCTGATCAAATAGGCATATAAAGCCAGTTTATTTCTATGTTGTCACTGGGGCAAAATTCAATTCATTTTTCATTTCAGTTTCTGAACCAGGGATGCCAACTTGAATAAAATATTGGGGGGGCAGATAAGCCCCACCCCACATAATTGATCACATGACACCGCACACACACACACTATTTGAATGGCAATGCCCAGCAACTTTGGGGGGGCAGCCCCCTCAAATATTTTATTGGGGGGTGGCTGAAGTTGGCTCCTATGATGGCAGCTGAAAAACAGCTATCCTTGTAAATTCACATTTTTCTGAATTTTGCAATGTAGTTATCCAGCTCACATACAAAATGCATTATATTGGAGAAGCAATCTCCACACAGTCTTTAGAGGCAAGCCTTTTGCACTCCATTGTAATAGTCTATCCTGGAGGCAACCAGAGCATGAAAACATGCAAAGTGACTTGCAGTATCTGTGTTTCTGGTGCCTGCATTCAGATGTGATACAAAACTATGGTTAAGTACTGCATGAATGAATATTGGGTTTGCAATTCCCCCATTCCCTTTCCTCCTCCATCACAGCTGGAAGCATTTACTTCCATGTTCAACTAACTGCAGTTCATCTTTTTTTTCCCCAAACGGTGGCTGGTTTTAACCGTGCTTTGCCCTTAACAGTTTACTTCAAACCCATGGTTTATGACTCTTGGTCATTCAGCAAAACCATAATCTGTAACTCTCAGTTTAAGCCTAGGTTGAAAAAGGAAGCAAATGTTTCTGATTTTTTCCTTGCAGTTCCATGGGAGGAAGAGAGGGATGGAGAAGACATGTGCAGATATTAAACCAGCTACTTTCCCTAACTTGCTACTTTAGACAGCAATTCCCATCAAACCCAGCCAGCATGGCCCAAGTTCAGGGATGATGGGAGTTGTAGTCAAAAAGGGGGAAAGGAACCAGATAAAGTAAGGCTATACTAAACCACAGCGCTTTGAGAGGGGGTGTAAAAAATGAGGTTGCAGTACTCGTTTCTTGATAAAAAGTGTTTGTTTTTTTTATAAATTTTTATTAAAGTTTCCATATTTTTTATAACAACAACAACAAAACAATACAATACAATAAACACAAACCAACAAAGAACAAGTACAATTTCAAAATCTTATTTTCATATAATTTACTTCCCCGACTCCCTCATACCTCCCCTTTCTGTATTCCAATTTTTAATCGTTTATTCAGCAAATTCTTCCCTTATTTTAACTTTAAATTTAATCTTGCTCATTTTCCTTATCTTATCCGTTACCGCTGGTAACTGCTTATTTTCTAATCCAACATCATTTTAACACTCATTAATTTTACAGTGCTTCTTTAAATAGTCCTTAAATTTTTTCCAATCTTCCTCCGCTGTTTCTCTTCCCTGGTTTCGGATTCTGCTCGTCATTTCTGCCAAACCCATGTAGTCAATCACCTTCATCTGCCATTCTTCCAAGGTGGGTAGATCTTGTGTCTTCCAGTACTTTGCGATGAGTATTCTTGCTGCTGTTATAGCATACATAAAAATTTTTTTATCCTTATTTAACACCCCTTGATCGACAATACCCAAGAGAAAGGCCTCTGGTTTTTTCGAGAAAGTATATTTAAATACCTTTTTCAGTTCATTATATATCATTTCCCAGAAAGCCTTAATCTTTGGGCATGTCCACCAAAGGTGAAAAAAAGTACCTTCCTTTTCTTTACACTTCCAACACTTATTATCCGGCAAATGATAGATTTTTGCAAGCTTGACTGGAGTCATGTACCACCTGTAAATCATTTTCATAACATTTTCTCTTAAGGCATTACATGCCGTAAATTTTATCCCGGTGGTCCACAACCTTTCCCAGTCAGCGAACATAATATTATGCCCAATGTCCTGAGCCCACTTGATCATTGCTGATTTGACCATTTCATCCTGTGTATTCCATTTCAGCAGCAAGTTATACATTTTTGACAAATTTTTAGTGCTGGATTCTAACAACTCACTCTCCAATTTTGATTTTTCCACCTGGAAGCCAATTTTCCTGTCCATCTTAAAAAGCTCCATTATTTGGCAATAGTTAAACCAGTCTCTCACTCTCTTTTAATTTCTCAAAACTCTGCAGTTTCGGTCTGTCCCCTTCATTTTCAAGAATTTCCCAATATTTCGGCCATTTAGACTCCATATTAAGCTTCTTAGCAGCTTTTGCTTCTATTGGCGACAACCACCTTGGAGTTTTGTTTTCCAGAAGGTCTTTATATCTAGTCCAGACATTAAATAGTGCTTTCCTGACAATATGGTTTTTAAAACTTTTATGAGCTTTAACCTTGTCATACCACAAATATGCATGCCACCCAAAGATATTATTGAAACCTTCTAAATCCAAAATGTCTGTATTCTCAAGAAGTAGCCAGTCTTTCAGCCAGCAGAATGCTGCCGCTTCATAATAAAGTTTAAAGTCTGGCAGGGCAAATCCCCCCCTTTCCTTTGCATCAGTTAAAATCTTTAATTTTATTCTGGGCTTTTTGCCCTGCCAGACAAATTTTGATATGTCTTTATGCCACTTCTTGAAACAATCCATCTTGTCAATAATTTGCAGTGTCTGAAATAAAAATAACATTCTTGGCAGTACATTCATCTTTATAACCGCAATTCGACCCAACAAGGAAAGCTTCAAGTTTGTCCAAGTTTCTAAATCCTTTTTCACTTCTATCCAAACCTTCTCATAATTGTCTTTAAATAAATTCACATTTTTAGCTGTCATATTTATTCCCAAATACTTCACTTTCTTAACCACAGTTAACCCTGTCTCATTCTGAAACCTTTCTTTTTCAAAAGATGTTAAATTTTTCTCCAATACCTTTGTTTTAGATTTATTCAATTTAAATCCTGCCACCTGACCAAACTCTTGTATTAATTCCAAAACCCTTTTTGTACTAGCTTCAGGCTCCTGTAATGTGAGTACCAGGTCATCTGCAAACGCTCTCAGTTTGTATTGTTTAGCTCCGACCTGAATCCCCTTGACCAACTGGTCCCTTCTAATCATGTTTAACAGAACCTCCAGGACTGATATAAAAAGTAACGGAGAGATTGGGCACCCCTGACGTGTTCCTTTTTCTATCTTAAACTCTTCTGTAACCACATTATTTACAATTAATTTTGCTTTTTGTTCAGAGTAAATTGCACCTATACCATTTTCGAACCCTTGGCCTACCCCCATCCCCCGGAGATTCTTCATCATAAAACTCCAAGAAATATTGTCAAAGGCTTTCTCGGCATCTACAAATATCAAAACTGCCTTAGTGTTTATGTTCACTTCCAACTTTTCCAAAATGTCAATTATATTCCTTACATTGTTCGACAAGTGCCTTCTTGGGAGAAAGCCCGCTTGGTCCCCATGAATCTCCTCCATCAAAACTCTTTTCAGTCTCTTCGCTAAAATATCAGCAAAAATTTTGTAATCCACGTTTAATAACGAGATGGGTCGGTAGTTCTTAAGTTGAGTCTTTTCATTCTCTGTCTTTGGTATAAGTGTAATATAGGCCTCTCTCCACGTATCTGGTGCCCTTTTCCCCTCCATGATTTCATTACAGACTTCCTTCAAAGGTTGTAATATCCATTCCTTCAATACTTTGTAATATCTGGAAGTCAGTCCGTCCGGTCCTGGAGATTTACCCAATGCCATACTTTGAATGGCACCTTCTATTTCTTGTTCTGTTATTTCTTGGTTCAAATTTTTTTTACTTTCCTGTGAAATCTTTTTCAGTCCATTTTTCTCTAGAAATTGTTCTATGTCCGTATCTTTCTGAGGCCCTTGTGTGTAAAGTTGTCTGAAGTATCTCTGAAAACAATTCCTAATCTCAATTGGGTTTGAAATACTCTTTCCATCCACTTCTAAATTTGTTACTGTATTCAATTTTTGTCTCTTCTTTATTTGCCAAGCCAACAGTTTGCCACATTTATCTGCAGATTCGAAGGTCTTCTGTCTCATTTGTTTGATTTTCCATTCTATTTCTTGATTCATCAATTCCATATATTGTGTTTGATGTAATTTAATTTCTCTTAGAATCTCATGTGATTTTGGTTTCATTCTTAATTTCCTTTCACCTTCTTTTATTTTTTCCAAAAAAATTTCTTTCTTTTCATTTTGGCTTCTCTTTTTTATTGCATTTTGCTGTATCAAAAGCCCTCTCATCACGGCTTTACTTGCATCCCATATTATTCTTTTCTCTACTTCAGTCTTTAGATTGATTTCAAAGTAATCTTTCAACGTTCTTTGGGCCTTTTTACGAACCTCCTCATCTCCAAGTAAGGTGTCGTTCATTCTCCATCTGAAGGAACCAGTTGAAGTTTGCTTCATCACCATCTTTACTGCATTATGGTCGGAGAAGGTTTTTGGGCAGATTTCCACTTTTTTTATATTTGGTACCATTCCGCTAGTGACCCAAATTTGGTCAATCCTAGTCCATGTCATTTTGGCTTCAGAAAAGAAAGTTCCTTCTCTTTCTAAAGGGTGTTTTGTCCTCCAAATATCAACCAAGTCCATACTGTCAGTCATTTCAAAAAATGTTTTTGGTAGTCTTCCAACTTTGGTCACGACCTGTCTTTGTGCTTTATCCATGTTTGTTGAAACTACCCCATTCATGTCTCCCATCATAATTAAATTATAGTCCATGTAGTCCCACAGTATCTCATGCAACTTCTTAAAAAATTCAGCTTTCCCCTCATTAGGTGCATAAATTCCTACTATCAGAACTTTCTCTCCTTGAACTTGGATTTCAATTGCCAAATATCTTCCTTGATCGTCTTTAAAAATTAATTTCGGCTGCAGTCTTTCCTTTGCATATATCACTACTCCTCTCTTTTTTACTCTGTCAGAAGATATAAATTCTTGTCCCAATCTTTTATTAATAAGTAATTTTCTATGCAGCCTTGTTATGTGTGTCTCCTGTAAACAAATTAAGTCCAATTGTTCTTTCTTTAATGCGTGAAATACTCTTTTCCTCTTTCTGGGGATGTTAAGACCATTACAGTTCCAGCTTAGAAGTTGCAGAGCCATGATGGGATTATTTGTTTTCTCCTCCTACTGCTCCCAGTTGTTGTTCTTCTTCAGTCGGTGGTTTCTGACCATGCGGTAAGTTTACTATATCCAGTGGTCCTTTTCTCCAAGGAGGCAGCTCGTGACCCGAAGTCACCTCCTTCTGCAGCTCTTCTTGAGCCTTGAGGAAATTCCCACCTGAATGGTATGTAGTTCCTTTTCAGTAGTGTCGCCAAGTCCTTGTACAGGCCTCTTGCGTCCAATATATTTTTCGGGATATCTTTAAAGATCTCAATGTAAAAGCCTTCAATTTGCAGGGTTCTTTGGTAGTGCAGATTCAGTATCTTGTCTCTCTCTTCCTTTGATCTCAAAGTTATTAAGCAGTCTCTTGCCTTATTCTTCCTTTGCCTTGTTCCCAGTCTGAATGCACTCTCTATCTTAAATTCTTCCTTGTCCAACTCCTGCTTCCAAAAATTAGAAAATGCTTTTGTCAAATACTCCACCAAGTTGTCTCCTTCACTCTCCGGTACTTGTCTAATTCTCAAATTCCTCTCCTTCCTTTGCATCTCAAGCATAGACAATGCTAGATCGTGCTCATCCAATTTCTTAAGCACCGGTGGAAATTTTTCCTCAGCAGCAGTTGCAGTTTCTTTCACATCCTCAGCTATCTTTCGAATAGTCGATGATTCTTCTAATAGTTTTCCAATTGATTCTGCGTTGGAGTTTACTTTATTTCCAAGATCAATTATGCTCTTTGTATTTAGATCAATTTTCCCTGAGATTTCCACTATTTTCTTATTGGTTTCAGCTACTTGTAAGTTAGTCTCTGCCCCTTGCTTTTTTAGTTCATCCAAAGAGTCATTAATTTTCCCAAGTGCTTTCGCAAGTGATTCCTCAGAAGACATAGTCTTTACTTTTATCTGTGGACCAGCTGGAATTCCAGAGGCTCCAGATATAGAAGCCCTTCTCTTTGCAATGTCAGTTTTGTACTGTCTGCCGGATCTCAGAGTCTTTTCCTGTAAATCTCCTTTCTCTTTACCATCTGCCATAACAAAGTCTTACTGTCAAGGTCATTCCCACATTCATGAATTTGTCAAAACAAAGGATCTAAAAACTTAAGTCCAATTGTTGTTGAAACTATCCCCAAATCCTCTAGGGGGCGAAATATCTCAGGTTTCTTTCAGTCTTTAACTTAAGCACATTCTTGCATATAGACCAGTTCCACAATCTTTAAAAAACACATTCAGAGTCTCTTTTAAAATAGTTCTTATAAATCCACAGCGATACTGTCCTGCTTATAACTTTGCAGTAAGACCAAGTCAAGATGTTTCAAAGTTGAGAGTATCCACAGTCTATATTTCAGAAACTTTTTAACCTTCATGTAGCAACTGTCCCTAGCCGGCTTCCTTTTCTCCGGCAGTCCGATCCCAGGGTTCAGAACAGCGGTATACGCTTTAAAGTCTTTCTAAAGGCAGGTATATAATATAAGTCTAGAAAGCGAATGTCTAATTCAGATAAATTGCAAACAATTATAGTTTCTCTGAAAGCTAATACAGTCTCCGAACCATTTTACTAGGTTTACCGACATGGCGACAGAAGCTCCCTTTCATCTTTTCCCACTAATGTTTACAACGAAGAAGATGCTTGGCCGCAAGGATTCGGACAACTCACGAAGGTTTGATAGCTGCTCTTAGAAATGGAAGCATATTTTGTTTCATATGTTTACATTTATTTCATGCTCATTAAGATACTAATTAATCAAAATATACTCCAAATGTTTTATTTTTATTTATTTTTTTAAGTTAACAATATCTAAATACAGGTGTTAACCTTGCTGTTGTCCTGAAGTTGTGAAAAAGAACAGAGCTTAGCTTTTTCATGATGCTGTAATGTACAATCAACATTGTCATCCTAGAATACACAAAGTCTTTATCCTCGGAATGGGCAGCCAAATGTATCAATCAGTTTTACATGCCTACTTTTCTTTTCTTTCCCCCTCAGCTTGGAATGCAGCAGCAATACGAATTGGGCCAATTCATAAGGAAGAGATATGAGGGCTTCTTAAGTCCTGACTACAAGCCAAACGAAGCAAGTATTGGAACTAACAAGAGACTTTAGCCCTGTTCATTTAGTGTTAACATTTATACAAACATAACGTTAGGGTCAAACTTCAGGTGAACTTTGGACTGGGACAAGCAGTTGCAAGTAGAAGTGCAAGATGTGTGTCTTCAGGGCAAGGGGAAACTGAGAATTGATTTCCCCTATTTACTCAAATTTACCCAACTTTACTCATAATTCCCATCCCCATGTGCCCCAAATCTCCTTATCCAGCAGCAGTGGCAGAGCTAACAAGAGACTTTCCCCCTGTTCATTTAGCAGTAACATTTATGGAAACATAACAGATGAGTTTCCCCCATGCTCTTTAGATCGGGACAAGCAAATACAAGCAGAAGTGGAGAATGTGTGTGGAGGGAACGACAAATGATTTCCCTTTGGGGTTCTAAACTTACTCACAGTTGCGATCCCTATGTGCCCCTAATCTCCTTGTCCAGCAGCAGTGTCAGGGACTGCTGCCAAATACCGTATTTTTCACTCTATAAGACGCACCAGACCACAATACGCACCTAGTTTTTGGAGGAGGAAAACAAGAAAAAAAATATTCTGAATCTCAGAAGCCAGAACAGCAAGAGGGATCGCTGCGCAGTGAAAGCAGCAATCCCTCTTGCTGTTCTGGCTTCTGGGATAGCTGCGCAGCCTGCATTCGCTCCATAAGACACACCCACATTTCCCCTTACTTTTTAGGAGGCGAAAAGTGAGTCTTTTAGAGCAAAAAATACAGTATGTCTGTTTCCATGCTTCCTCCTCTGTTATCAGCATGGCAGCAGAGGAAAGAAGGTGAAGACCCCTCTCTTTCTTTTCCCATGTCCTCCTCTTCTTTGGTCCTCTCTGACCCACCCCCATTATTGTTGTAACGTCCCCTGGGACCTTACGGTGAAGGGCAGGGAATAAATTAAAATTATAACACTCACAACAAAAAGAATAAGAACAACACTGGGGAATAAGCCCCAGAAATCATTGACATTTCCCAGCATTTGGTGATTGAGGAAGAGAAGGAGGTTCTTCACTGGCTTGGACTAAACCAAAAGCTGGAGAAAGACTGGGTTCCAATGCCCGCCATATTTTAAGGTACATGTTACGAACTGCTATGGTTTGTATTCTGAGAAAATGAATTGTGAAGTCCAGTGACACGACTCACACTTTCACATACCCACATGAACTCGCCAGCTCTCACAACAGAGTGAACACGCAGGAACAGGTGGCCTGTCAGTCAAATCTACCTCATGGCTCCTGGCAGAAAAAGGGAAGAAATATTTACCAATGATTCTCAAATGTTGTTCTTTCTTCTGTTTCTCTTTGGGGTATATGCTTAATGTCCAAGTCTCCCCAAGAGAGTATTTTACTGGGATTCAAATCAACTTTACATAGAATTATACCTTCGGCTGTAGGACAAAAAAAACAAAAAAAAAACAACAACACTATCCTATAACTACACTTTTCCTTTTTTCCACTCTCCAGATTTATGTCCGAAGTACAGATACTGATCGAACCATTATGAGCGCTCAAACCAATCTGGCCGGACTCTTTCCTCCTAAAGGAAACCAAATCTGGAACAAAGAGATCCTTTGGCAACCAATTCCAGTTCATACTGTGCCACGTTCAGATGACAAGGCAAGAAAGTGTGTGGTATTTTTAACCTTTCCTGCTCCCTGTGCAATGAAAACATGGGCTGGATCCAGACACATCAAAGAAGCGTTTCAGTTTAAAGTGTGGTCAATTTAAACAGGGAAAACAAGTAGAGAAAAACAGGACTCCATGTCGCCTCCTGGTGGCACAATATTATATCGCACATACAACATACAAATCACTTTTTCTTTACTTTTCCAACTGAATCCATGGTAACCTAAAAGATAATATATACCGTATTTTTCATCCCATAGGACGCTCTGTCCCATAGGACGCACCTAGTTTTTTTGGGGGGGGGGAATAAAGGGATTTTCCCCTTTATTTCCCCCCCAAAAGCAGGTCGGGGAAACCGAACCAGGAACAGCGGGATGGCGACACTGCGCCTCCTTGCTGTCCCCTGAGCTTGTGGGGCTGGCCGATGTCTGTCCGGCGCGCGGGGCGCTCTGCTTCAAGGTGCCTTTGCGCCGGGCGGCAGGCTGCTATCCGCAGCGTGGGGAGCCCTGCGGATGTGTTCCCGAAGCGGCGAGCGCTCTGCTTTCAGGGCTGCCTAGGCTGCGGATGTGTTCCTGAAGCCTGGAGAGCGAGAGGGGTCGGTGCGCACCGACCCCTCTCGCTCTCCAAGCTTCAGTGAAAGCCTGCATTCGCCCCATAGGACGCACCCAGATTTCCCCTTCATTTTTGGAGGGGAAAAGGTGCGTCCTATAGGGCGAAAAATACGGGATATGCACACACGCACACACACATTAACAGAGAGAACACAGACCTATTCAAGGTGTAAACAGGTATATATTAAGAGAGTTTGAGATATATATATATATATTAAGAGAGAGAAATAGAAGGCTTAGACCTGTAATGCTGGGTTGGAGGTGTAATGCAACAGAAATCAGACTCCAGCCTCAAGAGTCTCAACAGCATCAAGCTTTAAGCATTTTCCCGCCTGCCAAAGTATTGAATGTGTGCAAACAACCTCAGGCTATTAATCATAATCCAAATTTAGGATGGACACATGGATTATGCACAGGCAGGAGACACCATCAGGAGGCCTTTGTAGTTAGTTAATACATTTTATTTATTTGTTCTTATTTTAGTTGTTGTATTTTCCTGTCAAAGCCAAATGTCCGAAATATGACCAACTTCTAAGGGAAACGTTTGAATCCAAAACAGTCAGGGGAGAACTGAAAAAGCACATGGTAAGAAAGGGAGAGGTGGTAACTTTAAGGCCGCAGTCCCTGCAAGGCAGTCCCTCTGACGTCAATGGGTCTTACTTTTGAGTAGACATCCCGAGGAATCTGCAGAAAATGTCTGATTTGACAGCCAAACCGTTGTAGCGCCAGATTATAAACCTGTTTCCTCATGACAAATTTGTCGCCGCTGTTTTCTTCCAGGTCATTTTTTTAAGAATTAGTTGTGCAAGCGCTCCTCTAGGCTACTTAAAACTAGAGATGTATCAACTGACCAATAGGGAAACTCTTTCTCTATCTGAAAATGCAACCCATGTACTTGCATATGTAGCTTTGAAGTGTTTTATTTCTCTTGTTCTCACTTGCTTGCAAAATAAACAGAGAATAAATTTTCCCAAAAGGGAAAGATGTCTAGACAGATTGTCATGTTCAGGGGTCAGCAAACTTTTTCAGCAGGGGGATAGTCCACTGTACCTCAGACCTTGTGGGGAGCCAGAATATATTTGGGGGGGGAAGGATGAAGGAATTCCTATGCCCCACAAATAACCCAGAGATGCATTCTAAATAAAAGGACACATTCTACTCATGTAAAAACACGCTGATTCCCGGAGCGTCTGCGGGCTGGATTGAGAAGGCGATGGGGCCGGATCCAGCCCCCAGGCCTTAGCTTGCCTACCCATGGTCTTGTTGTTTTGGCATGGAAGACAAGAGCACTTCCAGATTTGCAGGGTCCAATGTCAGTGTGCTTAACCCCTTCCCTTCTGAATACCAGAAGGGAATGAAGGGTCCCTTCCGCTTTCTTTGAGTGGCAGGTCGGAATGACGGGAAAGGGCCCCCAATTTGCTCCCTTCCCATCATCTGGGAAGTGGAGAAACTGATCTTTTTATTCTTGAAAAGCCTGTACAGTATTAAAGGACAGGGCTAAACTTTGCCAAATCATAACACACCAACAGGAACAGGCGCTATTGATCCCTGCGTACCCATTCGCACTTAGTGATTTATTGATCCTTCTGCTCTTTCTCTTTCAGGAATTTCTAGGTAAAATGGCAGCTAACATGGGATACGACTTGCCGACGGTTCTGGATTATAAAAGTCTCAAACTCTGGAAGGCATACGATGCTTTAGTTGTTCAGGTATTTCTAAGAAAACTTTATCACTCATCTGGCTCCAATAACAACAACAAAATACAGTGGTACCTTGCAAGACGAATGCCTTGCAAGACAAAAAACTCGCTAGACGGAAGGGTTTTTTGTTTTTTGAGCTGCTTCGCAAGACGATTTTCGCTATGGGCTTGCTTCGCAAGACGGAAACGTCTTGCAAGTTTGTTTCCTTTTTCTTAACACCGTTAATACAGTTGCGACTTGACTTCGATGAGCAACTCATAGAACGCGGTGTGGTAGCCTTTTTGAGGTTTTTAAAGACTTTGGTGATTTTTGAAGCTTTTCCAAAACTTTCCCGACACTGTGCTTCGCAAGACAAAAAAAATCGCAAGACAACAAAACTCGTGGAACGAATTAATTTCGTCTTGCGAGGCACCACTGTAATAGGTTAGAACAAGATCTGGCAACCAAGGGCAAATGAGAGCACTTCATGTGGAACAATGATTAGCCAATGGCGGAGCTTCATGCTCCGGCACTGGGGGGCAGAGAGCAGGTGGGGGCGGGGCTGGCATGCGCCCCAGGGGCGTGCACTCCCCCCCCCACCCCTCTTCCTCCACCAGTGTGATTAGCGGCCCTGTTTTCAATACTGCTTGTGTCACCATAGCAACAGAAACTGCAGAGTGGTCCAAGCTACTGTTTAGACCCAGGGGTGCCAACTTGAATAAAATATGGGGGGGCAGGTAAGCCCTACCCCCGTAATCAATCACATGGTGTGGCATACACACGCCATTTGGGGGCAATGCCTATCAACTTTGGGCCTGCCCCCCTCAAATATTTTATTGGGGGACCCGAAGGGACTGTGGCCTCTAGGAGTTGGCTCCTATGTCACCAGGGAAGGGGAAAGGGAAGAAGTAAATGTCCCATAATGAGCTCCGGCTATTTAGTTTCTGTGGCACAGGCAACACATCACCTGTACTGGGCCACCTCTTTAGTTATGGAAAGGCCTATTCTCCCAAAAAGGAGAATCTATCAGGCTAAGCTCATCCATCTTGGCTGACCACTCTAGCAGTCATTTTATTTAAACACCAGAGTCACAGGGTTGGGGAGGCGACTCCAAAAACCTATTTAGTCTAACTCTAACCTTAGAACCACAGAAATTTATTCAGACCAAGGACTCAGCTACACTCAGTCAACTATATCATTATAACTGTGTTATAAATATGTGACACCTTTTTTTTAAACTGTGTGTAGATCCAGCCCCAGCCTCCTCTCATTATAACATGTTTTTATCGGCTCTGGTTTTTGTTGGTGGTTGGGAGCCACTTTATGTAAACCAAAAGGTGGCATGTAATGGGTTTTCCTAAATATAGATATGAATCAAGAGAAGAGGTAACTGTGAGGGGGGGGGGAGGGCATGGATCACAGGAGGGGGAAAAAACCTTCTTTTTTTCCTCACTGTAGAAAATCCATAACCTGCCTCGCCCAGACTGGGCTGATGATCAAGCCATGGAGAAATTGGGAAAGATTTTGGCCTTTTCTTTACATGCCATGTTTGGGGTACACAAAAGAGAAGAAAAATCACAACTACAAGGAGGTAAGGAGGGAAAATTCAATATGACATGCATGTATCCTTCTTTATCTTAAGTGGGGGCAGCTAATTTTTTAAATTTTTTGCCTCAGGGGCTGCACTGAGGGTTGGACACACATACCTCAAGGGGCACATGACTCATGTGTGCAAAAGCACATGTATGTGTGTATGCCTACCTCTGCACCCGTCCAGCATGGGCCTAGGCTGCTCGCGTCACCATCCAGAGAGTGATGAGCAAATGCCTTTGTGGTTGCCAGCCTCTGCCAGGGAAACAGCCAGACTCTACAACATGTATTGATCACATTATTATTGGTGACAGTGGTTGTGTTTGGAGGGCATTGCTAGGATTCCATATCACCTTGAAAACAACAACAACAACAACAACAACAACAACAACAACAACAACAACAACAAAGTTAGATGTTCTCAGTCCCAGCTTTTTGGGGAGCAGGGAGGAGTTACCACAGTGATAAAGGGGAGTGAAAGGCTGGGAATGGCTTACTGGTTTCACCATCATTTGTATTCTTTTTCATCACCATTAAGGTCTCCTTCTGCATGAGATTTTGGATCAGATGACACGAATTCCTAAAGGAAGAAAAATGTTAATGTATTCAGCTGTACGTATGAACAGTTTTTAAATTGACCAAACCTTCTGTAGCTCACATTTTTCCTGCTCCTTTCTAGCTCCCCTTTCTGTTTGGCAACACTATTTGTCTACTCAATTCACATTACGCTCGTCACATATTTTAAAAGTTGGGTTAAAAGCTAACGCTTTTAAATTTGAAGGGAAAGCAGCTGTGCCCCTGATCTGTGGCCCTGCCCTCCTGATTCGGATTGGGCCCCACACAGTACATTGTACTTGGGAATATATGGGGAGGCTTGAGGCTAGGAAACCTGCAGAGCCCTCCAACCCAGGTCAGGTGTGGTGTGCTCTTTCTGCAAAACAGAAGTGGAAATCTCACACATATACAAGATTAATGCAACATCTCACTGATACTGAAGGCAACCTCAAGGCCATCCCCAGGTCTCAGGAGTATAACTTAAAAGACAACAATAATGCAAAAAATAGATAAATCTCAGCTAGATTCTGGAGTCATGTTCTAGGGCAGAAAGGGGAGATCCCAAGTGTCTTGTAACATGTTGTCCGTTTCAGTGCTGGCATGTATTTGCTAAAGGGCTTTCTCCATTCTGTTACTGCTCACATTCTGTATTCCAAACCACAAATCATTCATTTTTCAATATGAATATGACAGGTTCTTACATAATTCACATTGTCAAGTTTCACTTTCTTATTGGCGCTGGATATAGACATGTGCCTCCTCCCCTCAGGGAGCAGAGTTGGGTATTGACTCCGAAATGCTTAATAACCCTACTCAGTACTTTCTTGTAAACATTAAACAAAATGGAAGGTAAATCAAAGCCCGCAGAACCCCACAGCACCCAAGCCACCTTCCCAAAGCACCACCTTCTGGGAACAACCATCCAAGTTGGAGCAGAACAACTGCAAAACAACTTCCCCTACTCCCAACTCAGATAGTCTCTCAGAAGAATTCCATGGCTGGTGGCAATAAAGACCCCTGAGAGATCTTGGAGACCCAACAGGGACATACTCGACCTTTCCATTGTTCATACATAGGACCTGCCTGTGCAATCCTTTTTAGGGCAGATAGACTGCATGACTGGAGTACACACATTTTATGTACAATATGTGTATACAGTCCTGGATTCATATGCAGAAGAGTGAGTAGCATAAACTTTATTTCAGATGGACGTATGCAGAATGAAGCACAAATGTGAAGTAACTACATGTTTAAACAATACTGAAGAAATGTCTGAAACAAGGTCCTACATCCCCGGGGCTGCACATTTTATTCTCTTTAAATTCTTGCTTGGGTAATCTTGCGAAAGGGGTCCTTTTGCAATTAAATCCATCGCATGCCATAGACCACAGTGGAGGACTTTGTCTGATACCACATCCTTGGAACTTAAGGCCGGCCCAAGACATTTTGGCACTTGAGGTGGACACAAAATGTAGTGAAGATCTGCCTCAGGAACAAAGGGGAAATAAAGATTGGCATCATTACCTGCTGCCCCTGTGCAACTTGCCACCTGAGGCAGTCATCTCACCTTGCCTCATGGGTGGGCCGGCCCGGCTTAGAGCTAACAGTGTCTAAGTACGCTATACACAAACGCACTTCTGTCATGGGAGTAGTAAGGAATTCTTTATTTTCTTTTTATAGCATGATGTCACACTAGCAGCTCTCCAGGTAGCAATGGGTGTTTTCAAAGAACATCTACCTCCCTTCGCCGCTTGCCATTTTTTTGAGCTATATAAAGAAGACAATGCGTAAGTACTGATGCATAGATAAAATAATCAGCAATGGTATATTGGGTAAACAAGATTCACTCACCTTCTCAAACCTGCACAGAACACAGTATTTCTTCTCACAATTCGTGCACTGCTAAAATGAGTCAAAAAAAAAGATGCGTTCCCAGACTCTCCAAATTCCCGCTGCGCAGCTCTCCCTCTCTGCTGAAGCCGGGAGAGTCTTGCTCTCCCGGCTTCAGCAAAAGGAACCTGAAGCCTGTGGGGCGCAGCGGGAATTTGCGCTGCGCTCCGAAGGCTTCAGGCAGCTATCCTTGAATCCTGGAGAGCGAGAGGGGTCGGTGCGCACCGACCCCTCTTGCTCTCCAGGCTTCAGCGAAAGCAACGCAAAGCCTCCGGAGCGCGGAGGGAGCACTCCTTCTGTGCTTCAGAGGCTTTGAATTGCTATCGCTGAAGCCAAGGAGCCTGTATTCGCTCCATAAGACGCACACACATTTCCCCTTAATTTTTGGAGGGGGAAAAGTGTGTCCTATAGAGGAAAGAATATGATACGTTGGAAGCTGCCCAGAGTGGCTGGGGCAACCCAGTAAGATGTGTGGGGTATGAATTATCATTATGGAATGGGACGTCCCTATTTTCATTGGAGAAATGTTGGAGAGTATGCATTCCTCTGTGTTTGAGCTTGACACCCAGCTGTCCAAAATGCAAAGTGCATTTCATAGGTGAATGGCTGAGGTGTACCTGCCTTTGAAAGACAGAAAGGGATTGAAAGGGTTGAGCCACACTTTGTGCCAGCGTTCTTCAATCTAGAGTCCCCAGATGTTGTTGGACTACAGCTGCAACATCGACGGTCTTAAGACATAAGGCTGCTGCTGAAGCAACAGTTGCGTTTTGCATGTAGGTCCTTCGGTGTTTTGCCACCTCTGCACAAGTCCCATTGTGGTGCATGCAAAGGTGTGCTTGAGAGGGCAGGTGGGGACACACTTGAATTGCAGGATAGATGCACTGAAGGAAAGAAATGGAGGGGGCATTGCCAGACAACAGCAGTGCACAGCAGGGATAGTGGGCGGTGGGGGCAGGGGTGGAGGCCAGGCACCCACAGCAAAAGTTCTGTGGGTACCCGGCCCCCCGGCCCCCTGGAGTTAGCGCCAATGTCCCTGGGCTGCATCTTATGAGAATGACCACATAGGAATCCAATCAGGGGGTGACCTGACTTTCTTCTTTTCAGTGAGTACACCGTCGAGATGTACTATCGGACCAGTACTGATGCTCCACCCCAACAGCTCGTTTTGCCAGGCTGTGAAGCGGTTTGTCCCTTTGGTCGGTTTGAACACCTGCTTTCTGATGTCGTAACAGAGAACTGGAATGCAGAATGTAACTATTGGTGGCCTTCTTACGAAGAGGTAAGATAGGGTTGAAACAAACATGTGTAAAACGGATGTGTCATCATTCAAGGTCCCAGCTTGACTTTCCTCTCAAAATCATAATACAGTGGTACCTCGCGTTAAGTACTTAATTCGTTCCGGAGGTCCATTCTTAACCTGAAACTGTTCTTAACCTGAAGCACCACTTTAGCTAATGGGGCCTCCTGCTGCCGCTGCACCGTTGAAGCACGATTTCTGTTCTCATCCTGAAGCAAAGTTCTTAGCCTGAGGTACTATTTCTGGGTTATCGAACTCTGTAACCTGAAGCGTATGTAACCCGAGGTACCACTGTAACTAGTGGGGCTGGACTGTTTGAGATTTGAAGCTTTAGGAATGCAGCTTCCACCCCCCACCTTCATCTTGCCCCACCCCCAAGACGCTGGAAAGCAGACTGCCCTGTTTTCCTGGGAACTATAGTTCGTTAAGGCTGTCGGGAATTATAGCTTTGTGAGGGGTAAAATGCAATTCCCAGTGCACTTTGGAGGACATCACTGTTGGGAGGAAAGCTACAACAATTGTAATATGTTACATAAAAGGGGAATGAAGTGGAAGACATAAAGGCAGACTATTCTTCCTCCTCACCGATTCCTACTTTTTTAGTAAATACTTACAGTCATACCTCGGGTTACAGATGCTTCAGGTTGCATTTTTCCGGGTTATGTTTTTTTAAAAAAATAATATTTATTACTTTTAAACACTACAAAAAAGGAAAGAAGAAAAAAAGACAATACAATACAATATAAAAAATTACACAACACTAACACAATAAACTGAACAAGACAAAACAAAAACAGTTTAACACACATCATACAATTTCAATATCTTATCTTACATTCACTTGTTTCAACGACCTCCTCACACCTCCCTTTTTGTATTCCACTTCTATTAATTATTTCAGCAATTCCTTTCCATCTTCCTCTATTTTCTATCCTATAATTCTCTTAACATATTCTACCCTTATTTTTCCTTTAATACTCTAATAATCTATTTATACCTAATTCCTTATAACATTTCTACTAAAGCCATATAACTTCATTCCAACATTTTTCTAACATTCATTAATTTTACAATATTTCTATAAATAGTCTTTAAACTTTTTCCATTCTTCTTCCACCGACTCTTCTCCCTGGTTTCGGATTCTGCCAGTCATTTCCGCCAGTTCCATATAGTCCATCAACCTGGTGATCTTCTGTCCGATGCTCTTAGCTCTTTTCCAAGTCCCATCTGCAGATCTTCTTCATATTTATACAAAAACTTTACTTTGTCTTCTACTGATCTTATTTTTATTTTCCTTCCTTTGAAGCTGAAGAATAGACCTTGGGGAAACTCCCACCTAAAGATGATTTTATTCCTTCTCAGCAGGGCAACCAAATCTCCGTAGTTAGACCTAAGATCCAAAAGGTATTTCGGGACGTCTTTAAAAATTTCCACTCTTGGCTGTTGTACTTCTAGGTTCTTCTGGTAGTGCCAACAGTCTCTTATTCTGTTCTTCTCTTTTTCCCCCTCCTCTTCCAAATCTGAAGGCCCTCACAGTTTTAATCTCTTCTTGACCCAAATCCAAGTCCCAAAAATCAGCAAATTTCTGTGTGAAGAAGTCTATCAAACTTTCCTTCTCCAATTCAGGTAGGGCTCTGATCCTCAAATTCGCCTGTTTTTCTTTAAATTCAATCATGGCAAGCGTCGACTTATGGTCATCAAGTTGCCTCTGTAAGGCTGGGACTCTCTCTCTCTCCAATTGTGTTACTTTACATTCAGCAGCAACGGCTTTCTCCCTAGCTTCCTCCGCAGTCTGCCGTGTCAAAATAGATTTCTGTATCAATTTCTGAATTGTTTCTGTGTTGATATTCACCTTTTGTCCCAGATTATTTATACTTTCTGTATTTAAGTCAATTTTAATAGTTGCAGCATCCACTTTCGCATTTATCACGTCTGTTTTCTTGTTAAGCTGTTCCAGTGAATCATTTATCTTACTTAATGCATCCGCTAAGGCCTCTTCTGTCGACATACCTCTTGATTTTGAATATACTGCCACAAACGCAATAGGAGAAGAAGCAGGGGGGCCTGATATTGAGGCTCTCCTAGATTGCTGCCAAGTCCTCCCAGACCTTAATGTTTTTTCAAGAACTGACTAGTCCGTTTTTTCCTTTCCATTTGCCATAACACTTAAACGATTCAAGGTCAGTCCCAGAGTCTCACAGCTTTTTATCTTGCAGCTGGAAATTCCCCCAGCCCAGCTCTTGTAACAGTTTCAAAGGCTTCCTCTAGGGGGAAACAGTTTCTGTTTATATTAGTCAATAATGTCCTCTTTTAAACACAGCTCAAACAATGAAGTTAGTTTCAATTTTCAGTTACTTTTACTCCTTTTTAAAAGCAGACGGAGACAGTAGAAACAATGTATTTCTCTTATTAGCTAACTGTCAGTGAACGTTCTAATCGCTGTCAGTGAGCCTTCCAAAAAACGTCAGTCCTGCTAGCAGCCAGTTTCCAGGGTCTGAGTGGCGGTATTTTAACACTCTTCGCTCTCTCCCGCAGGCATATTCAGTTCACAACTCCCCCCCCCTCTTCTCCTGCCTCCCAAGGGGGGATTTAATGTTCTTTACCGATGGAAATTTAGTCCTTTACAAGAGGCTTTCCAAGGCTTCAGCTTACAGCCTGAATGCTTCAGTCTATTTACAAAAGGGGAAGGCGGACTTCCTGTATTGAACCTCCCCATTACGATACCAAATTAAACTTTTAGAAATCCAATTCTCCCGCTTCAGTTCTACTCACGGCTAATTACTTTAAAATCAAATTATCCAAAGGAAAAAGTCAGCGCTCTCCGGCAACAGCAATGCGGCTTCACTCCGTGGAAGAAGCAGATGATTCGAAGCACCGCTCTACTCACCCCATGTCGCTCCGGACCCCCGAAACTGGGTTTCCCCGCGAGTAGGGAAGGCGCAAAAGGTGCCCGCCAAATCCCACGCTCACAGGCTTCTCCCGCCTGTGATTTTTTGCGGGTCTCCACCTTCGCCGTGACAGCCAGACCCAAATTCCCACAGGGAAACTTCCTCCCGATCAGAGGAATTCCGCCTTTACCAGAGGCACCAACCCGGAAGTCTGCATTTTTCCCGGGTTATGGACCGCCGAAACCCAGAAGTACCAGAACAGGTTACTTCTGGGTTTCAGCGGTCGCACATGCGCAGAAGCGCTAAATCGCACTTTGTGCATGCACAGAAGCACCGAATTGCAACCCACGTGTGCACAGATGCGCAGGTGCGGGTTGTGAACGCTGCAGGTTGCAAATACGCATTCCACACGGATCATGTTCGCAACCTGAGCGTCCACTGTATAGGTAAAAAAATGCTTTACTAAATTTCAACCTTTTTAACATACACAGTCAAAACACACTTTCATATTTTCTCTTATTTTTGTTGACTTCCCACCCCATTTTCCAGGCAATACTGCTTAAGCGTTGACAACGTACCGGTAGGACAGGACACAGGATTCTGGCAAGAAACAAGGTGTGTGTGTGTGTGTGTATTTTTGTAAATCAAAACTGGTGTACGGACTCTGTCAAGTTGGATACCTACTGTTCTCCGGATGTGGAATTTCTGACAATTAAATGCAGACCTTTCTATCTTCCCCGGGAATTTACAACAGTGGTGTTAACAGCGGTGTACATAGCAGGGCCATGAGCAGTATGCATGAAAACATCAATGCTAAATTGAGCAGATACCCGGAGGCTGTGCAGATTATTGCGAGGAACTTCAATCACACAGATGTGAGGGCAGTACTCCCAAAATTCCATCAGCACATTGAGTGTGCAACAAGAGGAGAAAATACTCTTGACAAGGTGTACACAAACATTAGACGGGCATATGAGGTCAAAACCTTGGCGCACCTCGGTGGTTCAGGTCATGTGTCCCTGCTTCTGACACCAGTATACACACCCCTCAGGAAACAAGGCCAGATACAAACACGGGTGGTTACGGTGTGGCCTGAGGGAGCCTCTCAGCAACTGCAGGACTGTTTCCAGGAGACCGACTGGAATATCTTCGACCATGAAGATCTAGAAACTTATTGTCAGGGGTTTAGGAGCAGAGGCACGGGCAAGGGAGGAAACAGAGAGCGAAGGGGAGGAGGCAGAAGAAAAGATGAGTGATGACGACGACCCGAGATCTCCTAGTCTTTCCAGTGAATCAGAGGATTCACAGAAAGGAGCACCAGTGGCCAGGGCAAGGGGGGAGTCTAGGGGGGCACCCCAGGAAGATAGAGCCAGAGGGGACTCAGGGGGGAGCAGCTGGAAATCGGGACCAGCGTCACCGCCAGGAAGCAGGGAAGAGGAAAGGAGCCAGGGGGGAAGCGCTGGCAGCTCACCACAGGAGGGAGGGCATGAGTCAGGAGTGGCCACACCTCCATCGGGGAGCGAAGAAACGGTTAAGAGGAAAGTGGAAGGTTGGGCGCGCGCGCCAAGTTCAAATGCAGAGGAAGGCGGCGCAGTAAGCAGCCCCGAAAGGGAACCAGGTCCTAAAGCCCGGCGCAAGGAGGCAGGAGGGTCCGGGTCAGCGTCAGAAGAATCCCGGAAGGAAGAAGCCCCGGGGGGTAGAGGGACCCAGAGGAGGACAGTCAGGCGGAAAAGGTGGAGCAAGGCTAGGATATTAAGTTGGTGCACACGGGGCGGAGACTCAGACGGAGCCTCGCCGATCTAGCTACTAGACGTAGAGTTGCGCGCAGCAGTGTGAGAATGGAAACTGTAATTCAATAAAGACTTTTACTTAATGATCGCTGGCTAGCGTGATCCTCTGTGAGCTAGGATCTTCAAGCAGCTCTGACAGTAGGCTCCGTCTCCCAATTGTGGGCATCTACAGCCTCGAGGAGGGGAGAGAAGGAGGTTCCTACCAGCGAGCTCACGAACGGCAGCCGACATGACGGCTGAGCAGCAGATAGCGGAACTCAGAGAAGCAGTGTCACAACTGAATGCAGCGGCTCTCGCATCCAGGAAGAAAGAGGAGGAGGCAGCTGCCGCCTGCAGGGATCTCCAGGTCAGGTTAGACGTGCTGACAAAGCAGATACCCCGGCAGGAGGGAATTGGGTTGGCGAGACGGACAGGCGGGCTGGTCTCTCACTTCGATGGGAACCTGCAACAGTATCCCAACTTTAGAGCCGACGTACTGTGCGCACTGCAACTGCTGCATAAAGACTTTAGAGATGAGCAAGAGAGAGTGGGATTCATTATGTCCCATTTGCATGGGGATGCTAGAGCATGGCTACGCAATTTATGGAGAGATAAGGATCCGGCGCTCCAGAATGCAGATGCCTTTATTAAAGCGATGGATGGGTGTTTTTTATCAAGTATTGACGTGGATCTTGCACGGAAGGAGGTGCATGGGCTGAGACAAGGGGGGGCCAGCGTCAGGCAGTATCATGCCCGCTTTTTCGCCTTGGTCAGTGCCCTGGAATGGGACAGAGATTCGGCTCCTGTAAGAGACCTCTTTTGGGAGGGGCTGCACAACTCGATTAAAGATGAGATCGCGAGGGGGGAGAGACCCCGAACCACCCAGGAGGTCGTTCAGAGGGCACTGGCAGTGGGGGTGAGGCTGGAAGGACGTCCGTGGAGCAGGGACGAAGGGCGTGGAGGGCGCGAACCAGCCAGGGGCCCCTCCTTCCTTCCCAGAGAAGCAGCGCGGGCGCAATCCACGCCTCCGCCAGGAGGAGGAGCCGAACCTATGGAGGTTGGAGGTGCAAGGGCTCAGTCAGCAACCAGAGCCCTAGCACCGGCAGCAGTGAAAGCGAAGCCTCCTAGAGGGAACAGGAAGTGTTACGTCTGTGAGGAGCCAGGGCATATGGCAAAAGAGTGTCCCCAGAGGCTCCACAAGCTCACTGCAGCCTCAGCAATGGTGACTGCAGCAACGCAGCAAGGAGGACCACAGCAGGGAAACGACGCAGTCTGGCTGGAGGAAGAGGCACTGGGGCCCAGCCAGACGTGTTAGTGACGCAGTCCCCAGAGATTTTACAGCCCGTGAACCCCCTCCCGCCCAAACCAGTAGTGAGGCTCACAGCATCTCTCCAGCTGCCCAATGGAATCACCATGGACGTGCCAATCACCATTGACTCAGGCAGCAATGCGGACTTTATAGGGCAGGACTTTGTCGACAGGCACGCTGTGCAGTTGCTGCCGGCCACACTGCCCCTGCAGGTTGTCACAGTGGATGGCAGGGAGCTGCTCGGGGGGCAAGTGGTGAAGCAGACGCCACCAATGGTGATGCGACTTGGGAATCACAAAGAAATCATCAGCTTCAACGTCACTCAACTATCTGACACGCCCATTGTATTGGGCATGAGTTGGCTGGACAAGCACAGCCCAACGATGGCTTGGTACCAGAGGCAGCTGACCTTCGGCTCTTCCTTTTGTGCTGAACACTGCATCGTGCCCAGGCAGGAAGGAGAGGAAGAGGGGTCACAGCTGCTGCTAGGCACGCTGCAAGCGATTCCCCACAAGTACGCTGAATTTTTGGAAGTTTTCTGCGAGAAGGAGGCAGACAGGCTACCCCCTCACAGACCATATGACTGCAAAATTGACCTGCTGCCGGGGGCGGCACTGCCTAAAGGGAAACTGTATTCCATGTCAGAGGACGAATTGCAAGAACTCAAGGAGTTCATTGATCATAATTTGCAGCGCGGTTTCATCCGGGAGTCCAAGGCAGCGGGGGGCAGTCCTGTATTCTTTGTTAAGAAGCGGGACACGCCCCAAAAGAGACTCGTAGTGGATTACAGGATTTTGAACAGTGTGACTAGGCCATCGGACTTCCCCATGCCCCGAATTGACGACCTCCTCGCAAAGGTACGGAAGGGCAGAGTGTTCACCAAGTTGGACCTGCGGGGGGCGTACAACCTCATTCGCATGCTGGAGGGTGATGAGTGGAAGACAGCCATGTTCACGCCACTGGGGACCTACGAATATAGAGTTATGCCTTTTGGATTGCAAAATGGCTCCCACGTTTTTCAAGCATTTATGCATCACGTGTTGGCGGGACTTCTCTACAAGACGTGCGTCTGTTTCTTAGATGACATCCTGATCTTTTCGGAGTCGCAGCAGGAGCATGACAAACACGTCAAGGAAGTGCTGAGCAGGCTAAAGCAACATAGGCTCTACGCCAAGCTGGAGAAGTGCCAATTTGACGTGACGGAGGTGGATTTTCTGGGCTACAAGCTGTCCGACAAGGGGCTTGCCATGGACAGCGCCAAGGTTCGAGCGGTGTTGGATTGGAAAAGCCCGCGCAACCGGAAGGAGGTCCAACGGTTTGTCGGCTTTGCGAACTTCTATCGCAAGTTTATCAAGGGCTTCGCGATGCAGACAGCGGCCATCACGGACACGCTTAGCTCCAAGAAAAAGAAGTTCATTTGGACAGAGCAGGCGGAGCAGTCCTTTCAGGCACTCAAGCGCCTCTTCGCGTCGGAAGAGCAGCTGCTTCATGTCAACCCCAGCAGGCCGATGAGGGTGGAGACGGACGCCTCGGACAGAGCCGTGGGGGCGGTCCTGCTGCAGAAGGACCCGCAGGGGGTGTGGCGACCGGGAGCGTTTTACTCCAGGAAGCTCAGCAAGTCCGAGCAGAACTACACCATCTGGGACAGGGAGTTGCTGGCCATTCATGCAGCGTTCAAAGTGTGGAGGCACTTCCTGATCGGCGCCAAGCACACGGTGCAGGTTTGCACGGACCACAAGAATCTGGAGCACTGGCGCACGGCACAGTTCCTAAACCAGAGGCAGATACGTTGGGCTGAGTTCTTTGCGAACTTCGACTTCCGCATAGAGTATGTCCCGGGGGACACTAACATCATGGCGGACGCTCTCTCCCGTAAGCCACAATATCTGGAGGACGCAACGCCAGCGGCCGCCATGCACATCTTCGCACCAACAGTGTGGGCGTGCGCCGCGGCAACCGTGGACCTGGAGGCGGTGCGACGAGCGTTGCAGGATGACTCCTTCGCGCAAGCAAAGATGGCAGAGGTGCAAAGGGGCAAGGCAGCGGCCGACGGTTTCCAGCTAAGAGATGGATTGCTCATCCGTAAAGGGGCCATCTACGTGCCGGGAGACGACCTTCGCGCCAAGGTGCTGCAGCAGCTGCACGACGCGCCCACTGCCGGGCACTTTGGCAAGGAGAAGACGGTGGAATTAGTCGCCAGGGATTTCTGGTGGCCTGGAATGAGAGGGGAGGTCGCAGACTACGTGGCGAGGTGTGACACCTGCCAGAGGGCCAAGCCACTGCACAGACCGCCGGCCGGACTGTTGGAACCGCTGCAAACTCCGGTCGAACCTTGGGAAAGGGTGGCCCTGGACTTTGTCACGGATCTGCCCAGCTCGAGGGGCAAGACGGCAGTGCTGGTGGTGGTGGACCTGTTTTCCAAGATGGCACATTTCATTCCGTGTGCTAAGGTGGCCACGGCGGAGCAAACCGCCAAACTGTTCATAGACCACGTGTTCAAGGTTCACGGTCTGCCACGGTCTATTCTGTCTGACCGGGGGCGGCAGTTCATCTCGAATTTCTGGCAGAAGCTGATGGGCTTCCTGAACGTCAAGATCAACCTGGCGTCGGCGAGACACCCGCAGACCAACGGGCAAGCGGAGCGGGTCAATGCCATCATGCAGCAGTACCTGAGATGTTATGCAAATCAACAGCCTGCGACGTGGGTGGATTACTTGCCGCTTGCCGAGTTCGCCTACAACAACACGAAGCACGTGTCCACGGGGGTCACGCCGTTCTTCGCCAACAACGGGAGGCACCCCAGAACCTTCCCGGGACTGGAAAGAATGGGGGAGGGGGAGCCGCAGACAGCAGATGCGTTCGCGTCGGAGCTGCAGGAAGTCCACGATCAGCTGAGGCGCCACCTGGAGCTGGCCAAGCACGCATACAAGGTACAAGCGGACAAGCACAGAAGAGTTGGCGAAGAGCTCCACGTGGGAGACTGGGTCTGGTTAGCAGCCCACGCAGTGCCGGCCAGGTCGTTGGCCAAGAAGAAACTAGGGCATAAACAACTGGGGCCCTACCAAGTCGAAGAGCAGGTCAACCCGGTAGCTTTCAGACTGGCACTTCCTGAGGGTTCCAGGATGCATCCGGTGTTCCACAGATCGGTGCTCACTCCCTACAAGGCACCGCACAGGTTCCAGGAACCCGGAACGGCGCCGAGTCCGGTCAGAGACAGAACAGGGCAAGCGGGAGTGGCACAGAAGGAGCGCATCAACGAAGTCACGGAGATTTTGGACTCCAGATGGGGGGAAGAAGGGGTAGAATACTTTCTCGCCAAGGAGGGCACCCCGGCCAGTGCGAACAGCTGGGTGCCGGGCTACGCCTTGGACGAACCTCTGCTCAAAGACGAGTTTCATGCCCTCTTCCCACATAGACCAATGCCAGCAGACTTTTTCGACGACTGGCTTTTCACGCCCACGCTTTCGGCCAGCACGTTCCGGGGGTTCGACTCGGACGAGGACCCGACACGAGACGTCCGTTCCCCGGAGGGGTCGCCCTCGGGATCTGCCTCAGAACCCTCGTATTGGTGGGACGATAGACCAGAGGAGCAGTTCCGCAGAAAGTGGCTGGACTGCCCAGGACGAGCAACGCCGCCAGGAGGAAGTGAGGGAGAGACGGACATGGACGTTTTCGGGGACGACCCTGGTTTCGAGCACGGCGGCACAGAGATGGAAGCGGAGGTGACCGTCGTCGACGAGAGCAGGGAGGAAGACCCGCGAGACTTCAGATGGAGACCCGCCACGGGAAGCGACCGATATCCGACGTTCGTCCCTTTGCAACGGCAGCCCCCAGCTCCAGCACCGGAAGGAGGGGAGGGGGGAATGGGGGGCTTCGAGGGGGGGATGGATGTCAGGGGTTTAGGAGCAGAGGCACGGGCAAGGGAGGAAACAGAGAGCGAAGGGGAGGAGGCAGAAGAAAAGATGAGTGATGACGACGACCCGAGATCTCCTAGTCTTTCCAGTGAATCAGAGGATTCACAGAAAGGAGCACCAGTGGCCAGGGCAAGGGGGGAGTCTAGGGGGGCACCCCAGGAAGATAGAGCCAGAGGGGACTCAGGGGGGAGCAGCTGGAAATCGGGACCAGCGTCACCGCCAGGAAGCAGGGAAGAGGAAAGGAGCCAGGGGGGAAGTGCTGGCAGCTCACCACAGGAGGGAGGGCATGAGTCAGGAGTGGCCACACCTCCATCGGGGAGCGAAGAAACGGTTAAGAGGAAAGTGGAAGGTTGGGCGCGCGCGCCAAGTTCAAATGCAGAGGAAGGCGGCGCAGTAAGCAGCCCCGAAAGGGAACCAGGTCCTAAAGCCCGGCGCAAGGAGGCAGGAGGGTCCGGGTCAGCGTCAGAAGAATCCCGGAAGGAAGAAGCCCCGGGGGGTAGAGGGACCCAGAGGAGGACAGTCAGGCGGAAAAGGTGGAGCAAGGCTAGGATATTAAGTTGGTGCACACGGGGCGGAGACTCAGACGGAGCCTCGCCGATCTAGCTACTAGACGTAGAGTTGCGCGCAGCAGCGTGAGAATGGAAACTGTAATTCAATAAAGACTTTTACTTAATGATCGCTGGCTAGCGTGATCCTCTGTGAGCTAGGATCTTCAAGCAGCTCTGACACTTATACATCAACGGTCCTGGATTATATTAGATTCTGCACAGCAAATGTCACCAGGGAAAAGTATGTTAAGTTGTATCCGAATAGGAAGCCCTGGATGACAGGAGAGGTTAGGAGATTATTGAAGGCCAGAAATTCTGCTTTTAGAACTGGGGACCAGGTATTGTATGGCATAGAAAGAGCGAACTTGAAGAGGGCTATCAGGAAAGCAAAAGCGGAGTACAGAGGAAAAATTGAGGACCATCTGAGAAATCGTGATACTAGACAAATGTGGCAGGGAGTCCAACATCTGACTGGTTATAAATCAAGGAATTCATCAGTGGTAGAGAGTACTGCTTCCTTGGTGGGAGAGTTGAATACCTTCTTTGCCCGATTTGAGGTGACACCAACAGTGACTCCAACAGGGATGCCAGAGCTATTGGCGTCACTACCTACAGAAAATGCTGCCAGGGTGGAAGAGGGAGAAGTGAGGCAAATATTAAAGGAGGTAAACACGAGGAAGGCTATGGGCCCGGATGGGGTGGCTGGCAGGGTGCTAAGAGATTGTTCGGACCAACTGGCAGGAACCTTTACGAAGATTTTTAACCAGTCTCTGGCCCAAGCCACTGTTCCACCCTGTCTGAAATCTGCTACCATTATACCCCTGCCAAAAACATCAAAGATAGACAGTCTGAATGATTTTCGCCCTGTGGCACTGACACCCATTATAATAAAATGTTTCTAAAAACTGGTGAGGAAGCGCATCTTATCTTGTCTGCCAGTGCTTGACCCTTACCAGTTTGCGTACAAGCCAAAGAGATCCACAGAGGATGCTGTGGCAATGGCTTTATATGCTATCCTGACTCATTTGGAGAAGCAAGGGAACTACGCGAGACTGTTCTTTGTAGACTTTAGTTCTGCATTTAATACTATTCTTCCGCATAGATTGGTGCCCAAATTATTAGACCTGGGACTTCCACCATGTTTGTGCAGGTGGATATTAGACTTTCTATCAAACCGTTCCCAAAGGGTCAGCTTGGGTTCCCACGTCTCTGCGGATCTCATCACGAATACGGGGACGCTGCAGGGGTGCATGTTGAGCCCGCTTTTATACACGCTCTATACAGCTGACTGTGCCCCCAAATACCCCAGTAATAAGATCATTAAGTTCGCAGATGATACAACGGTGGTTGGTTTAATTACGGCTGGAGAGGGGGAGGCGGCCTATAGGAAGGAAGTTGAGCAGTTGGGGGAGTGGTGTAGGAAAAACAACTTACTGCTTAACTTAAAGAAAACAACAGAGATGATTGTGGACTTTAGGAAATGTAAATTGAATATTCAGCCACTTATTATTGAGGGGAAGTGCGTGGAACAGGTCTCAGTGTTTCAATTTCTGGGAATGGAGTTGTGAGACGACCTAACCTGGGGAGAGAACAGCAAAGACCTGGTGAAGAGAGCACAGCAGAGGTTATATTTTCTGAGAATCCTCCGGAAAAACAATCTCTCAAACACCTGTTGATGGCATTCTACCATTGCACTGTGGAGAGCATACTAACTTATGGTCTGTGTGTGTGGTTTGGGAGCTGCACGGCCAGGGAAAAAACAATGCTATCCAGGGTTGTAAAGACTGCAGAGAGAATTATTGGGTGCACTCTTCCCACCTTAGATCAAATCTATGCTGCCAGGTGCCATAAGAAAGCGGCAGAGATAGCACAGGATAGTATGCACCCCGGAAATGATCTCTTTCAGCTTCTGCCTTCTGGAAGAAGGTATAGGGTTATAAAGGCCAGGACTCGCCACCTGAAAAACAGTTTCTACGCTAATGCAATTCTGGTTCTAAACGCAGCATAAGGGGTCTCTGTAGTATAGTGTATTTTAAAATGGGGTTTTAGAGTTTTTTAGGGTTTTTTGAATGTTTTATGTAGTTTTATGTAGTTTTATGTAGTTTTGTGGTAGTTTTATGTAGTTTTTATGTAGTTTTATGTAGTTTTTATGTAGTTTTATGTAGTTTTTCAAATTCATTGTTCCGCAAGGAACAATGACAATAAAGATATCGGGGGGGGGGGAGTTGCTGTTTCCCCCCTTCTGCTACACCCTGTTTTCTAGCTATCAAATGAAAGCCACAACATTATAATCTAATTCCTTCTGTTGTTCATAGCTCAAACCCTGCTGGCAAGTTCATCACACTATAACACTTCTTTAAATAGTCTGAAAAAGGCATCCATTCTTCCATAAAAACACTCGTCATTAGATTCTCTGAATGCAAATGTATACATAACTTGTAATGACTGTCTGCAAATTTCTTAAATATGTATTTCTAAATGTTCGCAGTGTTGTTGACCTTTTGTCATGTTGCTGTTGTCTCTCACCTCCTACCAGGATGAAAAGGAAAGCCAAAGAAAGGGGAAATCAGCAAACCGACCTCCTCAGGAAGGAAACTGGACGGCAAAGTTATAAATCACCGGCAACACTACATGATTGTTGATGCTTTTGTGTGGTGCTCATAATCAAGATTTTCTTCTTCTCGTTGAGAATTCCAATCAAATAAAATCAGGCACATAGGTGCACTAGATTAGCTTGAACAAACACCATCATTTGCAAGTTAATGTGTGTCTATAGATTTAATCTAATTACTTGAGGGTGGGGAAAGCAGGGGTCTATTTTGCAACCTTACTAAGGGTTGGGAATATATGGATATTCCTAATTCCAAACTGCTGCAGAGCTTAACAACCATTGTCAGAACCCCATTCATCCAAAATGGTTGACCCATTTAATATATTACCCTGTATCGGTCCCTACAGCCGCAGCAGGCGCCGTAAGTCTGCAATGGTTTGACTTCACCCCTGAAGGCACACTCTTCAATTGTCTTCCAAGGCTGATAGCTGCCAACAATAACTTCAGTTGGCACTCTTATTTATCCAGCTGTTAGATTAGTCAGACAGTTTGAATTCTCACAGCCCATCTAGACCCAGCGAGAGTCACTGTGCAGTAAAAACACTGACAACTAACTGAGAGTGGAGAAAGAGAGAAAACTCGCCAGAAACAATAAAGGAAAAACAGAAAATGGAGGGATATGCTGTAATCATCACACTAGATGTCCTGTCAGAACAATCTTTGCATGATCTCAGGTTATCACTGCAGGTTTGTTCTGTTTCTACAGCTTCTATTGCATGGGTAGGCAAACTAAGGCCCAGGGGCCGGATCCAGCCCAATCACCTTCTAAATCCAACCTGTGAACAGTCCGGGAATGAGCGTGTTTTTACATGAGTAGAATGTGTGCTTTTATTTAAAATGCATCTCTGGGTTATTTGTAGGGCATAGGAATTTGTTCATTCCCCCCCCCCCTTCAAAATATAGTCTGGCCCCCCACAAGTCTGAGGGACAGTGGACTATCCCCCTGCTGAAAATTTTGCTGTCCCCTTTTCTATTGAATGGAAGCTCTTGCACAGTTCCCACAATTTCAATGGGACTTAGACAGGACTTTTGAAGTCCCTGCCCCCATGCAATCTGTATAGGGTTTCTAGCTCCCTCCTCCCTGTGCCAGATATGTTGAAAAAGAAATATAGGAATGGTTTGTCCTGCAGGCCATTTATTTGCCTTTGAAGCTTCCTACCCAAGTGAAACTGACCTGTGTTTTGTGCGCCAGTAGTGATTTAGTCATGCTGGCCACATGACCCGGAAAAGCGAGATGAGCACTGGTACCCCATAGTCACCTTTGACTGGACTTAACCATCCAGGGATCCTTTGCCTTAACTACATAAACCAAAGGTGTTTCCTTCCTCTAGAGTTCTCAAACAGTAGGCATGTACATATTGCAACGTGTACATTTAGTGGTGCAGCAATAAAACTGCTAGCACATTTGCAAAGTGAAGTATGTTTTCAAATTGGATGGGGGACCATGTCGTGTTGAAATTCCTGCATTGCACAGGGTTTGGACTAGATGACCCTCAGGGTTCCTTCCAATTCTATGTAGTGGGTAAATCAGTTAAAGGGCAGTAGCAGTTAACCATTTTCAAATATCCAGTTGGTCATCAAATCATATTGCACTCTGTTAATACCTTCTTGACTTCTTCTGACTTCATAAGTATTGAAATGTTCGAGGATTTCCCATCGTTTTTCCATTTATGGAAACTGAAGGAAAGGTTTGTATACTTCTGGGCTCACATACCTCTGGATTATTCGAAACCCAGAAATGTACCTGTCAGGGGCTCAGGAACAGAGGCACAGGGGAGAGAGGGGAAGAATCTGAGGGCAGCGTAGGGGAGTATGACAGTGACCCGAGAGATTCCATGAGCTTCTCCAGCAAATCAGAAGATTCCCAGAAGGAGGCGCCGATGGTCAGGGCAAGGGGGGTCCCAGGGGGAACACACCAGAAACAAGGGGCCAGCGGGGACTCCCAAAGCAGCAGCTGGAGATCAGGACCAGCTTCCCCACCAGAGCGTAGTGGGGGGGAAGAGTCCCATGTGTCAGGGCCAGCGTCTCCTCCAGCAGGAAGAGAAGATGAGTCAGGACTGACCACGCCTCTATCGGAGAGTGGGGGAACGGAGGGGAGGTCAGGTCCAGCTAGCCTCCCCGAAGGGGGAAGCAGTGACAGGAGCAGTGTAACGGTCAGGAGGAAGGTTGCCGGCTGGGCGCGCGCACCAAGTTCGAATGTACAGGCGCGTGGGACAGCAGAAAACCCGGATTGGGAACCAGGTCCTAAAGCCCGCCGGAGGCAGGGGGAAGACTCAGGGGACTCAGCGTCAGAAGAGTCTAGGAAGGGCGAGACCCCAGCTGACAGGCGGACCCAGAGGAGGAAAGACCAAAGGAAGAGGTGGAGCAAGGCTAGAGTCTTAAACTGGTGTCTGGGGGGAGGAGATTCAGACGGAGCTTCAGCGGTCTAGAGTTTCAGATGTAGAGCTGCACGCTGCGGCTGTGAAAGCGAAAATGAACTTCAATAAAGACTTTTGTATATAACAACGAAGTGGCGTTGGTCCTTTGTGAGCCGGGACCTCGGGCAGCTCTGACAGTACCCTATGAAAATACAATAGGAATTCATATGGTTACCTGTGGGCTTTTCATAATTAACCAGGGTACTTAATGGAGGATAACAAAACCCATTTCGGCCATAATGAATGACCCCAAACAAAGCATGCAGAACAAATACTGTCTATATAGCAAATGGATGTTCCAAAACATCCAAAATGATGAAAAAGCAACTTAATCACTAGAGGTCACTCTGTTCCTTCAAATCTCAGAAATAATCAACCAAGAATATTTCCACACTACTTCACTCTAGAATTTCACACACACACACACACACACACACACACTCTCTCTCTCTTTTATGGGGAACTTACATGACACCATCAAATCTTTGTTCTCTGTCCCCTCCTCCCCCCCCCCCGGTACTTCTATGTTCTCTTTTGAGTGCTCACAAAAGCTGACAGGACAGGGTGGGCTGGATCTCTGCAGGTGTAGACCAGTCTGCCTTGAAAGGGGCATCGTTTTGGCATGTGCACCTTAATCCAAACAGGTCAGAGAGGCTCCAGTTCAAATCTGAGGTGGAGCAGGCAATGAGATCTCACCCTCCAACTCAAGGCCAAGTCGTTCTTGGCACCTGAGGCAGAAAATCCCAGAAAAAGCGAAGGGTCATCATAGCACAGCAGGAGAGCAGCTATGATGTCCTCAGAATCTTAGAGAAAGACTGTGAATGTCACTTCTCAGGAACCCTGCGTAGCCGCTTCCAGTTAGCATAGACAATACCCAGCTTGAGGAACCAACAGCCTGACTCACTATGAACCAGCTTTCTACGTAAGTGTGTTTCCTCTTCCCTGGTAGTAAAAAATACAGCAATACTAAATTAAATCGCTAACAGTTTGTTGCCCATTCGTAAAAATGCCTCCCTCTGCCTAATTAAAGGACAGACTCTGTAGCCCTTAGCCATCCACTGCCACGTAGAAACATTTTTTTTTTTTACTGCTATCTGACCTGCTGAGCTGAGGAATGTTGCTAAACTAACCCAGCTTTTTAGCACAATATTTTCTGCTGTTATTTGTCCCTTGTGCTACAAGTTTTTGATATTTTAGGACTGGCAATTTGGTTATGGTTAGTGAAGATCAGAAGGCCCTTAATGACATCCTTTTTGGGTGGTACCTCAGGTTAGGAACTTAATTCGTTCTGGAGGTCTGTTCTTAACCTGAAACTGTTCTTAATCTGAGGTACCACTTAAGCTAATGGGGCCTCCCACTGCCGCTGCTACACAATTTCTGTTCTCATCCTGAAGCAAAGTTCTTAACCCAAGGTACTATTTATGGGTTAGCAGCGTCTGTAACCTGAAGCGTCTGTAACCCGAGGTACCACTGTATTGCAATCTGTGCTGTGTGGTCAGTGCACTAGCGGGACTGGGCTGGCCCCTAAACGTTCCTGGTAAATTAGAGGATTAAATCCTGGCACCTCTTTCCCAAAGCCTAGGAAGCTTCTGCCCAATTTAGGGAGGGAGGCGTGATGCTCACTGCGATGTCGCAACGTCACAACATCACTCTCTCAAGCTGGCATCTCTGGCTGTGTTTCCTGACAAAAAATATCACAGCTGATTGCAATGCAGTTATTTCCCGACACACACACATACAAAAAAAAAATCACTACTGATTGCAGTGCAAGGGTCTGTCTCTAAAGAGCCTCCAGAAACTTCTGCGAGGTCCTCAATCACGCCCCTTACAATGAACAAGCAGCACGCAGGCAGTGAGTACTAAACGACCTTTTTGCAGATGTGCAGTGCCAAGAACCTGACCATGCTGTGGAACCTTGATGTCCATGATTATTTGCCCATGCGAATACTTCAAGTGAGACTGTGAGATTCTATGCATAGCTATCTATGAGGAATATCTTATCGATACGCTTGGTCTATGGTTGCTCCCATCACTTTCATATCTGTACCTCGGTCCTGGATGACTTATTACGCGCACTAGCAACCAGGCACAGCCAATATGGCAGAGCACTGGTGTATTGCTGCCTGCCTAGCCATTAGCAGAGACTAGAGTGTCCTTCCTTTTGGAGAAGAATCATAGGGCACAGCCTCCGGGCATCTGTTGGGTGGCGAGTGTGGTCCTTCAGCCCTACAGAATTTGACCCCTCCTCCTCTGCCTGATGTTCTTCCTGGAGGTCTGAGACTGCAACCTCCCCATTATCTTTGGTTCCCTGCCCATAAGTAGAGACCTAAGTGTCCTTCCTTTTGGAGAAAAACCATGGGGCACAGCCTCCAGGCAAGTGTGGTCCTCCAGGCCTACAGAATTTGGCATTTCCTTTTCAGTCCTTGACTATATTACAAAAAGACATAAATCAGTAGCCATCAAGTTAAACTCCAAGATCAAATAATAATAATAATAATAATAAATTTTATTTATATCCCGCCCTCCCCAGCCGAAGCCGGGCTCAGGGCGGCTAACAACAATCAAATAATCAAACAATCAAATAATCCAACATTCTAAAAACATTTCATTACAGTGGAACCCCCAAGACGAACGCCTCGCGAGACGAAAAACTCGCAAAACGAAAGGTTTTTTCATTTTCGAGTTGCCTCGCAAGACGAATTTCCCTATGGGCTTGCTTCGCAAAACGAAGCTTGCCCCGGGGACAGCGGGTCTTCTCTTTTGAAGCAAGGGGCGGTGGGGAGATCGCTTCTCCCCACCGCCCCTTGCTTCAAAAGAGGTCCGGGGGCAGCGGGAAGCGCTTCCCGCTGCCCCCGGACATCTTTTGAAGCAAGCGGCTGCGGGGAGCGCTGCTCCGAAGCCGGGCGGGGGGGCGGGAACACCTGCCCCAGCCTCCGGGCTTCGTAGCGCTGCTGCGAAGCCGGGCGGGGGGGCGGGAACACCTTCTGAAGGCGGGCGGGGGGCGAAAGTCTTTGTCCCCCCTGCCTGCCTTCCCAGGGGCTTTTAAATCGCCTCGGACAGCGGAGAAGTCCTCCGCTGTCCCGGGGCGGTTTTAAAATGCCGCCCGCCAGCATTTTAAGATCGCCCGGACAGCGGAGAAGTCCTCCGCTGTCCCAGGGTTTTTTAAAATGTTGGGGGTGGGAAGAAAAGCCCTTGTCCCCACCCCCCAGCCTTCAGAAGAGGTCTGGGGACAGACTGTCCCCGGACCTGGTCTGAAGGCGGTTTCCCTAGGAACGCATTAATTGATTTTCAATGCATTCCTATGGGAAACCGTGCATCGCAAGACGAAAAAACCGCAAGACGAAGAGACTTGCAGAACGAATTAATTTCGTCTTGCGAGGCACCACTGTATAAAAATTAATTAAAATCAAATTAATGGCAACCGTTAAGCAAAATTCTGTGCGTGTTGCCAGAGGAGGGAGTCAGGCTGTGCCCTGACCAAAGGCCTGGTGGAACAACTCTGTCTTGCAGGCCCTGCGGAAAGATGTCAAGTCCCACAGGGCCCTAGTCTCTTGTGACAGAGCGTTCCACCAGATTGGAGCCGCAGCTGAGAAAGCCCTGGCTCTAGTTGATGCCAGCCTAACCTCTCTGTGGCCTGGGACCTTCAGGATGTTTTTATTTGCAGACCGTAAGTTCCTCTGTGGGGCATACCAGAAGAGGCGGTCCCGTAGGTACGAGGGTCCTAGGCCGTATAGGGCTATAAAGGTTAAAACCAACACCTTAAACCTGATCCTGTACTCCACCAGGAGCCAGTGCAGCTGGTATAGTACTGGATGAATGTGATCTCGCAGCGAAGACCCCATAAGGAGTCTCGCTGCGGCATTCTGCACCCGCTGGAGTTTCTGGGTCAGTCTCAAGGGCAGCCCCACATAGAGTGAGTTACAATAATCCAGTCTGGAGGTGACCGTTGCGTGGATCACAGTGGCTAGGTCAGGGCGAGAGAGATAAGGGGCCAACTGCTTAGCTTGGCAGAGATGAAAAAATGCCGCCTTTGTTATAGCTGTAATCTGCGCCTCCATAGAGAGGGAGGTATCGAAGATTACACCCAAACTCTTAACGGACGGTGCTGGCACTAATTGTACCCTCGCAAGAGATGGGAGTTGCCCCCTCAATCCCATATTGTACCGTCCCAGCCAGAGGACCTCTGTCTTCGAAGGATTTAACTTCAACCGGCTCCCACGTAACCATCCAGCCACAGCTTCCAGACATCTGGTCAGTGTGTCTGGGGCCGAGTCAGGATGGCCATCCATCAACAGACAGAGTTGAGTGTCATCGGCATACTGATGGCAACCCAGCCCAAAACTCCGGACAAGCTGGGCGAGGGGGCGCATAAAGATGTTAAAAAGCATCGAGGAGAGTATCGCACCCTGAGGCACTCCACACACCAAGGAGTGGCACAATGACAATTCCCCCCCAAGCGCCACCCTCTGTCCCCGACCAGAGAGAAACGAGTGCAGCCATTGAAGGACTGTGCCCTGGATCCCCACGTCAGCAAGGCAGTGGTCCAGGAGTTCGTGATCGACCATGTTGAAGGCTGCTGACAGGTCTAGAAGAATCAGCAGCCCCGACCCGCCTCGATCCAGCTGCCTGCGGAGATCATCTGTTAGGGCGAACAGAGCCGTCTCGGTCCCATGATCAGCATGGAAGCTGGACTGGAATGGATCCAGAGCCGATTTAGAGAGAGTCTCCACCCCTTGGTTTGCTCTTTATAAAACACAACTTTCCCCCTTCCCACCTTCACTAACTAGGCAATTCATAATTACTGCCAGGAGCAACGAGGTCAGTGATGCATCTGCTACACAATTTCAATAGCTGTGGCTTCGCCTTCTTCATCCTGTTCTTGGGTCTCCTTCTCCCGAGTATCACAGGAAGGGAACTGAAGTATGTTGTAGTGGTAAGTATGAGGTCTTCTTTTCATTGCTAACAATGACCTTGACATTGCAGATTTGTGCAATTCCTCTCTCTATAGCCGGATTCCATGAATAATAATGTGCATTTTGTACAGCTGAGGTGCAATAGTCTTATTTCAAAGATGATTTCAGATATTTTTATTTTCTCATCCCCTCCCTTTGGGGGGGGCAGGCAGGGAGGAAGGCCATTTTGCATAATTCTTTCTTCCTACACAATGCCTGGGAATGATGTTCAGTCCAGGGCATTGCAGAGCATGCAAAATGGTGGTCAGGCTTCCAACGCATTTGCTCCAAGAAATAGAGGAGAAAATGAGAGCAGTGGTGTTGCTGCTGCTGAGCCCTCCTTCCCAAGACACCTTTGGGAGGAATTTTCCTTCCCCAGGAGAAACTTGGTAAAATAGTCCCCCAATTCCTTTGCTCACAAACAGAATGGAGTTTTTTGAGAGGCAATTAGCACCCAGCCATAGCATTGTGTAGGGACGTGGGTGGCGCTGTGGGTTAAACCACAGAGCCTAGGACTTGCCAATCAGAAGGTCAGCGGTTCAAATCCCCGTGACAGAGTGAGCTCCCGTTGCTCGGTCCCTGCTCCTGCCAACCTAGCAGTTCGAAAGGACGTCATCTGCAAGTAGATAAATAGGTACCGCTCCGGCGGGAAGGTAAACGGTGTTTCTGTGTGCTGCTCTGGTTCGCCAGAAGCGGCTTAGTCATGCTGGCCACATGACCCAGAAGCTGTACGCCGGCTCCCTCAGCCAGTAAAGCGAGATGAGCGCCGCAACCCCAGAGTCGGCCACGACTGGACCTAATAGTCAGGGGTCCCTTTACCTTTACAGCATTGTGTACCACCTTCACAGAACACATCGTGGATCTGATCAAATAGGCATATAAAGCCAGTTTATTTCTATGTTGTCACTGGGGCAAAATTCAATTCATTTTTCATTTCAGTTTCTGAACCAGGGATGCCAACTTGAATAAAATATTGGGGGGGGGCTAGAAAAGCCCCACCCCACATTATCGATCACATGACACCGTGCACACACACTATTTGAATGGCAATGCCCAGCAACTTTGGGGGGGCAGCCCCCTCAAATATTTTATTGGGGGGTGGCTGAAGTTGGCTCCTATGATGGCAGCTGAAAAACAGCTATCCTTGTAAATTCACATTTTTCTGAATTTTGCAATGTAGTTATCCAGCTCACATACAAAATGCATTATATTGGAGAAGCAATCTCCACACAGTCTTTAGAGGCAAGCCTTTTGCACTCCATTGTAATAGTCTATCCTGGAGGCAACCAGAGCATGAAAACATGCAAAGTGACTTGCAGTATCTGTGTTTCTGGTGCCTGCATTCAGATGTGATACAAAACTATGGTTAAGTACTGCATGAATGAATATTGGGTTTACAATTCCCCCATTCCCTTTCCTCCTCCATCACAGCTGGAAGCATTTACTTCCATGTTCAACTAACTGCAGTTCATCTTTTTTTTCCCAAACGGTGGCTGGTTTTAACCGTGCTTTGCCCTTAACAGTTTACTTCAAACCCATGGTTTATAACTCTTGGTCATTCAGCAAAACCATAATCTGTAACTCTCAGTTTAAGCCTAGGTTGAAAAAGGAAGCAAATGTTTCTGATTTTTTCCTTGCAGTTCCATGGGAGGAAGAGAGGGATGGAGAAGACATGTGCAGATATTAAACCAGCTACTTTCCCTAACTTGCTACTTTAGACAGCAATTCCCATCAAACCCAGCCAGCATGGCCCAAGTTCAGGGATGATGGGAGTTGTAGTCAAAAAGGGGGAAAGGAACCAGATAAAGTAAGGCTATACTAAACCACAGCGCTTTGAGAGGGGGTGTAAAAAATGAGGTTGCAGTACTCATTTCTTGATAAAAGGTGTTGTGGGTGCCAGCACAAAATGGCTGAAGCAGACAGAGAGAGACGATGATCATGAACTTCTGAGTACCATCACACAAAAAAGCACTGTCTGAAGGACAGGGAATAAAAATGTCAAATCAAACAAGTAAGTAAATACGCCAGAGCTTGAGCAAGCATTTGCTTAATTGAATTTAAAGTGGCTAGCTTTGTGAAGAACACACAGCGCATGGAATATTCTGCTGGAACCTGAATATAAATTCAAGAGACAGGGAGCTGATTTTGCAAAGTATATGTATTTTGAGTATAAGAAAACGTTTCATTCTTTCTTTGCTTCCTTTTTATGGATGAACCCCAGTAAAGTTACATGTAAATTATTACTTATAATTTGCAGCACAGAACTGTATTCTTGACAGCCTTTTATTTTGTAAATCTGTTCCCTCTAGAACAGGGGTTTCCAAACCCATCACTTTTATCCAGGTGATCTGCAGCATGTCCTCATTAAATAGTCATATTGATTTTTTGAGCTATGGCAAGAAAGCGAATGTCTAATTCAGATAAATTGCAAACAATTATAGTTTCTCTGAAAGCTAATACGGTCTCCGAACCATTTTACTAGGTTTACCGACATGGCGACAGAAGCTCCCTTTCATCTTTTCCCACTAATGTTTACAACGAAGAAGATGCTTGGCCGCAAGGATTCGGACAACTCACGAAGGTTTGATAGCTGCTCTTAGAAATGGAAGCATATTTTGTTTCATATGTTTACATTTATTTCATGCTCATTAAGATAATAATCAATCAAAATATACTCCAAATGTTTTATTTATTTATTTTTTAAGTTAACAATATCTAAATACAGGTGTTAACCTTGCTGTTGTCCTGAAGTTGTGAAAAAGAACAGAGCTTAGCTTTTTCATGATGTTGTAATGTACAATCAACATTGTCATCCTAGAATACACAAAGTCTTTATCCTCGGAATGGGCAGCCAAATGTATCAATCAGTTTTACATGCCTACTTTTCTTTTCTTTCCCCCTCAGCTTGGAATGCAGCAGCAATACGAATTGGGCCAATTCATAAGGAAGAGATATGAGGGCTTCTTAAGTCCTGACTACAAGCCAAACGAAGCAAGTATTGGAACTAACAAGAGACTTTAGCCTTGTTCATTTAGTGTTAACATTTATACAAACATAACGTTAGGGTCAAACTTCAGGTGAACTTTGGATTGGGACAAGCAGTTGCAAGTAGAAGTGCAGGATGTGTGTCTTCAGGGCAAGGGGAAACTGAGAATTGATTTCCCCTATTTACTCAAATTTACCCAACTTTACTCATAATTCCCATCCCCATGTGCCCCAAATCTCCTCGTCCAGCAGCAGTGGCAGAGCTAACAAGAGACTTTCCCCCTGTTCATTTAGCAGTAACATTTATGGAAACGTAACAGATGAGTTTCCCCCATGCTCTTTAGATCGGGACAAGCAAATACAAGCAGAAGTGGAGAATGTGTGTGGAGGGAATGACAAATGATTTCCCTTTGGGGTTCTAAACTTACTCACAGTTGCGATCCCTATGTGCCCCAAATCTCCTTGTCCAGCAGCAGTGTCAGGGACTGCTGCCAAATACCGTATTTTTCGCTCTATAAGACGCACCTAGTTTTTGGAGGAGGAAAACAAGAAAAAAAATATTCTGAATCTCAGAAGCCAGAACAGCAAGAGGGATCGCTGCGCAGTGAAAGCAGCAATCCCTCTTGCTGTTCTGGCTTCTGGGATAGCTGCGCAGCCTGCATTCGCTCCATAAGACGCACCCACATTTCCCCTTACTTTTTAGGAGGCGAAAAGTGAGTCTTTTAGAGCAAAAAATACAGTATGTCTGTTTCCATGCTTCCTCCTCTGTTATCAGCATGGCAGCAGAGGAAAGAAGGTGAAGACCCCTCTCTTTCTTTTCCCATGTCCTCCTCTTCTTTGGTCCTCTCTGACCCACCCCCATTATTGTTGTAACGTCCCCTGGGACCTTACGGTGAAGGGCAGGGAATAAATTAAAATTATAACACTCACAACAAAAAGAATAAGAACAACACTGGGGAATAAGCCCCAGAAATCATTGACATTTCCCAGCATTTGGTGATTGAGGAAGAGAAGGGGGTTCTTCACTGGCTTGGACTAAACCAAAAGCTGGAGAAGGACTGGGTTCCAATGCCCGCCATATTTTAAGGCACATGTTATGAACTGCTATGGTTTGTATTCTGAGAAAATGAATTGTGAAGTCCAGTGACACGACTCACACTTTCACATACCCACATGAACTCGCCAGCCCTCACAACAGAGTGAACACGCAGGAACAGGTGGCCTGTCAGTCAAATCTACCTCATGGCTCCTGGCAGAAAAAGGGAAGAAATATTCACCAATGATTCTCAAATGTTGTTCTTTCTTCTGTTTCTCTTTGGGGTATATGCTTAATGTCCAAGTCTCCCCAAGAGAGTATTTTACTGGGATTCAAATCAACTTTACATAGAATTATACCTTCGGTTGTAGGATTAAAAAAAAAACAAAAAAAACCCAACACTATCCTATAACTACACTTTTCCTTTTTTCCACTCTCTAGATTTATGTCCGAAGTACAGATACTGATCGAACCATTATGAGCGCGCAAACCAATCTGGCCGGACTCTTTCCTCCTAAAGGAAACCAAATCTGGAACAAAGAGATCCTTTGGCAACCAATTCCAGTTCATACTGTGCCACGTTCAGATGACAAGGCAAGAAAGCGTGTGGTATTTTTAACCTTTCCTGCTCCCTGTGCAATGAAAACATGGGCTGGATCCAGACACATCAAAGAAGCGTTTCAGTTTAAAGTGTGGTCAATTTAAACAGGGAAAACAAGTAGAGAAAAACAGGACTCCATGTCGCCTCCTGGTGGCACAATATTATATCGCACATACAACATACAAATCACTTTTTCTTTACCATTCCAGCTGAATCCATGGTAACCTAAAAGAGAATATATACCGTATTTTTCATCCCACAGGACGCTCTGTCCCATAGGACGCACCTAGTTTTTTGGGGGGAAATAAAGGGAATTTTTTTCCCCTTTATTTCCCCCCCAAAAGCAGGTCGGGGAAACCGAACCAGGAACAGCGGGATGGCGGCACTGCGCCTCCTTGCTGTCCCCTTAGCTTGTGGGGCTGGCTGATGTCTGTCCGGCGCGCGGGGCGCTCTGCTTCAGGGCGCCTTTGCGCCGGGCGGCAGGCTGCTATCCGCAGCGTGGGGAGCCCTGCGGATGTGTTCCCGAAGCGGCGGGCGCTCTGCTTTCAGGGCTGCCTAGGCTGCGGATGTGTTCCTGAAGCCTGGAGAGCAAGAGGGGTCGGTGCGCACTGACCCCTCTCGCTCTCCAAGCTTCAGTGAAAGCCTGCATTTGCCCCATAGGACGCACCCAGATTTCCCCTTCATTTTTGGAGGGGAAAAAGTGCGTCCTATAGGGCGAAAAATACGGTATATGCACGAACGCGCACACACATTAACAGAGAGAACACAGACCTATTCAAGGTGTAGACAGGTATATATTAAGAGAGTTTGATATATATATATTAAGAGAGAGAAATAGAAGGCTTAGACCTGTAATGCTGGGTTGGAGGTGTAATGCGACAGAAATCAGACTCCAGCCTCAAGAGTCTCAACAGCATCAAGCTTTAAGCATTTTCCCGCCTGCCAAAGTATTGAATGTGTGCAAACAACCTCAGACTATTAATCATAGTCCAAATTTAGGATGGACACATGGATTATGCACAGGCAGGAGACACCATCAGGAGGCCTTTGTAGTTAGTTAATACATTTTATTTATTTGTTCTTATTTTAGTTGTTGTATTTTCCTGTCAAAGCCAAATGTCCGAAATATGACCAACTTCTAAGGGAAACGTTTGAATCCAAAACAGTCAGGGGAGAACTGAAAAAGCACATGGTAAGAAAGGGAGAGGTGGTAACTTTAAAGCTGCAGTCCCTGCAAGGCAGTCCCACTGATGTCAATGGGTCTTACTTTTGAGTAGACATCCCGAGGAATGTGCAGCAAATGTCTGATTTGACAGCCAAACCGTTGTAGCGCCAGACTATAAACCTGTTTCCTCATGACAAATTTGTCGCCGCTGTTTTCTTCCAGGTCATTTTTTAAAAAAATTAGTTGTGCAAGCGCTCCTCTAGGCTACTTAAAACTAGAGATGTATCAACTGACCAATAGGGAAACTCTTTCTCTATCTGAAAATGCAACCCATGTACTTGCGTATGTAGCTTGGAAGTGTTTTATTTCTCTTGTTCTCACTTGCTTGCAAAATAAACAGAGAATAAATTTTCCCAAAAGGGAAAGATGTCTAGACAGATTGTCATGTTCAGGGGTCAGCAAACTTTTTCAGCAGGGGGATAGTCCACTGTCCCTCAGACCTTGTGGGGAGCCAGACTATATTGGGGGGGGGGATGAAGGAATTCCTATGCCCCACAAATAACCCAGAGATGCATTTTAAATAAAAGGACACATTCTACTCATGTAAAAACATGCTGATTCCCGGAGCGTCTGTGGGCTGGATTTAGAAGGCGATGGGGCCGGATCCAGCCCCCAGGCCTTCGCTTGCCTACCCATGGTCTTGTTGTTTTGGCATGGAAGACAAGAGCACTTCCAGATTTGCAGGGTCCAATGTCAGTGTGCTTAACCCCTTCCCTTCTGAATACCAGAAGGGAATGAAGGGTCCCTTCCACTTTCTTTGAGTGGCAGGTCGGAATGACGGGAAAGGGCCCCCAATTTGCTCCCTTCCCATCATCTGGGAAGTGGAGAAACTGATCCTTTTATTCTTGAAAAGCCTGTACAGTATTAAAGGACAGGGCTAAACTTTGCCAAATCATAACACACCAACAGGAACAGGCGCTATTGATCCCTCCGTACCCATTCGCACTTAGTGATTTATTGATCCTTCTGCTCTTTCTCTTTCAGAAATTTCTAGGTAAAATGGCAGCTAACATGGGATACGACTTGCCGACGGTTCTGGATTATAAAAGTCTCAAACTCTGGAAGGCATACGATGCTTTAGTTGTTCAGGTATTTCTAAGAAAACTTTATCACTCATCCGGCTCCAATAACAACAACAAAATAATAGGTTAGAACAAGATCTGGCAACCAAAGGCGAATGAGAGCACTTCATGTGGAACAATGATTAGCCAATGGCGGAGCTTCATGCTCCGGCACTGGGGGGCGGAGAGCAGGTGGGGGCGGGGCTGGCATGCGCCCGAGGGGCGTGCGCTCCCCCCCACCCCTCTTCCTCCACCAGTGTGATTAGCGGCCCTGTTTTCAATACTGCTTGTGTCACCATAGCAACAGAAACTGCAGAGTGGTCCAAGCTACTGTTTAGACCCAGGGGTGCCAACTTGAATAAAATATGGGGGGGCAGGTAAGCCCTACCCCTGTAATCAATCACATGATGTGGCATACACACGCCATTTGGGGGCAATGCCTATCAACTTTGGGCCTGCCCCCCTCAAATATTTTATTGGGGGACCCGAAGGGACTGTGGCCTCTAGGAGTTGGCTCCTATGTCACCAGGGAAGGGGAAAGGGAAGAAGTAAATGTCCCACAATGAGCTCCGGCTACTTAGTTTCTGTGGCACAGGCAACACATCACCTGTACTGGGCCACCTCTTTAGTTATGGAAAGGCCCATTCTCCCAAAAAGGAGAATCTATCAGGCTAAGCTCATCCATCTTGGCTGACCACTCTAGCAGTCATTTTATTTCAACACCAGAGTCACAGGGTTGGGGAGGCGACTCCAAAAACCTATTTAGTCTAACTCTAACCTTAGAACCACAGAAATTTATTCAGACCAAGGACTCAGCTACACTCAGTCAACTATATCATTATAACTGTGTTATAAATATGTGACACCTTTTTTTTAAACTGTGTGTAGATCCAGCCCCAGCCTCCTCTCATTATAACATGTTTTTATCGGCTCTGGTTTTTGTTGGAGGTTGTGAGCCACTTTATGTAAACCAAAAGGTGGCATGTAATGGGTTTTCCTAAATATAGATATGAATCAAGAGAAGAGGTAACTGTGAGGGGGGGGGGGGAGGGCATGGATCACAGGAGGGGGAAAAACCTTCTTTTTTTCCTAACTGTAGAAAATCCATAACCTGCCTCGCCCAGACTGGGCTGATGATCAAGCCATGGAGAAATTGGGAAAGATTTTGGCCTTTTCTTTACATGCCATGTTTGGGGTACACAAAAGAGAAGAAAAATCACAACTACAAGGAGGTAAGGAGGGAAAATTCAATATGACATGCATGTATCCTTCTTTATCTTAAGTGGGGGCAGCTAATTTTTTAATTTTTTTGCCTCAGGGGCTGCACTGAGGGTTGGACACACATACCTCAAGGGGCACATGACTCATGTGTGCAAAAGCACATGTATGTGTGTATGCCTACCTCTGCACCCGTCCAGCATGGGCCTAGGCTGCTCGCGTCACCATCCAGAGAGTGATGAGCAAATGCCTTTGTGGTTGCCAGCCTCTGCCAGGGAAACAGCCAGACTCTACAACATGTATTGATCACGTTATTATTGGTGACAGTGGTTGTGTTTGGAGGGCATTGCTAGGATTCCATATCACCTTGAAAACAACAACAACAACAACAACAACAACAACAACAACAACAACAACAACAACAAAGTTAGATGTTCTCAGTCCCAGCTTTTTGGGGAGCAGGGAGGAGTCACCACAGTGATAAAGGGGAGTGAAAGGCTGGGAATGGCTTACTGGTTTCACCATCATTTGTATTCTTTTTCATCACCATTAAGGTCTCCTTCTGGAAGAGATTTTGTATCAGATGACACGAATTCCTAAAGGAAGAAAAATGTTAATGTATTCAGCTGTACGTATGAACAGTTTTTAAATTGACCAAACCTTCTGTAGCTCACATTTTTCCTGCTCCTTTCTAGCTCCCCTTTCTGTTTGGCAACACTATTTGTCTACTCAATTCACATTACGCTCGTCACATATTTTAAAAGTTGGGTTGAAAGCTAACGCTTTTAAATTTGAAGGGAAAGCAGCTGTGCCCCTGATCTGTGGCCCTGCCCTCCTGATTCGGATTGGGCCCCACACAGTACATTGTACTTGGGAATATATGGGGAGGCTGGAGGCTAGAAAACCTGCAAAGCCCTCCAACCCAGGTCAGGTGTGGTGTGCTCTTTCTGCAAAACAGAAGTGGAAATCTCACATATATACAAGATTAATGCAACATCTCACTGATACTGAAGGCAACCTCAAGGCCATCCCCAGGTCTCAGGAGTATAACTTAAAAGACAACAATAATGCAAAAAATAAATAAATCTCAGCTAGATTCTGGAGTCATGTTCTAGGGCAGAAAGGGGAGATCCCAAGTGTCTTGTAACATGTTGTCAGTTTCAGTGCTGGCATGTATTTGCTAAAGGGCTTTCACTTTCTTATTGGCGCTGGATATAGACATGTGCCTCCTCCCCTCAGGGAGCAGAGTTGCGTATTGACTCCAAAATGCTTAATAACCCTGCTCAGTACTTTCTTGTAAACGTTAAACAAAATGGAAGGTAAATCAAAGCCCGCAGAACCCCACAGCACCCAAGCCACCTTCCCAAAGCACCACCTTCTGGGAACAACCATCCAAGTTGGAGCAGAACAACTGCAAAACAACTTCCCCTACTCCCAACTCAGATAGTCTCTCAGAAGAATTCCATAGCTGGTGGCAATAAAGACCCCTGAGAGGTCAAGGAGACCCAACAGGGACATACTCGACCTTTCCATTGTTCATACATAGGACCTGCCTGTGCAATCCTTTTTAGGGCAGATAGACTGCATGACTGGAGTACACACATTTTATGTACAATATGTGTATACAGTCCTGGATTCATATGCAGAAGAGTGAGTGGCATAAACTTTATTTCAGATGGATGTATGCAGAATGAAGCACAAATGTGAAGTAACTACATGTTTAAACAATACTGAAGAAATGTCTGAAACAAGGTCCTACATCCCCGGGGCTGCACATTTTATTCTCTTTAAATTCTTGCTTGGGTAATCTTGCGAAAGGGGTCCTTTTGCAATTAAATCCATCGCATGCCATAGACCACAGTGGAGGACTTTGTCTGATACCACATCCTTGGAACTTAAGGCCGGCCCAAGACATTTTGGCACTTGAGGTGGACACAAAATGTAGTGAAGATCTGCCTCAGGAAGAAAGGGGAAATAAAGATTGGCATCATTACCTGCTGCCCCTGTGCAAGTTGCCACCTGAGGCAGTCATCTCACCTTGCCTCATGGGTGGGCCGGCCCGGCTTAGAGCTAACAGTGTCTAAGTACTCTATACACAAACGCACTTCTGTCATGGGAGTAGTAAGGAATTCTTTATTTTCTTTTTATAGCATGATGTCACACTAGCAGCTCTCCAGGTAGCATTGGGTGTTTTCAAAGAACATCTACCTCCCTTCGCCGCTTGCCATTTTTTTGAGCTATATAAAGAAGACAATGCGTAAGTACTGATGCATAGATAAAATAATCAGCAGTGGTATATTGGGTAAACAAGATTCACTCACCTTCTCAAACCTGCACAGAACACAGTATTTCTTCTCACAATTCGTGCACTGCTAAAATGAGTCAAAAAAAAGTTGCGTTCCCAGACTCTCCAAGTGTTCCTATTTTCCAAGGACACCCCCAATTTAGAGAAGCTGTCCCAGTTTCTGATTTAATCCCAGAACTTCTCACTTTTTCTTAGAAAGTCCCTATTTTCATTGGAGAAATGTTGGAGGGTATGGAATTATCCCAGCCCTCAGCTGTCTGAAGGCAATCCTGTATAGGGAAGGTTGTTTTTAATGTTTAACATATTATCATGTTTTTATATACCGTATTTTTCGCTCTATAGGACGCACCTGGCCATTGGACGCACCTTGTTTTAGAGGGGGAGAACAAGATAAAAAAAATCTCCCCCTCTCTGCTCAGCGCCCTTTCAGCGAAGCGGCAGGAGAAACGGAGCCCCTTCCATTTCTCCTCCTGCTTGGCTGAAGGAACGCTGCGCAGCTCTCCCTCTCTGCTGAAGCCGGGAGAGTCTTGCTCTCCCGGCTTCAGCAAAAGGAACCTGAAGCCTGTGGAGCGCAGCGGGAATTTGCGCTGCGCTCCGAAGGCTTCAGGCAGCTATCCTGGAGAGCGAGAGGGGTCAGTGCGCACCGACCCCTCTTGCTCTCCAGGCTTCAGCGAAAGCAACGCGAAGCCTCCGGAGCGCGGAGGGAGCACTCCTTCTGTGCTTCAGAGGCTTTGCATTGCTATCGCTGAAGCCAAGGAGCCTGTATTTGCTCCATAATACGCACACACATTTCCCCTTAATTTTTGGAGGGGGAAAAGTGTGTCCTATAGAGGAAAGAATATGATACGTTGGAAGCTGCCCAGAGTGGCTGGGGCAACCCAGTAAGATGTGTGGGGTATGAATTATCATTATGGAATGGGACGTCCCTATTTTCATTGGAGAAATGTTGGAGAGTATGCATTCCTCTGTGTTTGAGCTTGACACCCAGCTGTCCAAAATGCTATTGGAAGTGCATTTCATAGATGAATGGCTGAGGTGTACCTGCCTTTGAATGACAGAAAGGGATTGAAAGGGTTGAGCCACACTTTGTGCCAGCGTTCTTCAATCTAGAGTCCCCAGATGTTGTTGGACGACAGCTGCAACATCGACGGTCTTAAGACATAAGGCTGCTGCTGAAGCAACAGCTGCATTTTGCATGTAGGTCCTTCGGTGTTTTGCCACCTCTGCACAAATCCCATTGTGGTGCATGCAAAGGTGTGGTTGAGAGGGCAGGTGGGGACACGCTTGAATTGCAGGATAGATGCACTGAAGGAAAGAAATGGAGTGGGCATTGCCAGACAGCAGCAGTGCACAGCAGGGATAGTGGGCGGCGGGGGCAGGGGTGGAGGCCAGGCACCCACAGCAAAAGCTCTGTGGGTACCCGGCCCCCCCGGGTTAGCACCAATGTCCCTGGGCAATATATGGCTGCATCTTATGAGAATGACCACATAGGAATCCAATCAGGGGGTGACCTGACTTTCTTCTTTTCAGTGAGTACACCGTCGAGATGTACTATCGGACCAGTACTGATGCTCCACCCCAACAGCTCGTTTTGCCAGGCTGTGAAGCGGTTTGTCCCTTTGGTCGGTTTAAACACCTGCTTTATGGTGTCATACCAGAGAACTGGGAAGGAGAATGTAACCATAGGTGGCATCGTGGCAGAGAGGTAAGATAGGGTTGAAACAAACACGTGTAAAACGGATGTGTCATCATTCAAGGTCCCAGCTTGACTTTCCTCTCAAAATCATAATACAGTGGTACCTCGCGTTAAGTACTTAATTCGTTCCAGAGGTCTGTTCTTAACCTGAAACTGTTCTTAACCTGAAGCACCACTTTAGCTAATGGGGCCTCCTGCTGCCTCTGCACCGTTGAAGCACGATTTCTGTTCTCATCCTGAAGCAAAGTTCTTAACCTAAGGTACTATTTCTGGGTTATCGGACTCTGTAACCTGAAGCGTATGTAACCCGAGGTACCACTGTAATTAGTGGGGCTGGCCTGTTTGAGGTTTGAAGCTTTAGGAATGCAGCTCCCACCCCCCACCTTCATCCTGCCCCAACCTCGAGACATCAAGTTGCCTCTGTAAGGCTGGGACTCTCTCTCTCTCCAATTGTGTTACTTTACATTCAGCAGCAACGGCTTTCTCCCTAGCTTCCTCCGCAGTCTGCCGTGTCAAAATAGATTTCTGTATCAATTTCTGAATTGTTTCTGTGTTGATATTCACCTTTTGTCCCAGATTATTTATACTTTCTGTATTTAAGTCAATTTTAATAGTTGCAGCATCCACTTTCACATTTATCACGTCTGTTTTCTTGTTAAGCTGTTCCAGTGAATCCTTTATCTTACTTAATGCATCCGCTAAGGCCTCTTCTGTCGACATACCTCTTGATTTTGAATATACTGTTACAAACGCAATAGGAGAAGAAGCAGGGGGGGAAGGCGGACTTCCTGTATTGAACCTCCCCGTTACGATACCAAATTAAACTTTTAGAAATCCAATTCTCCCGCTTCAGCTCTACTCACGGGTAATTACTTTAAAATCAAATTGTCCACAGGAAAAAGTCAGCGCTCTCCGGCAACAGCAATGCGGCTTCGCTCCGTGGAAGAAGCAGACGATTTGAAGCACCGCGCTACTCACCCCATGTCACTCCGGACCCCCAAAACTGGGTTTCCACGCGAGTAGGGGAGGCACAAAAGGTGCCCACCAAATCCCACGCTCACAGGCTTCTCCCGCCTGTGATTTTTTGCGGGTCTCCACCTTCGCCGTGACGGTCAGACCCAAATTCCCACAGGGAAAATTCCTCCCAATCAGAGGAATTCCGCCATTACCAGAGGCACCAACCCGGAAGTCTGCATTTTTCCCGGGTTATGGACTGCCGAAACCCAGAAGTACCAGAACGGGTTACTTCTGGGTTTCAGCGGTCGCGCATGCGCAGAAGCGCTAAATCGCACTTTGTGCATGCACAGAAGCGCCGAATTGCAACCCACGTGTGCACAGATGCGCAGGTGCGGGTTGCGAACGCTGCAGGTTGCGAACACGCATTCCACACGGATCATGTTCGCAACCTGAGCGTCCACTGTATAGGTAAAAAAATGCTTTACTAAATTTCAACCTTTTTAACATACACAGTCAAAACACACTTTCATATTTTCTCTTATTTTTGTTGACTTCCCACCCCATTTTCCAGGCAATACCGCTTAAGGGTTGACAACGTACTGGTAGTACAGGACACAGGATTCTGGCAAGAAATAAGGTGGGTGGGTGTGTATTTTTGTAAATTAAAACTGGTGTACGGACTCTGTCAAGTTGGATACCTACTGTTCTCCGGATGTGGAATTTCTGACAATTAAATGCAGACCTTTCTATCTTCCCTGGGAATTTACAACAGTGGTGTTAACAGCGGTGTACATAGCAGGGCCATGAGCAGTATGCATGAAAACATCAATGCTAAATTGAGCAGATACCCGGAGGCTGTGCAGATTATTGCGAGGAACTTCAATCACACAGATGTGAGGGCAGTACTCCCAAAATTCCATCAGCACATTGAGTGTGCAACAAGAGGAGAAAATACTCTTGACAAGGTGTACACAAACATTAGACGGGCATATGAGGTCAAGACCTTGGCGCACCTCAGTGGTTCAGATCATGTGTCCCTGCTTCTGACACCAGTATACACACCCCTCATACACACCCCTCAGGAAACAAGGCCAGATACAAACACGGATGGTTACGGTGTGGCCTGAGGGAGCCTCTCAGCAACTGCAGGACTGTTTCCAGGAGACCGACTGGAATATCTTCGACCATGAAGATCTAGAAACTTATACATCAACGGTCCTGGATTATATTAGATTCTGCACAGCAAATGTCACCAGGGAAAAGTATGTTAAGTTGTATCCGAATAGGAAGCCCTGGATGACAGGAGAGGTTAGGAGATTATTGAAGGCCAGAAATTCTGCTTTTAGAACTGGGGACCGGGTATTGTATGGCATAGAAAGAGCAAACTTGAAGAGGGCTATCAGGAAAGCAAAAGCGGAGTACAGAGGAAAAATTGAGGACATTCTGAGAAATCGTGATACTAGACAAATGTGGCAGGGAGTCCAACATCTGACTGGTTATAAATCAAGGAATTCATCAGTGGTAGAGACTACTGCTTCCTTGGTGGGAGAGTTGAATACCTTCTTTGCCCGATTTGAGGTGACACCAACAGTGACTCCAACAGGGATGCCAGAGCTATTGGCGTCACTACCTACAGGAAATGCTGCCAGGGTGGAAGAGGGAGAAGTGAGGCAAATATTAAAGGAGGTAAACACGAGGAAGGCTATGGGCCTGGATGGGGTGGCTGGCAGGGTGCTAAGAGATTGTTCGGACCAACTGGCAGGAATCTTTACGAAGATTTTTAACCAGTCTCTGGCCCAAGCCACTGTTCCACCCTGTCTGAAATCTGCTACCATTATACCCCTGCCAAAAACATCAAAGATAGACAGTCTGAATGATTTTCGCCCTGTGGCACTGACACCCATTATAATGAAATGTTTCGAAAAACTGGTGAGGAAGCGCATCTTATCTTGTCTGCCAGTGGGACTTGACCCTTACCAGTTTGCGTACAAGCCAAAGAGATCCACAGAGGATGCTGTGGCAATGGCTTTATATGCTGTCCTGACTCATTTGGAGAAGCAAGGGAACTACGCGAGACTGTTCTTTGTAGACTTTAGTTCTGCATTTAATACTATTCTTCCGCATAGATTGGTGCCCAAATTATTAGACCTGGGACTTCCACCATGTTTGTGCAGGTGGATATTAGACTTTCTATCAAACCGTTCCCAAAGGGTCAGCTTGGGTTCCCACGTCTCTGCGGATCTCACCACGAATACGGGGACGCCGCAGGGGTGCGCGTTGAGCCCGCTTTTATACATGCTCTATACAGCTGACTGTGCCCCCCAATACCCCAGTAATAAGATCATTAAGTTCGCAGATGATACAACGGTGGTTGGTTTAATTACGGCTGGAGAGGGGGAGGCGGCCTATAGGAAGGAAGTTGAGCAGTTGGGGGAGTGGTGCAGGAAAAACAACTTACTGCTTAACTTAAAGAAAACAACAGAGATCATTGTGGACTTTAGGAAATGTAAATTGAATATTCAGCCACTTATTATTGAGGGGAAGTGCGTGGAACAGGTCTCAGTGTTTCAATTTCTGGGAATGGAGTTGAGAGACGACCTAACCTGGGGAGAGAACAGCAAAGACCTGGTGAAGAGAGCACAGCAGAGGTTATATTTTCTGAGAATCCTCCGGAAAAACAATCTCTCAAACACCTGTTGATGGCATTCTACCATTGCACTGTGGAGAGCGTACTAACTTATGGTCTGTGCGTGTGGTTTGGGAGCTGCACGGCCAGGGAAAAAACAATGCTATCCAGGGTTGTAAAGAGAGAATTATTGGGTGCACTCTTCCCACCTTAGATCAAATCTATGCTGCCAGGTGCCATAAGAAAGCGGCAGAGATAGCACAGGATAGTACGCACCCCGGAAATGATCTCTTTCAGCTTCTGCCTTCTGGAAGAAGGTATTGGGTTATAAAGGCCAGGACTCGCCGCCTGAAAAACAGTTTCTACGCTAATGCAATTCTGGTTCTAAACGCAGCATAAGGGGTCTCTGTAGTATAGTGTATTTTAAAATGGGGTTTAGAGTTTTTTAGGGGGTTTTGAATGTTTTATGTAGTTTTATGTAGTTTTGTGGTAGTTTTATGTAGTTTTTATGTAGTTTTATGTAGTTTTTATGTAGTTTTATGTAGTTTTTCAATTTCAATGCTGTTGTCTCTCATCTTCTACCAGGATGAAAAGGAAAGCCAAAGAAAGGGAAAATCAGCAAACCGACCTCCTCAGGAAGGAAACTGGACGGCAAAGTTATAAATCACTGGCAACACTACATGATTGTTGATGCTTTTGTGTGGTGCTCATAATCAAGATTTTCTTCTTCTCGTTGAGATTTCCAATCAAATAAAATCAGGCACATAGGTGCACTAGATTAGCTTGAACAAACACCATCACTTGCAAGTTAATGTGTGTCTATAGATTTAATCTAATTACTTGAGGGTGGGGAAAGCAGGGGTCTATTTTGCAACCTTACTAAGGGTTAGGAATATATGGATATTCCTAATTCCAAACTGCTGCAGAGCTTAACAACCTTTGTCAGAACCCCATTCATCCAAAATGGTTGACACATTTAATATATTACCCTGTATCGGTCCCTACAGCCGCAGCAGGCGCCGTAAGTCTGCAATGGTTTGACTTCACCCCTGAAGGCACACTCTTCCATTGTCTTCCAAGGCTGATAACTGCCAACAATAACTTCAGTTGGCACTCTTATTTATCCAGCTGTTAGATTAGTCAGACAGTTTGAATTCTCACAGCCCATCTAGACCCAGCGAGAGTCACTGTGCAGTAAAAACACTGACAACTAACTGAGAGTGGAGAAAGAGAGAAAACTCGCCAGAAACAATAAAGGAAAAACAGAAAATGGAGGGATATGCTGTAATCATCACACTAGATGTCCTATCAGAACAATCTTTGCATGATCTCAGGTTATCACTGCAGGTTTGTTCTGTTTCTACAGCTTCTATTGCATGGGTAGGCAAACTAAGGCCCAAGGGCCGGATCCAGCCCAATCACCTTCTAAATCCAACCTGTGGACAGTCCGGGAATGAGCGTGTTTTTACATGAGTAGAATGTGTGCTTTTATTTAAAATGCATCTCTGGGTCATTTGTAGGGCATAGGAATTTGTTCATTTCCCCCCCCCCCCTCAAAATATAGTCTGGCCCCACACAAGTCTGAGGGACAGTGGACTATCCCCCTGATGAAATTTTTTCCTGTCCCCTGTTCTATTGAATGGAAGCTCTTGCACAGTTCCCACAATTTCAATGGGACTTAGACAGGACTTTTGAAGTCCCTGCCCCCGTGCAATCTATATAGGTTTTCTAGCTCCCTCCTCCCTGTGCCAGATATGTTGAAAAAGAAATATAGGAATGGTTTGTCCTGCAGGCCATTCATTTGCCTTTGAAGCTTCCTACCCAAGTGAAACTGACCTGTGTTTTGTGCGCCAGTAGTGATTTAGTCATGCTGGCCACATGACCCGGAAAAGCGAGATGAGCACTGGTACCCCATAGTCACCTTTGACTGGACTTAACCATCCAGGGATCCTTTGCCTTAACTACATAAACCAAAGGTGTTTCCTTCCTCTAGAGTTCTCAAACAGTAGGTGTCAGGGAACTGCCATCGGAGGGACAGGTGGTGGAGGGGCTCAGGGAGGAAGGAAGAGACTCAACAGCTGAAGCAGGAACCAGCAGGGGGAGGAGTGGATCTCTGAGGGAATGCGAGCAGGAGGGAGGGCTCAGAGACGCTTCCAGCGAGAACAGTGGGGAGGTATCTGAAGCTCCCATAGGGAGACCCACACCTCGCCGGAAACTGTCACGCCGTGAGTCCAGAAGGCGGGTTTCCGTTAAGGAGCTCTTATGTTGGAGACGATTCCGAAAACAACCACTGTCGGAATCTACAAGTGACTAGGGCAGACATGTTTGTGGAGCTCTGTCACACACCGAGGTTTGTGAAGTGGCACAAACTCTGAGGGAGCACGATTTTACGCACAAGCAGCTAATCATCCCATCACAGCATTCCGACAGTCTTTGTAAGCTGTTTGTGCAGGAGCAGGCATCATGAGCGACCCAGCCGGAACCGAAGGAGCAGGGGTTGGAGCTGGTCCAAGCTTGGAAGAAAGGTACCGAGCGTTGGAAATCCAACTTGCGCTGCAGACGGCGAGGCTTGAGGAGAGAAGGGCTCAGGATGCAGATAAGAAGGGGAGAGCCACCCAGTTCCCCAGAAAGGTACCAGGATTGGTGCAGAAGTTTGGGGGGGACCCCAAGGACTACCATGCCTTTAGGACAGAGATGCAATATGCCCTTAATGTGCAGTTTGATGAATTCCCTGATGAGGAATCGCGAGTTGCTTTCGTGATTGGGCATCTTGAGAGGGGGGCAAGGGACTGGGTTCGACCCCTGATGGCAACGCACAATGACGTCCTAAAGGACACCATGAAGTTCTTTCGTGCAATGGATATCATGTTCTCCAGCGATATTGAGGAGGGAGTGGTGCGCAGACAGCTAATGGCTTGCAAGCAGGGAAGCAGATCTGTCCGTGAGTACTGGACTGAGTTTACCATGCTGGTTCACCGATTGGGGTGGGATTTATCGGCGGCACCCATTCAGATGCTATTTGAAGAAGGTCTTTCTTCGGCTGTTAAAGACGAATTGTCCCGGAGCCCCAGGGCGGTGTCTATGGATCAGCTGACCAAATCTGCGCTGACCATAGGAGCGCGCCAGGAGGCAAGAGCCTTGGAGAGGCGGGAAGGTAAAGGGGAACGTTGGAAGGAGTTCCGCATTCCAGACATTCCTGAGCCAGCTTTCCCGCCGGCAGAGCCGATGGAAATCGGAACAGCGCGCGCGCGCGCAGTTTCAAAGCCCAGCGAAGGGGGTAGGAAGGAGGGAAAAGGCGCCCGGAAATGCTATCTCTGCCAACAGCCAGGTCACTTTGCCAGAGTCTGCCCCCAGAGGAAGGAATGGCAAGGAATGGTGGGAGCTGTTGAGGGAGGAGTGGAAGAGATATCGGAGCAAGTAAAAGCCAACGCCTGGCTGCCACCGTCAGGGCACAGCAGCCAGGCCAAAGAGCAGTGAAAGTGCCCACGCCAGAACCCCCCAAACCTGCCCTAGTGATAGAGGTGTCACTAGAGTTGCAAAACGGATACCCTCTGAAGATTAAGGCGCTGTTGGACTCAGGCAGCTCCTGCAATTTCATGAGCAAGGAGTTTGCAGCTGAACACCAGATACAGACGATCCCTTTAAGCAACCCCCTGCAGGTGACCACGATCGATGGCAGGGAGCTGTTGGGAGGGGAAGTCAGCTTGCAGACCGTCCCAATGACAATGAAGGTGGCAAGGCACACGGAACTGATAGCGTTTAATGTGGCTACCTTGGGAGGGGCTCCCATTATTTTGAGGATGAGCTGGCTGGCGTTACATGATCCACTGGTAGGCTGGCATCAGAGAGTGGTTTCCTTTGGTTCCGCACATTGCTTAGAACACTGCAGGGAGGGAAAGGGTTCAGCAGGGGCCCAAGCCACCCTAGCAGGGACGGAAGTAACGGAGAAAGTGAAGGTGCCACAACAATACGCAGATCTCAGCGACGTGTTCAGCGAAAGGGAAGCTGACCAACTACCCCCGCATAGACCCTTTGATTGTCAAATCAATTTACTCCCTGGGGCACAGCTCCCTGTAGGCAAGTTGTATGCCATGTCGGACAGAGAAATGCAGGAGTTACGAGAATTCATCGACAAGAACCTGAAGAGGGGTTTCATCAGAGAGTCAAGGGCAGTGGGGGGGAGTCCAGTGTTTTTTGTGGATAAAAAAAACACGAACAAGCCGAGGCTTGTGTGTGATTTCAGGGCCTTAAACGCAGTGTCAGAACCATTGGCCTTTCCCATGCCTAGAATAGATGACATTTTGAACAGGGTGCGGAAGGGAAAGATTTTTACCAAGCTGGACCTAAGGGGGGCGTACAATCTGATACGTATAAGGAAAGGGGATGAATGGAAAACCACCATGTTCACCCCTTTGGGGGCATTTGAATATCTCGTTATGCCATTTGGATTACAAGCAGGCTCAGCGTGCTTTCAATCGCTGATGAACCACGTACTAGGGCCTTTGCTTTACAAGAATTGTGTGGCCTTCCTGGATGACGTGTTGGTGTATTCTGAGAATGAGGAGCAGCATGTGAGAGACGTCAGAGAAGTGTTGCGCAGGCTGCTAGACAACCGGCTGTGGGTGAAACTGGAGAAGTGTCAGTTTCATACCAAGGAGGTGGAGTTCCTGGGGTACCGCCTGTCAGACAAGGGATTGGCTATGGATCCCGGCAAGGTCCAGGCAGTGCTGGAATGGAAAACTCCCAAAACAAAGAAGGATGTGCAGAGGTTCCTAGGGTTTGGGAACTTTTACCGTAAGTTCATCCGAAACTTTGCTCACTTGACGGCGCCCATAACGGACTGTCTCAGCAGTAAGAAGAAATTTGTTTGGACTGAGGAGGCGGCGCGAGCTTTTGAGGAGCTAAAAAGGGCCTTCGCCTCTGAAGAACAACTTCTGCATGTGGATTTACAAAAAAAGATGAGAGTCGAAACAGACGCATCAGACAGAGCCATTGGGGCGGTGCTTCTCCTGCAGCCAGGGGGGGAGGAGTCAGAATGGAGACCGTGTGCCTTTTTTTCGCGAAAACTGAACAAATCCGAGAGGAACTACACAGTGTACGATCGAGAACTTCTTGCTATCCATGAGGCTTTTCGGAGATGGAGGCACCTACTAATTGGCGCACAACATAAGGTGCAAGTGTGCACTGACCACAAGAACCTAGAGTATTGGAGAACGGCACGAGTGCTCAACCAACGGCAGTTGAGATGGGCACAGGAGTTCTCCAGATTTAACTTTGAGATTTGTTATGTGCCAGGCCCAGAGAACGTTAGGGCGGACGCTCTCTCACGTAAACCTGAATATTTGGAGGGGGAGGGAGCACCCGAAGAGAGACATGTCATTCCAGAGGACCGCTGGGTGTGTGGGGCGGCATTGGTGGGGCAAAGAGAACTGGTAGAGGGAACGGAGAACGATGAATACGCACAGGACAAACTCAGGGGACTCAGGAGGGAGGGAGATAAACCCGGAGGTTTTGAGGAGAGAAACGGGGCGTTGTACTACAAGGGAGCGTTATATATACCTGAAGGAGAGTTGAGGGGGAAGGTACTCAAGCAGCTGCACGATAGCCCCACAGCGGGGCATTTTGGGCAACACAGAACCATGTGGCTGGTGACCAGGGAATTTTGGTGGCCTAAGGTCAGGGAAGACGTGCGGGAGTATGTGAGGAGTTGTGAACAATGCCAGCGAGCCAAAGGGGAAAGGCGGGCGCCGGCAGGGTTATTAGAACCGCTACCCACACCAGAAAGACCATGGGAAGCAGTAGCTATAGATTTCATGACTGATCTGCCAAGGTCCAGAGGGAAAACAGCCATCATGGTTGTGGTAGACCTGTTAACCAAAATGGCACACTTTATAGCCTGCTCGCATGCGGTCACGGCAGAAGAAACCGCTAAATTGTTTGTAGAAAATGTGTTTAGGTTGCATGGCGCCCCCTTGAGGGTGGTTTCAGACCGGGGGAAACAATTTACTTCCAGGTTCTGGAGGAAGCTCATGAGCTTACTGCATGTAGAGGTAAATTTCTCGACGGCCCGGCATCCTGAAACCAATGGGCAGGCGGAAAGAGCCAATGGCATCCTCCAACAATATTTGAGGTGTTACGTCAATGACAGAGAGAATGATTGGGTGGAGAAGTTGGCATTGGCGGAATTTGCCTACAACAATGCGGAGAACGTGTCCACGGGGATGAGCCCCTTTTTGGCAAATTACGGGTGCCATCCCAGGGCTTTCCCAGGGGGGGGAGGGGAGAGATGGAGCGTTCCAGCTGCCGAACAGTTTGTAGAAGAAATGGAAGCTATCCATCGCCAGCTCCAACTTAACTTAGACAGGGCCAAGGAGGAATATAAGAGGCAGGCAGACAAACACAGGAGAGAAGGTGAAACCATTAGGGTGGGGGACCAAGTGTGGCTGTCAACCCAAGGGTTACCCTTCAAAGGGGGTTGTAAGAAGTTAAGACCCAAAAGACTGGGACCATTTGAAATCACACAACAGGTCAATCCAGTGGCTTTCAGACTCCGGTTACCGAACCACATGAAGCTGCACCCAGTTTTCCACAGGTCATTGCTGTCACTGTATAAAGGGGACAGAGAAGGGAGGGTCACTCGGGGACCAGCAATGGAGGAAAGGGAACAAAGCTACAATGTAGCGGAGATCCTCGATTCCAGGTGGAAGGGAGATCAAGTAGAGTATTTGGTAATGTGGGAAGGGGAACCGGAGTCGGAAAACACCTGGGTTAGGGCAGAGGATGTCAATGACGAAGTTTTAATAGAAACTTTTCATCAGAGGTTCCCACGTAAACCTCAGCCTGTAGCGAGGTTCCGGAGGGAATACTTTGCCACCACCGACGAAGAAGAGGAGTTGGAGGGGTTCACAGATTCCGAGGAGGAGGAGGAGTCAGCGAGCCAGGACGGCGATCGATGGAGGGAATTGTTCGAGACGTCTGAAGATGAAGAAGATTCTTTTCGGGGTTTTACCTCTTCACCTCCCAGAGGAGAGGAAATGGGAGGGGGTGAGGGGGGCCCTGGAGGGGAGGTGGATGTCAGGGAACTGCCATCGGAGGGACAGGTGGTGGAGGGGCTCAGGGAGGAAGGAAGAGACTCAACAGCTGAAGCAGGAACCAGCAGGGGGAGGAGTGGATCTCTGAGGGAATGCGAGCAGGAGGGAGGGCTCAGAGACGCTTCCAGCGAGAACAGTGGGGAGGTATCTGAAGCTCCCATAGGGAGACCCACACCTCGCCGGAAACTGTCACGCCGTGAGTCCAGAAGGCGGGTTTCCGTTAAGGAGCTCTTATGTTGGAGACGATTCCGAAAACAACCACTGTCGGAATCTACAAGTGACTAGGGCAGACATGTTTGTGGAGCTCTGTCACACACCGAGGTTTGTGAAGTGGCACAAACTCTGAGGGAGCACGATTTTACGCACAAGCAGCTAATCATCCCATCACAGTAGGCATGTACATATTGCAACGTGTACATTTAGTGGTGCAGCAATAAAACTGCTAGCACATTTGCAAAGTGAAGTATGTTTTCAAATTGGATGGGGGACCATGTCGTGTTGAAATTCCTGCATTGCACAGGGTTTGGACTAGATGACCCTCAGGGTCTCTTCCAATTCTATGTAGTGGGTAAATCAGTTAAAGGGCAGTAGCAGTTAACCATTTTCAAATATCCAGTTGGTCATCAAATCATATTGCGCTCTGTTAATACCTTCTTGACTTCTTCTTACGTCATAAGTATTCAAATGTTCGAGGATTTGCCACCGTTTTTCCATTTATGGAAACTGAAGGAAAAGTTGGTATACTTCTGGGCTCACATACCTCTGGATTATTCGAAACCCAGAAATGTATCCTATGAAAAAACAATTGGAATCCATATGGTTACCTGTGGGCTTTTCATAATTAACCAGGGTACTTAATGGAGGATAACAAAACCCATTTCGGCCATAATGAATGACCCCAAACAAAGCATGCAGAACAAATACTGTCTATATAGCAAATGGATGTTCCAAAACATCCAAAATGATGAAAAAGCAACTTAATCACTAGAGGTCACTCTGTTCCTTCAAATCTCAGAAATAATCAACCAAGAATATTTCCACACTACTTCACTCTAGAATTCCCCCCCCCCACCCACACACACACTTTTATGGGGAACTTACATGACACCATCAAATCTTTGTTCTCTGTCCCCTCCCCTCCCCCCCCCGTACTTCTATGTTCTCTTCTGAGTGCTCACAAAAGCTCACAGGACAGGGTGGGCTGGATCTCTGCAGGTGTAGACCAGACTGCCTTGGAAGGGGCATCGTTTTGGCATGTGCACCTTAATCCAAACAAGTCAGAGAGGCTCCAGTTCAAATCTGAGGTGGAGCAGGCAATGAGATCTCACCCTCCAACTCAAGGCCAAGTCGTTCTTGGCACCTGAGGCAGAAAATCCCAGAAAAAGGGAAGGGTCATCATAGCACAGCAGAAGAGCAGCTATGATGTCCTCAGAATCTTAGAGAAAGGCTGTGAATGTCACTTCTCAGGAACCCTGCATAGCCGCTTCCAGTTAGCATAGGCCAGGGGTCTGCAACCTTTAAGACAAAAAGAGCCACTTGGACCCGTTTCCGAAGAAAAAACAACAACTGGGAGCCGCAAAACCATTGCGACATTTAAAACAAATATATCTCCGGAGCCACGATCTGACAGCGGGCGGGAAGGTGACGTCGGGACGGTGCGTGACTAACACACGTACCGCCCCCATGCGATGTCACAGCCAGTACAGCGCCCGCCACAGTGAGGACTGTCGGGGCGCACAATGCGCCTCCTCCCCTCGCTAGTATCCGCCCCGGAGCCGCAGCAAAGATGTAAAAGAACCACATGCGGCTCCGGAGCTGCGGGTTGCAGACCCCTGGCATAGACAATACCCAGCTTGAGGAACCAACAGCCTGACTCACTATGAACCAGCTTTCTACGTAAGTGTGTTTCCTCTTCCCTGGTAGTAAAAAATACAGCAATACTAAATTAAATCGCTAACAGTTTGTTGCCCATTCGTAAAACTGCCTCCCTCTGCCTAATTAAAGGACAGACTCTGTAGCCCTTAGCCATCCACTGCCACGTAGAAACATTTAATTTTTTTTTTACTGCTATCTGACCTGCTGAGCTGAGGAATGTTGCTAAACTAACCCAGCTTTTTAGCACAATATTTTCTGCTGTTATTTGTCCCTTGTGCTACAAGTTTTTCATATTTTAGGACTGGCAATTTGGTTGTGGTTAGTGAAGATCAGAAGGCCCTTAATGACATCCTTTTTGGGTGGTACCTCAGGTTAGGAACTTAATTCGTTCTGGAGGTCTGTTCTTAACCTGAAACTGTTCTTAATCTGAGGTACCACTTAAGCTAATGGGGCCTCCCACTGCCGCTGCTACACAATTTCTGTTCTCATCCTGAAGCAAAGTTCTTAACCCAAGGTACTATTTATGGGTTAGCAGCATCTGTAACCTGAAGCGTCTGTAACCTGAGGTACCACTGTATTGCAATCTGTGGTGTGTGGTCAGTGCACTAGCGGGACTGGGCTGGCCCCTAAACGTTCCTGGTAAATTAGAGGATTAAATCCTGGCACCTCTTTCCCAAAGCCTAGGAAGCTTCTGCCCAATTTAGGGAGGGAGGCGTGATGCTCACTGCGATGTCGCAACGTCACAACATCACTCTCTCAAACTGGCATCTCTGGCTGTGTTTCCTGACGAAAAATATCACAGCTGATTGCAATGCAGTTATTTCCCGACACACACACATACAAAAAAAAAAAATCACTACTGATTGCAGTGCAAGGGTCTGTCTCTAAAGAGCCTCCAGAAACTTCTAGGAGGTCCTCAATCATGCCCCTCACAATGAACAAGCAGCACGCAGTCAAGGATTACTAAACGACCTTTTTGCAGACGTGCAGTGCCAAGAACCTGACCATGCTGTGGAACCTTGATGTCCATGATTATTTGCCCATGCGAATACTTCAAGTGAGACTGTGAGATTCTATGCATAGCTATCTATGCAGAATATCTTATCGATACGCTTGGTCTATGGTTGCTCCCATCACTTTCATATCTGTACCTCAGTCCTGGATGACTTATTACGCGCACTAGCAACCAGGCACAGCCAATATGGCAGAGCACTGGTGTATTGCTGCCTGCCTAGCCATTAGCAGAGACTAGAGTGTCCTTCCTTTTGGAGAAGAATCATAGGGCACAGCCTCCGGGCATCTGTTGGGTGGCGAATGTGGTCCTCCAGCCCTACAGAATTTGACCCCTCCTCCTCTGCCTGATGTTCTTCCTGGAGGTCTGAGACTGCAACCTCCCCATTATCTTTGGTTCCCTGCCCATAAGCAGAGACCTAAGTGTCCTTCCTTTTGGAGAAAAACCATGGGGCACAGCCTCCAGGCAAGTGTGGTCCTCCAGGCCTACAGAATTTGGCATTTCCTTTTCAGTCCTTGACTATATTACAAAAAGACATAAATCAGTAGCCATCAAGTTAAACTCCAAGATCTAATAATAATAATAATAAAAATTATTTATATCCCGCCCTCCCCAGCCAAAGCCGGGCTCAGGGCGGCTAACAACAATCAAATAATCAAACAATCAAATAATACAACATTCTAAAAACATTTCATTATAAAAATTAATTAAAATCAAATTGATGGCAACCGTTAAGCAAAATTCTGTGCAGGTTGCCTGAGGAGGGAGTCAGGCTGCGCCCTGACCAAAGGCCTGGTGGAACAACTCTGTCTTGCAGGCCCTGCGGAAAGATGTCAAGTCCCGCAGGGCCCTAGTCTCTTGTGACAGAGCGTTCCACCAGATTGGAGCCGCAGCTGAGAAAGCCCTGGCTCTAGTTGATGCCAGCCTAACCTCTCTGTGGCCTGGGACCTTCAGGATGTTTTTATTTGCAGACCGTAAGTTCCTCTGTGGGGCATACCAGGAGAGGCGGTCCCATAGGTACGAGGGTCCTAGGCCGTATAGGGTTTTAAAGGTTAAAACCAACACCTTAAGCCTGATCCTGTACTCCACTGGGAGCCAGTGCAGCTGGTATAGTACCGGATGAATGTGATCTCACAGCAAAGACCCCATAAGGAGTCTCGCCGCGGCATTCTGCACCCGCTCGAGTTTCTGGGTCAGTCTCAAGGGCTGAGTTACAATAATCCAGTCTGGAGTTGACCGTTGCGTGGATCACAGTGGCTAGGTCAGGGAGAGAGAGATAAGGGGCCAACTGCTTAGCTTGGCAGAGATGAAAAAATGCCGCCTTTGTTATAGCTGTAATCTGCGCCTCCATAGAGAGGGAGGTATCGAAGATTACACCCAAACTCTTAACGGACGGTGTGGCACTAATTGCACCCTCGCAAGAGATGGGAGTTGCCCCCTCAATCCCATATCGTCCCGTCCCAGCCAGAGGACCTCTGTCTTCGAAGGATTTAACTTCAACCGGCTCCCACGTAACCATCCAGCCACAGCTTCCAGACATCTGGTCAGTGTGTCTGGAACCGAGTCAGGATGGCCATCCATCAACAGACAGAGTTGGGTGTCATCGGCATACTGATGGCAACCCAGCCCAAAACTCCGGACAAGCTGGGAGAGGGGGCGCATAAAGATGTTAAAAAGCATTGGGGAGAGTATCACACCCTGAGGCACTCCACACACCAAGGAGTGGCGCAATGACAATTCCCCTGCCCCCAAGCGCCACCCTCTGTCCCCGACCAGAGAGGAACGAGCGCAGCCATTGAAGGACTGTGCCCTGGATCCCCACGTCGGCAAGGTGGTGGTCCAGGAGTTCGTGATCGACCATGTCGAAGGGTGCTGACAGGTCTAGAAGAATCAGCAGCCCCGACCTGCCTCGATCCAGCTGCCTGCGGAGATCATCTGTTAGGGCGACCAGAGCCGTCTCGGTCCCATGACCAGTGTGGAAGCTGGACTGGAATGGATCCAGAGCCAATTTAGAGAGAGTCTCCACCCCTTGGTTTGCTCTTTATAAAACACAACTTTCCCCCTTCCCACCTTCACTAACTAGGCAATTCATAATTACTGCCAGGAGCAACGAGGTCAGTGATGCATCTGCTACACAATTTCAATAGCTGTGGCTTCGTCTTCTTCATCCTGTTCTTGGGTCTCCTTCTCCCGAGTATCACAGGAAGGGAACTGAAGTTTGTTGTAGTGGTAAGCATGAGGTCTTCTTTTCATTGCTAACAATGACCTTGACATTGCAGATTTGTGCAATTCCTCTTTCTATAGCCGGATTCCATGAATAATAATGTGCATTTTTATAATGTACAGCTGAGGTGCAATAGTCTTATTTCAAAGATGATTTCAGATATTTTTATTTTCTCATCCCCTCCCTTTGGGGGGGGCAGGCAGGGAGGAAGGCCATTTTGCACAATTCTTTCTTCCTACACAATGCCTGGGAATGATGTTCAGTACAGCACATTGCAGAGCATGCAAAATGGTGGCCAGGCTTCCAACGCATTTGCTCCAAGAAAGAGAGGAGAAAATGAGAGCAGTGGTGTTGCTGCAGCTGAGCCCTCCTTCCCAAGACACCGTTGGGAGGAATTTTCCTTCCCCAGGAGAAACTTGGTTAAATTGTCCCCCAATTCCTTTGCTCACAAACAGAATGGAGTTTTTTGAGAGGCAATTAGCACCCAGCCATAGCATTGTGTAGGGACGTGGGTGGCGCTGTGGGTTAAACCACAGAGCCTAGGACTTGCCAATCAGAAGGTCAGTGGTTTGAATCCCCGTGACGGGGTGAGCTCCCGTTGCTCGGTCCCTGCTCCTGCCAACCTAGCAGTTCGAAAGCACGTCATGTGCAAGTAGATAAATAGGTACCGCTCCGGCGGGAAGGTAAACGGTGTTTCTGTGTGCTGCTCTGGTTCGCCAGAAGCGACTTAGTCATGCTGGCCACATGACCCAGAAGCTGTACGCTGGCTCCCTCAGCCAGTAAAGCGAGATGAGCGCCGCAACCCCAGAGTCGGCCACGACTGGACCTAATAGTCAGGGGTCCCTTTACCTTTACAGCATTGTGTTCCACCTTGACAGAACACATCGTGGATCTGATCAAATAGGCATATAAAGCCAGTTTATTTCTATGTTGTCACTGGGGCAAAATTCAATTCATTTTTCATTTCAGTTTCTGAACCAGGGATGCCAACTTGAATAAAATATTGGGGGGCCAGATAAGCCCCACCCCACATAATCAATCACATGACACCGCACACACACACACTATTTGAATGGCAATGCCCAGCAACTTTGGGGGAGCAGCCCCCTCAAATATTTTATTGGGGGGTGGCTGAAGTTGGCTCCTATGATGGCAGCTGAAAAACAGCTATCCTTGTAAATTCACATTTTTCTGAATTTTGCAATGTAATTATCCAGCTCACATACAAAATGCATTATATTGGAGAAGCAATCTCCACACAGTCTTTAGAGGCAACCCTTTTGCACTCCATTGTAATAGTCTATCCTGGAGGCAACCAGAGCATGAAAACATGCAAAGTGACTTGCAGTATCTGTGTTTCTGGTGCCTGCATTCAGATGTGATACAAAACTATGGTTAAGTACTGCATGAATGAATATTGGGTTTGTAATTCCCCCATTCCCTTTCCTCCTCCATCACAGCTGGAAGTATTTACTTCCATGTTCGACTAACTACAGTTCATCTTTTTTTCCAAACGGTGGCTGGTTTTAACCGTGCTTTGCCCTTAACAGTTTACTTCAAACCCATGGTTTATGACTCTTGGTCATTCAGCAAAACCATAATCTGTAACTCTCAGTTTAAGCCTAGGTTGAAAAAGGAAGCAAATGTTTCTGATTTTTTCCTTGCAGTTCCATGGGAGGAAGAGAGGGATGGAGAAGACATGTGCAGATATTAAACCAGCTACTTTCCCTAACTTGCTACTTTAGACAGCAATTCCCATCAAACCCAGCCAGCATGGCCCATGTTCAGGGATGATGGGAGTTGTAGTCAAAAAGGGGGAAAGGAACCAGATAAAGTAAGGCTATACTAAACCACAGCGCTTTGAGAGGGGGTGTAAAAAATGAGGTTGCAGTACTCATTTCTTGATAAAAAGTGTTGTGGGTGCCAGCACAAAATGGCTGAAGCAGACAGAGAGAGACGATGATCATGAACTTCTGAGTACCATCACACAAAAAAGCACTGTCTGAAGGACAGGGAATAAAAATGTCAAATCAAACAAGTAAGTAAATACGCCAGAGCTTGAGCAAGCATTTGCTGAATTGAATTTAAAGTGGCTAGCTTTGTGAAGAACACACAGCGCATGGAATATTCTGCTGGAACCTGAATATAAATTCAAGAGACAGGGAGCTGATTTTGCAAAGTATATGTATTTTGAGTATAAGAAAACGTTTCATTCTTTCTTTGCTTCCTTTTTATGGATGAACCCCAGTAAAGTTACATGTAAATTATTACTTATAATTTGCAGCACAGAACTGTATTCTTGACAGCCTTTTAGTTTGTAAATCTGTTCCCTCTAGAACAGGGGTTTCCAAACCCATCACTTTTATCCAGGTGATCTGCAGCATGTCCTCATTAAATAGTCATATTGATTTTTTGAGCTATGGCAAGAAAGCGAATGTCTAATTCAGATAAATTGCAAACAATTATAGTTTCTCTGAAAGCTAATACGGTCTCTGAACCATTTTACTAGGTTTACCGACATGGCGACAGAAGCTCCCTTTCATCTTTTCCCACTAATGTTTACAACGAAGAAGATGCTTGGCCGCAAGGATTCGGACAACTCACGAAGGTTTGATAGCTGCTCTTAGAAATGGAAGCATATTTTGTTTCATATGTTTACATTTATTTCATGCTCATTAAGATACTAATTAATCAAAATATACTCCAAATGTTTTATTTTTATTTATTTTTTTAAGTTAACAATATCTAAATACAGGTGTTAACCTTGCTGTTGTCCTGAAGTTGTGAAAAAGAACAGAGCTTAGCTTTTTCATGATGCTGTAATGTACAATCAACATTGTCATCCTAGAATACACAAAGTCTTTATCCTCGGAATGGGCAGCCAAATGTATCAATCAGTTTTACATGCCTACTTTTCTTTTCTTTCCCCCTCAGCTTGGAATGCAGCAGCAATACGAATTGGGCCAATTCATAAGGAAGAGATATGAGGGCTTCTTAAGTCCTGACTACAAGCCAAACGAAGCAAGTATTGGAACTAACAAGAGACTTTAGCCCTGTTCATTTAGTGTTAACATTTATACAAACATAACGTTAGGGTCAAACTTCAGGTGAACTTTGGACTGGGACAAGCAGTTGCAAGTAGAAGTGCAGGATGTGTGTCTTCAGGGCAAGGGGAAACTGAGAATCGATTTCCCCTATTTACTCAAATTTACCCAACTTTACTCATAATTCCCATCCCCATGTGCCCCAAATCTCCCTGTCCAGCAGCAGTGGCAGAGCTAACAAGAGACTTTCCCCCTGTTCATTTAGCAGTAACATTTATGGAAACATAACAGATGAGTTTCCCCCATGCTCTTTAGATCGGGACAAGCAAATACAAGCAGAAGTGGAGAATGTGTGTGGAGGGAACGACAAATGATTTCCCTTTGGGGTTCTAAACTTACTCACAGTTGCGATCCCTATGTGCCCCAAATCTCCTTGTCCAGCAGCAGTGTCAGGGACTGCTGCCAAATACCGTATTTTTCGCTCTATAAGACGCACCAGACGACAAGACGCACCTAGTTTTTGGAGGAGGAAAACAAGAAAAAAAATATTCTGAATCTCAGAAGCCAGAACAGCAAGAGGGATCGCTGCGCAGTGAAAGCAGCAATCCCTCTTGCTGTTCTGGCTTCTGGGATAGCTGCGCAGCCTGCATTCGCTCCATAAGACGCACCCACATTTCCCCTTACTTTTTAGGAGGCGAAAAGTGAGTCTTTTAGAGCAAAAAATACAGTATGTCTGTTTCCATGCTTCCTCCTCTGTTATCAGCATGGCAGCAGAGGAAAGAAGGTGAAGACCCCTCTCTTTCTTTTCCCATGTCCTCCTCTTCTTTGGTCCTCTCTGACCCACCCCCATTATTGTTGTAACATCCCCTGGGACCTTACGGTGAAGGGTAGGGAATAAATTAAAATTATAACACTCACAACAAAAAGAATAAGAACAACACTGGGGAATAAGCCCCAGAAATCATTGACATTTCCCAGCATTTGGTGATTGAGGAAGAGAAGGGGGTTCTTCACTGGCTTGGACTAAACCAAAAGCTGGAGAAAGACTGGGTTCCAATGCCCACCATATTTTAAGGCACATGTTATGAACTGCTATGGTTTGTATTCTGAGAAAATGAATTGTGAAGTCCAGTGACACGACTCACACTTTCACATACCCACATGAACTCGCCAGCCCTCACAACAGAGTGAACACGCAGGAACAGGTGGCCTGTCAGTCAAATCTACCTCATGGCTCCTGGCAGAAAAAGGGAAGAAATATTCACCAATGATTCTCAAATGTTGTTCTTTCTTCTGTTTCTCTTTGGGGTATATGCTTAATGTCCAAGTCTCCCCAAGAGAGTATTTTACTGGGATTCAAATCAACTTTACATAGAATTATACCTTCGGTTGTAGAAAAAAAAACAAAACAACAACAACAACACTATCCTATAACTACACTTTTCCTTTTTTCCACTCTCTAGATTTATGTCCGAAGTACAGATACTGATCGAACCATTATGAGCGCTCAAACCAATCTGGCCGGACTCTTTCCTCCTAAAGGAAACCAAATCTGGAACAAAGAGATCCTTTGGCAACCAATTCCAGTTCATACTGTGCCACGTTCAGATGACAAGGCAAGAAAGCGTGTGGTATTTTTAACCTTTCCTGACACATCAAAGAAGCGTTTCAGTTTAAAGTGTGGTCAATTTAAACAGGGAAAACAAGTAGAGAAAAACAGGACTCCATGTCGCCTCCTGGTGGCACAATATTATATCGCACATACAACACATACAAATCACTTTTTCTTTACTTTTCCAACTGAATCCATGGTAACCTAAAAGATAATATATACCGTATTTTTCATCCCATAGGACGCTCTGTCCCATAGGACGCACCTAGTTTTTTTGGGGGGGGGGAAATAAAGGGATTTTCCCCTTTATTTCCCCCCCAAAAGCAGGTCGGGGAAACCGAACCAGGAAGAAGAAGAAGAAGAAGAAGAGTTTGGATTTGATATCCCGCCTTTCACTCCCCTTCAGGAGTCTCAAAGCGGCTAACATTCTCCTTTCCCTTCCTCCCCCACAACAAACACTCTGTGAGGTGAGTGGGGTTGAGAGACTTCAAAGAAGTGTGACTGGCCCAAGGTCACCCAGCAGCTGCGTGTGGAGGAGCGGAGACGCGAACCCGGTTACCCAGATTACGTGACTACCGCTCTTAACCACTACACCACACTGCGCCTCCTTGCTGTCCCCTGAGCTTGTGGGGCTGGCCGATGTCTGTCCAGCGCGCGGGGCGCTCTGCTTCAAGGTGACTTTGCGCCGGGCGGCAGGCTGCTATCCGCAGCGTGGGGAGCCCTGCGGATGTGTTCCCGAAGCGGCGAGCGCTCTGCTTTCAGGGCTGCCTAGGCTGCGGATGTGTTCCTGAAGCCTGGAGAGCAAGAGGGGTCGGTGCGCACTGACCCCTCTCGCTCTCCAAGCTTCAGTGAAAGCCTGCATTCGCCCCATAGGACGCACCCAGATTTCCCCTTCATTTTTGGAGGGGGAAAAGTGCGTCCTATAGGGCGAAAAATACGGTATATGCACGCACACGCACACACACACACATTAACAGAGAGAACACAGACCTATTCAAGGTGTAGACAGGTATATATTAAGAGAGTTTGAGATATATATATATATTAAGAGAGAGAAATAGAAGGCTTAGACCTGTAATGCTGGGTTGGAGGTGTAATGCGACAGAAATCAGACTCCAGCCTCAAGAGTCTCAACAGCATCAAGCTTTAAGCATTTTCCCGCCTGCCAAAGTATTGAATGTGTGCAAACAACCTCAGGCTATTAATCATAATCCAAATTTAGGATGGACACATGGATTATGCACAGGCAGGAGACACTATCAGGAGGCCTTTGTAGTTAGTTAATACATTTTATTTATTTGTTCTTATTTTAGTTGTTGTATTTTCCTGTCAAAGCCAAATGTCCGAAATATGACCAACTTCTAAGGGAAACGTTTGAATCCAAAACAGTCAGGGGAGAACTGAAAAAGCACATGGTAAGAAAGGGAGAGGTGGTAACTTTAAAGCTGCAGTCCCTGCAAGGCAGTCCCACTGACGTCAATGGGTCTTACTTTTGAGTAGACATCCCGAGGAATGTGCAGCAAATGTCTGATTTGACAGCCAAACCGTTGTAGCGCCAGACTATAAACCTGTTTGCTCATGACAAATTTGTCGCCGCTGTTTTCTTCCAGGTCATTTTTTTAAGAATTAGTTGTGCAAGGGCTCCTCTAGGCTCCTTAAAACTAGAGGTGTATCAACTGACCAATAGGGAAACTCTTTCTCTACCTGAAAATGCAACCCATGTACTTGCGTATGTAGCTTTGAAGTGTTTTATTTCTCTTGTTCTCACTTGCTTGCAAAATAAACAGAGAATAAATTTTCCCAAAAGGGAAAGATGTCTAGACAGATTGTCATGTTCAGGGGTCAGCAAACTTTTTCAGCAGGGGGATAGTCCACTGTCCCTCAGACCTTGTGGGGAGCCAGACTATATTTGGGGGGGGGGATGAAGGAATTCCTATGCCCCACAAATAACCCAGAGATGCATTTTAAATAAAAGGACACATTCTACTCATGTAAAAACACGCTGATTCCCGGAGCATCTGCGGGCTAGATTTAGAAGGCGATGGGGCCGGATCCAGCCCCCAGGCCTTAGCTTGCCTACCCATGGTCTTGTTGTTTTGGCATGGAAGACAAGAGCACTTCCAGATTTGTAGGGTCCAATGTCAGTGTGCTTAACCCCTTCCCTTCTGAATACCAGAAGGGAATGAAGGGTCCCTTCCGCTTTCTTTGAGTGGCAGGTCGGAATGAGGGGAAAGGGCCCCCAATTTGCTCCCTTCCCATCATCTGGGAAGTGGAGAAACTGATCCTTTTATTCTTGAAAAGCCTGTACAGTATTAAAGGACAGGGCTAAACTTTGCCAAATCATAACACACCAACAGGAACAGGCGCTATTGATCCCTGCGTACCCATTCGCACTTAGTGATTTATTGATCCTTCTGCTCTTTCTCTTTCAGAAATTTCTAGGTAAAATGGCAGCTAACATGGGATACGACTTGCCAACGGTTCTGGATTATAAAAGTCTCAAACTCTGGAAGGCATACGATGCTTTAGTTGTTCAGGTATTTCTAAGAAAACTTTATCACTCATCCGGCTCCAATAACAACAACAAAATACAGTGGTACCTCGCAAGACGAATGCCTTGCAAGACAAAAACTCGCTAGACGAAAGGGTTTTTTGTTTTTTGAGCTGCTTCGCAAGACGATTTTCGCTATGGGCTTGCTTCGCAAGACGGAAACGTCTTGCAAGTTTGTTTCCTTTTTCTTAACACCGTTAATACAGTTGCGACTTGACTTCGAGGAGCAACTCATAGAACGCGGTGTGGTAGCCTTTTTTGAGGTTTTTAAAGACTTTGATGACTTTTGAAGCTTTTCCAAAACTTTCCCGACACTGTGCTTCGCAAGACGAAAAAAATCGCAAGACAACAAAACTCGTGGAACGAATTAATTTCGTCTTGCGAGGCACCACTGTAATAGGTTAGAACAAGATCTGGAAACCAAGGGCACATGAGAGCACTTCATGTGGAACAATGATTAGCCAATGGCGGAGCTTCATGCTCCAGCACCGGGGGGCGGAGAGCAGGTGGGGGCGGGGTTAGCATGCGCCCCAGGGGCGTGCGCTGCCCCCACACCCCTCTTCCTCCACCAGTGTGATTAGCGGCCCTGTTTTCAATACTGCTTGTGTCACCATAGCAACAGAAACTGCAGAGTGGTCCAAGCTACTGTTTAGACCCAGGGGTGCCAACTTGAATAAAATATGGGGGGGCAGGTAAGCCCTACCCCCGTAATCAATCACATGGTGTGGCATACACACGCCATTTGGGGGCAATGCCTATCAACTTTGGGCCTGCCCCCCTCAAATATTTTATTGGGGGACCCGAAGGGACTGTGGCCTCTAGGAGTTGGCTCCTATGTCACCAGGGTAGGGGAAAGGGAAGAAATAAATGTCCCATAATGAGCTCCGGCTACTTAGTTTCTGTGGCACAGGCAACACATCACCTGTACTGGGCCACCTCTTTAGTTATGGAAAGGCCCATTCTCCCAAAAAGGAGGAATCTATCAGGCTAAGCTCATCCATCTTGGCTGACCACTCTAGCAGTCATTTTATTTAAACACCAGAGTCACAGGGTTGGGGAGGCGACTCCAAAAACCTATTTAGTCTAACTCTGACCTTAGAACCACAGAAATTTATTCAGACCAAGGACTCAGCTACACTCAGTCAACTATATCATTATAACTGTGTTATAAATATGTGACACCCTTTTTTTTAACTCTGTGTAGATCCAGCCCCAGCCTCCCCTCATTATAACATGTTTTTATCGGCTCTGGTTTTTGTTGGTGGTTGTGAGCCACTTTATGTAAACCAAAAGGTGGCATGTAATGGGTTTTCCTAAATATAGATATGAATCAAGAGAAGAGGTAACTGTGAGGGGGGGGGGGAGGGCATGGATCACAGGAGGGGGAAAAACCTTCTTTTTTTCCTCACTGTAGAAAATCCATAACCTGCCTCGCCCAGACTGGGCTGATGATCAAGCCATGGAGAAATTGGGAAAGATTTTGGCCTTTTCTTTACATGCCATGTTTGGGGTACACAAAAGAGAAGAAAAATCACAACTACAAGGAGGTAAGGAGGGAAAATTCAATATGACATGCATGTATCCTTCTTTATCTTAAGTGGGGGCAGCTAATTTTTTAATTTTTTTGCCTCAGGGGCTGCACTGAGGGTTGGACACACATACCTCAAGGGGCACATGACTCATGTGTGCAAAAGCACATGTATGTGTGTATGCCTACCTCTGCACCCGTCCAGCATGGGCCTAGGCTGCTCGCGTCACCATCCAGAGAGTGATGAGCAAATGCCTTTGTGGTTGCCAGCCTCTGCCAGGGAAACAGCCAGACTCTACAACATGTATTGATCACGTTATTATTGGTGACAGTGGTTGTGTTTGGAGGGCATTGCTAGGATTCCATATCACCTTGAAAACAACAACAACAACAACAACAACAACAACAACAACAACAACAAAGTTAGATGTTCTCAGTCCCAGCTTTTTGGGGAGCAGGGAGGAGTCACCACAGTGATAAAGGGGAGTGAAAGGCTTGGAATGGCTTACTGGTTTCACCATCATTTGTATTTTTTTTCATCACCATTAAGGTCTCCTTCTGGAAGAGATTTTGTATCAGATGACACGAATTCCTAAAGGAAGAAAAATGTTAATGTATTCAGCTGTACGTATGAACAGTTTTTAAATTGACCAAACCTTCTGTAGCTCACATTTTTCCTGCTCCTTTCTAGCTCCCCTTTCTGTTTGGCAACACTATTTGTCTACTCAATTCACATTACGCTCGTCACATATTTTAAAAGTTGGGTTGAAAGCTAACGCTTTTAAATTTGAAGGGAAAGCAGCTGTGCCCCTGATCTGTGGCCCTGCCCTCCTGATTCGGATTGGGCCCCACACAGTACATTGTACTTGGGAATATATGGGGAGGCTTGAGGCTAGGAAACCTGCAGAGCCCTCCAACCCAGGCCAGGTGTGGTGTGCTCTTTCTGCAAAACAGAAGTGGAAATCTCACATATATACAAGATTAATGCAACATCTCACTGATACTGAAGGCAACCTCAAGGCCATCCCCAGGTCTCATGAGTATAACTTAAAAGACAACAATAATGCAAAAAATAGATAAATCTCAGCTAGATTCTGGAGTCATGTTCTAGGGCAGAAAGGGGAGATCCCAAGTGTCTTGTAACATGTTGTCCGTTTCAGTGCTGGCATGTATTTGCTAAAGGGCTTTCTCCATTCTGTTACTGCTCACATTCTGTATTCCAAACCACAAATCATTCATTTTTCAATATGAATATGACAGGTTCTTACATAATTCACATTGTCAAGTTTTACTTTCTTATTGGCGCTGGATATAGACATGTGCCTCCTCCCCTCAGGGAGCAGAGTTGCGTATTGACTCCAAAATGCTTAATAACCCTACTCAGTACTTTCTAGTAAACGTTAAACAAAATGGAAGGTAAATCAAAGCCTGCAGAACCCCACAGCACCCAAGCCACCTTCCCAAAGCACCACCTTCTGGGAACAACCATCCAAGTTGGAGCAGAACAACTGCAAAACAACTTCCCCTACTCCCAACTCAGATAGTCTCTCAGAAGAATTCCATGGCTGGTGGCAATAAAGACCCCTGAGAGATCTTGGAGACCCAACAGGGACATACTCGACCTTTCCATTGTTCATACATAGGACCTGCCTGTGCAATCCTTTTTAGGGCAGATAGATTGCATGACTGGAGTACACACATTTTATGTACAATATGTGTATACAGTCCTGGATTCATACGCAGAAGAGTGAGTGGCATAAACTTTATTTCAGATGGACGTATGCAGAATGAAGCACAAATGTGAAGTAACTACATGTTTAAACAATACTGAAGAAATGTCTGAAACAAGGTCCTACATCCCCGGGGCTGCACATTTTATTCTCTTTAAATTCTTGCTTGGGTAATCTTGCGAAAGGGGTCCTTTTGCAATTAAATCCATCGCATGCCATAGACCACAGTGGAGGACTTTGTCTGATACCACATCCTTGGAACTTAAGGCCGGCCCAAGACATTTTGGCACTTGAGGTGGACACAAAATGTAGTGAAGATCTGCCTCAGGAAGAAAGGGGAAATAAAGATTGGCATCATTACCTGCTGCCCCTGTGCAACTTGCCACCTGAGGCAGTCATCTCACCTTGCCTCATGGGTGGGCCGGGCCGGCTTAGAGCTAACAGTGTCTAAGTACTCTATACACAAACGCACTTCTGTCATGGGAGTAGTAAGGAATTCTTTATTTTCTTTTTATAGCATGATGTCACACTAGCAGCTCTCCAGGTAGCAATGGGAGTTTTCAAAGAACATCTACCTCCCTTCGCCGCTTGCCATTTTTTTGAGCTATATCGAGAAGACAATGCGTAAGTACTGATGCATAGATAAAATAATCAGCAATGGTATATTGGGTAAACAAGATTCACTCACCTTCTCAAACCTGCACAGAACACAGTATTTCTTCTCACAATTCGTGCACTGCTAAAATGAGTCAAAAAAAGTTGCGTTCCCAGACTCTCCAAGTGTTCCTATTTTCCAAGGACACCCCCAATTTAGAGAAGCTGTCCCAGTTTCTTATTTAATCCCAGAACTTCTCACTTTTTCTTAGAAAGTCCCTATTTTCATTGGAGAAATGTTGGAGGGTATGGAATTATCCCAGCCCTGAGCTGTCTGAAGGCAATCCTGTATAGGGAAGGTTGTTTTTAATGTTTAACATATTATCATGTTTTTATATACCGTATTTTTCGCTCTATAGGACGCACCTGGCCATTGGACGCACCTTGTTTTAGAGGGGGAGAACAATAAGAAAAAAATCTCCCCCTCTCTGCTCAGCGCCCTTTCAGCGAAGCCGCAGGAGAAACGGAGCCCCTTCCATTTCTCCTCCTGCTTGGCTGAAGGGACGCTGCGCAGCTCTCCCTCTCTGCTGAAGCCGGGAGAGTCTTGCTCTCCCGGCTTCAGCAAAAGGAACCTGAAGCCTGTAGAGCGCAGCAGGAATTTGCGCTGCGCTCCGAAGGCTTCAGGCAGCTATCCTTGAATCCTGGAGAGCGAGAGGGGTCGGTGCGCACCGACCCCTCTTGCTCTCCAGGCTTCAGCGAAAGCAACGCGAAGCCTCCGGAGCGCGGAGGGAGCACTCCTTCTGTGCTTCAGAGGCTTTGCATTGCTATCGCTGAAGCCAAGGAGCCTGTATTCGCTCCATAAGACGCACACACATTTCCCCTTAATTTTTGGAGGGGGAAAAATGTGTCCTATAGAGGAAAGAATATGATACGTTGGAAGCTGCCCAGAGTGGCTGGGGCAACCCAGTAAGATGTGTGGGGTATGAATTATCATTATGGAATGGGACGTCCCTATTTTCATTGGAGAAATGTTGGAGAGTATGCATTCCTCTGTGTTTGAGCTTGACACCCAGCTGTCCAAAATGCTATTGGAAGTGCATTTCATAGGTGAATGGCTGAGGTGTACCTGCCTTTGAAAGACAGAAAGGGATTGAAAGGGTTGAGCCACACTTTGTGCCAGCGTTCTTCAATCTAGAGTCCCCAGATGTTGTTGGACTACAGCTGCAACATCGACGGTCTTAAGACATAAGGCTGCTGCTGAAGCAACAGCTGCATTTTGCATGTAGGTCCTTCGGTGTTTTGCCACCTCTGCACAAATCCCATTGTGGTGCATGCAAAAGTGTGCTTGAGAGGGCAGGTGGGGACACGCTTGAATTGCAGGATAGATGCACTGAAGGAAAGAAATGGAGGGGGCATTGCCAGACAGCAGCAGTGCACAGCAGGGATAGTGGGCGGCGGGGGCAGGGGTGGAGGCCAGGCACCCACAGCAAAAGTTCTGTGGGTACCCGGCCCCCCGGCCCCCTGGAGTTAGCGCCAATGTCCCTGGGCAATATATGGCTGCATCTTATGAGAATGACCACATAGGAATCCAATCAGGGGGTGACCTGACTTTCTTCTTTTCAGTGAGTACACCGTCGAGATGTACTATCGGACCAGTACTGATGCTCCACCCCAACAGCTCGTTTTGCCAGGCTGTGAAGCGGTTTGTCCCTTTGATCGGTTTAAACACCTGCTTTATGGTGTCATACCAGAGAACTGGGAAGGAGAATGTAACCATAGGTGGCATCGTGGCAGAGAGGTAAGATAGGGTTGAAACAAACACGTGTAAAACGGATGTGTCATCATTCAAGGTCCCAGCTTGACTTTCCTCTCAAAATCATAATACAGTGGTACCTCGCGTTAAGTACAGTACTTAATTCGTTCCGGAGGTCCGTTCTTAACCTGAAACTGTTCTTAACCTGAAGCACCACTTTAGCTAATGGGGCCTCCTGCTGCCGCTGCACCGTTGAAGCACGATTTCTGTTCTCATCCTGAAGCAAAGTTCTTAACCTAAGGTACTATTTCTGGGTTATCGGACTCTGTAACCTGAAGCGTATGTAACCCGAGGTACCACTGTAATTAGTGGGGCTGGCCTGTTTGAGGTTTGAAGCTTTAGGAATGCAGCTCCCACCCCCCACCTTCATCCTGCCCCAACCTCGAGACACTGGAAAGCAGACTGCCCTGTTATCCTGGAAACTATAGTTCGTTAAGGCTGTCGGGAATTATAGCTTTGTGAGGGGTAAAATGCAATTCCCAGTGTACTTTGGAGGACGTCACTGTTGGGGGGAAAGCTACAACAATTGCAATATGTTACCTAAAAAGGGAATGAAGTGGAAGACATAAAGGCAGACTATTCTTCCTCCTCACCGATTCCTACTTTTTTAGTAAATACTTACAGTCATACCTCGGTTACAGATGCTTCAGGTTGCATTTTTCCGGGTTATGTTTTTTTAAAAAAATAATATTTATTACTTTTAAACACTACAAAAAAGGAAAGAAGGGAAAAAAAGACAATACAATACAATATAAAAAAATTACACAACACTAACACAATAAACTAAACAAGACAAAACAAAAACAGTTTAACACACATCATACAATTTCAATATCTTATCTTACATTCACTTGTTTCAACGACCTCCTCACACCTCCCTTTTTGTATTCCACTTCTATTAATTATTTCAGCAATTCCTTTCCATCTTCCTCTATTTTCTATCCTATAATTCTCTTAACATATTCTACCCTTATTTTTCCTTTAATACTCTAATAATCTATTTATACCTAATTCCTTATAACATTTCTACTAAAGCCATATAACTTCATTCCAACATTTTTCTAACATTCATTAATTTTACAATATTTCTATAAATAGTCTTTAAACTTTTTCCATTCTTCTTCCACCGACTCTTCTCCCTGGTTTCGGATTCTGCCAGTCATTTCCGCCAGTTCCATATAGTCCATCAACCTGGTGATCTTCTGTCCAATGCTCTTAGCTCTTTTCCAAGTCCCTTCTGCAGATCGTCTTCGTATTTATACAAAAACTTTACTTTGTCTTCTACTGATCTTATTTTTATTTTCCTTCCTTTGAAGCTGAAGAATAGACCTTGGGGAAACTCCCACCTAAAGATGATTTTATTCCTTCTCAGCAGGGCAACCAAATCTCCGTAGTTAGACCTAAGATCCAAAAGGTATTTCGGGACGTCTTTAAAAATTTCCACTCTTGGCTGTTGTACTTCTAGGTTCTTCTGGTAGTGCCAACAGTCTCTTATTCTGTTCTTCTCTTTTTTCCCTGCTCTTCCAAATCTGAAGGCCCTCACAGTTTTAATCTCTTCTTGACCCAAATCCAAGTCCCAAAAATCAGCAAATTTCTGTGTGAAGAAGTCTATCAAACTTTCCTTCTCCAATTCAGGTAGGGCTCTGATCCTCAAATTCGTTTGTTTTTCTTTAAATTCAATCATAGCAAGCGTCGACTTATGGTCATCAAGTTGCCTCAGTAAGGATGGGACTCTCTCTCTCTCCAGTTGTGTTACTTTACATTCAGCAGCAACGGCTTTCTCCCTAGCTTCCTCCCCAGTCTGCCGTGTCAAAATAGATTTCTGTATCAATTTCTGAATTGTTTCTGTGTTGATATTCACCTTTTGTCCCAGATTATTTATACTTTCTGTATTTAAGTCAATTTTAATAGTTGCAGCATCCACTTTCGCATTTATCACGTCTGTTTTCTTGTTAAGCTGTTCCAGTGAATCATTTATCTTACTTAATGCATCCGCTAAGGCCTCTTCTGTCGACATACCTCTTGATTTTGAATATACTGCCACAAACGCAATAGGAGAAGAAGCAGGGGGGGGAGGCAGACTTCCTGTATTGAACCTCCCCGTTACGATACCAACTTAAACTTTTAGAAATCCAATTCTCCCGCTTCAGCTCTACTCACGGGTAATTACTTTAAAATCAAATTGTCCACAGGAAAAAGTCAGCGCTCTCCGGCAACAGCAATGCGGCTTCGCTCTGTGGAAGAAGCAGACGATTCGAAGCACCGCGCTACTCACCCCATGCCACTCCGGACCCCCAAAACTGGGTTTCCACGCGAGTAGGGGAGGCACAAAAGGTGCCCGCCAAATCCCACGCTCACAGGCTTCTCCCGCCTGTGATTTTTTGCGGGTCTCCACCTTCGCCGTGACGGCCAGACCCAAATTCCCACAGGGAAAATTCCTCCCAATCAGAGGAATTCCGCCATTACCAGAGGCACCAACCCGGAAGTCTGCATTTTTCCCGGGTTATGGGCTGCCGAAACCCGGAAGTACCAGAACAGGTTACTTCTGGGTTTCAGCGGTCGCGCATGCGCAGAAGCGCTAAATCGCACTTTGTGCATGCACAGAAGCGCCGAATTGCAACCCACGTGTGCACAGATGCGCAGGTGCGGGTTGCGAACGCTGCAGGTTGGAGACACGCATTCCACACGGATCATGTTCGCAACCTGAGCGTCCACTGTATAGGTAAAAAAATGCTTTACTAAATTTCAACCTTTTTAACATACACAGTCAAAACACACTTTCATATTTTCTCTTATTTTTGTTGACTTCCCACCCCATTTTCCAGGCAATACCGCTTAAGGGTTGACAACGTACCGGTAGGACGGGACACAGGATTCTGGCAAGAAATAAGGTGGGTGGGTGTGTATTTTTGTAAATCAAAACTGGTGTACGGACTCAAGTTGGATACCTACTGTTCTCCGGATGTGGAATTTCTGACAATTAAATGCAGACCTTTCTATCTTCCCCGGGAATTTACAACAGTGGTGTTAACAGCGGTGTACATAGCAGGGCCATGAGCAGTATGCATGAAAACATCAATGCTAAATTGAGCAGATACCCGGAGGCTGTGCAGATTATTGCGAGGAACTTCAATCACACAGATGTGAGGGCAGTACTCCCAAAATTCCATCAGCACATTGAGTGTGCAACAAGAGGAGAAAATACTCTTGACAAGGTGTACACAAACATTAGACGGGCATATGAGGTCAAAACCTTGGCGCACCTCGGTGGTTCAGGTCATGTGTCCCTGCTTCTGACACCAGTATACACACCCCTCAGGAAACAAGGCCAGATACAAACACGGATGGTTACGGTGTGGCCTGAGGGAGCCTCTCAGCAACTGCAGGACTGTTTCCAGGAGACCGACTGGAATATCTTCGACCATGAAAATCTAGAAACTTATACATCAACGGTCCTGGATTATATTAGATTCTGCACAGCAAATGTCACCAGGGAAAAGTATGTTAAGTTGTATCCGAATAGGAAGCCCTGGATGACAGGAGAGGTTAGGAGATTATTGAAGGCCAGAAATTCTGCTTTTAGAACTGGGGACCGGGTATTGTATGGCATAGAAAGAGCGAACTTGAAGAGGGCTATCAGGAAAGCAAAAGCGGAGTACAGAGGAAAAATTGAGGACATTCTGAGAAATCGTGATACTAGACAAATGTGGCAGGGAGTCCAACATCTGACTGGTTATAAATCAAGGAATTCATCAGTGGTAGAGAGTACTGCTTCCTTGGTAGGAGAGTTGAATACCTTCTTTGCCCGATTTGAGGTGACACCAACAGTGACTCCAACAGGGATGCCAGAGCTATTGGCGTCACTACCTACAGAAAATGCTGCCAGGGTGGAAGAGGGAGAAGTGAGGCAAATATTAAAGGAGGTAAACACGAGGAAGGCTATGGGCCCGGATGGGGTGGCTGGCAGGGTGCTAAGAGATTGTTCGGACCAACTGGCAGGAATCTTTACGAAGATTTTTAACCAGTCTCTGGCCCAAGCCACTGTTCCACCCTGTCTGAAATCTGCTACCATTATACCCCTGCCAAAAACATCAAAAATAGACAGTCTGAATGTTTTTCGCCCTGTGGCACTGACACCCATTATAATGAAATGTTTCGAAAAACTGGTGAGGAAGCGCATCTTATCTTGTCTGCCAGTGGGACTTGACCCTTACCAGTTTGCGTACAAGCCAAAGAGATCCACAGAGGATGCTGTGGCAATGGCTTTATATGCTGTCCTGACTCATTTGGAGAAGCAAGGGAACTACGCGAGACTGTTCTTTGTAGACTTTAGTTCTGCATTTAATACTATTCTTCCGCATAGATTGGTGCCCAAATTATTAGACCTGGGACTTCCACCATGTTTGTGCAGGTGGATATTAGACTTTCTATCAAACCCTTCCCAAAGGGTCAGCTTGGGTTCCCACGTCTCTGCGGATCTCATCACGAATACGGGGACGCCGCAGGGGTGCGTGTTGAGCCTGCTTTTATACATGCTCTATACAGCTGACTGTGCCCCCCAATACCCCAGTAATAAGATCATTAAGTTCGCAGATGATACAACGGTGGTTGGTTTAATTACGGCTGGAGAGGGGGAGATGGCCTATAGGAAGGAAGTTGAGCAGTTGGGGGAGTGGTGCAGGAAAAACAACTTACTGCTTAACTTAAAGAAAACAAAAGAGATCATTGTGGACTTTAGGAAATGTAAATTGAATATTCAGCCATTTATTATTGAGGGGAAGTGCGTGGAACAGGTCTCAGTGTTTCAATTTCTGGGAATGGAGTTGAGAGACGACCTAACCTGGGGAGAGAACAGCAAAGACCTGGTGAAGAGAGCACAGCAGAGGTTATATTTTCTGAGAATCCTCCGGAAAAACAATCTCTCAAGCACCTGTTGATGGCATTCTACCATTGCACTGTGGAGAGCATACTAACTTATGGTCTGTGCGTGTGGTTTGGGAGCTGCACGGCCAGGGGAAAAACAATGCTATCCAGGGTTGTAAAGACTGCAAAGAGAATTATTGGGTGCACTCTTCCCACCTTAGATCAAATCTATGCTGCCAGGTGCCATAAGAAAGCGGCAGAGATAGCACAGGATAGTACGCACCCCGGAAATGATCTCTTTCAGCTTCTGCCTTCTGGAAGAAGGTATAGGGTTTTAAAGGCCAGGACTCGCCACCTGAAAAACAGTTTCTACGCTAATGCAATTCTGGTTCTAAACGCAGCATAAGGGGTCTCTGTAGTATAGTGTATTTTAAAACGGGGTTTTAGAGTTTTTTAGCGGTTTTAGAATGTTTTATGTAGTTTTATGTAGTTTTGTGGTAGTTTTCATGTAGTTTTATGTAGTTTTTATGTAGTTTTATGTAGTTTTATGTAGTTTTTCAATTTCATTGTTCCGCAAGGAACAATGAGAGTAAAGATATCGGGGGGGGGGAGTTGCTGTTTCCCCCCTTCTGCTACACCCTGTTTTCTAGCTATCAAATGAAAGCCACAACATTATAAACTAATTCCTTCTGTTGTTCATAGCTCAAATCCTGCTGGCAAGTTCATCACACTATAACACTTCTTTAAATAGTCTGAAAAAGGCATCCATTCTTCCATAAAAACACTCGTCATTAGATTCTCTGAATGCAAATGTATACATAACTTGTAATGACTATCTGCAAATTTCCTAAATATGTATTTCTCAATGTTCGCGGTGTTGTTGACCTTTTGTCATGTTGCTGTTGTCTCTCACCTCCTACCAGGATGAAAAGGAAAGCCAAAGAAAGGGAAAATCAGCAAACCGACCTCCTCAGGAAGGAAACTGGACGGCAAAGTTATAAATCACCGGCAACACTACATGATTGTTGATGCTTTTGTGTGGTGCTCATAATCAAGATTTTCTTCTTCTCGTTGAGAATTCCAATCAAATAAAATCAGGCACATAGGTGCACTAGATTAGCTTGAACAAACACCATCACTTGCAAGTTAATGTGTGTCTATAGATTTAATCTAATTACTTGAGGGTGGGGAAAGCAGGGGTCTATTTTGCAACCTTACTAAGGGTTAGGAATATATGGATATTCCTAATTCCAAACTGCTGCAGAGCTTAACAACCTTTGTCAGAACCCCATTCATCCAAAATGGTTGACCCATTTAATATATTACCCTGTATCGGTCCCTACAGCCGCAGCAGGCGCCGTAAGTCTGCAGTGGTTTGACTTCACCCCTGAAGGCACACTCTTCAATTGTCTTCCAAGGCTGATAGCTGCCAACAATAACTTCAGTTGGCACTCTTATTTATCCAGCTGTTAGATTAGTCAGACAGTTTGAATTCTCAGACCCCATCTAGACCCAGCGAGAGTCACTGTGCAGTAAAAACACTGACAACTAACTGAGAGTGGAGAAAGAGAGAAAACTCGCCAGAAACAATAAAGGAAAAACAGAATTTGGAGGGATATGCTGTAATCATCACACTAGATGTCCTATCAGAACAATCTTTGCATGACCTCAGGTTATCACTGCAGGTTTGTTCTGTTTCTACAGCTTCTATTGCATGGGTAGGCAAACTAAGGCCCAAGGGCCGGATCCAGCCCAATCACCTTCTAAATCCAACCTGTGGACAGTCCGGGAATGAGCGTGTTTTTACATGAGTAGAATGTGTGCTTTTATTTAAAAAGCATCTCTGGGTTATTTGTAGGGCATAGGAATTTGTTCATTCCCCCCCCTTCAAAATATAGTCTGGCCCCCCACAAGTCTGAGGGACAGTGGACTACCCCCCTGCTGAAAATTTTGCTGTCCCCTGTTCTATTGAATGGAAGCTCTTGCACAGTTCCCACAATTTCAATGGGACTTAGACAGGACTTTTGAAGTCCCTGCCCCCATGCAATCTGTATAGGTTTTCTAGCTCCCTCCTCCCTGTGCCAGATAGGTTGAAAAAGAAATATAGGAATGGTTTGTCCTGCAGGCCATTCATTTGCCTTTGAAGCTTCCTACCCAAGTGAAACTGACCTGTGTTTTGCGCGCCAGTAGTGATTCAGTCATGCTGGCCACATGACCCGGAAAAGCGAGATGAGCACTGGTACCCCATAGTCACCTTTGACTGGACTTAACCATCCAGGGATCCTTTGCCTTAACTACATAAACAAAAGGTGTTTCCTTCCTCTAGAGTTCTCAAACAGTAGGCATGTACATATTGCAATGTGTACATTTAGTGGTGCAGCAATAAAACTGCTAGCACATTTGCAAAGTGAAGTATGTTTTCAAATTGGATGGGGGACCATGTCGTGTTGAAATTCTTGCATTGCACAGGGTTTGGACTAGATGACCCTCAGGGTTCCTTCCAATTCTATGTAGTGGGTAAATCAGTTAAAGGGCAGTAGCAGTTAACCATTTTCAAATATCCAGTTGGTCATCAAATCATATTGCGCTCTGTTAATACCTTCTAGACTTCTTCTGACTTCATAAGTATTGAAATGTTCGAAGATTTGCCACCGTTTTTCCATTTATGGAAACTGAAGGAAAAGTTGGTATACTTCTGGGCTCACATACCTCTGGATTATTCGAAACCCAGAAATGTACCCTATGAAAAAACAATTGGAATCCATATGGTTACCTGTGGGCTTTTCATAATTAACCAAGGTACTTAATGGAGGATAACAAAACCCATTTATGCCATAATGAATGACCCCAAACAAAGCATGCAGAACAAATACTGTCTATATAGCAAATGGATGTTCCAAAACATCCAAAATGATGAAAAAGCAACTTAATCACTAGAGGTCACTCTGTTCCTTCAAATCTCAGAAATAATCAACCAAGAATATTTCCACACTACTTCACTCTAGAATTTCACACACACACACACACACACACACTTTTATGGGGAACTTACATGACACCATCAAATCTTTGTTCTCTGTCTCTTCCCCCCCCCCCCGGTACTTCTATGTTCTCTTTTGAGTGCTCACAAAAGCTGACAGGACAGGATGGGCTGGATCTCTGCAGGTGTAGACCAGTCTGCCTTTGAAGGGGCATCGTTTTGGCATGTGCACCTTAATCCAAACAAGTCAAAGAGGCTCCAGTTCAAATCTGAGGTGGAGCAGGCAATGAGATCTCACCCTCCAACTCAAGGCCAAGTCGTTCTTGGCACCTGAGGCAGAAAATCCCAGAAAAAGCGAAGGGACATCATAGCACAGCAGAAGAGCAGCTATGATGTCCTCAGAATCTTAGAGAAAGGCTGTGAATGTCAGTTCTCAGGAACCCTGCATAGCCGCTTCCAGTTAGCATAGACAATACCCAGCTTGAGGAACCAACAGCCTGACTCACTATGAACCAGCTTTCTACGTAAGTGTGTTTCCTCTTCCCTGGTAGTAAAAAATACAGCAATACTAAATTAAATCGCTAACAGTTTGTTGCCCATTCGTAAAACTGCCTCCCTCTGCCTAATTAAAGGACAGACTCTGTAGCCCTTAGCCATCCACTGCCACGTAGAAACATTTAATTTTTTTTTACTGCTATCTGACCTGCTGAGCTGAGGAATGTTGCTAAACTAACCCAGCTTTTTAGCACAATATTTTCTGCTGTTATTTGTCCCTTGTGCTACAAGTTTTTCATATTTTAGGACTGGCAATTTGGTTATGGTTAGTGAAGATCAGAAGGCCCTTAATGACATCCTTTTTGGGTGGTACCTCAGGTTAGGAACTTAATTCGTTCTGGAGGTCTGTTCTTAACCTGAAACTGTTCTTAATCTGAGGTACCACTTAAGCTAATGGGGCCTCCCACTGCCGCTGCTACACAATTTCTGTTCTCATCCTGAAGCAAAGTTCTTAACCCAAGGTACTATTTATGGGTTAGCAGCGTCTGTAACCTGAAGCGTCTGTAACCCGAGGTACCACTGTATTGCAATGTGTGGTGTGTGGTCAGTGGACTAGCGGGACTGGGCTGGCCCCTAAACGTTCCTGGTAAATTAGAGGATTAAATCCTGGCACCTCTTTCCCAAAGCCTAGGAAGCTTCTGCCCAATTTAGGGAGGGAGGCGTGATGCTCACTGCGATGTCGCAACGTCACAACATCACTCTCTCAAGCTGGCATCTCTGGCTGTGTTTCCTGACAAAAAATATCACAGCTGATTGCAATGCAGTTATTTCCCGACACACACACATACAAAAAAAAAATCACTACTGATTGCAGTGCAAGGGTCTGTCTCTAAAGAGCCTCCAGAAACTTCTGCGAGGTCCTCAATCACGCCCCTCACAATGAACAAGCAGCACGCAGTCAGTGAGTACTAAACGACCTTTTTGCAGACGTGCAGTGCCAAGAACCTGACCATGCTGTGGAACCTTGATGTCCATGATTATTTGCCCATGCGAATACTTCAAGTGAGACTGTGAGATTCTATGCATAGCTATCTATGAGGAATATCTTATCGATACGCTTGGTCTATGGTTGCTCCCATCACTTTCATATCTGTACCTCGGTCCTGGATGACTTATTACGCGCACTAGCAACCAGGCACAGCCAATATGGCAGAGCACTGGTGTATTGCTGCCTGCCTAGCCATTAGCAGAGACTAGAGTGTCCTTCCTTTTGGAGAAGAATCATAGGGAACAGCCTCCGGGCATCTGTTGGGTGGCAAGGGTGGTCCTCCAGCCCTACAGAATTTGACCCCTCCTCCTCTGCCTGATGTTCTTCCTGGAAGTCTGAGACTGCAACCTCCCCATTATCTTTGGTTCCCTGCCCATAAGCAGAGACCTAAGTGTCCTTCCTTTTGGAGAAAAACCATGGGGCACAGCCTCCAGGCAAGTGTGGTCCTCCAGGCCTACAGAATTTGGCATTTCCTTTTCAGTCCTTGACTATATTACAAAAAGAAATAAATTAGTAGCCATCAAGTTAAACTCCAAGATCTAATAATAATAATAATTATTATTATTTATATCCCGCCCTCCCCAGCCAAAGCCGGGCTCAGGGCGGCTAACAACAATCAAATAATCAAACAATCAAATAATACAACATTCTAAAAACATTTCATTATAAAAATTAATGAAAATCAAATTGATGGCAACCGTTAAGCAAAATTCTGTGCAGGTTGCCTGAGGAGGGAGTCAGGCTGCACCCTGACCTAAGGCCTGGTGGAGCAACTCTGTCTTGCAGGCCTTGCTGAAAGATGTCAAGTCCCGCAGGGCCCTGGTCTCTTGTGACAGAGTGTTCCACCAGATTGGAGCCGCAGCTGAGAAAGCCCTGGCTCTAGTTGATGCCAGCCTAACCTCTCTGTGGCCTGGGACCTTCAGGATGTTTTTATTTGCAGACCGTAAGTTCCTCTGTGGGGCATACCAGAAGAGGCGGTCCCGTAGGTACGAGGGTCCTAGGCCGTATAGGGCTATAAAGGTTAAAACCAACACCTTAAACCTGATCCTGTACTCCACCGGGAGCCAGTGCAGCTGGTATAGTACCGGATGAATGTGATCTCGCAGCGAAGACCCCATAAGGAGTCTTGCCGCGGCATTCTGCACCCGCTGGAGTTTCTGGGTCAATCTCAAGGGCAGCCCCACCTAGAGCGAGTTACAATAATCCAGTCTGGAGGTGACCGTTGCGTGGATCACAGTGGCTAGGTCAGGGCGAGAGAGATAAGGGGCCAACTGCTTAGCTTGGCAGAGATGAAAAAATGCCGCCTTTGTTATAGCTGTAATCTGCGCCTCCATAGAGAGGGAGGTATCGAAGATTACACCCAAACTCTTAACGGACGGTGCTGGCACTAATTGTACCCTCGCAAGAGATGGGAGTTGCCCCCTCAATCCCATATTGTACCGTCCCAGCCAGAGGACCTCTGTCTTCGAAGGATTTAACTTCAACCGGCTCCTACGTAACCATCCAGCCACAGCTTCCAGACATCTGGTCAGTGTGTCTGGGGCCGAGTCAGGATGGCCATCCATCAACAGACAGAGTTGAGTGTCATCGGCATACTGATGGCAACCCAGCCCAAAACTCCGGACAAGCTGGGCGAGGGGGCGCATAAAGATGTTAAAAAGCATCGAGGAGAGTATCGCACCCTGAGGCACTCCACACACCAAGGAGTGGCACAATGACAATTCCCCCCCAAGCGCCACCCTCTGTCCCCGACCAGAGAGAAACGAGCGCAGCCATTGAAGGACTGTGCCCTGGATCCCCACGTCAGCAAGGCGGTGGTCCAGGAGTTCGTGATCGACCATGTTGAAGGCTGCTGACAGGTCTAGAAGAATCAGCAGCCCCGACCCGCCTCGATCCAGCTGCCTGCGGAGATCATCTGTTAGGGCGACCAGAGCCGTCTCAGTCCCATGATCAGCATGGAAGCTGGACTGGAATGGATCCAGAGCCGATTTAGAGAGAGTCTCCACCCCTTGGTTTGCTCTTTATAAAACACAACTTTCCCCCTTCCCACCTTCACTAACTAGGCAATTCATAATTACTGCCAGGAGCAACGAGGTCAGTGATGCATCTGCTACACAATTTCAATAGCTGTGGCTTCGCCTTCTTCATCCTGTTCTTGGGTCTGCTTCTCCCGAGTATCACAGGAAGGGAACTGAAGTATGTTGTAGTGGTAAGCATGAGGTCTTCTTTTCATTGCTAACAATGACCTTGACATTGCAGATTTGTGCAATTCCTCTTTCTATAGCCGGATTCCATGAATAATAATGTGCATTTTGTACAGCTGAGGTGCAATAGTCTTATTTCAAAGATGATTTCAGATATTTTTATTTTCTCATCCCCTCCCTTTGGGGGGGGGCAGGCAGGGAGGAAGGCCATTTTGCACAATTCTTTCTTCCTACACAATGCCTGGGAATGATGTTCAGTCCAGCGCATTGCAGAGCATGCAAAATGGTGGCCAGGCTTCCAACGCATTTGCTCCAAGAAATAGAGGAGAAAATGAAAGCAGTGATGTTGCTGCTGCTAAGCCCTCCTTCCCAAGACACCGTTGGGAGGAATTTTCCTTCCCCAGGAGAAACTTGGTTAAATTGTCCCCCAATTCCTTTGCTCACAAACAGAATGGCGTTTTTTTGAGAGGCAATTAACACCCAGCCATAGCATTGTGTAGGGACGTGGGTGGCGCTGTGGGTTAAACCACAGAGCCTAGGACTTGCCAATCAGAAGGTCAGCGGTTCAAATCCCCGTGACGGGGTGAGCTCCCGTTGCTCGGTCCCTGCTCCTGCCAACCTAGCAGTTCGAAAGGACGTCATCTGCAAGTAGATAAATAGGTACCGCTCCGGCGGGAAGGTAAACGGTGTTTCTGTGTGCTGCTCTGGTTCGCAAGAAGCGGCTTAGTCATGCTGGCCACATGACCCAGAAGCTGTACGCCGGCTCCCTCAGCCAGTAAGGCGAGATGAGCGCCGCAACCCCAGAGTCGGCCACGACTGGACCTAATACTCAGGGGTCCCTTTACCTTTACAGCATTGTGTACCACCTTCACAGAACACATCGTGGATCTGATCAAATAGGCATATAAAGCCAGTTTATTTCTATGTTGTCACTGGGGCAAAATTCAATTCATTTTTCATTTCAGTTTCTGAACCAGGGATGCCAACTTGAATAAAATATTGGGGGGGGGGGCAGAAAAGCCCCACCCCACATTATCGATCACATGACACCGTGCACACACACTATTTGAATGGCAATGCCCAGCAACTTTGGGGGGGGGCAGCCCCCTCAAATATTTTATTGGGGGGTGGCTGAAGTTGGCTCCTATGATGGCAGCTGAAAAACAGCTATCCTTGTAAATTCACATTTTTCTGAATTTTGCAATGTAGTTATCCAGCTCACATACAAAATGCATTATATTGGAGAAGCAATCTCCACACAGTCTTTGGAGGCAACGCTTTTGCACTCCACTGTAATAGTCTATCCTGGAGGCAACCAGAGCATGAAAACATGCAAAGTGACTTGCAGTATCTGTGTTTCTGGTGCCTGCATTCAGATGTGATACAAAACTATGGTTAAGTACTGCATGAATGAATATTGGGTTTGTAATTCCCCCATTCCCTTTCCTCCTCCATCACAGCTGGAAGCATTTACTTCCATGTTCGACTAACTGCAGTTCATCTTTTTTTCCAAACGGTGGCTGGTTTTAACCGTGCTTTGCCCTTAACAGTTTACTTCAAATCCATGGTTTATGACTCTTGGTCATTCAGCAAAACCATAATCTGTAACTCTCAGTTTAAGCCTAGGTTGAAAAAGGAAGCAAATGTAGCAGTTCCATGGGAGGAGGAGAGGGATGTAGAAGACATGTGCAGATATTAAACCAGCTACTTTCCCTAACTTGCTACTTTAGACAGCAATTCCCATCAAACCCAGCCAGCATGGCCCAAGTTCAGGGATGATGGGAGTTGTAGTCAAAAAGGGGGAAAGGAACCAGATAAAGTAAGGCTATACTAACCACAGCGCTTTGAGAGGGGGTGTAAAAAATGAGGTTGCAGTACTCATTTCTTGATAAAAGGTGTTGTGGGTGCCAGCACAAAATGGCTGAAGCAGACAGAGAGAGACGATGATCATGAACTTCTGAGTACCATCACACAAAAAAGCAGTGTCTGAAGGACAGGGAATAAAAATGTCAAATCAAACAAGTAAGTAAATATGCCAGAGCTTGAGCAAGCATTTGCTTAATTGAATTTAAAGTGGCTAGCTTTGTGAAGAACACACAGCGCATGGAATATTCTGCTGGAACCTGAATATAAATTCAAGAGGCAGGGAGCTGATTTTGCAAAGTATATGTATTTTGAGTATAAGAAAACGTTTCATTCTTTCTTTGCTTCCTTTTTATGGATGAACCCCAGTAAAGTTACATGTAAATTACTACTTATAATTTGCAGCACAGAACTGTATTCTTGACAGCCTTTTAGTTTGTAAATCTGTTCCCTCTAGAACAGGGGTTTCCAAACCAATCACTTTTATCCAGGTGATCTGCAGCATGTCCTCATTAAATAGTCATATTGATTTTTTGAGCTATGGCAAGAAAGCGAATGTCTAATTCAGATAAATTGCAAACAATTATAGTTTCTCTGAAAGCTAATACGGTCTCCGAACCATTTTACTAGGTTTACCGACATGGCGACAGAAGCTCCCTTTCATCTTTCCCCACTAATGTTTACAACGAAGAAGATGCTTGGCCGCAAGGATTCGGACAGCTCACGACGGTTTGATAGCTGCTCTTAGAAATGGAAGCATATTTTGTTTCATATGTTTACAATTATTTCATGCTCATTAAGATACTAATTAATCAAAATATACTCCAAATGTTTTATTTTTATTTATTTTTTTAAGTTAACAATATCTAAATACAGGTGTTAACCTTGCTGTTGTCCTGAAGTTGTGAAAAAGAACAGAGCTTAGCTTTTTCATGATGCTGTAATGTACAATCAACATTGTCATCCTAGAATACACAAAGTCTTTATCCTCGGAATGGGCAGCCAAATGTATCAATCAGTTTTACATGCCTACTTTTCTTTTCTTTCCCCCTCAGCTTGGAATGCAGCAGCAATACGAATTGGGCCAATTCATAAGGAAGAGATATGAGGGCTTCTTAAGTCCTGACTACAAGCCAAACGAAGCAAGTATTGGAACTAACAAGAGACTTTAGCCTTGTTCATTTAGTGTTAACATTTATACAAACATAACGTTAGGGTCAAACTTCAGGTGAACTTTGGATTGGGACAAGCAGTTGCAAGTAGAAGTGCAGGATGTGTGTCTTCAGGGCAAGGGGAAACTGAGAATTGATTTCCCCTATTTACTCAAATTTACCCAACTTTACTCATAATTCCCATCCCCATGTGCCCCAAATCTCCTTGTCCAGCAGCAGTGGCAGAGCTAACAAGAGACTTTGCCCCTGTTCATTTAGCAGTAACATTTATGGAAACGTAACAGATGAGTTTCCCCCATGCTCTTTAGATCGGGACAAGCAAATACAAGCAGAAGTGGAGAATGTGTGTGGAGGGAACGACAAATGATTTCCCTTTGGGGTTCTAAACTTACTCACAGTTGCGATCCCTATGTGCCCCAAATCTCCTTGTCCAGCAGCAGTGTCAGGGACTGCTGCCAAATACCGTATTTTTCGCTCTATAAGACGCACCTAGTTTTTGGAGGAGGAAAACAAGAAAAAAAATATTCTGAATCTCAGAAGCCAGAACAGCAAGAGGGATCGCTGCGCAGTGAAAGCAGCAATCCCTCTTGCTGTTCTGGCTTCTGGGATAGCTGTGCAGCCTGCATTCGCTCCATAAGACGCACCCACATTTCCCCTTACTTTTTAGGAGGCGAAAAGTGAGTCTTTTAGAGCAAAAAATACAGTATGTCTGTTTCCATGCTTCCTCCTCTGTTATCAGCATGGCAGCAGAGGAAAGAAGGTGAAGACCCCTCTCTTTCTTTTCCCATGTCCTCCTCTTCTTTGGTCCTCTCTGACCCACCCCCATTATTGTTGTAACGTCCCCTGGGACCTTACGGTGAAGGGCAGGGAATAAATTAAAATTATAACACTCACAACAAAAAGAATAAGAACAACACTGGGGAATAAGCCCCAGAAATCATTGACATTTCCCAGCATTTGGTGATTGAGGAAGAGAAGGGGGTTCTTCACTGGCTTGGACTAAACCAAAAGCTGGAGAAAGACTGGGTTCCAATGCCCGCCATATTTTAAGGCACATGTTATGAACTGCTATGGTTTGTATTCTGAGAAAATGAATTGTGAAGTCCAGTGACACGACTCACACTTTCACATACCCACATGAACTCGCCAGCCCTCACAACAGAGTGAACACGCAGGAACAGGTGGCCTGTCAGTCAAATCTACCTCATGGCTCCTGGCAGAAAAAGGGAAGAAATATTCACCAATGATTCTCAAATGTTGTTCTTTCTTCTGTTTCTCTTTGGGGTATATGCTTAATGTCCAAGTCTCCCCAAGAGAGTATTTTACTGGGATTCAAATCAACTTTACATAGAATTATACCTTCGGTTGTAGGATTAAAAAAACAAACAAAAAAAACCAACACTATCCTATAACTACACTTTTCCTTTTTTCCACTCTCTAGATTTATGTCCGAAGTACAGATACTGATCGAACCATTATGAGCGCTCAAACCAATCTGGCCGGACTCTTTCCTCCTAAAGGAAACCAAATCTGGAACAAAGAGATCCTTTGGCAACCAATTCCAGTTCATACTGTGCCACGTTCAGATGACAAGGCAAGAAAGCGTGTGGTATTTTTAACCTTTCCTGCTCCCTGTGCAATGAAAACATGGGCTGGATCCAGACACATCAAAGAAGCGTTTCAGTTTATTTTTTTTTTCAATATATATTTATTAAGGTTTTTCAATACAAAAAGGCATATTCAGTAAAACAACATTAATTATTTAACATCTTTTCATCATAACTTTGGACTCCCTCACACCTCCCCCACACACTTGCATCGTTATAAAATTATTTCCAAGCAAATTATCATTTTGTTCGTAGTCTTTAGATTCAGTCATTAAAATATGGTTAAACTTAAATCTAGTTTAGTGATAGACAATTATTTCTGTTCTGGCATCCCTATCAACATTCAGCCAAATTACAGTATTTTTGTAAGTAAGTCTTAAATTTCTTCCAGTCTTCTTCAACTCTCTCGAAAGAAGCGTTTCAGTTTAAAGTGTGGTCAATTTAAACAGGGAAAACAAGTAGAGAAAAACAGGACTCCATGTCGCCTCCTGGTGGCACAATATTATATCGCACATACAACATACAAATCACTTTTTCTTTACCATTCCAGCTGAATCCATGGTAACCTAAAAGAGAATATATACCGTATTTTTCATCCCACAGGACGCTCTGTCCCATAGGACGCACCTAGTTTTTTGGGGGGAAATAAAGGGAATTTCCCCCCCTTTATTTCCCCCCCAAAAGCAGGTCGGGGAAACCGAACCAGGAACAGCGGGATGGCGGCACTGCGCCTCCTTGCTGTCCCCTTAGCTTGTGGGGCTGGCTGATGTCTGTCCGGCGCGCGGGGCGCTCTGCTTCAGGGCGCCTTTGCGCCGGGCGGCAGGCTGCTATCCGCAGCGTGGGGAGCCCTGCGGATGTGTTCCCGAAGTGGTGGGCGCTCTGCTTTCAGGGCTGCCTAGGCTGTGGATGTGTTCCTGAAGCCTGGAGAGCAAGAGGGGTCGGTGCGCACCGACCCCTCTCGCTCTCCAAGCTTCAGTGAAAGCCTGCATTCGCCCCATAGGACGCACCCAGATTTCCCCTTCATTTTTGGAGGGGGAAAAGTGTGTCCTATAGGGCGAAAAATACGGTATATGCACGCACACGCACACACATTAACAGAGAGAACACAGACCTATTCAAGGTGTAGACAGGTATATATTAAGAGAGATTGAGATATATATATATTAAGAGAGAGAAATAGAAGGCTTAGACCTGTAATGCTGGGTTGGAGGTGTAATGCGACAGAAATCAGACTCCAGCCTCAAGAGTCTCAACAGCATCAAGCTTTAAGCATTTTCCCTCCTGCCAAAGTATTGAATGTGTGCAAACAACCTCAGGCTATTAATCATAATCCAAATTTAGGATGGACACATGGATTATGCACAGGCAGGAGACACCATCAGGAGGCCTTTGTAGTTAGTTAACACATTTTATTTATTTGTTCTTATTTTAGTTGTTGTATTTTCCTGTCAAAGCCAAATGTCCGAAGTATGACCAACTTCTAAGGGAAACGTTTGAATCCAAAACAGTCAGGGGAAAACTGAAAAAGCACATGGTAAGTAAGGGAGAGGTGGTAACTTTAAAGCTGCAGTCCCTGCAAGGCAGGCCCACTGACGTCAATGGGTCTTACTTTTGAGTAGACATCCCGAGGAATGTGCAGCAAATGTCTGATTTGACAGCCAAACCGTTGTAGCGCCAGACTATAAACCTGTTTGCTCATGACAAATTTGTCGCCGCTGTTTTCTTCCAGGTCATTTTTTAAAAAAATTAGTTGTGCAAGCGCTCCTCTAGGCTACTTAAAACTAGAGGTGTATCAACTGACCAATAGGGAAACTCTTTCTCTACCTGAAAATGCAACCCATGTACTTGCGTATGTAGCTTGGAAGTGTTTTATTTCTCTTGTTCTCACTTGCTTGCAAAATAAACAGAGAATAAATTTTCCCAAAAGGGAAAGATGTCTAGACAGATTGTCATGTTCAGGGGTCAGCAAACTTTTTCAGCAGGGGGATAGTCCACTGTCCCTCAGACCTTGTGGGGAGCCAGACTATATTTGGGGGGGGGGAGGATGAAGGAATTCCTATGCCCCACAAATAACCCAGAGATGCATTTTAAATAAAAGGACACCTTCTACTCATGTAAAAACACGCTGATTCCCGGAGCATCTGCGGGCTGGATTTAGAAGGCGATGGGGCCGGATCCAGCCCCCAGGCCTTAGCTTGCCTACCCATGGTCTTGTTGTTTTGGCATGGAAGACAAGAGCACTTCCAGATTTGCAGGGTCCAATGTCCGTGTGCTTAACCCCTTCCCTTCTGAATACCAGAAGGGAATGAAGGGTCCCTTCCGCTTTCTTTGAGTGGCAGGTCGGAATGAGGGGAAAGGGCCCCCAATTTGCTCCCTTCCCATCATCTGGGAAGTGGAGAAACTGATCCTTTTATTCTTGAAAAGCCTGTACAGTATTAAAGGACAGGGCTAAACTTTGCCAAATCATAACACACCAACAGGAACAGGCGCTATTGATCCCTCCGTACCCATTCGCACTTAGTGATTTATTGATCCTTCTGCTCTTTCTCTTTCAGAAATTTCTAGGTAAAATGGCAGCTAACATGGGATACGACTTGCCAACGGTTCTGGATTATAAAAGTCTCAAACTCTGGAAGGCATACGATGCTTTAGTTGTTCAGGTATTTCTAAGAGAACTTTATCACTCATCCGGCTCCAATAACAACAACAAAATACAGTGGTACCTTGCAAGACGAATGCCTTGCAAGACAAAAACTCGCTAGACGAAAGGGTTTTTTGTTTTTTGAGCTGCTTCGCAAGATGATTTTCCCTATGGGCTTGCTTCGCAAGACGGAAACGTCTTGCAAGTTTGTTTCCTTTTTCTTAACACCGTTAATACAGTTGCGACTTGACTTCGAGGAGCAACTCATAGAACGCGGTGTGGTAGCCTTTTTTGAGGTTTTTAAAGACTTTGGTGACTTTTGAAGCTTTTCCAAAACTTTCCCGACACTGTGCTTCGCAAGACGAAAAAAATCGCAAGACAACAAAACTCGTGGAACGAATTAATTTCGTCTTGCAAGGCACCACTGTAATAGGTTAGAACAAGATCTGGCAACCAAGGGCACATGAGAGCACTTCATGTGGAACAATGATTAGCCAATGGCGGAGCTTCATGCTCCGGCACCGGGGGGCGGAGAGCAGGTGGGGGCGGGGCTAGCATGCGCCCCAGGGGCGTGCGCTGCCCCCACACCCCTCTTCCTCCACCAGTGTGATTAGCGGCCCTGTTTTCAATACTGCTTGTGTCACCATAGCAACAGAAACTGCAGAGTGGTCCAAGCTACTGTTTAGACCCAGGGGTGCCAACTTGAATAAAATATGGGGGGGCAGGTAAGCCCTACCCCCGTAATCAATCACATGATGTGGCATACACACGCCATTTGGGGGCAATGCCTATCAACTTTGGGCCTGCCCCCCTCAAATATTTTATTGGGGGACTCGAAGGGACTGTGGCCTCTAGGAGTTGGCTCCTATGTCACCAGGGTAGGGGAAAGGGAAGAAATAAATGTCCCATCATGAGCTCCGGCTACTTAGTTTCTGTGGCACAGGCAACACATCACCTGTACTGGGCCACTTCTTTAGTTATGGAAAGGCCCATTCTCCCAAAAAGGAGAATCTATCAGGCTAAGCTCATCCATCTTGGCTGACCACTCTAGCAGTCATTTTATTTAAACACCAGAGTCACAGGGTTGGGGAGGCGACTCCAAAAACCTATTTAGTCTAACTCTGACCTTAGAACCACAGAAATTTATTCAGACCAAGGACTCAGCTACACTCAGTCAACTATATCATTATAACTGTGTTATAAATATGTGACACCCTTTTTTTTAACTCTGTGTAGATCCAGCCCCAGCCTCCTCTCATTATAACATGTTTTTATCGGCTCTGGTTTTTGTTGGTGGTTGTGAGCCACTGTATGTAAACCAAAAGGTGGCATGTAATGGGTTTTCCTAAATATAGATATGAATCAAGAGAAGAGGTAACTGTGAGGGGGGGGGAGGGCATGGATCACAGGAGGGGGAAAAACCTTCTTTTTTTCCTAACTGTAGAAAATCCATAACCTGCCTCGCCCAGACTGGGCTGATGATCAAGCCATGGAGAAATTGGGAAAGATTTTGGCCTTTTCTTTACATGCCATGTTTGGGGTACACAAAAGAGTAGAAAAATCACAACTACAAGGAGGTAAGGAGGGAAAATTCAATATGACATGCATGTATCCTTCTTTATCTTAAGTGGGGGCAGCTAATTTTTTAATTTTTTTGCCTCAGGGGCTGCACTGAGGGTTGGACACACGTACCTCAAGGGGCACATGACTCATGTGTGCAAAAGCACATGTATGTGTGTATGCCTACCTCTGCACCCGTCCAGCATGGGCCTAGGCTGCTCGCGTCACCATCCAGAGAGTGATGAGCAAATGCCTTTGTGGTTGCCAGCCTCTGCCAGGGAAACAGCCAGACTCTACAACATGTATTGATCACGTTATTATTGGTGACAGTGGTTGTGTTTGGAGGGCATTGCTAGGATTCCATATCACCTTGAAAACAACAACAACAACAACAACAAAGTTAGATGTTCTCAGTCCCAGCTTTTTGGGGAGCAGGGAGGAGTCACCACAGTGATAAAGGGGAGTGAAAGGCTTGGAATGGCTTACTGGTTTCACCATCATTTGTATTCTTTTTCATCACCATTAAGGTCTCCTTCTGGAAGAGATTTTGATTCAGATGACACGACTTCCTAAAGGAAGAAAAATGTTAATGTATTCAGCTGTACGTATGAACAGTTTTTAAATTGACCAAACCTTCTGTAGCTCACATTTTTCCTGCTCCTTTCTAGCTCCCCTTTCTGTTTGGCAACACTATTTGTCTACTCAATTCACATTACGCTCGTCACATATTTTAAAAGTTGGGTTAAAAGCTAACGCTTTTAAATTTGAAGCGAAAGCAGCTGTGCCCCTGATCTGTGGCCCTGCCCTCCTGATTCGGATTGGGCCACACACAGTACATTGTACTTGGGAATATATGGGGAGGCTTGAGTCTAGGAAACCTGCAGAGCCCTCCAACCCAGGTCAGGTGTGGTGTGCTCTTTCTGCAAAACAGAAGTGGAAATCTCACACATATACAAGATTAATGCAACATCTCACTGATACTGAAGGCAACCTCAAGGCCATCCCCAGGTCTCATGAGTATAACTTAAAAGACAACAATAATGCAAAAAATAAATAAATCTCAGCTAGATTCTGGAGTCATGTTCTAGGGCAGAAAGGGGAGATCCCAAGTGTCTTGTAACATGTTGTCCGTTTCAGTGCTGGCATGTATTTGCTAAAGGGCTTTCTCCATTCTGTTACCGCTCACATTCTGTATTCCAAACCACAAATCATTCATTTTTCAATATGAATATGACAGGTTCTTACATAATTCACATTGTCAAGTTTCACTTTCTTATTGGCGCTGGATATAGACATGTGCCTCCTCCCCTCAGGGAGCAGAGTTGCGTATTGACTCCGAAATGCTTAATAACCCTACTCAGTACTTTCTAGTAAACGTTAAACAAAATGGAAGGTAAATCAAAGCCTGCAGAACCCCACAGCACCCAAGCCACCTTCCCAAAGCACCACCTTCTGGGAACAACCATCCAAGTTGGAGCAGAACAACTGCAAAACAACTTCCCCTACTCCCAACTCAGATAGTCTCTCAGAAGAATTCCATGGCTGGTGGCAATAAAGACCCCTGAGAGGTCAAGGAGACCCAACAGGGACATACTCGACCTTTCCATTGTTCATACATAGGACCTGCCTGTGCAATCCTTTTTAGGGCAGATAGACTGCATGACTGGAGTACACACATTTTATGTACAATATGTGTATACAGTCCTGGATTCATATGCAGAAGAGTGAGTGGCATAAACTTTATTTCAGATGGACGTATGCAGAATGAAGCACAAATGTGAAGTAACTACATGTTTAAACAATACTGAAGAAATGTCTGAAACAAGGTCCTACATCCCCGGGGCTGCACATTTTATTCTCTTTAAATTCTTGCTTGGGTAATCTTGCGAAAGGGGTCCTTTTGCAATTAAATCCATCGCATGCCATAGACCACAGTGGAGGACTTTGTCTGATACCACATCCTTGGAACTTAAGGCCGGCCCAAGACATTTTGGCACTTGAGGTGGACACAAAATGTAGTGAAGATCTGCCTCAGGAACAAAGGGGAAATAAAGATTGGCATCATTACCTGCTGCCCCTGTGCAACTTGCCACCTGAGGCAGTCATCTCACCTTGCCTCATGGGTGGGCCGGGCCGGCTTAGAGCTAACAGTGTCTAAGTACTCTATACACAAACGCACTTCTGTCATGGGAGTAGTAAGGAATTCTTTATTTTCTTTTTATAGCATGATGTCACACTAGCAGCTCTCCAGGTAGCATTGGGTGTTTTCAAAGAACATCTACCTCCCTTCGCCGCTTGCCATTTTTTTGAGCTATATCGAGAAGACAATGCGTAAGTACTGATGCATAGATAAAATAATCAGCAATGGTATATTGGGTAAACAAGATTCACTCACCTTCTCAAACCTGCACAGAACACAGTATTTCTTCTCACAACTCGTGCACTGCTAAAATGAGTCAAAAAAAAGTTGCGTTCCCAGACTCTCCAAGTGTTCCTATTTTCCAAGGACACCCCCAATTTAGAGAAGCTGTCCCAGTTTCTGATTTAATCCCAGAACTTCTCACTTTTTCTTAGAAAGTCCCTATTTTCATTGGAGAAATGTTGGAGGGTATGGAATTATCCCAGCCCTCAGCTGTCTGAAGCCAATCCTGTATAGGGAAGGTTGTTTTTAATGTTTAACATATTATCATGTTTTTATATACCGTATTTTTCGCTCTATAGGACGCACCCGGCCATTGGACGCACCTTGTTTTAGAGGGGGAGAACAATAAGAAAAAAATCTCCCCCTCTCTGCTCAGCGCCCTTTCAGCGAAGCCGCAGGAGAAACGGAGCCCCTTCCATTTCTCCTCCTGCTTGGCTGAAGGGACGCTGCGCAGCTCTCCCTCTCTGCTGAAGCCGGGAGAGTCTTGCTCTCCCGGCTTCAGCAAAAGGAACCTGAAGCCTGTGGGGCGCAGCGGGAATTTGCGCTGCGCTCCGAAGGCTTCAGGCAGCTATCCTATCCTTGAATCCTGGAGAGCGAGAGGGGTCGGTGCACACCGACCCCTCTTGCTCTCCAGGCTTCAGCGAAAGCAACGCGAAGCCTCCGGAGCGTGGAGGGAGCACTCCTTCTGTGCTTCAGAGGCTTCACGTTGCTATCGCTGAAGCCAAGGAGCCTGTATTCGCTCCATAAGACGCACACACATTTCCCCTTAATTTTTGGAGGGGGAAAAATGTGTCCTATAGAGGAAAGAATATGATGCGTTGGAAGCTGCCCAGAGTGGCTGGGGCAACCCAGTAAGATGTGTGGGGTATGAATTATCATTATGGAATGGGACGTCCCTATTTTCATTGGAGAAATGTTGGAGAGTATGCATTCCTCTGTGTTTGAGCTTGACACCCAGCTGTCCAAAATGCTATTGGAAGTGCATTTCATAGGTGAATGGCTGAGGTGTACCTGCCTTTGAAAGACAGAAAGGGATTGAAAGGGTTGAGCCACACTTTGTGCCAGCGTTCTTCAATCTAGAGTCCCCAGATGTTGTTGGACTACAGCTGCAACATCGACGGTCTTAAAACATAAGGCTGCTGCTGAAGCAACAGCTCCATTTTGCATGTAGGTCCTTCGGTAGTTTTGCCACCTCTGCACAAATCCCATTGTGGTGCATGCAAAGGTGTGGTTGAGAGGGCAGGTGGGGGACACGCTTGAATTGCAGGATAGATGCACTGAAGGAAAGAAATGGAGTGGGCATTGCCAGACAGCAGCAGTGCACAGCAGGGATAGTGGGCGGCGGGGGCAGGGGTGGAGGCCAGGCACCCACAGCAAAAGTTCTGTGGGTACCCGGCCCCCCCGGCCCCCTGGAGTTAGCACCAATGTCCCTGGGCAATATATGGCTGCATCTTATGAGAATGACCACATAGGAATCCAATCAGGGGGTGACCTGACTTTCTTCTTTTCAGTGAGTACACCGTCGAGATGTACTATCGGACCAGTACTGATGCTCCACCCCAACAGCTCGTTTTGCCAGGCTGTGAAGCGGTTTGTCCCTTTGGTCGGTTTAAACACCTGCTTTATGGTGTCATACCAGAGAACTGGGAAGGAGAATGTAACCATAGGTGGCATCGTGGCAGAGAGGTAAGATAGGGTTGAAACAAACACGTGTAAAACGGATGTGTCATCATTCAAGGTCCCAGCTTGACTTTCCTCTCAAAATCATAATACAGTGGTACCTCGCGTTAAGTACTTAATTCGTTCCGGAGGTCCGTTCTTAACCTGAAACTGTTCTTAACCTGAAGCACCACTTTAGCTAATTGGGCCTCCTGCTGCCGCTGCACCGTTGAAGCACGATTTCTGTTCTCATCCTGAAACAAAGTTCTTAACCTAAGGTACTATTTCTGGGTTATCGGACTCTGTAACCTGAAGCGTATGTAACCCGAGGTACCACTGTAATTAGTGGGGCTGGACTGTTTGAGGTTTGAAGCTTTAGGAATGCAGCTCCCACCCCCACCTTCATCCTGCCCTAACCTCGAGACACTGGAAAGCAGGCTGCCCTGTTATCCTGGAAACTATAGTTTGTTAAAGCTGTCGGGAATTATAGCTTTGTGAGGGGTAAAATGCAATTCCCAGTGTACTTTGGAGGACGTCACTGTTGGGAGGAAAGCTACAACAATTGTAATATGTTACCTAAAAAGGGAATGAAGTGGAAGACATAAAGGCAGACTATTCTTCCTCCTCACCGATTCCTACTTTTTTAGTAAATACTTACAGTCATACCTCGGGTTACAGATGCTTCAGGTTGCATTTTTCCGGGTTATGTTTTTTTAAAAAAATAATATTTATTACTTTTAAACACTACAAAAAAGGAAAGAAGAAAAAAAAGACAATACAATACAATATAAAAAAATTACACAACACTAACACAATAAACTAAACAAGACAAAACAAAAACAGTAACACACATCATACAATTTCAATATCTTAATAATAATAATAATAATAAATTTTATTTATATCCCGCCCTCCCCAGCCGAAGCCGGGCTCAGGGCGGCTAACAACAATAAAACAGTATAAAAGTATAACATAAACAACACTCTAAAATTATTCATTGTAAAATTATCTTACATTCACTTGTTTCAACGACCTCCTCACATCTCCCTTTTTGTATTCCACTTCTATTAATTATTTCAGCAATTCCTTTCCATCTTCCTCTATTTTCTATCCTATAATTCTCTTAACATATTCTACCCTTATTTTTCCTTTAATACGCTAATAATCTATTTATACCTAATTCCTTATAACATGTCTACTAAAGCCATATAACTTCATTCCAACATTTTTCTAACATTCATTAATTTTACAATATTTCTATAAATAGTCTTTAAACTTTTTCCATTCTTCTTCCACCGACTCTTCTCCCTGGTTTCGGATTCTGCCAGTCATTTCCGCCAGTTCCATATAGTCCATCAACCTGGTGATCTTCTGTCCGATGCTCTTAGCTCTTTTCCAAGTCCCTTCTGCAGATCTTCTTCGTATTTATACAAAAACTTTACTTTGTCTTCTACTGATCTTATTTTTATTTTCCTTCCTTTGAAGCTGAAGAATAGACCTTGGGGAAACTCCCACCTAAAGATGATTTTATTCCTTCTCAGCAGGGCAACCAAATCTCCGTAGTTAGACCTAAGATCCAAAAGGTTCGGGACGTCTTTAAAAATTTCCACTCTTGGCTGTTGTACTTCTAGGTTCTTCTGGTACAGTCTCTTATTCTGTTCTTCTCTTTTTTCCCTCCTCTTCCAAATCTGAAGGCCCTCACAGTTTTAATCTCTTCTTGACCCAAATCCAAGTCCCAAAAATCAGCAAATTTCTGTGTGAAGAAGTCTATCAAACTTTCCTTCTCCAATTCAGGTAGGGCTCTGATCCTCAAATTCGTTTGTTTTTCTTTAAATTCAATCATAGCAAGCGTCGACTTATGGTCATCAAGTTGCCTCTGTAAGGCTGGGACTCTCTCTCTCTCCAATTGTGTTACTTTACATTCAGCAGCAACGGCTTTCTCCCTAGCTTCCTCCGCAGTCTGCTGTGTCAAAATAGATTTCTGTATCAATTTCTGAATTGTTTCTGTGTTGATATTCACCTTTTGTCCCAGATTATTTATACTTTCTGTATTTAAGTCAATTTTAATAGTTGCAGCATCCACTTTCGCATTTATCATGTCTGTTTTCTTGTTAAGCTGTTCCAGTGAATCATTTATCTTACTTAATGCATCCGCTAAGGCCTCTTCTGTCGACATACCTCTTGATTTTGAATATACTGTTACAAACGCAATAGGAGAAGAAGCAGGGGGGGAAGGCGGACTTCCTGTATTGAACCTCCCCGTTATGATACCAACTTAAACTTTTAGAAATCCAATTCTCCCGCTTCAGCTCTACTCACGGGTAATTACTTTAAAATCAAATTGTCCACAGGAAAAAGTCAGCGCTCTCCGGCAACAGCAATGCGGCTTCGCTCTGTGGAAGAAGCAGACGATTCGAAGCACCGCGCTACTCACCCCATGCCACTCCGGACCCCCAAAACTGGGTTTCCACGCGAGTAGGGGAGGCACAAAAGGTGCCCGCCAAATCCCACGCTCAGAGGCTTCTCCCGCCTGTGATTTTTTGCGGGTCTCCACCTTCGCCGTGACGGCCAGACCCAAATTCCCACAGGGAAAATTCCTCCCAATCAGAGGAATTCCGCCATTACCAGAGGCACCAACCCGGAAGTCTGCATTTTTCCCGGGTTATGGACTGCCGAAACCCGGAAGTACCAGAACGGGTTACTTCTGGGTTTCAGCGGTCGCACATGCGCAGAAGCGCTAAATCGCACTTTGTGCATGCACAGAAGCACCGAATTGCAACCCACGTGTGCACAGATGCGCAGGTGCGGGTTGCGAACGCTGCAGGTTGCGAACACGCATTCCACACGGATCATGTTCGCAACCTGAGCGTCCACTGTATAGGTAAAAAAATGCTTTACTAAATTTCAACCTTTTTAACATACACAGTCAAAACACACTTTCATATTTTCTCTTATTTTTGTTGACTTCCCACCCCATTTTCCAGGCAATACCGCTTAAGGGTTGACAACGTACCGGTAGGACAGGACACAGGATTCTGGCAAGAAACAAGGTGGGTGGGTGTGTATTTTTGTAAATCAAAACTGGTGTACGGACTCAAGTTGGATGCCTACTGTTCTCCGGATGTGGAATTTCTGACAATTAAATGCAGACTTTTCTATCTTCCCCGGGAATTTACAACAGTGGTGTTAACAGCGGTGTACATAGCACCAGCTGCAAATGCATGCAGGGCCATGAGCAGTATGCATGAAAACATCAATGCTAAATTGAGCAGATACCCGGAGGCTGTGCAGATTATTGCGAGGAACTTCAATCACACAGATGTGAGGGCAGTACTCCCAAAATTCCCTCAGCACATTGAGTGTGCAACAAGAGGAGAAAATACTCTTGACAAGGTGTACACAAACATTAGACGGGCATATGAGGTCAAAACCTTGGTGCACCTCGGTGGTTCAGGTCATGTGTCCCTGCTTCTGACACCAGTATACACACCCCTCAGGAAACAAGGCCAGATACAAACACGGGTGGTTACGGTGTGGCCTGAGGGAGCCTCTCAGCAACTGCAGGACTGTTTCCAGGAGACCGACTGGAATATCTTCGACCATGAAGATCTAGAAACTTATACATCAACGGTCCTGGATTATATTAGATTCTGCACAGCAAATGTCACCAGGGAAAAGTATGTTAAGTTGTATCCGAATAGGAAGCCCTGGATGACAGGAGAGGTTAGGAGATTATTGAAGGCCAGAAATTCTGCTTTTAGAACTGGGGACCGGGTATTGTATGGCATAGAAAGAGCGAACTTGAAGAGGGCTATCAGGAAAGCAAAAGCGGAGTACAGAGGAAAAATTGAGGACCATCTGAGAAATCGTGATACTAGACAAATGTGGCCGGGAGTCCAACATCTGACTGGTTATAAATCAAGGAATTCATCAGTGGTAGAGACTACTGCTTCCTTGGTGGGAGAGTTGAATACCTTCTTTGTCCGATTTGAGGTGACACCAACAGTGACTCCAACAGGGATGCCAGAGCTATTGGCGTCACTACCTACAGGAAATGCTGCCAGGGTGGAAGAGGGAGAAGTGAGGCAAATATTAAAGGAGGTAAACACGAGGAAGGCTATGGGCCCGGATGGGGTGGCTGGCAGGGTGCTAAGAGATTGTTCGGACCAACTGACAGGAATCTTTACGAAGATTTTTAACCAGTCTCTGGCCCAAGCCACTGTTCCACCCTGTCTGAAATCTGCTACCATTATACCCCTGCCAAAAACATCAAAGATAGACAGTCTGAATGATTTTCGCCCTGTGGCACTGACACCCATTATAATGAAATGTTTCGAAAAACTGGTGAGGAAGCGCATCTTATCTTGTCTGCCAGTGGGACTTGACCCTTACCAGTTTGCGTACAAGCCAAAGAGATCCACAGAGGATGCTGTGGCAATGGCTTTATATGCTGTCCTGACTCATTTGGAGAAGCAAGGGAACTACGCGAGACTGTTCTTTGTAGACTTTAGTTCTGCATTTAATACTATTCTTCCGCATAGATTGGTGCCCAAATTATTAGACCCGGGACTTCCACCATGTTTGTGCAGGTGGATATTAGACTTTCTATCAAACCCTTCCCAAAGGGTCAGCTTGGGTTCCCACGTCTCTGCGGATCTCATCACGAATACGGGGACGCCGCAGGGGTGCGTGTTGAGCCCGCTTTTATACATGCTCTATACAGCTGACTGTGCCCCCCAATACCCCAGTAATAAGATCATTAAGTTCGCAGATGATACAACGGTGGTTGGTTTAATTACGGCTGGAGAGGGGGAGACGGCCTATAGGAAGGAAGTTGAGCAGTTGGGGGAGTGGTGCAGGAAAAACAACTTACTGCTTAACTTAAAGAAAACAAAAGAGATCATTGTGGACTTTAGGAAATGTAAATTGAATATTCAGCCACTTATTATTGAGGGGAAGTGCGTGGAACAGGTCTCAGTGTTTCAATTTCTGGGAATGGAGTTGTGAGACGACCTAACCTGGGGAGAGAACAGCAAAGACCTGGTGAAGAGAGCACAGCAGAGGTTATATTTTCTGAGAATCCTCCGGAAAAACAATCTCTCAAACACCTGTTGATGGCATTCTACCATTGCACTGTGGAGAGCATGCTAACTTATGGTCTGTGCGTGTGGTTTGGGAGCTGCACGGCCAGGGAAAAAACAATGCTATCCAGGGTTGTAAAGACTGCAAAGAGAATTATTGGGTGCACTCTTCCCACCTTAGATCAAATCTACGCTGCCAGGTGCCATAAGAAAGCGGCAGAGATAGCACAGGATAGTACGCACCCCGGAAATGATCTCTTTCAGCTTCTGCCTTCTGGAAGAAGGTATAGGGTTATAAAGGCCAGGACTCGCCACCTGAAAAACAGTTTCTACGCTAATGCAATTCTGGTTCTAAACGCAGCATAAGGGGTCTCTGTAGTATAGTGTATTTTAAAATGGGGTTTTAGAGTTTTTTAGGGGCTTTTGAATGTTTAATGTAGTTTTATGTAGTTTTATGTAGTTTTGTGGTAGTTTTCATGTAGTTTTATGTAGTTTTTATGTAGTTTTATGTAGTTTTTCAATTTCATTGTTCCGCAAGGAACAATGAGAGTAAAGATATCGGGGGGGGGGAGTTGCTGTTTCTCCCCTTCTGCTACACCCTGTTTTCTAGCTATCAAATGAAAGCCACAACATTATAATCTAATTCCTTCTGTTGTTCATAGCTCAAACCCTGCTGGCAAGTTCATCACACTATAACACTTCTTTAAATAGTCTGAAAAAGGCATCCATTCTTCCATAAAAACACTCGTCATTAGATTCTCTGAATGCAAATGTATACATAACTTGTAATGACTATCTGCAAATTTCCTAAATATGTATTTCTAAATGTTCGCAGTGTTGTTGACCTTTTGTCATGTTGCTGTTGTCTCTCACCTCCTACCAGGATGAAAAGGAAAGCCAAAGAAAGGGAAAATCAGCAAACCGACCTCCTCAGGAAGGAAACTGGACCGCAAAGTTATAAATCACCGGCAACACTACATGATTGTTGATGCTTTTGTGTGGTGCTCATAATCAAGATTTTCTTCTTCTCGTTGAGAATTCCAATCAAATAAAATCAGGCACATAGGTGCACTAGATTAGCTTGAACAAACACCATCACTTGCAAGTTAATGTGTGTCTATAGATTTAATCTAATTACTTGAGGGTGGGGAAAGCAGGGGTCTATTTTGCAACCTTACTAAGGGTTAGGAATATATGGATATTCCTAATTCCAAACTGCTGCAGAGCTTAACAACCTTTGTCAGAACCCCATTCATCCAAAATGGTTGACCCATTTAATATATTACCCTGTATCGGTCCCTACAGCCGCAGCAGGCGCCGTAAGTCTGCAGTGGTTTGACTTCACCGCTGAAGGCACACTCTTCAATTGTCTTCCAAGGCTGATAGCTGCCAACAATAACTTCAGTTGGCACTCTTATTTATCCAGCTGTTAGATTAGTCAGACAGTTTGAATTCTCAGACCCCATCTAGACCCAGCGAGAGTCACTGTGCAGTAAAAACACTGACAACTAACTGAGAGTGGAGAAAGAGAGAAAACTCGCCAGAAACAATAAAGGAAAAACAGAAAATGGAGGGATATGCTGTAATCATCACACTAGATGTCCTGTCAGAACAATCTTTGCATGATCTCAGGTTATCACTGCAGGTTTCTTCTGTTTCTACAGCTTCTATTGCATGGGTAGGCAAACTAAGGCCCAAGGGCCGGATCCAGCCCAATCACCTTCTAAATCCAACCTGTGGACAGTCCGGGAATGAGCGTGTTTTTACATGAGTAGAATGTGTGTTTTTATTTAAAATGCATCTCTGGGTTATTTGCAGGGCATAGGAATTTGTTCATTCCCCCCCCCCTTCAAAATATAGTCTGGCCCCCCACAAGTCTGAGGGACAGTGGACTATCCCCCTGCTGAAAAATTTGCTGTCCCCTGTTCTATTGAATGGAAGCTCTTGCACAGTTCCCACAATTTCAATGGGACTTAGACAGGACTTTTGAAGTCCCTGCCCCCATGCAATCTGTATAGGTTTTCTAGCTCCCTCCTCCCTGTGCTAGATATGTTGAAAAAGAAATATAGGAATGGTTTGTCCTGCAGGCCATTTATTTGCCTTTGAAGCTTCCTACCCAAGTGAAACTGACCTGTGTTTTGTGCGCCAGTAGTGATTCAGTCATGCTGGCCACATGACCCGGAAAAGCAAGATGAGCACTGGTACCCCATAGTCACCTTTGACTGGACTTAACCATCCAGGGATCCTTTGCCTTAACTACATAAACCAAAGGTGTTTCCTTCCTCTAGAGTTCTCAAACAGTAGGCATGTACATATTGCAACGTGTACATTTAGTGGTGCAGCAATAAAACTGCTAGCACATTTGTAAAGTGAAGTATGTTTTCAAATTGGATGGGGGACCATGTCGTGTTGAAATTCTTGCATTGCACAGGGTTTGGACTAGATGACCCTCAGGGTCTCTTCCAATTCTATGTAGTGGGTAAATCAGTTAAAGGGCAGTAGCAGTTAACCATTTTCAAATATCCAGTTGGTCATCAAATCATATTGCACTCTGTTAATACCTTCTTGACTTCTTCTGACTTCATAAGTATTGAAATGTTCGAGGATTTGCCACCGTTTTTCCATTTATGGAAACTGAAGGAAAGGTTTGTATACTTTTGGGCTCACATACCTCTGGATTATTCGAAACCCAGAAATGTACCCTATGAAAAAATAATTGGAATTCATATGGTTACCTGTGGGCTTTTCATAATTAACCAGGGTACTTAATGGAGGATAACAAAACTCATTTCGGTCATAATGAATGATCCCAAACAAAGCATGCAGAATTTTAAACATTTAAGTATTTGATAAAAAAGATTTAAAATTGGAGACATAATATTGGGAAACTATAAAATAAGAGTCGAAAGAAGGTGATGAATTGCTGAATATAATTATATAATTGGGAACGCAGGAAAGGGAGATGTGAGGAAGTCCGAAGGTTATGAAAATATGGTTCTTTGACACTTGATTATGTTGTATTACTCTGTGTTAACTTTTTTGTTTTTTCTTTGTTTGTTTGTTTTATGTTGCTGATGGTGTTTTATGTGTCTGATGATTTATTGTTTAAAACCTTTAATAAATATCTTTTAAAAAAAAACAAAGCATGCAGAACAAATACTGTCTATATAGCAAATGGATGTTCCAAAACATCCAAAATGATGAAAAAGCAACTTAATCACTAGAGGTCACTCTGTTCCTTCAAATCTCAGAAATAATCAACCACTACTTCACTCTAGAATTCCCCCCACACACACACACACACTCACTTTTATGGGGAACTTACATGACACCATCAAATCTTTGTTCTCTGTCCCCTCCCCCCCCCCCCCGGTACTTCTATGTTCTCTTTTGAGTGCTCACAAAAGCTGACAGGACAGGGTGGGCTGGATCTCTGCAGGTGTAGACCAGTCTGCCTTGGAAGGGGCATCGTTTTGGCATGTGCACCTTAATCCAAACAAGTCAGAGATGCTCCAGTTCAAATCTGAGGTGGAGCAGGCAACGACATCCCACCCTCCAACTCAAGGCCAAGTCGTTCTTGACACCTGAGGCAGAAAATCCCAGAAAAAGCGAAGGGTCATCATAGCACAGCAGAAGAGCAGCTATGATATCCTCAGAATCTTAGAGAAAGGCTGTGAATGTCACTTCTCAGGAACCCTGCATAGCCGCTTCCAGTTAGCATAGACAATACCCAGCTTGAGGAACCAACAGCCTGACTCACTATGAACCAGGTTAGGAACTTAATTCGTTCTGGAGGTCTGTTCTTAACCTGAAACTGTTCTTAATCTGAGGTACCACTTAAGTTAATGGGGCCTCCCACTGCCGCTGCTACACAATTTCTGTTCTCATCCTGAAGCAAAGTTCTTAACCCAAGGTACTATTTATGGGTTAGCAGCGTCTGTAACCTGAAGCGTCTGTAACCCGAGGTACCACTGTATTGCAATCTGTGGTGTGTGGTCAGTGGACTAGCGGGACTGGGCTGGCCCCTAAACGTTCCTGGTAAATTAGAGGATTAAATCCTGGCACCTCTTTCCCAAAGCCTAGGAAGCTTCTGCCCAATTTAGGGAGGGAGGCGTGATGCTCACTGCGATGTCACAGTACTCTGGTCAGACCTCACCTGGAGTACTGTGTCCAGTTCTGGGCACCACAATTCAAGAAGGACACTGACAAACTGGAACGTGTCCAGAGGAGGGCAACCAAAATGGTCAAAGGCCTGGAAACGATGCCTTATGAGGAACGGCTAAGGGAGCTGGGCATGTTTAGCCTGGAGAAGAGGAGGTTAAGGGGTGATATGATAGCCATGTTCAAATATATAAAAGGATGTCACATAGAGGAGGGAGAAAGGTGGTTTTCTGCTGCTCCAGAGAAGCGGACACGGAGCAATGGATCCAAACTACAAGAAAGAAGATTCCACCTAAACATTAGGAAGAACTTCCTGACAGTAAGAGCTGTTCGACAGTGGAATTTGCTGCCAAGGAGTGTGGTGGAGTCTCCTACTTTGGAGGTCTTTAAGCAGAGGCTTGACAACCATATGTCAGGAGTGCTCTGATGGTGTTTCCTGCTTGGCAGGGGGTTGGACTCGATGGCCCTTGTGGTCTCTTCCAACTCTATGATTCTATGAATGTCACAACATCACTCTCTCAAGCTGGCATCTCTGGCTGTGTTTCCTGACGAAAAATATCACAGCTGATTGCAATGCAGTTATTTCCCGACACACACACATACAAAAAAAAAAATCACTACTGATTGCAGTGCAAGGGTCTGTCTCTAAAGAGCCTCCAGAAACTTCTACGAGGTCCTCAATCATGCCCCTCACAATGAACAAGCAGCACGCAGTCAATGATTACTAAACGACCTTTTTGCAGACATGCAGTGCCAAGAACCTGACCATGCTGTGGAACCTTGATGTCCATGATTATTTGCCCATGCGAATACTTCAAGTGAGACTGTGAGATTCTATGCATAGCTATCTATGAGGAATATCTTATCGATACGCTTGTTCTATGGTTGCTCCCATCACTTTCATATCTGTACCTCGGTCCTGGATGACTTATTACGCGCACTAGCAACCAGGCACAGCCAATATGGCAGAGCACTGGTGTATTGCTGCCTGCCTAGCCATTAGCAGAGACTAGAGTGTCCTTCCTTTTGGAGAAGAATCATAGGGAACAGCCTCCGGGCATCTGTTGGGTGGCGAGTGTGGTCCTCCAGCCCTACAGAATTTGACCCCTCCTCCTCTGCCTGATGTTCTTCCTGGAAGTCTGAGACTGCAACCTCCCCATTATCTTTGGTTCCCTGCCCATAAGTAGAGACCTAAGTGTCCTTCCTTTTGGAGAAAAACCATGGGGCACAGCCTCCAGGCAAGTGTGGTCCTCCAGGCCTACAGAATTTGGCATTTCCTTTTCAGTCCTTGACTATATTACAAAAAGACATAAATCAGCAGCCATCACGTTAAACTCCAAGATCAAATAATAATAATAATAATAATAATAATAATAATAATAATAATAATAATAAATTTTATTTATATCCCGCCCTCCCCAGCCGAAGCCGGGCTCAGGGTGGCTAACAACAATCAAATAATCAAACAATCAAATAATACAACATTCTAAAAACATTTCATTACAGTGGTACCCCGCAAGACGAACGCCTCGCGAGACGAAAAACTCGCAAAACGAAAGGTTTTTTCGTTTTCGAGTTGCCTCGCAAGACGAATTTCCCTATGGGCTTGCTTCGCAAAACGAAGCTTGCCCCGGGGACAGCGGGTCTTCTCTTTTGAAGCAAGGGGCGGCGGGGAGATCGCTTCTCCCCACCGCCCCTTGCTTCAAAAGAGGTGCGGGGGCAGCGGGAAGCGCTTCCCGCTGCCCCCGGACCTCTTTTGAAGCAAGCGGCTGCGCTTCTCCCCGCAGCCGCTTGCTTCAAAAGAGGTCCCGGACCTCTTTTGAAGCAAGCGGCTGCAGGGAGCGCTGCTGCGAAGCCGGGCGGGGGGGCGGGAACACCTGCCCCAGCCGCCGGGCTTCGTAGCACTGCTGCGAAGCCGGGCGGGGGGGCGGGAACACCTGCCCCAGCCGCCGGGCTTCGTAGCGCTGCTGCGAAGCCGGACGGGGGGGCGGGAACACCTTCTGAAGGCGGGCGGGGGGTGAAAGTCTTTGTCCCCCCTGCCTGCCTTCCCAGGGGCTTTTAAATCGCCTCGGACAGCGGAGAAGTCCTCCGCTGTCCCGGGGCGATTTTAAAATGCCGCCCGCCAGCATTTTAAGATCGCCCGGACAGCGGAGAAGTCCTCCGCTGTCCCAGGGTTTTTTAAAATGTTGGGGGTGGGAAGAAAAGTCCTTGTCCCCCCCCCCCCAGCCTTCAGAAGAGGTCCGGGGACAGACTGTCCCCGGACCTGGTCTGAAGGCGGTTTCCCTAGGAACGCATTAATTGATTTTCAATGCATTCCTATGGGAAACCGTGCATCGCAAGACGAAAAAACCGCAAGACGAAGAGACTTGCGGAACGAATTAATTTCGTCTTGCGAGGCACCACTGTATAAAAATTAATTAAAATCAAATTAATGGCAACCGTTAAGCAAAATTTTGTGCGGGTTGCCAGAGGAGGGAGTCAGGCTGTGCCCTGACCAAAGGCCTGGTGGAACAACTCTGTCTTGCAGGCCCTGCGGAAAGATGTCAGATCCCGCAGGGCCCTAGTCTCTTGTGACAGAGTGTTCTACCAGATTGGGGCCGCAGCTGAGAAAGCCCTGACTCTAGTTGATGCCAGCCTAACCTCTCTGTGGCCTGGGACCTTCAGGATGTTTTTATTTGCAGACCGTAAGTTCCTCTGTGGGGCATACCAGAAGAGGCGGTCCCGTAGGTACGAGGGTCCTAGGCCGTATAGGGCTATAAAGGTTAAAACCAACACCTTAAACCTGATCCTGTACTCCACCGGGAGCCAGTGCAGCTGGTATAGTACCGGATGAATGTGATCTCGCAGCGAAGACCCCATAAGGAGTCTCGCCGCGGCATTCTGCACCCGCTGGAGTTTCTGGGTCAGTCTCAAGGGCTGAGTTACAATAATCCAGTCTGGAGGTGACCGTTGCGTGGATCACAGTGGCTAGGTCAGGGCAAGAGAGATAAGGGGCCAACTGCTTAGCTTGGCAGAGATGAAAAAATGCCGCCTTTGTTATAGCTGTAATCTGCGCCTCCATAGAGAGGGAGGTATCGAAGATTACACCCAAACTCTTAACGGACGGTGTGGCACTAATTGCACCCTCGCAAGAGATGGGAGTTGCCCCCTCAATCCCATATCGTCCCGTCCCAGCCAGAGGACCTCTGTCTTCGAAGGATTTAACTTCAACCGGCTCCCACGTAACCATCCAGCCACAGCTTCCAGACATCTGGTCAGTGTGTCTGGGACCGAGTCAGGATGGCCATCCATCAACAGACAGAGTTGGGTGTCATCGGCATACTGATGGCAACCCAGCCCAAAACTCCGGACAAGCTGGGCGAGGGGGGGCATAAAGATGATAAAAAGCATTGGGGAGAGTATCACACCCTGAGGCACTCCACACACCAAGGAGTGGCGCAATGACAATTCCCCTGCCCCCAAGCACCACCCTCTGTCCCCGACCAGAGAGGAACGAGCGCAGCCATTGAAGGACTGTGCCCTGGATCCCCACGTCGGCAAGGTGGTGGTCCAGGAGTTCGTGATCGACCATGTCGAAGGCTGCTGACAGGTCTAGAAGAATCAGCAGCCCCGACCTGCCTCGATCCAGCTGCCTGCGGAGATCATCTGTTAGGGCGACCAGAGCCGTCTCGGTCCCATGACCAGTGTGGAAGCCGGACTGGAATAGATCCAGAGCCGATTTAGAGAGAGTCTCCACCCCTTGGTTTGCTCTTTATAAAACACAACTTTCCCCCTTCCCACCTTCACTAACTAGGCAATTCATAATTACTGCCAGGAGCAACGAGGTCAGTGATGCATCTGCTACACAATTTCAATAGCTGTGGCTTCGCCTTCTTCATCCTGTTCTTGGGTCTCCTTCTCCCGAGTATCACAGGAAGGGAACTGAAGTTTGTTGTAGTGGTAAGCATGAGGTCTTCTTTTCATTGCTAACAATGACCTTGACATTGCAGATTTGTGCAATTCCTCTTTCTATAGCCGGATTCCATGAATAATAATGTGCATTTTGTACAGCTGAGGTGCAATAGTCTTATTTCAAAGATGATTTCAGATATTTTTATTTTCTCATCCCCTCCCTTTGGGGGGGGGCAGGCAGGGAGGAAGGCCATTTTGCATAATTCTTTCTTCCTACACAATGCCTGGGAATGATGTTCAGTACAGCGCATTGCAGAGCATGCAAAATGGTGGCCAGGCTTCCAACGCATTTGCTCCAAGAAAGAGAGGAGAAAATGAAAGCAGTGGTGTTGCTGCTGCTGAGCCCTCCTTCCCAAGACACCGTTGGGAGGAATTTTCCTTCCCCAGGAGAAACTTGGTTAAATTGTCCCCCAATTCCTTTGCTCACAAACAGAATGGAGTTTTTTGAGAGGCAATTAGCACCCAGCCATAGCATTGTGTAGGGACGTGGGTGGCGCTGTGGGTTAAACCACAGAGCCTAGGACTTGCCAATCAGAAGGTCAGCGGTTTGAATCCCCGTGACAGGGTGAGCTCCCGTTGCTCGGTCCCTGCTCCTGCCAACCTAGCAGTTCGAAAGCACGTCATGTGCAAGTAGATAAATAGGTACCGCTCCGGCGGGAAGGTAAACGGTGTTTCTGTGTGCTGCTCTGGTTCGCCAGAAGCGGCTTAGTCATGCTGGCCACATGACCCAGAAGCTGTACGCCGGCTCCCTCAGCCAGTAAAGCGAGATGAGCGCCGCAACCCCAGAGTCGGCCACGACTGGACCTAATAGTCAGGGGTCCCTTTACCTTTACAGCATTGTGTACCACCTTCACAGAACACATCGTGGATCTGATCAAATAGGCATATAAAGCCAGTTTATTTCTATGTTGTCACTGGGGCAAAATTCAATTCATTTTTCATTTCAGTTTCTGAACCAGGGATGCCAACTTGAATAAAATATTGGGGGGCCCAGATAAGCCCCACCCCACATAATCGATCACATGACACCGCGCACACACAATTTGAATGGCAATGCCCAGCAACTTTGGGGGGGCAGCCCCCTCAAATATTTTATTGGGGGGTGGCTGAAGTTGGCTCCTATGATGGCAGCTGAAAAACAGCTATCCTTGTAAATTCACATTTTTCTGAATTTTGCAATGCAGTTATCCAGCTCACATACAAAATGCATTATATTGGAGAAGCAATCTCCACACAGTCTTTAGAGGCAACCCTTTTGCACTCCACTGTAATAGTCTATCCTGGAGGCAACCAGAGCATGAAAACATGCAAAGTGACTTGCAGTATCTGTGATTCTGGTGCTTGAATTCAGATGTGATACAAAACTATGGTTAAGTACTGCATGAATGAATATTGGGTTTGCAATTCCCCCATTCCCTTTCCTCCTTCATCACAGCTGGAAGCATTTACTTCCATGTTCGACTAACTGCAGTTCATCTTTTTTTCCAAACGGTGGCTGGTTTTAACCGTGCTTTGCCCTTAACAGTTTACTTCAAACCCATGGTTTATGACTCTTGGTCATTCAACAAACCCATAATCTGTAACTCTCAGTTTAAGCCTAGGTTGAAAAAGGAAGCAAATGTTTCTGATTTTTTCCTTGCAGTTCCATGGGAGGAAGAGAGGGATGGAGAAGACATGTGCAGATATTAAACCAGCTACTTTCCCTAACTTGCTACTTTAGACAGCAATTCCCATCAAACCCAGCCAGCATGGCCCAAGTTCAGGGATGATGGGAGTTGTAGTCAAAAAGGGGGAAAGGAACCAGATAAAGTAAGGCTATACTAACCACAGCGCTTTGAGAGGGGGTGTAAAAAATGAGGTTGCAGTACTCATTTCTTGATAAAAAGTGTTGTGGGTGCCAGCACAAAATGGCTGAAGCAGACAGAGAGAGACGATGATCATGAACTTCTGAGTACCATCACACAAAAAAGCACTGTCTGAAGGACAGGGAATAAAAATGTCAAATCAAACAAGTAAGTAAAGACGCCAGAGCTTGAGCAAGCATTTGCTGAATTGAATTTAAAGTGGCTAGCTTTGTGAAGAACACACAGCGCATGGAATATTCTGCTGGAACCTGAATATAAATTCAAGAGACAGGGAGCTGATTTTGCAAAGTATATGTATTTTGAGTATAAGAAAACGTTTCATTCTTTCTTTGCTTCCTTTTTATGGATGAACCCCAGTAAAGTTACATGTAAATTATTACTTATAATTTGCAGCACAGAACTGTATTCTTGACAGCCTTTTAGTTTGTAAATCTGTTCCCTCTAGAACAGGGGTTTCCAAACCCATCACTTTTATCCAGGTGATCTGCAGCATGTCCTCATTAAATAGTCATATTGATTTTTTGAGCTATGGCAAGAAAGCGAATGTCTAATTCAGATAAATTGCAAACAATTATAGTTTCTCTGAAAGCTAATACGGTCTCCGAACCATTTTACTAGGTTTACCGACATGGCGACAGAAGCTCCCTTTCATCTTTTCCCACTAATGTTTACAACGAAGAAGATGCTTGGCCGCAAGGATTCGGACAACTCACGACGGTTTGATAGCTGCTCTTAGAAATGGAAGCATATTTTGTTTCATATGTTTACATTTATTTCATGCTCATTAAGATACTAATCAATCAAAATATACTCCAAATGTTTTATTTTTATTTATTTTTTTAAGTTAACAATATCTAAATACAGGTGTTAACCTTGCTGTTGTCCTGAAGTTGTGAAAAAGAACAGAGCTTAGCTTTTTCATGATGCTGTAATGTACAATCAACATTGTCATCCTAGAATACACAAAGTCTTTATCCTCGGAATGGGCAGCCAAATGTATCAATCAGTTTTACATGCCTACTTTTCTTTTCTTTCCCCCTCAGCTTGGAATGCAGCAGCAATACGAATTGGGCCAATTCATAAGGAAGAGATATGAGGGCTTCTTAAGTCCTGACTACAAGCCAGACGAAGCAAGTATTGGAACTAACAAGAGACTTTAGCCTTGTTCATTTAGTGTTAACATTTATACAAACATAACGTTAGGGTCAAACTTCAGGTGAACTTTGGATTGGGACAAGCAGTTGCAAGTAGAAGTGCAGGATGTGTGTCTTCAGGGCAAGGGGAAACTGAGAATTGATTTCCCCTATTTACTCAAATTTACCCAACTTTACTCATAATTCCCATCCCCATGTGCCCCAAATCTCCTTGTCCAGCAGCAGTGGCAGAGCTAACAAGAGACTTTCCCCCTGTTCATTTAGCAGTAACATTTATGGAAACATAACAGATGAGTTTCCCCCATGCTCTTTAGATCGGGACAAGCAAATACAAGCAGAAGTGGAGAATGTGTGTGGAGGGAACGACAAATGATTTCCCTTTGGGGTTCTAAACTTACTCACAGTTGCGATCCCTATGTGCCCCAAATCTCCTTGTCCAGCAGCAGTGTCAGGGACTGCTGCTAAATACCGTATTTTTCGCTCTATAAGACGCACCAGACCACAAGACGCACCTAGTTTTTGGAGGAGGAAAACAAGAAAAAAAATATTCTGAATCTCAGAAGCCAGAACAGCAAGAGGGATCGCTGCGCAGTGAAAGCAGCAATGCCTCTTGCTGTTCTGGCTTCTGGGATAGCTGCGCAGCCTGCATTCGCTCCATAAGACGCACCCACATTTCCCCTTACTTTTTAGGAGGCGAAAAGTGAGTCTTTTAGAGCAAAAAATACAGTATGTCTGTTTCCATGCTTCCTCCTCTGTTATCAGCATGGCAGCAGAGGAAAGAAGGTGAAGACCCCTCTCTTTCTTTTCCCATGTCCTCCTCTTCTTTGGTCCTCTCTGACCCACCCCCATTATTGTTGTAACGTCCCCTGGGACCTTACGGTGAAGGGCAGGGAATAAATTAAAATTATAACACTCACAACAAAAAGAATAAGAACAACACTGGGGAATAAGCCCCAGAAATCATTGACATTTCCCAGCATTTGGTGATTGAGGAAGAGAAGGGGGTTCTTCACTGGCTTGGACTAAACCAAAAGCTGGAGAAAGACTGGGTTCCAATGCCCGCCATATTTTAAGGCACATGTTATGAACTGCTATGGTTTGTATTCTGAGAAAATGAATTGTGAAGTCCAGTGACACGACTCACACTTTCACATACCCACATGAACTCGCCAGCCCTCACAACAGAGTGAACACGCAGGAACAGGTGGCCTGTCAGTCAAATCTACCTCATGGCTCCTGGCAGAAAAAGGGAAGAAATATTCACCAAGGATTCTCAAATGTTGTTCTTTCTTCTGTTTCTCTTTGGGGTATATGCTTAATGTCCAAGTCTCCCCAAGAGAGTATTTTACTGGGATTCAAATCAACTTTACATAGAATTATACCTTCGGTTGTAGGATTTAAAAAAACACACAAAAACCAACACTATCCTATAACTACACTTTTCCTTTTTTCCACTCTCTAGATTTATGTCCGAAGTACAGATACTGATCGAACCATTATGAGCGCTCAAACCAATCTGGCCGGACTCTTTCCTCCTAAAGGAAACCAAATCTGGAACAAAGAGATCCTTTGGCAACCAATTCCAGTTCATACTGTGCCACGTTCAGATGACAAGGCAAGAAAGCGTGTGGTATTTTTAACCTTTCCTGCTCCCTGTGCAATGAAAACATGGGCTGGATCCAGACACATCAAAGAAGCGTTTCAGTTTAAAGTGTGGTCAATTTAAACAGGGAAAACAAGTAGAGGAAACAGGACTCCATGTCGCCTCCTGGTGGCACAATATTATATCGCACATACAACATACAAATCACTTTTTCTTTACCATTCCAGCTGAATCCATGGTAACCTAAAAGAGAATATATACCGTATTTTTCATCCCACAGGACGCTCTGTCCCATAGGACGCACCTAGTTTTTTGGGGGGAAATAAAGGGAATTTTTTTTCCCTTTCTTTCCACCCCAAAAGCAGGTCGGGGAAACCGAACCAGGAACAGCGGGATGGCGACACTGTGCCTCCTTGCTGTCCCCTTAGCTTGTGGGGCTGGCTGATGTCTGTCCGGCGCGCGGGGCGCTCTGCTTCAGGGCGCCTTTGCGCCGGGCGGCAGGCTGCTATCCGCAGTGTAGGGAGCCCTGCGGATGTGTTCCCGAAGTGGCGGGCGCTCTGCTTTCAGGGCTGCCTAGGCTGCGGATGTGTTCCTGAAGCCTGGAGAGCGAGAGGGGTCGGTGCGCACCGACCCCTCTCGCTCTCCAAGCTTCAGTGAAAGCCTGCATTCGCCCCATAGGACGCACCCAGATTTCCCCTTCATTTTTGGAGGGGAAAAAGTGCGTCCTATAGGGCGAAAAATACGGTATATGCACGCACGCGCACACACATTAACAGAGAGAACACAGACCTATTCAAGGTGTAGACAGGTATATATTAAGAGAGTTTGAGATATATATATATATATATTAAGAGAGAGAAATAGAAGGCTTAGACCTGTAATGCTGGGTTGGAGGTGTAATGCGACAGAAATCAGACTCCAGCCTCAAGAGTCTCAACAGCATCAAGCTTTAAGCATTTTCCCGCCTGCCAAAGTATTGAATGTGTGCAAACAACCTCAGGCTATTAATCATAATCCAAATTTAGGATGGACACATGGATTATGCACAGGCAGGAGACACCATCAGGAGGCCTTTGTAGTTAGTTAATACATTTTATTTATTTGTTCTTATTTTAGTTGTTGTATTTTCCTGTCAAAGCCAAATGTCCGAAATATGACCTACTTCTAAGGGAAACGTTTGAATCCGAAACTGTCAGGGGAGAACTGAAAAAGCACATGGTAAGAAAGGGAGAGGTGGTAACTTTAAGGCCGCAGTCCCTGCAAGGCAGTCCCACTGACGTCAATGGGTCTTACTTTGGAGTAGACATCCCGAGGAATGTGCAGCAAATGTCTGATTTGACAGCCAAACCGTTGTAGCGCCAGCCTATAAACCTGTTTGCTCATGACAAATTTGTCGCTGCTGTTTTTTTCCAGGTCATTTTTTTAAGAATTAGTTGTGCAAGCGCTCCTCTAGGCTACTTAAAACTAGAGATGTATCAACTGACCAATAGGGAAACTCTTTCTCTACCTGAAAATGCAACCCATGTACTTGCGTATGTAGCTTGGAAGTGTTTTATTTCTCTTGTTCTCACTTGCTTGCAAAATAAAGAGAATAAATTTTCCCAAAAGGGAAAGATGTCTAGACAGATTGTCATGTTCAGGGGTCAGCAAACTTTTTCAGCAGGGGGATAGTCCACTGTCCCTCAGACCTTGTGGGGAGCCAGACTATATTTTGGGGGGGGGGGAGGATGAAGGAATTCCTATGCCCCACAAATAACCCAGAGATGCATTTTAAATAAAAGGACACATTCTACTCATGTAAAAACACGCTGATTCCCGGAGCGTCTGCGGGCTGGATTTAGAAGGCGATGGGGCCGGATCCGGCCCCCAGGCCTTCGCTTGCCTACCCATGGTCTTGTTGTTTTGGCATGGAAGACAAGAGCACTTCCAGATTTGCAGGGTCCAATGTCAGTGTGCTTAACCCCTTCCCTTCTGAATACCAGAAGGGAATGAAGGGTCCCTTCCACTTTCTTTGAGTGGCAGGTCGGAATGACGGGAAAGGGCCCCCAATTTGCTCCCTTCCCATCATCTGGGAAGTGGAGAAACTGATCCTTTTATTCTTGAAAAGCCTGTACAGTATTAAAGGACAGGGCTAAACTTTGCCAAATCATAACACACCAACAGGAACAGGCGCTATTGATCCCTCCGTACCCATTCACACTTAGTGATTTATTGATCCTTCTGCTCTTTCTCTTTCAGGAATTTCTAGGTAAAATGGCAGCTAACATGGGATACGACTTGCCGACGGTTCTGGATTATAAAAGTCTCAAACTCTGGAAGGCATACGATGCTTTAGTTGTTCAGGTATTTCTAAGAAAACTTTATCACTCATCCGGCTCCAATAACAACAACAAAATAATAGGTTAGAACAAGATCTGGCAACCAAAGGCGAATGAGAGCACTTCATGTGGAACAATGATTAGCCAATGGCGGAGCTTCATGCTCCGGCACTGGGGGGCAGAGAGCAGGTGGGGGCGGGGCTGGCATGCACCCGAGGGGCGTGCACTCCCCCCCACCCCTCTTCCTCCACCAGTGTGATTAGCGGCCCTGTTTTCAATACTGCTTGTGTCACCATAGCAACAGAAACTGCAAAGTGGTCCAAGCTACTGTTTAGACCCAGGGGTGCCAACCTGAATAAAATATGGGGGGGCAGGTAAGCCCTACCCCCGTAATCAATCACATGGTGTGGCATACACACGCCATTTGGGGGCAATGCCTATCAACTTTGGGCCTGCCCCCCTCAAATATTTTATTGGGGGACCCGAAGGGACTGTGGCCTCTAGGAGTTGGCTCCTATGTCACCAGGGAAGGGGAAAGGGAAGAAATAAATGTCCCACAATGAGCTCCGGCTACTTAGTTTCTGTGGCACAGGCAACACATCACCTGTACTGGGCCACCTCTTTAGTTATGGAAAGGCCCATTCTCCCAAAAAGGAGAATCTATCAGGCTAAGCTCATCCATCTTGGCTGACCACTCTAGCAGTCATTTTATTTAAACACCAGAGTCACAGGGTTGGGGAGGCGACTCCAAAAACCTATTTAGTCTAACTCTAACCTTAGAACCACAGAAATTTATTCAGACCAAGGACTCAGCTACACTCAGTCAACTATATCATTATAACTGTGTTATAAATATGTGACACCTTTTTTTTAAACTGTGTGTAGATCCAGCCCCAGCCTCCTCTCATTATAACATGTTTTTATCGGCTCTGGTTTTTGTTGGAGGTTGTGAGCCACTTTATGTAAACCAAAAGGTGGCATGTAATGGGTTTTCCTAAATATAGATATGAATCAAGAGAAGAGATAACTGTGAGGGGGGGGGAGGGCATGGATCACAGGAGGGGGAAAAACCTTCTTTTTTTCCTAACTGTAGAAAATCCATAACCTGCCTCGCCCAGACTGGGCTGATGATCAAGCCATGGAGAAATTGGGAAAGATTTTGGCCTTTTCTTTACATGCCATGTTTGGGGTACACAAAAGAGAAGAAAAATCACAACTACAAGGAGGTAAGGAGGGAAAATTCAATATGACATGCATGTATCCTTCTTTATCTTAAGTGGGGGCAGCTAATTTTTTAATTTTTTTGCCTCAGGGGCTGCACTGAGGGTTGGACACACATACCTCAAGGGGCACATGACTCATGTGTGCAAAAGCACATGTATGTGTGTATGCCTACCTCTGCACCCGTCCAGCATGGGCCTAGGCTGCTCGCGTCACCATCCAGAGAGTGATGAGCAAATGCCTTTGTGGTTGCCAGCCTCTGCCAGGGAAACAGCCAGACTCTACAACATGTATTGATCACGTTATTATTGGTGACAGTGGTTGTGTTTGGAGGGCATTGCTAGGATTCCATATCACCTTGAAAACAACAACAACAACAACAACAACAACAACAACAACAACAACAACAACAACAAAGTTAGATGTTCTCAGTCCCAGCTTTTTGGGGAGCAGGGAGGAGTCACCACAGTGATAAAGGGGAGTGAAAGGCTTGGAATGGCTTACTGGTTTCACCATCATTTGTATTCTTTTTCATCACCATTAAGGTCTCCTTCTGGAAGAGATTTTGATTCAGATGACACGACTTCCTAAAGGAAGAAAAATGTTAATGTATTCAGCTGTACGTATGAACAGTTTTTAAATTGACCAAACCTTCTGTAGCTCACATTTTTCCTGCTCCTTTCTAGCTCCCCTTTCTGTTTTGGCAACACTATTTGTCTACTCAATTCACATTACGCTCGTCACATATTTTAAAAGTTGGGTTAAAAGCTAACGCTTTTAAATTTGAAGCGAAAGCAGCTGTGCCCCTGATCTGTGGCCCTGCCCTCCTGATTCGGATTGGGCCCCACACAGTACATTGTACTTGGGAATATATGGGGAGGCTTGAGGCTAGGAAACCTGCAGAGCCCTCCAACCCAGGTCAGGTGTGGTGTGCTCTTTCTGCAAAACAGAAGTGGAAATCTCACACATATACAAGATTAATGCAACATCTCACTGATACTGAAGGCAACCTCAAGGCCATGCCCAGGTCTCATGAGTATAACTTAAAAGACAACAATAATGCAAAAAAATAAATAAATCTCAGCTAGATTCTGGAGTCATGTTCTAGGGCAGAAAGGGGAGATCCCAAGTGTCTTGTAACATGTTGTCCGTTTCAGTGCTGGCATGTATTTGCTAAAGGGCTTTCTCCATTCTGTTACTGCTCACATTCTGTATTCCAAACCACAAATCATTCATTTTTCAATATGAATATGACAGGTTCTTACATAATTCACATTGTCAAGTTTCACTTTCTTATTGGCGCTGGATATAGACATGTGCCTCCTCCCCTCAGGGAGCAGAGTTGCGTATTGACTCCAAAATGCTTAATAACCCTACTCAGTACTTTCTAGTAAACGTTAAACAAAATGGAAGGTAAATCAAAGCCCGCAGAACCCCACAGCACCCAAGCCACCTTCCCAAAGCACCACCTTCTGGGAACAACCATCCAAGTTGGAGCAGAACAACTGCAAAACAACTTCCCCTACTCCCAACTCAGATAGTCTCTCAGAAGAATTCCATAGCTGGTGGCAATAAAGACCCCTGAGAGGTCAAGGAGACCCAACAGGGACATACTCGACCTTTCCATTGTTCATACATAGGACCTGCCTGTGCAATCCTTTTTAGGGCAGATAGACTGCATGACTGGAGTACACACATTTTATGTACAATACGTGTATACAGTCCTGGATTCATATGCAGAAGAGTGAGTGGCATAAACTTTATTTCAGATGGACGTATGCAGAATGAAGCACAAATGTGAAGTAACTACATGTTTAAACAATACTGAAGAAATGTCTGAAACAAGGTCCTACATCCCCGGGGCTGCACATTTCATTCTCTTTAAATTCTTGCTTGGGTAATCTTGCGAAAGGGGTCCTTTTGCAATTAAATCCATCGCATGCCATAGACCACAGTGGAGGACTTTGTCTGATACCACATCCTTGGAACTTAAGGCCGGCCCAAGACATTTTGGCACTTGAGGTGGACACAAAATGTAGTGAAGATCTGCCTCAGGAACAAAGGGGAAATAAAGATTGGCATCATTACCTGCTGCCCCTGTGCAACTTGCCACCTGAGGCAGTCATCTCACCTTGCCTCATGGGTGGGCCGGCCCGGCTTAGAGCTAACAGTGTCTAAGTACTCTATACACAAACGCACTTCTGTCATGGGAGTAGTAAGGAATTCTTTATTTTCTTTTTATAGCATGATGTCACACTAGCAGCTCTCCAGGTAGCATTGGGTGTTTTCAAAGAACATCTACCTCCCTTCGCCGCTTGCCATTTTTTTGAGCTATATAAAGAAGACAATGCGTAAGTACTGATGCATAGATAAAATAATCAGCAATGGTATATTGGGTAAACAAGATTCACTCACCTTCTCAAACCTGCACAGAACACAGTATTTCTTCTCACAATTCGTGCACTGCTAAAATGAGTCAAAAAAAAGTTGTGTTCCCAGACTCTCCAAGTGTTCCCAGAAAGGGATTGAAAGGGTTGAGCCACACTTTGTGCCAGCGTTCCTCAATCTAGAGTCCCCAGATGTTGTTGGACTACAGCTGCAACATCGACGGTCTTAAGACATAAGGCTGCTGCTGAAGCAACAGCTGCATTTTGCATGTAGGTCCTTCGGTGTTTTGCCACCTCTGCACAAGTCCCATTGTGGTGCATGCAAAAGTGTGCTTGAGAGGGCAGGTGGGGACACGCTTGAATTGCAGGATAGATGCACTGAAGGAAAGAAATGGAGGGGGCATTGCCAGACAGCAGCAGTGCACAGCAGGGATAGTGGGCGGCGGGGGCAGCGGTGGAGGCCAGGCACCCACAGCAAAAGTTCTGTGGGTACCCACCCCCCCGGCCCCCTGGAGTTAGCGCCAATGTCCCTGGGCAATATATGGCTGCATCTTATGAGAATGACCACATAGGAATCCAATCAGGGGGTGACCTGACTTTCTTCTTTTCAGTGAGTACACCGTCGAGATGTACTATCGGACCAGCACTGATGCTCCACCCCAACAGCTCGTTTTGCCAGGCTGTGAAGCGACTTGTCCCTTTGATCAGTTTAAACACCTGCTTTATCGTGTCATACCAGAGAACTGGGAAGGAGAATGTAACCATAGGTGGCATCGTGGCCAAAAGGTAAGATAGGGTTGAAACAAACATGTGTAAAACGGATGTGTCATCATTCAAGGTCCCAGCTTGACTTTCCTCTCAAAATCATAATACAGTGGTACCTCGCGTTAAGTACTTAATTCGTTCCGGAGGTCCGTTCTTAACCTGAAACTGTTCTTAACCTGAAGCACCACTTTAGCTAATGGGGCCTCCTGCTGCCGCTGCACCGTTGAAGCACGATTTCTGTTCTCATCCTGAAGCAAATTTCTTAACCTGAGGTACTATTTCTGAGTTATCGGTCTCTGTAACCTGAAGCGTATGTAACCCGAGGGACCACTGTAATTAGTGGGGCTGGACGATTTGAGGTTTGAAGCTTTAGGAATGCAGCTCCCACCCCCCACCTTCATCCTGCCCCACCCCCAAGACGCTGGAAAGCAGACTGCCCTGTTATCCTGGAAACTATAGTTCGTTAAGGCTGTCGGGAATTATAGCTTTGTGAGGGGTAAAATGCAATTCCCAGTGTACTATGGAGGACGTCACTGTTGGGAGGAAAGCTACAACAATTGTAATATGTTACCTAAAATGGCAATGAAGTGGAAGACATAAAGGCAGACTATTCTTCCTCCTCACCGATTCCTACTTTTTTAGTAAATACTTACAGTCATACCTCGGGTTACAGATGCTTCAGGTTGCATTTTTCCGGGTTATGTTTTTTTAAAAAAATAATATTTATTACTTTTAAACACTACAAAAAAGGAAAGAAGAAGAAAAAAGACAATACAACACAATATAAAAAATTACACAACACTAACACAATAAACTAAACAAGACAAAACAAAAACAGTTTAACACACATCATACAATTTCAATATCTTATCTTACATTCACTTGTTTCAACGACCTCCTCACACCTCCCTTTTTGTATTCCACTTCTATTAATTATTTCAGCAATTCCTTTCCATCTTCCTCTATTTTCTATCCTATAATTCTCTTAACATATTCTACCCTTATTTTTCCTTTAATACGCTAATAATCTATTTATACCTAATTCCTTATAACATTTCTACTAAAGCCATATAACTTCATTCCAACATTTTTCTAACATTCATTAATTTTACAATATTTCTATAAATAGTCTTTAAACTTTTTCCATTCTTCTTCCACCGACTCTTCTCCCTGGTCTCGGATTCTGCCAGTCATTTCCGCCAGTTCCATATAGTCCCTCAACCTGGTAATCTTCTGTCCGATGCTCTTAGCTCTTTTCCAAGTCCCTTCTGCAGATCTTCTTCGTATTTATACAAAAACTTTACTTTGTCTTCTACTGATCTTATTTTTATTTTCCTTCCTTTGAAGCTGAAGAATAGACCTTGGGGAAACTCCCACCTAAAGATGATTTTATTCCTTCTCAGCAGGGCAACCAAATCTCCGTAGTTAGACCTAAGATCCAAAAGGTATTTCGGGACGTCTTTAAAAATTTCCACTCTTGGCTGTTGTACTTCTAGGTTCTTCTGGTAGTGCCAACAGCCTCTTATTCTGTTCTTCTCTTTTTTCCCTCCTCTTCCAAATCTGAAGGCCCTCACAGTTTTAATTTCTTCTTGACCCAAATCCAAGTCCCAAAAATCAGCAAATTTCTGTGTGAAGAAGTCTATCAGACTTTCCTTCTCCAATTCAGGTAGGGCTCTGATCCTCAAATTCGTTTGTTTTTCTTTAAATCATAGCAAGCGTCGACTTATGGTCATCAAGTTGCCTCTGTAAGGCTGGGACTCTCTCTCTCTCCAATTGTGTTACTTTACATTCAGCAGCAACGGCTTTCTCCCTAGCTTCCTCCGCAGTCTGCTGTGTCAAAATAGATTTCTGTATCAATTTCTGAATTGTTTCTGTGTTGATATTCACCTTTTGTCCCAGATTATTTATACTTTCTGTATTTAAGTCAATTTTAATAGTTGCAGCATCCACTTTCGCATTTATCACGTCTGTTTTCTTGTTAAGCTGTTCCAGTGAATCATTTATCTTACTTAATGCATCCGCTAAGGCCTCTTCTGTCGACATACCTCTTGATTTTGAATATACTGTTACAAACGCAATAGGAGAAGAAGCAGGGGGGGAAGGCGGACTTCCTGTATTGAACCTCCCCGTTACGATACCAACTTAAACATTTAGAAATCCAATTCTCCCGCTTCAGCTCTACTCACGGGTAATTACTTTAAAATCAAATTGTCCACAGGAAAAAGTCAGCGCTCTCCGGCAACAGCAATGCGGCTTCGCTCCGTGGAAGAAGCAGACGATTTGAAGCACCGCGCTACTCACCCCATGTCACTCCGGACCCCCAAAACTGGGTTTCCACGCGAGTAGGGGAGGCACAAAAGGTGCCCACCAAATCCCACGCTCACAGGCTTCTCCCGCCTGTGATTTTTTGCGGGTCTCCACCTTCGCCGTGACGGTCAGACCCAAATTCCCACAGGGAAAATTCCTCCCGATCAGAGGAATTCCGCCATTACCAGAGGCACCAACCCGGAAGTCTGCATTTTTCCCGGGTTATGGACCGCCGAAACCCAGAAGTACCAGAACAGGTTACTTCTGGGTTTCAGCGATCGCACATGCGCAGAAGCGCTAAATCGCACTTTGTGCATGCACAGAAGCACCGAATTGCAACCCACGTGTGCACAGATGTGCAGGTGCGGGTTGCGAACGCTGCAGGTTGCGAACACGCATTCCATACGGATCATGTTCACAACCTGAGCGTCCACTGTATAGGTAAAAAAATGCTTTACTAAATTTCAACCTTTTTAACATACACAGTCAAAACACACTTTCATGTTTTCTCTTATTTTTGTTGACTTCCCACCCCATTTTCCAGGCAATACTGCTTAAGCGTTGACAACGTACCGGTAGGACAGGACACAGGATTCTGGCAAGAAACAAGGTGGGTGGGTGTGTATTTTTGTAAATTAAAACTGGTGTACGGACTCTGTCAAGTTGGATACCTACTGTTCTCCGGATGGGGAATTTCTGACAATTAAATGCAGACCTTTCTATCTTCCCCGGGAATTTACAACAGTGGTGTTAACAGCGGTGTACATAGCACCAGCTGCAAATGCATGCAGGGCCATGAGCAGTATGCATGAAAACATCAATGCTAAATTGAGCAGATACCCGGAGGCTGTGCAGATTATTGCGAGGAACTTCAATCACACAGATGTGAGGGCAGTACTCCCAAAATTCCATCAGCACATTGAGTGTGCAACAAGAGGAGAAAATACTCTTGACAAGGTGTACACAAACATTAGACGGGCATATGAGGTCAAAACCTTGGCGCACCTCGGTGGTTCAGATCATGTGTCCCTGCTTCTGACACCAGTATACACACCCCTCATACACACCCCTCAGGAAACAAGGCCAGATACAAACACGGGTGGTTACGGTGTGGCCTGAGGGAGCCTCTCAGCAACTGCAGGACTGTTTCCAGGAGACCGACTGGAATATCTTCGACCATGAAGATCTAGAAACTTATACATCAACGGTCCTGGATTATATTAGATTCTGCACAGCAAGTGTCACCAGGGAAAAGTATGTTAAGTTGTATCCGAATAGGAAGCCCTGGATGACAGGAGAGGTTAGGAGATTATTGAAGGCCAGAAATTCTGCTTTTAGAACTGGGGACCGGGTATTGTATGGCATAGAAAGAGCGAACTTGAAGAGGGCTATCAGGAAAGCAAAAGCGGAGTACAGAGGAAAAATTGAGGACCATCTGAGAAATCGTGATACTAGACAAATGTGGCAGGGAGTCCAACATCTGACTGGTTATAAATCAAGGAATTCATCAGTGGTAGAGAGCACTGCTTCCTTGGTGGGAGAGTTGAATACCTTCTTTGCCCGATTTGAGGTGACACCAACAGTGACTCCAACAGGGATGCCAGAGCTATTGGCGTCACTACCTACAGGAAATGCTGCCAGGGTGGAAGAGGGAGAAGTGAGGCAAATATTAAAGGAGGTAAACACGAGGAAGGCTATGGGCCCGGATGGGGTGGCTGGCAGGGTGCTAAGAGATTGTTCGGACCAACTGGCAGGAATCTTTACGAAGATTTTTAACCAGTCTCTGGCCCAAGCCACTGTTCCACCCTGTCTGAAATCTGCTACCATTATACCCCTGCCAAAAACATCAAAGATAGACAGTCTGAATGATTTTCGCCCTGTGGCACTGACACCCATTATAATGAAATGTTTCGAAAAACTGGTGAGGAAGCGCATCTTATCTTGTCTGCCAGTGGGACTTGACCCTTACCAGTTTGCGTACAAGCCAAAGAGATCCACAGAGGATGCTGTGGCAATGGCTTTATATGCTGTCCTGACTCATTTGGAGAAGCAAGGGAACTACGCGAGACTGTTCTTTGTAGACTTTAGTTCTGCATTTAATACTATTCTTCCGCATAGATTGGTGCCCAAATTATTAGACCCGGGACTTCCACCATGTTTGTGCAGGTGGATATTAGACTTTCTATCAAACCCTTCCCAAAGGGTCAGCTTGGGTTCCCACGTCTCTGCGGATCTCATCACGAATACGGGGACGCCGCAGGGGTGCGTGTTGAGCCTGCTTTTATACATGCTCTATACAGCTGACTGTGCCCCCCAATACCCCAGTAATAAGATCATTAAGTTCGCAGATGATACAACGGTGGTTGGTTTAATTACGGCTGGAGAGGGGGAGATGGCCTATAGGAAGGAAGTTGAGCAGTTGGAGGAGTGGTGCAGGAAAAACAACTTACTGCTTAACTTAAAGAAAACAAAAGAGATCATTGTGGACTTTAGGAAATGTAAATTGAATATTCAGCCATTTATTATTGAGGGGAAGTGCGTGGAACAGGTCTCAGTGTTTCAATTTCTGGGAATGGAGTTGAGAGACGACCTAACCTGGGGAGAGAACAGCAAAGACCTGGTGAAGAGAGCACAGCAGAGGTTATATTTTCTGAGAATCCTCCGGAAAAACAATCTCTCAAGCACCTGTTGATGGCATTCTACCATTGCACTGTGGAGAGCATACTAACTTATGGTCTGTGCGTGTGGTTTGGGAGCTGCACGGCCAGGGGGAAAACAATGCTATCCAGGGTTGTAAAGACTGCAAAGAGAATTATTGGGTGCACTCTTCCCACCTTAGATCAAATCTATGCTGCCAGGTGCCATAAGAAAGCGGCAGAGATAGCACAGGATAGTACGCACCCCGGAAATGATCTCTTTCAGCTTCTGCCTTCTGGAAGAAGGTATAGGGTTATAAAGGCCAGGACTCGCCACCTGAAAAACAGTTTCTACGCTAATGCAATTCTGGTTCTAAACGCAGCATAAGGGGTCTCTGTAGTATAGTGTATTTTAAAACGGGGTTTTAGAGTTTTTTAGGGGTTTTAGAATGTTTTATGTAGTTTTATGTAGTTTTGTGGTAGTTTTCATGTAGTTTTATGTAGTTTTTATGTAGTTTTATGTAGTTTTATGTAGTTTTTCAATTTCATTGTTCCGCAAGGAACAATGAGAGTAAAGATATCGGGGGGGGGAGGGAGTTGCTGTTTCCCCCCTTCTGCTACACCCTGTTTTCTAGCTGTCAAATGAAAGCCACAACATTATAATCTAATTCCTTCTGTTGTTCATAGCTCAAATCCTGCTGGCAAGTTCATCACACTATAACACTTCTTTAAATAGTCTGAAAAAGGCATCCATTCTTCCATAAAAACACTCGTCATTAGATTCTCTGAATGCAAATGTATACATAACTTGTAATGACTGTCTGCAAATTTCTTAAATATGTATTTCTAAATGTTTGCAGTGTTGTTGACCTTTTGTCATGTTGCTGTTGTCTCTCACCTCCTACCAGGATGAAAAGGAAAGCCAAAGAAAGGGGAAACCAGCAAACCGACCTCCTCAGGAAGGAAACTGGACGGCAAAGTTATAAATCACCGGCAACACTACATGATTGTTGATGCTTTTGTGTGGTGCTCATAATCAAGATTTTCTTCTTCTCGTTGAGAATTCCAATCAAATAAAATCAGGCACATAGGTGCACTAGATTAGCTTGAACAAACACCATCATTTGCAAGTTAATGTGTGTCTATAGATTTAATCTAATTACTTGAGGGTGGGGAAAGCAGGGGTCTATTTTGCAACCTTACTAAGGGTTAGGAATATATGGATATTCCTAATTCCAAACTGCTGCAGAGCTTAACAACCTTTGTCAGAACCCCATTCATCCAAAATGGTTGACCCATTTAATATATTACCCTGTATCGGTCCCTACAGCCGCAGCAGGCGCCGTAAGTCTGCAATGGTTTGACTTCACCCCTGAAGGCACACTCTTCAATTGTCTTCCAAGGCTGATAGCTGCCAACAATAACTTCAGTTGGCACTCTTATTTATCCAGCTGTTAGATTAGTCAGACAGTTTGAATTCTCACAGCCCATCTAGACCCAGCGAGAGTCACTGTGCAGTAAAAACACTGACAACTAACTGAGAGTGGAGAAAGGGAGAAAACTCGCCAGAAACAATAAAGGAAAAACAGAATTTGGAGGGATATGCTGTAATCATCACACTAGATGTCCTATCAGAACAATCTTTGCATGACCTCAGGTTATCACTGCAGGTTTGTTCTGTTTCTACAGCTTCTATTGCACGGGTAGGCAAACTAAGGCCCAAGGGCCGGATCCAGCCCAATCACCTTCTAAATCCAACCTGTGGACAGTCCGGGAATGAGCGTGTTTTTACATGAGTAGAATGTGTCCTTTTATTTAAAATGCATCTCTGGGTTATTTGTAGGGCATAGGAATTTGTTCATTCCCCCCCCCTTCAAAATATAGTCTGGCCCCCCACAAGTCTGAGGGACAGTGGACTATCCCCCTGCTGAAAATTTTGCTGTCCCCTGTTCTATTGAATGGAAGCTCTTGCACAGTTCCCACAATTTCAATGGGACTTAGACAGGACTTTTGAAGTCCCTGCCCCCATGCAATCTGTATAGGTTTTCTAGCTCCCTCCTCCCTGTGCTAGATAGGTTGAAAAAGAAATATAGGAATGGTGTCAGAGCTGCTTCCAGATCCTAGCTCACAGAGGATCACGCTAGCCAGCGGTCACTTTGTAAAAGTCTTTATTGAGTTACAGTTTCCATTCTCAAGCTGCTGCGTGCAGCTCTACGTCTTATGGGTTAGACCGGCGAAGCTCCGTCTGAGTCTCCGCCCCCTGTACACCAGCTAAATACCCTAGCCTTACTCCACCTTTTCCGCCTGACCGTTCTTCTCTGGGTCCCTCTGCCCCCCGTGGTCTCTTCCTTCCGGGACGCTTCTGACGTTGACCCCCCGGACCCTTCTGTCTCCTTGCGTCGGGCTTTAGGACCTGGCTCCCTTTCCGGGCTGCTTACTGCGCCACCTTCCTGTGTATTTGAACTTGGCGCGCGCGCCCAACCTTCCACTTTCCGCCTGACCGTTTCCTCGCTCCCCGATGGAGGTGTGGTCACTCCTGACTCATGCCCTCCCTCCTGCTGCGAGCTGCCAGAGCTCGGTACCTGGCGCCTTTCCTCTCCACTGCGTTCTGTTGGTGATGCTGGCCCCGATTTCCAACTGCTGCTCTCTGAGCCCCCTCTGGACCCTTCTTCCTGGGGTGTCCCCCTAAGCTCCCCCCTTGCTCTGGCCACTGGCGCTCCTTCCTGTGAATCTTCTGATTCACTGGAAAGACTCGGAGATCTCGGGTCGTCGTCATCACTCATCTTTTCTTCTGCCTCCTCCCCCTCGCTCTCTGTTTCCTCCCTTGCCCTCGCCTCTGCTCCTGAACCCCTGACATCCATCCCCCCCTCTAAGCCCCCCCTTCCCCCCTCCCCTCCTTCCAGTGCGGGAGCTGGGTGCTGCAGTGTCACGGGGACGAATGTCGGATACAGTTCGCTTCCCGTGGCGGGCCTCCAACTGCACGCTTCCGGTTCTTCCTCTCTGCGCTCGTCGACAACGGTCACCTCTGCCTCCATCTCTGTGCCTCCGTGCTCGAACCCAAAATCCTCCCCGTACATGTCCACGTCCGTCTCCGCCTCAGGCGTTCCCGGGTCCGTCGCTCGACTTGGAACCTCCAGCCACTTCCTGCGCCACTGTTCCTCTGGTCTATCGTCCCACCAAATGAGGGTTCTGAGGCAGATCCCGCTGTCGACCCCTCCGGGGAACGAGTGTCTATTGTCGGTTCCTCATCCGAGTCGAACCCCCGGAACGTGCTGGCTGAAAGCGTCGGTGTGAAAAGCCAATCGTCGAAAAAGTCTGCTGGCATGGGCCTGTGTGGGAAGAGGGCATGAAACTCGTCTTTGAGTAGAGGTTCCTCCAAAGCGTAGCCCGGCACCCAGCTGTTGGCACTGGCCGGGGTGCCCTCTCTGGCGAGAAGGTATTCTACTCCCTCTTCCCCCCATCTCGAGTCCAAAATCTCTGTGACTTCGTTGATGGGCTCCTCCTGTGGCACTCCCCTTTGCTCGGTTCCCTCTCTGAGCGGACTCGGCGCCGTTCCTGGTTCCTGAAACCTGTGAGGTGTCTTGTAGGGAGTGAGCACCGATCTGTGGAACACCAGATGCATCCTGGAGCCTTCCGGAAGCGTCAGCCTGAAGGCTACCGGGTTGACCTGCTCTTCGACTTGGTAGGGTCCCAGTTGTTTATGTCCTAGTTTCTTCTTCGCTAACGACCTGGCCGGCACTGCGTGGGCTGCCAACCATACCCAGTCGCCCACGCGGATCTCTTCGCCAACCTTCCTGTGTTTGTCCGCTTGCACCTTGTATGCGTGCTTAGCCAGCTCCAGGTGCCGCCAAAGCTGATCGTGGACCTCCTGCAACTCCGACGCGAACGCGTCTGCTGTCTGCGGCTCCCCCTCCCCCATTCTTTCCAGTCCCGGGAAGGTTCTGGGGTGCCTTCCGTTGTTGGCGAAGAACGGCGTCACCCCCGTGGACACGTGCTTCGTGTTGTTGTAGGCGAACTCGGCGAGTGGCAGGTAATCCACCCACGTCGCGGGCTGTTGATTCGCATAACACCTCAGGTACTGCTGCATGATGACATTGACCTGCTCCGCTTGTCCGTTGGTCTGCGGGTGTCTAGCCGAATCCAGGTTGATTTTGACGTTCAGGAAGCCCATCAGCTTCTGCCAGAAGTTCGAGATGAACTGTCGTCCCCGGTCGGACAGAATAGACCGCGGTAGACCGTGAACCTTGAACACGTGATCTATGAACAGTTTGGCGGTTTGTTCCGCCGTGGCCACCTTCGCACACGGAATGAAATGTGCCATCTTGGAGAACAAGTCCACCACCACTAGCACAGCCGTCTTGCCCCTCGAGCTGGGCAGATCCGTGACAAAGTCCAGGGCAACTCTCTCCCATGGTTCGAACGGAGTTTGCAGCGGTTGCAGCAGTCCGGCCGGCGGTCTGTGCACTGGTTTGGCCCTCTGGCAGGTGTTGCACCTCGCCACATAGTCCGCGACTTCCCCCCTCATTCCGGGCCACCAGAAGTCTCTGGCGACTAATTCCACCGTCTTCTCCTTGCCAAAGTGCCCGGCAGTGGGCGCGTCGTGCAGCTGCTGCAGTACCTTGGCGCGAAGTTCGTCTCCCGGCACGTAGATGGCCCCTTTACGGATGAGCAATCCATCTCGCACCTGGAACTCGTCGGTCGCAGCTGTGCCCCTGTGCACCTCTGCCATCTTTGCTTGCGCGAAGGAGTCATCCTGCAACGCTCGTCGCACCGCATCCAGGTCAACTATTGCCGAAGCGCACGCCCACACTGTCGGTGCGAAGATGTGCATGGCGGCCGCTGGCGTCGCCTCCTCTAGATACTGTGGTTTACGGGATAGGGCATCTGCCATGACGTTGGTGTCTCCCAGAACATACTCTATTCGGAAGTCGAAGTTCGCAAAGAACTCAGCCCAACGTATCTGCCTCTGGTTCAGGAACTGCGCCGTGCGCCAGTGCTCCAGATTCTTGTGGTCCGTGCAGACCTGCACCGTGTGCTTGGCGCCGATCAGGAAGTGCCTCCACGCCTTGAATGCTGCATGAATGGCCAGCAACTCCCTGTCCCAGATGGTGTAGTTCTGTTCAGATTTGCTGAGCTTCCTGGAGTAAAACGCTCCCGGCCTCCAAGCCCCCTGCGGGTCTTTCTGCAGCAGGACTGCTCCCACGGCTCTGTCAGAAGCGTCTGTCTCCACCCTCATCGGCCTGCTGGGGTCGACATGCAGTAGCTGCTCTTCCGACGCGAAGAGACGCTTGAGTGCCTGAAAGGACTGCTCCGCCTGCTCCGTCCAGATGAACTTCTTTTTCTTGGAGCTGAGCGTGTCCGTGATGGCCGCTGTTTGCATCGCAAAGCCCTTGATAAACTTGCGATAGAAGTTCGCAAAGCCGACAAACCACTGGACCTCCTTCCGGTTGCGCGGGCTTTTCCAATCCAACACCGCGCGAACCTTGGCGCTGTCCATGGCGAGCCCCTTGTCAGACAACTTGTAGCCCAGGAAATCCACCTCCGACACGTCGAACTGGCACTTCTCCAGCTTGGCGTAAAGCCTATGCTGCTGTAGCCTGCTCAGCACTTCCTTGACGTGTCTGTCGTGATCCTGCTGCGATTCCAAAAAGATCAGGATGTCATCCAAGAAGCAGACGCACGTCTTGTAGAGGAGCCCCGCTAACACGTGGTGCATGAAAGCTTGAAAACAGTGGGAGCCATTTTGCAGTCCAAAAGGCATAACTCTATATTCGTAGGTGCCTAGGGGCGTGAACATGGCTGTCTTCCACTCATCTCCTTCCCGCATGCGAATGAGGTTGTACGCCCCTCGCAGGTCCAACTTGGTGAACACGCGACCCTTGCGCACCGTTGCGAGGAGGTCGTCGATTCTGGGCATGGGGAAGTCCGATGGCTTGGTCACACTGTTCAAGGTGCGATAGTCCACCACAAGCCTTTTTTGGGGCGTGTCCTTCTTCTTAACAAAGAATACAGGACTGCCCCCCACTGCCTCGGACTCTCGGATGAAACCGCGCTCCAAATTATGATCTGTGAACTCTTTGAGTTCCTGTAGTTCTTCCTCAGACATGGAATACAGCTTCCCTTTGGGCAGTGCCGCCCCTGGCAGCAGGTCAATTTTGCAGTCATATGGTCTGTGGGGGGGTAGCCTGTCCGCCTCCTTCTCGCAGAAGACCTCCAAAAATCCCGCGTATTTGTGGGGGATTGCTTGCAGCGTCCCCAGCTGCAGCTGTGCCTCCTCCCCCTCTCCCTCTTGCCGGGGCAGAATGCAGTGTTCAGCGCAATATGATGAGCCGAAGACCAGCTGCCGCTGGTACCACGCCAACGTCAGACTGTGTCTGTCCAACCAACTCATGCCCAAGACAATAGGCGTGTCCGACAGTCTGGTGACATTAAAGCTGATGACTTCCTTGTGATTTCCCAGTCGCATCACCATAGGCGGCGTTTGCTTCACCACCTGCCCCCCTAGCAGCTCCCTGCCATCCACTGTGACGACCTGTAGGGGCAGTGTGGCAGGCAGCAGCTGTATAGCGTGTTTATCGACAAAGTCCTGCCCTATAAAGTCCGCATTGCTTCCTGAGTCAACGGTGATTGGCACGTCCAGAATGAGGCCATTGGGTAGCTGGAGCGATGCAGTGAGCTGCACTACCGGTTTGGGCGGGAGGGGATCTGTGGGCTGCAAAATCTCTGGGGACTGCTTCACTGACTCGTCTGGCTGGGCCCCAGTGCCTCTGTCTCCAGCCAGACTCCGTCGTTTCCCTGCTGTGAGTTTCCGTGCTGAGTAGCTGCAGTCACCGTTGCAGAGGCTGCATTGAGCTTGTGGATCCTCTGGGGACACTCTTTCGCCATGTGCTGCGGACTTTCGCAGATGTAACACTTCCGGTTCCCTCTAGGAGGCTTCGCTTTGACTGCTCCCGGTGCTAGGGCTCTGGTTGCTGACTGAGCCCTGGCACCGCCAACCTCCATAGGTTCCACTCCCCCTCCTGGCGGAGGTGTGGATTGCGCACGCGCAGCTTCCCTGGGAACGAAGGAGAACCCTCTCGCTGGTTCGCGCCCTCCACGCCCTTCGTCCCTGCTCCATGGACGTTCCTCCAGCCGCACCCCATCCGCCAGCGCCCTCTGAACGATCTCCTGCGTGCTCCGGGGTCTCTCCCCCCTTGCAATTTCGTCTTTAACCGCGCTGTTCAATCCTTCCCAAAACAGGTCTCTGACTGGAGCCGAATCTCTGTCCCATTCCAGGGCACTGACCAATGCAAAAAAGCGGGCGTGGTACTGTCTTACACTGGCCCTCCCTTGCTTCAGCCCATGTACCTCCTTCCGGGCAAGATCCACGTCTATGCTTGATAAAAAGCACCCATCCATCGCTTTAATAAAGGCATCCGCATCTCGGAGCGCCGGATCCTTATCCCTCCACAAATTGCGCAGCCACGCTTTAGCATCTCCATGCAAATGGGACATGATGAATCCCACCTTCTCTTGCTCATCTCTAAAGTCTTTGTCCAGCAGTTGCAGTGCACACATTACATCTGCTCTAAAGTTGGGGTACTGTTGCAAATTCCCATCGAAGTGAGAGACCAGACCGCCTGTTCGTCTCCCCAACCCAATCCCCTCCGGTTTGGGTGTCAGTTGCCCTTGCTTCGTAAGCATTTCCAACCTGACCTGGAGATCCCTGTAGGTGGCAGCTGCGTCCTCCTCTCTCTTCCTGAATGCAAGTGCCTCGGCATTCAGTCGTGTCACTGCTTCTCTGAGTTCCGCTATCTGCTGTTCGGCCGTCATATTGTCTGCCGTTCGTGAGCTCGCTAGTAGGCACCCACCTTCTCTCCTCTCCGCGAGGCCGTAGATGCCCACAATTGGGGACGGAGCTTACTGTCAGAGCTGCTTCCAGATCCTAGCTCACAGAGGATCACGCTAGCCAGCGGTCACTTTGTAAAAGTCTTTATTGAGTTACAGTTTCCATTCTCAAGCTGCTGCGTGCAGCTCTACGTCTTATGGGTTAGACCGGCGAAGCTCCGTCTGAGTCTCCGCCCCCTGTACACCAGCTAAATACCCTAGCCTTACTCCACCTTTTCCGCCTGACCGTTCTTCTCTGGGTCCCTCTGCCCCCCGTGGTCTCTTCCTTCCGGGACGCTTCTGACGCTGACCCCCCGGACCCTTCTGTCTCCTTGCGTCGGGCTTTAGGACCTGGCTCCCTTTCCGGGCTGCTTACTGCGCCACCTTCCTGTGTATTTGAACTTGGCGCGCGCGCCCAACCTTCCACTTTCCGCCTGACCGTTTCCTCGCTCCCCGATGGAGGTGTGGTCACTCCTGACTCATGCCCTCCCTCCTGCTGCGAGCTGCCAGAGCTCGGTACCTGGCGCCTTTCCTCTCCACTGCGTTCTGTTGGTGATGCTGGCCCCGATTTCCAACTGCTGCTCTCTGAGCCCCCTCTGGACCCTTCTTCCTGGGGTGTCCCCCTAAGCTCCCCCCTTGCTCTGGCCACTGGCGCTCCTTCCTGTGAATCTTCTGATTCACTGGAAAGACTCGGAGATCTCGGGTCGTCGTCATCACTCATCTTTTCTTCTGCCTCCTCCCCCTCGCTCTCTGTTTCCTCCCTTGCCCTCGCCTCTGCTCCTGAACCCCTGACAAATGGTTTGTCCTGCAGGCCATTTATTTGCCTTTGAAGCTTCCTACCCAAGTGAAACTGACCTGTGTTTTGTGCGCCAGTAGTGATTTAGTCATGCTGGCCACATGACCCGGAAAAGCGAGATGAGCACTGGTACCCCATAGTCACCTTTGACTGGACTTAACCATCCAGGGATCCTTTGCCTTAACTACATAAACAAAAGGAAAAGGTGTTTCCTTCCTCTAGAGTTCTCAAACAGTAGGCATGTACATATTGCAACGTGTACATTTAGTGGTGCAGCAATAAAACTGCTAGCACATTTGCAAAGTGAAGTATGTTTTCAAATTGGATGGGGGACCATGTCGTGTTGAAATTCTTGCATTGCACAGGGTTTGGACTAGATGACCCTCAGGGTCTCTTCCAATTCTATGTAGTGGGTTAATCAGTTAAAGGGCAGTAGCAGTTAACCATTTTCAAATATCCAGTTGGTCATCAAATCATATTGCGCTCTGTTAATACCTTCTTGACTTCTTCTGACTTCATAAGTATTGAAATGTTCGAGGATTTACCACCGTTTTTCCATTTATGGAAACTGGAGGAAAGGTTTGTATACTTCTGGGCTCACATACCTCTGGATTATTCGAAACCCAGAAATGTATCCTATGAAAAAACAATTGGAATTCATATGGTTACCTGTGGGCTTTTCATAATTAACCAGGGTACTTAATGGAGGATAACAAAACCCATTTCGGCCATAATGAATGACCCCAAACAAAGCATGCAGAACAAATACTGTCTATATAGCAAATGGATGTTCCAAAACATCCAAAATGATGAAAAAGCAACTTAATCGCTAGAGGTCACTCTGTTCCTTCAAATCTCAGAAATAATCAACCAAGAATATTTCCACACTACTTCACTCTAGAATTCCCCCCCCCACACACACACACACACTTTTATGGGGAACTTACATGACACCATCAAATCTTTGTTCTCTGTCCCCTCCCCTCCCCCCGGTACTTCTATGTTCTCTTCTGAGTGGTCACAAAAGCTGACAGGACAGGGTGGGCTGGATCTCTGCAGGTGTAGACCAGTCTGCCTTTGAAGGGGCATCGTTTTGGCATGTGCACCTTAATCCAAACAAGTCAAAGAGGCTCCAGTTCAAATCTGAGGTGGAGCAGGCAATGAGATCTCACCCTCCAACTCAAGGCCAAGTCGTTCTTGGCACCTGAGGCAGAAAATCCCAGAAAAAGGGAAGGGTCATCATAGCGCAGCAGAAGAGCAGCTATGATGTCCTCAGAATCTTAGAGAAAGGCTGTGAATGTCAGTTCTCAGGAACCCTGCATAGCCGCTTCCAGTTAGCATAGACAATACCCAGCTTGAGGAACCAACAGCCTGACTCACTATGAACCAGCTTTCTACGTAAGTGTGTTTCCTCTTCCCTGGTAGTAAAAAATACAGCAATACTAAATTAAATCGCTAACAGTTTGTTGCCCATTCGTAAAACTGCCTCCCTCTGCCTAATTAAAGGACAGACTCTGTAGCCCTTAGCCATCCACTGCCACGTAGAAACATTTAATTTTTTTTTACTGCTATCTGACCTGCTGAGCTGAGGAATGTTGCTAAACTATTTTTTTTTTTTATAAAATTTTTATTGGTTTTACAACATTTTTAAGAAAAACAAACAAACATTAAAAAAGACAAACATACACGTATAATTTCAAACATATTTTCATAAACCTCTTTTCTTGGACTTCCCCATACCCCCCCTCTCTGCATCCCAATGTCCATAATTCAACTAGCAACTCCCAATTGTTACTTTCCAATCTCTATCATCTTAGTCCTCTTTTATAGTCTAACCTTATATCCCTGTACCCTTTTGCTTCTGGGAACCACAACATTTTAGCATTCATTAAGTTTATAGTAGTCCTTAAGGTAGCTTTTAAATTTTTTCCACTCCTCTTCCACCGTCTCTTTTCGTTGGTCACGGATTCTGCCTGTCATCTCGGCCAATGTCATATAGTCCATCACTTTCATCTGCCATTCTTCCACAGTGGGTAGATCTTGTGTCTTCCAATACTTTGCGATGAGTATTCTTGCTGCTGTTGTGGCATACATAAAAAAAGTTCTATCTTTCTTTGTCACCAATTGGCCGACAATGCCCAAGAGAAAGGCCTCTGGTTTTTTAGGAAAGGTACATTTAAGTACCTTTTTCATTTCATTGTAGATCATTTCCCAGAAGGCCTTAATCTTCGGGCATGTCCACCAAAGGTGATAAAAGGTACCTTCAGTCTCTTTACACTTCCAACATTTATTATCGGGCAAATGATAGATTTTTGCCAGCTTGACTGGGGTCATGTACCACCTGTATACCATTTTCATAATGTTTTCCTTTAAGGCATTACATGCCGTAAATTTAATACCGGTGTTCCATAACCATTCCCAGTCAGCTGACATAATGTTATGTCCAACATCCTGAGCCCACTTGATCATAGCCGATTTAACTGTTTCATCCTGTGTGTTCCATTTCAACAGCAAGTTGTACATTCTAGATAAATTCTTAGTATTGGGTTCTAACAGTTCGGTTTCTAATTTTGATTTTTCCACCTGGAAACCGATTTTCCTGTCCTGTTTAAAAAATTCCATTATTTGACGATATTGGAACCAATTTTCTACTTTATGCTTCAATTTCTCCTGACTTTGTAGTTTGAACTTATCTCCATCCTGTTCTAAAATTTCCCAATACTTCGGCCATCCGACCTCCATATTGAGTTTCTTCACTGCTTTAGCCTCCACTGGTGAGACCCATCTAGGGGTTTTGTTTTCCAATAGATCTTTATATCTTATCCAAACATTAAACAATGCTTTTCTAACAATGTGATTTTTAAAGGCACTGTTAACTTTATCATACCAAAGATATGCATGCCAGCCAAAAGCATTATTAAAACCTTCCAGATCCAAGATGTCCGTGTTCTCGAGGAGCATCCATTCTTTCAGCCAGCAAAAAGCTGCTGCCTCGTAGTACAATTTTAGGTCCGGCAGGGCAAAACCCCCTCTTTCCTTAGCATCTGTCAATATCTTAAATTTAATTCGGGGCTTTTTGCCCTGCCAGACAAATTTCGAAATGTCTTTGTGCCACCTCTTAAAACATTCCATCTTGTCAAGAATCTGCAAGGTCTGAAACAAAAATAACATTCTAGGCAATACATTCATTTTGATTACTGCAACTCGGCCTAACATTGACAATTTCAAATTTGACCATATTTCTAGATCTTTTTTAATTTCTGACCAACATTTTTCATAGTTGTCCTTATACAAATTCACATTCTTAGATGTTAAGTAAACCCCTAGATATTTCACCTTCTTTACCACAGTCAAACCTGTTTCCTCTTGAAATTTCTCCTTTTCCATATCTGTTAAGTTTTTCCCTAAAACTTTGGTTTTTTGCTTGTTCAACTTAAATCCAGCTACCTGGCCAAACTGTTGTATTATTTCTAAAACCTTTTTCGTACTAGTGTTTGGCTCTTGCAAAGTCAATACTAGGTCATCTGCAAACGCTCTTAACTTATAATGTTTAGCTCCGACCTGCACACCTTTGACCTGCTGGTCATTTCTTATCATGTTCAGCAACACCTCCAGAACTGAAATAAAAAGTAATGGGGAAATCGGGCACCCCTGTCGTGTTCCTTTTTCTATCTTAAGTTCCTCAGTCACAACATTATTTACAATCAGTTTAGCTTTTTGTTCAGAATATATTGCAGCCATACCATTCTCAAAACCCTGGCCTACCCCCATCCCATGGAGATTCTTCCTCATAAAACTCCAAGAAATATTGTCAAAGGCTTTCTCCGCGTCCACAAAAATCAATACTGCTTTAGTGTTTATATTCACCTCTAGCTTTTCCAGAATGTCTATTACATTCCTTACATTGTCTGCCAGGTGTCTTTTAGGGAGAAAGCCTGCTTGGTCCTTATGAATCTTCTCCATCAAGACTCTTTTAAATCTTTTTGCCAAAATGTCTGCAAAAATTTTATAATCCACATTAAGGAGTGATATTGGGCGGTAGTTCTTGAGTTGGGTCTTTTCAGTCTCTGACTTTGGTATGAGTGAAATATATGCCTCTTTCCACGATTCAGGTGCCCTTTTTCCCTCAAGGATCTCATTACAAACTTCTCTTAGTGGTTGAGTCAGCCATTCCTTCAGCGATTTGTAGTATCTGGAAGTCAGTCCATCTGGTCCCGGAGATTTGCCCAGTTGCATATTCTGAATGGCAGCCTCTATCTCTTGTTCTGAGATTCTCTGGTTCAAGTCCATCTTACTTTGATGAGAGATGTTTTGTAATCCATGTTTTCCAAGGAATTTGTCTATATCTTCTTCATTTTGCGGGCCTTGAGTGTAGAGTTTTTTAAAATAACTTAAAAAGCAATTTCTAATTTCATTAGGTTTGGATATATTCTTTCCATCCACCTCTAGGCTTGTAACTGTATTTAGTTTCTGCCTTTTCTTCAGTTGCCATGCCAAAAGTTTGCCACATTTATTTGCTGATTCAAAAGTCTTTTGCTTCATTTGCTTTATCTTCCATTCAATCTCTTGGTTCATCAATTCCATATATTGTGTTTGATATAACTTAATCTCTCTTAAAATGTCCTGAGATTTTGGTTTTGTTCTTAATTTTCTCTCTCCTTCCTTTATCATTTCCAAAATCCTCTCTTTTTTCTCATTTTGTTTTTTCCTCTTTATTGAATTTTGTTGAATCAAAAATCCTCTCATAACCGCTTTACTTGCGTCCCAGATCACTCTTTTCTCCACGTCGGTCCTCAAATTTATTTCAAAATAGTCTTTAAGGGTCTTTTGGGCCTTCGTGAGAATCTCCTTATCTCGAAAGAGGGTGTCATTCATTTTCCATCTAAATTGACCAGTTATTGTGAGTTTCATCTCCATCTTCACGGCGTTATGGTCGGAGCAAGTTTTTGGGCAGATTTCCACTTTCTTGATCTTTGGAGCCATTCCACTAGTAACCCAGATTTGATCGATTCTGGTCCAGGTCATCATTGCTTGGGAGAAGAAAGTTCCCTCTCTCTCCAGAGGGTTCCTTGTTCTCCATATGTCTATCAAGTCCATATTTTCTGTCATTTCGAAAAAAGTCTTAGGGAGTCTCCCTTCCTTGCTAACTGTTAGTCTTTGTGCCTTGTCCATGTTAGTGGAGACCACGCCATTCATGTCTCCCATGATTATCATATTGTAGTCCAGATAGTCAGTGAGGGTTTCATGGAGTCTCTTAAAGAAGTCAGATTTGCCTTCATTTGGTGCATAAATCCCAACCACTAGAAGTTTTTCTCCTTGTATTTGTATCTCCACTGCCAGATATCTCCCTTGTTCGTCCTTGAATATCATTTTTGGAGCCCATTTCTCCTTCACATATATTACAACTCCTCTCTTCTTAACTTTGTCTGATGAAATAAATTCTTGTCCTAGCCTTTTATTTATAAGTAATCTCCTGTGGGCTCTGGTTATGTGGGTTTCTTGTAAGCATATCAAGTCCAGTTGTTCTCTATTCAATATATGAAATACTTGTCTTCTCTTCAAAGGCCCATTGAGCCCATTACAATTCCAACTAAGGAATTGCAGAGCCATCTTGCTATTTTTCTGAGGCTCCTCCAACAGCTCCCAGTTGTTGCTCTTCTTCTGATGGTGGTGGTTTTTGTCCAATCGAGAGATTCAGGAGATCCAGTGCTCTCCTCTGTTCTGCAAGTACGTCCACAGTCCCCTTCTGTAGGTCCTCCTGGTATCTTGCCAAAAATTTGTCTTTATCTTGAATTGTCTTTATTTTCACCTTGTTTGCCTTGTAGTCAAATGACAGTCCTTGTGGGAATTCCCACCTGAAGCGGATAGAATTTTTCTTTAGTAAAAGGGCTAAGTCCTTGTAGAAGTTTCTTAAGTCCAGAATGTATTTTGGGATGTCTTTGAAGATCTGTACAGCTGAATTTCCGATTTGCAAGGCCTTTTCAAAGTGTAGTCCTAGTATTTTGTCTCTTTCCTCCTTGGATCTGAGTGTGATCAAACAGTCTCTCGGGGTCTTTCTGTGTTGCTTTTTACCCAGTCTAAAGGCAGTCGTAATTTTGAATTCGTCTTCCTCAAGGTCCCAGCAATCCACAAACTCCCGTGTCAAATATTCCACAAGGTTGTCTCTTTCATTCTCCGGAATCAGTCTTATTTTTAAGTTTCTCTCTTTCCTCTGTAACTCCCACAAGGCCAAGGTTGCATCATGCTCATAGACCTTCTTGGCAATCGGCTCTAATTTCTCCTGTGTCTCTCCCGCAGTAGCTTTGGCATCTTCCGCAATTTGGCGCGTAGTGGCGTTTTCCTCCACCAATTTATTTATAGATTCTGTATTCTGGTTTAATCTTGCTGAAATTTCTGTTAATTTTAGTGTATTCTCTGAAGTCTGTTTTGTCAAAGACTCCAGAGTTTGGTTTATCTTGAGCAAGGCGTCTGTCACAGCTTCCATAGAGACGGCTGCTCCTTTGTCTTGTCCTGTTGTTCCTGCTGATCCGGCTGTTGCGCCTGAGATTGAGCCTCTTTTCTTTACCTGTTGCTGCTGCAGCTGTTGTTGTTGTTGCTTGGTCTTGGCTCTTGTAACTATCTCTTCTTGTGCGCCACTCATGTCAAGGTCAATTCCCACGGGATTTATTCTCCCTTGGAAAATTCCACTGTCTTAGGCCGTGCCGGACTTCACTTTGTCCTCTAGAGGGAGCAAATCAAAATGGCCATAGGGCAAAATTTCCAAGTACAAAAACAAAGGAGACTGTCCAAAATGTAAAAAAGGAGATTAACACAGTCAAAGTCAATGTTACTAAGAACTTGTAACTTCAAATTGCCACAGTTGCCCAATTTATGCTATTTCTTCTTGTATTATACAGTAGCCAGGCACTGTGGGAACTTTGTATCAAAGTATCACTTCACAGGGAAAAGTCAGTTCAGTGTGCTAAGAAGGCAGACCGTTTCATGCTTTCAGATGGGTGAGACAGCAGAGGTTTTTTACTTCCAATAGATCATGCAGTTATTCATCAAATTCACCTCCCCTCTGCCCTGCTAGCTAGAGGGGAGATCAAAGGTCTAAATGTCCGGTTTAGCTGATCAAAGAGCGGGTTTAAACGGATGCAGGTTTAGAGCTCCGTTGCTTTCGCTTTCATGCAGTCGGGGGGAGGCAGACTTCCTTTGTTTAATTCTCCCCCGTTTTTAGCCCAATTTTTAGAATTTAAAGGGTCCCGATTATTTTTTCAGCTCTTACTCACGGGGATTCAGTCCAAATTTTCTTTTCAGGAAGGAATCGGCGCTCTCCGCTTATGGCGACGCGGCTTCACTTCGCAGGCTGGGTAGCGACTCTCAGCACCGCGCTCACTCCCGATGTCGATCCGTAGCCTTTAAAAAGGCTCTTTCACGGTACCGGGGGGCGCAAAGGTGCCCACCGAGTCTCCTTGTTCTCAGGCTTCAGCGCCTGGGATTTTAGGGGTCCCCCGCTTGCCGTAGCGGGTAAGACCCGAACTTGCGAAGCAGTCCTTCTCCGGAGCTCGGAGCTAGGACCGCCATTAAGCGCTGGCACCGACCGGAAGTCCTCCGGAATGTTGCTAAACTAACCCAGCTTTTTAGCACAACATTTTCTGCTGTTATTTGTCCCTTGTGCTACAAGTTTTTCATATTTTAGGACTGGCAATTTGGTTATGGTTAGTGAAGATCAGAAGGCCCTTAATGACATCCTTTTTGGGTGGTACCTCAGGTTAGGAACTTAATTCGTTCTGGAGGTCTGTTCTTAACCTGAAACTGTTCTTAATCTGAGGTACCACTTAAGCTAATGGGGCCTCCCACTGCCGCTGCTAAACAATTTATGTTCTCATCCTGAAGCAAAGTTCTTAACCCAAGGTACTATTTATGGGTTAGCAGCGCCTGTAACCTGAAGCGTCTGTAACCCGAGGTACCACTGTATTGCATCTGTGCTGTGTGGTCAGTGGACTAGCGGGACTGGGCTGGCCCCTAAACGTTCCTGGTAAATTAGAGGATTAAATCCTGGCACCTCTTTCCCAAAGCCTAGGAAGCTTCTGCCCAATTTAGGGAGGGAGGCGTGATGCTCACTGCGATGTCGCAACGTCACAACATCACTCTCTCAAGCTGGCATCTCTGGCTGTGTTTCCTGACGAAAAATATCACAGCTGATTGCAATGCATTTATTTCCACACACACAAAATCACCACTGGTTGCAGTGCAAGGGTCTGCCTCTGAAGAGCCTCCAGAAACTTCTACGAGGTCCTCAATCACACCCCTTACAATGAAAAAGCAGCACGCAGTCAGTGAGTACTAAACGACCTTTTTGCACCCAGTGACTCTCTTTAAAGCCCTAAACGGCCTCGGCCCAGTATACCTGAAGGAGCGTCTCCACCCCCATCATTCTGCCCGGACGCTGAGGTCCAGTGCTGAGGGCCTTCTGGCGGTTCCCTCACTGTGAGAAGCAAAGCTACAGGGAACCAGGCACAGGGCCTTCTCGGTAGTGGCGCCCGCCCTGTAGAACGCCCTCCCATCAGATGTCAAAGAGATAAACAACTACCTGACATTTAGAAAACATCTGAAGGCAGCCCTCTTCAGGGAAGTTTTTAATGTGCGACATTTTGATGTATTTTTAATCTTTGTTGTAAGCCGCCCAGAGTGGCTGGGGAAACCCAGCCAGATGGGCGGGGTTCAAATGATAAATTATTATTATTATTATTTTATTTCCCAAACACTACATAACTGAAATAGGTGTCCCTGCCATATTGGCACCCCAGGCTGTTTCCTTACTTGCTTTTATGGTTGGGTCAGCCCTGAGTACAGCCAGCCTGGTTTACACATGTCCAGCTGAAGACCCCTTTATGCAAGTCTTCTGATCCCCAAGACAGACATTTGCCTCCTGCAGCTGCTGCTACTCCAGAGAGGTTCTTGCTTAATTGCTCTAGAGGCTATCTGGAAAACCACCCTCTGTACCTAAATAGAACCTCTTGAACAATCAGGAAAAATAAGAATGCCAAAAAGTTACCTGGCCACAACTGCAGTAAGGTTTTAGTGGTGTGATGGTCTTAGCCATGTTCTCTTCAAAATAAGTCGCAAAGCTTTAAAGGAGTCTGAACAACAACTTCCATAGGAGTCGCCTGTTGCCACTTGCAGCAAAAAAAAGAACCAAGGATGGCATTCAAGTTTTACTCAGAAAAGGCTCATCAAAATGAGTGGCTCTAGCCTAGTCATGTCCATTAATTTCAGTGGATCTACTCTGAGTGAGATTTAGTTGAATACCAAATAATATTGTTGCACTTAAAGACTTGCAAATTTATTGTGGCTTAAGGGGCCATTCAACAGATGCATCAAGAGTTACCCCGAGTTGTATGTGTGTGAGTTTCTATGTATCTATCTATCTATCTATCTATCTATCTACCTACCTACCTACCTACCTACCTATACACACACATGGCTTTGGGGGAGAACCCATGATTGATTTATGTATAAGTTAAACAAGCTATAGCTTACGGGCCCCCTCTCTTGGGGCCCCAAAAAAATTTAAAGGGAAAAAACCTGGATGTACATTTCCAAAATATAAGATTTTTAAAAAACCACCACCTACATATAGCAACAGTGTTTTGTGTTGTGTAGGCTCCTATGATGTAAGTAATGAGCCCCGCCTGCTAGCCTGCTCCCTAAAATATCACTGGTTTGCTCATTTCTATATATAGGGGACGTGGTGGCGCTGTGGGTTAAACCACAGAGCCTAGGACTTGCCGATCAGAAGGTCGGCGGTTCGAATCCCCATGACGGGGTGAGCTCCCGTTGCTCGGTCCCTGCTCCTGCCAACCTAGCAGTTCGAAAGCACGTCAAAGTGCAAGTAGATAAATAGGTACTGCTCCGGCGGGAAGGTAAACGGCGTTTCCGTGCACTGCTCTGGTTCGCCAGAAGCGGATTAGTCATGCTGGCCACAAACCCCGGAAGCTGTACGCCAGCTCCTTTGGCCAATAAAGCGAGATGAGCGCCGCAACCCCAGAGTCGGCTATGACTGGACCTAATGGTCAGGGGTCCCTTTACCTTTAACCTAGTTATGTCCATTAATTTCAGTGGATCTACTCTGAGTGAGATTTAGTTGAATACCAAATAATATTGTTGCACTTAAAGACTTGCAAATTTATTGCGGCATAAGGGGCCATTCAACAGATGCATCTAGAGTTACCCCGAGTTGTATGTGTGTGAGTTTCTATATATCTATCTATATACACATACAGTGGTGCCTCGCAAGACGAAAATAATCCATTCCACGAGTCTCTTCGTCTAGCGGTTTTTTCGTCTTGCGAAGCAACCCTATTAGTGTCTTAGCGGATTAGCGGCTAAAAGGCTATTAGCTGCTTAGCGGCTTAGAAAAGGGGGGGAGCGGGGGAAAATCAGAACACTCACAAGACGTTTTCGTCTTGCAAAGCAAGCCCATAGGGAAAATCGTCTTGCGAAGCAGCTCAAAAACGGAAAACCCTTTCGTCTAGCGGGTTTTCCGTCTTGCGAGGCATTCGTCTTGCAGGGCACCACTGTATGGCTTTGGGGGAGAACCAGTGCTGAATTTATGTACAAGTTAAACAAGCTAGAGCTTAGGGGCCCCCTAAAATTTAAAGGGGAAAAACCTGGATGTATATTTCCAAAATATAAGATAAAATAAAAAATATAAATAAATAAAACCTACATACAGCAACAGTGTTTTGTGTCGTGTAGGCTCCTATGATGTAAGTAATGGGCCCCGCCTGCTAGCCTGCTCCCTAAAATATCACTGGTTTGCTCATTTCTATATATAGGGTGCTTACATTCTGTATGGGCAAATGATAGAAAGATACCTATTAGGTCCACAAATTACCATATAGCATATATTCAACACAAAAAACAGCGACAATTTGTTGTTGACAAAGGACAGCTGGACATATAAAGGGCCCCATTACCTTCAGTAGCTTAGGGCCTCATCCAGCCTAAATCCAGCCAAGGGGAGAGCCTAAGTGCACAAAGGACCAGATCCTTACTTATTCAGATACTCTGGCCCAGGTGCGGCTGATTTTCTTGGAGTTCCCTGTTAAAAATGTCTTAACAGCAGGGGGTGGCAACAACTGATGTTCTATAAAGGAGGCTCATTACTTGCAATAGATAGCAAATGGGGAGAAGGTATAAAACGACTGCTGCTGGGTAGTTTTCTCTAGGGTGGTGGAATTTCAGAAATAACGTAAGCAGGATGTGGTACTCCAAAGGGTTTGGGTGCTTATTGTTGTGTTGCGTGATTGAGAGAGTGGCTTGTGCTACTATTGGGGAGTCTTCAAGTCACAAGCCAGTGACTGGGCAGCTGCAAAATGGCGCTAGTGAAGGATCTTCAAGGCAAGCTGATGTACCTTCTCCTACGCAGCCCTTGACTTTGTTACCCACCAGCTCTCCGCGGCCTGTTGCAGTGCAATGCCACAAAGACGAAATGGTGATAGCCGTTCACAGAGACCTGTTTGGGACCGGACAGCTGATCCAAGCTGTTGATCTCCACTTAGGCCTGCAAGGCTGCCGATATACTTCTGCTGGTGCTTCTGACTTGGTTGTTTTTGAGGTGGGGCTTCAAGAATGTGGCATCAATCTACAGGTAATGTGAGACTTGTGTACAAATAAGATCCTTCTTGTTTATACATATATGTATGTATGTATATGTGTGTGTGTATACAGTGGTACCTCGGGTTAAGTACTTAATTCATTCCAGAGGTCCGTTCTTAACCTGAAACTGTTCTTAACCTGAAGCACCACTTTAGCTAATGGGGCCTCCTGCTGCCGCCGCGCTGCCAGAGCACAATTTCTGTTCTTATCCTGAAGCAAAGTTCTTAACCTGAAGCACTATTTCTGGGTTAGCAGAGTGTGTAACCTGAAGCGTATGTAACCCGAGGTACCACTGTGTGTGTGTGTGTGTGTGTGTGTGTGTGTGTGTGTGTGTGTGTGTATTCCTATATGCACTTACCTTGGAGTAAGTCCTGTTGTATTCAGTGGGGCTTACTACTTTACAGAGTTATTCCTGTGGGAGTTTCTGCCTCAGGTGCCAAAATATCTCCCTCTTCCCAGCAGAATAAAGTGTAGCAATAAGTTACATAATAATTTGCTGCCCTTTTTATGATGCCCCAAACCTGAAGCAGCCGCCTTATTCTGCCTGATGAATAGGCTGTCCTGTCCTGTAAACAGCACTTTGGGGAGCAATTTGCAACTGAAAACTTATGCTGGGTCCTGCAGGTGTGTCTTCTCTGAAAATTAAAAGTGATCACATGAAATGTGCTTGTTTGAATCCATTATTAGGGATGGGGAAATAGATCAACTTGAGTTTATTTCAGTTTCTGTTTTTTTCCAGTCCTAAATTCAGTTCGCTACATTTCCACATAAGTTTGTGGGGTTGTTGTTTTTTTAAGCTCTCACATTTTAGTGTGAATTTTGCTTTGCGTTTGTGCAGCAGTTTCCCCATAATGCAGTTTTATATCATTTTCACCAGTGTATGGATTTATGTGCATACTTCACGCTAGTGTTTGCATTCTTATACACATTACTTGACTTTCGATTTGCATTGTGAAATTTGGAGAAGTGAAAGTTCCAAAGGACAACTCCATTTCAGTTCACATATTGCTTGGCTAGAGTGGACTGGTTAGTTTCTTCCTGAAATGCAAGCTGATTCTAATTTCTCCTCCATCCCTGGCCAGGAATGTAGTTCCTTGAAAATGCAGCTCACCAAAGTTATGCAAAAATCAAAAACCAGCCCTTAATCATCTCTTGTGAAAATAGCCTGACCTTAGTTACGCTCACTCCACAACCACTTTGTATTAATAGGTAACGGGCAATAACTCTGAACACTAAAAATACAGAATACAGTGGTACCTCGGGTTAAGTACTTAATTCGTTCCAGAGGTCCATTCTTAACTTGAAACTGTTCTTAACCTGAAGCACCACTTTAGCTAATGGGGCCTCCTGCTGCCGCCACGCCACCAAAGCACGAGTTCTGTTCTCACCCTGAAGCAAAGTTCTTAACCTGAAGCACTATTTCTGGGTTAGCGGAGTCTGTAACCTGAAGCGTATGTAACCCGAGGTACCACTGTATTGAAACCTGCTGTGAAGTGAATTGTCTAAAGACTACCGGGTTGCTTTATTCTTCCAGACAACAGCAGACTCCCTGTTCTACCGCACAAGACTGTACTATAACCCAAGCTCTGCAAGCAGCCCTGGAATTGTAAGAAACAGCTCGGTAGAGATCCCTATTGAGTGCCACTACCCGAGGTGAGCATCTTAGGCCACAGTTCAATAACCCACTTGCATGTCAACATCCACTGAGTTGTATTTTTTCTTTTTCTTTTTAGGGAAGATAAGGTGAGCAGCAATGGCACCAAGCCCACCGGGGTTCCTTTTACTTCGACAAAGTCTGTGGAAAGAGGGTTCCGCTTTTCCTTGCGTCTGATGACCGGTAAGGGAGATTCCAAACCCTGAAGAGGACAGTTTGTCAGATACTATTTTAAGTCTCCCTCTCTCCCCTCCTCCTCCTCCTCCTTTCTTTTGTTTGTTATGGATGACTATAGATGACTGGAGTGCCGAGAGGGAGTCTACTCGATATTGGCTGGGCGACTATCTCCATATCCAAGCAGACGTCGAGAAGGAAGGAGACCATTTACCTCTCAGGCTATTGGTCGATAGCTGTGTGGCCAAACAAACACCAGAAGAAGATGCCAGCTTACAATATGCAATTCTTGACTTCCATGGGTAAGATGGGGGGACTGACTAGCTTTAGTGGAACCTGTGGAAAGGGACTGTTACATGTCACTCCAATTTCTGAGCAGTGTGAGACTCCAGGAGTTACAGTGATTGCTCTCTCTGGTGAAAAACAGCATAGGGATTTGGGGGGTAAATTCCTGTTAATGACCCAATCCTCACGGGCAGCAGAGGATCTGTGTCTGCTTGCCCACCTTCAGAAGAGATGCACACAGAATCACTCCTGCCTATACCGACCTAGAATCAATTAAGGCCGCACCTCCTTGGAAGTACAGTGGTACCTCGGGTTACATACGCTTCAGGTTACAGACTCCGCTAACCCAGAAATAGTGCCTCGGGTTAAGAACTTTGCTTCAGGATGAGAACAGAAATCGTGCTCCGGCGACGTGGCAGCAGAAGGAGGCCCCATTAGCTAAAGTGGTGCTTTAGGTTAAGAACACTTTCAGGTTAAGTACGGACCTCCAGAACGAATTAAGTACTTAACCCGAGGTACCACTGTAAACACCCTGGGCTTGCTTCTGCGTAAATATACATGAGATCGGGTTGCACGTTTTAATGGGGCCCTCCATTCCCAAATAATTGCCACACTGGAATAACACTCAAGCGTTTTTTCTGACTGTACCATCTTTGGATCCAGATGCCTGGTCGACGGGAGAATTCATGATGTGAAATCCGCCTTCAAAATCCCAAGACCGCGCCTGGAAACACTCCAGTTCACCATAGAAGCCTTCAGATTTTCTGGGGACGTAAGGAACTTGGTGAGAGGACTCCTTCATCTCACTAGGTTCCAGGCCCAGCCCTACCATTGGGCAGAATAAAAGTGAGAGTGAGGGTGTTGATGGGCGAGGCTGGGTGATCCGCCCTGCACCTCCTTAAGAGTGCCTGCTGTCCTTAGTAAGATTCAGCTGGCCGTGCAGTCCACTTCTTTCCATGCAGGCCATATTTTGTCTTGTGCCTGGACAGCTGGCCCTGCTTACATTTTTTCATTTACAGTGAGATGGTGGCATTCCCCACTCTGACCCTGTTTAATTTCCTTTCAAGATCTACATTGCTTGCCACCTGAGAGTCGTTGCGACTGACAAAGGGCCAGATCCTCTAAATAAAGCTTGTTCGTTCAACAGCCAAAGAAGCCTGTAAGTATCATAGCTTGCATTACGGGAAAGACAGGGCTTTGAGGAGTACTAATGTGACCTTTTTGTATGTATCAGTTGGCTACCAGTAGAAGGCTCTGAGGACATCTGCAACTGCTGTGAAACTGGGAACTGTGTATCATCTAAAGGATGGCCCAACACAAACAACCCCAGCAATCGCCGTGCATCAGAACAGAGGGAACAAGTGACTTTGGGGTCAGGTATGCTCTAAACCTGGGTGGTGGGGGAACCTGTGGTCCTCCAGGTGGTGTTAGATTCTACCTGCCACCAACTCCTTCCAGTATAGCCAGGTATAAAAATGGGGGGTTGGGTCACATCCTACACCATGTTTATAAAGCACATGGCTTCCCCCAAAGCATCCCAAGAACTACAGTTTGCTAATGGGGCAGGAGGTAAACTGCAGTTCCCAGGATTCTGTGGGGGAAGCCTTGGGCTTAACATCAGTCCTGAAAGACGTACATTGGCTCCCAGTACGTTTAAAAGTGTTGGTGCTGACCTTTAAAGCCCTAAACAGCCTTGGCCCAGTATACCTGAAGGAGTGTCTCCACCCCCATCGTTCTGCCCAGACACTGAGGTCCAGCTCCGAGGGCCTTCTGGCGGGTCCTTCACTGCAAGAAGTGAGGTTACAAGGAACCAGGCAGAGGGCCTTCTCAGTAGTGGCACCCTCTCTGTGGAACGCCCTTCCATCAGATGTCAAGGAAATAAACAACTATCTGTCTTTTAGAAGACATGTGAAGGCAACCCTGTACAGGGAAGTTTTTAATGTTTTATATTTTATCGTGTTTTTAATATTCTGTTGGGAGCCGCCCAGAGTGGTTGGGAAACCCAGCCAGATGGGTGGGGTATAAAGAATCAATTATTATAAGTGCATAGTGTGGGTGTAACCTTGTACCCAAACAATAACTGGCCTGCCGCAGACTCCTGACCCTGCTCTCAACTTACTCTATGGCAGTAGCTCAGCTACTGAGAACTGCAAACTACACACTAGCTGGATATTCTGGAACCTTCTGCATCTCTAAACTGAGTGGGAATGCTTGAATGTTGTCATAAGTGATGTTAAGAGCAATGCTATACTTTCCCCATATTTCAAAGGTAAAAGCCGTGCGCATGGAGTTTCAAAAAATGTAAAGTATTGTTTTCCACATGGCACAGAAAGCTTGTGGGACCAGCTCTTGCCTTTAACACCGGGGATAAGCTTGTTTTAAGGCTCTAAAACAACTCGTTTTGTTGTTCGCTTCTAGCTATCATTGACATCTCGGAAGGGGAAGCTGAAGCAGACCTTCTGGTGGGACCTCTCTTAATCCTCGATGCTCCTTGGGACCTCCAGAGAGGAGAAGTGGAAACAACAGACATGGGGGCCCAAGGTAAGAAAGGAAATGGCTAAATCAAAGGCTTGTGCTATGATAAAGTAGGGGTGGGGATCTGTGGCCCTCCACCTAACTTCCTGCAAGTGGGGAAATCCTAGAAGGGGAAAATTGCAGGGGAGGTGGTCAAAACAGATGAAGCCATGACTCCTTCTGCAACTATTCAGTTCAGACCTGGCGAAAATGATCAGTTCCTTCCCCGGCAACCTCCTAAGGAGGACTGGATGGAGAAGTGGAGGTGCAGAAAGAAATTGGGGGGGGGCTGGCCCCACACACAAGAAGTGTGCAGTTCCCCAACAGAGAAGAGGTTCTCCTTGAGGTCTTAGTTTTCAGGACCCACCCTATTCTTGTGCCTGTAACTTGTTTTAACTTTTTTAAATACTGAATTTTGAATTCTTGCCACATACACCCCAGGACGTGCTGGTCAAAGGCAGGTAACAAATTTCATCACCCTCCTCGTCTTCATGTCTATGTGGCATTCCTAGAGAGTTTCAAGCCATTTACCAATGGAAGCCTCTCATCTAAGCCTTGCGATGGGAAGAAATGATCAGTTTTCTTCAAGTTTTTGTGAAACATATTTACTTTCCTATTGGTGGAATGATCTTTCTTGAAGGAAGGGCTATAGATGACAAATGGCCTGGAGGCTGAGAACTTGCTATTTGCATGAAATGTACTTGTCTACAGGCTACAACATATAAAACCCTTGCTGGTTCTATGTTCTGGAGGATGGATGGCGGCTAACAGATTGAGGTTGAATCCTGACAAGACAGAAGTACTGTTTTGGGGGGACAGGAAGCGGGCGGGTGTGGAGGAATCCCTGGTCCTGAATGGGGTAACTGTGCCCTGAAGGACCAGGTACACAGCCTGGGAGTCATTCTGGACTCACAGCTGTCCATGGAGGCATAGGTCAATTCTGTGTCCAGGGCAGCTGTTTATCAGCTCCATCTGGTATGCAGGCTGAGACCCTACCTGCCCGGAGTGGTGCATGCTCTAGTTATCTCTCGCTTGGACTACTGCAATGTGCTCTATGTGGGGCTACCTTTGAAGGTGACCCGGAAACTACAACTTATCCAGAATGCGGCAGCTAGACTGGTGACTGGGAGTGGCCACCGAGACCATATAACACTGGTCTTGAAAGACCTACACTGGCTCCCAGTACGTTTCCGAGCACAATTCAAAGTGTTGGTGTTGGCCTTTAAAGCCCTAAACGGCCTCAGTCCAGGATACCTGAAGGAGCGTTTCCACCCCCATCGTTCTGCCCGGACACTGAGGTCCAGTGCCGAGGGCCTTCTGGCGGTTCATGAGTACATAGGAAACTTATTAAATACTTAACTATACTGCAAGGCCAGAAAGTTCAGTTTATATCTGTCTTGTTGTGATTCCTTTCTTAAAGGTGAATCTCGTGTGATAGAAGCTGAGGCTGACTCTACAGTTGGACGTCAGTTTATCCTCAAAGCAGACGAAGGACTCGGATGGCTCCTGGATTCTGATAAGGCTGTGACAACAACTGGTAAGGTCCTTTTAGAGAGCCAGTGTGGTGTAATGGACTAAGACCTGGGAGAGCAGGGTTCGAATCCCCACCCTGCCTTTAAGCTCACTGGGTCTCCTTGGGCCACAGTCACTCACCATCTCTTAGTCCAGTTGTGAGGATGAAATGAGGAGAACTATGTACACTACCTTGATATCCTTGGAAGATAAAAGTGGCATATAAATGTAGTAAAATAAATAGATGGCTCAATATAAGAGAATCCATAGATTTCCCCAAAGGCTCTTGCCTCTCAGTAACTGTAGCCATGGCTTCTGTTCCACCTTTTGCAATTTTGCTCTAAGAAATCTGCTCCAATAATTACTACAGCTATGGTGATTTTCTTTCCTAAACCAATATACTGGGATCTTGAGAAGTGTTAGAGAGGGTGTCTACCCAAATAAGTCCTGAGGCCAGAATGGGGTAGACAAATGGGACCTGAAACAAAATGTTGCAGTGTGTAATGCTGCTATTTAGGATTCAAAAACCACCAGTCAGTCAACTCTGGAGCAAAAACAATCCTCATCTGACTGTTTTTTTGAGGGAATCCCTCTAAAGTTTGTGGGTGGGTGGTGCTGTTTAGGCTGCATAAGGTCTGGCACTCACGGATTGGAAAGATAGTCGTACCGTGGATCCCAAATGCCTCGCGAGTCAAACGGTTTGGCTCCCAAACGCCGCAAACCTGGAAGTGGGCGTTCCGGTTTATGAACGTTCTTTGGAACCCGAAAGTCCGACGTAGCTTCCGATTGGCTGCAGGAGCTTCCTTCAGCCAATCAGAAGCCGCACCTTGGTTTCCAAACATTTTTGAATTCGAATGGACTTCTGGAATGGATTCCATTTGAGTTCCAAGATACCATGGTAGAGAGGTGAAGATCAGAATTGTAATGAATGGCTAATTGTAGCTAACGCAGAACAAATCAAGATGCAGTTAAAAGCAACAGGAATTGTAACTTCCATCCTTTCCCCTCCTCCTCCTCCTCCTCTTTAAAGCCCTGTAAGACTTTTTTAAAAGCAAAATGGTGGCTTTGCCTCTGAGCCTCCAAAGTTGCTGTTCTTGACAAACTCTTAACGCTCCTATTCCCTTGACTGTAGATGATGCACCACACACCAAATCTGAAAATGTTGTTGAGGCCAAGCTAACCTCTGCTACAGATGAAAGCTTGGATGAACTGGCACCCTCTGTGGAGATAACAAAGTTGTCCCTGCAAGGTAATGGACATAATGAAGGCATGGCACCGTTTACTAAAGGGGTTGGGTAGTGAACCATGGGAGATGGAGCTCTTGGTTTTAATACTTCTTAAACTCCTTTTAGGCACTGCATCACAGAAGGGGACTGTCCTGGAAGGAATCCAAACCACAGCAGCTGCAATCGTGGTGCTTGTCCTACTGAGCTGCTTTTTCTAGATACGTGGATAAATCCATTTGCTTGTATATTGAAAACGGAGGTTTTTTCCTTGCAGCCTGAAACTGTAGAGCTGGCAACAATTGTTTATGTAATGTCTGCTGCACAAGCAAAGCTCGTGGCCAGGTGGCTCATTCTCTGCAAGGGCTTAAGCAAAATAGAAAACTGAAATGAAAAATAAAATGCATGTGGTATTCACTGTTGTTTTCAATCGGCAAGTGATGCATAACAATATGCAATTGATATTGTTTTCCCCCCATTTACATTGAGGTGAGGTCTCCTTTGAATTAGATAGTGCAGAATAATAATAATAAATTATTATAATATTATTATTATTATTATTATTATTATTATTATTATTATTATTATTATTATTATTTATACCCCGCCCATCTAGCTGGGTTTCCCCAGCCACTCTGGGCGGCTTCCAAAATAATATTAAAATACTATGATACATCAAACATTAAAAGCTTCCCTAAACAGGGCTGCCTTCAGATGTCTTCTAAAAGTCTGGTAGTTGTTGTTCTCTTTGACATCTGGTGGGAGGGCGTTCCACAGGGAGGGCACCACTACTGAGAAGGCCCTCTGCCTGGTTCCCTGTAACTTGGCTTCTTGCAGTGAGGGAACCGCCAGAAGGCGCTCGGTGCTGGACCTCAGTGTCCGGGCTGAACGATGGGGGTGGAGACGCTCCTTCAGATATACTGGACCGAGGCCGTTTAGGGCTTTAAAGGTTAGCACCAACACTTTGAATTGTGCTCGGAAACGTACTGGGAGCCAATGTAGGTCTTTCAAGACCGGTGTTATATGGTCTCGGCGGCCGTTCCCAGTCACCAGTCACCAGTCTGGCTGCTGCATTCTGGATTAGTTGTAGTTTCCGGGTCACCTTCAAAGGTAGCCCCACGTAGAGCGCATTGCAGTAGTCCAAGCGGGAGATAACCAGAGCATGCACCACTCTGGCGAGACAGTCTGCGGGCAGGTAGGGTCTCAGCCTGCGTACCAGATGGAGCTGGTACACAGCTGCCCTGGACACGGATTTAACCTGTGCCTCCATGGACAGCTGTGAGTCCAAAATAAGTATCTACATTAGTTGCTTTACTCACAAAAGCAACTCTAAATAGCTATGGTTTTATGTAAAATCTCATCACAGCGAGACTAATAACACAGCTTTTGCTGGAAGCCGAACTGCAGCAGAACAGTAGCTGCGCAGCATGCAACTAATACACGGAGAATTGGAAATCAACGCCTTCAGTCCTAACACTCCATTGGCAGAGAAATTCTGCCTTCCAACAGAAACATGCCCTCTCAAATCTTCTTGCAGCAGTTAAAAAGTCCTGTCGTAGAAGAACCTCAAATTACTGAGGTTCTTTTAAAAAATGGCTCAGTGGTGTTAACAGCTGAAACACATAGCCTCAAGCCTATATAGTAAAACAAAACAGACAATCTGAGAAGGTAAATTATAATTTTCTGCTGTAACTTGCAATTAAACTGGTATTATTCGGGTTTGAGTTACCTTAAGGGCTTGGTTAGTGATACAAATTCAACAAATGAAGATGTTTAAAGGCATATTTTCTCACATTTTCACCAGGGAGGGTGGCTAGCAAGTGGCCACGTGTTCCCCTTTGCAGAGAACAGTTCTTGGTTTCTAACGTCTGCAGAGGGCAGTCCTCTATTTGAAATACTGGACACTGTGTACTTGATATGCTAAATATATTGTGCATTGGCCAAATGTGACATGCAATGATAGCGGGAACATCTGTAAACTAGATTGGAACGTCTATCATCTGATCCTAGTTGTTGAATCGGGGTGTATGTGTGTTTCTAATCTCAATCTTGCTCCTAATTAGCAGGAATTCTTTACAGTACTCGCGTTTTTAAGTGGAAATATTGTGTTTTATGCCTCAAGACTAGGAGTACTACCCTACCTTTGGCGAAAAAGCATGCCAGATTTTCAGTATGAGGGGAAGTCATGTGCTTGGCACAACCTTGTTTAACAGCTATTTAACAGGACAGGCTGCTGTATGTCAAAGGAAGCAGAGCTAAAATCATTTCATTTGAACTTAGACCTTTGGCAAGCTCTCTTTAGTTTGTTTAGTGTCTAACCAGAAGAGCCGGTATTTTGCCATTTGTATGCCGGCAGCTGAAGTCAAGAGCTTTTGGTCTTTGTCTGCTGAGTCATCATTCGGAGTCCCTGTAACATCTTGCTTTCATAGCTTTAAACCAACAGCAGCAAACTGCTAACAATGATTGCATGGGGGGGGGGCTACAGTGACAGCTTGGAGCTCGACTTTAAAACCTCCCTCTTCAGCCTGACCAGAAAAAAAGAAACATTTAAAAGGACCCTGTTTATTATTCAAAAGAAAGCTCCTGTTGAAATAGTCCTCAGAACAGTATAGCTGTAGAATACAAGCAAAGTTCCATTCAGTTTTCTTATCTCTTTTGTAGAGGTGAGATGTTAATGCCCTGTTTTAAAATTTCAGTTATTTGACCAAGCCCTTGTAGGCCTTTAACCATTTATGCTAGGTGAATACAGTGGTACCTCAGGTTACATACGCTTCAGGTTACAGACTCCGCTAACCCAGAAATAGTGCTTCAGGTTAAGAACTTTGCTTCAGGATGAGAACAGAAATCGTGCTCTGGTGGCGCGGCAGCAGCAGGAGGCCCCATTAGCTAAAGTGGTGCTTCAGGTTAAGAACGGTTCCAGGTTAAGAACAGACCTCCGGAACGAATTAAGTACTTAACCCGAGGTACCACTGTAATTCCCCCCCCCCCAAAAAAAACCACACACACAAGTACTATTGGTCAACTTCTAAAAATCTATTTAATATTTGAGAAGATTGATAGGTATTGTCTGTCTTCTTCCTGTTATCCTGAAAGCTTCAAACAGCTGAGGCCTATCCACTCCATATAAATATACTGATGACTCGCTAATACAGTGACAAATCTTATTGTTGCTTGAAGAAACAGTATACTGCTGCCAGCATTTTATTCCTGCTTCCTTTCTGTTTTTTGCTGTACCCGATACTACTTCTACATTTATGCTTCATTTGGAGGCAAGGCTATGTTTACAGCAACCGTGCTGAACTCAGGCACCGTAAACAATCATTTTGCAGTATCTAAGTCCATGTAGATCAGCAATGTTTGCTTTATTCATCCTTGAGACGTACACACGCCCTCACTCTGAACAGGCACCCAGTTGCCCTCCCTCTCACCTTCCCAGCGGCTAGTCTTATCTTCTGCTTCCCTTCCACTGCATGTTTCCTTTTCTAGCCCTTTGATCACTGCTTTTATCACACAATTAAAAAACAGTCTGCAATATACTCTGAGTCGAGTGTGGATTTCATGCTCTTTCTTCAGCTCAGAGTAGTGAGGAATGGAAGTTCCCCCGAAATGTCTGCTTTATATACATTATTTACACAATGGGCCCCACGTGATTGGCTAATTCTGGGATTCTCCTGTAGGCCAATCAGGTTGCGGATTCACTTCCACCTAGAGTTGGATTGGGTGGCTCCTGCGGACCAATCAGACTGCTGCATTCTGAATCCTATTGTTCTAGGACCAATCAGACTGCTGCATTTTGGATCCTAGTCAACTCAGTCCATAACACAGTCCTTTCTGTAGATGGCGGAAGGACAAATGCCATCCTGTGAAAATTTTATGCATATACTGGCAATGGCGTATCAACCCCAGCCAAAGGTTTACATTGGTTTAGTAGGACTTATTCTGAAGGGCAGGGATGGGGAGTCAGTGGTGTTGGACCCCAACTGCTGTCATCCCTGACCACTGGCCATGCTGGCTGGGGATGATGAGAATTGGAGTTCAATAACATCTGGAGGGTCATGGATTTCCCATTCTACCCCTAGGGTGTAAGAGGATGTCTGACATTCACAAGAGCTTTCCAAGACAGCAACCTTTTTCCCCAACAATGGCATGGAGGATAGCTCAGTCGGTAAAGCATGAGACACTCAATCTCAGGTTCGTGAGTTTGAGCCCCTTGTCGGGCAAGGGGATTCTTGCATTGCAAGGGGTTGACCCTCGAGGTACCTTGCAATTCTGTGATTCTAAGTAAAGTGAGGGGCAAGTATGCAAACAGTAACTATGGTGCCAGAAGAAGAGCAGCCCTAAGCACCTGATCCTAGTGGACAATTCTTTTTTTTAATAGTGAATGAATTGTCTACAGCATGATTCAAAGATGTGGGTAATTCTATTTTTCCTTGTTCAAAATTGCAATAGCGGTTCTGGAAACTATAAATGACTCTACTCCCTTTTCATCACAACAAATCCAGTAAAAAACAAAACCCAAACATGATTCAAATGACTATCGGAAGAAAATAAAACAGAGCTTTCCAAACGTTTCATGTTGGTGACACGCTTTTTAGACATGCATCATTTCATGACACAGTAATTCAGTTTTACTAGCAAACCGCAGGTTGAACCCAACCCCTTTCCAGCCCTGGCAGAAGCACAGGGAGTGTTTTTATGACACACCTACACACTGCAGCCGACACACTAACGTGTTTGGAAAGCTCTGAAATAAAAGGGGGAAAAGGTTAAGCTGGTCATTGCATTCTGCATTTCTGCTACCAACCAAGAGATCAGGTGTGAAATGTCATAACAATACACAAAGGTCGGCTATTAATCCCATATCAAGGCTAGAGAGTGTGTAAAGGTAAAGGTAAAGGGACCCCTGACCATTAGGTCCAGTCGTAGCCGACTCTGGGGTTGCGGCGCTCATCTCGCTTTATTGGCCGAGGGAGCCGGCGTACAGCTTCCGGGTCATGTGGCCAGCATGACTAAGCCGCTTCTGGCAAACCAGAGCAGCGCATGGAAACACCATTTACCTTCTCACCAGAGCGGTACCTATTTATCTACTTGCACTTTGACGGGCTTTCGAACTGCTAGGTTGGCAGGAGCAGGGACCGAGCAACGGGAGCTCACCCCGTCGCAGGGATTCGAACCGCTGACCTTCTGATCAGCAAGTCCTAGGCTCTGTGATTTAACCCACAGCGCCACCCACGTCCCATAGAGTGTGTAGTTGGTTGTTTTCAGTTTTTTCCTGCTTGCATCCAGAAAAGTAACATGCGTGTCCAGGGAGTTTGGATGTTAGTGTGAGAGAGTTTGAACGTGCAACACGCCACACCACCTGTTTTCAAGGGCAGTGGAGTTCATGCGGAAACTTGTGTTTGCATAGCAGTAAAAGTAATTGATATAGGATGCTGAATTGATCCTCAAGTTGCGGTGATAAATGCAAGCTTCTTCTGACAGCACCAACGCTACCCTTCCTTCCTTCCCACCAGCATCAAAGGTAAATGGAACATTCTCTGGGTTCGAATTACAAGAGCTAAGAGATGAGACCAGGACGGAATTCAGTTTTTTAGATGACGAAATGGGAAAGGCAGAAATGCAGGCAAGACTCTTCAACTGACACTGCTGGCATGGATGGCTAAAGCATAAAATGCTCAAGAATTTCCCTGTTGGGGACAGCCTTCCACAGATGGGGAGAGCATCACAGCGCATGGTTAAAACTAGATGTACCGTATTTTTTGCTCCATAAGATGCACTTTTCCCCTCCTAAAAGGTAAGGGGAAATGTGTGTGCGTCTTATGGAGCGAATGCAGGGGGGAGGCAGGCAGGAAAAGTCCCCAAGAGCCGCACACAAGCTCCGTGTGGCTTTTGCGGGCTTTTCCCCAGGAGGGAGAAGGGACTGACGCGGCCAGTCAGTCCCTTCTCCCTCCTCGTAGAAAAGCCCACAGGAGCCGTGTGCTCCTTAAAGGGTGCACGGCTCCTGTGGGCTTTTGTGGGAGGTGGGGGAATTGCCATAGCCACGCGCAGCCTCTCCCGGCTGGAGAGGTTGTGCGTGGCTAAAGAGGAAGCCAAGACAGCCAGCGTGATGGATCCCGCTGGCTGTCTTGGCTTCTTTGCTCTTTGGGGCTGGGGGGGGGGGGATAATATTTTTTTTCCTTGATTTCCCCCTCTAAAAACTAGGTGCGCCTTATGGTCCGGTGCGCGCCTTATCAAGCGAAAAATACGGTATCTGGATTTAAAATGGGATTAGACAAATTCATGGAGGATAATACTCCTGGAAGTTACTAATGATGAGTGCTATTTTTCTAGAAAAAAAGGTGCCAGGACTCACCATGAACGCCTCCCTTGTTTTCTTATGACGACAATGGCACCCACCTGAGAGGTGCTGGAACTCAGATCCAGTGAGTTCCAGCTGAAAAAAAAAGACCTAGGTAGCTAAATGCAGAGACAGCATTGTCCCTGCCATTCACATTTACAGGTCAGTTTATGGAGAATTACATATCATATCTTCCTAGAATGAGAGCTAATGACTGCCTATGAGTAACAATTTCAAAGGAAGGAGCTACGTGACAGTGAAGCATTAGTGCCCTACGACCATTCAAGTTTTGAGGAAGAACTCTCAAAAACAGGCAGTAAAAAAAGAGAGGCAAAGCTGTTCAGTTGTAGGTTTGGGACTGTGCTGGCCTCCTTACACTTTCCTGAGCCACCATTAGGAGTGGTACGGATGTCCTACTGGCCAAACTACTTGATTCCTGATCACCTGAGCCAACATGGTACAGTGGTACCTCGGGTTAAGTACTTAATTCGTTCTGGAGGTCCGTTCTTAACCTGAAACTGTTCTTAACCTGAAGCACCACTTTAGCTAATGGGGCCTCCTGCTGCTGCCGCACCGCCAGAGCACGATTTCTGTTCTCATCCTGAAGCAAAGTTCTTAACCTGAAGCACTATTTCTGGGTTAGCGGAGTCTGTAACCTGAAGCGTATGTAACCTGAAGTGTATGTAACCTGAGGTACCACTGTATAGTCATTAAGAGTGCTGGGCCTGGGTGACCAGGGTTGAAATCCCACCCCCCACCCCACTTCAGCCATGAATCTCACTGGGTGACCCTGGGCCAGTGAGTCCCTCAGTCTAACCTACCTCACAGGGTTGTTGTGAGAAGAAAATGGGGAGAGAACACTAATTAATGGGTAGATCAGGGGTCAGCAACCTTTTTCAGCAGGGGGCCAGTCCACTGTCCCTCAGACCTTGTGGGGGGCCGACTATATTTTTTGGGGGAAACTGAACGAATTCCTATTCCCCACAAATAACCCAGAGATGCATTTTAAATAAAAGCACACATTCTACTCATGTAAAAACATGCTGATTCCCAGACAGTCAGATTTAGAAGGTGATTGGGCTGGATCCGGCCCCCGGGCCTTAGTTTGCCTACCCATGTGGTAGATGAACACTACCTTGAGCTCCTGGGAGAAAAGGCAGGATATAAATGTAAATAAATAAATACATGAATGAGCTCAGCCAACAGTGATAATATTTGGAGCAGGGGGGCATCGTTTACAAAACTGAGCCCATGGATACTGGCACAGAGTTTAAAGCACAACCCAACAAAAATAAATAAATTCTTCCCCACCCCATGGGGCATAATTTTTATTTTTATTTTAAAGCACTGGGCAAAACATTTCTGCATTGCAGGGGATTGGACTAGATCAGTGTTTCCCAATCGGTGTTCCGCGGCACACTAGTGTGCCGTGAGACGTTGGCTGGTGTGCTGTGGGAGGGAGGCGGGCGAGTCGGGCGGGCGAGAGGCGGGGCGGCGGGGGCGAGGATCCGCGTCGAGCCGGGGGCGGCTCCGCGGTGGTGGTGCCGAGGTTTCTCTCTCCATTCTCCCCTCACACGCACACACAGGAAATAACACAGGATCAGCTGACAGGACCCGGCCAATGGGGCGGCGGCGGGGCAGCGCGCGCAAAAAGGAGGAGCGCGAGACAGCGGACGAGGAGGAGGCCGGCATGTCCGGGCAGCAGCAGCAACAACAGCAGCAGCAACTCCCGGCGACGGCTCCTCAAGCCCCAGGCAACCCTACTCCCTCACCGGCCTCGGCCGCCCTCCTGCTCCACCCGCTGCCGCCTCCCCCGCCGCCGCCGGCCACCTCGGCCCCGCCGCCGCCCCCTCCTCCACCCGCTATCGCCGCCACCACCACAACAGCCGCCGCCGCCTCAGCTGCCGCCGTCCCTCAGTCCCTCGCTTTGCTGCCTCCTCCCCCCCCCACCCCCAAAGCTTGGAGGTTCCCCGGCAAGGGGCAGGGGAAAAAATTGAAACTTACACTTTCGTGCGTCCCTCCCGGCGTGACGCTGCGCGCTGACGTCACAGGGCTGTAATGGTGGTGTGCCTCGAGATTTTTTTCATCAAACAAGTGTGCCTTTGCCCAAAAAAGGTTGGGAAACACTGGACTAGATGACCCTTGTGACCTTTTCCCATTTTATGATTCTGCAACATGTCTCTCCGGTATTAAGTCTTTATAGCCACAGCGGGCGCTGTAACTCTGCAACGGCTTGATGTCCCACCCTGAAATGTGCGCTCTCCCATTTTCTTCCGAGACAGGCGGCTGCCAACAAATGCATTTTGTGCTCCCACTTTGTATTTTCAATGTTGTGAGCAGCCCTGTGATCTTTGAGTGAAGGGCTGTATACGTCCCGTCACCTCCAGGGCCTGTGCCTTCTTCCCCAAAAAGTGACCAGAAACGAAGCCTATAGACCTGAGAGAGACCTGCAGTTTTTATAAGAGTTTACATTTAAAGTAGATAATTAAATGAGCAAATTTAATGAATTTAGATATGCAGCAGATTTTTAAAAAATTAATTTAAGGACCCACAGAAAGAGGAGGAAGTCAAACTTTGAAATGTTAAAATGATTGCAAAATTAATGAAAAGTATAAATTTGAAAAGTATAAATAAAAACCTTTATATATATTGTCCTGGGAATGGAGAGAGAGAACCTCCATTCCCAGGAGAACTCTACCTCACCTCACCCTCCCCGACCAGAGCGTGGGGCGTTCCCTCCCTTCGCTCCGCCCCTCTCTCCCTCCCTCCCTCCCTCCAGCTGCGCGCTCTGCGCATGCCCACTTCCCTCCGGCAATGGGAAGCGAGGCGAGGGGAAGGCGGCCGATTAACTGAGCGGGTCAGCTGAGCTCGTCGCGTGACCAGGCCGGGCAGGCGGCGGCGGCGGCCTGGGCCTGGACTGCGCGTGCGCGCGGAGGGTGGCTCCCCTGCCCGAGCGAAGATGGCGGCCTCCAGGGCTAGGCTCTGAGGGGAGGCGGCAGCGCTTCGGAGGGGTAGCGCCTGCAGCCCAGGAGGAGGAGGAAGAGGAGAAGCCCTCTCGGCAGCAACTGGGGGCTGCTGGCTCGCGGCGTCCCTTGTCAGTGCGAGGCTTTGGGGGTGCGGGACTGGACGGCGCCGCTCCCCGGCCAGGTAAATAAATGGGTGCCCCCCCTTGAGGGCACAAAAAAGAGACTGAAGGGAGCCTCCGAGGGCTTTGCATGCAGTGGGGGGGGGGCGGGGAGAGAAGGGAAACACGGACTTCCCCCCTTATTCATCCCAGCCAGTGACTTCTCTTTTATCCCCACCCCCAATTCAGTAAGCGCCCCCTCCCTATTTATCCTCGGTAAATGGAGGTGGCAAACGGGTGGGGGTTAAAACAGGTGTCTAGCCCTCATTTCCGCATTTGCTCCAGGGAGGCTGGCACCCAGCTTGCAAAATCCCCCCTTTTTTCTTTCCCAGTGGTCAAAGCAACAGGGGAGAAGCGGGCTGTGCACTATTATAGCATGTTAACTGTTGTGTTTCTAAGCACAAAAGCCTTCATGCTTCCACAATTGTATCTTATCAATGTGTATGGAACGGTTCCCATGGTTTGGGGGCACCCCTTTTGCCTGGCTACCCCTGTGCTGCAAAGGTGGTGGGTTCAAACCCCTGCCAGAAACTTTCATGGGCTGGCTAGAGTTCATCTTTCCCACGGCTTGTTGCTTCCTTGCATGCTCTATCCAGTCTTTTGGGAAGAAAATTCATCGACTGACATAAAAATGGTACAGTCAGCTTATGTGTTTAATTTCCACCCGTCTTGGAGTTTTCTTTAAAAATGTAGTAAGGTAGATGAATTCTTGGGAGGTGGACAGAATTTGTGCACAATAGCTCCTGAATTGCATGATGCTGTGATTGAGAACTGCATCTTCAGTTCCATTCCAAATGGAAGTTCCACATACAATATGTGTTTTGAATCCTGGGCTTGTATTGTAGGGTTAGCAAGGGTGTTTTATGTAATTCACCACAAAGTAGGGAGTAATTTTTCTTCAAGGAAACTGCACTTACACTTGTGCACTGCAAGCCGTGGCTTTTAAGAGACTCTACTTGAGAGCTGCTTTTCTCACGCTGAGCCAGAATGGAAAAAGAATCAATCAATATATATAATAGACTTTAAACAAGATGTTAATGTATGTGCTGTCTTTGGCATCCAGGAATTGATACAAATAATTTGAAAGCAATTCTGGAATGTCCCCCACCTTCTGAGTAATTTGAATGCATGTTCACATGCATGAGTATCTGAGTAAATGTTTTTCCACTTGCCATCATTTAATCATTAACACCCAGAAGTAAGCTGCTTTCTGCTTTTTTTTGTCCTTGTAATTCTTTATCTGCTGCATTTTCCCAGAAAGCCCACAACCCAGCTAACTTTTGTGGTAGATTGGCGAATGAAATAACTGTGGCAATTGGGCCATCTGGCAAGGGAGTGGCAGTATCTTTTAATTCCATACATAATTTGATGAATGCAGGAGCCCATGTGGTTATTCTCCTAGGAAAGTATGCAAGTTAATGTGTAAAATGCATAACCACAGTATATTCTGGAAACTGGATCTAGATAAGGCAAATCAGTCTTTCTTCTGAACTATATGTATGCTTTTTTTAAAAAAAGTTAATCAGCTTGTAGTCAGATACAGTGGTTTATTATTAAATTTGTATAGCACCCTTTATCTGAAGATCACAGGATGGATCACAACAACAAAAATACAAGAGAACCCAAAATACATAATAAAAACAAGAACAAAAACAAACCAGTAGCATGCCACCCACAAACACATTTAAAATGAAATAGAATATTAATCAGCCCAAGGCCTGGTTATCAGCCTTGTAGTGTCAATGTTGAGTTCAAAGACAGGAAAATAGATACAACTTGGTAAAAATGTTTTAACTATTTGTCTTGATGCTACTAGTGGTAGACCTTGGCTTTCCCAAGTTTTATCACATGAGTCAACAAACTTACCGCTCCTCGGGCCGGTGTCTCCAGTGCTGATCGCGCGGTGGGCCGGGGGAGCACGTGCCCATAAGCATGCGCACACACTATTTCTGGCGCACTTCTGGGTCGGAGGAGCACTGGAAATAGCTTGGGCGCATGTGCACGGGCCTCCTCCAACCCGGATGTACACCAGCAATAACGCTTGCACATGCGTACAAGCTTATTTCTGGTGCTCCTCCAACCCGGAAGTGAGCAGCAGCGCTGCACCGGTAAGAGCGGGCGGTGGGGGTCGCTGCGGGCCGGATAAATGAGTCCCTTGGGCCTTATCTGGCCCGTGGCCCTTAGTTTGGGGACCCCTGTTTTAGCATCTTATTGGAGCTTTGGTGGGTAAGGGTTTGTAGTGTACAGGGCAGTCCTATATATGTCTACTCAGACGTAAGCCCCATTGAGTTCAGTGGGCCTTAACTACTGGGTAAGAATATTTGGAACTACAATCTTAAACATTTATTCCTTTATAATGGGTTCTGTGTGCCGGATGACCATTTCCATCATCCTTGGTCAGTATGGCCAGTAGTCAGAGGTGATGGGAATTGTGTTGTGGTGGCTCCCCATTCGTGGAATGCTCTCCCCAGGGAGACTTAGCTAGTGCCTTCATTACATATGTTTAGGTCCCAGGTGAAAACATTTCTCTTCAACCAGGCCTTTGGCTGATTATCATTTTATGGCCCTGTAAATGTATTTGTGGGAAGAGGATTATTGGTTTGCCTTTGTTTTTGTATTATGTATTTTGTGTTCTCATTTTGTATTTTGTGTGAACCACCCTGTGATCTTCAGAAGAAGTGTGGTATACAAATCTAATAAATAATAATAGTAATAGTTCAGCAACATCCAACGATCCAAAGGTTACTTGTCCCTGACCTATAACTAGTACAACACATTTGATATGAGATAATATTATAGACCTTTGTCCATGATTTCTTAGCTTCAGGGTTTTTTTGTTTTGAGACAAATGCTATACTATACGAATGGCAATAATTCATTATTGATTTTCAAACTGACTGAGTCAATGGAAAAAGTCATTCATCAACGCTTCACCTTTCTGCTCTTCTTTTTTCCTTTCCTGAAACCTTTTCCCTTCAAACAACCTCTACAGCTGATTTGTTTCATTTTGTTAGAATGGTTGATGCACTTAAGCAGCAAATATTATGCTGTGTATGATACTTCCAACTTTACTGCACATCTTCAGATTAGTTAAAATAGCTGTCAAAAACATGTAGCCACTCATTAGAAACTTGCATCTAATGAAAGATTTGGTGGAATTCAGTTTTTCCTTGAAGTCATAATAAGTTACATTACAAATGTATAACCTGAGAGGTTGAAGGATGTGTGTGGAATTAGTATAATAGACAATGGGTGTTCTGCTTTACTTGAAAGAGAAATCAGCTGTCTCAGATATCTTGAAAGTCATGTTAGAGGGAGGGAGAGAATAGCATTACTTTTCTTCAAAGTGAGAATGCATTAATTGCATGCTGGCTGTGGCAGCTGCTAACAATGAAATTGAACTGGGGAATAATTTGGTAGACCAGGTCTGTTAGTGGAACATTGCAGCCAAGTTGCTTAGTGAGAGAAGCTGCACAAACTAGTAGAATTTTTGGATAGAAAGAAATTTGTGTATGTGTGTGCTTTCATTCTCAACTCAGGGCTCTCTAAACTTCCGCTGGTGTTTATTGAGCAGGTTGTTTTTAACGGGGCATACCTAATTGGTTCAGCTGTCTTGCCTGATTCAGTTGTTCCTGAGTCATCTGACTCAACATGCTTTGGGCCTTAACATTTTATTAAGTGCACCATTTGAGACTCCTTAGCTGTGCTGGTGCCTTCCTTTTCTTCTCCCTGTGACTGTTACTGTGCCAGACACTCACAGATGCCAGTTCTTATAGTATACATAACGATACTATGCTGGTATCTACCAAATTTGGGCCACCTCCCTTGCTTCCCTTCGCTAGCTGGTAAAATCATTATTTCATCAGGACTGTTGAGATCGATCTTGTGATCGCTGGCATCACAGCATTTAAATGGATTTCAATGTGTATTGTTTTGTTTTTTGTATTTTTATGTATTTCATTGTGCTGTTATCTGTTGCCCTTCTGGGCATTAAAAGGTGGGGTGGAAATGTTTATAATTCAACTTCAATCTATATACAAGCTAAAGCATAATGAAGAGTTAAAACAGCCTTCATTTCTTGATTTCACATGGCAGCTGATCTTTTAATGTCTTCTAAAGCTAGCCAATGGAAAATGAGTAGCAATTCACCATTATCCATATAAGTAACATTTATTTAGGCTTAAAATATGGAGCTCTAAATTGCACACAGTAATAGGGAAGAGATCAGAACTAAGATCATTGCTGGGTAGAGATGTGTGTTAGTGAGTGTATTCTAATTTTAAAACCCTAAAAAGGAATATTAATTGCACATATTGTTGAATATTATTTTTGAGTGACCCTCTGGGTTAATAACGTTAGGATGGAAATGATGAAAATTATTATATTCTACAAATCTGATAAAATGGTTATATGATACTACAAAGCCTGACTGGCTCTTTGCAAATGACATTCTTTAAACAATGAAAGCTTGTGATAATTTTGCCCAGTGGCATGGAAAAGCTGAAACTTGCCTGTAGCTATAGTGGCAAAAAGTAATTGTAACCTAGTAACTTGTACCTGTATCAAATATATTCCTTACAGTCTCTTGTTTACCTTAGTAGTACTGTATGCTTGTTCCCTCTTTCCTCCCCTTCTTCTCTAAGTTATTGCATAATAAGTACATCATGTACAATGCTGCTGATTGTAACTGCCAAAGAATTGGATCCATTTCTCCAGATTTATGGGAGCAAAGTCTCTAAATAGATAAGCATTTAGTATGAAAAGGCTGAATGAAACTGTTTTGTCTCTTTGCAGTATTTGAGACTTAACGCTTATATTTTGCTGTCAGTAAAAATTTGTGGTAGTACTTGACTTTTCATGCACTTACACACCCAGCAGAATGAGGTGATAGAAAGGAAAGAGCAACTTCAGGTTGCAGTAACACATGTCGGATTTCTGGGGCAGGGGGCGGGGATTGAAATTTGCATTGCATTGCAAAAATCTACAGTTTGCATTAAAAACAATCTTTAGCTTGGGTGGCTAACCTGTGACTCAGTTATGGCAGAGCTACAATCCCATAATCTCTTTACCATTTTCCCTACTGACTAATGGTGATGGGAGTGGCAGTGCAGCATGTTTCCCTTGTATTTAGTAAAGGTAAAGGTACCCCTGACCGTTAGGTCCAGTCGCAGACAACTCTGGGGTTGCGCGCTCATCTCACTCTGTAGGCCGAGGGAGCCGGCGTTTGTCCTCAGACAGCTTCCGGGTCATGTGGCCAGCATGACTAAACTGCTTCTGGCAAACCAGAGCAGCGCATGGAAACACCGTTTATCTTCCCACTGGAGCCGTACATATTTATCTACTTGCACTTGACATGCTTTCGAACTGCTAGGTGGGCAGGAGCTGGGACCAAACAACAGGAGCTCACACCATCGCGGGGATTCGAACTGCCAACCTTCTGATCGGCAAGCCCTAGGCTCTGTGGTTTATTTAGTAAAGAAGCCTAAAAACTTTGAAACAGAGTCAAGCTTGCCTAATATTTGCAGTTGGCACCCATTCATTGTAACTAACGAACTTAAAGAACTTGGAAAAAAGAGAGCTGGAAGATTTTCCACCCTGTATCACTGAATACAGATAGGTGATCAAATTTTGACTGCTCCTCTGTGCTACTTACCCTGCAGATAAAAAACAGTACAGCAGACAAAAGGCTGCACTACAATGGTTGCCCTTGAAATACTACATTTATCTTTGCAGGGAGTTCTTTTGTACATGAGAAGGTATTCAAAAGTGGTTTGCTGCAGCTGTACAGTACCTTGAAGTGGTACAATCCCTTTTATCATGTAATTGTGTAGTCTATGTGAAGCTGCTTAGTAAAGAGAAGTGAGAGAACTCCTGAACTATTGTCAGTCAGGGTCTCTTGCCTAATAGTTATGCAACGTTTTGAGTAACAAGCAACCCCTTCAGCAAACTGTACTGTATTGTGTATTCACTAGAAAATGTATTTCTGTTCTGTGGCAAATTGCTTTTATTAATCCCAAGCATATTTTGTTACAGGTTCTGGCACAAAATGAATATAATTAGGGAAAATAAAGATTTGGCCTGTTTCTACACAACTAAACATTCATGGAGGGGAAAGTAAGTAGCCTAGTTTATTTTATTCTACAGTTTTGAGGTGGTAATGACATACAATAGCTTTTCTGCTATCCGGCTGTGAGTTTTCAAACTGGTCTGCTAAAATTTATTTGAATTGGAATATGCTAATAATCTAATAATCTCTTTGTGATTAATCATAAATAGCACTGATCTCCTAAATAGCTTATTTTTATGTAAGCTTATGTTTCAACAATTTATTAGTTTCAGGACATTTTCACACAATCAGTTGTTGAGTGGTCAGTTTATTAACCTCTTCCTATACAATTTATGAACTAGAGATTGATTATTGCATTTCTATGCCGCTTTTCATTCAAATGAATCTCAAATAACAACATAATAGAATAGAATATCACAAATGCAACATACAGTGGTACCTCGGGTTAAGAACTTAATTCGTTCTGGAGTCCCATTATTAACCTGAAACTTCTTAACCTGAGGTACCACTTTAGCTAATGGGGCCTCCCACTGCCGCCAAGCCGCCGCTGCGCGATTTCTGTTCTCATCCTGAAGCAAAGTTCTTAACCCGAGGTACTATTTCTGGGTTAGCAGAGTCTGTAACCTGAAGCATCTGTAACCGGAGGTACCACTGTAAATTGTAAAATTAACAAATAATCAATGAAGCAATTACAATTTGTAAAACTGCTAACAAAACAGCAATTAAAAATAAGTTAAACATCACAATTACAGCAAAAGTCATATGATAAACTAATCAGTACAGCATTTAGTATCTTAAGAACAATATTATAGAGAAGTAACTATCCAATATACTAATATTAGACTCCCTTTGAGTATTAATACATATTGTAGCCTATATGGCACCATCCATGCACAAGAGGGAGGTATCAGCAGTTTTGGGGAAACTCCAACGTCTGGAGAACAACAAAACCTATTTAGTGGCTGGGAGGGTACACTTAAGAGAACGGGGGGAAACCCCAAACAGCTCAGTGAGGACTGAGCATGCTCAGTAGGCACAGAAGGCTGGGTGGGGTAGGGTGGGAAGGGGAAATAGGAAAAAATGCATTGAAAGAAAGCATGAGTTGGTGACTGGAACTCTGGACAGAAGTGCTTCAAACTGCAGCATATTGTTGCAGGTCTCACACAACTGTAATCCCACGTATTTGCTCTGACGCTGCTTCTTGCAATGCCTGCGTAATCCGTGTTGCAATACAGCAGTGGCCAAGCAGCTTTTATGCATCCCATTTCAAACTCCTGCTTGCCATCAGAGTATATTCTAGGGTGGGAGCTCAAGTTCCATAATGAATGCCTAACTTCTATCTCTTAGAAACATGCCAAAGTGGGCAGGGGATAATTTTCCTTGCCCCAGATATTGGTGAGTCATGTTGATGACTCACCTGAAAGAAGCTTCATGAATGTTTATGGCTTATTTATAAAACAAAAGCGATTTTTGCTGCAATATCTCTCTCCTAATTCTGCAGTTTCCGTTAATGTCTTGTTTCTTGTTGGTATGTTTTTTAGGTATAAGCGAGTCTTTTCAGTCGGAAGTCATGCCATCACAACATACAATCCTAACACATTAGAAGTTACAAATCAGGTAATGCCAAATACATAGTAACTTCATGAAAATGTATTATCTCCAAAACTGGATTGAGTTGGTTTATATGCCAATCCTATTGAGAGAGGAAGGATGTTTGGGGACTAGAGGGAGTTGCATGAGTTAATGCCAACATTAAGGATTTGGCTAACTTACGTCACTTGGTGTATCCTCAGATTAATTACCTCATGATATCCTTCAAACTGGCAGTAAGATTGGGATTGGGATAATAAAGGTATATTTTTCCCATCCTTTCATTGCACATTTCTCAACAATATATGGATTTCCATCCATATTAGTGAATGTTAATATTAATGTGGAATGAAGTTGCGCTGTTATTTGGAACCCAGGAGTATATTTTTGGTGTCTGGTATCAGATAATGAAGAATAGCTGTTGACCTTGATTAAATGAAATGTTATATTTAGTTGCCTTAAATTTGTACACTCTCCAAATGCTTTGTGGGGTTGATCAGCAATTTGATATGGGAGAGTAATAGAATTTTAAAATTACCAAGTGTAATTCTTTAGTTTTCTTTTTTATATCAGATTGCTTGATATCCCTGTTTGGCAATGATTGTTGTTGAGGAGACAGAAAACTGAAGGATTATAAACTTAATCACAATGTGAAATGTGTGTCATTTCACCTGGATCTTTTAATGCCTTCTCATTATGGATATTTTTTTCCTTTGGTGCCATGATTGAGTAAAGAAACGCTGAAAATGCAGTACCGAGGACTGTTGGTATCAAAAAGTTTTAATATGAATAAAAACGAAAATAGAATACATTTTAAATTTAGAGTTGGCAGTCTGCCTTGGGTAACCTGGGGCTTAACTATCACAATCTCATTAAACATGCAGATTGCTGCGATTTCTGACACTAGGGGACACACTGGAGATGTCAGTTTTTTTATCTTTGTGCATCTTGCAATGGTAGAGTTGGCTAATTAAGGGCGATGAACTTTAGAATAGGTTTCTGTGCCTGATCCTAGGAGTATGGGACAGTGCTGGTTCTTTATCACAGTGCCACTGACTAATGGTCTCCCTACCTGGGCTGTTGGATGCTCTGCGCTTGAAGTTCTGCTACCGGTGCTTTCAGAGGCATAAATGATCTCCTTTTTCACTCTTCCAATATAAGAACTTCTAAACTTGGAGCACCTTAACATCTCTTGTCAGTCACTTGTAGGTTAATAGGATGGGATTCATGGTTTATGGGTAACCAAACAATTAATGTACCTAGTGGCTAAAAGCCTTATAGTTCCTGAGGTTGGAAGACAAACAGCTCTCACCCAGTGGTTAAAAAAATCTCACTTCCCTTTCTGCATTTGAATGCATAAAATGTTGTATGGATACCTAAATATGACTCCCTATACTAATTTAAATCAGGAAGGATGCAATACTTCCTGATTGAAGTCAGTTGGCAATGGTTTTTTTGTTTTGTTTTTAAATATTATTATTACTTGTTTTTCTCTTTTTATTTTCAATGTACCATGTGACAAAAATCTCTGTATACGTTTGAGTCATTTATGTTGATATATGAATTTATGATACTATGGTGATAAAATAGAGCATTCTCCAACTCTGATCTTTTGGTTTAGTGGCCTTATGGAGATATCTGTAGCATCAGCCCTGTTGGCAAAGGACAAGGAACAGAATTCAGCCTCACATTTCGTAAGGGAAGTGGAAAAAAGTCTGAAACACTTAAGTTTTCTACAGAACACAGAACAGAACTCCTCACAGAAGCCCTGGTAGGAAGCTTCTAGTTCTAAAAATCTGAATTCCTGGCTACCTTGCACTCTTTATTGCTAACTGTAACGTAATGAGGAACATTCAGTTTTTGCTGGATGCATGATTTTAGCGCAATATGCAACACATGCTTGCCATTTTTTAATTACTGGTAACTCTCAGGACAGCAATTACACCTCCACCAGCTATACTTTGGAGCCAAGCTACAGGGTTGGGCTAAAACAACAGTGATCAAAAGGAAAATAGCCACCTAGTGCTCTTACAAGTTTGCAGTGCTATGTAATAGATGGGCTGAATTTATTTATTTATGCTTCTGCTTCTGCAAGTTCTTTCACATACAAAACATTTGGTTGCATCCAATGAAACCCTGCCATTTGTGCAGTGGAACGTCTCTTCACGCCAGGGGTCAGCAAGCTTACCGAATGATGGGCCAGTCCATGCTCCATGTGTTGGAGGATGGGCCGGAGCGTGTGCGCACGTGCTCTCTTCCAGGCCAGAGGAGTGCACAGGCGCCATCAACCCGTAAGTCTGTCCCCATGCCACGCCGCACTATACCGCACTGGTAAGAGTTGGGGGCGGCAGGGGTTGCCATGGGCTGGATAGATGAACCCTGTGAACCGCTACCGGCCCATGGGTCTTAGGTTGCCGACCTCTGCTTCATGCCATGACCCCCAATCTGTTATGGAGTGTATGGGGAATCCCCAGAGAGGATTTGGGGGCACACAGGGAAGAAGAGGGATAGGAACCTCTGGTGTAAAGGCAGAAGTTCTTGCACAAACCAGATGAATTCATTATCTTTTTTTTATAAGATATTTATTAAGATTTTCAAAATATTACAAAATAAAAATAGAAAAAAGAAAAATACAAAATAAAAATAATTAAAAACAACTCAATCTTTCCATTATGTATGAAGTATGGTATGAAGTATGAAATAGCCCTTCTGTGAGCTGAGGGATCCAGTTTGATGTGCTTGAACTTGAATTATCTGCAAAATAGTTTATGGAAACTTGTTTGGTGTGCTTACCACTCATTCTATTTTTTTTTCCTCCCCTCCCTCTTTTCTGCCCCAGAGATTTAGAACTGATTTTGCTGAAGGAAAAATCACAGGAAGGGCAAGTATCTTTTGTCACATTTTTTGGTTAAAAACAAACAAACCTTGTTTTTATTAAAATTTTGCTTCCCTTGAAGCCTGAGGCATTTACAGGTCTTTTAATTGGAGTGGGGAAATACTTATCCCCCATTTCCAAATTGGCTAGTAAATGTGCTTTGTGTGTATTTCTATACACTGTGCGTAACTCGGTGCCCTGGGACTGTGGAAGGGAGGGTGATGCGACTTTGGCCTTTGCTGCCAGCCAGAAAAACAAGCGCCATTTGGATGTTCAAGGGCCAGGAAGTGCATCATGGTAAGGCGGAGACTAGACTGGCTCCAGCCTTTGGCGAAGGAAGGAGCAATTGCAGGCCTGCCTGCCTGCTAGAAATAACTCTTCTCTCAACTTCCAGCTGATTTGGGATTGCAATAGTGAGGGGGAAAGTACCGTATTTTTCCGTCTATAAGACGCCCCCATGTATAAGACCCCCCCTATTTTGGGGGACTCAGAATTAAGAAAATGGGAGCGATTGCTCCTGTGTATAAGACTACACCCCCCTTTTTAACATTATTTTTCAGTATAAAAAAAAAATAGTCTTATCCACGGAAAAGTACGGTAATTTTGTCCATTGCCACCCATTGGAAGACTTGAGGGAACTGGGTAACTTTTAAATTGCATTAACGGCATTCAGGATCATTTGATCAGAAGTTGGAATAGAAATATTAAAATGACTTTTAAAATGACTCTTTGCCTTTATGGGCATTATGTCTTCTTTTCATGTTCTACTCATTTCTTGAATTAATTGTAATGGGAATAATCTGCTAGAAATGTTTTGAGTTAGAGTCGTTCAAGTTTCAACATATGAAATTACCTCAGACTGACATCCTTCCTGCCTTGTGACTCGACAGATTTTGGTACTCTTGTCAAATCTATGCACTAAATGAAATTGAAATAAAAATGACCACCCATAGATTTGTGAACATTAGTAGCCTTCTTAAAGTGCATGCTTGAATAGTGTGTGGTTTTCACAGTGTTGCCTTGGTAAGTGTAGCATAAGGCTGAAGTCAGAAATATCTTACTTTCTTTGTAACTATTTTCTACAGATGTCAGTTGATTTTACAGTAGCGTACACCATGTGTTTCTTTCAAAATTATGAACAGCATAAGAGTTTCCTGCCATTTTTACTTAGCTTATGTGTGAGAAAAGGAACTTTCTATTTTTCTGCTTAATTTTATGAAGCAATTTAAGGTTGCATTTTCTTCTTGGCCAATGCAACTCATTGTCATGTTTCACAGTATTGAAATCAGCCTTAAATTGCTCATCTTTTTTGGAATAGAACATCACTAATTCATGTTAGCAAGAGCAGTCTTATGTGTTAATTTTTTCCTCGGTCGCAAAACATTTTAAAAGTAAGGTGTGTTGGCCCATGGGAGTGGTGGAGGGGGAATCCAAAATGCATATTTAGGCAATACCTTTATATGGCCAACTAACAAAACAAAACAAACAAAAAAGCATTTGAGTGGGAAATGTGAAATTTTCATGTAGCTTGTTCTATGTGACAGTGGCGTTCATACATAGTATTTCACAGCTTGTACATGTTCACAGGACGCGGGTGGCGCTGTGGTCTAAACCACAGAGCCTAGGGCTTGCCAATCAGAAGGTTGGCGGTTCGAATCCCCGCGACGGGGTGAGCTCCCGTTGCTCGGTCCCTGCTCCTGCCAACCTTGCAGTTCGAAAGCACGTCAAAGTGCAAGTAGATAAATAGGTACCATTCCGGCGGGAAGGTAAACGGCGTTTCTGTGCGCTGCTCTGGTTCGCCAGTAGCAGCTTAGTCATGCTGGCCACATGACCTGGAAGCTGTACGCCGGCTCCCTTAGCCAGTAAAGTGAGATGAGCACCGCAACCCCAGAGTCGTCTGCGACTGCACCTAACCGTCAGGGGTCCCTTTACCTTTACATGTTCACAGAAACCACTTTTAATGCGGGTTTTTAAATATATTATTATGCATACTGCATATAATAGAATCAAATGATGAGCCATGTGCAGCAATCTATATATGTATTGAATGTTGCTTCTTACACACCTGTAATCTTTGTAGCAGGAATGCAGTATGTGAAGAGAGTCCAATGTGCTTGTTGGATTTTACAGCACTGAAAATATAGTTAACCGTATGGCTAGCTGTGCTCAGAAAATATTTTTAGACTTCTGTTCTTCTGCTTTCATATTAAGCAACTGCTCCCCTAAGTTGTGATACTGTATTTGTGTGTGTGTGTGTGTGTGTGTGTATCCCTTCCGTGTCCTTACCTACCACTTCCTTTTCACAGAGATACAACTGTTATAAGCACCACTGGAGTGACACAAGAAAACCTGTAATTCTAGAAGTCACTCCTGGAGGCATTGACCAGATTGATCCTGCAACAAACAAAGTCCTATGTTCTTATGACTACAGAAATATTGAAGGATTTGTTGATCTGTCTGATTATGCTGGAGGCTTTTGTATACTTTATGGTGGATTTAGTAGACTAGTAAGTATCCTAACATTACAACTTCACCTGTGCCTAAATCAAGACACCAGTAAACTTGAACTCAGTAAATTTGGTTCATTTGACAAGGCCAGAAAGTGCAACTGTGTGTTGTGCAGAGAATCACCTCCACTTTCCTATCCTGTATCTTTCAACATTCAGCTTTATTGAATGGCCCTGTGTCCTGGTATCTTGATAAAGAAAAACTTCTCCACCCTGTGAATAATCGTGTGCACCTCCTTCATGTCCCTCCTTATTCACATTTTTTTCTAAACTAAAAAGCCCCAAATTTTGTAGCCCTTTCTCATAAGAGAGTTGTCACATCCTCTCAGTCGTTTTGGTTGATCTTTTTTGCATGTTTTCCACCTGTAGAGGTGTTTTTGAGGTGTATTCCAAGTGTGGTTGCATTGTGCATAATTGCCCAGATGTTTGAGCTAGAAAATACAACTGATCCTAAGCAAAACACAGTTATGCACTGATGGTTCTTGGATATTTTGATTCTTTTGTTCAGCTGGCGACCAGACAGTTGAGAGAAGATGATAAGCTATGAATTATTTCATACTTATCACTATTCACTGTATTCAGTTCTACAAATTCTGTTGTATTCACTTTTATAGCTCTTAGGAACTTACTGAGGTCTCTTGAATTTTTCAGCATTTGTTTGCTTCTGAGCAAAGGGAAGAAATTATTAAAAGTGCAATAGAACATGCTGGCAACTATGTTGGCATTTCCTTGAGGATAAGGAAGGAACCCTTGGAATTTGAGCAGTATTTGACGCTTCGCTTTGGAAAATACAGCAATGATGAATCTATTACTTCTTTAGCCGAGTTTGTGGTCCAAAAGATATCTCCTAGGCATTCGGTAAGGCTTAAAAATGTGAATATGTTATTTGAGTCCTGAACTTGGGGGGTGGGGGGAATCCCTTTTGGAACTTGAATTGTGTGTTTCTTTGTGTGAATATGTACAACTTCTATAAAGAATGTGCACAACTATTAGTATGTAACCTTGTGTTACCCTTAAAATTATTTTTTAAAATAAATTTTGGACACATCAAATGGCTAGGATACAAAGAAGAGAAAACTAGTTAAGTAAGTCCAGGGGCTTTACGTGCTCCTTTGTGGATGGCAGCCATCCATCCATGTCCCACTACATTTGAGAACTGTTTCCAGAGAAGATGGTGGTGTGCCATTGTCTTTCAAGTTTCAAGGGGAAAAGTGAAAGTTGCATTAGGCTAGGCCATACCCCGTGCATTATAGCAAAATACGGGGGCAGCAGACATAGTATGATGATGCAGTTGTTCTAAGCATTGCCTGAAACTACTGTTTATCATGTATCTACTTAGATTTAATATTATTGGTTCAGTTTGTGTTTGTTCTTGTTCTTGTTCTTAGCTTGTATTTTTATGTTGTGAGCCACCCAGAGATCTACGGTTGAAGGGCAGTATACAAATTAAATGAATGAATGAATGAAAATTTAGACATTCTATCAAAATTTTTAATTAAAAGATCAGTTACACTTAGACTTTGATTATGATTCTCCCCCCCCAAAAAAAATAGAAAGAACTGAGCTTCCTTCTATTTTTATATATTTTAAGGTAGATTGGCAATTGCCATTCATTCTAGGATTATTTCTTTGCTGAGTCACAGAATGAACGTCGGTGGTACTGTCGAGATGAAAATATTACCCTTTCTGGGGATTTGTACCCACTTTTAAAAATTATATACAGTATTTAATTTGTATACTACCCTTCATCCGGAGGGCAGTTCACAGCGTAAAAATGCAAAATGAAAGCACAAAATGCATATTAAGAAAAAGAACCAAACAGACCGATAACCCGACCTCCCACAAACACATTTATGAAAAGGGCATAGAATGTTAATCAGCCAAAGGCCTAGTTGAAGAGGAACTTTTTCGCCTGGCAACTAAAGATGTATAATGAAGGTGTCAGGTGAGCCTCCCTGGGCAAAGCCTTCCACAAATGGGAAGCCACTGTAGAAAAGTCCCATGCTTGTGTTGCCACCCTCTGGACCCCTCCCATGGAGGAGATGAAAGAACAGGGCCTCAGAAGATGATCTCAGGGTCTGGGTACATTCATATGGGCAGAGGGGGTAAGCAATAGGATCATGGCCATTGGGTTGAATCAAGGCTGAGTCATACTTGGAACAAACCCGTAGAAACTAACAAGCTTTCTCCACACTGATGCCCTTTAGATATATTGGATTACAACGCTCATCAGCTGTATTGGGTAGGACTAATGGGATTGATAGTCCAAAACACTTGGAAGCCTGCAGTTAGTTATGGCCGAGTCTGGATCCAAATCATAGCAATCGACATTACTTGCTACCAGGAGAAAATTGCCCCGAATGTGAAATCTCTTACTTTAGCATTGCCATACGTCCGGTTTTCCCCAGACATATCTGGGATTCGGCGGGCGGCAGTAACATCTGGGCGGATTTTCCATAAATTGATCAAATGTCTAGGAAAAACCAGACTTATTTGGTATCTGTGACTATAGCAATTTGAATTTAAGCCTCTTTCCTTTATTTTTGTTTTTTGTTGGCAATTTACCAGGCGGCCCTTGGTGGCGGCTCAGGCGAGGTTCTAGGCCTGGTTCATCTCGGCTCGCTCTGGCTTCCAAGCAGACCAGGAACATGCCGAGAAGAAACAGGCCCAGCACCACGCCGGAGCAGCGGGAGCTGCCTCCAAAGGCCGCCTTGCAAGCCCACCGCTCGCAGCAGATCACAGAGGGCCTCTGCGATCCAGTGCAGCAAGGCGCTGGGCCTGCTTCCTTGGACTAGGTACAAGCCAAGATGGGACAAGCCTCGCGCCTCGCATCATTTGTGAGCAGGAGGCCAAAAATAGCAAAAGCAAGGTGGACGACAGAGATGTGGGATAGTGTGTGTGTGCGCCCCAAATGTGTGTGGGGGGGGGTTGTCTGGGTTTTTGGACTTTGGAATATGATGACCCAATCTTATTTGGTGTCTCTGACTATAGCAGTTTGAATTTAAGCCTCTTAGCTTTATTTTTGTTTTTTGTTTAAAAGGAACCAGTGAAAAGGATATTGGCTCTTACAGAAACGTGCTTAGTGGAACGGGACCCAGCTACCTACAATATTGCAACACTGAAACCCTTAGGAGAGGTAGGGCAGAAACTTTTTTAGAGCTTTGGGTGGGGTGGGAGGGAATAGTAACCTTTAAGCTATCCAAATCTACTGTTGTACGTCTATTAAAATCTGAAGTTTACACAACAATATTTGTAACCAGCTCAAATGCAACCATAGTGTGATGTAGAAAAAACAAAGAGTATGTCGTTTACAATACTGAAACTTTGAGTGTGTCATTTAAATACAGTGTGCAGAATAATGACAACCTGTTTGATACACTCTTTCTTTAAAGGTATTTGCGCTTGTGTGCGATTCTGAAAATCCACAGCTTTTTACCATAGAGTTTATCAAGGGACAAATCCGAAAATATTCTTCAACAGAGAGGTATTTTTAAACAGTTCTTGAACGGTTGTTCTTTACTGGCATGTCTTGGGTAAACCACGCAGTGCTTACATAGTTAGTTTCACTCCTACAACCAGGTCGCAATACTGCATTTACATTTGATTCATTTTAAGCTTATGCCACCTCTGGGAGGGACTACAGTAGCTTCTTGACATCAAGCCTTGCAAAAACTACAGAGGATTCAAATAGGATTCTGAAATAAGTTACCCAACAGATAGGTATAGGTAGGTAGGAATAGCCATTAGGGTTTGTTTGTTTGTTTGTTTGTTTGTTTGTTTGTATTTTTAAAGAATCCAGTTCTATCCCAGAAGGAAAAATAGAAAAATCAGATACACAAAGCAATGAATTACCAGTAAAAATGCGATATGCAGGTAGGCTTTTGTCCTTACTGAGTTTTAAAAATACTTAAAGGACTCACTGGAAAATGTCTCACCTAAACCTATCAGTTTTATTCCCTATCTCTGCAGATGAGTGCAGATGATGATGATATGGGAAATGTATTGTTGTCTCTCCTATTACCTTGCAGAAAGCTATTCATTAAACCACAGTTTCCCTCTCACTTAATCACAAGCTAGTTATCAGGTCTCCGTATGTCAACATGTTGCCTTAATCACTTTCCTTTCCCTCAAGTCACCCCCTGCAGTGCCGTGATACAGGTTAGAGTGTATTGAAAGGACTATCCAGTTAAAACTTCCTATTACGCGGCATTCTTACTTTGTGAACTGCCGTGTGATCTTTGGATGAAGGGCAGTCTACAAATTAAAGTAAATTCTGTGTTTGCAGCACTTGCCCTATATAATCTTTAGCAGAATGAAATGTGTATGTTCTTGTATTCTTATAAGCACACTTAGAATCATTGGCTGGAAAAGCTAATTGTTGGGACAATTTTCCTAGGGACTCATTGTTAGCCAGTTTGCTGGATGGAGTAAGAGCCTCTGGAAATAGGGATGTCTGTGTGAAAATGACACCAACGGACAAGGGGCAGCGGTGGGGCTTGTTGAGCATGCCTGTGGAAGAGGAAGTCGAAAGCCTTCATCTCAGGTTCTTGGCAGCACCTCCAAGTAAGTCTTCTGCTTTCGGATTCTAATATTTGAAACGAGTGCGTTGCAAGCTTTTTGCAAAGCAAGCTGCGCTGACATGCTGCAATATCAGTCTGCCTGACACTTATATCCATGCCTGTCCTGTTGCAGATGGCAACTTTGCAGATGCTGTTTTTAGGTTCAACTCCAACATTTCCTATAGTGGAGTTCTGCATGCAGTGACACAGGATGTAAGTTAAAAAGTCATTCTTCTGTACATTTTCTCTTCTGCTCCTGTCCAAAGGGTTAACACCTTTCCGCCTTCCTTCAGGGCTTGTTTTCAGAAAACAAAGAGAAGCTAATCAACAATGCCATAACGGCGTTGCTCTCGCAAGAGGGTGACATGACAGCATCAACTGCAGAGCTTGAAAGCCAGTTCCAAGCTGTTAGAAGATTAGTTGCATCCAAAGCTGGATTCCTTGCTTTCACTCAACTTCCAAGGTAGGTACTTGACTTCCAGCAGCAACCCTGTAATAGTCTGTGAGTTATTTATGTTCTGAGCCCAATTCTGAAGTTTGAGTCTTCCACAATGGTTTCTGCGAAGCAACATCAATACTGCTGTAACTGTCCCATCTCCCTTGCTTTGCTCTTCACTATTGTTAGCTGATCTCAGTGGTACATATTATCAGTGATGTATGTATAGACTGTTTTGCCCAAGCCTGCAGATAGCTTAGCCTTACCATTAGCCCGATGAAGATCAACATCTTGTGTTGCACCCCATGCATCAGCACTGGTGACCACACTCTTGAGGTGGTAGGCAGTTTTGTCTACCTGGTTTCCACCATAACCAGCAAGATTTCCATCAACACTGAGCTGGACAGGTGTATTGGCAAGGCAGCTATGGCAATGGCTCACCTCTCCAAAGCGGTCTGGGAGAATGTGATGCTAATGACCAGTACTAAGATGAAGATTGCGTGTTGAGCACACTGCTTTATGGAAGCGAATTGTGGACAACCAAGCAACCACATAGAGCGGCACCTCAATGCCTTCCACATGCACTGTGTCAGGGAGATTTGGGGCATCACGTGGCAGGAGTCTCAAACAGATGCGCTCTCCCAAGCCCACATTCCCAGTATGTTCAAACTCTTGTCTCAGCGACATCTGTGCTGGCTTGCTTATGTCCACAGAATGGAAGCAGCACAACCAAATGCTTTTATTTGCCCCAGTTGCAGCAAAACATGTCTCTCCCATATCAGTCTCTACAGCCCCAGCAGGCACTGTTACTTACCAACGATTTGATTTCATCCCCAACAGCGCACTCCTCCATTGTCTCCCAAGACTGCCGGATGCCAACAATTTATGGACAGTGCTGGGTTATTTAACTACAGTTAAAGGAGGATGGCGTCTTGAAAATAGCCCTCAAGTTTTTCACTCATTTTAAACTACAAGTTTGATTATAGCTTTGTACAGCAGTAATTACAAAGATCTTAAGAGTGAAATTTATGTACCTAGTGCTGCAAGCATGCACACAGTTATGTGTATCTATTAAAAGGTGCAGAAGCAGGTGGAAGAACTGTTACCCTTTCTAATAATCACTGGATCAACTCTATAAATGTATTGGAGGTTTAGTGCTGGAAATGATTTTTTTTTCCTTTTGGCTTCTGCACATCTATTTACTTTTATCGTGCTTGGGGTTTTGGGGACACCTGATGACTTTAGTTCTGTTAGTTAAATAAAAAGTACCACCCGCTCTTTTCTGGACCTCTCAGTGGCCTCCCATCCAGATTGCTGACCAAATGCATTAGGCTCAGTAATGCTACAGCTTTTGTGTTCCCAGGTCCAGCCATTGATCCCCAGCTTTTACTATTCTTAAACTTTGCTCTTCAAACACAGTTTGGCAGCTCAGTTGCACTTAGCCATGTAATTCATTTCCCGTGACAGACAAGGTCTCGATGTGCTTGTTTTCCCCCTGCTATTCTTGGCAGCAATTATTTAGCTGTAGCTTATTAGATGCTTTTCTTTTTACTGGCAGTTATACTGTCCACAACTGCTAGGCCATATCATTGAGCTTTCATGAATAATTTTGAAAAATCTAAAAAGAGAAGTAATTGACTGAACTTTTAGTAATGTTCAAGTTTACTGTTCCCCAAATATGCTGCTGTCAGTTATGCTTGAGTGTTTATTTACATACATTTTAAGTTAGGGCTTTTGATATTTGTAAAAATACTGCTACTATTTCAGTATTCGATCTGATGCTTTGCTATGTTTTGAAAGGTTTCGAGAGCGCCTGGGAGTGAAGGTCGTGAAAGCTCTTAAAAGGAACAATGATGGAGTAACTCACGCTTCCATTGATATGCTATGTGCCCTCATGTGTGTGAGTACTCTTAATACGAGTAAGCTAAAATAGGATATTTATTTTCTTGGTTTGATGGGTTATAATTCCTACAATGTCATAGCCTCCATAGGAAGAAGCAGCACTATGTGGAGTTGTATAGCGTTATCTGAACCCCATCAGTACAGGTTTTGAGTGATAAACAGGTAACTGCCTATTCAGCTCTCCCCAAGGCTAAATACTATATACCTAATCAATCAATGGTGGGGACAATGTTAGAGGAGCAAGAAGCTTTTTCTCTCTTCCTTTACGGATGTGGGGATTATGTGATCCTTGATGGTGGAGCAGGGGAGGAGTAAAGGGCGGAGAGCCTTAGTTACGCAAGAAAGCTTGAGTGACTTGTTTTAGCTTAAGTAGATTTTCTGATGTTATAAGAACCATCGTTTTAGCAAGTAGGATATTGCAGTGTATCTCATTTAAAGAATGGATGTTGTCTTGATATATGACCTCCCAAGAGCATAGCCTATCTATGTTAAAGGTAAAGGGACCCCTGACCATTAGGTCCAGTCGTGGCCGACTCTGGGGTTGCGGCGCTCATCTCGCTTTATTGGCCAAGGGAGCCGGCATACAGCTTCCGGGTCATGTGGCCAGCATGACTAAGCCGCTTCTGGCGAACTAGAGCAGCACACGGAAACGCCGTTTACCTTCCCGCTGGAGCGGTACCTATTTATCTACTTGCACTTTGACGTGCTTTTGAACTGCTAGGTTGGCAGGAGCAGGGACCGAGCAACGGGAGCTCACCCCATCGCGGGGATTCGAACCACCAACCTTCTGATTGGCAAACCCTAGACTCTGTGGTTTAGACCACAGTGCCACCCGCATCCCCTATCTATGTTATTTTGGGACAAATAAGGCAAACTATGAACTCTTTAATTTTTATCATTCATTTCCTGCTAGCACGTGTTTCCATTTAGCTGGAGCCTTAAGAGTGCTTGAGACCTACATTCTGATGAAATGCTATCTTTTATCCATAGCCTATGCATGATGATTATGACCTGAGGCAAGAACAACTAAATAAAGCATCTCTTCTTTCTTCAAAGAAGTTCTTGGAAAACTTGTTGGAGAAATTTAATTCCCATGTGGTAAATATTTCACATCAGTCAAATAATAAAGGGTTCTGTGTTTTGTGGGGGGTGGGGTGGATATGTGGGACAGAGGTCCTACAGTTTAGATAATTTAGAGATTTGTAAGGATGTTCAGTCTTGTGTCTTGGTTTTGGTCTGATCATGCCTCTCCGTTGAATACACAGTTGTATTTGAAAACTTAAGTGGAGGCAGTGAGACATAGCAAGGGCGTGCCACTTTGTAGCTCATAAGCCAAAGACAATTTTAGCGAGAGTTTTTCAAAAAGCATATTCATCTATTTTTGCATGCTGCTTTATCTGACATATCTGATCTTCCTTTTTCAATTTCAGGAACATGGAACAGGTGCCCTAGTTATCAGTTCACTTTTGGACTTCCTTACTTTTGCCCTCTGTGCTCCATATAGTGAGACGACGGAAGGGCAGCAGTTTGATATGTTACTAGAGATGGTTGCATCTAATGGGAGAACCCTCTTCAAGCTCTTTCAGGTGAGTTTAACGTTCAGAAGGGAGACAGCAAAGATTCCACCTTGTTTCTCCTGCTACTTGAACTGAGCTAATACTCTTGAGGGAAATTAACACCATATGATGGTAATTTGCCATAACATATAATGCAAGCTGTCCCACATAATTTTCCTAACTCCAAATTTAGTAGGTTAAGAACTTTGTTGTATAGAAACAGGTCCAGCTGTGGAGCAGAGAGGCTTTTGACTGGAAAACCCATTAAAACCCTCAACAAGTAGCAAGAGCCAGAATGACAGCTGTGGTTCTAGATCTGTGTATTAAATCTGTCCCAGTACTGTAAATTCTTTACTGTAACAGGTCACTTAATGCTGTAGTGGGAAATAATAATGATAGATCATAGAGTTGGAAGGGACCCTGAGGATCATCTAGTCCAGGGGTCTGCAACCTTTAAGACAAAAAGAGTCACTTGGACCCATTTCCGAAGAAAAAAAACCTGGGAGCCGCAAAACTCGTCATTATAAAAATAACTTTTTTGTCACTTTTATTATTATTTTTTTGTTTGACCCCTCAGAATCACTCCTCATAGAAATAAACGTTAAATTAACAAGTTACCTTTTTGTGTGTGTGTGTTCTTCACTCCCCTTCAAAACAGTGACCAGCGTACATGCCCCCTTTCAATGCAGTGACCAGCGTACATGCCCCTTACAATGTAGCGGGCGGGTGGGCGGGAAGGTGACGTCAGGACGGTGCGTGACTAACACACACACCACCCCCATGCAACGTCACAGCCAGTACAGTGCCCGCCACAGTGAGGAGTGTCGGGGCGCACAATGCGCCTCCTCCTCTCGCTAGTATCCACCCCGGAGCCGCGGCAAAGGTGTAAAAGAGCCACATGCGGCTCCGGAGCCGCGGGTTGCAGACCCCTGATCTAGTCCAACCCCTCAGTGCAGGAATATTCAGCTGTCCCTCATGGGAATCGAACCTGCAATCTTGGCGTTATCAGCACCATGCTCTAACCAACTCTGCTATCCATACACTCCTTTTTATTACTTGTTTTGCAGCATCCTTCCATGGCCATTGTGAAAGGAGCTGGATTGGTTATGAAGGCAATAATAGAGGTAATGCATCTATGCAGTCTTGTAATGTTTTACTTCCTTATAAATAGGAATGGCTTAGTTAATCAGACATGCATCCAAAGCCTTTTTTTTCCAGGAAGAAAATTTTCTGTTATAACTTATTGCACAGTTGCATTCAGCTGTTTGGAAGGAGAAGTTGGCTCACATCTTGAGGGTGTTTTCTCAGGGGTGTTGAGTGCACAACATGGTGGGTGATGCTGCTCTCTTGTGGCTGCAGACAGGAATCTTAGACTGTTCTTTGTCCATGAGACACACACCCATCACGTCAATCTCTTGACTGACAAGCTACAGGAACAGGCAGGCTATATAACTCAGCTCACATAAGGAAAAGAGTACAGTGGCACCTTGGTTTACAACCATAATATGTTCTGGAGGTCCATTTGTAAACCAAAACAGGTTGTAACCCAAGGCGCGCTTTTGCCAATGGGGCCTCCCAAAAAACATTTGTTTGTAATCCAAAAAAGGTTTGCAAACCAGGACACACATTTCCGGATTTGACGTGTTTGTAATCCAAAACGTATGCAAACCAGACTGTTTGCAAACCTAGATACCACTATAATTGGAAAAACAGCAAGAACACCAGCCAAACTCCTGAAAGAACACTGTACTAAACGTATAGTAGAAAAAAAAGGTAACTGTGGCCAACTGGGTGGTTTGATTCATCACCTTCAGGAAACACCCTTCTGAAATTTGAAATGAAATGAAATGTGTTCATAAGCCCCAAAAGGATGGCAGACCCAATATACAGAGAATTATTCACACACACACACCACTTCGTAAATTCTAGGTAGCACACAGAATGAAATACAGTGAATTCAGTAAAATTCAATTTTGAATCCTAAACAACTCTAAATACCTAACATCCTTAGAAATAGCAACCACAGGCAAATCATTTAACTCCAAAAGGGAGATATTATCATAAAACTAAAATCTACCCAGCCACCAACAAATGCACATTAGTTTGTGCCGAAATAGCCTGGGAGCTAGGAGTAATAATAACAATAATTTATTATTTATACCCTGCCCATCTGGCTGGGTTTTCCCAGCCACTCTGGGCGGCTCCCAACAGAATATTAAAACAGAATAAAACATCATGGCCACGTTCTCTATTTGAAAAATATGAAAGCCAACTACTCTTCAGTTCTCCCTGTGGCCAAGGGATGTAGCAGAGGTAAAAAAAAAGCACATAGTTTTATAAAGTACCTTCATTTTAAATACCGTCTACGCTGTGAAAGCAGTATATTATCTCTGATTCCAAACACTCCATTGTTTGGCATTGCAAGCTAAAGGCAGAACAACTTAACTAAGATTCTTTCATGGTTATCCTCTTGCTCTGTTTCCAAAGGAGGGAGACAAGGAAATAGCAACCAAAATGCAAGATCTTGCCCTCAGCGAAGGTGCCTTACCTCGTCATTTGCACACTGCTATGTTTACAATAAGCACAGATCAAAGGATGCTTACGAATAGGTAAGTCTATGTCGCTTGCTTGCTATCATTCCTCTTGCATGATTACCTCCTAATCGAATAACCTGCCCCTTCCGAACTGGTCACTGCACAGACAGTACCTGACTCACTAACGGTTTGTCCCATCTCACCCTGCCACTGAGTAGACCACCTGAATTGAAGGTGGCAGGCATAGAGGTAGCAGGTTAGAAATCAATAGGCAAAATTATTGGAGAGAACATGCTGAAAACCACTGTTCTGTGGTAATGGCCATTTGAAAAATAACCACAGATAACCAGTGCTTACAGTTGGCATTAAGAAGTCTGCAATCTAAGTACAATTATTTGTAGTCTATTCTAAGACTTCAGGAACTGTAGGCTGCATAGCAGAAATACAGTTAAGTTGGGAGTTAGATTCCATATATTTAACAGCAGCTGCAAAACAATGAAACATATTACATGGCCTGAAGTTTAATCATTTTCTGGCAAATAAGTAGCACATTTATCAATCTCTGTATTTCTCAGACAGCTGAGTAGGCATCTAGTGGGCCTCTGGACAGCTGAAAATGCAACGGCGTTAAACTTGTTGAAGCGTATTTTGGTAAGAGTCTACATTAAATGTCATTCTTAATTTTGCTTGTGCTGTTTTGTAGTTGACTCAGCTCTGTCTAATCAACAAATGCTTTAAGTAGGCTGTGTAGAAATGGGTGTTGAATAAATGTTATACTTGGATGTACACATATTGACGGAAGATTTCATGGTGGCGCTCCTTCAGGTATACTGAGCTGAGGCTGTTTAGGGCTTTAAAAGGTCAGCACCAACACTTTGAATTGTGCTTGGAAACGTACTGGGAGCCAATGTCGGTCTTTCAATACTGGTGTTATGTGGTCTCGGCAGCCATTCCCTGTCACCAGTCTAGCTGCCACATTCTGAATTAATTGTAGTTTCCGGGTCACCTTCAAATGCCCCACATTAGAGTGCATTGCAGTAGTCCAAGCGGGAGATAACTAGAGCATGCACCACTCTGGTTTTGTTAATAAACATGTGTTCTTCGACTCAAGAAACTTGAAGCTTTTTTTGTGGTTTTAGCCCGCAGGCCTGCTCTTATACCTGGACAGTAGCGACCCTGTTCCTGAAAAAGATGCTGACCGGATGCATATTAGGGATAACTTAAAAATTGCAAATGTAAGTATGACATGCTCCACCTTTAAGAGGCTGGAATTCCCTTCCTTTGCATTGTTGTTGCTTAGTGCCCTACATGATCTGAGGACGAGGCAGCCTTGGATATAATCATTGTAACATATTTCAGTGTTTCATCTCGCATTTCCCATGAAATTAATTTGGATTAACGATGAGCTTTGTTCTGCAGGATCAATACGGAAAATTTAATAAAGTGCCAGAGTGGCAAAGGCTTGCAGGAAAAGCTGCTAAAGAAGTTGAAAAATTTGCCAAAGAGAAGGTGGATTTGGTATTGATGCACTGGAGAGACAAAATGGGGATAGCTCAGAAAGAGGTAATACGCTTAATCCTCTGCCTTTGTACTTTAAGCACCAATGCTTTTTTTTTTTATAGTACCACCCGAATAGTTAACGAAGAAGACTTAGCTTTTATTTTATTGGTATCTTTGTGCATTTAATTAAGTTCCAAATACATTTTTATCCAAAGAGAAATTTGCAGGGGTGGGGGAGAGGATTTCTCCATTAAAGGTGATGACTGGACTTGCATAATGAACATCAGTGCTCTTTGTGGTCTCAAAAAAGAAGGTCAAAATAGTGTGAGTTCTGCAGTGCTCCTGCCATACTTTCACCTTTTGAGCTTGGGCAACTGGTACGCTCCTTGTAGAATGCATGACCTGCTGCTTCCTTTCCTAATACTTTCAGTAACATTGGACCAAAGCTGTCCATTCATTTTACCTCTTTCTTTCCTACCTTCCTTCTTGTAGCAATTGTGAAGTTTCACAGGCTTCTGTGCCTGCTGTGCGGTGGTAAAATTTGCTACTCTTCCTTGATGCCAAATGTACTGTTAGTGGTGCTTGATGAATGGTGGTTAGATAAGTGTGAAGGGGCAATGGTGTGATTTAGATCCCTGCTCCCTCTTGGATTCCTCTTTCCAGGATCTGGATCCTGCTTTCCCATGCTTTTATCTGGTATTCTTTTGTGCATTTGGTTTACTTGTGATTCTTCTGGCATTCTGCACTTTGGCATCTCGGACAAACAGAAGTCTAAATCGCAATGGCCTGTTTGTCAAATGTGCTTTCATTTTGTTGTGTGAGGGCTTGTCATTTGACTTGCTGTTGACTTGGCAGGGAATAAGGGGTGGTGCATCTTATGCAGGGCATTGTATGCAAGTACTTTGTCCAAAGCACTTGACCTGAAATAAATGAAGACAAAAAAAAAAAAAACCCACTTAGCTTCACATCAAATTATATAGCTGTTATATCAAAACTTTATGTGACAGGTTGAGAAATGGGGCATGGCTTCCATTTTGGTTTACAGGTGGTCTTTCTGTTGAGTTGCTTCGTAGATAGCACATGATATGGGGACTGTAGCTAGATTTTCCAGAGCTACAATTACGTTGCCTTACGGTTAACTGCCAAATAGTCTTGTGTTTAGCTACTTATGGGCTGTAGAATCTGGGGGTGAATTTGAGGATTCTATTCTGTGATGAAGTTACCTTGGAAGGTTTCTTGTAGATGATTATTCTAGGTATTCAAACATGTGAGAGGAGCTTTTGTTAAAAATTCAACTTTTGTTTTTCTTTCTACTTCCCAAATACTACCAGGACAGAAATAATATGGTGAGTCTTGAGTCCTTACTCCCTTCTGTAGAGTGTAGATGGCCTTGAATTATACCTGGCATGTAGTGACCTGTCTGTCTGTATATGTTAGTTTGAACTATTTCTCGTTCAAGTTTGGCTTGCATTCTTCTGAGCTGCTCCTTTATGTCTCCATTCTGCAAGGAAGTAATCCTCTACTCGCCAATTTAAACCCCATCCATCCAGTTCTAGTTACACAATTCCAGATTTAACAGGCATGATTGATTGTCTTGTCATTCCCATTCATTTTGGTAACACTCTAAAGATGTGGCTTTCCTGCATGCACATTTATTCTGTAACACAGTTGTGGTCTTATTGCATTGCTCCCACAGTACCTGATCCAATGAGGTTGGACTCATTGGCAGTAAAGTGTAATCAAAGAGATAGCCAGGTCACAGTCAAGTGGCCCTCTGGCCTTACTTGATTTGCTCTCTTAATTTTTATATGATTGGTACATGCTGGTAAAGTTGTTCATTCTTGTTTTCTAACACCCCCACTTTGTTGCTTTAGATAGGAAAAATGTGTCTCTTTTTAGCAATGAGACAGACCTGTCTTGGAGTAGAACATAACACATTTAACTTTTTGTTTAGTTTATTGGAATCTATGCGATCTCATCTCACAGCGTGTTGACAGTTTTGGATTCACAAATCTTCCTTTGCAGAACGTTAATCAAAAGCCGGTCATACTGAGGAAACGAAGGCAAAGGATAAAAATACAAGCAAACTGGGATCTCTTCTATTACAGGTACAATTCTTTTGCTTTAGCCCAGGGATGGGCAACCTCTCTTTGGCCCTTTGAACCCTCCCTCGGTCACAAATCTTCACTGGCCTTGCTTCTCCCTTGCCTGGCTGGAATGTGGCCTGGAACTCAGATAGTGACTTGTGCTTGCCAGAATGGAGGCTAGAGAGGGATGTTTGAATGTGTGTCAAAACGAGGTACAAAGGTAAAATCTGCATTCATTGTGCTGCCCACTTCTGTCTCCAGCACTGCCTCCACTCCACGCCCCCCAAGCATGTATTTAGCAATCCTGGAAGGTTGCTAAAAGGGGTAATGATCAGGCCCTCGCCCCTGTTTTGGTATAGATTAGAAGAACTGCGTATCAGATCAAAATTGGAGCAATGCCACTTTTGTGTGAAATGCGCGTTGCAGAAATGAAGTGTGCTTTAGGAAGATTTAGAGAAACCTTGGTAGGAATGCTCATGCGCCAATGGGATGCACACTCTGCTTTTTTTAAATAGCAGCTGCCGAGGTTTGTTGCAAGCAACCTTTTGAGGTTTCCCCAAGTTTCAAAAAGATGCTCACTTTTATAGAAGGAGGATGCAAAGCCATTTTAAAAACACAACAGGGGGAATATCATTAAGTGGTTCTGGGGATTGTTGCCCTTAATTCCTATTAAATGTGCATCACCTAAACATGCATTACTTTAAGCACATAGTTTGTAACTTTAAGAAGAGTTTGGATTTGATATCCCGCTTTATCACTACCCAAAGGCGTCTCAAAGCGGCTAACATTCTCCTTTCCCTTCCTCCCCCACAACAAACACTCTGTGAGGTGAGTGGGGCTGAGAGACTTCAGAGAAGTGTGACTGGCCCAAGGTCACCCAGCAGCTGCAAGTGGAGGAGTGGACATGAGAACCCGGTTCCCCAGATTACGAGTCTACCGCTCTTAACCACTACACCAAAGCTACACATACAATAAAAAGGACTGAAACTGCCTGAACTGACTGTCAGCATTATTTACTTGCTATCCTGAGCTAGTTAGGGTGTGGATTACAAGTTTGAAACATACTTTATGTTTCTTTTTTAATGTATATCTTGCCTTACAACACCAAAAGCGGGCAATACAATTTAAAAAGTTTTAAATTATTTTACATTTGTTCAAACATTCAAGTTATTGATTTAAGTTGGCTTTAAAACTATACAGTGGTACCTTGTTTTGAGTCTGGGATCCATTCCAGAGCCCCAGACACTCGACGAAAAGTGTGCTCAACAAAGCGCCGCTCTGTGCAAACACACGGAGCGGTTTGTGTTTCTGCGCATGCGTGAAGCACAATTTAGCGCTTCTCATGCATGAGTGGCAAACCCAGATGTAAGTCCTTCCTGGTTTGCCGCGGACGTCTGCCGAAATGGATGCTGGACGGGGCGGACATATACGAGGTACCACTGTAGTTGGTATAGAGTAGCATCTGGCTGAGGAGATTTCACCCCTCCCATATCCAAGAATCTGCTGATGTTCTCTGCTGATTCTCCAGAGAGGAGGGCCGGTTTTCTGCTCACTACTTATTCCGCCCCAGCATCACATCAAAGAGAGCAGAAAGAGAGAGAGAGAGAGACTGAGTGTTAGAGAGAGATCATGTGTAAGGTTAGATAAGGTTGCTGCTAAGAGCAGCTGCAGACACTCAGTGCAGTTCAGCATTTTTCGTTTAGACCTCACTTAGCTCTGTATATAGTTGTGTATTATAGTTGTGGATAGAATAAAGAAGAGATTCTACAGAGCTGCTCTCCGAGTCGTTTATGCTCTGCTATACTCTGCTGTGCGACGACTGTCTTCTTGTGGAAGTGAATCCGGTGCTCACAACTCTAAGCTGTGAGTCCACAGCACTTTGACCTGTTCCTGTGCAGAAGGTGGTCTCTGGAAGTGCTACCCAGCTCGCCTAGCCCAGTCGGGGCTGGAGTGGATGAGTCTAGTTGGTGACACTGGCTCAAGGGCGATGCTGACACTGGCTAGTTTGAATGCTAATTGCTGAGCAGTTTTCAGATCTGTAGATATATGTAGCAGAATATACTACCTAGTACATATTAGTTTAGTCCTTGGTGAGTCACGGTTGCCAGTTTGATACTTTCCAGTACTGTTACCAGTGGGTAGGTGCTTTAAATTCAGAAACTTACTCCCCCCCCCATAACATGTAGTTAAATGCTAACACAATCTGCTTCCCATGTGTTTCTGTACTAAGATTTCTCCAAGATCATGCTAGATCCAATTTGATTTGGAATTTCAAAACGCGGGAAGAACTAAGAGATACCCTGGAGTCTGAGATGCGGGCATTTCAGATCGACAGAGAACTTGGCAGTGCTAATGTCATCTCCTGGAATCACCATGAATTTGAGGTACGCCTTTACACAGCGCTTGTGTTTCATGTAAAGTCATCGTTGATTTTGAACATCCCTGTATTGATACCTGGATACGTGTGCTGTTACTTACAGATGCTAGAATAAAAAGCAAGCTTCAGTTTGAAATAGCTTTATATAGTCTGCAGATTCTGTCAACTTAAGTTGCCATTCTTCTTTGGTTGGGACCTTGCTCAGCTTGCAGACTTAACATGTAGAATAAGAGAACAAGAAGAACATACGTTTACAGAAGATTAAAAAAAAATTATTGAATATATGGGAAATAATTGTGTACAGCTGAAAACGCTGGCAGCATTGAGATAAATTCAACAGTGTAAATAAGTTTGGATGGATGCAGTAATGGAATACTGAATGGTATAGTTTATGTAAAATATGCAGGGATTTATGATATGTAAAATGAACCATGGAAAGAAGAAGATGAGTCATTGATACCTTAAGGATGTAAAATGAGTATTTTAAATTGTAAAACAGAAAATTTTATAAAAATTATATGAAAGAAAAAAAGAAATAGCTTTATACAGTTCAGTGACCTTTACATAATGAAAATTTTATATCCGCACAGTTCCTGCTTACAGTAATTACTGGGACTGTCATTATAGCAAAGAAATTTTATCAGTTCATCTTACTGATTTTATTTTGTCGTTGCTCTAATTTTACTTGAGCATTTCTAATCTGAAACAAGACCTTTTCAGTTCAGTGGAGCTTACGCAAGTGGCTCTGCAGTCTAAACCACTGAGCCTCTTGGGCTTGCCAATCGTAAGGTCAGCAGTTCAAATCCACGCAATGGGGTGAGCTCCCATTGCTTTGTCCCAGCTACAGTTCGAAAGCATGCTACCACAAGTAGATAAATTGGTACTACAGCCTCGGCCCAGTATATCTGAAGGTGCGTCTCCACCCCCATCATTCTGCCCAGATAATAATAATAATAATAATAATAATAATAATAATAATAATAATAAATTACTGCAGCAGTAAGCAGTGTTTCCATGCGCTCTAGCTTCCGTCACGGTGTCCCGTTGCACCAGGAACAATGTAATCATGCTGGCCACATGACACGAAAAAGATGTCTGCAGACAAACGCCAGCTCCCTCGGCCTGAAAGCGAGATGAGCGCCACACCCCATAGTTGAATTCAACTGGACTTAACTGTCCAGGGGTTCTTTACCTTTACTCCCAGATAGGATTGCAGCCCTAGTCTTTTGATGATTTCATTTAAACTGACAAAAAGAGCAACAGTTCTAAAGGAAGAAAACATACACTTTGCTTTTAGATGTTGTGGCTGTGTCATAGCAAGCACCCTGATATAACAGCTCTCCCCCTTCCCTTTTTTGTGTACGAGGGATGCACCGCTTCTAAGATGGTGTTTGTCATTTATACTCTTTATTTACAAATAATATTTTTTATGCAGTTAATTGGGGTCCTCTTTTAAAGCAAAGTTTTAAATCAATCAGACTATTTTAGTCAAATAATACCTCATATTTATTATCAGGTGTAGAAAACTGCCTGATACGTAGGTGTTTCAGAAAAGCTTATCTTGAATATCTTAAACTGAGTATTTTAAGCTAATCTTCTGGCACATACAAACACAATCCATTCTCTCTCTGTTGATGAGGTTCATATATGTATGGTGGGTTTTTCTTCATTGTATGTTTTAGCTTACAAACTAAAATGTAAAATAGAGTATTATAACTGACCAGTTTGTTGATTCTGGAACTTCATTCAAAAGTTATGTTCCCACCACACAACCTTGATTCCTTAGCAATTATGTCAGGAACTTTTGCTCACTTCCTGTATCTTATTTTTCTCTTCAAAAGGTGAAGTATGAATGCCTCTCGGATGAAATCAAAATAGGGGATTATTACTTGAGATTGCTGTTGGAAGAAGATGAAAGTGAAGACAGTGGAGCGATAAAGAAATCGTGAGTTACTATTATCTTAATATTCCCTCTGAAATCTTAATTTTCTGCATAATAAACCTTTTGTTCTACCTTTTTCTTCCTACAGGTATGAATTTTTCAATGAGTTGTATCACCGTTTCCTGCTCACTCCTAAAATAAGTATGAAATGCCTCTGTTTGCAAGCCTTGGCCATTGTTTATGGAAGATGCCACGAGGAGATTGGCCCGTTTAGCGACACTAAATATATTATAGGGATGTTGGAGAGGGTAAGCATTTTTTAAATTACTGCATACAATTTGGGAGAGCAGAGCAGGCATATTGAAGTTTGTTTTTTGGAATTTCAGTTAACAATGCCATGTGGCCATTGGACTAAGAGGACTAGACTAGTCCCCTAATTGTTCCCATGGTGCCTCGTTCCCAAACCCCAGGAAGCTTCTGCCTGACTTAGGGAGGAAGGTGCAATGCTCACAGGCGTGACATCAGCCCCACACACCCCCAAAATTGCCCTTACAAGCTGGTGTTTCTTGCCCTAACTGTTCCCCTACAAAAAAATTCACCACACGCCACTGTGATTGCTCTGGTGAGATGTCATGGTTTAATTCTAGCTTCCTCTGAGGTTGACCTGTTTCTCCCCGCTCCTACATAACTTGGGGGAGTTTCAGAAACTCCTGCTGAACTCTGACTCTCTCTTTTTGGTCTGAATTGGGGTTTGCGCTATAACGCTATGCTTTAAAACCATAGTTAGTGTTGAAGCCAAACTTCAGCAAAAGATTCTTGTGGGAGAGTCTGGGAGAAAACTAGGCTTGTTCACAATAATGCTACTTCTGAACATGGTCAGTGACCTATGGTTTGTCCTTCAGACTTGTACTTGAATAAAGTTTTTTTTAAAAAAAATACTTATTTTGAGAATTTTATAATTTGCTGAACCTTTCTGAGTTACTTTAGAGTGGATGTGATTAACTGTAGCATTTGCACCTTCAACTTTTAAGGAAGCTAAACAAACCATGTAAACTTTTAAGTATAAAAAATGACAACTAGCTTTTCGTGTTCTGCCTGGTCAAGCGGCACATCTGTGTTGATCCTTTTTTGACGGTTACACTTTAGACTTGCGAGCAGTAAAATAAAGGAGCTAAAATGGTACATTTTTGAGAGCAATCCCTACGGTTGCTTCAGTTCTGGTTTCAGCTGTAGATCTGCTCTGCTTTTGTATATCCACATTTTAGTAGATCACTTTCTAGCACTGATAGTATGACAATAGATGAGTGTTTAGTTTTGCTTACAGATCTTGGAGATAAGAGGATAATTGCACTTTCAATATAGCAGCATATTTCATCTTAAATAAATAAATAAACAAATGATAACATTGAAGCACATTTCTCAGACTTTTTCCTATTTAAAAATGTTTTGTATTTTTCTCTAGTGCACTGATAGACTTGAGCGGGACCGATTGATAGTGTTCCTTAACAAGCTGATTCTCAACAAGGTGAGCAACCTCCCATTTCTGCATAAATTGTGCAATTTTTAATAAATTTAAATACACGCACAGCAGTATTTATTGTAGCTTGGGGTGCTCATAAATGCCTCCTTCTCAAATCCATTGTTTTATATTGTTTTAAATGTTTGTTTTGCTATTGGGATTGTAGTTCCATTTGTGTTTCACAAGCTGGTCTCTGACTGTAATAAATTTCATGTTCATGCCTCCTCCAAACATCTTGCCACTCTCTTGCATTTGTGTTATGGCACTGGAGGAGATATTACAATTTTGATTAATAACCATGTCATTAGATATATTGAATTGCTGAGATGATATTATATGTCTTACAAGGAGATAATAATAAGAATAATTTTATTATTTATACCCTGCCCATCTGGCTGGGTTTATGCAGCCGCTCTGGGCAGCATCTAGCAAAATGTAAAAATTTATAAAATGTCAAACATTAAAAACTTCCCAATACAGGCTTCCTTCAGATATCTTCTAAAAGTTGTGTAGTTCTTTATCTCCTTGACATCTGATGGGAGGGTGCCACTGTCGAGAAGGCCCTCTGCCTGATTCCCTGTAACTTCACTTCCACCCAACATTTTCCTTATCTCACAAAGGATACGATACTTTTGGTTGGAAAATCATAAGCCACTCTAGTTTGTTACCCTTTGAATCACTAATATTAAACAGAAAGGCCTATAAAAGTCTCACCAATTATTTATTTGCTATTTGCTATTAGTCCACCCCTCTGCAATGCAGGAATCATTTGCCCAGCGTGGGGCTCCAACCCTGACCCTGAAATTAAAAATCTCATGCTCTACTGACTGCGCTACCCCAGCTGTCAGTCCACTGGCTTTAAGAAAATATTTTAGATGCTTCATGGACAAGCACAGTTCATATGTGTGTTTTTTATTTTACCTGTCCTGATCTTTTAAAGATAGGCTCAGTTAAAAGTCCCAAATCCTTAAAAAAAAATTATTCTTGTATTAAGGAATAAGATAAAAATAGACATCAAGGGTCGTCCCCATTAAAATTGATAGCTATGGCTCTTAGAATATACAGTGGTGCCCCGCAAGACGAATGCCTCGCAAGACGGAAAACCCGCTAGACGAAAGGGTTTTCCGTTTTTGAGCTGCTTCGCAAGACGATTTTCCCCATGGGCTTGCTTTGCAAGACGAAAACGTCTTGCGAGTGTTCCGCTTTTTCCCCGCTCCCCCCCCCCTTTTTCTAAGCCGCTAATAGCCTTTTAGCCGCTAATCCGCTAAGCCTTTAATAGCCGCTAAGCCTTTAATAGCCGCTAAACCGCTAATAGCGTTAAGCCGCTAATAGGGTTGCTTCGCAAGACGAAAAAACCGCTAGACGAAGAGACTCAAGGAACGGATTACCGTATTTTTCGCTCTATAACACGCACCTGACCATAACACGCACGTAGTTTTTAGAGGAGGAAAACAAGAAAAAAATATTCTAAACAAAACAGTGGATGTATGATTTTTGTGGTTCATGCTGTGGCCACAGACATGTGATCTGACGGTGAGTTTGGGGTAGCCCAATGCAAAAATCCTGAGGATCCATGTGGGTCCATGCTTTGTAACCACGTTTTTGCCCCATTGCGGCCCCATGAAACAGTGGGTGCGTGTGTGTTTCTTGTGCAGGCTGTAGCCATGGACATGCTATGTGATCTGATGGTGAATTTGGGGTGACCCAGTGCAAAAATCCTGAGGATCCATGTGGATCCGTGCTTTGTAACCACGTTTTAAGTGGGGAGGGAAGGAAAAGCACTCAAGGGACAAGGAGCACACGTGGGGGGGTGTGGAGAAGGGTGCTGCTAATAATGCAGGAGAGGCTCCTCTCCGGCTTTGCTCCTTTAGAACAAGCAGGCTCTGCATCTCTCCCTCCTCCCCAGCAAGGAAACCACGATAGTAACCACTGAGACAAATCAAGAAAAAGTGCGACCAACACTCTCCCCCAACAAGCACAGTGAGGTCAACACACACACACACACACAGAGAGAGAGAGAGAGAGAGAGAGAGAGAGAGAGAGAGAACTGGCCCTAAAGTTGCAGGGCGCTGGAAGTCGAAGGGGCGCTGGGGGAGTGAATGGGAAGCAAGAGAAGGAGAACGATCCCTCACACACACACAGACACACAGAGTGTCAATTCTAAAGTCGCAGGGGCGCTGGGGGAGTGAATGGGAAGCAAGAGGAAAAGGAGCCCTCACACACAGAGAGACACACAGTGTGGATTCTAAAATCGCAGGAAGAGTGAATGGGAAGCAAATCACACACAGAGAGAGACACAGAGTGTGGATTCTAACGTGGGGAGAGTGAAGGGGAAGCAAGAGGAGAAGCAGCCCTCACGCACACACAGACACACAGAGTGTGGATTCTAACGTCGGGAGAGTGAAGGGGAAGCAAGAGGAGAAGCAGCCCTCACGCACACACAGACACACAGAGTGTGGATTCTAACGTCGGGAGAGTGAAGGGGAAGCAAGAGGAGAAGCAGCCCTCACGCACACACAGACACACAGAGTGTGGATTCTAACGTCGGGAGAGTGAAGGGGAAGCAAGAGGAGAAGCAGCCCTCACGCACACACAGACACACAGAGTGTGGATTCTAACGTCGGGAGAGTGAAGGGGAAGCAGGAGGAGGAGAAGGATAGCTCAAGCACACGCACACACACACACACACACACAGCCCCTACAGTGCCTAATCCAAAATCGGACAGCAAAAAACTGCAGGCAGGGACAGAGAGCACGGGGTTGTTTTAAAGCAGTCAACTCCCGCTCTGCTTTTCTCCCTCCTCCCCGGCTCCGCTAGCTGACAGGAGCCGCTTACACCCGCTTTGCTGTTTCAAAGCGAGCCACGGACTGCTCACGACTGCAGCAGATTCCCCCGCCATCTGTAGGCATTCGCTCCATAACACGCACAGACATTTCCCCTTACTTTCTAGGAGGAAAAATCTGCGTGTTATGGAGCGAAATTTACGGTAATTTCGTCTTGCGAGGCACCACTGTATCTGTGATTTTTATAAGTGTGTGCTAATTTTAAAGGTTCTGACGTATTTGTTTGTACATCAGTTTATGTATTTGTGTGTATTAGTGTCATTAAGTAGCCTGCCTGGGTAATTGTGTAGCATGAAGTTAATGGATTATGCTTAACTAAATCACATAATCTTGTTATCTTATGTTATAATTAAACACACGTGACCGTTGTTTTCCCTTTCTTGCAGAAAAATGTCAAGGAGCTCATGGATTCAAATGGCATTCGGATCCTTGTGGACCTCCTTACTCTTGCCCATCTGCACACAAGTCGGGCAACCGTGCCGTTGCAAGTAGGACATCTTTTTAATTTCTTTTCCTTCCATGTATATAATTTAGGAGTGGGTTATTAAAAAACTCCTTAGCCATATTGTAGTTTCTATGAAATAAGCTTCAAATCGAAGCATTTAGTGCTGTGAAAGTAGTTCATATGTGTGTTGTTTCTGACTCTAAATGGGGTTGTTGTTTTTCATTTTTAAGAGCAATGTAATTGAAGCATCACCTGATATGAAGAGAGAGAGTGAAAAAGAGTGGTACTTTGGCAATGCAGACAAAGAGAGGAGTGGTCCTTACAGCTTGAACGAGGTAACTTTTCAAGTGGCGGTTGCGCCTTTTGAGTCAAAGGTAACGAACACAAAAAGCACAACGTTGTTCGAGCAACCTTCCTCACTCTGGTGACCCTCAAATATTTGGGGCTCTCGCTCCATCAGTCCCATCCAACGTGGCCAATGATCAGGGAGTTTCAGAGCAGGTTGAGAAAGGCTGTGTTACAGCATGCCCCGTAACACTTGAGGAAAGGATGTGCTTATAGATATATCTCATTTGGTCATTGTTGTTCTTGGGAATTTCAGCTTCCACAATTAACAGGTATAATTTCAGAGCCAGCACATGCTGTGTGGTTTGTATGGTTTGCTTTGGAGGGGAAATGTCCCACTTCTTGGTTGACAATTCCCTAAAGGTGGGGCACCTCCTATTAATCCCTTCATTTGGGTCTGCAGAACTGGGAGAATTTGACAAAGAATGGCTGGCAGGTTGTGCCAAATGGATGTTACCATTTCTTCCTGACTGGCTTTGGGGGTTTTTTTGTACTGCACATTTGCTAGCAACTGCTTTTTAAAAACTTAGTCCTCGTAGTAATTTGGCACTATTTGCATTGGAAATGTCTTCCATTTGTGGCCTCAGCGGATCCATAACCTGTTTGATTGCCCATTTTGGTTGGGTCAAAAGTTCTTAGGTTTGCTAAAATTCTGGTGCCTTGATATGATATCTAGGGATAGGTTGTTTAAAGGGTATGGTAGTGTCGGAACGAAAGTGCCTTCAGCACAACTTCCTAAAGACATAGTTTAAAAGAGACAACTGCATTATGGCTTTCTGTTTTCTCTGTGGCAATCCATTCCTAACATAGATGCAGGAACTGTGGACCAAAGGGGTATTGACTTCCAAAACCAGGTGCTGGGCCCAGGGCATGGATGGATGGCGTCCGCTGCAAGTTATCCCTCAGCTGAAATGGTGTCTACTTGCCACTGGGCAAGCTGTGTTGAATGAGACGGACCTTGCTACACTTATCCTCAACATGCTTGTCACAATGTGTAGCTATTTCCCCAGTAGGTAAGGTGTAAACAAAGAAGTTGGGGGGGGGAGTTGGGAAGGTGGGGGGTTGGACTAGAAGATCCTTGGGGTCCTTACCAACTCTACAGTTCTGTGGTTTTCTTTTCACGCAAACACCCATAGCCTTTATTCACCCCCTACACAGTTCCATCGACCTGAGGAGGTCTGTATCAACCACTTTGAGGGTAATCCTGTTTTACAGTACAGTGGTACCTCGGGTTGCATACGCTTCAGGTTACATACGCTTCAGGTTACAGACTCTGCTAACTCAGAAATAGTACCTCGGGTTAAGAACTTTGCTTCAGGATGAGTACCGAAATCGTGCTCCAGCGGCGCAGCAGGATGCCCCATTAGCTAAAGTGGTGCCTCAGGTTAAGAACAGTTTCAGGTTAAGTACGGACCTCTGGAACGAATTAAGTACTTTACCAGCTGGCCATTGTGCACTTCAAACGCTGATTAGGGAAACTTCTTCCCTTTCAGAGACCAGGATAATGCCATTATAAGGCCTTTGCCCAGAGTGAAGAGGCTCCTTTCTGACAGCACTTGCCTTCCTCACATCATTCAGGTAAGCTGATCTGCAGTCTGGTCGTCAAGATTTAGATGGCTTGCTTTTCAGCATATTTTGCTTTTTGAAAAGAGAAGAAATATTGGAGCTTTGATTGGGAGCAGTAGCCCTGATCTGAAATGCACAGTGTAAAACCATGTTAAGTTGTTGTTTTTTGCATTGCAGCTGCTGCTGACCTTTGATCCCATTCTTGTTGAGAAAGTGGCCATATTGCTTTTCTACATCATGCAAGACAACCCACAGTTACCTCGCCTTTACCTCAGTGGAGTATTCTTCTTCATCATGATGTATACCGGTTCCAACGTGCTCCCCGTTGCAAGGTGAAAGCAATAAATGTTTAGCATCTGTTGTATGTTTACTTAAACATAGAGTTTCACACCAGCTAAGTGTGAATGCAAGGATATGGCATTCGTTTCTGAGAGATTTTAAGTCATAAAATCGTTTTACACTTTTCATCTCTGGACCACCTTAAAGAAACCAGGCTACGTTGTATAATGGTGATAGTGAGGGGTCGTTTGATGAAGAGAGAGTCCCTAGGGGCTGTATTTAGTGCTAGATGGCCAGTGAGAGCCCAAGAATCAGAGGGGTTAGAGGGCAGGTGCAAGTTTTATAGTCCCATTAACCTGCATTCTGAGCTCCTGCCATTGAGCTAAAAGTATATATGAATTATTTTCTAGGTTTTTGAAGTATACACATTCGAAGCAGGCCTTCAAGTCTGAAGAGGTAAGCAGCAATTAATATTACAAAAGAAACTGGCAATGCTTCAACAAAACAAGTCAATTCCAAGTATGCGCTAAGTATAAGCATTTAAACAGAGAAAATGTCTGGGGGGGTCTTGTTGCTATCTGAAACAACTCTCTCTCTTCAGAATGTGCTGGATCCTTTTAAAAGGCAAATTGACAAAAGTTTGTTGCGCTATTAGCTACACCATGTTTAACCAAACAGTTGGAAATATGTAACTGAATTTAGCGTTAGGAAGTTTTGGTGGAGATGAATGTGGAGACAACTCTTAAGCGTTAAATGCATTGGTAGTTGTGCTGCAATGTGATTGTGGAGGCAAGCCGCAGAGCAGTTTGAAGTTGTAGGAGTTGAAATTCCTTGAGACCAAGACAGCAGTGCTGTACTCACTCACTGCTGAGTACACATGTACAGTGGTACCTCGGGTTAAGTACTTAATTCGTTCCGGAGGTCCGTTCTTAACCTGAAACTGTTCTTCACCTGAAGCACCACTTTAGCTAATGGGGCCTCCTGCTGCTGCCGCACCGCTGGAGCACGATTTCTGTTCTCATCCTGAAGCAAAGTTCTTAACCCGAGGTAGTATTTCTGGGTTAGCGGAGTCTGTAACCTGAAGCGTATGTAACCTGAGGTACCACTGTACAGCAAGGGTAATAAACCTTCGGGCTCGTTCCATTCACTTCTGGGCAGCCTTGCAGGGCCCACATACCCCAGGGGGGGTGGGCAGACCAGATGCAGAGAATTTGGCTTTTATAGCAGACTGTATCCCATCTATGCAAAAGTCATAGGCTTTTCCTTCTCCTATAAAGGCATTCTCATGGTTCAATGACACATTCCAGCCGGGGAAGAGTACTGGGGGTTGGGGGTGTAGGGGTTTTAGACCAAGACAGTGCTTGGTGCGGCCTATATAGCCCAGGACCCTCATACTTATGGGATCGCCTTCTGGTATGCCCCGTGGAGGACCTTACGGTCCACAAATAATATCTTGGAGGTCCTGGGCCTCGAGGTTAAACTGGTCTCAACCAGGGCCAAGGCCTTTTCATCTTTGGCCCCAGCCTGGTGGAACGCTCTATCGCAGGAGACCAGCACCCTGCGGGACTTGACATCCTTTCACAGGGCCTGCAAGACGGAGCTGTTCCACTTGGCCTTCGGTCTGGGCCCAGTTTGACTCCCCTCTATGGACCCTGTAAGTTACCCCTTTGGCTCTTTTATCACCTCATGTGGGACCAGCATGGATAGCTGGTCCTGATGAATACTTGAGTTTCCCGACCCCTATAGTTGTAATGAAGGAATGGGTTTCCCAAACCCAAAACTGACTGTACAGGCATTTTTGGGAAACCCATTCCTTCAGTAATTCATGGGCAGTCATTTAATTTTATCCTGATTCTAATTTTTAAGCTGTATTTTAATCAGTTGTTTGATTGTGTTTTAATGTATTTGATGTTAGCCGCCCTGAGCCCAGTCTTGGCCTGGGAGGGCGGAGTATAAATAAAAATTTATTTACTTACTTACTTACTATGGAGAGGGTGGAATAAAGAGGCATGAAGGGCCGCCTTTGGACTCTGCGCCTGAAGCTCCTAACTCTTGATATATTTCAAGGGGGTTGGACTAGATGGCCCTCAGGGTCTCCCTGCCAACTCTGTGATTCTGCAAGTTGTGCTGCATATAGTGGCTTGTGAAAATTAATACCTCCATTATCACAAAAGCAACCGGTAAAGACGTGCAAAAGCGTGTTCATTTCATTTTCACACTTACATCCCGACAACTTCTTCTTTTTTTAGATGAAGGGGCAAGATATAGTTCAGAGAAGCATTCTTGGGCACATCCTGCCGGAAGCTATGGTTTGTTACTTGGAAAACTATGAGCCAGAAAAATTTTCTGAAATTTTTTTGGGCGAATTCGACACTCCAGAAGCTATTTGGAGCAGTGAAATGAGGTAATTTGATTTATACACTTCCAGCAAAAGAAGTGGGTTCCCCACCACCACCATCAATATTCCCCCCCCTTTCCCCCCCCCCCAGTTTGCTGACTGTAATTAAATTCATCTGATATCTTTGTGACTTGCCACAGATAACAAGGTTTAATGGTTTAGTGATCTGGAAGAACGTTAGCGATTGTTTGCTTCAAAATGCCTTTTGCAATTCACAGGCGCCTTATGATAGAGAAGATTGCTGCTCATCTTGCTGACTTCACCCCTCGTCTTCAAAGTAACACAAGAGCGCTTTACCAGTACTGCCCGATACCACTAATCAACTATCCTCAGCTGGAGAACGAGCTGTTTTGTAACATCTATTACCTCAGGCATCTTTGTGATAAACTTCGGTTTCCTGACTGGCCAATTAAAGACCCTGTAAGTCAAATGTCTTGCACTCTTCCTCAATCTGCAGCAAAGCAGAATTGAAAAATAAAAAGGGGAAATGTGAGAGCCATGACAGCTTTACTGGCATCTTGAGTGTGCCGTGATCTTAACAGTTCTGTTTTAAAGTATACAGTTTCAAAGCCTGTTAAGTTTAAACAAGGAGTGTGTTCAATGTGGTGGGGATGTAAGAAAGCTAAGGGGTATTGGGAGATGATATACACAGAAATAAAAAAGATGCTGAGGTTGACATTCCCCCCCCCCAAAAAAAACCCCGAAATGTTCTTTTTGGGTATGATAGAGGGTGAGATACCTAAGAATGCATTAAATATTGCTCTTTATGCAACTGCTGCGGCCAGAATAGCCTATGCACAAATGTGGAAGGATAAAAACAGTCCAGCAAAAGAGGATTGGCAGAATAAGTTAATAGAATATGTGGAGTTAGTGATGTTGACTGCAAAGATAAGAAACGTGGGAGATTTATGAAACTGTTATAATTCTTTAAACAATCTCCAAAGTTTTCCCACTCCTCTCTTATAAGATTGTTTAAAGAGATTGTTTGGAGATTGTTTAAAGAATTATAGCAGTTTCATAAATCTCCCAAGTAGGACTAGATCGACGAACAGCAGCTAAATCAATTAGAAGGTAGAGAAAGATTTATTTATTTATTTATTTATTTTATTGAGTATATATACCGCCCTGTACCTGGAAGTCTCAGGGTGGTTCACAGAAAAGATCCCAGCATATATAATCAGAATAAAAAGGAGGATAATGAAGATTATTGTGAAATGGATGTACCAATTTACTGTTAAAGCATCAATGAAATTAAAATAAGTAAAGGAGTATGTTCAAATTTTCAAATATAAGAGATAAAACTCCTATATTGCAGGTTTTCTAATAGAGAGGAGGGCCTAGGTGGCTGAGTAATAGGAGCTATCTCCCACTTCCTCTTCCTCTCCCTCACCCCCACCCCGGGAAGATCTGGAAGTTACATTAGAAGAACTCATTTGGAATCTTCTGTCCCCCCACCACCCTGCCCAGGTTAAACTCTTAAAAGATACCCTAGATGCTTGGAAGAAGGAGGTGGATAAGAAGGCACCCACAATGTCAATAGATGATGCTTATGAAGTTCTCCATCTCCCAAAGGGACAAGGACAGTAAGTTATGTGCTCTTCGGTTCCACTGACATTTTAATATAAATGACTCTTACGTTGTGTATCTTGCATCATTTAAACTTAGTTGCCCTCTGATTAAGTTCTAGAACCGGAAGAACAGCTAGTATGGCTGAAGTTTTGTACAGGAACAATAGTATAATGGTTCAGCATTGGACCACCTCTATTTCAGACCAGCCTGACCTATTGATTTGGAGGCATAGCAGTTAACTAAAGCGCAGGAGCCCACATAGCAGTGTGCAGAGAGGATGGGGGGGCAGGGAATCCAGTTTCCAAGACTGGATTGTCATAATAGTTTACACAGGCCTTGCTATTGTCACATCGGCAGTGCTGAAAAGTCACTGAAAATGCACCATTAGCGCTGCCACCCCTACTCAGCATTATATAAGAGACAAACTGGCCTACATCTTAGAGATAACATTTGTAGCTAACTCATAAAATGTGCTTTGGAAAGTGACCTAAAATCTGCCATTCAAAATAACATCTGCCAGAGTTTAGTTTGAAATCTATGTTACATTTTTCCCCCCTGACTGAATGACAGCAAATTGAATCCTAGGTAAGCAAATTCTTTATGTATCTGACAGGCACGATGAGAGCAAAATCAGGAAGGCTTATTTCAGACTGGCCCAGAAATACCACCCTGACAAGAATCCAGAAGGTCGAGTAAGTGCTATGTATTAAATATATATTATGCCTATAGGATGTATTGGGTCTGATCTGGTGTCAGCACAGGCTCTCTACTGTATACATGGATCTAGCCCAGTTAATGCAATGGGGGGAGCAGGTTCAAGTGTGCATTTGTTCAAATGTGCAGAGTCACTCCTTTTATGTCATCAGGACTGCCCATTTATGCACAAATTCCTGCATAATAGAAGTGCAACTGTTTGTTTGCTAAAGCTCTTAAATATATACATTTTTACATCAGAAAAGGGAAACAATTTTGAGTTATGGACCCCATTACATTCCAGTAGTGGAAGTTGCCAGATCCACACACAATCAGTCTCTCTCTCTCTCTCTCTCTCTCTCTCTCTCTCTCTCTCTCTCACACACACACACACACACACACACACCTTTTCCCCATGGTAACAGAGGCATATATTTCCTTTTAGTAACTCCATTCAAGTTTCACCTTCCATTTTCTTGGGGGGGGGGGAAATAGCTCTCCCAATGCCCCTTTTATCTGTCCTTTCTGTGCAAATGTGGCAAAGCTCTGTAATCCCAGCAGAAGAATGTAAATGAAGTCAGCACATCGCTGAACTGGAAGCCCTTAACCGCAACTGTTTTAAGCCCCAAACTTCAAAATGTAATTGCATCCCCAAAATTGTATGGACTACTTTTAGCACATCTGCCAGGAATACAGGTCTGTTAATTTCTCCCTCTGCTTTGATCTGATTGTGAGGGAAGAAGTCGTAATTACACAATTTGCACAACTTCAAAGACCCTTTCCCTTCCTGCTGTACAACTTACGGTTGGGAGGGGAAATCTGACTGCAGGTCTCATCCCTTCTTTACATTAAGTAATCCTTAGCCAAATACTGGAATACTGTGTACGATGCTGTCTGTACACGTGGCTGTTCTGAATAGGTTATACTTACGTTTCTTGTTAACTCTGTTGTCCTACTGTGTGTCTATGTGTAGGACTTTTCATAGAAGAGTATGGAATAAAAGTCAGAAAAACATTAAAATAAGCTCAAAATTAGAACCGTGTCTTTGAAGATTATGTAGTAGAAGACAGTCTTTCTCGAAAATCCTGACCTCTTTCTTTTGCAACATCAGCTGATTTATTTTGAGATTGGATTCATATCTGCTTCCTTACATGCATTGTATTTGCAGGATATGTTTGAAAAGGTGAATAAAGCGTATGAGTTTTTGTGTACAAAGTCAGCCAAAGTGGTGGATGGTCCAGATCCTGAGAATATAATTCTAATTTTGAAAGCTCAAAGCATCCTTTTCAACAGACACAAAGATGGTAATTATACTTAGCACCTGAAGACATAATTTTGTTTTGTAAAATACTAAATTTCATTTATGTGTTATTGAAAACTTTGGGCTTATTTGGGAGCTCACTGATTACAACCGATACAAATCATGTGGCAAACTATCAAGCTCTACCTTCTCAGGTGCATCACCTTGGTTTCATTGGAGAGTGGATTTCTGAAGGAGGGGAGGCCCCTGTACTTCTGGAGGCTGCAGTCCAGTCCAAAATGGACATTTCTTTGAATGCAGTGAATACTCTTTTCCCAGCAATTTAAAATCAACCAGTCTCCACTGATTAATAGGTGGACTTTTGTTGGTAGAAAACCTAGGACTTGTTCTAAAGCAAAAAGTCTGTATTCAAAACAGAGCCTTGATATTCTATTTTCCAAATGCAGCTCAGATTCACCTGTATACTGTCCGAGGAGCTGCCCAGAATCTTGGGAAATTCAACCTCTCCTACTTGTTCTGAAGTAGCTAATTCGTTTAGTGCATTCTGTGTTACACTTCTCAGGCCCTCCTTTCTCCTGTGTGGTTGGCCTTTGAAGTAAGAAACCATAAAATAATTTGTTTGGTATAGAGTAAGTGTCACCATGAGACTGATTCACATGTGAATGTTAATTCTTGGCATTCTTTTCTTTTCAAGATTTGAAGCCTTATAAATACGCAGGCTACCCCATGTTGATTAAGACAATCACAATAGAAACTTCAGACGACCTCTTGTTCTCCAAAGAATCTCCCCTGTTGCCTGCTGCTACTGAGTTAGCTTTCTACACTGTCAACTGCTCGGCACTTAATGCAGAAGAACTAAGAAGAGAGAACGGTATTGAGGTAGGCTCAAAATCCTCCTGTGGGTTGTGTTTTGCAGAGAGTGAGTTTTATTCTTTGCATCCTTTCTATTAAGCTCTGGTTTGCAAAATGCATTTTAATAACCCATTTTGGCTGGGTGTTGTCTGCAAAGCCAGCTTTCCCTCCTGTTTTCTAGCTATCTGTAAGTACATCTCAGAACTGCTGTTGCTGACTATTCTGTAAGCTTGCATAACCAATGCTGAATATTTCATGTCTTTGGCTTAATTTGCCTAAGAATAAGCAAGTAGATTGTTATTAAAAAAGACAAATATTAACTTCTAACTAATATCAAGCAAAAGAAACAATAACTGGGCTTCTAAGAAATGTTGCTAATGTTACACCAGATAATTTCAGATTATTGGTTTGGCTTAGAATACTTGAGCTTCTCTTTCTCTAGCAAGTAGGCATTTGAAGTATTAAATTTTACATTGTGGCTTTAAAATGGCACCCAAAAATTTGTAGAGAAATATTTGCTAAATGAGAACAATCGTTTCAACTTTTGCTGCTGACAGTGTTCAGGGGAAAAAAATGTCTTTTCTATCTCCACAGATTCTGCAAGAGGCTTTCAATCGCTGTGTTGCTGTCCTGACACACTTTAGTAAGCCAGATGATATGTCAGTTCAGGTAAGTGTACAGAATAATCCAGTAATGGAGGATTTAGCATATGTGTGAATGTGAACTAAAATGTGAATTGGCCATAGGAGACCATATTTGGGCAACTGTTCTAACTATTTACACTAACATACTTCTCACATCATATTAAAACTGTAGATAAAATAAACTATGGTTTAATGTGAATAAGAACAAACCTTGGCTACCTGCTTGTGGTTGGTTTGGAGAGAAACAAACCACCAGTCCAGGCTCGGATAACACAAGAAGCTATGGCTTATTTTTGGTGGTATAGCAGCAACAGGGAAGGAAGGAAACAGCTGCAATTTCAGTGGTGTGTACCAGCAATCTGCTTATTCTCATTAAAGCATAGTTTCTTTTAACGATGGAGATACCAAAGACTGAACCTGAGAACTTCCACATGCAAAATGTGTACCTTACCATTCTCCCATTTTGCCACAGCCCGTTTCTGGTGCCAACATTAAATGTAAAGAGTAAAGGGACCTTTGACCATTAGGTCCAGTCGTGGCCGACTCTGGGGTTGCGGCACTCATCTCGCTTTACTGGCCGAGGGAGCCGGCGTACAGCTTCCGGGTCATGTGGCCAGCATGACTAAGCCGCTTCTGGCGAACCAGAGCAGCGCACAGAAATGCTGTTTACCTTCCCACCAGAGTGGTACCTATTTATCTACTTGCACTTTGACATGCTTTCGAAGTGCTAGGTTGGCAGGAGCAGGGACCAAGCAACAGGAGCTCACCCCGTCGTGGGGATTCGATCTTCCGATCGGCAAGCCCTAGGCTCTGTGGTTTAACCCACAGCGCCACCCACGTCCCAGGTGCCAACATTAGACACTTCATAAATTGAAAAGAAGTAACAATGCTTCCCAAGACTGAAAGAAGTAATCACTTGGCAAATTACAGTGCTGTGTCTGCCTTCCTGGGACTCTTTATCATTCCTTTTCAACTTCTGAAGCGTGTATATTTGTAGTGCCTCTTATTATACACTGTCCCAACGCCATATGACTTCGCATTTTTCACTTAATAGGTGTGTGGGCATGTAAGTAAATGTTACAGTGTGGCAGCCCAATTTGAAGACTGCAGGGAGAAAATAACTGAAATGCCAAATATCATCAAGGATCTCTGCAGAGTACTGTATTATGGCAAGGTAAGCTCTTGTATGACTCCTATCTTTCTTTCCTAGCCTCCCATTTCTGTAGAACCTCAGGATTGTCCATTAAGTGGATGCAATCGATTGGGCCTATTGCCTTCCTTTTGAAAGCTGTAGAACTTCCTGTCAGAGCCCCAGTTCACATAAGACTTCCTGGGGCATGTAGACAGTTTTGTTTGCACATTGTCAATGGAATGTACAGACACAGTCCTTCTGTTTACCCTGTTATATTCTTATTTATTCTGTTTACCCTATTCTGCAATGTGATTAAAGCGCCACACTGCAGAAGCAAGAAACAAAAAGTGTGAAGAACGTGCCACTATTGCATTTTGTCATTTTTACGTCAGAAACACCGCTTGTCTCGTCCCTGCTGAACTGAAGCATTTCTCAGCCAAAGCAAATGTTTTCTTTCCTACTCAGAACATTCCCCGCGTGGCTTCCCTAGGGGTCGAGTGTGTCAGCTCCTTTGCTGTGGATTACTGGCTACAGACACATCTGTTCCAAGCTGGAGTTCTGTGGTATTTGCTCGGCTACATCTTCAACTATGATTACACACTAGAAGAGAGTGGGATTCAGAAGAGTGAAGATTCCAATCAGCAGGTAATGATAATAAGGAACTGTGAATAGACTGCTGTGCTTTAAATATATCCTGAGCAGCACTTCTGAGATGGCTGTAGGAACTTACAGTCATTATTTTAAAATCAAACACATTGCTTAATGTGCTGTGTTTTTAGGTAAAACTTTGCCTGTGTGTTGTAGCCTTTTTTGTGCGGTTCAAATGACATTCTCAAGATCAGTTGTGCTTGCTTGTGCCAAGCTTTGATCCAAAGAGAAAAGGAAGTTTGAAGAAGGGAACTTCTTTAAATTCTTTTAAAAAAACAACACACCCCTCTGCAGCACCCAAAAAGCCCCTCTAGAGAGTTTGAGAACCCTCCTGAATAGTGCACAGTGGGGTATAAGGAGACACAATGGCAAGTGACAGTCGCCCCAAATTGGGCAATGACATTTTTGCAAGTTGTGTCCATTTTATTTTGCGGTATTGCTTGTGAAGGAGGGGTGGTCTTGTTTCTTCATCTACTCAGGAAATCTATGCATGAGATTGATTCCCTATTTTCTGCTAACAGGAAGTAGCCAATACCCTTGCCAAGCTTAGCCTCCTTGCTTTGAGCCGTCTTGGCGGATATCTTCCCGGAGAACAAGCTACGCCTGAAAACCCAACCATCAGAAAAAGTCTTGCAGGCATGCTGACGCCTTATATTGCAAGAAAACTTGCTGTGGTCAATCCTGCCGAGGTACAAGAACATTTTAATATCCACGTTAATGTTTTTCCGCTTTTCTTGACAAGTATGCTGAGCATGTAAGTTCAGTATGAAAATTTAGTAATTTAGAAAAGGAGTCTTGACTGAGGCACTTGCGAGCCCCTTCAGTTCTCTGTGTTGCAGCCAATGGATTTTTGTTTAAGATAGTGGAGTGTTAATAGAGATGTGTTGATTCGTACAGTAGTCATCCTACTATTTCTAACTTGTCGTGTCTTCCTTGCCAGATACTAAGGGCTATTTCTCATGATATTGCTGCTACAGTGTTTTTGAGTGACTACTGCATATGGCAAACCAGGAATATTTGTGTGTGCACACGCAAACAGAAGAGAGAAACAGTGCTTGCTGCACTCAATAGTTGCAGAATAGAGACTGTTTCAGATTACTTTGGTAGCGCTTGAAATCATAAAGTGTGCATCTAGCCAGAGCTGGAGTTTTTAAGAGCAAATTCCAAATAGACTCGTGTTAAAGAATAAATAAGAGGAAATAACGTGCACATTGAGAAAGCTAGAAGGGTTACAGTGGTTTTGTAGTGGTATTAAGGTGGCCGGATGTAGATGCTGTAGAAAAAATGAAATATTCGTCTTGCATTCAAATCTGTCTTGCCATAACTGTTTCTTAACCTAGATTCTGAAAATGCTGAACAGCAACACAGAAAGCCCGTACCTTATTTGGAACAATCGGACAAGAGCTGAACTCCTTGAGTTCTTGGAATCTCAGCAGGAAAGCATGATTAAAAGAGTGAGGCACTTTTTCCTTTTTGTCGGGCTTGTTAGTTGCGAGTTTCTGAGGCAGGGAACTGAAAGAAGCAGCAAGTAATTCTTGTCGCTGCATTTTTCAGAATCATTAAACTGAGGTGTACAAAAGCCACACGGCCAGCTTCTTTTAATGTACAGTTATACATCGGGTTAAGAACTTAATTCGTTCTGGAGGTCTGTTCTTAACCTGAAACTGTTCTTAATCTGAGGTACCACTTAAGCTAATGGGGCCTCCCACTGCCGCTGCTACACAATTTCTGTTCTCATCCTGAAGCAAAGTTCTTAACCCAAGGTACTATTTATGGGTTAGCAGCGTCTGTAACCTGAAGCATATGTAACCTGAAGCATATGTAACTCGAGGTACCACTGTACCAGGCCACAAAAGTTTGGTGTCCTCCCGTGGGATTTATAGATTTCATCCCCTCATTTCTCCATTTATGGTCTCATGTTGTAAACAGCATCCTTTAACAAAAGCAAATGTAAATAACTCTGATCCTAATTCGCCATCAGTGAACAGAAAGGCTCCTTCAGTTCAGACATGACCTAAAACCAGGAGAGGCTCTTGGTGGCAGAGGTGGAGGAGACAGTTTTTCCTGATTCCTTTATCCCCTTTGTTGCATCTCATGTTGCTCTGGATGGAGAAGATGTTGAAGCAGCACAAGGGGCTGAGGGGTGACTTGTTTTCCCTCAGATATTTGCCCTCAGTTGAGTGACCGAGAGCTCTTTCTTTGCCAGTAGTACAGCTCAGGTCTTGCTTAGCATCTTCTTCTTTTTCTTTGGCAATCACTTGTAGCTGAATATGATTGTCATGCGTATTCAAGTTCTGCAGCTGGAGGTAAAAGAACAATTTCAAAACAACCTGCTTTTGGTTGCAGGATTCCTGTTGTAGCACCACACGTATTAAAAGATCATTGAGGGTTAAAGTGAGACCTGTGCAGGAATTAGCAACAGCCATGGGAAAGGACAGAAGTAATAGATATCTTCCCAAGTGCTGGCCAACTCTCCTCCTACCTTCACCTGCTTACATTTCTAGCCTTTTCTTGCAAAGGAAATGAGAACTGAAATCAAATTCTGTCCCCGCTTCATGGCGCCAAGCTTAAAGTAGACAATTCATATTGGGGAACTGTACTGCTTTTGCGTCCATTCGGCTTAATGTTTTTACTATGGGAAGCTGCAAATATATTCAATTGATTTTTACTTTCTAAAGGGTGACTGTGATAAAAGCTATGGATCTGAATTCATCTTCAGTGATCATGCAAAAGAACTTATTGTAGGAGAGATTTTTGTTAGAGTTTACAATGAAGTCCCCACATTCCAACTGGAGGTAAGATTCTACTTCTTGTTATTTGGTGAAGTCTTTTGGTTTTAAATTGGTTAATCCCTTTTTTTCTTCTTCTTCTTTTTTGCGTACCAATACGAAACATGTTAGATATTGAAGCTCCTTTCCTTGTCAAAATATAGGATGTACTAATTTGTTCTCAGTAAATCATCAACACAGCAGAAACGTTCAGAGGATCTATATCCATTCCCTCTGAATTTTGTTACATGTTTGTTATAACTCTTCGTTAAAAAATTCAAACGATGGGAAAGCAATCTTTTCAGAATGGAGTAACCCTATACTATAGAACTTCCTAGACTTTTATATAGCAGTCTTACCCTTCCTTTGTTATAATCTTGTGAGGAAGCCTTGCCACATGAAGCTGAAACACTACTGGTGATGTATCCTGATAGAGCGTTTGATTGTTCATCCCTTAATTGTAAATAGTTTGTAAAATATGGATACACTGTGTTAAGCAGCAGCAACAAAATGTTTACTTCCTCTCTATCTTTTTAATTTTCCTTCTTGGTTGTTTGTTATCCTACAGCTTCCAAAATCATTTGCTGCAAGCCTCTTGGATTACATAGGCTCACAAGCCCAGTACCTTCATACATTAATGGCCATGACTCACACAGGGAAAGTGGAGTCAAACCAACATGGAGAGAGGCTCAGAAGGGTTGAGATGGCCTTGGAGGCTCTGAGAAATGTAATAAAACACAACCCAGGTAAGTGAGGCATGTTAGACACCTTAAACATTCCTGTCGAACGACACCTCACTTTAGATTTTGGACGTTTTAGATGAATGCTTAGTCATACAGCTTATCACCAAACTAAAATGGCTGTTTAAGCTGATTCAGGTGGGTTTTTTTAATTTAAAAAATGTTTTTAAGATACCTTTGCTTAAAATTGCTTTAGCTTAGTCCGCTTTTAACCATAGCAGCTGTTTTTCTCCACGCAGGTTCAGAATGTGAATGCATAGGTCACTTTAAGTTAATCTTCTCCCTTCTGCGTGTCCACGGAGCTGGTCAAGTCCAACAGCTGGCTCTGGAGGTAAAAACCAAAGCGATAAAAGTTTCTTGCCATAGGAGAAAGTTCTTTACTTCGGAATATATTGTGTAGATTAATCAAAGCGGTGTTCACTTTTATGACAAATGTAAGGACGTTATTTTACACTCAGCCAGTAATGATTCTGATTTTGGGCTTTGTAGCTAGAGAATGGAGTGCAGGGCATCAAAATAGCTACCGTACATGACTTTAAATCTTCAGTTCAGAGACTATGTGAATAGTACTAAGGAATGTGCATTTAGCAGGCAGTAGAACACAATGACATTTGTCCAAATGTTCTTTCTGAAGCAACAGTGGCAGTCTTAATCTCTTACCAGAAGTCGCATCATTTGGCAGAAGCAATGGCCCGAGTTGCCTTGGCAAAAGTGACTGATATCTTTGCACCGACACTGTTATCCAGAGTATTAAAAAACTGTTATTCCCTCGCCCACCCCTATACACGAATATCCACCCCCACCCCCACTCCCGGCTTACATTTCCACACCTATTTGCCTGTTCTAAGAAGCTGGCTAAGTGTCAGATTTTTGGGGGACAGGGAGTCTTTTTTCAGCCCACATGATCCCAGATAATCACAGGTCATATATCTGTCGTTACACAAATCAGATTTGGCTACCTCGCCAAGGGTAAATGAAGCCTTTGCTTTGACCTCGCTCTGAATGGGTAGGAACAGCGATGCTGGGTTGGGAAGAGATAGAGAACTAGGGTCACGGCTTTTACCTGATGGTGCTCCTTCTGTTGCAAAATTAAACTAATGTTTGAAAACAGCATTTGGTCAAATATTTTGAAAGACATTTTCTGCTATAAATATTCACAGAAAATTCAGAGCGGCCTTTCTGGAAGCAAAGCTTGAATTTATGTATCCAATCAATATGTAGAAAATCCTTGTCTTGAAGGAATCAAGATTGACAACTAGTTGCTTCCATACCAGTCTAGCAGTTTTTATTTTATTTCATTTTATTTCTTTCTTTCACAGGTGGTGAACATAGTGACTAGTAACCAAGAATGTGTAAATAATATTGCAGAAGCAATGGTTCTTTCCAACTTACTAGCCCTCCTACATTCACTACCTTCAAGTACGTAGAGCGTGAGTTTACTTATTCAGTGACAAAAATACACGTTTAGAAAACTCTTTAGATACCAAAAGATAAACTCCTCCCCCCCCCTTACAAGCGTGCATATAAAATTATGGCTCCAACTTGGGAAGGGCATTGAGGTCTCAGGCCTGTGTAGAGACAAATATTCTCTAAACTGGAGATCTTGCCCTCTGACTTCAGATCTCTTGGGGAAATTATAGGAGGTCACTAATGAAGTAAAATCGCCTGTGTTGGGGTGTTGTCTTTGGCATTCAAAATAGATCTAGAGAAAAACCCTCAGTGAATGTTAGGTCATACTTTCAGTATGTGTTCAGAATACACCCATTTTGTGAATGAAGGCATCTTGCCACAAATCAGCCCTTTGGAACTTCTTTCTCTATTAGGGACTTGCTTTTAAGGGAAAGGCTAGACCTGTGATGTTTTTATTGTATTGTATATGTACGTGATTTTTTTAATATGCATATATTTTAATTCTACTAGTGCTTAGTTCTTTGACTTAAGCTGATCTTTCATAGGATATTTTTTTTAAGTACCTTTGCTAACTTTGGAACTCAGTCCATGGAAGGCTTTTGTTTCGCCTCATAAACAGCTCTTTCCTGAGGGGCCAGCTAAACTAGGCAACAGTGCAGGCCCCATTGTCCAACTCTAAACAAGCCCTGTTGTGTTTTTACTTCATCTTTGCTAAATAGAGACACACAAAAGCTGGGTTTCGCTCACGGTTTTTCCTCTTGGCAGGTCGGCAGCTTGTTCTGGAAACTCTGTATGCTTTGACATCCAGTACCAAAATAGTTAAAGAGGCCATGGCAAAAGGTACAGTGAGCGCTGTTGTTCTTTGTTGAAACATTACCCAAAAGTAATGTTTCAAACTTACTGTGATTGGAAGAGTTCATTTGTTTTTATCTATCAGAATATTCATAGGCTGCCATAAGGCCCTCTGTTTCTCTGTCCCTTCCTAGGTGCTTTAATCTACTTACTTGATATGTTCTGCAACTCAACACATCCCCAAGTTCGATCTCAGACTGCAGAGCTTTTTGCTAAAATGACAGCCGACAAGCTGGTTGGTCCAAAGGTAAGTGTGTTTTGCTTCATTTTTGGACATTGTAACTGGCCCTTTTAAAAGCATGTTTTTAACACTAAATAGCACAATGTCTGTTAGACTTGATTTGCAACATGCTTATAAAAAATGCTGTCCAACTCTGAACTAGGAGTTAACATTACACAGGCCGTATTCATCTTTATCATCCCTTCATATGGGCTGGGAAACAAGCCACGAAGCTGCTGTTACCATGGCTTCCCATTATACCTAAGCTAGCAAACTATGATTAATAGCTTCCCAGCAAACCAGGATACATAAGCCAGCTTTGAAATATGACTTACTGCCATTCTTTATTTGGAAGCCATTAGTCATAGTTTTCCTGGTTTGGACGCAAGAGGAATTGGCAACGTCTTCCTGCCTTGGTTTTTCCACTTAACGTGAAGGGTGGGGAGAGCCAAGTGGCTGTCTGCCTGTTCGTAGCTTGGCTTCTCAGTCCAAGATCCGATTGTCTGGATACAGCCAATGTGCATCACTTCGAATAAACAGCCCTCACGTGGTGCAAGCTTTACATTTCACTCTCTGCAAGCTACTAGTCTTATAGAGTAACATGCTGGTTGGAAAACATGGCAACATAAGAAGAGCCATTCTGGATCAGGCCAGCAGCCCATTTGGCCCAGCATATAATACTCGCAATGGCCAACCACATGCCTGTGGGAAGTCATAACCAGGAGTATAGCAGCATTCTCCCCAAATGTGAATCCCTGCAACGGGTTCCTTGAGGCATTCTGCCTCCAACAGTGGGCATAGTAGCCATTGATAGCCTTATGTAAAGGTAAAGGGACCCCTGACCGTTAGGTTCAGTCGTGGCTGACTCTGGGTTGCAGCGTTCATCTCGCTTTATTGGCTGAGGGAGCCAGTGTGCAGCTTCCGGGTCATGTGGCCAGCATGACTAAGCCGCTTCTGGCGAACCAGAGCAGTGCACGGAACCACCATTTACCTTCCCGCCGGAGCGGTACCTATTTATCTACTTGCACTTTGACATGCTTTCGAATTGTTAGGTTGGCAGGAGCTGGGACCAAGCAACGGGAGCTCACCCCGTCATGGGGATTCAAACCGCCAACCTTCTGATTGGCAAGCCCTAGGCTCTGTGGTTTAGGTGAAACCTAAAATTATATTATATTATATTATATTATATTATATTATATTATATTATATTATATTATATTATATTATATTATATTATATTATATTATATTATATTATATTATATTATATTATATTATATTATATTATATTATATTATATTATATTATATTATATTATATTATATTATATTATATTATTATCCATCTGACTGGGTTGCCGCAGCCACTCTGGGAGGCTTCCAGCGAATTAAAACATTAAACACAGTAAGACATCAAGCATTAAAAGCATCCCTATACAGAGCTGCCTTCAGATGTCTTCTAAAAGTCAGATAGTTGCTTATTTCCTTGACATCTGATGGGAGAGCATTCCACAGGGCGGGTGCAACTACCAAGAAGGCCCTCTGCCTGGTTCCCTGTCACCTTGCAGTGAGGAAAGAGGCAGATGGCTGTCAGAGCTGGATCTCTGTCTGGGCTGAACCATGGGGATTCACAATGCCCATCCATCAAGTTCAGTAGTCAGCCATACAAAGGCATTCCCCACACAGGTTTAAGAATTGCTATGTGTTGATAAGGCAAATTCCTTTCAAAAACATTTTCCCCATGCTTTGCTAGATGTCAGTATTACAAGCTGTTCATTTGATTCACTGGAAACCTTTGTTAGCGGTGACAGAATCTGCAATCTGGTGTGTTCTTTTCTAGGTTAGAATTACCCTAATGAAGTTTCTACCTGGTGTCTTTATGGATGCCATGAGAGATAACCCTGAAGCTGCTGTTCACATTTTTGAAGGAACGCATGAAAATCCAGAGTTGATATGGAATGACAACTCCAGAGAGAAAGTGTCTACAACTGTTCGAGAAATGATGCTAGAGTATGTTACAGTTGTGGTGAATGATGGTTGTACTTTTGTAGTCAGTTTCGTGGTAAAACGTAGCAGAACTGTAAAGCCAACGTTTAGATTCAGTTTGGAATCCTCTTGGATTGTAATACAGGGTCTATTCCAGGCAGCATAATGCAAAAAATATAACCAGATATTCTGTATTGATCAAAATTGCTGAAAGCGATTAGAGTGCAAATAAGCCAGTTTGATTTTAACCTCAGGCGAGGGAAGCGTTTAGAATTTAATTCATTTTTACCCCTTGCTTGCAGAAGAATTTGTTAATGGGTTTTCTGACTTTTTTTTTAAGGCACTTTAAACTACAGAGAGACAACCCTGATATTAACTGGAAGGTAAGCAAAATTTAAACGTTAAGGGGGAAATTAAGACAAAGCATGGGTGTGGTTTTCCTTCGTATCCTTTTGCATTTTCTCTTTTTCACTACTGCTCAGTCTTATCTCGCTGTACCATGACTAATAGCATGAAACTGCACGGTAGGACAGAGACCCCGGGGCGGGGGGGGGGCTGTGAAACTCTGGATGTTCCTGCACTAAAACTCCCATCCGCTCTGACCACGTCATGCTACTTTTGGTCCTATGGAAGCAGGAGCCCAGCATCCACTGGATGGCTGCAGCTTCAACAGCCCTGCTGCAAAGTATTCTGCATTGCTACAGACCCTTATAATCGTAGTTGGGCTCACACCTGTGTTGTTAGTCCCCCTCCCTTTCTAATAAACCAAATGTAACTTTCCTAATGCACGAACTCGGTGACATTTTTTTCTCTCGTTGATCCAGCTGCCTGAGGACTTTGCTGTGGTGTGCGGTGAAGCAGAGGGTGAACTTTCTGTAGGAGGGGTCTTCCTAAGAATCTTTATTGCCCAGCCGGCCTGGGTGCTGCGAAAACCTAGGGAATTTCTCATTGCACTGTTAGAAAAATTCACCGAACTCCTGGAGAAAAACAACCCCCATGTAAGTGGAGTTGATTGGTTGCGTGTTAGCTTTGTGCAACTGCATTTGTGAAAGCGAGCTCCGGTCCACTGAAAGGTGGTGCTGCTGCTATTATTGTTACTACTTCCTACCGCTGTTTGTTTCATTTATGAATAGCTTGCCCTCAGCAGTTTACAATAAAGACCTTTAAGGATGCGGTTAGTTCTGCTTCTTGCTCTGTAAACCTGCCTAGGCTTGTGCTGTGAAATAATTGGCACATAACAGCAGCAAACCCATGGTGGTTAAAGGCAGTAGGAGAGCAATTCGTTTAGTTTGAAGAACAACGAATGAATGGCCACTAAATGAATGCATCCTAGCACAAGCCGTTGTGCGGCATGCAGTTGCATAAGTGATCAGGCAGCTGTTCGAAACAGCTTATGCACATGCATTACATCTGTGCGTGCAGTTTGGGTTTTCCCCATACAAGATTCTGACCGAAGAAACGGTAACTGCTCAGTACGTTGAAGAAGTTCTTATTCTTCAGGTTATGGCTGTCATTCTCTGCTTCTTAACAAGGTAAAAGTACCCCTGACCATTAGGTCCAGTCGCGGATGACTCTGGGGTTGCGGCGCTCATCTGGCTTTACTGGCCGAGGGAGTTTGTCTGCAGACAGCTTCCGAGTCATGTGGCCAGCATGACTAAGCTGCTTCTGGTGAACCAGAGCAGCGCATGGAAACGCCGTTTACCTTCCCGCCAGAGTGGTACCTATTTATCTACTTGCACTTTGATGTGCTTTCGAACTGCTAGGTGGGCAGGAGCAGGGACCGAACAAAGGGGGCTCACCCCGTTGCAGGGATTCGAACCGCCAACCTTCTGATCGGCAAGCCCTAGGCTCTGTGGTTTAGACCACAGCCCCACCTGTGTCCCTTTAAGATAAGCCTACGTTCCCACAAATTAATCAAGATGTTCATACATGCAACTCCCGAGTGTCATTAAACGGTTGATTGTAAACTGGCCGCTTGTTGACTGACTTCAATAGTGGAGCAGGAAATTTCATTGACTTGCTCTGTGCTTTGTGTTCCGAAACAGGGGGAAACTTTAGAAACTTTAACAACAGCGACGGTGTGCCTCTTTAGTGCTCAGCCTCAGCTGGCAGACCAAGTTCCCCCTCTTGGTCATCTTCCCAAGATTCTCCAGGCCCTGAATCACAAGAACAACGCCATTCCGAAAAGCGCAATGCGTGTCATACACATGCTGTCTGATAATGAGGTATGAGGATATGGGTTTATTGTGTTATTGTTTGCTGGAAGAACTTTCATCTCAGGTGCTTGTTGTATGTTCCTGATGATGTAGATTGGATTTCAAATGTTTCCCCCCCTGAAACCAGTACCAGGGATGGTAAATCTAGCTAGGCACAGTATAAAGCAGGGTTCAATTTAACTCATATTACACCCTAGATTAGATTGTCTCCAGCTGGGATCATAGTATATAAAACTGTCAACTCAGTCAGTTGAAGAGATCAGGTCCATGCATGCTTTAACCTATTTACATTGCAGGCAAACTGTTGCTTCCAGTCTCTCAGTATGTAGCAACCCCAACACTATCCTGATGTGGTGCCCTAAAATATGTTGGTTGCCTAGTTGTTTGAACTCTCTATCAACCAATAGTTTGAATTAATCCAGGGTATGGAAAATTAGCAGCAATTAGCCTTAAGGAATGTTGCCTACTACTTCTGCAGCCCAGGTTGGAAAATGGGTGTTAACTCAAGTTGGTATGCTAGACGAGGGGTCAGCAACCTTTTTTAGCCATGGGCCGGTCCTATGTCCCTCAGACCTTGTGGGGGGCCGGACTAAATTGGGGGGGGGGGGAGAAATGAATGAATTCCTATGCCCCACAAATAACCCAGAGATGCATTTTAAATAAAAGGACACATTCTGCTCATGTAAAAACATGCTGATTCCCAGACCGTCCACAGGCCGGATTTTGAAGGCGATTGGGCCGCATCCGGCCCCAGGGCCTTAGATTGCCTACCCCTGTGCTAGACATTTCTTGGGTCTTGTAACCTCATCTTTTAAATGAGAATCTTCAACAGCCTAAATAAAGCTGCTTTTCCCCTCCACAGCTTTGTGTTCGCTCAATGGCAGCGCTAGAGACCATTGGACCCGTGATGAATGGAATGAAGAAACGGCCAGATACGATTGGAGTAGCCTGCGAGGCACTTAATCGAATGTTTCAAAAGGAACAAAATGATCTTGTAGTCCAAGTAAGCAAGCCGGAACCGTGCCCTTTAAAGGCATTTGTATAGCAATCTAAATATGTATTCCATTCAATTTGTTACGCTAGCTTCGTGGTGTTGTGTGGAGTGGTGTGGAATGAAAGCATTTCCCTGTGGCAGCTTGTGTGTGGGTTGCTTAGGGCAACAAGAAAAAGTGAGGCTCGCTTTGCAAAGCTGCGGGTGGAATGTCCTTGCATTAACATGCATCCTTGCTCATTCGCTCACACATGTATCCGTATTTTCTAAGAGTGACCACACCACAGGGATGTTGCCATGCATGCTGATATCCGTAATACACCATAAATATCTCCCTGAGTTATTGGCAGAGTTCCGTGTGCAACACTAAATGCAGAGTTCCTAACATTTGCTGTTTGGAGTACCTTACCAGTAGGAGCAGTGTGTATTGAATGGCCAAACAGAGGCACATGCTTGTGCAGAAAATGAATCTGGTGTAGAAAAAGGCATTTGCGTACAGCAATAATCCTGCATCTCAGGGCAAGACTAACTCCAATGGTACATGCCACTCATTACCTCCTCAGTCACTGATGAAGATTTGGGTAGTACAGTCGTACCTTGGAAGTTGAATGGAATGAAAGCCAATCAGAAGCTGTGGAAGCCCCATTGGACGTTTGGCTTCCAGAAGAACGTTTGCAAACTGGAACAATCACTTCTGGGTTTGCTGTGTTTGGGAGCCGAGGTACAACTGTACCTATCTGTCTATTAGAGCTGGAGTTGTCTTTACCATAAAATCATGTGGAATTACTGTTGGAACGTTGGGGAAGGTGGTGAATTCATCCTTTAGTCTTTTTGCAGTGGTTCTGGGTGGCCATATTTGAGATGACCTGAGTTGTTGAGTTAGGCAGGAGAGCAAAGAATTTTAGGAGGCAGGCTCGGTCCATCAGTTCTTTTTCACCTGCCTGATGGATAGGAGCATTTCTTGCTTTGGAACGCCCTTGGGCTATCATTAAGTACCCTGTAACCTTGTTTTGCAGGCTTTGAAAGTAGAGTTGGTTCCATACCTCCTGCGATTGCTTGAAGGCGTCGGTCTTGAGAATCTGGAAAGCCCCTCGGCCACGAAAGCTCAGATCGTTAAAGCTTTGAAATCTATGTCTCGCAGTCTACAGTATGGAGAGCAGGTAAAGCACCCTGAATTCCTTTCAGTTGAGGTATCTGCATTTTGTATTTTTGACACACACACCCCCCCAAAAAAATGCTCCAGATTTGTGCAATTACAAAAGCTGCTGCTAATGGCAGGGTCAATTTCATAATGACAGCAGCCAGTTACAAAGAACAACAGGGGAAATGAAACAAACGTTTCCTGAGCTTTATGTGTCTTGCAGGTGAATGAAATACTCTCTCGTTCCTCTGTGTGGAGTGCCTTCAAAGATCAGAAACATGACTTGTTCATTTCTGAGACTCAAACAGCAGGATACCTCACTGGTCAGTAAACATTCTAATTTAGGCTTTTCCTGTTGTGTTTCCCTTCTTTTGTGTATCATGTGGCTTGTTTATTCTGGGATAACATCTTAATTCAGCCCCCTTAATTTGATTGTAGAATTGTAAGGTTGGAAAGGGGGCCACAAGGAGCAATGGATGCTCCAACTGGACTTCAGTTTTAATTCTGGACATATCCAGGGTAGAAATTTGAAGGGGGCAAATGATTAATGGGTCCGTTACAAGCCACCTCGGGACACTACGGAGTGATGCTTCACTTTTGCTTCCAAGTGCTTTGCTGTCTGTACCTCCCTTGCGTCTGGTTTCTTTCTCCCCCAGGTATCTCCTCTCCTTCCCTTCTATCTGGTAGCAGTCCTCTTCA